>NW_027507758.1:126290565-127575565 GCF_037356315.1 Lithobates pipiens
ATACTTGTTTCACGTCATGTGCCTTTTCAGCTGCAACAATCCCTGATTGATGATCGGGGCAGGTACATCTTTTTGCTTTGTAAACTGGCAGGTTTAAACTGTATCATTGCTAACATTTATGTCTCTCCACCCTTCTCGTTTGAAAGCCTGACTTGCCTGGCAAGATTCCTAGCAGTGCACCCTAACCTACCGGTGTGGGCGCTGGGAGATTATAATAATGTTATGGACAAACATATGGACAAATTTAAAGCTGGGACCGGTGGTAACCACCCCCTTCGCTACGGCTCAATGTTATTCCTGTTACTCATTATCCTATAAATGCTTATCTAGAATTGATCTATGTTTGGGTAATGATCTAGCGCACTCTCTCACCACCTTGGTGGTGTATGCCCCACGCAACATTTCAGACCACTCTCTCATGTGTGCACGTGTAAACGCTATCCCTAGCTCCAAGTGCAAGCTGTGGAAGGTGAGCCCGTTTTGGCTTGCTCTCTTCCCAGAGCCTGATCCGTCTCCGGGGGCCCTTCGGGAGTTCCTGGAGATTAATCGGGGCTCGGCAACATCTATGGTGGTATGGGATGCCTTGAAGGCCCATCTGAGGACCAATCTCATTAGGCAAATCAACCTCATTAAAACAAATACCAAAGAATGGGAGAACTTAGTGATGCAGGAGGCGGCCAAGGCGGAGAAAACATATTTCTGATCCTTGCCCTGCCTCAGAGCGTAAATGGCAGGAGGCACAGGTACTCTATAGACAGGTCTCTGTATCAGAGAGCAGGAGAACAAACGTATTTTAACGAAGGGGAAAATACTGGTCATTTGCTTGCAATGATTGCTAGAGCCCAACAGGACAGCACACACATTGAATGTATACAGAATACAGTAGGAGACATGATTACAGATCAAAGTCGCGTTCCCGAGGTAATTTCTGACTTTTTCAGGGACTTATACGCCTCTAAGGTCCACGAAGGAGGAACTGGACCAATTTTTGGACCAGTGCTCCCTTCCGTACTTGTACCAGCAGGCCCGGGCCGCACTTAACATGTCAATAACTCTAGAGGAACTTTCCCTGGCAGTGGCGCAGCTGGCGAACAATAAGTCGCCAGGTGCGGATGGCCTACCCACTGAAATATATGGGAAATATGGAGATGTTCTCCTTCCCACTCTGTTGGCCACCCTGAATGATGCCCTCCATGGGGGCGGATTACCCGCCTCCATGAATGAGGCCATCATTGTGGTCACACCGAAGCCTGATAAAGACCTTCTGCAGCCTGACTCATATCGACCCATATCACTTCTCAATACTGACGTGAAGATTTTGGCTAGGCTACTGGCTACTAGATTGTCGGGGGTGGTGGTGGACCTGGTGCATCCAGACCAATCCGGCTTTATCCCAACTTGATCCACATCATTGAATATCCGACGACTGTTTCTTAATAAACAAATTCCAGTTGACAACCGCAACAATAGAGCTGTTTTCTCCCTTGACGCTGCCAAGGCATTTGACAGCGTGGAATGGAAGTATTTGTGGGAGGTGCTGTGGCACTTTGGGCTGGGAGATACATTCATTTCCTGGGTGCAGCTGCTGTACAAGGCCCCTACGGCCAGAGTGAGGATTAACGACACCCTCTCTGAGGCATTGCCGTTGTTTAGGGGCACGCGGCAGGGGTGCCCACTGTCATCCCTGCTGTTTGCCCTTGCATTGGAACCTCTGGCGGCTAGAGTTAGGGAGTCACCTCACATAGTCGGTTTGCGACGCGGCTGTCAGGAAGAAAATATTTCACTATACGCGGATGACACACTGCTGTACTTAGGTGACACCGCGAGTTCCCTGAGAGCGGTCATGGCACTGATTGACCAATTTGGTCAGTTATCTGGCTTCGCCATTAATTGGCACAAGTCTACTCTCTTGCCATTAGACACCTTACCAGGGCCGTTGGCGGCGGATCTTTCACACATACCTGTAGTTACCACTTTCAAATATTTGGGCATAGTGGTGATGGGAGATCCAGGCGACTATAGCACGCTGAATCTTAAACCACTATTGCACAAATTTCGACAAAAGCAAGCTAGTTGGTGCAGGCTGCCGCTCTCGGTGACTGGGCGCGTAAACCTCACTAAGATGATTTGGGCCCCACAGCTGCTGTATATCCTGCATAATGCCCCGTTGTGGATACCGCAGTATTGGTTCAGGCGCATTGAATCACATTTCAGAGCCCTTATTTGGAAGGGTGGGGTGGTACGCATAAAACTGACTACCTTACAATACCCTAAGGAGCGAGGTGGCATGACTGTTCCGCACCCCCAGCTGTATTACCTTGAGGCCCAATTGCAGCACTTCATGGGTTGGGACTTAGCGACAAACAGGGACCCCTCAAGGAGACTATTGCTGGATCAGGCTGAAGCCTACACAGCCCTATCCCATATGAAAATGGGATTCCCTAATGTACCACCTAGCGCCCCTCCAGCTCAACTATTGAGGAAAGTATGGAGAGAAGTCAGGAGTATACTGGGAGTGACAGGTTACATGAGCTGTACCCCAATCTGGCAAAATAGACATTACCCAGACTTGGCTAAGGTACCCAAGCATCCGGTCTGGAGGAGGTTTATGGGTCAGATTTTACAGGAACCTAGGCTAAAGCCATATCCTCTCCTGTCGGTGGAGTTTCCGCCCCTCGGGGGCCATTATTTCCAATATATCAAACTAAAGCATGCAGTGGAAGTACAGGGCAGGCAGTCTGAACTTTGCTTGGACGACTCTGCATTTTTGAATTCTATATTTGTTGAACCTGAAAAGAAAGGGGCTATTTCCAGATTTTATACCCATCTACTGTCACACGTACAAGCTCCTGACCTTCTGCCATGTAGGGAAAAGTGGGAGAGAGATATTGGCCCTTTTGATGGCGAACAGTGGGAACAGATCCTGGAGGTGGGACCGATGGTGTCTGTAGCTCAGAGGTTGTCTCATTTGTTTATATTGCACCGTGTATACCGCACACCTGAGCAGCTACATAAGTGGGGAAGGAGAGACACTCCTATTTGTCCAAAATGTCAGGCCCACACAGGGGACCTAATCCACATGCTATGGAGATGCCTTAAATTGGTGAGGTACTGGAATGCTGTTGTGGCCAAAATGAATAATGTTTTCCGGGTGCAATTGGCAGTAGACCCATTGACATGCCTCTTGGGTAGTCTTGATTAGGGCCTGTATACCCCTTTGGTGTACATCGCGCTCACGAGGCTCCTTTATTTGGCTAGAAAATTGATTGGCCATCTTTGGCTCTCGGCCAATGTACCTGGGGTTACACAATGGATCCAGCAGGTTAACAACACCCTTGTGAGGGAAAAAAATACTTATCAACATAGGAAATCGCCCAATAAATTCTACGGCATATGGCAGTGTTGGTTGGGATCGCCGGATGTGGCGCCCCCACAACTGGCATTGGATAGATTGCTAATGGGATGATTGGCTTTGAGCAAGGTGCAGTAGGCAGATGATGGAGCACTGGGCGGGGTACACATTAAACACACTATGATATGTGCACCTTTCTCAATGATGGGAGTGGCTAGAGAGAGCTATCTTGTATTAGTTTACTTCATGTTTTTTGTTTGGGGTTTGTTTATTTTCTCTACCCCATTTATGTTACTTTTTTCCTTTTTTTTCCCATCTGTTTTGTGACAGGCTCTAGTTTCCTTAAAAAACAGATATGTGTATTATCATGTTCGTTCTCCCCCTGGATAAGGGAACGGCGAGGATGACGGGTCCCTTGCAGGGATTCATAATGTATGGGGTGGAGGTCGATGGTCACACATTGTCAAAATCTCTGTAAACTACTGGAAATGTAACAAGTATTACTGGTCATTGACTGTCTATCTCTGTAATTACTTCATGTGGTACCTAAAGTTAACATCTGTAAAACTTTTGTTAATAAAAAAAAAACAATAACAAACATGTTATACTTACCTGTTCTGTATAGAGGTTTTGCACAGGGCAGCCCAGATTGTCCTCTTCTCAGGTCCCTGGCTGGAGCTCCTGGCCCCTCTCTTCTGCCAAGTGCCACCACAGCAAGCAGCCACAGAGCTGCAGTTCAGCCCTGAACCCTCTTTCTCCTGATTGGCTGACAGCCAATTAGGAGGGAGAGTCCCGGACGGCCGAAGCACTCATGGATCGAGAGGGGGCTAAAATAAGTATTAGAGGGGGCTGGTGAACACAGAAGGGTTTTAATCATAATGTACAGAATGCATTAAAGAGGAAGTAAACCCTGATGGGTTTACTTCCTCTTTGTCTCCCTGCAAAGGCAAAGCATAATGGGCTACTATGCATTGCATAGTAGCCCATTATGTGTCACTTACTTGACACAGGAGCCAGCAATGTCACCGCTGTCCCCTGTAGTCCGGAGCAGCATCCATCTTCTTGTAGTCTGGAGCAGCGATGACGTCACTCCCGCGCATGCGCATGGGAGCCGCCACTAACGGCATATCGCCGCTGCTAACGACGTCAGTGCGCCTGTGTGCCCCTGTCTACGGCGCATGCGCCATAGACAGCCGTCACTGTATTTTACTAAATATCTCCTAAACCGTTTAGGTTTAGGAGGTATTTCTTGGACCTACAGGTAAGCCTTAATCTAAGCTCAAAAAACCTTATGCCTTTAAAATCACTTAAACCAGCTGCTAGTAGGCTTCACCACTACTTAAAACATGTTAAAATCCCACTGAAGCCTGCTAGCAGTTTGGTTAAAGTGGCAATAAACACTCCCATTAAGATCCGTGTATAAAATTTCCAAACAGGAAATGTAGGCCACTTTAAAGGCTTAAAGAAAGCAGCTTATAAACTTGCCAAAAGTTTTGCAAAAGAGTGCTGAAAAATTCATAAAAGCTCACTGTTCACGCTGCTCTTATAAAAGCTGAAGATCGTTTGTGTCAGCATGGCCGTCCCTCACTAACATGTGAAGCTGCTGGATGTGTTGAGGCTACATACAGCATACTGCACCGTGTCAGGTTCGAGCCTAGACTTCCTAATACCCGGAACACAAAGCCTATCTGATCGGTGCTCAGTCATTCAGAGAAAGCGATTTATTCTAGCAATGAACTCAAAGCTTCCTCTGATTAGCTGAGTCAGAGAGGTGGGCTAATGAAGTCACATGATGTGACTCAGCCAAATCAGAGGAAGCTTTCTATTCATTGCTAGAATGCATCACTTTCTCTAAAATGGCTGAGCGGCGATGAGATCCCGGATGGCTGAGAAACTCTGAGTTCCGGGTAAGACAGGTCTCCGCTCGAACCCGGAACACAGTGGGGTATGTTGTATGTAGCCTCAGCTACATACAGTTTATATCGCAAATCCAGCAGCCTTACCTTAGTGAAGGACATGCAAACCAACTATGTAAAATGTATCTAAAGCTGGAGGTAAGCTTTAACCGTGCACTAGGAGGATGCTTGCAACCATAAGAGTATATGGTAAGACAAGAGAGTGTTGGAGATACAATTGTTGTCTTGCTAAATAAGCTGTGGATCGCCAAATCAGATCAATAGCATCCTACTACGATATACAGTATAATATACAGACATATAATTTAATGACAGTCAGAAATTGATGACCTTCAGAAATATGTGGTTGACATTTAAAGCTGCCTTTAAACCCAGAACTGTCTATCTGTGAAAACGCCAGTCTGGTATTTCTAAATCTTTTTGATCTACTCACAATAGGCAACGTCCAACACACACTTTCACTGTGTTGCTGTTAAATACTCCACACATCAAGCGCACTTCAAAAGAAAAATGCCATGGCAACACAGCTAAAAGCATCAAAATTTACAAAGGCACATCAAGCAAATGACCTGAGTGGTAACAAAGCTAAAATTAGAAATTAAAAAAATGTATTTGTGTGTTTTCATAAACTATCAATTTCTTTGCCAACTAATTTAAAACAGGCACATTTATCGCACAAGAATGACGAAATGAGTTCTGAAAACACAAAGACCTTAATGTGATTGTAAATCCTTTACAGACACTTTTGCCTACAGGTAAGCCTATAATAAGGCTTTCCTGTAGGTACCGTGAATTTCTCCTAAACTTGCACTTGCACTGAAGAAACGGCTCATACGTACAGTTTCTTCAGCTGCTGTGCCGTTCCCGGCAGCTTCTATGCGCATGTGTGGCATCATCGCAGCTTTGGACAATCACAGTGCCAGAGCCCATTATCCCGGAAGTAACATTTCCGGAGACATGTCGCCCGTCACAGCAGTGTACGGGGACCGCTGGAACAGCATCGTTCTAAGGTAAGTATTTCATAATAAGCTAGTATGCGATGCATACTAACTCATTATGCTTTTGTCTTGCAGGTTGTTGTTTTTTTTTTCTAGGGTTTGCAACCACTTTAAGAAGTCTACCTGTAAATAAAATACATGTTCTGCTGCCCAGGACCTGATCTTCCTTCTCTTGAAGTGATCAGCATGTTGAAAAATCTTTTGCATCCAACACTTTCCTAGGAGTGTCAGATTCCTGGTTCTCCTATTGTAGTTCCTTGCAAAGCTCCCATGTCCAGGGCTGGACTGGCCTATAGGAACATTTCCCGGTAGGTTGCCTGCCTTGGGGCCGCTTTGATCAAAGCTGTGGCTGCAGTTCTCCCCTCCCTCCTCCTCCCCTCCTCCTGCCTACTTGTCACGCACAGTGGGAGACCGCTGTGTCACGGAAATGAGTGTTAATAGTTCAGCCGCGCTATGATAAAAGTCCCGCCCTCCTCCTAGACCAGCTTGTGTGATAACGCAGTGATCTGTCTATCACACGAGCTGGTCTAGGAGGAGGGTGTGACTTATCATAGCGCGGCCGAACATAGCTCTGTGACACACACACTGACTGGTGTGGCTGCAATGATGGCAAGGGAGGCTGCAATGAGGGTAGAGTACTTGGCTACAACAATGGTGAGGGAGGCTGCAATGAGGGCACAGTAACTGGCTGCAATGATGGCAAGGGACTGGGAGGCTGCAATGAGGGTACAGTACTTGGCTGCAATGATGGCAAGGGAGGCTGCAATGAGGGCACAGTAACTGGCTGAAATGATGGTGAGGGAGGCTGCAATGAAGGCACAGTAACTGGCTGCAACGATAGCAAGGGAGCCTGCAATGAGGGCACGGTAAGGCTGCAATGATGGCAAGGGGGGCTGCAATGAGGGCACAGTAAGGCGGCAATGATGGTGAGGCTGCAATGAGGGCACAGTAAGGTGGCAATGATGGGCACGGTGAGGCGGCAATGATGGGCACTGGTGAGGCTGCATTTGTTGGGCACTGGTGAGGCTGCATTTGTTGGGCACTGGTGAGGCTGCATTTGTTGGGCACTGGTGAGGCTGCATTTGTTGGGCACTGGTGAGGCTGCATTGATCTCTTGTATCATGTCCGCAGTCTCTGACCATCTCTTGTATCATGTGTGCAGACTCTGACCATCTCCTGTATCATGTCTACATTCTCTTAACAACTTTAATATCATGTCCTAAGTCTCTGACCATCTCCTGTACCATGCCTGCAGCCTCTGACATCTTGGCATAGCCTGTACTATGCCTGCAGCCTCTAACCATCTCTTGTATCATGTCTGCAACCTCTGACCATCTCTTGTCTTATATCACGTCTGTAGTATCTGAGGGAGTCTGGAGAGGAGTCAAGAATGGGAGCACCCCCAGGATGGGGGTCATGGGAGAAGTCAGACATGTGTGGACTGTGGAGAGGAGACTATAGAAAAACCAAACCCACCAAGCAGGAGCCAACTGACTGATCCCTGCATGGTGCACCTGAGAGGAAGTCAGTGACAACACTGCCAGGGCAGGCCAGTCGGGGGGGGGGCACTGATGTAAGGGGGAGTGAATACAATAAAGGGGGCACGTATATAAAGGTTTTCCCCTTATATCAGTAACCCATGCCACCCCTCCCCTTAGTGTATTCTTTCTGCGGAAGTAGGTCTCTAGTGACCAGAGTGGTCATCGTTCCCCCACCACCACATTTCCAGAGTCCCAGGTGTCCTACTTGACGATTGCTCCACTTTTACTACTTTTAATTGAAATTTACTGTTTTATATTTATATATATCTCTATCCATCTATCACTAGCCCTATGTGCTTTCATATTGGTCTTATTTATATATAATACACTCTTTAAATGTGTTTTAAAATGAATGGTTTTCCCTTTTTATAAACAAGAAAATAATGACGTTATGATGTTGGGGTGGTATAATAATGCTATGGGGCTGGTATGACAATTTCCAGGGCTGGTTTTTATTCCCACTCCGGCCCTTCTCATGTCTCTACTTTGTGTTCTAGTGATGTAGGAACCATCAGATGTAACAGCAGAGCTCAGCGGGAGGTAGCAGGCATCCAACACTCCCTAAAGCATTGGATGCAAAAGATTTCTCAATAACTTTATGTCTTCAAGAGTAAGAAAATTGGTGGCTGAGCAAGTATTAATTATTTTCTTTGGAGGCAGACCTTAACCACTTCAGCCCCGGACCATTTTGCTGGCCAAAGACTAGACCACTTTTTGCAATTCGGCACTGCGTCGCTTTAACTGACAATTCGCGCGGTCGTGCGACTTGGCTTCCAAACATAATTGACGTCCCTTTTTTCCCACAAATAGAGCTTTCTTTTGGTAGTATTTGATCACCCCTGCGGTTTTTATTTTTTGCGCTATAAACAAAAATAGAGCGACAATTTTGAAAAAAAGCATTATTTTTTGTTATAATAAATATCCCCCAAAAATATATAAAAAAACATTTTTTTCCCTCAGATTAGGCCGATACGTATTCTTCTACATATTTTTGGTAAAAAAAATAAAAATAAAATCGCAATAAGCGTTTATTGATTGGTTTGCACAAAAGTTACAGCGTTTACAAAATAGGGGATAGTTTTATGGCATTTTTTTTAATAACTTTTTTTTTACTAGTAATAACGGCGATCAGCGATTTTTATTGTGACTGCGACATTATGGCGGACACATCAGACATTTTTGACACATTTTTGGGACCATTGTCATTTATACAGCAATCACTGCTATATAAAATGCAGCGATTCCTGTGTAAATGACACTGGCAGTGAAGGGGTTAACCAGTGGGTGGCAGTGTAGGGGTTAAAGGGGTTGTAAAGGTAAATGTTTTTTCACCTTAATACATTCTATGCATTAAGGTGAAAAAGCATCTCACAGTGCTGGCGCCCCCAGCCCATCCGTTTTACTTACCTCACCCCTCGAAAGTCCCACGCCTTTTGCCACATTTCAGGCTTCAAACATAAAGATATAAAATTTTAATTTTTTGTGAAGAATCACCAACAAGTGGGACACAATTGTGAAGTGGAACGAAATCTATTGGATTTTTTAAACTTTTTTAACTAATAAAAAATGAAAAGTGGGGCATGCAAAATTATTCGGCCCCCTTGCGTTAATACTTTGTAGAGCCACCTTTTTGCTGCGATTACAGCTGCAAGTCGCTTGGGGTATGTCTCTATCAGTTTTGCACATCGAGAGACTGAAATTCTTGCCCATTCTTCCTTGCAAAACAGCTCGAGCTCAGTGAGGTTGGATGGAGAGCGTTTGTGAACAGCAGTTTTCAGCTCTTTCCACAGATTCTCGATTGGATTCAGGTTTGGACTTTGACTTGGCCATTCTAACACCTGGATATGTTTATTTGTGAACCATTCCTTTGTAGATTTTGCTGTATGTTTGGGATCATTGTCTTGTTGGAAGATAAATCTCCGTCCCAGTTTCAGGTCTTTTGCAGACTCCAACAGGTTTTCATCCAGAATGGTCCTGTATTTGGCTGCATCCATCTTCCCCTCAATTTTAACCATCTTCCCTGACCCTGCTGAAGAAAAGCAGGCCCAAACCATGATGCTGCCACCACCATGTTTGACAGTGGGGAGGGTGTGTTGAGGGTGATGAGCTGTGTTGCTTTTATGCCAAACATATCGTTTTGCATTGTGGGCAAAAAGTTTGATTTTGGTTTCATCTGACCAGAGCACCTTCTTCCACATGTTTGGTGTGTCTCCTAGGTGGCTTGTGGCAAACTTTAGACGAGACTTTTTATGGATATCTTTGAGAAATGGCTTTCTTCTTGCCACTCTTCCATAAAGGCCAGATTTGTGCAGTGTACGACTGATTGTTGTCCTATGGACAGACTCTCCCACCTCAGCTGTAGTTCTCTGCAGTTCATCCAGAGTGATCATGGGCCTCTTGGCTGCATCTCTGATCAGTCTTCTCCTTGTCTGAGCTGAAAGTTTAGAGGGACGGTCAGGTCTTGGTAGATTTGCAGTGGTCTGATACTCCTTCCATTTCAAAATGATCGCTTGCACAGTGCTCCTTGGGATGTTTAAAGCTTGGGAAATCTTTTTGTATCCCAATCCGGCTTTAAACTTCTCCACAACAGTATTACGGACCTGCCTGGTGTGTTCCTTGGTCTTCATGATGCTCTCTGCGCTTTCAACAGAACCCTGAGACTATCACAGAGCAGGTGCATTTATACAGAGACTTGATTACACACAGGTGGATTCTATTTATCACCATCAGTCATTTAGGACAACATTGGATCATTCAGAGATCCTCGCTGAACTTCTGGAGTGAGTTTGCTGCAGTGAAAGTAAAGGGGCCGAATAATTTTGCACGCACCACTTTTCAGCTTTTTATTTGCTAAAAAAGTTTAAAATATTCAATAGATTTCGTTCCACTTCACAATTGTGTCCCACTTGGTGGTTCTTCACAAAAAATTTAAATTTTATATCTTTATGTTTGAAGCCTGAAATTTGGCAAAAGTTTGAAAAGTTCAAGGGGGCCGAATACTTTCGCAATGCACTGTATATATAATTTTTTTTTTTTAACATCCTCATTGTCCAAAAAGGAGGCTGTCAATATATCTATAATCTTTGGTGAAAACCTAAAAATGGCAACTGGATGCTATGGGCAAAGGCCCTTTCCTTCTAAATACAAAAAGTACACATTTATATATATTTTCTAATCAATGGCCTGACATCTAAATGTGCTCAACCACTTGCTGACCAGCCGCCGCAGTTATGCTCTGGCAACCTGGCTCGGCTGCGCAATAGGTGTACGTCGAACTCCTTTGTGGCTTTCTGTGGGCACGTGCGCCGATTGGCCAGCGAAGGAGCCAATCAGCGGGTCCCACGGACTTGATGTTCACGCCCAATCTTTCCCCACAGAGACAGAACGTGGATCTGCCAAAGTAAACAAGGCAGATCTACGTTCTGACAGGGAATCCCACAGAGATCCTGTCTTTCTGCTATGCAGGAAGACGGATCTGTGTGTTATCCCAGGCAGCCCAGTTAACCCTTTGATTGTCCCTGATGTTAACCCCTTCCCTGCCAGTGTAATACAATGTCAGTGCATTTTTTAGCACTGATCACTGTAATAATGTAACAATATCACTGGTTAAACAAAAAAAGTGTAAAAAATGTCAGTTAGATGTCTGATCTGTGTGCTGCAATGTTGCAGTCCTGCTTAAAAAAAAAAAAAAAAAAAAAAAAAAAATATCGCTGATCACCACCATTACTAGTTAAAAAAAAAAAAAAAAAAAACAACAATAAAAATTCCACAAATTTATCCCCCATCAATTATTTATTTTTATTTTAGCAAAAATATCTAGCAGAATACATATTAGCCTAAATTGATGAAGAAATTAGATTTTTTAAAACATTTTATCGGGTAAGTTTTATGGTAGAAAATAATTTATTTTTTTTTGCAGAATTGTCCATAATTTTTTTGTTTAACCACTTCCCACCCGGCCAATGTACAGATACGGCCGGGTGGGAGCTCTCTACTTCTGATAGGACGTTCAGGAATGTCCTTCAGAAGGAAGGGGATCGCCCGCGCAGCAGCGCGATCCCGATGTGCTCGTGTCACCCGGACACGGCGCATCTCGGATCAGCAGGAGGGCTCTGTGATTGGCCCTCCTGATCACATGACGGCCGTGTCCAATCACGGCCATCATGTGATGTAAACAAACATCCGGTTGCTAGGTAATCGGCTCCTCCTCTTCTCACACAGAAGTCATCGCTGAGGAGAGGAGAGCAGATCGCTGCAGCCGGCTGATGATCAGTGAGTATGAGCTGTTTTTTTACAGCTTTTTACTAACTGATCACCAGTCTAGTGTAAACACACATCACCACAATACACATGTCACCACACATGTCCCCAAAACATACATGTCCCCAAATAATAAAAAGACATGTCCCCCACATATGTCCCACTAAAATCACATGTTCCAATGGTTATCTGCACACATCTGTACATGATCATTTGCGTACATATGTCTGTGATCACACAAACCAATTATTATACACGTAACGGAATTTTTTTTACCAAAAACATGTAGCAAAATACATTTTGGCTTAAATTTATGACAAAATTAGATTTTATTGGATTTCTTTTAAAATAGAAAAAAGAAAATATTGTTTTTTTTTCCAAATTTCTGCTGTTTTTGCGCTTATATCGCAAAAAATAAAAAACGGAGTCGTGAATAAATACCACCAAAATAAAGCTCTATTTGTGCGAACAAAATGATAAAAATTTCATTTGGGTACAGTGTAGCATGACCGCGCAATTGTCACTGAAAGTGTGAGAGCGCTGAAAGCTGAAAATTGGGCTGGGAAGGAAGGGGGCGAAAGTGCCCGGTATTGTAGTGGTTAAAGTGTAAAAACCGCAGAGGTCATCAAATACTACCAAAAGAAAGCTCTATTTGTGGGAAAAAAATACATCAATTTTATTTGGGTACAGTGTCGCACGCCCACGCAGTTGTCAGCTAAATTAAAGAAGTGCCGTATCACACAAAATGGCCTGGTCATTAAGGGGGTAAATCCTTCCAGTCCTTAAGTGGTATTGCTTTCTCACCTCCATTAGGACCTGGATCGGGATGTCCAATGCTGACACCACCCCAGCTTTGTCCAGTCCACCCTCTCTCGTGTCTTTTAACTTTGGTCTTCTTTTTCTTCTCGAAATCATCTCTCTCCTTAATTATCTGAGCTTGCAATTCTTGCCGTTGCTCTTCAGTCCGCTGTTCAATGACTTGTTCCTTTTTGTTAATGAGTATAGGTGTATTTAAACCAGGCCACAGAAATCCAGATTTTCCTACAATAGAAAGATAGAATGGTATATTTGAACAGTGTCAGGCAGAAGCAGATCTGCTCACAATATTTTAGTGTAGTAACAAGGAGTATAATACATTTTGGTGTATGAACTGATCCTGGTAGAGACAGTGGGGTTGATTTACTTTACAAAGAATATCCAATTGCATGCAAGGAAAAACAAAACAAAGAAAACAGCATTTTTGCTTGCACATGATTGGATGATGGAAGTCAGCGGAGCTCTCCATTTCCTAAGCTCTGGAGCAACCACGCTTGCAAAAGTGCACAGTCTATTTGCCTTTAGTAAATCAACCCCAAAATGTTCAGTTAAGTAAATAAAATAATATTGTATAGGTGTATTGAAAGCATTTCTCATTGGTATTTTAACTTCAAATACTGTAGATCCACTCTCGATTCTGTTTAACAGACACCTCATAGAAACGTACAATTAAAGTGAACCTGAACTCAAAAAATAGGATTTCTGTACTCACCGTAAAATCCTTTTCCTGACAGACTCCATGGCAGCAACGTGTGGGTTAAGTCCCGCCTCCACTACCCTATAGGACACTACTCCCATAAATCTTTGCTCCCTGCCCATGGCCGTGTTCTTTTTTTGTCCTCCGTAGGACCCATTACGGTCTTTCTACCTGAAGATTGCTCCCACATGATTCCGTTGTTGGTTTGGCCGAATAGCGACTGTGGATGGAATTGTCGCATGACTCCGTTAAGCCCTAGCTACTAGCGGGGTATGGAGTGGGCATTTGCATATAAGCGCTGGAGGAAAGCCAGGAGCCTAGCAGGCTGCGCATTCGGTCGGATAGCCCAGCTAAATAGCAGGTGACCTATTTTGCCCTGAGAAGTCCGGTATGTATTGTGCTTACCTTCGGCCTGGAGACGATCGTGTGGGAGCGGTAAGATTGTTCCTCTTTTTCATGGCAGCAGTTTGTGTTTGTTCCTTGCCTTTTCTCCTTCATTTTCCGTTCGTTTTTTTGTGTGTCTATGTATGTGGGTATAGGCATGGCGGCCGGATTAGCCTGCGTTCCAGCCGCCGCTCACTTCCTGGTTTTCGTTGATACGTTCGTTCTGCGCATGCGCGAGTACGGCACAGGATCGAGGCTTGGTTCGCGCATGCGCGATAGCGGCAAAATGACGCTATTCGCGCATGCGCAGTAGCGGTGCACAGGACGCGGTGATGACGTCATTAAGGCGCCCTATTTAAACATAGAAAATAGCCTGCAAGCTTTGGGAATGCTTGCAGGTTATTACGTGACTGCTGTGGAGGTAGGTGGCCTTCTGGGAAGAAGGGGGTGGGCGTGTGTGTGTGTATGGTGCCCTCAGCCTTACTTATATGTCTTTGCAGCATTTATGGAAACCCCTAGAGATATGGACTCACCTCCGCCTGTATGTGGCCAGCCCTCTCATAATAGGTACTGTCTGGGGGGGAAGTAGGGGGGGGGGGGGGGGGAGGGGTCCGGTATTAGTCAGTGTGTCATCTTTCCTTATCTGTATGTCTCTTCTATCTCTGTCTTAGCCCATCTAGATCAGAACAGCAACGCAGCTCAACGCACAGAGGAAGCGATTCTTCTAAGTCTTACCACCGGTATTCTAAGTCTAAACATCACGGCTCACCCTCAAGATCTGGGCACCGTAGCGAGGATCGATCTCGCTCCTCCAGGGCTCATTCCAGCCGCTCAGTTATTAATACTTGCTGGGGATGCAGATCGCAAGTTCCTATTGGGAAATCCCTGTGTGACCTCTGCTTTTCCAAAGCCTCTAGTGAGAGAGGGGGTACGGACCAGCAACTAAGATCCCTTGTGGAAAAAGTGGTGAAAGAATCCCTCAAGGGGATCGGGGCCAGTCAGACCCGTGCCTCAGTCAGAATCACCTCAGTCACCAGTCAGGGAGTCGCATGCTCAAGAGCTCTGGGAGTCCTCTTTAACAAGCCACCATTCAGCTGCTGCTTCAGACAGTGAATCTGAGGAAGATAGTCCCTGTGTGGGGTTTGACTTTGCCTTACTTTCCCCCTTGGTGAAGGCCATCAGAGAGGCTTTGAACTGGGAAGATGAGGTGGCTAATCCTTCCAAACAAAGGAAGTATTTCAAGCAACTTAAAAGGGAGCGTCTTAACTTTCCATTCCTGTCTGAACTTGGTGAGGTCATCACGGATGAATGGAGTAAAGTTGAGAAAAAGAATAGTATGCTCTCAAAAGTCCTAAGGTTATATCCCTTTAAGGAGGATGAAGTCAAGTATCTGGAATCAGCTCCACTCGTGGATGCAGCGGTGATGAGACTAGTAAAACATGTGACCCTTCCATTGGAGGATACAGTTTCATTCAAGGATGCCTTAGATAGGCGGATTGATTCCGATTTAAAGAGAGTCTACCTCACTGCTGGTATGGCATGCAAGCCAGCATTGGCTTTAGCGGCAATGTCCAAGGCCATGGAAGTCTGGACGGACGGTGTGGATGATACCCTCAGAAACATTTCGGATGAAGTCGCTAAAAACTCTCCTATCCAGGAGTTACGGCTTGCTTCGGCTTTTCTGGGGGAGGCTTCGATTGACATCATCCGCCTAGTGTCCCGGGTTATGCTTTCAGCTGTAACCGCCAAACAGGCCCTTTGGCTCCGTCCCTGGCTGGTTGATCCAGCATCTAAACAGGTGTGGTGCCGTATCCCTTTCGAGGGTTCTTCCCTTTTTGGGAATAAATTGGATAATGCCATAACCCGGGCCACTGGTGGTAAGTCGGGGTTTCTTCCTCAGGATAGACGTTTAAAAAGCCAGAGGAGATTTTTTCCTAAAAAGCAGTATCAAGAGCAGGCCAGGGAGGCCCGTAGTTATAGACCGGGTCGGGAATATTCCAGACCATGGAAATCAAGGCAGTCATCCTTCAAGAAACCCGCCAAGAGCAGTGCGACAGGAGAGAGGGAACCAACCAAATCTTTTTGAGATTGGGCCCGCTCAGATAGGCCAGGTGGGGGCTCGTCTTCTACATTTTCGGCATGTCTGGGCGGCCTCAATCCAGGACTTCTGGACCGTCAGAACGGTCTCTTCAGGCCATTCTTGGACCTTCAGCAGGCCCCCAAGACTAAAGTATGTTCCCACTTCCTTTCCAGCCACAGAAGAAAAAAGGCAGATCTTGTTGGCCTACGTGAAATCTTTATTGGCTCAAGGCGCTGCCGTACCCGTGCCAGACGATCAACGAGGGAGAGGAATTTATTCTCCTCTTTTTATGGTCCAAAAGAAAAACGGTTCTTGGAGACCAGTCATAGACCTTACACATCTGAATCGTTTTATCAAAAAGGAAAGGTTCAAAATGGAAACCTTGTCAACAATACAACAGTCAGTCCAGTCAGGCGACTGGATGATTTCAATAGACCTAAAGGACGCTTACTTTCATGTCCCTGTGGCAGAAGATTTTCAGCAGTTTCTGCGATTTTCAGTAGGAAAACTACATCTCCAGTTCGTATGTCTCCCGTTCGGACTTTCAACGTCCCCCCGAGTGTTCTCAAAGGTGTTGGCCGTAGTGGCTCTATTGAGAATCAAGGGAATTCGTCTTCACCACTATTTGGACAATCTTCTGCTGCTAGCCCAGGACAGAGACCGTCTGTTAGTGGACAAGGGTCAGGTTATCTCCACTCTTCAAGAGTTCGGTTGGATCCTGAATCTAGAAAAGAGTCAGTTAATTCCTTCCCAGTCTCTTGTATTCCTAGGCGCACTCTTCAACACAGTGAAGGGTACCATCTCATTACCCGAAGAGAAAGTAGTGGTAATTCGGGACAGAATTCGTCCGGCCCTCTCAGCCTCCCATCTTCCGGCTCTTCAGTGCCTGAGAATTATTGGCACCATGGTGGCCACGATTCCAATGGTGAAGTGGGCCCAATGGAAGATGAGACCGTTCCAAAAAGGGTTTCTTCACCAATGGCTAGGCGACAAGACTCAACCTATCCGGATCACATCTTCAATGAGAATCTCTCTGCTCTGGTGGCTTCGGAAGGAGAACCTATTCAATTGTCATTCCATTCTCCCCATCTCATGGGTAACAATAACTTCGGATGCCAGCAACAGGAGCTGGGGCGCCCACTGTTTGACGGAAGTAGCACAAGGCACCTGGGACTTCCCTTCCAGGAGGATGGTGTCGAATATTCTAGAATTGAGGGCAGCCTTCCAGGCGCTCCTAGCCTTTCGTCATCTGGTCTCAGGAACCTCGGTCCTACTCAGACTAGACAACACAACAGCAGTGGCATATATAAGGAGACAAGGAGGTACTCGGAGTCTGTCCCTTCTTCAGGAGGTAGAGCCAATCATGTCCTGGGCTCAGAAGAACCTGGTCAACATTACAGCAACTTATGTTCCAGGAACGCAGAACGTCCAAGCGGATTTTCTGTCTCGAGTCAGTCTGGACAACAACGAATGGTCCCTTCACGAATACGTTTTCAGGTGGATTCTAACGTTGTGGTTCTCCCCAGAGGTCGACCTATTTGCCTCCCCTTGCAACAAGAAACTGGCAAGGTATTATTCCAGGTTTCGGGATCCTCAGGCCTACGGAGTGGATGCTCTGATGGATCGATGGTGGTTCAACAAAGCTTACGCCTTTCCTCCAACTCCTATTATTCTACAGTTCCTGCGGAGACTCAAATCAGAAGCAGTAGAGGTGATAGCTGTAATACCTTATTGGCCCAACAGGCCATGGTTTCCGCTTCTAATGCTCCTCAGTGTCAGAGATCCGATTCCCTTACCTCTCAGACCCGATCTTCTATCCCAGGGCTTGAAGCTCCATCCCTGCCCGGCCCATCTATGTCTGAGGGTCTGGTTTTTGAGAGGGGAAGGTTAGAGGCTCTGGGTTGTCCAAAGGAGGCTATTCCTACTCTCATGAGTGCAAGGAGGAAAAGTACCAACCAGGTGTATGAGAGGATTTGGTCTAGATTCACAAGTCACTTGTCTTCCAGGTCTTGCTCCAATGGTAATTTGACGGTTCAGGATGTTCTGGGTTTCTTATAGTCCGGACTAAACATTCCCCTATCTGTCAGCGCTCTTCGTGTGCAAGTCTCGGCAATTTCGGCCTTTTCTGGAGTATCCTGGGCTAAACATTCCTTGGTTCAGCAATTTTTTAAAGGAGCAATTAGACTTAGACCACAGAGGAAACCTAGATTCCCCAAGTGGGATTTACCGCTAGTTCTCGACTTCTTCTCTCATCTGGACAGAACACTTTCAGTCAAAGAATTGTCCCTAATGACATCTTTTTTGGTGGCCATATCCTCAGCAAAAAGAGTCTCTGAGATTCAGTCTTTAGGATCAAAAGGAACCTTTCCTCACATTCTTCCCTGACAGAGTGGTCCTAGTGCCAATGCTGGGTTCGAACCCAAAGGTTACCTCAGTCTTTCATGAAAATCAGGACATTACCCTTCCTACCTTTAATTCTGCTGGGAGTCAGGATCTTCATCCTCTCGACATGGGAGTTATTCTGAAACGATACCTGGAGGCGACAGCTTCTTTCCGGCAATCAGATTATCTTTTTGTTCTTTTTCATGGTAAAAGCAAAGGCCTTAGGGCTTCGGTCAGATCCATCTCCACGTGGGTGGTTCAGGCGATCCAGTGGGCTTATAATGAGAAGGGCTTGGCTCCTCCTGAGGCGGTTACGGCACATTCCACGAGAAGTCTCTCTACTTCTTGGGCAGCTTCACGTCATGTGGCTCCTGAGGTTATCTGCAAGGCTGCCTCTTGGTCATCCATTCATACATTTATGGCTCACTATTGTGTTGAACCTGCCAGTTTATCTTCCGTTGATTTTGGTTTAAAGGTGCTGTCGGTGGACAGTGTTAAATAAATTTTTGTTCAGCATTTTTGCCCACCGAGTGTGTTTGGCGAGTTATTTCCCACACGTTGCTGCCATGGAGTCTGTCAGGAAAACGGAAAATTCCTATCAAAATACTTACCGTAATTTTCCTTTCCTGATGGACTCCATGGCAGCAGGAGTTCCCTCCCAAAATGGCTGGAGTAGGCTAGTTATCGAACACGGCCATGGGCAGGGAGCAAAGATTTATGGGAGTAGTGTCCTATAGGGTAGTGGAGGCGGGACTTAACCCACACGTTGCTGCCATGGAGTCCATCAGGAAAGGAAAATTACGGTAAGTATTTTGATAGGAATTTTCAGTTTTCTCTGTAATTCACCGACTGACACAGCTCCTAAACTAAATGGTTTTGTTAGCCTGCCATTAGGAGAACTAGGCAAAAATTGTAACACAATACACAGAAATTTAGTCCCGCCCCGGGGGGCGGACCCTGTGCTAACAACCCTCCCAGCTCCCAGGCAGAACTCCGTACGTCAACAAGCAGTATAACGTAGAGAAAGGGAGGGGTGGATGCTGTGTTGGTCGGTGAATTACAGAGAAAAGGATTTTACGGTGAGTACAAAAATCCTATTTTCTCTTATATTCACCGACCGACACAGCTCCTCTCTGTAACTAAATGGGACGTCCCCAAGCAGTGCCAAACGAGGGGTGGGAAAAACAGCCTAAAAACTTCATCCACCATGGCAAGTGGGAACTAGTGAAACTAAACCCACAAAAAAACAGCAGTATGTGGAAAAACACCACCATATAACCGGGTATCCTCAACAGGAGTGATCCCCAAGACCGCAACATTGCGGAAGTAATGAAACAGTGCATTAACAAAACAGTACTGCGTTTTTATTGAAAAACCAGGAAAAAAATCTCAATTGCATAAATAATTGCAACTACATGTACAGGGGGTTTTATGTGGCGCTAACTAAAATATTACTAAAATGTGTTCTTACCAAGATAATATAGAAATAAAAATTATATAAATGTAAATTCATACAGTGCATACAAACGTACAATGAGGTAGCAAAAACTGATAACCAGCAATAAAGTGCATAAAATATCAATATGACATAAATAATAAAGTGCATCAAAATCACAATATAATACAAATAAATCAATCAGAGTCGATGCAACAGTGCAAATAGTGCAAAATCACATAACTTATTTCTGCCAAAAAACTTGACTTTCACCACGTGACTTTCTCAAAGGGCCTTTGAGAAAGTCACGTGGTATGTGACGCAACACGTCAGGGAGGAGTTGAGGTGTCGCTTGTTACTTCCGGTCGCGGCCGAGACCGGAAGCACCGCTGTTTACATTTGTGAATTCTTTTACTGTAATGTAAGTGTGGATATTTTTATTTATTTTTATTTAAATAAAGTGTATTTACGTTACTACTCAGTGGAGGCCCCCTTACTCTCTTATATATTACCCGGATTATGGATATTGGAGGAACTAGCTGGTGTCCCGGAGGTTATATTGATAAGTGGTGGAAGATTGCTTACTAACCACCCCTCAAGCTTGACATGGTCCTTAGGGACCTTGATTAGAGGTGAGAGGCTGGGGGAAACAAGGTGTGCACGTAAAGCACTGAAGGTTGAAGGAATAGTGTATATTACACTGATTGCTCACATTGCATAATTACCATCATTTGCTGAACGGATTGCACATTTGCTGAGTGGACTGTTTACACATTTTTTCACTTTGCACTGGATATTTATTTTCAACTTTGTGGAGTTTAAAGGAGTTTTTTGGCAGAAATAAGTTATGTGATTTTGCACTATTTGCACTGTTGCATCGACTCTTTGATTGATTTTTATTATATTGTCATTTTGATGCACTTTATTATTTATGTCATATTGATATTTTATGCACTTTATTGCTGGTTATCAGTTTTTGCTACCTCATTGCACATTTGTATGCACTGTATGAATTTACATTTATATAATTTTTATTTCTATATTTCTATATTATCTTGGTAAGAACACATTTTAATAATATTTTAGTTAGCGCCACATAAAACACCCCCTATATTTATATTTTGAGTGAAGAGAACACTTTTATATGTGAGCAGCTTTCTATAGTTTATACCCAGTTCTCCTAGCGAGGTGTTGCGCAACAGGACCTTCTTATTTTTACAATTGCAACTACATGGCCGCCTGCAAAACTTTGCAGCCAAAACAGGCATCAGCCGATGCACTGATATCTACCTTGTAGAATTTGGTAAACGTATGGACAGATGACCAGGTCGCTGCCTTACACACCTGAGCGACAGACGCTTGGTGTCGTAAGGCCCAAGACGTTCCGATGGCTCTTGTAGAGTGGGCCGTGACTGCAAAGGGGGGCACCTGCCCCTTCAAGGCATAGGCTTGGACTACAATCTGTCTGATCCACCTGGAAATGGTGGCCGATGAGACCGCCATACCCTTCTTTGGACCAGCCATCGAAACGAAAAGCGAGTCTGACTTCCGAAAGGGAGCTGTGGCAGACAAGTACACCTTCAGAGCCCTAACCACATCGAAGAAGAGCCACCTCCTTGGGGTGCTTCGGCTCAGGACACAAGGATGGTAATACAATGTCCTCATTGATATGAAATGCCGAAACCACCTTTGGTAGAAAGGATGGTTCCGGACGCAACACCACCTTATCCTTGTGGGTGACCAGATAAGGCGACTTGCACAATTCCGAAACCCTCCTGGCCGATGTGATGGCCACTAGAAAGACCACTTTCTGGGAAAGAGTCAACAAGGGAATCTCCCTGATGTTTTCAAACGGCGGCTTTTGAAGCGCCGACAACACCAGATTCAAATCCCATGAGGGTAATGGCGGACGCACCAGAGGGAATACATGACGCACCCCCTGAACAAAGGTACTCACTAATGAGTGAGATGCCAGGGGTCACTGAAAAAAGAAAGCCAAGGCTGCAATTTGCCCCTTAATGGTGCTTAACGCCAACTTCTGGTCTCCTCCTTGCTGAAGAAACAGCAGGATCATGGCATTGTCGGACTGTATCCTGGTCGGACATCCTTGAAGACATGTCAACCACGTGTGGAGGCACAGCCTGATTGCTCTCAATTTGAGCAGACTGATCGGCAACCTGCATTCGTCCGTCGACCCAAGGCCCTGAGCCGACTGAATTCCCATCACTCCACCACAGCCTGAGAGACTGGCGTCCGTAGTGAATACCGTCCATTGCAGAGGAAGGAAAGATTTTCCGGACTGAATCACCGGGGACCTCAACCACCAGATCAGACAGTCCCTGACTGGCTGGCTCACCTGGAACTGTCGATCCAGGGAGATTTGTCCCATTTTTGTCAAAATCTCCCTCTGCAGGACTCTGTTGTGGAACTGGGCATAATGTACTGCCTCGAAGGAGGCCACCATGAGCCCCAGTACTCTCCTGCAAAAACAGACCGACGACCATCATCAGTAGTTTGACCGCAGATCTGAGAGTCTGCAATTTGTCTGAGGGGAGAAAGACCCTCACTTCCCTGGCGTCCAATAGTAAACCCAGGTACTCCAGATGCTGGGTCGGCACAACCACCGACTTCTTTAGGGTCAACAGCCACCTAAATTCTCGCAGAGTCTGCATGGTGATCACCACATCCTCCTCTAATTCTGAGGCGGAAGATGCTCTCAGGAGGAGATCGTCTAGGTAACTCACGATCGCGATCCCGCGCTGTCACAACAACGCCAATACTGGAGCCAGTACTTTGGTAAAGACTCGGGGGGGCTGATGCCAGGCCAAAGGTAAGAGCCACAAACTGGTATTGGGCTTCCCCAACTGCCAAACGCAGAAATTTTTGATGCCGAAGGCATATGGGTATGTGCAGGTACGCATCCAGGATGTCCAAAGACACCAGGGAGTCCCCTTGATGGAGTGCAGCGACTACTGAGTGAACTGATTCCATTCTGAACCTCTGCACTTTTACAAAGTGACTGAGGGCTTTTAAGTCCAAGATTGGACGTACCCCTTCCTTCTTGGGAACCACGAACAGATTTGAGTAGAACCCCTGGAAGCGTTCCGATTGCGGAACTGGTACAATCACCCCCTGGTCCTGCAAGTCCCTTACTGCCCCTAGCAGGGCCTCCCGGTGAACCGGGGACGCGGGTATGCTGGGAGGGGAAGAATCTGTTTGGTGGCCAAGAGAGGAACTTGTAGCCAGAGGAAATCAGATCGCAGACCCATTGGTCGGACAACCGAGAGGTCCACCAGGCTACAAACTCCTGAAGGCGACCCCCCACCTGTGTTGCGGGTGGGGGCAAACCTTCATGGGGTAGCACTTTTGCTCGCAGGCTTGCGGTTCCAGGGATGCTTTTGTCCTTCAGAAGTCATCCTGTCGGGCTGGGGACGTTTGGCCGAAGCTCCGGGCGGACGAAAAAGCCGTTTGTGAGCGGAAAATGAGGGCCCTTGCCTACGGCGTAGCTCCTTAGCCTTCCTGACCTGTGGGAGTAGTGTACTCTTACCACCTGTGGCATTTTTAATAATGTCATCCAAAGAGGCTCCAAAGAGCCAGTCGCCGAGGAAGGGCAAATCCGTCAGGGCTTTCTTGGATGCCTGGTCAGCCGACCAGTATTTTAACCAAATAAGGCGCCTCAGCACCACTGCTGACACTGAGACCCTGGATAACAGAGGGAGAGTATCCAGGGGCGCGTCACAAACATACTTAAGGCCTTGCACTAGTTGGTCTGCTAGTTCCATGCAGAAAGGAGAAGCCTGTTCTCCCAATTCGCAGTGCAACAGTTTTGCCCACTCAGTGTCTGCGACACAAGTGTGGATGCCAGTACTGGTCGCATGGTTGACCCCACAATCGTAAACAAGGAACGAGTCACTGCCTCAGCTTTCCTGTCTGTGGGATTCTTGAATGCAGGAGTCCCCTCTACCGGGATCGTGGTTACTTTATTTAACCTGGATACTGGGGGGTCCATGACCGGAGGAGCCGACCATATCTTAAGAAGGCTTTCCTCAAAGGGGTAATGCACCGCTATGTTTTTGGGGACCGGAAAGGTCCTTTGCGGCCGACCCCATTCCCTGTAGATGAACTTGTCAAAATAAGTCAAATACGGGAACACCTTAGGTGAACGTGCTGGCTTGCGGGACCCAAAAGGGACCGATACATCAGCAGAGGCTGGCTCCTGTATCTTCAGGGTATCAAGCACAGCTGTTATAAGTGCTCCAACAAGCGCTTTGTCGCGCCCGGAATCATCCTCACTGTCCGAAGGGTCCTGGTCTGATAGGTCAGAGCAGGGGTCACCAGCCGCAGCAGGGCCCTAGTCTGCATCAGAGCTCCCCCCAGAGGACGGGGTGGGGTAAGGGCCTTTTACGTGTACCTTTCCTTCCACCACCGCCTCTATTTTAGCAACAAAAGAGTTAAGGGCCGACGTCAGGGTGTCCATGGGCACAGCGCCATCCGCAGGTGACCCGGTTGCAATAGCCTGGATTTCAGGAGAAGAAACACCAGTTTCTGAAGCCATGCTGACCCTACCCTGTCTGCCACCTGCAAGGGGACTTAGGACAGTGGAGGTCCCACCCTCCTGCTGCCGCCACGTGGGGGGGAGGGGTATCTAGCGCCAGACTTACCACCCTGGGGCGTTCGGTGAATGTCATTAGCAGTGCCTGTAGTCCCTAGGAGGTTACCCAGTTGCAGAGTGAAGAAACTGTCGGCAGCAGCTGTATAGAATAGCGGTGAAACGATCTGCAGAACTTGCACCAGCGTTCAGGGAAGAGCCATCTAGCGTCCTGTATACACAGTGGACAAGGGAAAATGCATGTGAGAGCACGTGTAAAGCTGTCACAAGAGAACTGGGGTGAAAAGCGCTCGGGCTTCAAAAAAGTGGCCGCCAATGCAACTAATAGGTAAATTCTATAGAAAATGGCTGCTGAGGCTCACAAGGGGAACCTGCTTTTCCCACAGTCAAAATGGCCGCCGGACAGCGCCATGCGGTGACAGGAAAAAAACACAGAACAGTGCTGCCTACATTCAGCAAGAACACCTCCACAGACACCTTTTGGGACCCCCCAGACCGGGACCAGGACCAACGCTAGCCGCCAGAGAGCCCCCTACAGGTGAGAGACCCAGCGAAACGCACACACACGCAGCCGCCCCCCTGGGGGGGGGGGAGGGAAGATAGGAATGTGAGAAAGAAGAGGGGGGTGAGGGGGGCCCCTGAATCGACCTCCCAGGGAATGCCCAGCTGCTCACCCCACCATAGCAGGGAGAGACGTACTTACCAGTCCTGAAGAGCTGGGAGACATTCCATCACAGACCTACTCCTGCGCAGTTACAGGGTAGCTGCTGGCCCAGTATACTGTGATCCAGACATCAGTAGCCCGGTCATATATATACCCCAGAGCATTGAAGCTCACCGACCTCCTCTCGAGCTGAGGTGTCATGGCCTGCCAAGCCTTAGCTGTGGCCTGCAGATCCTCGATGGCCGGACTGGGGAGACTACAAGGATAACTTAACCAGCCTGTCACCCAGCCGGCAGATGATAGAAGATCCCAGGATCTTTCATCTTGCGCAAAAAATGGACCAAAGGGCCCGCAGGGTTACTAGGTCAGTCTCCTGCACTAGGCAAAATAAAACGGAGTTCTGCCTGGGAGTAGGGAGGGTTGTTAGCATAGGTCCCCACCCCCTCCCCGGGGCGGGACTAAGGTTCTGTGTATTGTGTTACAATTTTTGCCTATTTCTCCTAATGGCAGGCTAACAAACCCATTTAGTTACAGAGAGGAGCTGTGTCGATCGGTGAATATAAGAAAAATTAAGATTTGCTATGTTATAGGGAACATCTAGAAAAATATTTCTTAGTAATAATGAGAAAATACACATGGTAAAAAGGGTGTTTTATGATTAACCATTTGGCACACGCCCACAATGTACTGCGGGGGAGTGGCTGATGTAGGCAAAACAGTGTACCCATATGTCGCTGCCTAATTCCGGTTTTATGGCATGCACATGTGCACCCCCGTCCCAGGCACCTGCTGTGATTGTACACAACAGGAGTCTGTCAGTAAGTCCCTGCCAATGATTCACGGCTGGGACCTGCTGATCGGCTGTGTACAACCACAACCCATAGCTCTGTACAGCGGGGTGTAAGTAGCTGATCACCGCCATTAGTAATATAAAAAAGTAAAAATTCCAGTATATATACACATCATAGATTGTAGGGGATATAACTTTCACACAAAACAATCAATATACTGTACACTTAAAAAAAAAACAACATGTAGCAGAATGCATTTTGAACCAAATTAATGAAGATAAAGTTTTATAGCAGAAAGAAAAAGATTTTTTTTTCTTCAAAATTTTCGGTATTTTTTCATTTATATTGCAGAAAATAAAAACCAAGTGGTTATAAAATACCACAAAAAAAAGCTCTATTTGTGTGAAAAAAAATGACATAAAATTCTGTGTACAAAGTTACACGATTACACAATTACCAGTTAAAGTAGCTCTGTGCAAAATAGCAAGAAATGGTCTGGTCATGAAGAGGGAAAAATCTTCTGCAGCTCAAGTGGTTAAAGTGGTTGTTAACCCACTATAACTTTCTATAATCCTGTTTGTCTCCTTATGCTAGATGCGCCTGTCTGTGTGATTTATTTTTAAAAAAAAAGCCTTCTTTACCTGTTTGCAGAATGCCGATCGACAATCACGTGACCAGCCGACTCTGTCCACTCCTCGTCTGACAGCTGTAGCAGGCAGGGCTGAGATTCCTCCGCTGAAGTCAGTCAGAAGGGGAGGAGGAGAGAGCCGGTGGGTCATGTGATAGCTGATCGGCTCTCTGAAAACAGGCAGTTTTTATTTATAAATCACAGAGACAGGAGCATCAACCATAAGGAGACAGAGGATTATAGAAGATTTTAGATGTTATTTCTGCAGCGGGGGAGGGGGGGGGAAATGGACACAGGAGCAGACAGGCAAGGGGGAGAGCACAGAGGACGACAGGAGAGCTGCGGCTGATGGAGGTACATAAACTGACCATGGTGTCAGGACTCAGCAGCCATGATACACCAAGGTCAGTTTACAGAGGGGAAGGTAGAAACTGGATCATCCAGCTTCTTTAGGTGATGCAGGGGGCCAAATTAAACAGCACAAGCGCTCTGCTGTATAACATGCTTTAAAGGAACCATATCCATATTTTTTTTTGAGGTTAAGAAAAGCACTAGCAAGTTCTCCCTGAGACTAAAGACAAAGCAAAGACCTTACCGTCACCAATATGCTGTCCAAGGTTCAGATTCTTTTTAGTCCTCTTCTTGGTTCTTTTACCTCTTCCCTTTCTACCTGCACCTGAATCTGCAACCACACCTTTCCATAGTTGATTTGCCGTCACTGAAATTATAAAAGGTTGGAGCGCCTAGTTATAAATGGTGTCCAAATAGAACCAAATTAGCTACTTTTTAAACAGAAGCTTGTTATGCAATTTAAAGAAAAATGTCACCTCAAGTGAAATTGTCTTTTCATAAATCCCACCTGAAGGAAGCCCACCTGGGATATTACTTGTTTTTCCCCCATCCAGAAATGTTTCTGCCAACATAGTCCCCCTAGCGGAGAATATTTCCTGTCCTGTGCGAGTTTGGTCTGACTGAGGTGCAAATTCAGCCATACGATCTGTATGGCTGCAATTGCATCGCACGAACGTCGCATGTGATTTGCACTGCAGCAAATCACATCACATGCGATCTCACACCACGCAGTGCTAAATATATTATATTTTTTAATGCAAACACTTCAAAATTGCAGGTTAAGAATTGTGCACGTATGCATACTTACAAATCTACCTTTTGCTTTTTCTATATTTCATGTTATCCATATACCATCTTGCAGAGTCTTTTCCATTACATTTCTTTGGTATTAAAGTGTTTTTAAAAGCAGAAGGTTTTTTGCTTAATGCCTTCTATACATTAACCAGTTCAGTTTTACCGATACAGGACGGCACCTGTGCACCAGATCATGTATATATACACATGATCCGACACTTCCGAGTAGGAAGGCATGCACACATGCCGCCTCGCTTACGCTGTGATTACACACAGGAGAAGCTGATCGGCGAGTATCGCGGACTTGATGTCTGCCGGCACCCGCCGATCATGAGGAAAAGACACAGAACTCTGACCTGCCTATGTAAACAAGGCAGATCGCCGTTCTGACAGGGGGGGAAAGGGATGGAATTTGTGTCCCTACAAAGAAGGGAATAAATTACATCTCTACCCCTAGTAAAAGCACCTCCCACAGTACACAAACATTGGCTAGGCACACAGTTAACCCTCTGTTCACCTCTGATGTTTAACCCCTTCCCAGCCAGTGCCTAGTACAGCGACAGTGCATATTGCCCCCAAAAAGTGCCAGTGTCAGAATGTCCACCGCAATATCGCTGTCCCGCTATAAGTGGATGATCGCCACCATTACTAGTAAAAGAAAAAAAAATATCCCATAGTTTGTAGACACTATTACCTTTGTGCAAACCAATCAATAAACACATTGGGATTTTTTACCAAAAATATGTTGCAGAATACACTTTGGCCTAAATTGATAAAGAAATTAGATTTTTTTTTTATTTTTTTTTAATGGATAGGTTTTATAGCAGAAAGTAAAAAATATAGGTTTTTTTTTAATTTGTCGGTCTTTTTTTGTTTATAGCGCCAAAAAAAAAGAATAAAAAAAAACAAAACACAGGAGGTGGTCAAATACCACAAATGGCAAGCTCTATTTGTGGGAAAAAAAAGGACATACATTTTATTTGGGGACAGCATAAAGTAACGCAGTGCCATATCACAAGAAAATGGTCTAGTCATGAAGGAGGCTGAAACTTCCAGAGGTCAAGCAGTTAAGGTAAAGAAAAAAAAAAACTTTCTGCAAGGCAGATTCCCACCTGGGCTCCCCTTTTCACTTACCTGAGCCCCATCTTGATCTAGTGATGTGCACAAGAGCCAAGGCTGCCTCCCTCCTCATTGGCTCAGACAGAGCAGTGAGAGCCATTGGCTTCTGCTGCTGTCAATCACAACCAATGAGGAGGGAGAGGGGGGCGGGGCAGCTCTGGAGCAAGCAAGTACGATTGCCACCATAGCAGCCCCCTTGCTATAGGGGCACTCAGCGTGGGAGAGGGGGGCAGAGGAGGATTGGGGCTGCTCTGTGCAAAACCAATGCAAAGAGCAGGTAAGCATATCATGTTTTTTTTTTTTTAATATGAGGGCACTTTTTATACTATTATAATATGGGAGCACTTTTATATATTTATATATAATATACTCCTTTTGGTATAATTAAATCCTATGTGGTAAATGCATGGTTGAAAATTGTGATGTATGAATAATGTGTGGAGTAGAAACGTAATTTCATTGTGATTGGTTTCTACAATGACAATAAATCTTATCTTATCTTGTTCATTAAACAAAACAAAAACAAAAAAACTGCCTACAGTGTGCCTGTGCATTGAATTAGCTGAATATGGAAGGGCACATTACTCAATTCAGATTCACTCTGCACACAACAGCTTTTTCTTCAAAGCAGAAACAGGTCGGAATTGGCAACAAAGTTTGCTAAAATCCCTGCAATATACAGTACATTGATCACCAAGAAGGAATTTTCTTTTTTCCAACAAAAGTGCGTTTTCTCTTTAAATGATTAAAGGCTGAAGTTCTAATAGGAAGGCTTGCTTCATCCTTTTCACCATGTTACAACCATTTTTAGTGTGTATTTTAGGGTGTAACATGGTGCAAACGAGCCACCCACCCTCAAACCGCACCTAGTTGTTGGCCTTGCAAAGTTAGGCAACAGAGACTTGGTATCGGAATGCCCAGGAAACGTCCAGGAAACGTCCAGGAAACGCCCATTATTCTGGTGGAGTGAGCACCGTGCAGAAAGTGAACTAATTGTAAATTCCTGAGATGAGTTGTCTTATCTACCTGGCAATAGTTGATTTTGAATCAGAATGTCCCTTGCAAGGCCCTGATAAGAGAAAGAGTGTGTCCTTCTTATGGAAGCTGTGGCTTTTAGATCAATTCTGACAACTCCGACAACATCCAGACAATGAAGAGTAATCTCTTTGGGTTGCTTAGTAGATGGATACAAAGAGGGAAGTATGTCTATAAAGTAGAACTAAAGGCAACATTTTATTTTAGTTTTGGATAGAATGGGAGAGAGATTAGAACAGCTGTCAGCTTTTACTGCTATGTGTGCCCCCCATTAGGGATTTGTCCCGTTTACCATTATCACTGAAAGTGAAAGTAAAACTAAATGCCAAATTTTGGATAGAAAAGCAATAGAGGGAAATTATTCCAATGGGGACACTAGTTCTGGTGACCTGGAGGTCCCCGGGGAATTCCAAATTTGCAGGGATTTCCTCTCACTTTCTGTTTGGCTTGGACAGGACGTGAAGGGAAATCTCCCCCCAAAAAAACCGAGGCAGAGGTTAGAACCTTCCAAACCTATCCAAAATGAAAAACAAAAACGTTTTGCCCATAGTTCTACTTTAAAGTGGTTGTATACCCACATTTTTAACTTTTACCTACAGGAAAGCCTATAATAAGGCTTACCTGTAGGTAAAAAAAATATCTCCTAAACCTGTACGGTTTAGGAGATATTCCCCTCGGTATGCGCCGCTGACTGCAGCGGCGCATGAGCACAAGGGGTTTCTCGCCATCAAAATCCGGCAGCGGCCGAGCGGCCGGACTGAAATGTGACGATATCGCGGCTCCGGCCACTCACAGCACCGGAGCCGCGATACCCGGAAGAAACGCCGAGGGAGCATGTCAGCTCCCTCGGCGTGGATCGGGCCAGATGTCGGGGCCTCGTTCTAAGGTAAGTATTTCATAATGAGCTAGTATGCGGTGCATCCTAGCTCATTATGCCTTTTGCTTTGCAGGTTTAAAAAAATAAATAAATAAATGTGCGGGTTTACTACCGCTTTAAGCTGGAAGGTAGACATTAGGTCTACAGTTTTATCCACAAACGTATAACCACCTCAGCGCTCATTCTGTCCCCCATCCAATGGTGTGCACGCAATATTCAAAGCGATGCTGCCCTCCTCCACAAGCAGGCAAACTCCAGAAAAAGCTGCAAAAAAGACACAGGAACGTGCAAAAGCCTAGTGTATTACCATCATCAAACTATAATCAATGTGAAAGCCAAAACACATACAAACATGAGAAGGTACAAGTGTGTCAAAACAACTACAGTTTTAGGGTGAATCCATACTAGCTGCAGTTGGAAAGCTGATGTGATTTGGGGGACATACCCCCTTCCTCTGAGGAAGGGGGCATGTCCCCTGAAACACGTTAGTCTGTACCTTCTCATGTTTGGGAGTACGTTATTTGGCTTTTGTATTTAATGAAATGTGATGATGGTAATGCACTAGGCATTTGCTCCCTCCTGTGTCTTTTCACAGGTCTTTTTTGCAACTTTACTTTGTCTTTGTAAAGAAGCAGGAATGTCTCCTGACAAAAAGAGAACTGCTAGTTCAGCAACACACCTGACAAGACTGTTGAACAACTCCTCTCTACGCAGTTACAACCTCTTGTATCCATTGCTCTTTTCTTTATATTGTAAGCTCTCACGATCAGAACCTTCTCAACCCTCTTGTCTTGAATTAAAATTCTCTACGACCATTCAAAGTGCTGAATTTATTAGCTTGTCTGAGAGTAAAAAAAAAAAAAAAAAAAGGAGCGGAGAGCTAATGTTACACTCTGTAGAGCACAGTGAGGAGAGGTCTGAGAGCTGATTGGAGGGAAGGGACACACATTACTGCACACAGCACGCGGGAACAAAGCCGAGGCTGTCAATCAGCTGGAGGTCCCTTCCCGTCACCATTTTTCTCTTGGTGTCAGGAAAACGTGGCAGAAGTGACTAATGCTGATAGCAGTGGAATGAAGCAGCAGACAGAAATTACACTTAGTGCTTTTAACCACTTCAGGCCCGGAAGATTTGGCTGTTGAATGGCCAACTGACAAGTGCGCGGTCATGCAGCGCTGCACCCAAACAAAATTGATGTATTTTTTTCCCCCACAAATAGAGCTTTCTTTTGGTGGTATTTGATCATCTCCGTGGTTTTTATTTTTTGCGCTATAAACAAAAAGAGCCACAATTTTGAAAAAAAAAATCATATTTTGTTCCTTTTTGCTATGATAAATATCCCCATTTTTAATTTAAAAAAAAAGCAATTTTTTTCTCAGTTTAGGCCGATATATATTCTTCTACATATTTTTGGTAATAAAAATCACAATAAGCGTATATTGATTGATTTGCGCAAAAGTTATAGCGTCTACAAAATAGGGGATAGATTTGTAGCATTTTTGTTATTTTTTTTTTTTTTTACTAGTAAAGGTGGCGATCTGCGATTTTTATCGGGACTATGACATTATGGCGGACACATCAGACACTTCTGACGCAACTTTGGGACCATTGGGGATTATACAGCGATCAGTGCTATAAAAATGCACTGATTACTGTAAAAATGTCACTGGCAGGGAAGGGGTTAACACTAGGTGGTGATCAAGGGGTTGTGTTCCCTCTTTGTGTTCTAACTGAAAGGGGGTGGGGACTGTCTAGGGGAGATGACAGATCACTGTTCATACTTTGTATGAACAAACGATTGGTCTGTTCTCTCCTCAGAGAACTAGAAACTGAGTGTTTTAGGGCAGCACAGTGGTGTAGTGGTTAGCACTCTCACCCAGCAGTAAGAAGGGTCGCTGGTTCAAATCCCAACCAGGACACTATCTGCCTGGAGTTTGCATGTTCTCCCTATGCCTGTGTGGGTTTCCTCCGGGTACTTGGTTTCTGTCCAAAATTGGCCCTAGTATATGAATGAGGACCTTGGATTGTGGGCTCCTTGAGGGTAGGGACCGACGTGCAATGTACAGGGATAGGGACAATTGTAGACACTCACTCAGGTTGAACTGGATGGACTGGTGTCTTTATTCAACCTTACTAACTATGAAACTACACACAAAGATCCCGGTTCTCGGCTTGTCACCAGCGATCGCGGACGCCGGGAACTCGCATCGGCTCTGGGGGCGACCAGCGAGCACGCGCCCCTAGTGGCCACAGGGCGATTGACGTTACACAACGTCGTTTCGCCCAGCCGTGCCATTCTCAAAACTGCGGCGGCTGGTCGGCAAGTGGATAATTGAGACAAGTACACACTATAGAGGTATATGATTTGTTCATATTTCATGTCTGAGGTTTACAAACACTTTCAGAGTAAAAGCAAAGGAACAAGGAAGACACAGGACTGCATGGGAAAAAAAGTCATTAGAGGTAAACCGTAGCCTTTAAGCCTTTTCCATTTTGTACGGTGTCTTTTTTACATGCATGCCTGTCAGTATAGAGAATTTCCAAAGAGTAAGAACAGCATATGGAATGCTTTCTAGATAAGCGATGAGGTGAACAAGCGCTGTTCAAGCTGTTCTGATGCAAGATGCAGTCATCTGAGATCCTGTCACAAAATGTTCATTAGGATGGCAAACAGAAACCAATCTTCTCAAGGTTACGCGGGACAAAAGAGGGACGTTTCAGCGATATGTTAAAATTTGTTACAGACAGCAGAAAGCAAGAGTGACAAGAGGCAATAATACCAGACGCCGAGGTTAGTGCCAGAACAAACACTGGAGGAATCCATTATTTTCTGGTTTGTACACTAATATATGAGAAGAAAGCGAGATTCCAAAGAAGCGTGATGACAATACTAGCAGCCGGCGAGCTCTGCTCAGAACATTAATTTTGAAGCTTTCCTTATAATAAATATTCTTTATTTTCCAGTCTCAGAATTAAATCGTGCATTTCAAATGTCAATTATTTGGTATAACTTTTAAAAACAAAATCAAAGTGACCCTATGCTTTGCCTACAAAGTGCATCTATAACCTTCAGCTCTGGAAGATTTTTCACTCTTAATTACTATCCTTCGATATTCAGCATTGCGCTATTTTAAAGTGGAAGTAAACCCATCGATTTAAATAGTAAAAAAAAAAAAAAAAAAAAAAAAGGCATGCCAGGAATGCTAACTGCACATTGGCTGTGCTCTCAGCCAAACTATCAAGCCATCCAATGGCTGGTATCATAACAAATCACATGTGCAGCACCATAGCAGTTGAAGATTAAACAGAGGCAAAGATGGCAGCTTCCTTGGCTGAAAACGATAGGGGAGTTTACTTTCACTTTAACTGGCGATTGCACAGTCATGCAATGCTGTATGCAAACAAAATGTATTTTTTCCCCACAAATAGCGCTTTCTTTTGGTAGTATTTGATCACCACTGTGTTTATTTGTTGCGCTATAAGCAAAAAAAGCATACATTTTGAAAAAAATAAATAAATACAGTATTTTTAACTTTCTGATATGAAACATATCTAGTAAAAAAAAAAAAAAAAAAAGTAAAAATGTAATTTGTTTATAAATTTAGGCCAACAATTATTCTGCTACATGTCTTTTGTAAAAAAACATCCCAATAGGTGTATATTGATCGGTTTGCATGAAAGTTATAGTGCCTACAAACTATAGTATAAACCCCATTGTGTCCTTAAAGTGGTTGTAAACCCTCCCCCACAACTTTGTCCCATGTAAATCAGCATAAAAAAACCCAAACACTGCTTGTAGATATCTCCTTACTTGCTTAGTATTGTTGTAATCCTTTTTGTTCTTTAGAATGAAGTCACTGAGCATGCCCAGATCTCCCCTGACTTACGGCACACTCTCTATGTCTTATCTATCTGTTATCAGGACTTCCTACAGCACTTCCTCCCAGGAGACTTCAGACTCATTCAGAGCTTCCTCCTACACACCATGTGACCATGTGACATGACATACAATGTAAACTTGGCCATTACTGCAGTCTTATCAGCTGAAGCTGATAAGACTGACAAAGGGAAACATTAGACATCAGGACAAGTAAATACTATAAAATAAAACAAGTCAGCTATTAAGAGGGAAGCAGGGTTGTCATAGAAATGTTGGATTGAGAAGGAGGCTTGTTTAACAGTACAGGAAGGGCTCAATGTAAGGTGGAAATACACTCCACTGTGGACTCAAAAAACAATACTTAAGATGGCGCTGCCTAACCCCTGGAAACAAGTTTTTTTTTAAGTTTCTTTAAACAGTAAGTAATATGCCATTTGGGCTGGATTACAGTGGCTATAGTGTGATAATTACTTATTATAATGGACTAAATGAAGTGAAGCATCAGAGTGGGAGAGTTTACTTCCTCTTTAAAAGTGGGGTATGCCTGTATCTACTGGAATCGTCATTTTACTTTTTTTAGACTACTAATAATGGTGATCAGCGACTTATAGCGGGGTGACAGGCAATCTGACACGAACACTTTGTGGGAACTGGCTAATGCCATTGACATCTCCAGCGACACTAATACAGTGGTCAGTGCTAATAATAGCCTCATGTTGTAAAGTGCTGCGCAAACTGTTGGCGCTATATAAATCCTGAATAATAATACACTGACACTATTCTAATGACACTGGATGGGAAGGGGTTAACATCTGGGGTAATCCAAGGGATGAATGTGTGCCTAACTAGGTTTACTATGTGTAAAGTGGACTGCTTTTACTAAGGGATGTGCCCCTTTTTATTCCCTGTTTTGCAGGCAAGAAAAACTGGCACATGCCGCTGTCAGAAGAGAGTTTTGTGTTATTTACATGCACAAAGCTCTCTGACGAACGGCAGGTCCCGGCCATAAATCATTGGCTGGGAACTTCTGATCAACATGTGCTGGAGCAGTGACTGCATAGCTGGGCGGGAGCACCTCCTACCCTGAAATGCAGAATTACGTGTATCGTGTATGTATATGTATATAATTTTGAATATACATATCTTGATCTTAAATATACATATATACACACACACACATATGTGATTCTGGGCAGCCGGCCCGCACTGTAGCGGTAAAACTACAGTGCATGGTCGGTAAGTGGATAGACAGCATGTTATACTTACATTTTCTTCACATGGCGGAGTACACTCTCCCCATACTCGTACAACAGTGCTGGGCCAATTACTAAGTACCAGTGCTGCCATATTAGAAAAGGGAAAGTAAATCTCATTCCCAAAAGCACTGGGTATTTTAATTCAAGTGAGCACCACAAAAAAAAAAAAAACACCTTGCACTCTCCTGCTGCTTTGTTTTCTGCAGGGACTGAATGGCCAACCGAGCGTCTATTTTTTGTCAAAAGGGTGTGTGCCAGGATTTTGCCTACTAATGGTACACAATTGTCGGCTAACAAACGTGAACGTAGTAGGAATTTCAGCTCGAGCCCCACCTTTTGGGCCCCTTCTGCTAATTTCATGTCTGGTGAGCATCGATTCAGAGCATGCGCATTGGTACTTTTGTGTGACGGATTTGTGTACTGATCATATGAATATCAGACAACAGACCACTGTCCGCAGAAAATTTACTAGCCTGCTATCCAACATTTGTTGCCGGAAAGTTGGACAACAATTGTCAAAAGGAGCGTCCTAACGGTAAGATTTTATTACAACAGACTGTCAACAGACAATCCCCTGCTAACAATCGTACCATGTGTACGAGGCTTAATTGTATTAATGTATCTCATTCTGTGGCTGCCAAAAATGGGCGAGCCGTCGTTGCTGTACGTCGGCCCTTTAAGACGCTGTAGGAGGTGCGCCCGCGTGTCCCCAGGGCCGATGCGAGTGCTCGGTGGGTGCGATGACCGCCAGGCACCTGCGATTGCTCATGACAGAGAGAGTAAACACACAAATCTCGTTTCTCTCAGGGGAGAGGAGAGAGATCGGAGTTCATACTAAGTATGAACTAGGGCTGGGGAAAAAAAATCTATTTAAATCTTGAATTGTGTTGAGAGGTCAAATCGATATAAAATTTCAGCAAATCTATGGGGTTTTTTTTCACCAGGACCGGTGCTGACACCACGCCAGTCCTGAGGTGCTGCGGGCAGGATTTTTTAGGCAAGGCCACAGCTTTGGCCTAGTCCGCTAGGCCGGACGCCGCGGACTAGGCCGAAGCTGCGGCCTCGCCTAAAAAATCCTGCCTGCAGCTCCCCAGGACCGGCGCTGACACTGTGCCGGTCCTGAGGAGCCCTGGGCAGGAGTTTTTAGGCGAGGCCGTGGCTTAAGCCCAGTCCGCGAGGCTGGAAAATCTAAATTTTTTTTTTGTTGAGAAAAATCGCCCAGCTCTAGTATGAACACCGACGCCGTGGACTAGGCCGAAGCCGCGACCTCACCTAAAAACTCCTGCCCGCAGCTCCGCAGGACCGGCGTGGTGTCCATCAAAAAAAAAAAAAAAAAACCTCGATTCGAATCGTGAATCGAGTTTTTTTTTTTTTAACGCAGATTTTTTTTTTTTTTTTTTTTAAATCGCCCAGCTCTAGTATGAACACCGATCTCTCTCCTCCCCTAGTCAGTCGTCCCCCCCCACAGTTAGAAAACACCTAGGGAACACAGTTAACCCCCTGATTGCCCCCTAGTGTTAACTCCTTCCCTGCCAGGTACATTTATACAGTAAACAGTGCATTTTTATAGTACTGATTGCTGTATAATTGTCACTGGTCCCAAAAAAAGTGTTAAAAGTGTCTGATTTGTCCGCTGCAATCTCTCAGTCCGATCGCAGATCGCCACCATTACTAGTAAAAAAATAATAATAAAAATGCCATAAAACTATCCCCTATTTTGTAGACGGTATAACTTCTGCGCAAACCAAATCAATATACAGTTATTGTGATTTTTTTTACCAAAAGGTAAATGTAGAAGAATATCTATTGGCCTAAACTGTGGAAGTTTTTGTTTTTTAAGAAACATTTTTGGGGATATTTATCATACCAAAAAGTAAAAAATACTGTTTGTTTTTTTCAAAATTGTCGCTTTTTTTGTTTATAGCACAAAAAATAAAACCCACAGAGGTGATCAAATACCACCAAAAGAAAGCTCTATTTGTGGGAAAAAAAAAAAAAAAAGACGTCAATTTTGTTTGGGTACAGCGTTGCACGACCACGCAATTGTCAGTTAAAACAACGTAGTGCCGTATCACAAAAAATGGCCTGGTCATCAGCTGCTGAAAGTACTGGTACTTAAAAAAAAAAAAAAAATCTGAGGGTTTAATATTACTTTAAATACTTCTAAAGAGATGCATACACCATCTAATTATTTATACTAATTATACTTTAATGGTCTCTATCAGAAAGTAAATATGAATATGCCTCTGTATAATCAAATATTAGAATAAAATATATAGTCATCTTATTTTATTGCACAAGTTTGATTCAGTAGAAACATACCATGAATTATTTATCATTTAAACTAAATTCTTGAATAATGTATTTTTCTAAATGCCTTCTTAAACGAAGTGAATATTATCATAATGAATACAATTAATAAACAATGGTTTTCAAAAGCAGAAAGTTCACACTGCAAAAAACATAAGGGGCCCCTGTCATAGGCAATTTTTCTGAAGTCCATCACAGTACTCGGAATTCGCAGAAGGTTTAGCTTAACCATGTGCCTACTGGGCAATGTTACCTCCTTTCTGCCCAGGCCAATTTTCAGTTTTCAGCACTGTCACACTTTGAATGATTATTGCTTGGTCATGCAACACTGTATTCATATGAAGTTTTTATCATTATTTTCACATAAACAATGCTTTTTTTTGGGGGGGGGGGGGGGGGGGGGTATTTAATCACCACTGTGTTTTTTTATTTTTTTGCTACACTGACACTGCAGGGCAGAAGCGACGTCAAAACGTCACTTCCGCCCATAGCTCTTAATGGCGCGCTCGCGATGGCAGAGCGGCATTTAAAATTGGATGTACCTGTATGCCAATATGCCTGCCTGTGCCATTCTGCCGACATACATAGGCGTGCGCCGGTCGGGAAGTGGTTAACAACCACTTGGTGTTCTAATCCCTCTCCCCTCTATCTTAAAACAGAAAAAAAAAAAAAGGTTTTGCCTTTAGTTAAATTTAAAATGATGATATGTTGGTGGAGGAGTGGATCAGGATTTTTGAAGATTTTTACAGTTAGTTCAGGGATTTTGATTTTAGTTAAGAGGCTGCTCTTCAAGATCTGAAGGATCTAAAAGGAGGTTAATGGAATGTCAGTGCTAACTCTGGAAAAACAAAGAGCATCATATGTATAGTTGACAGTTCAGTAATATTTTTATTCATCATGGGTGTGAAATGCGTTGGCTATCATTTTTGCAATGATGAAAAAAATTAAATGTAACTGTCTAGTGACAAAATGTACAATTTGATAGTTTAGAAAGCTGAAATGCCTCTGAGATCATAAGCTAAACCACCCCACAGTGCTGACTCCGAGAACGTCTTGTCTAGGACATGCTACGCTATGAACTGATTTTCACAAAAGGTTATAAAGGTCCAGTGTGCCAAGTACCCCATAAAATTCCACAATGTACTAGCGGTTGATTTAAAAAAAAAAAAAAACACACTTTTTGTTTAGCTTTGAGTTGACAACTTCTGGAAAAGCACTGTCAACTTCCAAACACAGCAAAGTTTCATTTTCTTTATTTCTGCTTCTTTAAAACCCACATTGATAGTGTTTGAGGTATCATAAGGCTGGTTCAAAGACTCTTTGCCTTTCATGTCTGCCTTTTAAATATGCTGCCTAGGGTTTTCCCGTACACGGTTACAAGTCATTGCCTTCATTCGAGTGTCTGCAAACGCATGTACAGGGTGTTGTGCAAAGAGCTGACAATATATCTTCACAGGGGGCTGTTCAGGTTCTTACCAAAGGGAAATGTTTAAAGGGATTGTAAAACAAGCTTTCTAATGTAATAGAAGATAAAGGCTGAGGGATCCAAACTTTTCTATACCACCGAGATAAAACAGACCATGCAATGGTCAGCATTATATTGCATTAGGACATACCATGATTTCTGACTAGGTATTAAATATGGAATTAGGAAATACATATACACAGTACGGCTATAGCGTTTAAACTAGATGCACAAACCTTTGTTTTATCTTGTTTAGATTGTTTATAACTGTGAATACATCTAATCAATTTATAACCACTTAAATACTCCCTTGCAATACAAAAGTTATCATTAAATCCAATAGGAGATGGTACCGTGAAATTGCAAAAGGTCCCAGAATTTTAAAAACACGTCTGTATTACCGTTTAAACCTATCCTACTCACGGAGGCTGTATGTCTGGCGCTATATTGTCAAAAGTACATTGACTCTCCTTATGGAGTTCAGGTATCTTGTCTTTCAGTGAAGGGTAATGCCATTAAAAACTATCAACAAATGCCATATTACATACTGTTCATACTAACTTAGTCATTATGGGATTTGTTTTCTGTATTCCGTAAAAAACCTTGTTGATCCTGCTGTTCTTTGTTCCTCCCTCCTTGTCCATGTCCCCACTGCAGTAGGGGATTTTACACAGCAGTATTGGCAGCTAGTGCACATGCTCAGTTTTCTGTGTATTTCTACTTATGTGACTATAGAGTCACACATGTGGCCATATATATATAGTGGTAAATGACAGCCCACTCCCTCCCTCCTTCCTCGCTGCCCACTAACCAGCTAAACATAATGGGCGTGGGATATTACATCTTGATTAATGATGGCTTCACTTCCTTTTATTATAAGACACAGGCTGGAGGGACAGAAATCCGTCCACACCATGTTATAGCCAAAAAATAATAAAGATTTAAATTTCAAAATACAAATGTTGTATGACAAATTAAATGTTTATTGATAATTATTTATTCTTACTCTGTATTCCAAAGGCTGTTTTTTTCCTTTTTTTTATTTTTTATATATTTTGAACACGTGACTAGCAGAATAGAACTAGAAGGTCCTCCTGCCACCGGTTCCCTACAGACAGGCTAGGAAAGGGCTAGGTCATGTGACAGCTGTATATCAATTAGGATAAAAGGTACTTAGATTTTTATTTTATTAAAATAATTACAGTGCAATCATGCCCATACAGAAATAAATGGGACAATGTCAATTAAACAGTATGTGTTTCGTATCACTTTAATAATACAACATACAAAAGACATTTTAGACATCTGCGCACGTCCATCCTTGTGGTATCATTTTGGGGAAGGCATTTTTAATTCCAGCATAGATGTGCCGTAGCCATAAAGACATAGTTTAAAGGGATGGTTCACCTTTACCACAAAACTGCCTATGCTGTTAGGGGGCATCTGTAGATAAAAACAGACTGTGCAGCTCAGACTAAAGTTGAATAAAGCCCTTGCTATAGGTGTAGGCCATTTACATACCTTATGAAGTCTGACCAAAATACTCCCAAGACATTGCTAAGTACTCCCAGGACGTTGCTAAGTGAAGCCTAGTCATTACTACTCACCTCCACCATCACATGAGTGAACTCTCAAATGCTGAGCTCAGAGCTACTGCATCAGGGAAGAGAAAGAGTATGTGAGGGGGGTTTTAATCAGAGAAAGAGCTCACTCCTGTGGTGGTGGAGATGAGCAGTGATGACTAGGCCTTACTTAGCAACATCCTGGGAGTACTTATCAACGTCCTGGGAGTATTCCAATCAGGCATCATAAGGTCTGTAAATGGCCTACACCTATAGCAAGGGTATTATTCATCTTTAGTCAGAGCTGCATAGTTTGTTTTAATCTACAAACATCCCTCACCTGCATAGGCAGTTTTTTTGTAAAGGTGAACTATTCCTTTAAAGAATTTGATTTGGTGGAGCTCTGGTTGCTTGCACAGAGCCTTGACCTCAACCCTAATGAACACATTTGGGATGACCAGGAATGCAGATAGATAATCTTCTCATCCAACATCAATACCTGACCTCATTTATACAGTTTTTGCTGAATGGACACAAATTTACACAGAGACACCCCAAAATCTTGTGCAAAGCCTTTCCAGAAAAGCAGAAGCTGTTAAAACCTGAAAAAGTGGGGAATCCTGCAACTCCATATTAAAGCCTTGGTTTTTGGAATGAGGTGTCCTCCAAGCTCATATATGTATGCTGGTCTTATAGTCTATTTATATGATGTTTATATACTGTATGCTTTGCCGAAACAAAGTATCTCACAAGACCATAAATGCAAAGTGCAGTAAGCCAACCACTGACCATCTGCAAACACATTCCAGATGTAACAAGAACACATCTTGTATTTACGGAAGTAAATCTTTCTTTAATAGGCAGTCAATAATACAAATAATAAGCTTTCAGGGAAGAGAAGGGAGAGCGCTCCTAAAAGCTTGTCCATCACGTTCAGGTCTGCCTAATGATAAGAGGTTTGCCTTAGAACTGCAATATCTGCTCTGCCAACTCTATCTTCATCAGGTCAGTAAATCTGCTGTAGACAAACCACATAGCTCTCAGTAATTTTTGAAGATTTCCCCAGGGCAAACAATGTCTTTTAGCTCACCAGGTTAAATGAGAAAAAAAAATAAAAATCTGTCACTGCAAGGATTAAAAGGATATGTTTAAACACAGGTGAAACGTGTAACATTTTCCCAAAGTTGAACATATCCTTTGAATGCTTGTTTTTATCTAGGAGTTGAGGAATAAGCAGCTATATATACTTCCCTTCACTCCCACAAGCTTCTCTCACACTGTACAACTAATCCCCCCAAGCCGCTTCCCTTCGTCACTCCACTGGTCACAGCAATTCCAATATCATCATCTACAATGCAGGACCAGCAGTCCTGTCTTATGCATGAGAACAGCAAGGGTTAACCCACATCCCGAAGCATGGGAGAGAGGAGTTGAGCGCTGGCTGCTAGGCAAGCATGGAATTAAGTATTTCTGTTTATTCCTTTAACCCTAGACAAAATGAGCATTTACTTCTTGCAGTGTTGCTGAGCAGCACCAAAAAGATTTTGTTTTATTTTTTTTATTTTTTTTTACTTAAAACGGGGGGACCAGCTGCAAAAAAAAAATAAAAAATTTAAAGTCAGCAGCTACAAACACTGTAGCTGCTGACTTTTAATAAGCACACTTACCTGTCCAGGGTGCCCGTGATGTCGTCCGCCCACGGCCGATCCGTCCATCGCATTGGGTCCCGCCCTGCCATTCTAAGTAAGGGAAACAGGCAGTGGAGCCTTACGGCTTCACTACCCGTTTCCTACTGCGCATACGAGAGTCGCCTGTCACTTTGTCAATGGCCAGCTGTGTTCTGGGACACACATAGTTCCCAGAACACACCGAGCCACCTTCCCCAGAAGACAATGCGAGGAGGAGAAAACTGAAGCTCACTGTGGTGTAGGAAGTGGCAGATTAGGACGATCTGCCTAGCAACAGGCATTTAAAAAAAAAAAATTATTATATATATATTTTTTTTTTTTTTTACATTTTTAGGAGCCTTTTTATGCCATTTCTTTTTTTTAGGGTGGCCCTCCACTTTAAAGTGGTAATAGGCCTATTGGAGGACGACCAGTGCAAATAGGCCCTGGAGCTCATTCCCACAGTCTCCTGTTCCCCATCTCAAAAGTTGAACGCAGTTGTTTATTTTACAGAGTCCATTATACACCCCATCAGTTACATTCCTAGGGTAGGTCCAATTCACCCAATTGTCCAGATTGTGTTGCGAACACGGGTACACTTATTCACATGGTTTGGTGTTGCCCTAAACTCCCCCTTGTTACTGGGCTTGTATAATCCAGATACTCAACAGTATATACTCTGTTCAGGTCCTTGTTCATCCCAAATTGTCTATCCTGGGCACTGTCCCGGAAGAAGATTTACCTGCTGATTTTAGTTTACTATGGACCAGGGCTCTTAATAATGCTCCAAAATTAATATTTCAGAGGTAGCTCTCACTCCTCCCCCCCCCCACAGTTTCCAAATGAAGGGTCAACTAGAACCTAAGGAGGGAAGAATTAACCTATAAGCATAGGGGGTTTCCCAAAAATCCAGTAAAACCTGGGATCCTCAGTTGTCCCCCCCAGAGTCCACTTTTGTTTCTTTGACTGACCTGCCAGTTTAGGAGTTTGCGATACGTTTCTGCTGGGTGTAACGCGTTTATATTTTGTTACTTACTGGAGGACTGCTGAGTGTATACAACTATGCTGGAATGTAGGATGTAAAGCGTTTACTACTTTTCTTTATTTGTTTTGAAGAAACTTTGTTTATGTCTTTTGATATGAGCCCCTAGGGCAGTGATGGCGAACCTTGGCACCCCAGATATTTTGGAACTACATTTCCCATGATGCTCATGCACTATGCAGTGTAGTTAGGCATCATGGGAAATGTAGTTCCAAAACATCTGGAGTGCCAAGGTTCGCCATCACTGCCCTAGGGGGTTGTTATTCTTTTGTTGAAAATGTCAGTAAAAAATGTTTTATGAAAAACTCTTTAATAAAAAATGACCTGATTTAACAAAAAAAGTGGTAGTAAATCTTCGCAGGAGCCCACTGAAGTGACAAGCCCCAGGTGATAATGATAAAGCAAATCCTCCCACATAAGCTGTACCTGTTTATCTGTAACCTTTGTCGGTTGGAAGTTATTTAGTAAAACTGGAGAGTGTAAAATCTGGTGCAGCTCTTCATAGAAACCAATCAGCTTCCAGGTTTTATTGTCAAAGCCTAAGTGAACTATCTGAAGTTGGAAGCTGATTGGTTATTATTGCACAGCTACAACAGATTCTGTGTGCACCAGTTTTAGTACATCTCCCCATGACGTGTTTTAGGAAGGACAAAAAAAAAAAAATGAAAAAAAAAAAAATGCACTGTTGATTCTGGGCCCTACTATAGATACCAGCTACAAATAGCATACACATACACTATATTGTCAAAAGTATTGGGACACCTGCCTTTACATGATCATGAACTTTAATGGCATCCCAGTCTAATGCCCCGTACACACGTTCCGATTATCGGACCACAAAAGTCGCTTTCGGACAGATCGTTCGATAATCTGATCATTAGTACGCAGCTTTCGACAGCCGATCACGACAGTCCGTCCAACCAAATCCAAAGGGACAAACAGGAAAACTTTGGTCGGATGACAGCCGTACAGTATGCGTCCGATAAAAGTCATTCGACAAACACCACGCATGATCGGAAACATGAAAATAAACCAGAAGGACACACAGGTCACACGTATTTGACATAATTTAAAATACGTAGCTACGCACGACGGAAGATTTTTCCAGAAACGTACGACAAAAATCTTACACACATTTTGCACTGTTGTATTTGATCTTAGTTGTATACAACAAAATGTGAACGATCTGTCTTACGATAATGGGAACATGTGTACGGGGCATTAGTCTGTAGGGTTCAATATAGAGTTGGCCTACCCTTTGCAGCTCTAACAGCTTCAACTCTTCTGGGAAGACTGTCCACAAGGTTTAGGAGTGTGTCTATGGGAATGTTTGACCATTCTTCCAGAAGCGCATTTGTGAGGTCAGGCAATGATGTTGGACAAGGCCTGGTTCGCAGTCTCTGCTCTAATACATCCCAAAGCTGTTCTATTGGGTTGAGGTCAGGACTCTGCAGGCCAGTCAAGTTCCTCCAACCCAAACTTGCTCATCCATGTCTTTATGGACCTTGCCTAGTGCACTGGTCCAAATCATTTGGTGGAGGGTGATCATGGTGTAGGGTTGTTTTTCAGGGGGTTGGGCTTGTATCCTTAGTTTCAGTGAAGGGAACTCTTAAGGCATCAGCATACCAAGACATTTTGGACAATTTCATGCTCCTAACTATGTGTGGTAACAGTTTGGGGGTGGCCCCTTCCTGTTTCAACATGACTTTTCACCAATGCACAAAGCAAGGTCCATAAAAGACATAGATGAGTGAGTTTGAGGTGGAGGAACTTGACTGGACTGCCCTCTACCAGATAGAACACCTTTGGGATGAATTAGAGTGGAGACTGCGAGCCAGGCCTTCTCGTTCAACATCAGTGCCTTACCACACAAATGCGCTGGAAGAATGGTCAAACATTCCCATAGGCACACTCCTAAACCTTGTAGACAGCCTTCCCAGAAGACTTGAAGTGGTTATAGCTGCAAAGGGTGGGCCAACTCAATATTGAACCCTACGGAATAAGACTGGGATGTCATTAATGTAGTGTATGTGATATCACTGCAATCGTCAGGACTAGCCGAATTGTTGGGTTGTTCTTTGTCATAAGTTATGGTAATAGCAAGATATCTACAGCTAAATTATAATTATTATTTTTTTTTTTTACTTATTTGAGCAATTTTACCTTAAAAACAAAAATAAATCCCAAAATCCATCTGTCCTGAAGAAACGTGGTACGATTCACCTGCAAACACTAAGTAGTTGCGATGATATGTACAGTTTAACTAACACATGTCAAAGCTACAAAATTATCTTCAGGAGTAAAGATTCATTTTACCTTCCATCATGAATGGGTTAGCATTGAAAATTGTCTGCAAAATCTGATATCTCGTGTGCTGCCCCTAGGAGCTACTGATGAAACACTAGATTAAAATGACACAACAGGTTCACTTATTTACAGCTGCCCGCATGTTCAGTTTGCCATGCCTCCCCCGGCACTGCATCTGTCCTATCAGCTGCTTCTTTGGCAGGAGGAAATTCGCTCTGCGTCCTTATCTATGACGCAGTCATGTACGAGGGCGAAGTGGAAAACACTGCTGCCCCTCACAGCTGCGTATGGGTAAAAGGCAGCTAAAATACAGAAAAAAAAAAATAGTGCAATAAATAAATAAATAAAAAAGGAAACCGGGGAACTAATGCATTGCTGCAATCCTAAGCAAAAAAAAAAAGCTATTTTTATACTTGAAAAACTAATTTCGTCCAATATCTCCAGATGCTAAACTCTTGAAGTAACAGATTGTAACAGCAGGGTTTCCAAGAGACTAATGTTGTTTACACATAAAAAAATGTGTTTGTGAGACAGCTATTAATGGTTTTATTTATTTATTTCACACAGAAAATAACACGTCTCACCTCAGCAGATTAACAGTTTAGTCTTTAATCTCTTAGTGATAACAAAACAATTAAAATTGAAAAAAAAAAAAAAGACCAGCACTTACCAAATATATATCTGCACACATAAAATTTATTATTGTGCTTACTGGACACAGCACTGCAAAAATGGCACCCGAAGACAGATATACATAACAACCAATCAGAAACCATTTCCAAATTGATCTTACTACATACATAAGGCTTCATTTCCATGAGGCGGATCCGCTGCCACGGAGTCCGCTTCTGTCCGCCAGCTCAGCGGGAGATCTCTCCGTTGATTTTCGCTGAGCCGCCGGATGACAGGTCCCTCTCTGGTCACTGAGCGGGGAGGGGCTTGTCGAGCGCCGCTGGTTGCTATGGAGAGACCGGACGAAAACGGACAGCATGTCCGTTTTCATCAGATCTCACCCAATCCGATCCGCCAGGGACGGATGCGAACGTAGGGGCATCCGTCTGATTTTAGTGGATCGGACCGGGTCGAATGTCAGCGGACATGTCACTGCTGACACTCGTTGCTCCATGTTAACATGGTGCGCCCGTTCAGGTTCGGTGACAAAACTGACAGGCGGACCTGAGCGGTCCGACAGTGTGAAAGGGGCCTTAACCGCTTAAGGCAAGCCTCACACCGATGTACGTCGGCAGAATGGCACGGCTGGGCACAAGCACGTACACGTACGTTACTCTTTAAGTACCCAGCCATGGGTCGTGAGCTCCGTGACCGTGGCCGCGGGACACGCAGACCCGATCGCCGCTGGTGTCCCATGATCGGGTCACAGAGGTGAAGAACGAGAAGAGGCAAGTGTAAACAACCTCTCCTCGTGCTTCCTACCAAGCCTGTCACTGATTCCCTGTTATATTTATATATATGTTATAGTTATATACAGTGGTGTGAAAAAGTGTTTGCCCCCTTCCTCATTTCCTGTTCCTTTGCATGTTTGTCACACTTAAGTGTTTCGGAACATCAAACCAATTTAAACAATAGTCAAGGACAACACAAGTAAACACAAAATGCAATTTGTAAATGAAGGTGTTTATTATTAAAGGTGAAAAAAAATCCAAACCATCATGGCCCTGTGTGAAAAAGTGATTGCCCCCCCTTGTTAAAACATACTATAACTGTGGTTGTCCACACCTGAGTTCAATTTCTCTAGCCACACCCAGGCCTGATTATTGCCACACCTGTTCACAATCAAGGCATCACTTAAATAGGAGCTGCTTGACACAGTAAGGTCCACCAGAAGATCCTTAACCACTTGGGATCCGCGCTATTGCAAAATGACGGCAATAGCGCGGACCCACATTTTCGGGACTACGTCTATTGACGTAGTCCCGGTTACGAGCGGCCTGCGCGCCCCCTGAGGGGCGCGCGCGGCGCGCTCTGTGATCGGCGAGTCCGTGAGACTCGCCTGATCACCGATCCGTGTAAGGGGTCGATCCCGACCCCTTATCACGTGATCAGCTGTCAGCCAATGACAGCTGATCATGTGATAAAACGGAGCCGGTAATCGGCTAGTATTCCTCCTCGCGCTGACAGCGCGAGGAGAAAAAAAAAAAAGCCGATCGCCGGCGGCCGTGTTCGGGACATCAGTCCCGATCACGGCCAGCAATTTAAAAGGACACCTGCCCCCTGCCAGTGCCCACCTGCCACCCGCAGTGCCATCCTGAAATAAAGTAAGTGCCCCCCTGTCAGTGCCACCCAGCAGTGCCCATAGTGCCCACAGTGCCACCCAGCAGTGCCCACAGTGCCACCCAGCAGTGCCCACAGTGCCACCCACAGTGCCACCCAGCAGTGCCACCCACAGTGCCACCCAAAATCTGCCTCAGGTGCTGCACCCCAGTGCCGCCCATCAGTGCCCAGCAGTGCCGCCCATCAGTGCCCAGCAGTGCCGCCCATCAGTGCCCAGCAGTGCCACCTATCAGAGCCACCTATCAGTGCCACCTATCAGTGCCCATCAGTCCCATCTATCTGTGGTACCTATCAGTGCCCATCCGTGCCACCCATCCGTGCCACTTATCCGTGCCACCCATCCGTGCCATCTTATCTGTGCCCATCTTTGCCCATCAGTGCCGCCTTATCTGTGCCCATCGGTGCCGCCTTATCTGTGCCTATTAGTGCCGCCTTAACTATGCCTATCAGTGCCCACCAGTGCAGCCTATCAGTGCCCACCAATGCAGCCCATCAGTGCCCACCAATGCAGCCCATCAGTGCCCACCAATGCAGCCTATCAGTGCCGCCTAATCAGCGCACTTCAATGAAGGAGAAAAATGACCCGTTTGCAAAATTTTATAACAAACTATTAAAACATGATTTTTTTTTTTTTTTTTTTTGCATCTTTTTTTGTTTGTTTAGCAAAAAATAAAACTCCGAGCTGTAACTAAATACCACCAAAAGAAAGCTCTATTTGTGGGAAAAAAATGATAAAAAATTCATTTGGGTACAGTGTTGTATGACCGCGTAATTGTCACTCAAAGTGCATCAGCGCTGAAAGCTGAAAATTGGTCTGGGACTGAGGGGGGTTTAAGTGCCCAGTAAGCAAGTGGTTAAAAGCTACACATCATGCCGAGACCCAAAGAAATTCAGGAACAATTGAGAAAGAAAGTAATTGAGATCTATCAGTCTGGAAAGGGTTATAAAGCCATTTCCAAAGCTTTGGGAATCCAGCGAACCACAGTGAGAGCCATTATCCACAAATGGCGAAGACATGGAACAGTGGTGAACCTTCCCAGGAGTGGCCGGCCGCCCAAAATTACCCCAAGAGCGCATCGACGACTCATCCAAGAGTTCACAAAAGACCCCACAACAACGTCCAAGGAACTGCAGGCCTCACTTGCCTCAGTTAAGGTCAGCGTTCATGCCTCCACCATCAGGAAAAGACTGGGCAAAAATGGCCTGCATGGCAGAGTTCCAAGGAGAAAACCACTGCTGAGCAAAAAGAACATCAAAGCTCGTCTCAATTTCTCCACAACACATCTTGATGATCCCCAAGACTTTTGGGACAACATTCTGTGGACCGATGAGACAAAAGTGGAACTCTTTGGAAGGTGTGTGTCCAAGTATATCTGGCGTAGAAGGAACACTGCATTTCATAAAAAGAACATTATACCAACAGTAAAATATGGTGGTGGTAGTGTGATGGTCTGGGGCTGTTTTGCTGCTTCAGGACCTGGAAGACTTGCCGTGATAAAAGGAACTATGAATTCTGCTGTCTACCAAGAGATCCTGAAGGAGAATGTCTGACCATCTGTTCGTGTACTCAAGCTGAAACGAACTTGGGTTCTGCAGCAGGACAATGATCCTAAACACACCAGCAAGTCCACCACCGAATGGCTGAAGAAAAACAAAATGAAGACTTTGGAGTGGCCTAGCCAAAGTCCTGACCTGAATCCTATTGAGATGTTGTGGTATGACCTTAAAAAGGCCGTTCATGCTCGAAAACCCTCTAATGTAACTGAATTAGGACAATTCTGCAAAGATGAGTGGGCCAAAATTCCTCCAGGACGCTGTAAAAGCCTCATTGCACGTTATCGCAAACGCTTGGTTGCAGTTGTTGCTGCTAAGGGTGGCCCAACCAGTTTTTAGGTTTAGGGGGCAATCACTTTTTCACACAGGGCCATGATGGTTTGGATTTTTTTTCACCTTTTAATAATAAACACCTTCATTTACAAATTGCATTTTGTGTTTACTTGTGTTGTCCTTGACTATTGTTTAAATTGGTTTGATGTTCCGAAACACTTAAGTGTGACAAACATGCAAAGGAACAGGAAATGAGGAAGGGGGCAAACACTTTTTCACACCACTGTATACTGATTCCCTGTTATGTTAGTTCCCTGTTATAGGAAAAGACGATCAGTGATGTCAGACGCCAAGCCACGCCCCCTACAGTTAAAAAAACACACACTTAACCCCTGCACTGCCCCCTAGTGGTTAACCCCTTCCCTGCTAGTGCCATTTTTACAGTAATCAGTGCATTTTTAATTGCACCGATTGCTGTATTAATGCCAATGGTCCCAAAAATGTGTCAAAATTGTCTGACTTGTCCGCCATAATGTCGCAGTCACAATAAAAAACGCTGATCGCCGCCATTATTAGTATAAAAAAAAATATTAATAAAAATGCCATAAAACTATCCCCTATTTTGTAGACGCTATAACTTTTGCGCAAACTAATCAATAAACGCTTATTGCGATTTTTTTTTACCAAAAATATGTAGAAGAATACGTATCGGCCTAAACGGAGGAAAAAATATGTTTTTTTATATATTTTTGGGGGATATTTATTATAGCAAAATGTAAAAAATGATGCGTTTTTTTTTTTCAAAATTGTCGCTCTTTTTTTGTTTATAGTGCAAAAAATAAAAACCGCAGGGGTGATCAAATATGACCAAAAGAAAGCTCTATTTGTGGGGGAAAAAGGATGCCATTTTTTTTACGGAGCCACGTCGCACGACCACGCAATTGTCAGTTAAAGCAACGCAGTACCGAATCGCAAAAAGGGGCTTGGTCCTCTAGCTGGAAAATGGTCCGGGGCTTAAGTGGTTAAACTGAAGTCTGTCTGGCTGCTACGGTACTACTGCACTTTGTACAGCAACAACACTTCTTTGGTTATAAGCGCTACAAAACCTTCTCAATCAACATTAAAGCGTAACTACACTGCATCTGAGCAACACAAACCAAAAACACCATTTACCGTATATACTCGAGTATAAGCCGAGATTTTCAGCCTCTTTTTTGAGGCTGAAAGTGCCCCCTCGGCTTATACTCGAGTCACCGCTGTCTGACTGCTCGATCAGCGTATCGAGCAGACAGACGGCGGACATTAAAATTTAAAAGCCGCGCCTCCTTCTCCGCCTCCGCCTGTGATAGGCGGAACACTGAATTTCCCAGCAGTCAGTGTTCCACCTATCACGGACATCCGCTCATTCTCATACTACGGACGAGTATGAGAGGATGTCCGTGATAGGCGGAACACAGGCTGCTGGGAAATTGAGTGTTCCGCCTATCACAGGCGGAGGCGGAATTTTGAATTGTAGAATGGCCGCCGAGAAGAGCGGCGATCCATCGGCACGGCACGGGACGGAGGAGGCACGGGACGGAGGAGGCACGGCACGGGACGGAGGAGGCACGGGAAGGAGGAGGCACGGCACGGGACGGAGGAGGCACGGGACGGAGGAGGCACGGCACGGGTCGGAGGAGGCTCGGGACGACGGCGGCTCGGGACGGAGGCTTGGGACACAGGTAGGCTGGACACACACACAAGGCTGCACGGACACACACACACACACACACACACACACACACACACACACACACACACACACACACACACACAAGGCTGCACGGACACACACACACACACACACACACACACAGGGATGGATGGATGGATGGATACACACACACACACACAGGGATGGATGGATGGATGGATACACACACACACACACACACACACACACAGGGATGGATGGATGGATGAATACACACACACACACACACACACACACACAGGGATGGATGGATGGATGGATGGATGGATGGATACACACACAGGGATGGATGGACGGACACACACACAGGGATGGATGGACACACAGGGATGGACGGACACACACACAGGGATGGACAGCCATGTCTCACCCTCGGCTTATACACGAGTCAATACGTTTTCCAGTTTTTTGGGGGTAAATTGGGGGCCTCGGCTTATATTCGGGTCGGCCTATACTCGAGTATATACGGTAACTTGTTATTATTCAAAACAAATTCACCCATCCATCAATATCTCCATGCTATATTCTTTGGGAAATCACTTTAACCGCTAGCCTACTGGGCACTTTTACCCACTTTCTGCCCAGGCCAATTTTCAGCTGTCGCACTTTGAATGACAATTGCGCAGTCATGCAGGACTGTACCCAAACAATTTTTTTTTTTATCATTCTTTTCACACAAAGATGTTTTTTTTTGGGTGGTATTTAATCACCACTGATTAAAATAAGAATAGTTGCGTGCTTCTATGCAAATAATTGGAAAATGAACTAATAAAAATAAACCCTAGATTGCTGCAGCTGTCACCAATGTGCTCCCACAGATAACAGTAAAAGAAATAAAATGTGGCAGCGCTACAAAAAACAACATAAATAGACAACACAACAACGATCTGTGCAATATGTGTAAAAAAAGTCCAAATACAGTGAAAACGTGAACCTTTTTTAACTGATATCACAGAGGCACAAACACACATGGATTTCTTCAGAATAATAAAAGGCTTGAAGTAGCACAGCGGGTGGAACACACACCAGTCATGGATTGTCTTTTCTTCCTTGAGCCATCAAAAGATCACGGAGGATCCTTTGGAGGGAGCGTTTGCACAAAGTGTAAGGTGTGTTTGACTCCCTGTAGGGTCGAGTAATGGAGGTGAGCGTGCATTGCGTGTGGTGGCGGGAGCATTCTGGATATGGAGGTGCTTTGAAGAGTACTCACCATTTATTTTTTACTAAAAATGAAAAAGACCAAACATTTTGAAAAAAATAAACTTTTCATAGTTTGTTATAAAATTTTGCAAACAGTTAAAATGATTGTAAAGGCAGAAGTTTTTTTTATCTTAATGCATTCTGTGTATTAAGATAAAAAGACTTTGTGTCCAGCAGCCTCTTGAATAATTACATGAGCCCCATCTAGATCCAGTGATGCCGTAGGAGTGTCTCAGCTGCCCCAGACTCCTCTCCTAATTGGCTGAGACAGCAGTGGAGCGCCATTGTCTCCTGCTGCAGGATGGGCCGGGCCGTGGCTCCGTGTCGGAATGGACACAGGGAACTGTGGCTTGGCTCGAGTGCCCCCATAGCAAGCTGCTTGATGGTTAACACTGATGAGGAGGCACTAAGGGGCACTGATTGGCAGCACTGGTGGGCACTGTTGGGACTGCACGAATAGTTAATGCACTGATTATCAGTGTACATGTCCCTTTTAGAGAAGAGGAGTATAGTCTCTCGTCTCTTCTCCTCCAGCTGTCAGCATGAAGAAAGGCGTGCCAATAGCCGGCTTCTATTTACATCCATGATCAGCTATGATTGGACACAGCTGATCATGTGGTAAAGAGCCACCGATTGGCTCTTTACCTTAATCTGTGATCAGCAGTGTCCTCTGGACACCGAGAGCATGCTGCATGTGTCCTGCAAAGGACACCACCACGGGCTGTCATAGGACGACCTCCCAGAACTAGCTGTCTGTGCTGTAGCCGTCATTTAGCTATAGCGCAGTCGGCAAATGGTTAAAGACACCACCCAACATTTCTGGCCATGGCTATCTTGAGTAAGGGCAGATGGTTCGTGTAGCATTTACTTCCTGGAATCCATTTGCCTTTAGCCCAGGCATGCAGGCAGGAGGGTGTGCTTAGCTGAAAAAAACCCTCCTGAAGACTCCTGGGATGCATGACATAATCTTAGGAAACCAGGAAGTAACTGAGGAAATGTATTTATTTTTTTTACATTTAAAAAAAAGAAGTTTAAAACAAATAAATAGAACTTCCTATCTACTTTTTATTTTCCAATGCTATCAACATAAGGATTAAAAATATATTCGATATTAAATATTTCAATAGTGAAGTTCCACTTTAACTATTTTTAGTCCTCATGCTACTAGCCTTGGTAAGTAGATAGGAAAGTATATTATATTTATATGTTTTAGTTTACTTAATTTTTTGCTTCCTGGTTTCCATGCCTAGGCAAATTATGTCATACCTCTCTGGACTATTCATGGGCATTTTTCTTTAATCTGAAGGAGAGGGGGAGGGGGCTTTCTCAGCTAAGCACACCCTCCTGCCTACCAGCCTGAGCTAAGGGCAAATACATTCCAGGAAGTAAATGCTAATCATCTGCCCTTACTTAAGATGGCTGCAGCTAGAAATGCTTTTTTGTGCATGATTTCTAAACAAAATAAATCATGGCGACAAGGATGATTCAGAGGGGTTTGCGTTGAATATTAAAGATTAAGGAGCATTTGTGGTTTGTGGTGCTCAGATGCAGTGTAGTTCCACTTTAAATCAAGGACAAGTGTTGCAGTACAAAGTGCAGTAGCAGCCAGACAGGCTTCAGTTTATTGTAGTCAGATCATTCAGAAATTGGTTCTGATTGGTTGAACAAACAGAGAAACCTGCCATAATCCGCATGTATGCAATGAAAACATACAGAACTAAATTCTGCTTCAAAGGGAACCTGAAGTGAAAATGAAGCTGTAAAGTAAATACAGATCCATAAACCATGTTGTCCAGTGGCATCTATATACAAATCTATGCCCAGAGAGTGCAGAGTGGACTGACATTTGTTAAAAACAGTGAAAGAACTGATGTGCCATGGAACCTTAGCAACATTTCATACTTTAGGTCACCTAGGTTTTGAAAAGCAATAAAAATGCTAATGATTAGAGTGGTAATAAATCCAAATCTAAACATGTAATATATTGCAGCATATCAATCCCTAGATGTGATTGCTGCATTCGTTTTCTTTCTTAGGCTTTTTCGACCTGTTTTCACCTGGTAATCTGGCCAGTAACACACCTCCTGTATTAACAGTATTGCCAGTCTGGGGGGGGGGGGGGGGGGGCACTAGCAGATTTTAATACACTAACAAACTGAAGATGAACTCCAACTATTACTTTATAATTAGTTATAGCAACAGTTTTGTTCATTTTGGGGAAAAGGGTTTACATAAATAAATACACTCTATGAACGGGTTAGGGACTGCCGGTTTGTTCTCAAGCCGGAAATGTTCATAAGTCGGAATACGCAGAACAGCAAAGACGTAGTTTTCCGATGTTCTGTCAAGTATGCGCAGACGCTGTTTTCCGAGGTGCCCGCCGTCGAAAAGTGTCCGTGCATGCGCAGAACGTCACGCCGCCTCCCGTTCGTAAGTAGGAGTAGTTCGCAAGTCAGAGGTTTGTAACTCAGGTACTGTCAGTGTTAAATTGTTTGTCTCAACACTTCATCAGCAGGACAGTTTGTTCTGCTGAAAAACAACAAACAAACATACTGGCCAGATCACCAGATGAAAATAAAAGAAAGAAAGCAAGCCTGAAAGCTGAAAGAAAAAAAGAATGCAGCCACCACATCTAACAATTGGTAAGCTTTAATATCGCTTTAAATTCATTATAAAATGTGCTTTTTAAAAAAATAAACATGTTATACTTGCCTGCTTTGTGCAAAGGTTTTTCACAGAGTGGCCTCGAACTTCCTCCACTGGGGTCCCCCGCTGGCTCTTCCTTTTCTCCATGTGCCCCCATAGTAAGCTGCTAGCCATGGGGGCACGTGTGTGAGCTTGATCCCCAGCCAGGCTTTTTGCATCTAGTGACACACAGCACAGCTTGCCCCCACCCCCACCCCCCTCATCATTTGACTGACAGCAGCAGGAGCCAATGGCTCAACCAAGTTTCTGAGAGCAGGGGGAGAGGAGAAAAATAACTGAGGTCAGGTACAGCGCTGGATCAATACAGGATTCTGTTAAGTATTAGGGAGGAGGGCTGGGGGGTAATGCTGTTGTCTGCATTAAGGTAAAAACCTTTTAATCTTTACTACTTTAAAGGGGCTGTGAAGGTTTGTGTTTTTCCACTTTAATGCATCAAAGTGAAAAAACACCTGTCAGTGTCCCCCCGCCCCCCCCCCCCCCGCTTTACTTACCTGAACCTTCAAACTTGTCCGTGCCGTCTCTCTGCTAGGGGGTTCTCGGCTCTTGATTGGACAGATTGATAGCAGCACAGCTATTGGCTCCCACTGCTGTCAATCAAATCCAATGACGCGGCCGCCGAGGAGCCGGGCCGAGTCCTGCAGTCGGCGTCTATTGACGTCGAATACTGGACTCAGGAGTGCACCCACAAGGTAACCTCCTGAGAGAGTGCTTCTCCCAGAGGGTTATCTGATGTGGGGAGGAGCCTAGAGAGCCACCGAGGGACCCCAGAAGAGAAGGTTCGTGGCCACTCTGTGCAAAACAAGCTGCACAGTGGAGGTAAGTATGATATGTGTGTTAATTGTTTTTTTAATGAACCTTTAGTGTCACTTTAATGTTAAAAATGAATCACAAAATGACACAGGGAGAGTGGGATTTCTGTCTGCTAATATACTTTGTGTATAGGTCTGAAATTTTGTGTACAATTAACTTATTTCTCCACTGTAGAATGTGTATTTGTTGCCCATTTAAAACAAAACTCACAGCCAAGTGTCTTTACAACAAAACCCACTAGGGGGCACCAATATACTGCAAGACATCCAGGATTTTACTACTATGGACTCTATAAAAAGGCAGCTAAAAGCAAACTATTCTTTATTTAATAGGTTGGTTTAACAATCAAAGAAAAAGCTGAATAATGGCATGCAAACATTATTAATGTGTCTCCGTTTTATTTAAAAAGAATAAAAATGGAAGCATTTGCAGTATTTTTCACTAGTGGAATCATTAAACTATTCAAGCTAAAATGTGTTAAGGATTCCTGTATTTAAAAGGCTACCAAGCAAAAGTGTGTCTGTTAAATGGGTTGAATATAGGAGGGTGTGTCACTGCAGTGGTGGAGAGAACAGACGGGTGCATTGGTAAAGTGATGGCAAGTTCTGAGATTTGTTGGTCCAGTGGCAGGAGTTGGCACAGTGGAGCGAAGAAGGCATATGTAGGAAAGGTGGGGAGAACAGCGGGATAGTAAGGGTCAGACGTAGTGCCAAGTCTGTGTCCTTCCTACGCATGTGCAGCTGAACTCCATAAACTTCTATGGGGCTGGGAAACAGATCCATCTCCTAGCCACATAGAGCAGGGGTCTCCAAACTTTCTAAACAAAGGGCCAGCTTACTGTCCTCCAGACTATAGGGGGGCCGGACTGTAGCCAGTGGTAGTAGAAAAGGTCCTGACGGCAGTGGGAAAAAACAATGCCCCATCTATGGTGTCAGTGGGAGGAATTGTGCCCCATCATTGGTGTCATTGGGAGAGATTGTGCCACATCATTGGTGTCATTGGGGGGACTTTGTGTCCCATCATTAGTGTCATTGGGCCTCATTGTTGGTATCATTGAGAAAACGTGTGTCCCATCATTGGTGTCATTGGGAGGAATTGTGTTTCATCATTAGTATGATTGAGCTTCATTGTTGGTGTCATTGGGAGAAATTGTGTCCCATTATTGGTGTCATTGGGAGGAATTGTGTCCCATCATTGGTGTCATTGGCCTCATTATTAGTGTCCTTGGGAGGAATTGTGCCCTGTCTTTGGTAGAAACGGTTTCTCATTTTTGGTTTCAGAGAGGGGAATTATGCCCCATTGTTGGTATTAGTGAATGAAATACTGCCAAGGGCTGGATAAAAGCAAGCAAAGGGCCACATCTGGCCCCCGGACCGCAGTTTGGAAACAACTGACAGAGGATTATAGAGTTCTACTGCACATATGCAGGCAGCAGGAAGATAAAGGCCCACCAGACATGAGTAAACCTTGTGTTTTTTTTTATATATTGCATGAAGATTATTTTAACAAAAAAAAAGCATCTAACCTATTATACTTGTTGTAAAGTTTTGTTCTTCAAGTCAATTAACAGACACAGGAACAGTTAGGTAATGCTGCTGCCAACCGAAAGATGGAAGACTGGCAAACAGCAAAATCACTAATCAAGCCCAATATAACTCCTCCTCTACTCAGAATGCCTCAGCTTTTTTGAGAACACAATACACAGGGTGAGGAAAAACAATGGACTTAAATCAGAACTACAGAGAAAAAACACACCCAACCATCCATGTCTCCATGCTTTATCTTACTGAGAAATCATTTTGAAACACCTCCTAGCATTCTGGCTGTGGCCATTTTGAACAGATGATTCGTGTAGCATTTCCTGGAATCAATCTGCCCTTAGCTCGGGTATAGAGGCAAGGGGGCTTGCTTAGCTGAGAAAACCCCTCTTCCTGAAGACTCCAGGCATGTATGACATAATTTGCCTGAACCTGGAAACCAGGTAGTAACTGAAGAAATGTAAAAAAAAAAGTTAAAACACAAGTAAAGATGATTTCCCTATCTATTTAGTAACAGCATAAGCATTATGCTTAAAATTTGTCCGTTTTGACTGAGAGAAAATTATGTTCCACTTTAAAAAAAATGAAAATAGGGTAAGTACAAATATCTTAATTTTCCCCATCGTCCATTGATATCGGATGCAGGATTCTAGAAACAGAGTGGACATACAAGTGCAGTCCAAATGAGGGGTCAGGAATAGCCACTGAGAGGCCCAAAAATAAATTGGGGACGGTCTGCAGTACAGAAGTATCCAAAAGACCAAAACTCAAAGCAGAACCTTATAAGGTGAAGCACATGGGTGCTGCCATGACCAAAAGGAGACCAGAGAGATCAATCTGGTGCTTCAGACCAGAATAGAGAAATCACAGCCAAGGGACCAACACTTTTAACTTAAGAATTGTGACATCACCACTCCTCTCTACCTCGTGTTCTATGAATAGCAATACAGGACACAGAAGATTGTGGCTATCTCTGTAGTATTACCGTCTTCTCCAATGATTGCCAGCTTCCCCAGCAGTCCCTCAGGTACAGAATTTGTATACTTACAATGGCCCAAGCTGAACCACTGTAAGTATACAAGAAAGATCAGATCTTGAGTTCAGCTCTATATGGAAGGGAGGGACAATTTCCCTGAAAGATAAAGAAGGGATTCATGTTCCACAGAGGTGTTTTTTTTTTTTTATGAGAATTTAAGCCAAACAGCCTTGTCTATTGGTAACCGACAGCTATCAACTATAGTAGCCATGCATGGATTGAAATTCGGCTGGTCCCTGCTGAACCAGACACATTTTGATTAATGTATGGCAAGTTTAAGGCTTGCCTTAGAGAATGCAGTTCTTTCCTTGAACCACGCAGTTTGTCACCATTTCAGGTTCATGCAAAATTGTAAATCTTCACATATTTAGTATCTATTAACTCTTTTATTATTATTTAGGATTTATATAGCGCCAACAGTTTGCGTAGCCCTTTACAACATGGGGGCGGACAGTACAGTTACAATACAATTATAATTCAATACAGAAGGGATCACAGGGCCCTGCTTGTTAAGCGTTTACAATCTAGAAGGGAGGGTCAAGTGGAACAAAAGGTAATAACTGTGGGGGATGATCAGATGGAGAAAATGAAAATACCGTTTTTAGGTGTGTGTAGGATAGACTTCTCTGAAGAGAAGGGTTTTCAGGGATCGTCTAAAAGCTAATAGAGTAGGTATAATTGGACAGATTGGGGTAAGGAGTTCCATAGGATTGGAGAGGTTTAGGAAAGAGGTTTCACGTAATTTAAGTGTATTTTTTCCCTGGAAATTGGTGTTTCATAAACAGCTGTACAAATGTTGTGTTACATAAAAATAGCAACAGTCACCATTTTATTCTCCAGGGCCTTTGCTTTCAGAAAATATATATTTGGGGATTTTGTGTAATTTCTTTTTTTTTTTTAAAGAAAAAGAAAGTGCTAATTTTAGCACGCATGTGAAAAATTTAAAAAATGTCCTGGACAGCAAGTGTTCCTGATCTGCTTACTTTCTATTCTGTGACGCCAAGTATTAAAGCCAACATAACTGTGAGCCAAGTGGCATTTTAAAAGTAAAACAAAAAAAACAAAAAAAAAAAACACTAACTCACATTTGCCAAAGAAGTTGCTTCCTCGTCTTGCTTGCTGAATAGAGACACTGTGATACACCGATAAGTAGCACGTTTCTTGTGTGGGCTGTACGAGTCTAAAGCTGTGGAACTGGCAGCTGGTCTTTAACACTGGTGCAGAGATCCCACCTGAGGAGACAGAAAATCCTGACAGGTTTGTATATATCACACATACAATAACAATTCAAGTCATATAGATATACATTACAGAGTATTAATAATGTTGTATCATTAAAATGCATTTTTAAAAATATATTGGTCCAAGGACGAACACAATACATGTTAGCATTACGAATAAAAGGTCTGCCTATGCTATTAAAAAGGGAAAAAAAAACATCTATTTACAATTTTATAATTTAAAAGAGACGTATGGGCTTTTTTATATTTTTTATACTCAACTAGATAGATGCAGCATCGACAGTGGTGTAGTGGTTAGCCCTCTCGCCTAGCAGTAAGAAGGGTCGCTGGTTCGAATCCCAACCACAACACTACCTGCCTGGAGTTTGCATGTTCTCCCTGTGCCTGCGTGGGTTTCCTCCAGGTACTCCGGTTTCCTCCTACACTCCAAAGACATGCTGGTAGGTTAATTGAATCCTGTCTAAATTGTCCCTAGTATGTATGAATGTGAGTTAGGAACCTTAGATTGTAAGCTCCTTGAGGGTAGGGACTGATGTGAATGTACAATGTATATGTAAAGCGCTGTGTAAATTGATGGCGCTATATAAGTAACTGAAATAAATAATAAATAAATGATCACTCAGTTCTCAACCTTTAGTGAGCAGATAGAGTCTCCGGCTCTCTGCTCTGCCCTTCCGGTGCTGGCTGTGGAGAGGCTCTCAGTGGATCGATGAGAGCTGGAGCCAGCTGCCAGTCCAGGCTTCTGGGTGGATCCCAACCATGAGGTCGGGATCTTGTCAAAGCCTAGACCGTCTCTGTGATGTTAGCAGACAGCGGGCTTTAGCATGTTGTCAGCTGAAAACAGGTCACAGGAGTGCAGAACGAATTGCACTCCTGTGATCCCCAGAAGATGCATAGCCAAATTAGCTTTGGCTATAATTCAGCTTTAAGAGATTTATGCAAGACTTTCCACAATAGCATTGCAAAGCAAAGCGCAACTCTCAGTTTGAGAAGAAAGCAATCTTAAAATCAACCCCTAACCATGTCGGGCTGTATGCCCGGCAAAGCTGCAGCACTTCTTAATACTGATGAAAATGCACATTTCTAATTGAGGTCTGCTCCAACATGAATGTGGGGTAGTATAGGCCCAGAGTGCCTGCAGCTACAGAGGTCAGTGAGGACTTGCTTTTAGACCTTTTTCACAATGCGCCGCCTAGGGCGCCAGCGGTAAAGCAGCGCTAAAAATATTCGGCCGCTAGTGGGGCAGTTTTAAACCCCCCGAGCTAGCAGGCGAAAAGGGGTTAAATCCGCCGGAGAAACGTTTTGCCGGCGGTATTGCAGCGATGCCCCATTGATTTCAATGGGGAGCAGCGGTGAAGGACTGGTGAGTTAATCGCTCCTTCACTGTTCCAAAGAAGCTGCTGGCAGGACTTTTTCCGACGCCCTGCAAGAGCACCGCTCATTGGAGTGCACGGAGCAGCTGTTTTAGGGAGTTTTGAAGGCGCCATTTTTAACGCTATAGTGCCTGCAAAACGCCCTTAGTGTGAAAGGGGTCCTAAAGTGACCCTGTCCCACATGATCAGTTTTCTCAATAGCCCACCTATAAAAGAAGCAAAAAAAAAAAAAAATACCCTTCTGGAACATTACATGGTTTAGAAGGTTAGAGAAAAGAAACTCAGGATAACAGCCCTGGAGCTTGCGTTTTAAACCAAATTGGAAAATGGCAGCTCTCATATATCTGTGCTCATAGGTTGACTTCAAGTAAACATTTTTATACTCAGTAAAGTCACTGTTTTGTTTGAGCCTTCAATCAGCATTGTCATTTATGCCAACAATGCCCTATAAAACCACTCGTGTTGGCTCACAGTGTATTTTCTGTAAAGAGAAGTTACAAGAGCTTGGAGAATTTGCTTTGTGCACTCACAATACTAGGCAAAATACTGTATACAGAAGAAAATGAAGGTTGCAGTAGGTTTTTTTTTCTCTTCCCCTCTGTCTTTGATGCGTTAATTTATGGTAATTTGGTCTCTTGCTACCTGCCGCCATCACTCCACAAATTTAAGCTTGTTTACCAGCTTTGGCTTTTGCATATTATACTCTACTTTAAAAACAAAATTACATCTTTTTGTCACATACGCATTTCAATAATTTATAATGTGACTTGTGTATATATTATGCTTGGTTTCAGAAGTTAGCCAAGAAGGTATGCCAAAATCCTACTCTTGTATTGTTTTTACAGAAGTCATTGGGATAGTTTTCATTTCTAAAGGCTTTTTCATTTTTGCCTTTAACTGTAGAGCACACAGCCAGAGTCTTTCAAAGCAAATAGATATAGCTTTTTACATTTAGAAATTGTAGCACCCAAAAACCAAAAAAAAAAAATAAATAAAAAAAAGGGCTTAATATGTTTCTGCATTTAAAGCATGTCAATTTTGAGGCAAAAATCAAGAAATGTGCAGTTCTAACATTATTTATAGTTGACTTCAGACTTACTGAATTTGAGGAAAGAGGAGAAGAGGGGGGGGGCAAATTTCCAAGGGGCACCCGGGTGGTGCAGTTTTCCGGATGTGGGGAAAATGTGGCACGGGGGGGGGACGGGGGGGGGGGGGACAGCAGATAAGCAGAGGTTCCACTTTTGGGTGGAACTCCGCTTTAAGCTTGTTCAATTAAACTTTAAGTAAATCAACCCCAACAGTCCAAAAATTCCTTCTCCCCTGCACCCTGTAATGAACAAAGGGTCACATTTTGAAGGAATAGTTCAAATACTTGCAATCAGAACCAGAAATCTACTTCAGATATAGGTTCATGTTTGTTGAAGTGACCACAAGCTTACTGTAGAAGGGATAATGCAACCGATGTAAGGGATACCTAGCTGGCCAGATGCAAGTGGTTCTGTTGCCCCATATCCCTTACATTAGTGACAGCAAAAGAGTTAAACCCTTGTTTTAGGCTGGGCTCACACTGAAGCATGGAGCCGCTAACTGCAGGGGTACAGTGCATGCCTGTTCACCATTTCAGCCCGAATTTGGACCCGAAGAACGCACTGGTGAGCTCAGCAACATAAAAAGGCCTGGACTTCCATAGAAGCAGTGGTGGATGATCGCAGGATCCTTTCTGTGGTAAAGAAAAACCCATTCACAACATCCAGACATGTGAAGGACACTCTCCAGGAGGTGGGTGTATCATTATCAAAGTCTACAATCAAGAGACGACTTCATGAGCGCAAATACAGAGGGTTTACCACAAGGTACAAACCATTCATAAGCCTGAAGAACAGAAAAGCCAGATTAGACTTTGCATTAAAACATCTAAAAAAAAAAGCCAGACCAGTTCTGGAAAATCATTCTTTGGATGGATGAAACTAAGATTAATCTGTACCAGAATGACAGAAAGAAAAAAAAGTGTGGAGAAGGCTTGGAACAGCTCATGATCCAAAGCACACATCATCTGTAAAACATGGTGGAGGCATTGTGATGGCATGGGCATGCATGGCTTCCAGCGGCACTGGTTCATTGATGTTTATTGATGATATGACAGAAGACAGAAGCAGCAGGGTGAATTCTGCAGTGTTTAGAAATATACTGTGAGCCCAGATTCAGTCAAATGCAGCACAGTTGATTGGATGGTGCTTCACAGTACAGATGGACAATGATCCAAAAAACACTTCAAAAAGCAACCCAGCAGCTTTTGAAGGAAAATAAGTGGAATATTCTCCAATGGCCGGGTCAATCACCTGATCTCAACCCAACTGAGTATGCATTTCACTTGCTGAAGGCAAAACTAAAAAGGCAAAAAGACCCACAAAGAACAAGTGAAAACAGCTGCAGTTAGAGCCTGGCAAAGCATCATAAAAGGAGGAAACCCAGTCTTTGGCAATGTCCATTACATTTGAGCCCCTGAAAATGGGGGGATTGTGTATAAATATCGTTGCAGTTCCTTCTCTGAGCTGGCCGTTCAGCTGTCGGCTAATTGCTAGCTCCTATCTCTCAAGTTATTCAGCTGTTGAGGATATCCTGCTCGTCAGTACTGCCTACTTGAGCTGTCCAGTCCAGAGGTTCTCTGCCTTCGCATTGGTCAACATCACAGAAACTATGAGAAAAAGGATAGAGATTGGAGTGGGACTTTGAGTGAGGCATGTCAAAGAGAAATCCAAATTGTTTGTTATAATCTCCTATGTATATTGCCCTGTATGAACTGTACTAATCATGTATACCGTTTTGACTTATTTTGTATGAATTGTACCATTATGTCCAGCGATCAATTATATTAAACTTTTTATGATTATGTAAATCTGGTGATTACGCTATTCTGTATATTATTGAGTATTGATATAAGGCTGATATTATGGACTACCACTTTGGTGCTGTGACATGAAATTTAAATTAAACTTAATCTACCTTTTTGGTAAAAAAAATAGTTAATTACTCTTTGACATGCCTCAAAGTCCCACTCCAATCTCTATCCTTTTTCTCACACAACAGGGATGGAGGCATGCCATTTCCATACCTAGGTTGGGACAGGTCACAACTCCCATTAATCACAGAAACTATCTCCTGCGATCCTGTTCAAGACTTTTTTTGCCAACATTCCTTCTGGCTTCAGATCCTGCTTGCTGTTCCACTACATTGATCCCTGACTTCTGGCTTGGCTGACTATCCATTGTGGTTACTGGACTTTGGCTATGTTTTGACCAAGTGTCCAAATATATATGGACCTAATGGTATGTGTTTTGGGCCACTATCTTAAGGACCTATGACCTAGTCAGTACATTTTTCTCCAGAATTCCTTGACAGTCTTGAGATTATATTTTGCCCTACGCAGCTTCAAGGTACCCCATGGCAAACACAGCAAAGAAGCCCTAAAACATAACCAAACCTCTTCCATGTTTTACAGTTATGGTGTTCTTTTTTTGGTAGCTTTTTATTTTTTATTTTTTTGTTAGAATACAGCGGATATGACTTGCCAAAATTTCCAGTTTTGTCTCATCTGTCTTAAGGACACTCTCAGAAGCATTGTGGCTTGTCAACATATTTTAGAAAATTCTGGTCTTATTTTTTTCTTTCAATAGTGGAGTCATCTCCTGGGTCTTCTTTCTCAGAGCCCACTATCGCTCAAAACATGATGTATAGATGTACACTGACATTGGAGTCTTTGTATCTTTGGAAGTTTTCCCTGGTTCTCAGTCAACCATTCGCTTCTGTTCAATATGGGGGTTGATTTTTGTCTTGCAGACATGTCCAGGGAGGATAACTACACGTTTCATGAACCTTGAGGCCGGGTTCACACCGCTGCGATGCGGGAACGCCGCGAATCCGCTGCGTTTTCCCGCATCGCATTACTCCCGCCGGCAGTTCACACTGCCCTATGCGGACGGCTGGGAGTGTCAATGATATGTTAATGACACCCCCAGATCCGTCCGCATATTGCAGTGCGATCTGCCGACTCGCACAGGAATCGGATCGCATGGTGTGAACCCCCATGCGATCCGATTCTGTTGCGGACCAAAAAAAGGGTCCCGTGCGAGTTTGCTGCGGGAGCGATGCGAATCACATCCGGATCTCCCCCCGCAGCAGTGTGAACCCAGCCTAAATGTCTAATTAAAATGTTCAAGCGTAGTCACCTGAATATCAAGCTGCTTGTAGATAGTCTTCTAGCCTTTACCTTTGATGTGCTGATCTAAATTTTTCTTTTCAATCATTCTTCTTTGCTTTCTCTAGTCAATGCTCAGTGTGGTGCCATGCATGATGATACCAAAGAGTGGATACCTTTCTTGAAGGCATGTGGTATACTGGTTACAGAAAGCAGTTTGAAAGAGCATTATGATCCACATATTTAATATCTATTATTATAGTACACGATTTACATAGCGCCAAGAGTTTACGCAGCACTTATTTATCACTTTTCTGAGGGGACTAACAAATCTGCCTATGGCATTTTAGAATATTGTAGAATAAGCAATAGTGTATAATTAATACCACTTTCTATGCCTTGCTTTGAGACATACCAAAGGGCATAATTGCTTTTAATTTCATCACGTTTCAGGAGGAATGAAGCAATGTTTAAATGAGCTGCAATAATACCAACAAATGTATCCACGGCTGTAAAACAAAGCTTTCATTTAGACTACCTTTAATATACTCCAAAATGTCATTACTTTTTACCAACGGTTTACAATTAAATATTTACCTCCATTGTGGTACTGTGCTTTCAGTGTCATTTCCAGTGTGCACCTAATCTTTTCCCCATGTCCAGTGACACCCATAATGCACATGAGCAATACTAAGGCCGGGTTCACATATGTGCAAATTCAGGCAAAAATGTGATCCTGATTCGCACCTGAACCGGTGAACAGGAACGCACGGGACCCCATGCTGGGAACTGTGGCCACACAAATTTGAACTTGGCCTAAAACCGTTTCTGTTAGTCTCTCCTTACCAATCACTCAAAGTCATATGGGTGGAAAGGTACGCGGCTTACAATGATTCAAATTTAGACTGAATGAGCCACTTGTGCACATGTCTATGCACAGAGCAGCTTGATTTTTCATTGATGGGGGGAGCGTGCACATTGTGGTTACTCCATTGGGACCCTGCTAGTGTATATAGCCACTGAAAAAGTCAGCTTGGGTTATAGAACAAATTAATCCCTAGAAGAGCAGATGACCATTGCAGCAATCCATACCATACTGCAAGTAATTCCTGCTATGTGATTATGGATGTTAACTATGTAGACATTAGGGAACACATGTATGTAAAACAAACGTAAATGTGCCAAATTTATAGACTAAGCAAACCCACAAAAGGTAATGCTTATTGTAGGCATAGGTATTCTAAAAGGACGCAAAATGTATCTTACGATATCCTCAGGTACATTCAGCTGGACTTTTGGAGAGCTTTCCAACTTAGTCATTTTCTAAAGTCCATACCGCCCTTTGGTAATATTAGTCAACCTCTCACTACTCTTGAAGAATACTGTTTGGACACTGGGGTGCTTCCACATGTACTCCCTACCACCTATAAATTATTGATTACACCCCCAGAAAACCACCAACCACCTTATCTAACTAAATGGGAACAAGGCCCATAAATTCAGTCCAAGCCAACGACAACACATCATTCGGTTCACATACAAATCCTCCATCTTCACTAGAATACAAGAGACTAAATTTTTAAATTCTGACACGATGGTACTGAAGATCATAATTCCTTAATTTCTTTGCTTCAACATCAGACCGCCGATAGTGATGCCAGAAGCGAGGAACACTCCTCAACATATTTTGGTCCCAAACTCAACCTTTTCTGGAAGGGGGTAACCATACAAAAAAATTCACAGAACGTCAAATCCCATATGACCCAGTTTTCTTTCTTCTCCATGCCTCCACAATCCCAGAAAGATCTACAAATGATCTGTTATATGCCACCTTCTTGACGCTGCCAAAACCTGTATCCTTCTTAGCTGGAAATCTCCACAGACGCCAACCATTGGCCCATGGCTTAGGAAAGTGCTAAGATGCCACTACACTAGCTATAAACTGTGATTGGTACACAGATTGAAAGCAACAAACTTTTCCCCTCTCAGATATTTATGGAGTTTGGTCGAACCATTGGAATTTGGAAGTGCTTTTTGGACAAAGCAGAGACTGCAGCATGATTGACAGTGTTACAAGCAAACACGCTGACTCACTAATACATTGATTTCCATTCCAAAGTGGTGGACAAATCTATTTCTCCCCCTTTAATACTGGACAGCAGAAAACTATTTTGAAATGCATAGCCTGTTTATTGGACTTGAGGAGAGTGGTGAGCTATTTATACGTGTCCATCATCACCGGACCAGGTAAGTGAAGGGAATTTATCCCCCCCCACATTTCACGTCTCCTTCCTACTTTGATTCACTGCTGTTGAGCCGGCTCTGATAAGATAACACACGAGAGACGGGAGTGGAATTGTCTATTGGGAGAACTATGATGCCAATGGTATTGGTCAGCTTATATGGAGTGAAGATTTTACTTGGTCTCTGAACTGTAGCTCTGCCAGCCATCTAACTTTCACTGTGAGTGTGATCTACTTATATAGTGGAACGACTACTGTCACTTGTGAAGTCAAATCATCAAATTTTCTCACCGTCCTAGAATTCCTCTCTGTTAACCCCCCTTTATGGTCATTGTTCCTAATGCACTTGGGACTGTCTGAAATCGTTCTCTATACACAGTTCCTGTGTCCTCAGCTGAAGGGTGCTATAATGCCTATAGAATTTTCCAGAAATTACTATTTAGCTTCTTGCTTCTATACATATGACAAATTATTTCTCCCAAGGGTTCACATCCTTATCAGTGGGTGTATGAATTGTATGAGGGTTGAATAAATGAATGTTTATTTTGGCCATCTGTGCTTTGATAACGTTATCACATTTTATACTTATGTGGTGGAGGTATTTTCCCTTTTTGAAAAATATTTTGGTGGAATTGTTTTCAATAAAGATTACTATTTTTGTTACTACCAATTTGTACCTTTCTGAAGAATCGCTTTTTGGGCCCTTGGTCCATTCCTTTTTCTTTATATGTCTATTTGATTCAGAGAAACACACCTAACCATTTGTACATATGTAGGTGACTGTTTTTTGTATCTGGGCTGTGGAAGTACTATTTTCTACTTTTGACTACAAACACCCTTCCCTGCCCACTCAACATTTACTAGGGCGAGACTCCTTTGACTATCCTTTGTTTTTTGATACATGACCCTAAACATACAGCCAGAGCTACAATGAAATGGTTTAGATCAAAGCATATTCATGTGTTAAGTCCCATACACACTATCAGATTATCTGATGAGTTTTTCCTTCAGATTTACCAAAACCATGTAGTAGAAGGGCCTGCCTGATTGCATACAAATTGAAACTCCTAAGGTTTGTCCTCATATTATATGGTTTTGGTAAATCTGAAGGAAAAACTCAGCAAATAATCTGATAGTGTGTATGGGGCTTTAGAATAACCCAGTCCAGACCTAAACCCAATTGAGAATTTGTGGCAAGACTTGAAAATTGCTGTTCACAGACACTCTTAATCCGATCTGACAGAGCTTGAGATATTTTGCAAAGAAGAATGGGCAGAAAATGTCACTCTAGAAGTGCAAAGCTGGTAGAGACATCTTCAAAAAGAATTGCAACTGTAATTGCAGCAATAGGTTGTTTCTACAAAGTACTGACTATGGGGGGCTGAATACAAATGCACACCACACCTTTCACATATAGATTTGTAAAAAAAAAAAAAAAAATGAAATCAATTTATCATTTCCCTTCCACTTCACAATTATGTGCCACTTTGTGTTGGTCCATCGCATAAAATCCCAATAAAATACATTCACACTTTTGGTTTTAACATTACAAAATGTTGAAAATTTCAAGGGGTATGCATACTGTTTTAAGGCATTGTAGTTATATCTATAACATAAATGGGCCAGGAACACATGGTGCTGTCTGGACACTAGTAGTTAATTGTTCTTCTAGCTTTGGTTTCTTATATGATGTTGTATGATGCTAAACTATGTTATAATGTATGTTCTTTCATCTTCACTGATTGAATTCTATGGATCTCGTCTTTTGAATAAATAAAAGATTTGTAAAAAAATGTAAAAGTACATAGAGCACCTACAGATGTTCAGTTTCCCAAGTGAAATGTAATCAGCCAATCGGGTGCAGCTAATTTTGTGTATATGGAAACTTTAGACCTAAATACGTTGTAAATTCACTTAATAAAGCACTAGTGGATTGGCAGTATACTGATATACCTTCCACTTGTCAACATGTAGCAGCTGTTTCAATAAAACCTACTTACTGATGTGTCAGGAGGGACTGGAGAAAAAGCAATCAACAAGTCCCCAGTGCTGCGAGAAGACTGCAAATACAATATATAATGCTTAGGGTAAACCCCACGGCCAGCACGTTCACCTTTATATAGCACAAACTAACATAACTGCACCAAACAGCGATACTTTATTTTTCTGCACTTCTTTTAGGGACTCTCAAAATGGCAGTTACCGGGTTTATCTGAATGTCAAGTACAGCTTATTTCTCAACACTTGAGGGAAGAAAGTCTGAGCAGTTTTCTCCAACGATGTGCGTTAGTGACTTTTGCTCTAAAACATTTCTTTGGAATACAGAAAATAAAATTGATTTGGTCACAAAACTGTTGCGCACAAGCTTGGAGTCATCCAACAGTGTTTGCTTTTCTTTTTTTAATTATACAACTTAAAAGGAAACGAAAGCTACAAACACTTTGAAATATTTAAACCTCACATAAAAGCCCAAGAGGATCCAATGGCTAATATGATTTGCATGTATTGTATTATTTTCATTTATGCAGAGTGAGCACAGAACAATTAAAAATTCAGTCTGAGCCGACTATAATTAACCACTTGCCAGCCAGCCGCCACAGTTTTACTAGGGCAGAATGGCACGGCTGGGTGAAACGACGTGGCCACTAGTGGCGTGCACGCGTGTGACCGCTGCTTGCCCCCAGAGCCGATGTGAGTGCCCGGCGGGCACAATGACTGCCGGGTTCCCGCGATCACTCATGACACAACGAGAACCCGGATCTGTGTGTGTAAACACGCAGGTCCTGGTTCCCTGGGAGAAGAGGCTGATCATTTGTTCATACATGATCTCTCTCTTCCCCTAGCAAGTCCCATCACCCCACAGTTAAAACACAGAGAGGGAACACAGTTAACACCTTGATCGCCCCTGTTAACCCCTTCCCTGCCAGTGACATTTTTACAGCAAGCTCTATAATTGTCAAAAGTGTCTAATTTGTCTGACGCTATATCGCAGCCCCGATAAAAATCTCAGGACGCCTGTTTCCTACTGCGTATGCACGAGTCACATTGTGGTTTCTGAATGGGGGGGGGGAAGAAGGGGTCAGAAATGACACAGATCGCAGTGCAGCGATCTTACCAGTGGAAGCGGTACCTGTCAAAACTGATGTGGGCTAATGAGGCTGCACTGATGAGGAGGTATTAATATGCAACACTGATGAGCAGGCACTGACCTTACTCACTGACAGGCACTGTTGGGGATGCACTGATCATCAGGGCACTGACGATCAGTCCCCCCGATCATGTCTACAGGTCTCCCCTGTGAGGAGATGCCGCTGATCGGCTCTCCTCTCCTCACACTCAGTGTTTGCATGTGATCTGCTGTGATTGGACACAGTAGATCACACGGGTAAAGAGCTGCATCATCAGCGCTTTAGCGAGATCGGGGTCACGCCATGTCCCAGGGACATAGCACGCCCAGGATTGCCGGGCTGAGTGCCCTTGAGAGACGCGCAATTGCGGTGATGTCGTCCCATTACAAAAAAGCATCCCGCTGGCTGTCATTTGTCTATAGGGTGGGAGGTGGTTAAGGTGAGAGAAACCACACATGGTTTAATTGACATTATTCCTCTTTATGTATATGGATAAAGGCACTGTATTTATATTAATGATTGAAAAATATAAGTACCTTTTTTCATAATCAATATACAGCCATCATGTGACCAAGCGCTTTCCCAGCCTGTCTGCAGGAAAACAGTGGCAGGAGGAGCTTCTAGTCCTGTGCTGCTGGTCACATGTTAAAAAAAGCATTCGGAATACAGAGTAGAAATAATGAATATCAAGTAAATGTTCTAAATACTGTATGTATTTGAACTCAAATCTTTGTTAATTTTTATGCAAAAAAAACATGGTGTGGGATATCTGGGGAGAGGTTCTGGCAATTACAGCCTGTGTCTATTGTTTGTATGTACTTAGAATTACAGGGAGGTGAAGCCTCCATCAATGTACATGCAATAGCACACCCCATTGCGTTTAGCTGTTTTGCGGGCATGGAGGAGGAAGGAGGGAGCAGACTATCATTTATCCAGGGTGAATACGCCTACATCTCTGACTCTATAGTGATTCGGGCTGCACAGAAAAGGAGGATAAAATGAACAGCTTAGAAGGGAAATGATCTAGGCAATCTCAGGTTGCAGCGGGGACATAGACAAGGAGAGAGGGAAAGTGAACAGTAGGATCTTTTGGTGTTTTAGGAGCTTGTTGAGTTTAGGAGCTTTTGGTGTTTTATTTTTGCCAAAGCTCCTAAATTCAACTCCATAAAAGCCAATGTGTCCATGTATACGTTGGCTTTTAGCAGAGTTTAGCAAATTCGTAGCGTCCCCGCATCGCAGCAGTATTGTAATTCGCATCGCAGCAGTGTGAACCCAGCCTTAAGCAGTATTAAACCCAAAAACAAAAAAGATTTGATTTTTTGTTACTCACCGTAAAATCCCTTTCTCTGAGTTCATTTATGGGCACAGCTGCTTCTTCTTCTTTATCCATGGCAAAACAGGGTAGTGTCCTCCTCCTGAAGGTGGGGGCTATAAAACCCTGTTTGGTCATGGATAAGGAAGAAGCTGTGTCTGCCTGTTGTTCTGGCCACTAAATTTGTTATTTTTCAAAGACTTTCCACGATGATCCTGTCCAGCAAAAGTGGCCGTTCGATAGCTGAGGAAAACCACTTTATATAAAAAATACATACTTTATTCCAAAAAGAAAGAAAAATGTTACAGTAACTGCTTAAAAAGTGTTAGCTGGAATTTAAATTGAATTTGTTAGTCAAGTCTGCATCTAAGGCTGGCCATACATTAAACAATTTTCTTTTAGATTTACCAAAACCACATAATATGAGGTCATACCTAAACTCATTTCATTTGTATGCAATTGGCCAGGTCCTTGCACTACATAGTTGAAGGTACAGTAAATCTAAAGAAAATTGAAGAAAATTGTATAATGTGTGGAGCCAATGGCGCCACTGCTGTGTCTAAGCCAATCAGCAGGAGGGTCCTGGACAGCTAAGACACTTGTGGACATCGCTGGAGAGAGAAGAGGCTCAGGTAATTAACCAGTTCCCGACCAGCGCACGCCGATGTACATCGGCAGAATGGCACGGGCAGGCATATTGGCATACAGGTACGTTCAATCTTCAATGCCGCCCTGCCATCGCTAGCGTGCCGCGCTCTCATGCCAGTCGGGACCCCCGTGAGTCCGGTCGCGGGTCCCGCGGAATCGATCGCCGAGGGCATACCCGCGATCGTCTCACGGGACGGCTGAATGGAGGAAATGCCGTGTAAACAGCATTTCCCCATTCTGCCTAGCAACTAATGACACTGATCTCTGCTCCATGTGATTGGAGCAGAGATCAGTGTTCACTAAATGAAAGCCCAGCCCCCACACAGTTAGTAACCCCTTCATTGCCAGTGTCATTTACACAGGAATCACTGCATTTATATAGCAGTGATTGCTGCATAACTGACAATGGTCCCAAAAATGTCCGATATGTCCGCCGCAATGTCGCAGTCACAATGAAAAAAAAAAAAAAAAAAAAAAAAAAAAACGCTGATCGCCGCCATTACTAGTAAAAAAAAAAAAAAAAATGCCATAAATCTATTCCTATTTTGTAAACGCTATAACTTTTGCGCAAACCAATCAATCGCTTATTGCGATTTTTTTTTACCAAAAATATGTAGAAGAATACGTATCGGCCTAAACTGAGGGAAAAAAATGTTTTTTTATATATTTTTGGGGGGTATTTATTATGACAAAAAGTAAAAAATAATGCGTTTTTTTCTAAATTGTCGCTCTATTTTTGTTTATAGCGCAAAAAATAAAAACCGCAGGGGTGATCAAATACCACCAAAAGAAATCTCTATTTGTGTGAAAAAAAGGACATCAATTTTGTTTGAGAGCCACATCGCACGACCGCGCAATTGTCAGTTAAAGCGACGCAGTGCCGAATCGCACAAAGTGGTCTGGTCTTTGACCAGCAAAATGGTCCGGTCTGAAAGTGGTTAATTAGGAGGTGCTGGGGAAGCTGCTACACAGAGAAGGCTTTTAACCACTTGACCACTGGGCACTTAAACACCCTTAATAACCAGACCAATTTTCAGCTTTCGGTGCTCTCACATTTTGAATGACAATTACTCAGTCATGCAACACTGGACCTATATGAAATTTTTGTCCCTTTTTTCACACAAATGGAGCTTTCTTTTGGTGGTATTTAATCACCGCTCGTTTTTTTATTTTTTGTGCTATAAAAGAAAAAAATACAGAAAATTCTGTAAAAAAATGAATTTTTCTTTGTTTCTGTTATAAAATTTAGCAGATTAGTAATTTTTTCTTCATAAATTTTGGCCAAAATTTATACTACTACATATCTGTGGTAAAAATAAGTACAAATTGGTGGATATTATTTGGTCTTTGTGAAAGTTATAGAGCCCACAAGTTATGGTGCCAATATCTGAAAATTGATCACACCTGAAGTACTGACGGCCTATTTCAATTCTTGAGACCCTAACATGCCAGAAAAGTACAAATACCCCCCAAATGACCCCTTTTTGGAAAGAAGACATTCCAAGGTATTTAGTAAGAGGCATGATGAGTTTTTTGAAGTTTTCATTTTTTCCCACAATTCTTTGCAAAATCAAGATTTTTTTTTACTTGTTTTTTTTTTTTCACAAAATTGTCATATTATCAGTTTATTTCTCACACACAGCATATGCATACCACAAATTGCACCCCAAAACACATTCTGCTATTACTCCCGAGTACGGCGATACCACATGTGTGAGACTTTTACACAGTGTGGCCACATACAGAGGCCCAACATGCAGGGAGCGCCATCAGGCGTTCTGGAGCACCCAGGACAATTCTGACATTTCTCTCCTACATGTAAAAATCATCATTTATTTGCTTGAAAATTACATAGAATCCCAAAACATTATATGTTTTTTTTTAGCAAACACCCTGGAGAATACAATGGTGGTCGTTGCAACTTTTTATCTCGCACGGTATTTGCGCAGCAATTTTTCGAATGCTTTTTTTTGGAAAAAAAACAGTTTTGTGCTAAAAAAAAAAAAAACACAGTAAAGTTAGCCCAATTTTTGCATAATGTGAAAGATGAAGTTACGCTGAGTAAATAGATACCTAACATGTCACTCTTCAAAATTGCACACGCTCGAGGAATGGCGCCAAACATCGCTACTTAAAAATCCCCATAGGCGACAATTTAATTTTTTTTTTTGCTGGTTATATGTTTTGAGTTACATAGGAGGTCTAGGGCTAGAATTATTGCTCTCGCTCTAACGTTCGCAGCGATACCTCACATGTGTGGTTTGAACACCGTTTTCATATGTTGGCGGGACTTACATATGCGTTCGCTTCTGCATGCGAGCACATGGGGACAGGGGCGTTTTAAAAAAAAAAATTTAAATTGTTCATTTTACTTTATTTATTTTAGTTTAAAACATTTATTTTTGGGGAAAAAAATGTCAATCACTTTTATTCCTATTACAAGGAATGTAAACATCCCTTGTAATAGGAAGATGGCATGACAGGTCCTCTTTACAGTGAGATATGGGGTAAATAAGACCCCGCATCTCACCTCTAAGCTGGGAAGCCTGAAAAAAAAAAAATAAAAAAAAAATAATAAAAAAAAGATTCTGGCTTTGATCGTATTGGCGAGTCGGTAGAAGCACGGAGGGCGGCGGGAGGGGGGATATCTATGGCTGGGTATCTCAGAGTATGGCGTTGCAGAGTATTGCGTTGCAGAGCATTGCAGAGTGTTGCAGGGTATTGGCGGGTGTTGCAGGGTATTGGCGGATGTTGCAGGGTATTGGCGGGTGTTGCAGGGTATTGGCGGGTGTTGCAGGGTATTGGCGGGTGTTGCAGGGTATTGGCGGGTGTTGCAGGGTATTGGCGGGTGTTGCAGGGTATTGGCGGGTGTTGCAGAGCGTTGCAGAGTGTTGCAGGGTATTGGCGGGTGTTGCAGAGCATTGCAGAGTGTTGCAGGGTATTAGTATTGCAGAGTATTAGTATTACAGAGTATTAGTATTACAGAGTATTAGTATTGCAGAGTAGTATTGCAGAGTATTGGCAGGGAATTGAGGGGTTAAATCTCGGTGAGCAGCGATGAGCGGCCGTTTACCGTGATCCGTGATGCACCGGGTCCTGTGGACCCGGCGGTCACGGATGCTCTCGAGTGCGCGCCCCAGGGGGCGCGCGAGAGCGGAATTCTGGGAGGATGTCATATGACGGCCTCCCAGAGTTAAACAACCGCCCTGTAGCCGTCATTCGGCTTTGGGCCGGTTGTTAAGTGGTTAATCTTAAAGCGGAGTTCCACCCATAAAATCAACAGCATTATGAATCAGCAAAAATATTTGGAAATTAGATTTTTTTTTTTTACTCCTCACCCCTTCAGCACTGTTGCTATGGGGTCCCTTGTATTCTGCCACTTCCTCTCCGCTGCGCCTGACGTAATTTCCCTCGAGGGCTAGCATCGTGTTTCCAGCGCAGCGATGTGTCCATACTGAGCATGTGCGAGAACGGGTGGTGCATACTGGTTATTCAGCAGCACCCTATCCAGGAAGAATATTCTTGTGAGCTTCGCCTGCCCACAAGCAAGGTGGGAACACACAAGAAGAGGAAATATAAGGTGCGTTTTTATATATAATCTAAACTATAACGCTGAAAATTAGAAGACAAACGAATGCCACATTAGAAGACTATGCTGCTAATGGAAGGATTTTTTTATAAAAAGTGCTATAGGTCACTGAAACTCTACTTTAAATGCATAGAATGCATTAAGATAAAAAAACCTTCTGCCTTTACTTTTCTTTAACACTACACTTCCCCAGTTGACAATGTTGCTATACAAAAGGCGTTACCACTTCTTCTTTATCCAGAGTGGAGATGCCCTAAGGCTGCATTCACACATGACCACGGGCAGAATTGCCACGATTCCGCAATTTCAAATGGCTGCAAAATGCTGGACGCGATGCCATTACTTTTAATGGTCCCCAATCGTGCTGTGATTTTCCCACAATCGTAAATGCATGAAGGTAAGAAAACTTGAGCCATGTATGGGTAGGGAGGATGTACAGAAGTTAATCTACTGATCCACTTCTGTACAACTGCCCTATTGGATTTTCCCTGCTTGATCAGCACAGCAGGCTATAGCCTGCAATGCTGATCAGTGTATTCTGAAGGTGGGGAAGTCTCTCCACTTTCAGAATACAATAGCTCATCGGAGAGAAGTCACCCATCCACAGTGTGTGGATTTGGGAATCAAGTCCACTGGTTGAAAAAATAAAACTATGGGCTGCCTAACAGACAAAGTGAATAATGTTCCTCCAAATTTATACCCACTTTCATGCAAACTAACACCTCAGGCTCCAATCGTGTGCTTCAAAAAAATAAATAAATAAATAAAATAAAAAAAACCTCCATTGCAATCCATGCATCCAGCGCCCTGCATGTAGATTATAGGTCAGGCACATGGATTAGGGGGGCAGTGCCCCTGTATGGACGGACCACCACTGTAACCCATTAGAGTGATAGGGTTGTTTAGGTCAGTATCACCTGAATGCCACTCCTGTACCATTCTCTGAAAACTGATCCACAATGGATCGCTTTGAAAGATTTGTAAAAATAAAAAGAACTGATAAGAAAAAATGCATTAGAAAGATCAAATCCATATGTTTATCTATAAAACCATTAGAAGGTCATAGTTTCCAACCAATGCAATGTTTCAGCGTATCATTAAAATCACAATCAATAAGCAAGCTTTCCCCGGGGAATGACAAATTGGGTCATCGCTTTTACACCTAAAGGAGCACATTGAAATGTTCCTTGTCTATCCAGGCAGCACTCCACTAATTTCTCTATTTTCTTAAAGTGCTCATAAACCACTGAGTGAGACACTTTTTGCAGCTTCATGAATACATAAGATCAGGCTTCCATATTTTTAGTAGCATTTACAAGTGCTTCTGCGAGAGCGGTGCTTTTATCCGCGCTTCTGGTTCGCAAGGTCATGGGGGGAGAAAAGAACTGAGGGCAGCCATTTAATACTAAACAGATAACTGAGACTCTGTTTTGTTCAACATTTTTTGATGTAATGAAAGTAGAAAAAGTAAATAATGGCCGCTTTACCCATTTGACCTCTAAGTATGAGAAGTGTTCAGGATGAATCCATAGGAATGATTAATACAAGTAGTTTACTGAGAATTATTTTTTTTTATATATATATATATATATATATATATATATATATATATATATATATATATATATATATATATATATATATACACATACATATACACACACACACACACACACACTTATCTAGTTGAGTCCAACATGGGACCTGACATAAAAAAAAAACTACCTGCATTAACCAATTCAGCTCTGGAAGATTTACCCCCTTCATGACCAGCTCATTTTTTACAATACGGCTCTGCGTTGTGTGACACTGTACCCAAATAAAATGTATGTCCTTTTTTTTCATCCTCAAATAGAGCTTTCTTTTGGTGGTATTTGATCACCTCTCTCTTTTTTATTTTTTTTGTGCTATATACAAAAGAATCCCGACAATTTTGAAAATAAATATATATATTATTTTTTGTTTTACTTTCTGCTATAAACATATAAAAAAATAAAAAAATAAAAAGCAAAAATCAAATTTCTTCACCAATTTAGGCCAATATGTATTCTGCTACATATTTTGGGTAAAAAAAAAAAAATCCCAATACGTGTATATTGATTGCTTTGCGCAAAAGTTATAGCGTCTACAAACTATGGGATTTTTTTTGCCACTAGTAATGGTGGCAATCAGCGGAACGGATATTTTTGCGGATTAATTGGACACCTGACACTTTTTGGGGACCAGTGCTATAAAATATGCACGGTCACTGTACTGACAGAGAAGGGGTTAACATCAGGGGCGATTAAAGGGTTAAATGTGTTCCCCCAGGAGTGCTAACTGTGGGGGATGTGCTTTGCTTAGCAATAACATATGATCAGTACATTCCTGCCCTTTACATAGGCTGCCTTTCTCCCAAACAATCGGCGGGTTCCGGTTAACTTTGCGTCTGCCGGACCCGCTGATTGGCTCCCGCTGTGTCCAATTACAGCAGAAACAGGTCACCGGCGGCACGCACATGGACCCAGAGGTGTCAGATCACGTACTACACATGCAGCAGTATATTTGGAACGGTCAAATTGCATGACAAGTCACACTGACTGCTCCCTCCTCCCTCTTACACAACTGCAGAAAAACAAATGTAAAAACTTTTAAAATAATTTTAATTTATTTTCTTGCTAAATGCTGACTTGGGAGAGGATGACGTTGCAGGTCCCCGGGCATATGGAAATGCAGAATGGCTGTACCAGGTCCCAGATAGACATCCCAAGAGGCAGCTGGCAAACTTCACACATGCATACATGCTGCAGGTCTCTACCATACACATACACAGGTCTCTGTATACACATACACACATACATTTATTCATCTAGATGGCTGTAGCCCTGGTTCCAGCTGAAGCTGTCCCCTGCTAGCTCTGCAATGAGAACTGAGCAATCAAAAACTGTTGATTGGTATTCAGTCTGCAGAAAGCTGGTGAATGTCAGTCTCTGCCCCTTCAGTGCTCACTGGAAGGCCGGATTGTGGAGGGGGGAGTGTCTGGCTCAGGCTGTCAGTGGCTCGCCGAGAGGCTGAGCCAGCTGCCTGTCCAGGTATCTGGGTGAACACCGACTGTAAAGTTGGGATCTTTCCAGAGCCTGGACCAGCTACGTGACATCAGCCGACAACAGGCTTTAGCTCGCTGTCGGCTGAAAACGTGCAGAACAAAGTACACACCTGTGATCCATAGGAGAATTAGGGACAAAATAGCTTTGTTCATACTTCTCTTTTTAGGCTCCATGTATACTAGCAGCTTCTAAAAACTTGAGTTTAGTAGCTTATGGCATTTTGTTTGCCAAAGCTCCTAAACTCAACTCCATAAAAGCCTATGTGCCAATGTACACATAGGCTTTTAGCAAAGTTTAGGAGCTGCCGAGGTTAGGTGAGCTTTAACCTCCCTCAACTGAACGCGGAAGAATCACGTTCAGGATAGGAACGTTTTCACCACCAGCTGTGAGAAAACGATTTTGCAGCGTTTAGCGTTTTCCCAAAGCATGGTAAATGTACATGATGCCTAAAGATGACAGTGTGGGAGAAGAGTAGCAAAAAGGGATACCTTTGTCTTGATGCATGACAATTCAGGACACTATCGTCTAGACTTCTTTATTCCAATTTCAATAATTTTAAGTAAGGTCCATCAAGTATCAATTAGCTGTAGTAAAGGTTGTAAACATATTAACTTTTATACACAGGAGGGTTAACCTTATGATACAAGGAGGTATTTGTCGCCCCCCCCCCCCAACAAATAGGGGGGGTGTGGAGGGGAACCACACTTTAACTCAAATTATTCTGCAAGATCATGACCATACAGAAAATACAAAAGATCCAACAGGAAACAGAGAGACAGGAAACAGAAAGAAAAAGTAAAAAAAAGTAAGAAAAAGAAAGGGAAATAATTTTTCCGATTCAAGGGGTTGAAAAGCTGTATTTGGAGAGAAGATTAATCAAGAAGGCTAATGAGTGTTAACTTAATTAATCCAGGGATCCCAGACGCTCTCAAATTGCTGTTGTTTATCTTTAATGAGCTGGCTAGTTTCTCATGCATCAAAATCCAGGAAAATTTGGCTTTCATTAAAGATAGAGATGGGGTTTTCCCAAGCTCTTGCTTTTGTGATCTAAACTGCTAAAATTACATCGAAAATTAAAGATTAAAAAGAGAGTGTCTGGGGATGTCCTGAACTGGGTCATTAAGAAGTGTGAATTGAGTGTTTAGGGACTTGTATTCCCTATTAAGTTCAATATTCTATTCCAATATTCCAGGATTTTGGGACATTCCTATTATATGTGGAGGATAGTTCCTTGATGATCAACTGCTAAAGCAGAATGGAGATGCTCCTGGGAACATTTCAGGAAGTCTCTCAGGAACTAAATACCAAACACTTTAACAGAACCTTGAAGTTAGCTTCAATAAGGAAGACATTTAGAATGCAGAGTAGACTCTGGAGCATCAAGAGAACCACTTTTCCACAGAATAGAACTCTAGCCACCGATTCCCACATTGTAGTTAGACAGGAGGGTCAATCAACAACCCATAAATTGTTGATATGCTCCCCTTCTGTCCTGCGGTTTGCATAGACCATATCAAATTACCGTATGTGTTAGGTGTGTTTCTGTTTAACCCCAAAAATATTGTACCAGAGCAGGGATATGCAATTAGCAGACGGACCTCCAGCTGTTGCAAAACTACAAGTCCCATCATGCCTCTGCCTCTGGATCTCATGCTCGTGGCTGTCTCGCCACCAGTTGCCCCACCCAAACCCCACTCCTAAACATGCCCCCGTGAATTATCTAATGGAATTATACTGTTAAATGCTTTATTCCGGATTAAAGAGGAAGTAAACTCTCCCACTCTGATGCTTCTTTTCATTTAGTCCATTATAATAAGTCATTATCAGACTATAGCCACTGTAATCCAGCCCAAATCGCATATTACTTATTGTTTAACCGCTTCCTGCCCGCCCTATAGCCGAATGCCGGCCTTAGGGCGGGCGGCTTCCTACGCCTGGCCGTCCCTGGACGGCCTGGTGTTTACTTCCGCAATGCGCGCCGCCGCGGGCGCGCATCGCGGAAGTTCTGTGTTTGCCGTGTCCCCCGGGGACAGGCAAACACAGATCGCTGTAAACGGCCAATCACAGCGGCCGTTTACAGCGTGATCGGCGTGTCCAATGGGAGATGATCTCATATGTAAACATATGAGATCATCTCTCAGCGCCGCTCTCCCTCCTCACACAGACAGCGTGTGAGAGGGGAGAGAAGAACGGCTGCAGCAGCCGTCAGTGTAAAAAAGAAAAAAAAAAAAAAAAAGTAAAAAAAAAGTTTAATAAAAAGTGCCATCCTCCCCCAGAGCCATCCTCCCCCAGTGCCACCCCCCCCCCAGTGCCATGCCCCCCCCCCAGTGCCATCCTGCCCCAGTGCCATCCTGCCCCAGTGCCATCCTGCCCCAGTGCCATCCTGCCCCAGTGCCATCCTGCCCCAGTGCCATCCGCCCCAGTGCCATCCGCCCCAGTGCCATCCATCCCAGTGCAATCCACCCCACCCCAGTGCCACCTGCCCGCAGTGCTATCTGTCCCCAGTGCCACCTGTTGTCAGTGCCATTTGTCCCCAGTGCCATCTGTCATCAGTGCCACGTATAAGTGGCATCTGTCATCAGTGCCACGTGTTATTAGTGCCACATAGTGCCATCTGTCATCAGTGCCACGTATTAGTGCCATCTGTCATCAGTGCCACGTATCAGTGCCATTTGTCATCAGTGCCACCTGTCAGTGTCACGTGCCATCTGTTGTCAGTGTCACGTGTCATCAATGCCACTTATCAGTGCCATCTGTCATCAGTGTCACGTGTCATTGGTGCCACATATTAGTGCCATCTGTCACCGGTGGCACGTATTAGTGCCACGTATTAGTGCCACATGTCATCAGTGCCACGTATTAGTGCCACGTGTCATCAGTGCCACATATTAGTGCCACGTGTCATCAGTGCCACGTATTAGTGCCACGTGTCATCAGTGCCACGTATTAGTGCCACGTGTCATCAGTGCCACATATTAGTGTCATCTGTCATCAGTGCCACGTGTCATCAGTGCCACGTATAAGTGTCATCATTGCCACGTATCAGTGCCATCTGTCATCAGTGTCACGTGTCATTGTCCTGGTATTTCAAAAGTGTAATAAGTAGTCAACAAGTTAGATGTGTAATTTATGCTCCTAGAACACGTGATGGCGCTCCCTGCATGTTGGGCCTCTCTATGTGGCCAGGCTGCGAAAAAGTCCCACACATGTGGTATTGTAATACTCAGGAGGAGTAGCAGAATTTTTTGGGGGGTGTCATTTGTGGTATACACATGCCACGTGAGAGAAATAACCTATTACAATGACAATTTTGTGGAGAAAAATAAAGAAAATGAAAAATCTTCATTTTGCAAAGAATTGTGGGAAAAAAATGACAACATCAAAAAGCTCACCATGCCTCTTACTAAATACCTTGGAATGTCTACTTTCCAAAAAGGGGTCATTTGGGGGGTATTTGTACTTTCCTGACTTGTTTGGGTCACAAGAAGCGAGATAGGCCACCAGTACATCAGATGTGATCAATTTTGTGCGATTCGCACCACAGCTTGTAGACTCTCTAACTTTCACAAAGACCAAATAATATCCACTAATTTGGGTTATTTTTACCAAAGATATGTAGCAGTATAAATTGTGGCCAAAATTTATGAAGAAAAATTAATAATTTGCATAATTCTGTCACAGAAACAAAGAAATATGCGTTTTTTTTCAAAATTTTCGGTCTTTTTTCATTTATAGCGCAAAAAATAAAAACCCCAGAGGTGATCAAATACCACCAAAAGAAAGCTCTATTTGTGGGAAAAAAAGGACACAAAATTCATTTGGGTACAGTGTTGCATGACTGAGTAATTGTCATTCAAAGTGTGAGAGCACCGAAAGCTGAAAATTGGTCTGGGCAGGAAGGGTGTTTAAGTGCCCAGTAAGCAAGTGGTTAAAGAAACTTTAAAAAATCTTGTTTCCAGGGGTTAGGCAGCACCATCTTAAGTATTGTTTTTGAGTCCACAGTGGAGTGTATTTCCGCCATTACATTGAGCACTTCCTGTACTGTTAACCAAGCCTCCTCAATCCAACGTTTCTATGGCAACCCTGCTTCCCTGTTCATAGCCAACTTGTTTATTTCATAGTATTTACTTGTGCCAATGTCTAATGTTTCCCTTTGTCAGACTTATCAGCTTCAGCTGATAAGACTGCAGTAATGGCCAAGTTTAGACTGTATGTCATGTCACATGGTGTGATTAGCAGAGTTCAGTGTTGTGCAGTAGGAAGTCCTGATAACAGATAGATAAGACAGAGAGTGTGCCGTAAATCAGGGGAGATCTGGGCATGCTCAGTGACTTCATTCTACAGAACAACAAGGATTACAACAATACTAAGCAAGTAAGGAGATATCTACAAGCAGTGTTCATTAGGGTTTTTTATGCTAATTTACATGGGACAAAGTTGTGGGGGAGGGTTTACAACCACTTTAAGTTACAAAAATAAATATTAACAACAACTTTACCAATATTAGATTGGGGGGAGTGGTGGCGGAATTGGAGGCATAGGTATGATGTATTAGGGGGGTGGAATAGGTATGATGGATTGGGGGGCAGTGGAATTAGAGGAATAGGTATGATGGATTGAGGGGGTGGAATTGGAGGCATAGGTATGATGAATTGGGAAAGGAGATGTGGGGGGGGGGGGGGGGGGGTTGGGGATTGGAGGCATAGATATGATTCAGCCCTTCGATTCCACTCCCCCTTCTCAATCCATCATATCTATGCCTCCAATTCCACCCCCCCTTCCCAATCCATCGTATCTAGGCCTCCAATTAACACCCCCCCAATCCAGAACATGCTTGCTCTCCATCCCGTGCCACCCCCCCCCCCCCAACACAACACATCCTGTTTAATCCCCCATTGTACCAATGCCTCCAGCAGACTGTCATATTTACCATTCTGCAGCCACGGGGGTCAGTCATCGGGAACACACTGAGGGCGGACCCTGAAATGTGCAGCTGGAGAGAGTAGCAGTCCCCGGTGGCACTTTAATTTCTATTAAAGTGCACGGTCTGTGTGCCTGGGCGGGGATGTGCAGCAGGAGGGAGATGGAGAGGGGCGGTCTCAGGTGGCTCTTTATGCCTATTGGAAGCGCAAGGTCTATGTGCCTGGGCAGGGATGTGCAGCAGGAGGGAACGGTGCCAAATGTGGCTCTTTAAGGCCTATTGAACAGCACGCTCTGTGAGCCTGGGTGGGGATGTGCAGCAGGAGGTGGAGAGGGGCGGTCTCAGCAGCTGACTGTATGTATTGCAATGGCTGCACTGCAAGCCTGTGTGCAGCAGAGGGGCACTGGCTATACATTCCTGGGACAGCACAGCCCTGTCCATACTCGTCCTCCTCATTAATTACTCGCCAAATACGTGTAGGTGAGTGCAAATTTTGAGTGCTGGATTAGATATCAATGGCACTGTACTTGAGCTTCAATCTAAATTGATCAATCTAGGGGTGATATTTGATGCTAGTTTAACTACTTAAGCCCCGGAAGATTTGGTCCCTTAATGACCAGGCCATTTTTTTGCTATACGGCACTATGTCACTTTAACTGACAATTGCGCGGTCATGCGACATCTTTTGGTGGTATTTGAGGATCTGAGATTTAAAAAAAATTTGCGCTATAAACAAAACAAAAAACAAAAAATAAATAAAAAAAAAAAAGAGTGATAATTTTGAAAAAAAAAAAAAAACACAAAATTTTTTACCTTTTTGCTATAGTAAATATTCCCCAATTTAAAAAAAATAAATAAATAATTCTTCCTCAGTTTAGGCTGATATGTATTCTACATATTTTTGGTAAAAAAAAAAAAAAAAAAAAAAAAAAAAAAAATCACAATAAGTGTATATTGACTGGTTTGCACAAAAGTCTACAAAATACAGGATAGATTTATGGCATTTATATATATATATATATATTTTTTTTTTTACTAGTAATGGCAGTGATCTGCGATTTTTAGTGGGACTGCGACATTTTGGCAGACAGATCGGGCACTTTTTTGGGACCATTGATAATTATACAGCAATCAGAGAAGGTCTGACCTTGGCAGTAGGGTCCATGGGTTCCCTACTGTCATCATTACGATCTCAGCATACCAAGATTTCCTGGGCCCCACTGGAGGCCACAAGAATCAACGACTTCCCTTCCTGCTTGATCCTGCCAAGAAGTTGTGGACGCAGGCAGAATAGGAGGGAATGCAATAATCAGTGAGAACCGATTCCACAGGAATAGCAAGGCATTTGTTTCACATGCTAGCGGATCCTTTGTTTTTGATAGAAAAGTTGTTGATTTCTTTGTTGAACCTGGACATAAACAGCTCTATGTCTGGGATCCCCCATCTTTGATATATTGACAGGAAGAAATCGGGGTGAAGGAACCATTCTCCCAGGAACAACTGCTTGCGACTCAAGTAGTCCGCCTGCCAATTTTCTATTCCTAGAATGAAGACTGCCGATAGAAAAAGTACATTGTTTTCTGCCCAAGATAGGCTATGATTCACCTTTCTCTGGGCCGCATAATTTCTTGTGTCCCCCTGATTAGTATAGGTCATTGCTATGGCATAGTCGGATCAAATCCTGGCAGGACAATACCGTAAAATGAACGTTCAGGCCCTCAGAACCACGTGCTCTCTGCCTGAATTCCTAGAATGATAACGGGCAAGGCCACTTCTGATCTGGCCAACTTCCGTGGTAACTGAAGGAAGGATTTTCCCCTTTGCAGATTTTTCAATATTAACCATAAACTGAGGCTCCAGCGTACCCAGCCTATAGCACCTGGTATTTCCAGGTGGTCCATCCAGGTACTAACCAGGCCCAACCCTGCTTAGCCTCCAAGATCAGATGAAATCGGGCGCTTTCAGGGTGATGTGGCCGTAGGCTTTGAAGTCAGACACATTGGGAATCTAGAGCTTGAACCCTTTGTTCCAAGCCAATAGGATACTGTTTTGCAGCAGTCTCGAATGAAACTGGGCATAAGGAACGGCCTCGAATAAAGGCACCATCTTTCCCAACAACCTCATGCAAAGTTGAATAGAAGAATTCATCTTGCTTTGACCACCTAAATCAGTTCCTTTATGCCGCTGATCTTTGCCTGGAGCAAGAATACCCCTTTTCTGGGTGTACCTATAAATCATACCCAAGTATTTTAGCCTTTTCAAGGATTTAGCGAAGATTTCTCCTAGGTTGAGAATCCAACCTAGATATTCCAGGTAGTTGAATGTGGTGACCATACTTTGGTCTAAGCGGGCTACCGACTGGACTATCAAGAACAGATCCAGATAAACCATAATTATTAAACCCTTAATCTGGCTAGAAGAGGGGCCAGAACCTTTGTAAACACTCAAGGTGCTGTAGTTAGCCTGGAAAGCAGAGCTACACACTGAAAATGAAGAATTTCCACCTTGAAAAGTAGATATTACTAGTCAGCAAGGAAATAGGCATATGGAGGTATGCATCTTTGATGTTGATTGACGCCAGAAGGTCTCCTAGGATGGAGATAACTGATTGTATTGACTCCATGCGGAAAAAAAAAAAAAGAGTTACTTACCAGTTACATCCTTTTCCAGGAGTCTTTCAGGACAGCCACCGTAGAGAGACCCTGGCTCCTCCCCTCTTAGGAAACACCGCCTTCAAATTTCACAATTTAAGTCTCATCCTCCTGCCGTCCCTTCAGTTTTTCCAGAGTACCTCCGGCCAACTGGGGAGACACAAGAACACGTCAAAAACAAACAAACTTTTAATCTTACCTGATGGTCTCATGCGATGAGTTCCCAAAGATATCCAAAAACCTGGGTGGGAACCGGTGCTGTCCTGAAAGACTCCTGGAAAAGGAGGTTACCGGTAAGTAACTCACTTTTTCCCCAAGTCCGTCTTTCAGGACAAGCCACCGTAGAGGATTAGCGAGCACCTTACCTTAGGGTGGGATTACTGCCTGCAGCACTTTACGACCAAAGGCTTGGTCCTTGGCTGACAGAAGATCCAATCTGTAGTGCTTCACGAATGTAGAAAAACTGGACCACGTCGCAGATCTACAAATCTGTTCTGGAGAAGCACCAGCCCACTCTGCCTGAGAAGTCACCACTGCCCTGGTTGAGTGTGCCCTGATCCCAACTGGGGGTTCTAACCCCCCAGTCACATAAGCCTGCTCAATGACCAACCTTAACCATCTGGCTATTGTACGTTTAGAGGCTCTGGAACCCTTCCTGACCCCTGAAAATAATACAAAAAGTGAATCAGACTTTCTGAACGGACTAGTGCAATCTAAATAATGAAGGACACATCTTCTAACATCCAATCTATGAAAAATGTGTTCCTGTTCTCTTACAGGATTTGAACAGAAAGTAGGCAGCACAATCTCCTGGTTTCTATGAAAACCAGAGGCTACCTTTGGTAAAAAGGCCGGATCCGTCTTAAAAATCAAACGGTCCAGAAAAACCTGAAAAAAGGGTGCCCTAACAGAAAGGGCTTCAAGTTCACTCACTCTCCTTGCCGTAGTGATCGCCACCAAAAACACAGTTTTGAGAGTTATCAATCTTAACGTGCAAGATTCCAATGGCTCAAAAGGTTCTACTGTGAGAACCTGTAAAACTAATAAAAGATCCCATACTGGGAAGGGGGAATTTCTGACAGATCTCTGCCTACTTAAGGCTCTAAAAAACCTCACTATCCAAGGGTCTGTTGCTAGATGCCTTTCCAGAAATACACTCAAAAGCGGATACCTGACTCTTCAAGGTCCCAAGGGCTAGGCCTTTATCTGCCCCTGCCTGCAGGAACTCTAGAATGGCTACAGAGCTGCGCACATCAAAAGAGCACCAGCTATTGAACCACTTCCAAACCTTCAAGTAAATGGCCTGCGTTTCCTTTTTCCTACAACTTAGGAGAGTGGCTACTAAGCGATCCGAAAACCCCTTGCCCCTCAGCAATTCCTCCTCAGTAGCCAGGCTGCCAGGTTCCACCACTCAACCTGAGGACAGCAGATTGGATCCTTCTGGACTGGGAGCATCCGGGGGGGGTTCCACAGACAGGCCCTTCAGAATGAGAGTAGTGTTCTCCGCCTGAAACTTCCTCAACACTGCAGGGATCAGAATGGGAGGGGGGAAAGCATAGCACCTGGAGAATCTCCAGCTCTGTGCTAGTGCGTCCACCCCCAATGCTCCTCCCCCCTGTTTATGGAAAAGAAAAGAGCTATCTTCGCATTTTCCCTCGAGGCAAAAAGGTCTATCGAAGGAATCCCCCACCTTAGGGTGATCATTTCGAAAACCTTCTTCAGAACCCAGTTGCCTTCTCTCAGCGTTCTGCTGAGGAAATCTGCTACCTGATTTTGCATCCCCTTCAAATGTATCGCTGAAAGGGAAAAGACATTTGCTTCGGCCCACCTGAGGATGGCTTTTGCTAGGGCCCATAAGGATCCGCTCCTGGTGCCCACCTGCCTGTTGACGCAAGCCAATACCGAGGAATTGTCCGACTGGATTCGCACATGATATCCCTGAAGTTCCCTCTGAAAAGCCCTGAGTGCCAGATCTACTGCTCTCAGCTCCCTCCAATTCGAGGATCTCTTTGACTCCCTTCTCTCCCAGGTACCTTGTACCAATCGGGAGTCTAGGTGCGCACCCCAGCCTGAGCAGCTCGCATCGGTTGTAACGACCCTGGATACTGGTAAAACACACTCCAGGCCTTGTGACAGGTTTGCCCCCTTTCTCCACCACCAAAAGGGACCTCTTGACCTGAGTTGGAACTGAAACCAGAGAGTCCAAAGACCCCTGGCTGTGGTCCCAAACCCTCAAGATGAATAGTTCCAGAGGACGGAAATGTAACCCCGCCCACTGAACTGCTGGGAGCGTGAATGTCAGCAAGTCCGAGGCCGACATGACCTTCCTCACTGAGACCTGAAGGCTGCCCTGGAGAGACAACAATGCTTTGTCTACTTTTTGGATTTTCTCCAATGGAAGGAAGACCTTTTGTTCTGTTGAGTCCAACACATACCCCAGGAAAGTGACCCTCTGGGATGGAACTAAGTTGGACTTCTCCAGGTTCAAAAGCCACCCCAGGCCCTCTAAAAAGTATTTTGCTACCTGCAGATCCCGAGTCAACTGCGCCGGAGAGGGGGCAAACAGAAGATCGTCGCGATATGCGATCGCCAAGATCCCCGAGTCGCAGGAATGCCAGAACTTCTACCATAACTTTGTTAAAGATACGGGGGGGAAGAGGATAGCCCAAAGGGAAGTGCTTTGAACTGGAGGTGCAGCACCCCTACCAAGGTTTTTACTGCCAATCGGAGGAAACGCTGGTGGTTCTCTGCAATGGAAATATGCAGATATGCATCTTTTAAATCTATTGATGCCATGAAACAGTTTGGTGGAAGAAGTGCCTTCACCGAGTAAACTGAATCCATCCGAAACCTCCTGTAGGTGACTGAGACATTCAGAGGCTTCAGGTTCAGGATGAGCCTGAACTTTCCCGAAGGCCTGCGAACCACAAAGATGTGAGAATAGAAGCCTTTGCCTATCTCTCTTGCTGGGACCTGTACCACCACCTCCTGTTCCTCCAACTCCTGTAGAGAGGAAAGAAGAGCAGAGGATTTTTCCGAACACTTTGGCGGCTCGGTAACAAGGAGTCTCGGGGGGGGGCTCTGAAAACTCCAATCGGTAATCTCTTCTGATGATCCCCAACACAAACTGATTGGAGGCGATCATCTCCCACTGTCAGAGGAAGGCCCCCAACCTTCCTCCCACCGTGACCTTGTCATTGAGACTTTTTGGTCTGTTCAGGAGGGTGAAAAATCACCCACCCCCCCACGCCCTTTGCCATTCAGCCCCCATTTCTTCTTCTGCCGATCAGTTTTAGGGGCTTCAAACTTTTTCTGAGAATGAGCCTTTTTTGACTGCTCCCCATACTTCCTCTTAATGGGAAAGGCCTTTTTCTTATCTGCTGTGCGATCTAGCACTGCTTCAAGACCTGGCCCAAAAAGCAAGTCCCCTGTGAAAGGGATCCCACAGAGCTTTATTTTGGACGCACTGTCCCCCTGCCATGTCTTCAGCCATAAGGCCCTCCTGGCTGAGTTGGTCAAGGCCGTAGACCTTGCAGACATTTGCACAGATTCAGCCGAAGCATCCGCAATGTATGCTACCCCCTTAAGCAGCATGGGAAAGGAGGATAGAATAGTCTCCTTTGCCGTCCCTGCTTCAATGTGTGCCTTAATCTGGGTAAGCCAATATTCCATATTACGAGCCACCACTGTGGCTACCATGGCAGGCTTAAGATTTCCCTGTGATGAGTCCCAGGCTTTCTTCAAAAGTGAATCCATCCTTCCATCTATAGGGTCTGGAATTACCCCCATGTCCTCAAAGGCCAGATCAGTATGTCTGGACACCTAAGAAAAGGCAGCATCTAACCTGGGAGATTTATTCCAGACAAGAGCATCCTCTTCCCCAAAAGGAAACCTTTGTTTCAATGCACCAGAAAAGAAAGGTTTTCTTTCGGGATCCTGACATTCCTTCTTGATGGCATCGATCAAGACATCATGAACCGGGTACACCTGCTTTTTCTGTTCTCTAAGGCCCTTGTACAGCTGATCGTGGAGTGACAATGCCTTCCTTTCCTCTTGTATACCTAAAGTGGTATGAATAGCTCCTAAGAGCTCCTCCACTTCTTCCAGGGAAAGTTTATACCGTGAGGTTCTTTTGAATTCCCCATCCAACCCCCTCTCCATCAGATTCCCCTTGGGAATCTGAGGCAGGACTATCAACTTCTTCCTCAACTTCCTCTCTGGAACCCCCTGGATTCTCCCCACTAGCAGGAGGAACATCCGCTAGGCTAGGTGGTACATTCTGATGCGCTGGGGGAGCAGTGCTCTGGGGCTGGGGCCACTGGAAACTAGAAAAAAGCATTTTGAAGGACTGGAAAGTACTAGAGAGTTCCTTCACAGATGCCGCCAGGTCTGCACCCTGTTCTGCTGCCCGCTCCCTAACCAACCCCTCAATACACTCCTTACAAAGTGTCTTGGTCCAGGAATCCCCCATAGAGGCTCTACACGAAGACACTTCTTCCTAGAACCATGGGGGGACTTGCTTGTGGCTTTCTGAAATACACAGAAATAAAAGAGAGGGCAGCATAAGTTTAAAGAACACTAGCGCTACTTAGAGGACCACGGGAGTGCCCCCCCTAGGACCAACCACCACCAGGGTCCCAGACACACTCCCCTTCCCCCCGACCACCAAGGGGGGAATAACACCAGTGGAGCTACTGGTTACTGAGTAAGGGAGCACCTCCCCAGGGTTCCCCTTACCTTTGAGTGGCTGGTGCTGTTGTCCCCAGGAGCCGCTCTTGAAGCCTCTGCTTCGGACATTCTCCTGCTGAGGAAGAGTGGTACGAACGTGCCTCTGACAGCTGCCTGTACAGCTTAGAGACAGAGGCTGCACTAGCCAAACGCTTGGTCCCCTTTCACGAACCGCGTCCGGAACCGGAAGACGTGGATTCAACGAAGATGTCTGCCCCCACCAGAAATGACGTCGCCCGTCATCCGGTCCGGCCTCCAGCTCCTTGCCGACTGCAAACACAGGGGGACCTAGGACATCCTGCTGCAGCACTCCACTGGGCAAAAGAACGAGTGGACCTCCCCAAACTACTTGCTTTCCCCTAACGAAGTTTGGAGTGTGCAGAAAACGGTCAGTACGAACGTTCAGCTCCCTAGCCGACCAGACTGCCGAGTGTAGTCAGATAGACGATCGGACTGCCGAGTAGAGCCAGAGAGACCACTGTCTCCTCCACTGTAGATAACATAGCCTTAGCCTCTCCGACTGTTTAGCTAAAGGTTCCTTAGCAGTGTCTCCCCACCGGAGGAAACACCATAACTGAGGGGACGGCGGGAGGATGAGACTTAAATTGTGAAATTGAAGGCGGCGTTTCCTAAGAGGGGAGGAGCCAGGGCCTCTCTACGGTGGCTGTCCTGAAAGACGGACTTGGGGAAAAAAAGAGTGGGTATATTCAGAAATTTAATTTACATTTTTGAGATCCAGAATGTCCATTTGGATTTAACCAAATTCCTACCTCTGCTCTTACATGGGGGCCACCATGATCACTTTTTGCCAAAAGATGGTCCAATGCTTGAGAGAAAGACTTGTTTTTCTCTGGATCCTTAGGAACGTTTAATCTGAGAAAATGGAGGAGACTTAAACTCTTGGAACTCCAGTTTGTACCTTGGAACCATTGAGGAAGTCCCCCATTTGTCCTGACACTCTTCCTGCCAGATCCTTGAGAACTGCAGAAGAATTCCCCCTATTGAACGAGCGAGGGTGTCTCCTCATAAAGGAGGCTTCAGTATCTTGTAGGTTTCCTCCCCCAAGACTTCTTTTGTCCCTGGGGTTATCTTTTTAACCTGGAGGCGGAAGCTGTTGTGACTGCCTAATGGCTGATGCCCCTGGCACAGAAGAAGGAGCTTTAAAACAAAAATACATTTATTCCTTTTCTTAAATGGCAAAAGGGGTACTTTTTCCGCAAGAAATTTCTTTGGATGTATTATGCAAAACATCCCCAAATAGCTGTTTTACTGCAAAAAGGAAGACTAGCCATTAGCTTCTGCGTGGTGCTTAGTAAAGGGCGCAAGGCCTGAAGGATAGAATCTCTCATAGCAACTATTGCAAATATAAAGCTGCCAAATCCTGGGCCTGCTGAGCAGGATAGCCTTGAACACCTATTTAAACTGGTGTCTCAACAATTAAAAAATTACTGTCAGCGCAGGCTGAGACACCCAATCTGCCAGAGCAAAAAGTTGTTTTGTTTTTTTTCAAATAGGAATTCCAACTTTTTATCCGTTGGATCCCTAAAGCCCCGTACACACGAGCGGACTTTTCAACATCCAAAGTCCGATGGAATGATTCCGTCAGACTTTTCGATCGTGTGTGGGCTGCAACGGACTTTTGATTCGCAAAAGTCTGACGGACTTTAGAAAATGGAACATGCTTCAAATTTTTCCGACGGAACTCCACTGGACCCAGTTCCTACCGAAAAATTTGCTCGTGTGTATGCTATTCCGACGGACTAAAACCGACGCTAGGGCAGCTATTGGCTACTGGCTATGAACTTCCTTATTCTAGTCCAGTCGTACGTCATCACGTTCGAATCCGTCGGAGTTTGGTGTGATTGTGTGTGGCCAAGTCCGCTCATTCGAAAAGTCCGTCAGAACTCTGTCGGAACTCCGGCAGAACTCCTTCGGAAGTCTGTCGGACTTAATCCCTCGAAAAGTCCGCTCGTGTGTATGCGGCATAAGCATTTGAGCAGTCAAACTCTTATTCATAGAGGATATAGCAGGGTAAATTGCTGGTATACCCTACTTAGTGAATTTACTCCTCCATAGGATACAATGTGAAAACTTTTTAGGAGGGAAAATAATGCTTATCTGGGTGATCCTCTCAGATACAAAAGAGCTTTCCTAACAATGAAAAGGCATGCACAGCTTGAGGAGGCTTTAGCAAACCCAAACACTCGGTTAAGGGTACGTAAATGTGGAGCGGATCATTTAGCAAGAAATTGAACCATCAATCTTAAGATTGAAACAGCTGATTCTCCCACATTTGACACCTCAGAAGAAGAGACATCAGCCTCACCACGGTCCCCTTAGGGAATTCGTCTTCTTCTGGCCCTAGTTCCTCAGTTTGAGGGTCCTGGGTAATGGAAGAAAGCTTGCCGCATTTTGACCCACACTGGGAATGCGATTAAAGGAGCTAAACTGTTTTTGTTTTTAAACCTATCATGGCTGAGGGGAAAATATATTTTTAGTAAAATAAACAGGGGCTGCATTGTTGAAAACAGTTACAAACATTTTATGGCCCCGATGCTCGCTCTGATCAGCCATCCCCTCTCAGGGAAGGATGTCATTTGTAGAGATGAGTAGGCTTTCCAGAGCTTGAGGGAGACTCTTTTAGCAATTTTTTGGGGGTGTTTCCCCCCCCCCTTTTGACCATAGCCTGATACACAAAGCAGGGGTACTACCAGAAGAAAATCGCATCTACTGCTTGCGCAATAGTTCAGCCACTGCCGCTGCTTTTAATGCTCAGCCTAATGCAAATAGTAAATGCCTGTGTCACCAAAACCTCTTTCATTCTCTTTGCTCTTATGACTAGCCGACAATTTTTTTTTTTTGCAGCTAGCACAAATGGAGTTTTTCTGTTTTGTTTTTTTAACAGGAGGACGCCAAGCCCCACCCCCACATCACGCCCCCCTCCCACGCAAGCACAGGCCTCCAATCCAACGGGATCGGCTTGTGAGTGAGGGGTGGCGTGGATGAGACCTGGAAGTCGCCGCCGTGTAGGGCAGTGAAAGAAAACGGCACTGACGATCGCTTTTAGTTCTCCCTTATACTCAGCCTCATGAAGAGGGGAAGAGTTCAACCCAGGTGGGGGTGTCTGGAGGAAGCAATACCCCCCAAACTTATCGGAGGTCTGCCTGCTGGCCGGAGGAAAAAAAGTCTGCTGCTTCTGTGACACAGCGTGATCTCTGAGCAAAGCATGAGAAGGTACGTGCTCCATACAGCCCCCAGTAGTACAACACTTAGGCATGACAACAATTACTTTAAAGGAGACATTTCATAAGAAAATGTAAAAATTCCTTCGAACACTCCACTTACCTTTCCCGCCGCAGGGTTTTCTGTGGTAAAACAACAGACTCAATCTTCACGTGGGTTCCATTAAACCTTCAGGAACCGGGGACCCTCAGGCAACCCACAATCCTGGACCTGTAATAGCACCCTGCCAGTAAAACTTTATGGCCTTCATACCAAAAGTACTGGATTCCAGGGTCTCTAAAAAAGAGAAGCATTTACAAGCAAAACCTTGTTTCTTCGGATACGAGGCCCGGGCACCATTCAATTTGGCCTAAAAGACACTTTGAATGGATCCGGCTGCATAGCTAGCCCCAGCAAGGATTGCTCCAGTGGAGCTCAGCACAGCACATCTTCACTCGTGACCAACATTTTAGACACTGCCAAAAAAAACTGAGATGCTCCCAGTATGGGAGGTTTTATATAGGGAGGCAACTTCCTGTTTAGGGTGTGCCAGTGTCCAGCACCTGAAGGTGGACTATAACCCACATAGTGATTACTATGGCTCTGTGTCCCATGATGTACAATTAAAGAAAAAGGAAAGAAAGCCTAAAAAAAACAAAGAGACAAATGCAGCCATCACCAGAACTGGTAAGCTACAAAAATATAATAAATATTTGCTTTTGGGTTTAATGTCACTTTAAAAGTACCCTAACACAGTGGTTGTCAACCTCAGTCCTCAAGTACCCCCAACAGGCCACGTTTTGGGAACTTTCCTTGGATAAAATAGCTCTTATCAATAACATGTCATGGATATTGATTTAAAGCAGCTGTGCAAAGTAATGGGAAATCTGAAAATATGGCCCATTGAGGGTACTTGAGGACTGAGGTTAAGAACCACTGCCCTAACAGACCCTGCCAGCAGATGTGCATTGCAGTGGAGCACAGCAAACAGTGCAGCATCAATATGCATTGTAGGGCACTGGGTTTACAATGCTGAAGCACAACAATATCAACCCAGCCTAAAAGTCACCAAATATTTTATGCCAGCATAATGATATGCATGACATTTTTTTTAATGTGTAGTAATTATAAAAAGGTGCCAAGTTTCATTTAAAATGTCATGCTGGGCGCTGCAGCGTCAAATAAATTAATTTTAATTGTTATTCAAAAAGTGAACCCTTTAATTTAGCAACACAGCAGGACCCAATTTGTCAATGCATGATAACATAACATTATTATTGATTTACATAGCACCAACATATTCTGGAATGATGTACAACCCAAGACTCACATAATCCAGAAGATGATCTTGTTTACAGCTAAATGTAAAAGCAAAAACCTGTACCGGGAAGTCACAGAAGTGCCAGAGCAGGGTCCTCCTAGCACAATCAATGTAAAGCAAGGAATACATGGTTTAAAATGTCAGCAGATTTCTGTGAATGGCCCAAAATTTGAGCCATAGGTAGCCCTACCAATCCCACCTGACTCAATAAACCTTGATTGTCAAATAGAAGGAAGGACAGTTCAGATAGTCTATGGGTGCCGGCTGTCAGGTTACAATAGCTGACAGCACAAGATCCAACTACCCTCACTGTTTGGCATGGATTAAAAGGAGTTGTAAAGGCAGAAGGTTTTTTTTTATCTTAATGTATTCTATGTATTAAGATAAAAACCTTCTGTGTGTAGAAGCCTCCCTTAGCCCCCCTAATACTTACCTGAGCCCCATCTCTGTCCACTAGTCCCTTGGCCATCCGGGACTCTACCTTCCGATTGGCTGAGACACAGCAGCGGCGCCATTGGCTCCCGCTGCTGTCAATCAAAGTGAGCTAGCCAATTAGGGGAAAGAGGGGGTGGGGCCGAACGGCAGCTCTGTGTCTGAATAGACACATGGAGCTGCAGCTTGGCTCGGGTGCCCCCATAGCAAGCTGCTTGCCATGGGGGCACTGGATAGAAGGGAGGGGCCAGGAGCACAGATATGGGACCTGAGACTAGGAGGATAGGGGCTGCCCTGTGCAAATACACTGCACAGAGCAGGTAAGTATAAAATGTTTGTTATTTAAAAAAAAAAAAAACACAAGACTTTACAATCACTTTAACCGCTTCCCGCCCGCCCTATAGCCGAATGACGGCCTTAGGGCGGGCGGCTTCCTACGCCTAGCCGTCCCTGGACGGCGCGCATCGCGGAAGTTCTGTGTTTGCCGTGTCCCCCGGGGACAGGCAAACACAGATCGCTGTAAACGGCCAATCACAGCGGCCGTTTACAGCGTGATCGGCGTGTCCAATGGGAGATGATCTCATATGTAAACATATGAGATCATCTCTCAGCGCCGCTCTCCCTCCTCACACAGACAGCGTGTGAGAGGGGAGAGAAGAACGGCTGCAGCAGCCGTTAGTGTACAAAAGAAAAAAAAAAAAAAAAAAGTGTAAAAAAAAGTTTAAAAAAAGTGCCATCCTCCCCCAGAGCCATCCTCCCCCAGAGCCATCCTCCCCCAGAGCCATCCTCCCCCAGTGCCATCCTCCCCCAGTGCCATGCCCCCCCCAGTGCCATGCCCCCCCCCCAGTGCCATGCCCCCCCCCCAGTGCCATGCCCCCCCCAGTGCCATCCTGCCCCAGTGCCATCCGCCTTAGTGCCATCCTGCCCCAGTGCCATCCGCCCCAGTGCAATCCACCCCACCCCAGTGCCACCTGCCCGCAGTGCTATCTGTCCCCAGTGCCACCTGTTGTCAGTGCCATTTGTCCCCAGTGCCACGTATAAGTGGCATCTGTCAGTGCCACGTGTTATTAGTGCCACATAGTGCCATCTGTCATCAGTGCCACGTATTAGTGCCATCTGTCATCAGTGCCACGTATCAGTGCCATTTGTCATCAGTGCCACCTGTCAGTGTCACGTGCCATCTGTTGTCAGTGTCACGTGTCATCAATGCCACTTATCAGTGCCATCTGTCATCAGTGTCACGCGTCATTGGTGCCACGTATTAGTGCCATCTGTCACCGGTGGCACGTATTAGTGCCACGTGTCATCAGTGCCACGTATTAGTGCCACGTGTCATCAGTGCCACATATTAGTGCCACGTGTCATCAGTGCCACATATTAGTGTCATCTGTCATCAGTGCCACATATTAGTGCCATCTGTCATCAGTGCCACGTATAAGTGTCATCATTGCCACGTATCAGTGCCATCTGTGATCAGTGTCACGTGTCATTGTCCTGGTATTTCAAAAGTGTAATAAGTAGTCAACAAGTTAGATGTGTAATTTATGCTTCTAGAACACGTGATGGCGCTCCCTGCATGTTGGGCCTCTCTATGTGGCCAGGCTGTGAAAAAGTCCCACACATGTGGTATTGTAATACTCAGAAGGAGTAGCAGAATTTTTTGGGGGGTGTCATTTGTGGTATACACATGCCACGTGAGAGAAATAACAATGACAATTTTGTGGAGAAAAATAAAAAAAATGAAAAATCTTCATTTTGCAAAGAATTGTGGGAAAAAAATGACAACATCAAAAAGCTCACCATGCCTCTTACTAAATACCTTGGAATGTCTACTTTCCAAAAAGGGTTCATTTGGGGGGTATTTGTACTTTCCTGACTTGTTCGGGTCACAAGAAGCGAGATAGGCCACCAGTACATCAGATGTGATCAATTTTGTGCGATTCGCACCACAGCTTGTAGACTCTATAACTTTCACAAAGACCAAATAATATCCACTAATTTGGGTTATTTTTACCAAAGACATGTAGCAGTATAAATTGTGGCCAAAATGTATGAAGAAAAATTAATAATTTGCATAATTCTGTCACAGAAACAAAGAAATATGCGTTTTTTTTCAAAATTTTCGGTCTTTTTTCATTTATAGCGCAAAAAATAAAAACCCCAGAGGTGATCAAATACCACCAAAAGAAAGCTCTATTTGTGGGAAAAAAAGGACACAAAATTCATTTGGGTACAGTGTTGCATGACTGAGTAATTGTCATTCAAAGTGTGAGAGCACCGAAAGCTGAAAATTGGTCTGGGCAGGAAGGGTGTTTAAGTGCCCAGTAAGCAAGTGGTTAAGGAATCTATGGATCTGCACAAGAGAAATCTTTATGTGCATGGCCATCCTAAAGTGGTTTTGCCATACACAAAAATGTCTCTTTCAGATCCATAGATTCCTCTCTACTGGCTATTGCATTATGACAGCTGGCACCTGTGACCCACACCCAAGGATGTATAAGCCAAACATATGACAAATGGCATCTTCTGAAGCACCCTCCCCTTTGATGCATGATGTTGACCTTTCAGTAATAAAAGCGTTGCACTTTACAACAAGTGTGTAGGTGTGCTAATGAAATCTCATATCCATCCCACCTTGATTGTGCCAATCTTCCAGTCAGTGAACTGAAAATTGTATGCAGACAGCTTAGTCTTGGGACATCTGACCCACATACCTGTGGAAACTGAAAATCACTTCTGCTTATGGAACACATGAGGTTGCTTGCTCAGCAAAAGCACCATTCATAGAAAATTTTGCAGAACGAGATACAAAAGTGGGACTCGGGAGCAAGCCCGCACTCGTGCCCCCAGGAAAGAGGCTTTCCCTGGGGGCACCTGATGAAGAGGAGAGGCTGAAGTGCCGGTGGGGGGCCCCAGAAAAAGAGGACTGGGGCTGCTCTGTGCAAATTGATTGTATGGAGCAAGTATAGGCATGTTCGTTATTTTTATTTTTTTAATCGAAAAGGTTTACAACCACTTAGCCCATCCATTTACATACGGAGTAATACAGATAATGGTCAAATAATATTGTAAGTTTAACGTGTGTTACGATTTACATTCAGTAAAATTGTCTTAAAGAAGAATTCCAAGTATGGGTGTTTCATTCACCTTCTGTTGCCTCTTGGGATACGACCATCACATATCCCAGGAGTAGGAAGGGGCTTGGGCGTGTTTGCAACCCCATGTGCCCAAGCCCTCCAGGAAGCTGACACTGCACAGCTCTAATCACAGGCAGCAAGACATTTCCCGATCTCTGCAACCACGCATCTGGACAATGTCTCACTGCCTGCGATTAGCGCTCCGCTTTGCCGACTTCCTGGTGGGTTACGCACGTGCTGTTTGCAAACACGCCCGAGCTCATCCTTAGTGAATACAAACTTTGATTAAAGTGGTACAGCCTCTGACAGAGTTGTCACAGCTGACACTTCCAGTAGTGTCGGATAACTGCATAGGCAACTCGGCAGAAAATAGAACCTCGTCACTTCTGCTTTCTTTAAACCATCAGTAATTGACGATTTGAACAAATGAGGATGAGCTCAGGTATGTTCGCATACTCTGCATGCAGAGCCCGCCAAGAAGTCGGTGCAGCGCTGCGCTAATCACAGGCAGTGTGACATTGCCCCGATGCGCGGCTGCAGAGATCGGGCAATGTCTCGCTGATTAGCACAGTGCCAACTTCCTGGCAGGCTATGCACGTGGAGCATGCAAACGCACCTGAGCTCATCCTTATGAACAAATTGGTGTTTGGACACAACACCGGCTACCTAATCATTTTGTGAGAACACCCCCACCCCACCAGCCACTGTGGTTCCTTCCACTTGCTACTATGTTACTGGGGGCAGCGGCAGGAACCACTGAGGGGGGGGGGGGGGGCACTACCATGCACCCCCAGATGTGACACCTTGAACTCAGTAGAGTTCACCACCACAGAGGGAAGTGTTCAGTCTTCTACTGCACGGACTGTTCTTTAGATGTTTTCTGGAAGCAATAGTCAGTTCAACAGAAAGACATGCTTGTATGTTCACTGCACTGCATAGTCCTGGAATATTAAATATTCTACACACTATCCTAATACAGATACCAGTGAGCCAGCTCTCACTACACACACTTCCCCAGTGAATGCTCCTCTCACCTCTATATACAGAGCGGAGGACACCGCTACACCATCTCACAGCCGCCATCTCTGCACAGGGAGGTCGCCTGCTCCGCCTGTCTTATGCCTCCACAATTTCTCGGATTTAAAACAGCTATCCAACGCGAGAATATTTACATTCAAATACAATTTGTAAATATTCTTTAACAGGAGTCCAAAAAAAAAAGTAAAACGAACTTAGCCGTGTATCTGTTTTAATAAAGGCAATCGTTAGACAGCTATAAAAGGGGTCCTCATTATGTCAGGACCCATCGATCTTGACAGCGAGATTCAAGCGTGGACTAGCGTGCTTGAAAGTGCCGAAAGCACGTGACATAATCAGGAAGGAAGGGTACGCGTCCATCGCGGCCATATTTGAAAAGGGCATGTTCAGCCTACCAATTTTGTGTTTCTTTTGTGGTGTAAAACTAACAGCTTTTTCACGAGGGCTGCTAATTGGTGACTGAATTACAATCATAGCCATACTATCACAGGATTTGATAGTTGACAATGACAAATAAAATGCTAGTTTTGAAGGAACTTCATGGAGGCTGTGATTGTAGGGCTCTTTTGAAAATACACACAAGCATGTAGAACATTCTTTCCAACCAGTGTTTAACCACTTAAGGACCAGGCCTCTTTTTCAGATTTGGTGTTTACATGTTTAAAACATTTTTTTTTTTGCTAGAAAATTACTTAGAACCCCCAGTTTATATTGTTTTTTTTCTAAAACCCTAGAGAATAAAATGACGGTCATTGAAATACTTTTTTTCACACCTTATTTGTGCAGCGGTCTTCAAGCGCACCTTTTTTGTAAAAAATTCACTTTTTTGTATAAAAAAAATAAGACAACAGTAAAATTAGCCCAATTTTTTTTTATATTGTGAAAGATAACGGTACGCTGAGTAAATTGATATGCAACATGTCACGCTTAAAAATTGCGCCCGCTCGTGGAATGGCGTCAAACTTTTAGCCTCAAAAATCTCCATAAGCGACATTTAAAAAATTCTACAGTTTGCATTTTATGCGTTACAGAGGAGGTCTAGGGCTAGAATTATTGCTCTCACTCTACCGATAGCGGCGATACCTCACATGTGTGGTTTGAGCACCGTTTTCATATGCGGACGCTACTCACGTATGCGCTCGCTTCTGTGCGCAAGCTCGTCTTTTTTTTTTTCTTCTTTATTTTAATTGATTTTATTTATTTTTACACTGTTTAAAAAAAAAAAAAAAAAATTGATCACTTTTATTCCTATTACAAGGAATGTAAACATCCCTTGTAATAGAAAAAAGCATGACAGGTCCTCTTAAATATGATATCTGGGGTCAAAAAGTCCTCAGATCTCATATTTGGACTAAAATGCAAAAAAAAAGAAAAGAAAAAATGACATTTAAAAAAATATACCTTTAAGAGGTATGGGCGGAAGTGACGTTTTGACGTCGCTTCCGCCCTCCTATGGTATAGAGACGAGTGGGGGCCATCTTAGCCTCACTCGTCTCCATACCCAGCTAGCAAAAGGATCCGATCGCCTCCGTCGCTACCGACGGCTCCGGTAAGCGGCGGAAGGTGCGGGAGGGCGGCGGGAGGGGGGGTGGCACCTCTCCCGTTACCGATAGCGGTGATCTCGCGGCGAATCCGCCGCGGAGACCACCGTTATCGTACAGACGACCGGCGCCTGAAGAGATGGATATCTCGGTTGTGGCAGCAGCTGCTGCCGTTACCGAGATATCCCTCTTCAAAAATAGGACGTACATCGTTGTGCGCTGGTCGTTAAGTGGTTGAAGAGGAGGGCCAGCTTTAAACATTTTTTTTTAAAAGTCAGCAGCTGCAAACACTTTAGCTGCTGACATTTAATAAGCAGACTTACCTGTCCAGGGCGCCCGCAATGTCGGCCGCCCGATGCTGATCCGTCCCTTGGCTCTCGGGTCCCGGCGCCGCCATTTCAACTAAGGGAAACAGGCAGTGGAGCCTTGCGAGTCGCGCAGCGCTTTGTGAATGGGGCGCGCTGTGTTCTGGGACACACAGTTCCCAGAACACAGCGTGACCCATTACCCAGAAGACGCCGCACAGAGGAGAGAAGACAGAACATCACCGCGGAGGAGGAAGAGGCAGATTAGGACGATATGCCTAGCAACAGGCATTTCTGTTTTTGTTTTCTGATTTTTTGCTAATTTTGAATGTACTTTTGTTTTTCAGGGAGGCCCTCCACTTTAATATGCTATGTAATCCGCATATGATCTTATATTTATTACAATAACTTCAATTACCATCATGCTGCTTTACCGATAGATGTGGATTATACTTTTTAGCTAGGGGTTCCTGAAGAACCCAAAGAAGATCGCCAAGAATCGCAGAACTTTTAAAAAGATGCTGGTTTAGGTGGGGTTAAGACCGCTTTCACATTGGGGCGGCGTTGACGGTAAAAAGCCGCTATTTTTAGCTGCAGTTTACCTGCAATTTCACGGCGCTATTCAGCCGCTAGTGGGGCACTTTTACCTACCCGCTAGCGGGCGAGAAAGGGTTAAAACCACGCAAAGCACTGCTGCAGCAGTGCTATGTCGGCAGTATAACTGCGCTGCCCCATTGATTTCAATGGGCAGGAGTGGTGTATAAACCGCTCCTTCACCGCTCCAAACACCTCTGCTGGGTTAGCCCCCCCATATCAAAATTTATGAAAAAATCATATGCAGTTTGTTAGATCTTTGTTAGATCAAGTTAGATCAAGCATTGTTTACATTAGATCTTACACAGAAGAAGCAATATTAATAGTTATTTGCTAGGAGAGGCTAACCTGTCATCAGCCCCCCCTTATCAAAAATTGACCAAACAGCTATTTTGGAAGCTATTTGTTAGATTCGGTAAGATCAAGTGGTTATAACGTTAGATCTCACATAATTAGAGACTGAGATTAAATGATTAATGAGGGGGGCTGCCCCCCCCCCCCTTATCAAATTTTCTGGCCAAAAATCATTCAGGATAATAGATATTCATTAGATCCGGTAAGATCAAGTGGTTTTACCTTGAGATCTCACATAATTTCAGAGATATTCCACATAAAAATAGACATATTAGGTGGTACAGAAGGTACATCCATCTTCAACCGTCTCTGGATGGTCTCTGGAACGATCTTTGGATGGTTCTTCAGCAGGTGCCTCCAGTCTCTCCTCACACCTCCATTCACCTCCCTGCCTCATGGTGATCTCTCCTCAGACCAACAAGCTTAAGTCTTTAGCTAGCCCCCCCTTCTTGCAAAGCAGGCTGGGCTTAGTAGTTCCAACCCCTGTAGAAATCAATGGGGCTTTATTATGATGAGACTTCAAGTCCTGTGGACCTCTGCTGCTGTTTGATTGGCTCCCTCTCCCTGCCACTAGGGATACAGGAAGAGGAGAAGGATGGGGAGAAATACCCCACAGGGACTGACAGGAGTGCTCTCCTTCAGTGAGTGCATGTGTCAGTGTCTATTCAGTCCGGTGGTCACTGGCGTTGAATGGCGGGAGGTGCAGGACCACAGATGATAGAGTAGCCCCTGATATGCACTCCCCCCACCAAAGAACCTTTGGTCCGCCAAAGGAGGTAAAGAGTCTATGACCTGTTACATGCTTTTGAAATACACACGGAAAAAAAAAACAGGTTAGTGTGCACAGGACACCATGCAATTTACGTCTGCATAAAACCCTGGCAGAGGAACATCCCACCAATTAGCATAGAAGGGGAGGTTGTCCTGCCTACAGGCCACCTTAACTGGAATGGCCCAGTTAGATGTGCCAGGGGGTGAGTTTCAGAATCCAAGAAATCAGGCAGAGACAGAAGTACAGTTAAATTACACTTGTTTAATAATAAAAGTAAAAAGTACAAACTTAGTCAAAACATAGCCAAAGTTCAGTAACCGGAATGGATAGTCAGCCAAGCCAGAAGTCAGGAATCAATGTAGTGGAACAGCAAGCAGGATCTGAAGCCAGAAGGGATGTCAGCAAATCAAGTCTTGAACAGGATCACAGGAGATTGTTTCTGTGATGTTGACCAAGGTGAAGGCAGAGATCCTCTGGCCTGGACGGCTTAAGTAGGCATGACTGACGAGCAGGATATCATCAACAGCTGAATAACCGTGGAGAGATAGGAGCCCTGCAATTAGCTGACAGCTAAGTGGCCAGCTCAAAGAAGAAAGGGTTGAGCCCAGCCCTGACAGTGAGTTGGGATTGTCCACCACCAAATCTGAGGTGGAAGGGTCAGTTACTTTAAGAGTCCTTTTTGTAATGAGAACTACCTCCTCAGAGCTTTCACCCAAAGTATCATATATTAGTCTTTTGGGCGGGTGAATAACCCTTCGCTCTCGCTGTTCTTTAGGTTCTGGGTTTACAGGCAGACTGGTCTCTCTTCTTCCTGCTTCAGTTTCAATGAAGGATGGAAAATCTTAGGGGTCTATTGTCAGCAGGAAAGATTGAGGGTCTTCCAACTCTTCAAAAGGTGGACTTTGAGGTACAAACTAAAGAGCCTCTGGCCTGAGAGTCACTTTGAGAAGAAAAGGGGGGGGGGGGGGGGTTGGCAGGCCCTGGCATTTGAGATGACCACAGACAATGTTTCTCTTCATCCTTGCAGTTTTCATCTTCAGCAAGGGGTACAGAGTGAGAGCTAGTAACTGGCCGGGATCTTTGAGAGGCCGTGGGTGTGCACTGTAATTTGGCTGTGGTGGCACATGAACTGCTTCTGCCAGAGGCAACAGATGATTACGATCCCAAGTCTTCAGCGGGCCTGTGCTTCCCTCTGGCCCGATTTGATATACTGTGTGTCCTGGCAAATGCTTGCAAATGACATAGGGCTGCGCCTTCCAGTGGTCAGCCAGCTTGTGCTTTCTAGGGACACCCAGGTTTTTCAGCAGTACCTTGTCATCCAGCTGTAGGTCCTGCACTCATACCCTGAGTTCAAAGTTTATTTTGTTTCTCTGTCCTGAGGCAGCTTGAGCCTTATCCTAGGCGGTTTTCAGACTTCTCTGCAGGCGATCCACATACCCTCTGAGGGAAGTTACTGAGGTATGGTTGAGGTTTTTGCTGAAGGCTAAGTCTACTGGCAGCCGGGCCTATGGTCCGAACATCAAACTATAGGGAGAGTAACCTGTGACATGATTGGCGGTGCTGTTATAAGCAGGCTCTCCAAGGCCTTCAATGCCAAGCTACAGGGAGGGTCCTCTAACTGGTCCCTCCGCAGGTCTTTCTTCGACATCTTGGGCAGACCTTCATCCCCGACTTGAGTGACATTGCAATAACATCTGAGGATACCTGACACTCCAACATCTTTGTCCTACTGCAGGTTGTTTTGCTCCTTGACATAAGGCTCATACCCCTTCAGGTGTTAGCTGGGCCTGGAGGGTCTCTGGAACAATGGGGCCTCCTTGACAAAGCATCCGCGTCTTGTTTCCCGACCCTGGTCGATATTTCAGGCTGAAAATAAACCCTGATAGAGCAGCCAACCATCTGTGACCCGTGGCGTCCAACTTGGTGGTAGTGAGGATGTATGTGGGAGGATTGTTGTCGGTCTTGATCACAAACTCTGCTCCATACAGGTAATCCCTCAGCTTATCCACCACTGCCCATGCCTGTCATGCTCTTGATATAGCACCCCACCTAACCCATCTCGACTGGCGTCAAAGTGTAGTTCGTATTGGCTTGGTTGGATCTGCATAGGCCACGACTGGAGCGGTTGTTAGGCTTCACTTCACCTGCCTAAAACTTCTTCACACTTCGGAGTTCATTGTTCCTGAATGGACTCTCTGGGTTTTCTGGGCCCTCCAGCTGGTATGACAGGCTTCGCCAGATCAGGATCAGCGTCTTAGGGAATCCCTTGACAAATCTTCTGTAATAAGAGCAGAATCCCAGAAATGACCTAAGCTCAGTCACGTTGGTAGGCCTCGGCCAGGAGGTGACAGCTTCCAGCTTCTGGAAGTCGGTGGCCATTTCGTCAGCAGACACAATCTGGCCAAGGTAGTTGACTGAGGGTTGAAAAAACTGGCACTTTTCCAGAGACAGATTTCACCCCCTCATCATGGAATCTCTTCAAGACCTTCTGCAGACACTCTACGTGCTCTTCCAGGGTCTTGCCGAAAGCAATGATGTCGTCTAAGTACACCATCACCTCGATCAGTTTCATGTCACGGTCTTCTCTATTAGCCTTTGGAAGGTGGCTGGGGCACCAGACAGGCCTTGATGCATACAGTCAAATCCAAAGATCCCCTCCGAGGTAATGAAAATGGTCTTCTCCCGATCCTCAGGGTGCATGGGGATTTGGTAATACCCACTCTTCAAATCCATTATGCTGAACCACTTTGCTCCTGACAGGCTCTGCAAAGCATCTTCTATCTTTGGGGTGGTATATTGGTCGGGAATGGTCCTTTGGTTCAGCGTGCGGTAGTCAATATCCAGCTTCAGTGACCAATTCTTCTTCCGTACAACCACTATTGGGGAAGCGTATAGACTCTGGGACTCTTGTATGATACCTGCCCTCTTCAACTCTGCCAGTTTTTCATGCAGATCCTCCAAATCCCCTAAAGGAATCCATCATACTCTTTCCCTGAAGGACTTATGCACTCGAAGAGATGGATCTGGTATTGGGCACTTTTTGCCCACCCCACATCAAATTCACTCTTGGAAAATGCAGCCTGCCATCTCAGGAGCTGAGTCTTGGCCCTTTCTTTCCATTCAGGCAAAAGGGGAGTATTCTTCAGATAGAACTCCTCCACAGAGATCCCATCCTTTGCTCCCCCCAACAAATCAGACTGGGGTGGCCAGATTCACTTGTCACAGCAACAACTGAACCGGCATCTTCACTGATGAGGCTGTTGCGGACAAGATCTTCCCGTGACTTCTTTGCAACCCTTTGGTTGAAACCACCTTGGGATTTATCTCCACCCCCATGTCTTCTCTCTGTCCGTCTGATTCAAGGACAATGAAAGGGCCTGGTTGCTTCCAATTTAGCTTGATAGATGCTCGTAAATAGGCCACTTTACCAAGCTGTAACACCTCTCACACTGGTCCAAGCACCAGATCTTTCCCAGCTGGAGCCTTCTGTTTTTGTACCAGGTGCTGGTAGGCTTGTCTCAGCATGGGGTGCACACTTGTAGTTGAAGTGCCTGGCTCCAGAACAAGAGTGTCAACAGCCTTCTGACAAGATCAAAAGTCTCCACTTTCCCAGCTATGGAGGGATTGAAGGTCAGCTTGATCGGTAGATAGCTATCATAGGGGAACTTTTCAGTCACAATGCCCCATATCTGCAGCTCTTCCAACTTCTGCAAAGGCAGGTGCTTGAGGTGCCTGTAATAGAAGTTTCTGTAGAGAAGGGTCACTTAAGCTCCAGTATCCAGAAGGGCCTTGGTGTAGACTCCCTTTACTTGGATGGGAACAACAGGAGAAGGTCCCACCAGCTTGTCAGGGAGCATGGAGGAAGTGGTGGCCCTGACCTGTTCGGTGGTTTGTATCCGCCCTCCTGTCTGCGAAGATTCTGATTGGGCTTAAGTCTGCGCTAAGTTCTGGGAGTCTGGTGTGCATTGACTCTCCGACACCAGGCAGCATGTGTCAAAGTAAACGGGGCACTGGGTTGCTTGGAGGCAACAACGGGGGGCCCTCTGCAAGGGTTTGGACTTTCGCTGCTGTCTCTTCTTGTCATTGGTTTTGAGACAGCTACTGTAGATGGGCATCTGGTTGGCTTGTTCACCAGAGCCCTCGGAAGTTTCCCTCTGGTTTCTGGCACTGTGCTTCAGGCTTCACTGGGCTTGGACACACCTGTCGATTAATGTCCCATATAATTTCAGAATACCTTGGTATTCTCAATGGCACTCCTCACTGGTATATGTGAAAATGCTCATTATCACTAGTATGGATATCCATACATCCCTACCAAATATCCATAATATCCCTGTAATTATGGATAATCAAACATTAAAACATTAAAATCACTTGATCTTACCAGATCTAATGAATATCAATTAGCCGGGGGAATTTTTTGGCCAGAAAATTTGATAAGAGGTTTCAGCCCCCCTCATTAACCACTTAAGCCCCGGACCATTTTACTGGCCAAAGACCAGAGCACTTGGCACTGCGTCGCTTTGACAATTGCACAGTCACGTGACGTGGCTCCTGTAGCAGGCCGCCTTTTAAAAGGCAACGTACAGGTACGTTAGTTTGCCTGTACAAGCCCTTCTGCCGACGTATATATCGGCATAAGGCGGTCGGCAAGCGGTTAATCACTTAATAAGTCTCTATTATGTGAGATCTAATCTCATATTAATGTACCACCACCTAATATCGCTAATGTTAAAATCACTTGATTATACCGGATCTAACAAATATCTATTAGCCTGAATGATTTTTTGCCAGAGAATAGGCCAGAGTAAATAGGAAAAAGCGTAGTCAAGCATAGCCAGAGTCCAGTAGCCAGATCAGGTAGTTAGCCAGTCCAAAGTTCATAAACCAGATCGGGTAATCAACCAGTCCAAAGTTCATAAACCAGATTGGGTAATCAGCCAGTCCAAACGTCAGGGATCCAAGGAGAGCAACTGCAAGCAGGATAGAAGCCAGGAGGGATGTAAGCAAGCCAGTCTTGAAACAAACAGCAGGAGATGGTTCCTAGTGATGTGACCAACGTGAAGGCAAAGGAAAGAGTGAGCTGGAAGGCTTTAAACAGGCAGGTCAGATGAGCATCATCGGGAACAGCTGGTAACTGTGGAAAGAGAAGAGAGCTGGCAATTAGCCGACAGCTGAGCGGCCAGCGCAGAGGAGGAAGGGCTAAGCCAGCCATGACAGATCCGCAGCCACCTCCTCCCAGTCACGTAGAAGTCCACGGGTTTCTTGGGACTGTAAATCATCCCTACAAGACTGCTGCTGCTGATGCTGAGTGCCAGGCTCCACCTCCATGCTGACACAATCATCCTCCTCCTCCTCGTCCTCTTCTGTGTGATGGGTGGGACAGCAGGAACACTGTCTGGATAAAGGGGGCCTTGAGAGGCAAGGAAGTCCTCCTCTTCCTGCCTCTGTTCTCCCTCAAGTGCCCTGTCCATTATTTCACGCAGTGTATGCTCCAACAGGTTGACAAGAGGTACAGTGTCACTGATGCATGCACTGTCACTGCTCACCATCCTTGTGGCTTCCTCAGATGGTGACAGGACAGTGCATGCATCCCTGATCATGACCCACTGGCGTGGTAAGAAAAAAACGAGCTCCCCTGACCCTGTCCTGGTGCCTTAGTCACACAGGTACTCATTGATGGCCCTCTGCTGCGTGTGCAGCCGCTGCAGCATGGCCAACGTTGAGTTACCCCTGGTGGGCATGTCACATATAAGGCGGTTCTTGGGCAGGTTCAACTCCTTTTGGAGCTCAGCCAGCCAAGCACTGGCATTAAATGATCGGCGGAAATGCACACAGACTTTCCTGGCCTGCTTCAGGACATCCTGTAAGCCCGGGTACCTGCCCAAGAACCGCTGCACCACCAGGTTAAGGACGTGAGCCACACAGGGCACATGGGTTAGTTGTCCCTGTCGGAGGGCGGAGAGGAGGTTGGTGCCATTGTCGCAAACCACCATTCCTGGCTTAAGCTGGCATGGCGTCAACCACCTCTCGGCCCTCCCCCGCAGAGCTGATAAAATATCTTCCCCAGTGTGACTCCTATCCCCCAAACAAATCAGCGCAAGCACGGCATGGCATCGTTTTGCCTGGGTACTTGTGTAGCCCCTTGAATGCCTACGGAGCACCGCTGGTTCCAAGGACAGAGCACTGGAAGATGCCAAGAAGAAGAGGAGAGGGTGGAGGAGAGAGGTGTGTCACAACCAGTAGTAGCATTTTGGAGGCGTGGTGGCGTAACAATCTCCAACACTACTGCACCTTGTCTTGCATCCTTCCCAGCTGCCAGAAGAGTGACCCAATGGGCCGTGAAAGACAGGTAAGGTCCCTGTTCATGCCTGCTGGACCATGAGTCAGCGGTAACATGCACCTTACCGCTGACCGTCCTGTCCAGCGAGGCAAGGACATTGCCTTCCAGATGCCGGTAGAGAGCCGGAATCGCCTTCCGTGAGAAAAAGTGGCGTTTGGGGACCTGCCACTGAGGAACCACACATTGCACAAACTCACGGAAGGGGGCCGAGTCTTCCAACTGAAAAGGCAGCAGTTGAAGTGCTAGCAATTTAGCCAAGCTAGTATTCAACCGCTGGGCATGTGGATGGCTGGGAGTAAACTTCTTTCTACGGTCCAGCAGCTGGGGCAGGGAAATTTGCCTGCTACAATCGGACGTGGATGTACTGCTAGCAGAGTGCCCGCAAGCACTTGGCTGTGACACACCTAATTCTACACCTTCATTCCTCTCAGGAAGGTTTCAGAGAGAACTGAAGGTCTAGAGGGGTTGGAGATCCCAGCTGATGAGGAGCAAGGAGAGGTCCGCTTTGTTCTTTGGTGTGGGTCTTTGAGGTATGCTTACCAACGAGCTGCATGGCAGGTCAACATATGTCTGGTCAAGCATGTGGTGCCCAAGCAGCTGATGTTTTGACCACGCGAGATACGCTTGAGACATATGTTGCAAATAGCAGCGGTGCGATCTGCTGCACTTGTCTCAAAAAATGCCCACACCAAAGAACTTTTGGAATAACGCGCAGAGGCAGCAACCTGCACAGGCGGAGCTCTGCGGTATGATTCAGTCGGTGTGCTGCCCCAGAGGGCATACTGCCTAGTTGGAGATGTGCCTCCTCCTCCTCCTACTCTCTCCTATCAGGCACCCACGTGGAGTCAGTGACCTCATCATCCCCTCCCTCTTCATCACTGGAGCAAACCTGGCAGTATGCTGCAGCTTGTGGAACATGACTGCCAGATTGCTGTCCTTCTTGAGCATCCCCTCTCTCTGCACTCACACTACCACCTTCCTCTAGCTGGGTATCATCATCAGAGCCTTCAAAACACTGGGCATCCTCCTGGAGCATGTACCCAACACTGTGCCCAAACAGTTCAGGGGACTCCTCAGGAGGACATGGTGGGTCTAGGGAAGGAGTGACTGATGATGACATTGAGATGAGGGAAGAGGATGCGTTGGCAGCTGCTTTGCCAGTATCCTGAGCCTGGGTGAGAGAGGATGAGGAGGATGAAGAGGGCTTGGTCATCCACTCTACCCAGTCTTCAGCATGATGTGGCTCAACATTTCCAGCTGCCGAAAATAAGGACAAGCGTGTCCCATGGCCACGTGCTGATGACGATGCACCGCATCCACGACCAGCACTGTTGTCTCTAGACACAGAGCCTGCTTGCCCTCTTTTATTGGCTCGTGCCTGTCTGCCTCTCCTTGTTGGCCTTCCAGACATGGTAATGGCCTGCAGCGAGATGGGAAAACCAACAATTGGGTAGTGTAATTTGTGCTGGAGGCACACAACACCCACTAACTCCTGCAGATGCCTGTATGATAGAAAACCAGCAAGAAAGGGTAGATACAGGTGTATACTGTGCTGTGCTGGAGGCACACAACACCCACTAACTCCTGCAGATGGCTCTATTTGAGAACAGCAATAAAGGGTAGATACAGGTGTATACTGCGCTGGAGGCACACGACACCAACTAACTCCTGCAGATGGCTGTATTAGAGAACACCAGCAATAAAGGGTAGATACAGGTGTATATTGTGCTGTGCTGGAGGGACACAACACCCCCTAATTCCTGCAGATGGCTGTATTAGAGAACACCAGCAATTAAAGGGTAGATACAGGTGTATATTGTGCTGTGCTGGAGGCACACAACACCCACTAACTCTTGCAGATGCCTTTATTATAGAACACCAGCAATTAAAGGGTAGATACAGGTGTATACTGTGCTGTGCTGGAGGGACACAACACCCACTAATTCCTGCAGATGGCTGTATTAGAGAACACCAGCAATAAAGGGTAGATACAGGTGTATATTGTGCTGTGCTGGGGGCACACAGCACCCACTAATTCCTGAAGATGCCTGTATGATAGAAAACCAGCAATAAAGGGTAGATACAGGTGTATACTGCACTGGAGGCACACAACACCCACTAACTCCTGCAGATGGCTCAATTAGAGAACAGCAATAAAGGGTAGATACAGGTGTATACTGCGCTGAAGGCACACAACACCCACTAACTCCTGCAGACGCCGGAACACTACACAAGGCCGCCGCGCTGGCGGCCTTATATAGTGTGGGGGGTGTACTAAACAGCCTGAGCTATAATTGGCCACAGGCATCCTGCCTGTGGCCAATTATGGCTCTCCTAGCTGCCGGCGCTGTGATTGGCCAAGCATGCGGGGTCACAGTGCATGCTTGGCCAATCATGAGCCAGCAATGCACTGCGATGGCGCAATGCATTGTGGGCCATGAGCGCCATGCGAATTTGGCGCGAACGGCCCACAGAATTCTGGCTTAGTCGAACGGGCGAATGGCCGGTGTTCGATTCCAACATGCGTTCGACTCGAACACCAAGCTCATCCCTAGTTTAGGGCAGGGGCGGGTGAGCGTGCGCCCCTGCCAACCCGTGCTGTGATTGGACACAGCATGAGTTTGGCAGCAAATTTCAGACAATGATTTTGGCTGAAAGCTGCTGATCAGCTGTATCAAATCACACACAGAGTTCTCCCTGAAAGCAGGGGGAAAAAACAGCCAGATTAGTAAATAAAAGCAGCACATATTACATACCATTACACTTGTTAGGCACACCTTTGACCCTTTGATGGCCCCTAGATGTTAATCCCTTCCCAGCCAGTGTCATTAGTACAGTGTCAATGTACAGTATTATCATTGATCACTGTATTAGCATCACTAACAACATCAGTGTCAGCCTCCCAGCCTGTGTCTGTGTCAGCCTCCCAGCCTGTGTCTGTAAGCACCAGATTGTCCGCCACCCTATCACATTAACACTAGAAGTCGCTGATCACCGCCATTACAGTATATTGCCTATATGCTCAAATTCCAATATACTATTGTATAGACATTATCATTTTCATACAAACCAATTAATATACACTTGCTGAGATTTTTTTTTACCAAAGACATTTTGGCCTAAATCTATGAAGAAATTTTATTTTTTTATTTTTTATTGGTTATGTTTTATAACAAGTAGATAATATAGTGTTTTTTTTTTTTTTTTTTCGTTTATATCAAATACCACCAAAAGAAAGCTCTGTTTGTTTGAACAAAATTATATAAAGTTAATTGACGTACAGAGGTGCATGACCCCTCAACTGCCAATTAAAGTAGCGCAATGATGAATAGCCTTCCTAAACACGAATACCACTGAATACAGTGCCCAATCACAGGGTATTTCAGCCTGCCATAGACAGTAGGCTGCAAACAGCAGGGCTGGATCCTGCACCTGTGCCATGTGGGCACACAAAAATTCCCGGTTTTGATGCACAGGGACTAAGAGCTGAGTGGTCATGAGGCTGTAGTGTACAGTGATTAGGAAAACCTTGCAGGTCACAGGCTTTAATTTCTGCCTGAAGAACCACTTTAAAATCAATGCCAGTAAAAAGAGTCCTGACCACACTGGGCATGCGTAGACCTACCCCAGCAACAACCAGGATGGCCGATGAACGGGTGCTGCGCAGTGTGACGATGAAGCTGAACAGTAACAGCTGGGTCTCTCTTAGCAATATTCTTAGCAACATACTGCAAGTTTTCAGGTCAGGCATCATGAGGTACGTAAATGGCCTACACCTAGGGTTACCACCTGTCCGGGATTCACCTGGACAGTCCGGGTTTTCAATCGTGTGTCCAGGGTTTCAGACCACCTGAAACCTGGACACGATATTCTCAATGGACTGTGGCTCCCTAAGTAACCAAGTACCACAACCGCTGAGTGCATAGATGTGCACATGGGTCCCACTCCCATACACAGACAGGAGAGGAGAAAGGGGTTGATCTGCTCCTCCTCCTCCGACCACTACCCTTCTGTCCGCCCATCCACCAATCCCTGCTATTCTATGCCTCAGGAAAGGGATGTGTGGTCTGAAAGTTTGAAGCTCAGCAACTCAGCTCAGTTACATCGTGGATGAAAGGTGTTGATGCCTGAGCCTCCACCATCAGGTGAGTGAGTTCACCATCCACTTTCTGTGACTGAAGTCTACCCCCTTCCCTCCCTTCTCTCTCCTGCCTCCAAGCGAGTGAGTACACTAAGGTAAGCGGTGCAATGTGGACTCTGATGTAATATAAGGGGAAGCCCGGGAACTCTGATGAAAGTGGGAGGTTTGGTGAGCAGAAACTCCCTTACATCACAGTTCCCCTTTACACCAGAGTACACAGTGTTCCCCCTTAAAAATAAAATTGCTGTGTGCCACTACAGTGTTCGGGTTTGGCTTTGACGAAAAGGTGGCAAACCTACCTACACCTATAGCAAGGGCATTATTCAATTTTGGTCAAAGCTGCACAGCTTACTTTTATCTACAGACATCCTCTGCACAGGCAGTTTTTTGGTAAAGGTGAACTATGTCTTTAAAGCTTTACTAAACCCACAAGAGTAAAATCAGTGTGTATATGCAGTAAAGCATGCTTGTTATACGCACTGTGGAAAAAGGCTGTTTGATCCGGTCTCTTCCAATCCTCCTCTCCCCAATCCATCTTTTGATAGTACAGAGCCTTGGGGGCACTCTGCACATGCTCAGTTTGGTGTGTATTGCTAGAGAGTTTTTTTTTTTTTTGCAGGGTGCATGTGATCAGCACAGGGCTAATCAGCACAGAGGGTCAGGGGTCCTGCAGCCTTATAGGGCAATCAGGGGAGAATGAAAACTCCTCCTACAAGCTTTAACCAGGCACTGATTGAAGGTCAAGGACTGCTATATACTGCTGACGAGGAAAAGTATTTAACAGTTTATATTTACTAAAATAATTGCATTTCTATCTTTTGTGAACTGTGGGAGACTAGATATAGTGAATGCAGGGTCCTGGGTTTAGTAACAATTTAAGCTCCTGTAGAAGCAGTAAGCCCAGTGTGCATGAACCCTAATAGCCAGTTCATACCAGGCCCGGAGAAGAATCGCGAATCGCACAGGAACATGCTGTGCGTTCCTGTGCGATTCACAAGTGATATGCAGTGAAATTTAAGTCCATTCATCTTGAATGGGTAAAATCACACTGCATCCAAAGTAGTAAATGCGCTACGTTTAGAAACGCAATGCAACTGGAATGCATGGTACTTTTTTACTATGCAATGCAGTGTGGGCAATACGTGTCATTAACTTATTATTGACACCTGCTGTAGATCACAAATAGGCTGTGTGAATTGCAAAGGAACGCACTGTGTGAGCATAATGTGAACAGACCCTTAACGTATACATTTTATTAAAGTGTGGAAATGTTCTGCATTGAGCTCTGGAATGTAAATGCATTTTAAATATTTCACCAGAGGTAGATTGTTCTGTGAATGGAAGCTCACTAGAATGTTTTTACAGTTTCAAATCTTTCTGTGTGCATTTATTTACAGAACCTCAGGTGCAGTGTTAGCATGTAAAAGAAACAATTGTGAAAAGACAACGCCTTGTAGCGTGTAGAGGGCTTTCACACCAAGCCGATTTACCGTCATTTTAAAGGTGCTATTCGGCCGCTAGCGGGGTGGTTTTAACCCCCGGATAGCGGCCAAAAAGGGGTGAAATCCACCAGCAAACCGCCGCTCCTTTATCGCAGTGCTGTCCCATTGATTTCAATGGGAAGCAGCGGTGGAGAAGCGGTGAGTTCACCGCTCCTTCACTGCTCCAAAGAAGCTGCTGGCAGGACTTTTTGTGACGCCCTGCCAGCGCAGTGCTCCAGTGTGACACACTGGAGTGAATGGAGCCGCTTTTTTCAGGCGCTATACAGGCGTTATTTTTAGCGCTGTAGCGTCTGAAAAACGCTGGCAGTGTGAAAGGGGTCTTAGTGATAAATATCCCAGAACACATTTTTACTGGATTTGGTAAATAACGCATATTTATTTTAGTGAACTTACTACATTGAATAAAAATACACCTCTGCCAGGTTAGCCCCCCATATCAAAAATCTTGAAAAAATCTTATGCAGTTTGTTAGATCTTTGTTAGATCATGCGTTGTTTACGTTAGATCTTGCACAGAAGAAGCAATATTAACATTATAATATTACGTTATTTGCTGGGGGGCTAACCCGTCATCAGCCCCCTCTTATCAAAAAATTTATCAGTTAGCTATTTTGGAAACTATTTGCTAGATCCGGTAAGATCAAGTGGTTTTAACGTTAGATCTCACATAATTAGAGACTTATTAAGTGATTAATGGGGGGGGCTGGCCCCCCTTTATCATATTTTCTGTCCGAAAATCATTCAGGCTAAAAGATATTCGTTAGATCCGTCAAGATCAAGTAGTTTTAATGCTAGATCTTACTGGATCTAACGAATATCTATTAGCCTGAATTATTTTTGGCCAGAAAATTTATTAAGGGGGTCAACCCCCCTTCATTAATCACCTATGGTGCCCTTAATAAGAGAGCCAGTACTGGTGCCACTCATCCTTCTGGTGAACTGGCAAGCACCAGAAGTACTAGCCTAGTACATCTTGGTTGTACATTCAGCACTGCAGTATCATGTGGTGACATGGCGAGTCCAATAAGTGCAGTTCAAGCTGGTGCGGTGGCTAGCACAAGTAGTGTCCCTCAGCCATAAAGAAGACTCCATGAACATTTCTATGATATTGAAAAAAATCACAACACTAATGTAGCTAGGCATTGGACCGACAAGCATCTTAACCACTTTAGCCCCAGATAGATTTGCCCCCTTCCTGACCAGGCCATTTTTTGCGATATACGGCACTGCAAAGCTTTAACTGACAATTGCACAGGTGTGCGACGTTGTACCCAAACAAAATAGATGTACTTTTTCCCCACAAATAGAGCGTGGTGGTATTTGATCACCTCTGCAGTTTTTATTTTTTGCTCTATAAACAAAAAAAAGAGCGTCGATTTTGAAAAAACACAATGAGGGTTATTTATGAAAGGTAAATCCACTTTGCATTGCAAGTGCACTTGAAAGTGCACTGAAAGTGCACTTGGAAGTGCAGTCATTCTAAATCCAATGCCGCGTACACACGACCGGACTTTCTGGCAGACTAGGTCTGACGGAATCAGTCCGTCGTACAATCAGATTATGTGTGGGCTAATCCCATCGTTTTTCATTTAAAAAATCAGACGGAGCTAGAAATAGAACATGCTTCAAATCTGTCCGACTGACTCAATTCCTATCAGGAATACCGTTCGTCTGTATGCTGGTCCGACAGACCAAATAAGATGCAAGGGAAGCTATTGGCTACTGGCTATTGAACTTCATTTTTTAGTCCCATCTTACGTCATCACGTTCAAAATGAATGAACTTTTGAACAGACTTAGTCCATTCGTATCTCTGCCGAAATTCCGTCGGGAAGACCATTGGACCTAGTCTGCCGGAAAGTCCGGTCGTGTGTACGCGGTATTAGGGGTAGATCTGAAATGAGTGGAAGCTCTGCTGATTTTATCATCCAATCATGAATGAATGAATGAAATACTTATATAGCGCACAATGCGAACTGAATCGCCTCTAGGCGCTGTGGCGAGCTTTGATCATCTGCTAAAAGAGGAAGGTCTTGAGTTTTTTCCTAAAAGCCAGGTGATTTTCTTCCAGGCGGATGTTGATTGGTAGAGCATTCCATAGCCGAGGCCCTTGGACAGCGAATCTCCGATCCCCCTTGGATTTATACCGGGCTTTGGGCACGAGGAGGAGGTTTTTGTTGGCTGATCGAAGACTGCGGTTTGGTGTGTAATGATTTATTTTCTCCATTAGGTATTGCGGAGCTTCTCTATGCACGCATTTGTGGGTGAGGCAAAGGGTCTTGAACGTGATCCGATTTTTTACGGTTAGCCAATGTAAGCTCCTCAGTGAAGGAGAAATGGATTCCCAGGGTTTTTTTCCTGTTATCAGCCTTGCCGCTGTGTTTTGGATCAGTTGTAATCGCGCAAGTTGATATTGTGGTAATCCTATGTAAAGCGAGTTTGCGTAGTCCAGTCGTGAATTAATGATTGTTCCAACTACCACTGCTTTGTCATTCTTTGGGATAAAAGGGATGAGTCTGCGAAGCATGCGCAGCAGATGGTGAGATTGACTGACTACTGCTCCTATTTGCGCATCCATTGACATTTGTGCGTCTAAAATAACCCCGAGACTTTTCGCTTTGGTCTTTGGGGAGATAGTCTGCCCAAAGACGGTTGGTGGAGACCAGGAGGTTTTGGTTGCGGGCTTATGATTTTGGTGTAAGATAAGAAGCTCTGTCTTTGATTGGTTCAGCTGGAGGGAGTTGGTGGTCATCCAGTCCTCTATTGATTTGAGGCAGTTTTCAAGTTGTTGTTGGTGATCTTTTATTCCATTGATCCGGAAATAAAGTTGCGTGTCGTCAGCGTAAGAGTGGAAGCAGAGATCTGAGCATCTGATGATTTGAAGGAGTGGGCGAATGTAAATGTTGAAGAGAACGGGTGACAACGGAGAGCCTTGAGGGACTCCGCAGGTGACTGCCCGAGTTTCGGAGAGGAATTTTCCTAGTTTCACTGTCTGTGACCGATTTCCTAGGAAGGACGCGAACCAATGGAGATCTATGTCTTGGACTCCGGCTACTTCTGTGAGGCGGACGAGTAGAGTATTGTGATCTACTGTATCAAACGCTGCACTTAGGTCTAGCAGTACGAGGAGACACGGCTCTCCGTCATCTGCCACTTCGAGGGCGTCATCCCAAATCTTGAGGAGAGCTGTTTCTGTTCCATGACCCGGGCGGAAGCCTGATTGCAGCGGGTCCAGGAGTTTGTGAGTATCCAGGTGAAGTTGTAGCTGATGTACTACAGCTTTCTCCATGATCTTAGAAATGGTGTTGAGGCTTGTAATTGGCCTACGGTTGTTTGGATCCTGAGGGTCCAGGTTTGGTTTCTTGAGTAGAGGTTTGACGATGCCTTGTTTGAGGATGCTGGGAACAATCCCTTCGTGGAATGATCGGTTTATGAGGTGGGTTATGGTTGGAGCCACGATGTCGGAGCATTCTTTCAGTAGTTTTGAGGGGATGATGTCAATAGGTGAGGTACTGTCACGCAGTTTATTAATGATGTTTTTTGCGGTGTCTACGGTAATTGGGGATAGTGAAAATTTTGGCGGTTGCGGTATGTTGGTGCGGACATCCTCTTTATGTATTTGCTGGCTGAGGTTGGATGTTTTCTTCTGACAAATTGTTTCCCTGATGGTTTTGACTTTATCGATGAAAAAATCCGACAGTTTGTCACAGTAATCCTGGGATTCGCTTTCTGGGGGTTCTAGGCACACCGGATTCATTGATTGATTAACCAGTTTAAACAATTCCCGTGGTTGGTTTGCGGCCGTTGAGATTGTATATGAGAAGTGGTCCTTATCATGTGCAAGCTAAAATGCTGTTTTTTATTTTCCTTGCCTGTCCACCTCGGATCTATAGCGGCTTTACTTCCAAGTGCACTTTCAGTGCAAAGTGGATTTTCCTTTAGTAAATAACACCCAAATATTTTGTACTTTTTGCTATAATAAATACCCCCCCCCAAAAAAATGTAAAAACAGATTTCTTCATCAGTTTAGGTCGATATGTATTCTTCTACATACTTTTGGTAAAAAAAAAAAATCACAATAAGCATATATTGATTGGTTTGCGCAAAAATTATAACGTCTAAAAAAAAAGAGGGTTGGTTTATGTCATTTTTATTATTATTATTATTATTTTTACTAGTAATGGCAAGGATCTGCGATTTTTATGCGACATTGCAGCAGACAGATCAGATGCTTTTGACACTTTTTTGGGACCATTGGCATTTATACAGCGATCAGAGCTAAAAATAGCCACTGATTACTGTATAAATGTCACTGGCGTGGAAGGGATTAACACTAGGGGGCGATCAAGGGATTAATTGTGTTCCCTATGTGTGTTTCTAACTGTGTGGGGGTGGGACTGACTGGGGGAGGAGAGAGATCATTGTTCCTACTTAGTAGGAACACACAATCTGTCTCTACTCCCCTGACAGAACCGGGATTTGTGTGTTTACACACACAGATCCCCATTCTCATCCTGTCAGGAGCGATCACGGGTGTCCTTCTGTAGCGTCTTAAAGAGCCGACATATAGCTTACAGAGATTTACACAGCCATGCCAACCTGCCATAGTAAAGATGTGTCCAATCTTACTATTCAAGCTGTAGAAAAGATAGTTTGCCGGTCAGAGGAGAAGATAAATTCAGGATCCTGTGTAAAAGAGCGGTATATTGGAAATTTTATTTCAATACTAGGAAGCCAGTTGGCTTGAATCTCGAATGGGATGTTTCCCATTTTTATGAGTAAAAAACTCTAGTAGATTTTTATTCATTCAGAAAAATAATGTAGCCATCTTTAGTGTGGTTAAATAATCATGGAGATCACATATGGTTATCTTTTATTATAATCATTGTAATGAACAATCTTTAAGTCATTAGTCTGGAGGAGCTGTTTTACAATTGTATAATTATAGAATTTTATATATATATATATATATATATCAGGGGCGGACAGACAACTCAGGGGGCCCCCGGGCAAAAGAAGATCATGGGGACCCCTTGGTCTCCACACTCAAGCCAAACCTGCACAGGGAGACACTGGAGAGAGAACATACACACAGGGGGACACTAGAGGGAGAACGCACACACAGGGACACTGGAGGGAGAACACACACACAGGGGGGGATACTGGAGGGAGAACGCGCACACACGGGGGGGGGGGGGGGCACTGGAGGGAGAACGCACACACACACACACACACAGGGGAGGACACTGGAGGGAGAACACGCACACACACACACAGGGGGGGACACTGGAGGGAGAACGCGCACACATACACACACAGGGGGGACACTGGAGGGAGAACATGCGCGCACACACATGGGGGGGCACTGGAGGGAGAACGCACACACACACACACAGGGGGGGGACACTGGAGGGAGAACGCACACACACACACACACACACAGGGGGGGACACTGGAGGGAGAACGCACGCACACACACACACACACACACGGGGGGGACACTGGAGGGAGAATGCACACACACACACACACACACACAGGGGGGGACACTGGAGGGAGAAGGCACACACACACATGGGGACACTGGAGGGAGAAGGCACACACACACAGGGGAACACTGGAGGGAGAAGGCACACACACACACATGGGGACACTGGAGGGAGAAGGCACACACACACACACATGGGGACACTGGAGGGAGAAGGCACACACACACATGGGGACACTGGAGGGAGAAGGAACACACACACAGGGGGACACTGGAGGGAGAAGGCACACACACACAGGGGGACACTGGAGGGAGAAGTCACACACACACATGGGGACACTGGAGGGAGAAGGCACACACACACACACATGGGGACACTGGAGGGAGAAGGCACACACACACATGGGGACACTGGAGGGAGAAGGAACACACACACAGGGGGACACTGGAGGGAGAAGGCACACACACACAGGGGGACACTGGAGGGAGAAGTCACACACACACAGGGGGACACTGGAGGGAGAAGGCACACACACACATGGGGACACTGGAGGGAGAAGGCACACACACACAGGGGGACACTGGAGGGAGAAGGCACACACACACGGGGACACTGAAGGGAGAGCACACACACACAGGGACACTGAAGGGAGAGCACACACACACAGGGGGACACTGGAGGGAGAGAACACACAGGGACACTGAAGGGAGAGCACACACACGGGGACACTGGAGGGAGAACGCACACATGAGGGGACACTGGAGGGAGAATGCACACACACACAGTTGGACACTGGAGGGAGAATGCACACACACAGTGGGACACTGGAGGGAGAATGCGCACACAGGAGGACACGCACACAGGGGGACACATGCACACAGCACAGGAGGACATGCACACGGGGGACACATGCACACAGCACAGGAGGACATGCACACGGGGGGGACACTCGCACAGCACAGGAGGACATGCACACAGGAGGGACACGCACACAGGAGGGACACATGCACACAGCACAGGGGGAGACTCACACAGGGGGACACACACAGCACAGGGGGGACACACACAGCACAGGGGGGACACACACACAGCACAGGGGGGGACACACACACAGCACAGGGGGGACACACACACAGGGGATACACACACACAGCACAGGGGGACATGCACACAGCACAGGAGGACATGCACACAGCACAGGAGGACATGCACACAGCACAGGAGGACATGCACACAGGACACTTACACAGCACAGGGGGACATGCACACAGGAGGACATGCACACAGGGGGACATGCACACAGGGGGACATGCACACAGCACAGGGGGACATGCACACAGGGGGGACACATGCACACAGGGGGACATGCACACATGGGAACATGCACACAGCACAGGGGGACATGCACACAGGGGGGAAACATGCACACAGGGGGACACGCACACAGCAGAAGGGGACACTCACACAGGGGGACACTCACACAGGGACATGCACACAGCACAGGAGGACACGCACACAGGGGGACACGCACACAGCACAGGGGGACATGCACAAAGGACATGCACACAGGACACTTACACAGCACAGGGTGACATGCACACAGCACAGGGGGAAATGCACACAGATGGACATGCACACAGCACAGGGGGAAATGCACACAGATGGACATGCACACAGCACAGGGGGACATGCACACAGATGGACATGCACACAGCACAGGGGGACATGCACACAGGGGGACAGGCACACAGCAGAGGGGGACATGCACACATCACAGGGGGACAGGCACACAGGGGGACATGCACACAGGGGTACATGCACACAGGGGGACACGCACACAGGAGGACATGCACACAGCACAGGGGGGCATGCACACAGCAAAGGGGGACATGCACACAGGGGGACATGCACACAGGGGGACATGCACACAGGAGGACATGCACACAGGGGGACATGCACACAGCACAGGGGGACATGCACACAGGGGTACATGCACACAGGGGGACACGCACACAGGAGGACATGCACACAGCACAGGGGGACATGCACACAGCACAGGGGGACATGCACACAGCACAGGGGGTCATGCACAGGAGGACATGCACACAGGAGGACATGCACACAGCACAGGGGGACATGCACACAGGAGAACATGCACACAGCACAGGGGGACATGCACACAGTACCAGGGGGACATGCACACAGCACAGGAGGACATGCATGCAGGAGGACATGCACGCAGGGGGACATGCACACAGGGGGACATGCACACAGCACAGGGGGACATGCACACAGGGGGACATGCACACAGGGGGACACGCACACAGCACAGGGGGACACGCACACAGGAGGACATGCACACAGCACAGGGGGACATGCACACAGGGAGACATGCACACAGGGGGACATGCACACAGCACAGGGGGACATGCACACAGCACAGGGGGACATGCACACAGCCAGGAGGACACTGTGGGATGGGGGGACCCGGGGCACATGCATCTGTCTGTACCCCCCCACATCACGTGTGGCGGCCCTGGTGTCTCACTGAGTCACCGGATGCTGAGCCTGAGACACTTCTAATGGCGCGCTGCTCCCCGCCGGCCCCTCCACTCTTCTCGTCCGTCCCAGGTGATGTCACGATGCATACAGTACAAGCACCTGGGACGGACGTGGGGAAGGAGGGGCCGGCGGGGAGCAGCGCACAGTTAGCATCTGCATCGCGGCATGTAATTCAGCCGCTGCAAGTGGCCTCTCACATGCCGAGTCCGGGCCCCTAATGTCCACGGGCCCTCGGGCGGCGTCCGAGTGACCGACTGGTCAGTCCGCCCCTGATATATATATATATATATATTTATATATATAATAAGATTTCTGAGTATTTTTTTCAAATATAGAGTTTTTTTTCTCTGTAACTTCTTTTTATGGTGATGTGGTGCTTCTGTGGGGAAGATATATATTTATTTTGGATATTTTGATCATGAAATTTTTTCATTTTTAATTACATTTTTCTTTTGGTCCCACAGTGGCACCATAAGGGTTCTGTTCTATCTGTAGATACATGTTTGTATATTTTTTTTAAACATGTTTTCTTTAATATTGTTTGCTCTTACGTCCACTGACTGAAACACCTCCTTTACCACTAGGTTGTTACGCCACCTTCAGGAGAGGACTAGGCAGAACATGTTAACATGTACAAAAAACAGAACTTTCTAGTTACGCCCAAGGGGTGGTCCCCTCAATAACAACCCCCCAGCCTGCGTCCTGCAGCCTCAAGGAGATGGACCTAGGAACCCTGCAGACCCATTGGTCTGGGGATTTTTTCTGCAGAAGTTTGTCTTTTGCGGAAGATTAAGATCCTGTGATCTGCTATAAACAGCCGGCTGGGCGACAGGCTGGATACCCTTATCCTTATAGTCTCCCCAGCCTGGCCAGCGAGCATGTGCAGACCAGAGCTCCACGCTGGGTCGACCACGACATGCCCCTCAGGCTCCAAGGGTGGCCGGTGAGCGCAATGCTCTGGGGCACACATATGACTGGGCTACTGATGTCTGTGTCACAGTGTGCCCTGGCCGGCAGCCACCCCGTACTGATTGAAGAGTGGGTCTGTGATGGAATGTCCCCAGCTCGTCCGGAATGGTAAGTACAGCTTTCCCTGCCTCAGTGGGGCTGAGCTGGGCATTTCCTGGGAGGTCAATTCGGTGGTCCCTCTCCTCCCTCTCTTCTCTCCCTTTCCCTATCTTCCCTCCCCCCGTGGGGATTGCTGCATGGGCTGCTGAGCGGTATGTGTGGCACATAGACAGGGGCCCCCTGGGGGGGGCTCTCACCTTGGGTGGGGGGCTGCGCTGGGTGGCTGTGCCCTGGGTGTCTGTTGTCTCTCCCCTGGGTGTCTGGAGGTCTGTTCATACTGATCACTGTAGCGCTGTCTGCCACCATTTTCTCTGCCTTTTTTCACTGTCCCTCTCTGTATACAGTTGTTTGGCGTCCATATTTGGTGTGACCAGGGAGAAGCATGGTCGGGAACCATTTTACTGTAGTTTGGCGGCCATTTTCCCTGTGATTATGTCCTTTATACTTGACTCTCGGCAGCCATTTTGTTGTAGCCCAGCAAGGTTTTTATGCCCAGCGCTGTTCCCTGAGGGTCAGAACAGCACGGTTTCCTCTCACAGACACCTGGGAGCTGACACAGAACACAGGCACACCTAACTGGACGGCGCAGAACTCAGTCAGGGTGGTGAGTCCTGCAGTGGGGCCCCTCAGCCTGCAGCAGTTAGGAGGGTGGGACCATTCACTGTCCTAAGTCCCCAACAGGTGGCAGACAGGGTGGGTCCAGAAACTGGTGTTCCTTCCCCCGAACTCCAGGCAATTGCAACCGGTTCGCCTGCAAACAGTGCAGTGCCTCTGGACTCTTTGTCGGCGGTCCTTGACACGTTCGTTGCCAGGATGGAGGCGGTGCGTGGGCGCAAAGGTGGTAAAAAGAGGCCCCTGCCCCACCCGTCCTCCGGGGAGAGCTCTGACGCTGAGACTGGTGGCCCCTGCTCTGTTGTTTCAGATGACGCTGACCAGGACCGATCGGACAGTGAGGATGAGTCCCCGTCTGGGTCCGCGCGTGACAAAGCGCTAGTTGGAGCACTTATCACAGCTGTGCGTGCTACCCTGAAAATTCAGGATACAGCAGATTCCTCTGCTGAGGTAGCGGTCTCTTTTGGGTACTGTAAGCCAGCCCCTGCACCTAAGGTGTTTCCGTATCTGACTTATTTTGATAAGTTCATATTCAAGGAATGGGGTAGACTGCAACAGACCTTTTCGGTCCCAAAATATATGGCGGTATGTTACCCCTTTGAGGAGAGCCTTCTTAAAAAATGGTCGGCTCCTCCGGTCGTGGACCCCCCTGTATCCAGGTTAAATAAAGTAACCACGATCCCGGTACTGGGGACTCCTGCCTTTAATTACCCTATGGACAGGAAGGGAGAGGCAGTGGCCCGTTCCTTGTTTATGGTTGTGGGGTCAGCGATGCAACCAGTACTGGCCTCCGCACTTGTGGGCAAAACCTTTGCACCGCGAATTGGGGGAGCAACAGGCTTCTCCTGTCTGCGTGGAACTAGCAGACCAGTTAGTGCAAGGCCTTAAAGAGGAAGTAAACTCTGATGAGTTTACTTCCTCTTTCATTCCCTGCAAAGGCAAAGCATAATGGACTACTATGCATCGCATAGTAGTCCATTATGTGTCACTTACCTGACACAGGAGCCAGCGATGTCACCGCTGTCCCCTGTAGTCCGGCGCATCCATGTTGTCGGTGGGGTCTCGCAGCTCCGCCGCTGTCATTCAGCGAAGCCGCGATGACGTCACTCCCGCGCATGCGCACGGGAGCCGACACGCGCGGTAGCTCCGTTCTTGGAAATGCCGCGCTCAGTGCGCCTGCGCGCCGCTGTCTACGGCGCATGCGCCGTAGACAGCGGTGCCTGTCTTCGGGCAAATATCTCCTAAACCGTATAGGTTTAGGAGATATTTCTTGGACCTACAGGTAAGCCTTAATCTAGGCTTACCTGTAGGTCAAAGTGTGTTGTAAGGGTTTACAACCACTTTAAGTACGTTTGTGACGTGGCCCTGGATACCCTCCCTCTGTTATCCAGGGCTCAGTGTCAGTTCAGTGAGGCTCCTGATTTGGCTAAAATGCTGGTCGACTGACCAGGCATCTAAAAAAGCTCTAACGGATCTACCCTTCCTTGGTGAACGGCTCTTTGGAGCCTCGTTGGATGACATCATTAAGAATGCCACAGGTAGGAAGAGTACCTTATTCCCACAGGCCAGGAAGGCTAAGGAGCCAAGACATATGCAAGGGCCCTCATTTTCCACTCACAAGCCTGCTTTTTCGTCCCCCCGGGGCTTCGGCTAAACGTCCCCAGCCCAACAGGACGACTCTGAAGGACAAAAGCGTCCCTGGAACCGCAAGCCTAACAAGCCTGCAAGCAAGAGTGCTACCGCATGAAGGTTTGCCCCCGCCCATCTCACGGGTGGGTGGTCGCCTTCGGGAGTTTGCAGCCCGGTAGGCCTCTCGGCTGTCTGACCAATGGGTCTGCAAACTGATTTCCTCTGGCTACAAGATAGAATTCCTCTCTTGGCCACCAAACACATTCTTCCCTTCCAGCATACCCTTACTCCCGGCTCGCCGGGAGGCCCTCAAGGGGGTGATAAGGGACCTGCTAAGTCGCAGGAGCCAGAAAGATTCCAGGGGTTCTACTCCAATCTGTTTGTAGTTCCCAAAAAGTTAGAGGTGCGTCCAATCTTGGCCCTAAAAGCCCTCAATTGCTTTGTGAAAGTACAGAGGTTCAGAATGGAATCAGTTCGCTCAGCAGTTGCTGCACTCCATCAAGGGTACTTCCTGGCATCCTTAGACATCCAGGATGCGTACCTGCACATACCCATATGCCTACGGCATCAGAAGTTTCTGCAATTTGCAGTTGGGGATGCCCACTACCAGTTTGTAGCTCTCCCCTTTGGCTTGGCATCAACCCCCCAAGTCTTTACCAAGGTATTGGCTCCAGTTCTGGCGTTGCTGCGACAATGCGGGATCTCGATCGTAGGTTACCTAGACAATCTCCTCCTGAGAGCATCTTCCGCCTCAGAATTAAAGGAGGATGTGGTGATCACCATGCAGACCCTGCAGGAATTTGGGTGGCTGTTGAACCTAAAAAAGTTGGTGCTCATACCGACTCAGGGTTTGGAGAACCTAGGCTTACTGCTGGAATTCATGGAAGCAGAAAAGCTGCAGACTCTCAGAGCCATGGTAAAACTGTTGATGAACCGCAGGTGGCCATCGCTATGCTTTTGGTATGCGAGTCCTGGGGCTCGTGGTAGCCTCCTTCGAGGCAGTGCCGTACGCCCAGTTTCACAGCAGAATCTTGCAGAAGGAGATCTTGATGAAATGAGACAAATCTCCGTTATCCCTGGATCGGCAAATTCAGGTGAGCCAGTCAGTCAGGGACTCCTTGCTCTGGTTGCTGAGATCCCCGGCACTTCAGTCCGGGAAGTCGTTCCTACCTCTACATTGGACAGTGATCAGAACGAACGCCAGCCTGACCGGCTGGGCTGGAGTACTGGGGGTATAGTCGACCCAGTCAGGGGAGTGTCAGGGCTGGCTTAGCCCTTCCTTCTCTGGGCTGGCCGCTCAGCTGTCGGCTAATTGCCAGCTCTCTTCTCTCTCCACAGTTACCAGCTGTTCCTGATGATGCTCGTCTGACCTGCCTACTTAAAGCCTTCCAGCTCACTTCACCTCTGCCTTCGCCTTGGTCACATCACTAGAAACCATCTCCTGCGGTTTGTTTAAAGACTGGCTTGCTGACATCCCTTGTGGATCCTTATCCTGCTTGCTGTTGCTCTACTTGGATCCCTGACTTCTGGCCTGGCTGATTACCCGATCTGGTTACTGGACTCAGGCTATGCTTGACTACGCTTTTTCTATTTACCTTTTTATTTTTATTAATAAACAAGTGTGATTTGATTGTACTTCTGTCTCAGTCTTATTCATGGTTTCTGACAGTAAGTGAAGGCCATGAATTCAGAAGATACAGTCAATCCACTTGTTGGTAATATTTTTTCCAGATTGGATGAGCAAGATCACCACATGGATCAGTTTGCCATAGCGCTACAAATGCTCCTGAATCGCACGGCTCACCTGGAATCCCCCATGGTGGTTGCTCCGGTACAACCTGAGTCACAGGCCGTCCCTGTTGCTGTGCCAGTCTCTGTGCAGGCACTCGCCTCGAGTATTACCTCGAAAAGAGATATGTCTGGTTCTGCTCCGCTTCCCCAGCGATTTGGGGGTGATCCAGTTCAATGCAGAGGGTTTCTCAATCAGGTTGAGATATACTTCGAGATGCTGCCCCAGGCGTTTCCCACGGGCAGAAGCAAAGTAGGTTTCGTGATATCTTTGCTTTCTGAGAGAGCCTTGGCCTGGGCTAACCCTCTATGGGAGACGAAAAAAAACTGTTATCTTGAGTTACCCTAAGTTTGTGGCCTCCTTTAAAAGGGTATTTGACGTTCCTGCATGCTCCCCTTCTGCTGCCAAGTGCCTCATGTCCATCAAACAGAGTACGAGAACTGTTGCAGACTACGCCATTGAATTCTGTACTCTGGCAGCAGAGGTTGCTTGGAACAATGAGGCCCTCGTGGCTTTTTCTCGTGGTCTCTCGGATTCCATGAAGGATGAGATAGAAGCCCGAGATATACCCACTGAGCTGGAGAGCTTGACCTCGTTTGCCATCCTCATTGACTCCAGACTCAGAGAAAGACTTTCTCTTAAGGAGCGCTTGCAGAAGCCTCCTGTACGTTTGCCTCTGAGCTTTGTACTCCCACCCATGCCTCCCTCATCTCCTATGTCTCCTGGTACCGAGTTGGTCAGTGAAGATGAACCTGGGCTTCACGCGTCTCTCTGCAAATGAGAGAGCCTTTAGGAAGAGGGAGAGATTGTGCCTTTATTGTGGCCAGGCAGGTCACTTTTTGAAGTCTTGTCCTACCCATCCAGGGAATGCCCAAACCTTGAGGTCCTGTCATGGACAGACCTTAGGTGGCGTTGTTTCATCCCCTGTTATCCAGAAGGATAAGCCCCTGGCTTTGGTCACCCTTTCTTGGGCTGAGTCGTCCATCGAGATACAGGCTCTAATCGACTCTGGGGCTGCAGGCCTGTTCATTGATGCTGCATTTGTTTTGCAGCACTCGATTCCGCTGCAATTGCGTGACACTCCACTTGCCATTGAGGCTCTTGACGGGAGACCTTTACAGCCTGCCAATGTGACTCATGAGGCGGTTCCGTTGTCCATGGCCGTAGGGGCTCTTCACCATGAGATAATCCAATTCCAAGTTATTTGCCAGGTTTCCACTGGTTATTGGTTATTGGTTATCCTTGGTTACAAAGTCACAACCCCTCTTTTGATTGGCTCCTTTCTGAGGTTCTCTCCTGGTCAACCACAATGCAGTGAGACATGCTTCCTGAGGGTATCCAAGGTCCTGTGCACCTCTTCACTCCTCTCCCTGCCGGAGGAGTATCGTGATTTTGGAGATGTCTTTGATAAAGGTCAAGCCGGTAGTTTGCCTCCACACCGGTCTTATGATTGCGCAAATGACCTTCAACCTGGTGCCATACCTCCTCGTGGCCGGGTTTACCCTTTGTCGGTCTTGGAGGATAAGGCCATGGAGGAGTATGTTGCTGACACACTTTCTCGAGGTTTCATCCGCAAATCCTCCTCTCCTGCTGGTGCTGGTTTCTTCTTTGTGAAAAAGAAGAGCGGTGAACTGAGACCTTGTATAGATTATAGGGGTCTCAATCGTGTCACGATTAGGAATGCCTACCCGATTCCATAGATTACAGAGTTATTTGACCACTTCACCTTCACGCTTAACCAGTTCCCGACCAGCGCACGCCGATGTACGTCGGCAGAATGGCAAAGGCAGGAATATTGGCATACAGGTACGTCCAACCTTTAATGCCGCCCTGCCATCGTAAGCATGCCTTCAGCAGCACGCTTGCATGCTGGTCGGGCCCCCCGTGAGTCTGGTCACGGGTCCTGGGGACTCGATCGCTGCGGGCATACCCGCGATCGTCTCACGGGGCGGCTGAACGGAGAGATGCCGTTGTAAACAGCATCTCCCCATTCTGCCTAGCAACAAGTGATGCTGATATCTGTTCCATGTGATTGGAGCAGAGATCAGTGTTCACTAAATGAAAGCCCAGCCCCCAACAGTTAGTAACACACCCCTAGGAACACTTAACCCCTACACTGCCACCCACTGGTTAACCCCTTCACTGCCAGTGTCATTTACACAGGAATCACTGCATTTGTATAGCAGTGATTGCTGTATAAATGACAATGGTCCCAGAAATGTGTCAAAAATGTCCGATGTGTCCGCCATAATGTCGCAGTCACAATATAAATTCGCTGATCACCGCCATTACTAGTAAAAAAAAATTATTAATAAAAATGCCATAAAACTATCCCCTATTTTGTAAACGCTATAACTTTTGCGCAAACCAATCAATAATCGCTTATTGCGATTTTTTTTACCAAAAATATGTAGAAGAATACGTATCGGCCTAAACTGAGGGAAAAAATTTTTTATATATATTTTTGGGGGATATTTATTATAACAATAAGTAAAAAATAATGCGTTTTTTTCAAAATTGTCACTCTATTTTTGTTTATAGCGCAAAAAATAAAAACTGCAGGGGTGATCAAATACCACCAAAAGAAAGCTCTATTTGTGGGAAAAAAGGACGTAAATTTTGTTTCAGAGCCATGTCGCATGACCACACAATTGTCAGTTAAAGCTACGCAGTGCCGAATTGCAAAAAGTGGTCTGGTCTTTGGCCAGCAAAATGGTCCGGGGCTGAAGTGGTTAAGAGAGAACAATCTCTATTGTAAACTGAAGAAGTGCGAGTTCCATTGTGAACAGATTACATTCCTAGGCTATGTCATTTCCACTGATGGTTTTTCAATGGACTCAGAGAAACTTTCAGCAGTCCTACAGTGGCCTCGACCCGTGGGTTTACGTCCTCTGCAGCGTTTCCTGGGCTTTGCCAACTACTAACTTCTCGTCTCTGGTCAAGCCCCTGACTGATATGACCAGAAAGGATGGTAACCCACAGAGTTGGTCTCCGGAGTCCATTAAGGCTTTTGAGACTATCAAGGCTGCCTTTGTTTCTGCTCCTGTGTTGGCACATCCTGACCCTACATTGCCTTTTATCCTAGAAGTTGATGCTTCTGAGACTGGAGTTGGCACCCTTCTGTCTCAACGTCCTAACTCTGAGCGCGCTATGCATCTGTGTGGCTACTTTTCTAAGAAATTGTCACCTGCTGAGTGCAATTATGAGATTGGTGACAGAGAACTGTTGGCGATCATTTTAGCCCTGAAAGAATGGAGACATCTCCTTGAAGGTACCACTGTGCCTGTTCTTATTCTTACTGACCATAAGAATCTTACATTCTTGTCTGAGGCTAAGCGACGCTCTCCCAGAAGGGTGCGATGGGCTCTTTTCTTGTCAAGCTTTAATTACATTGTCTCATTCTTACCCGGTACTAACAATGTAAGGGCTGATGCCTTGTCACGACAATTTTCCTCCACTTCCAAGTCAGAGTCGGTTCCGTTTCCTATGATTCCTCCTGATCGTATCTTGGCTATGGTTCGCACCAGTCTTACTTCTCCTTTGGGTGAAAAAATCTTGCTGCTCACGTCCATGCTCCTCCTGATAAACCTTGTGACCGCTGCTTTGTCCCAGAGAGTCTCCGTACTGCTGTGCTCCAGACTTACCATTCTCCCAAGGCAGCTGGCCTTCCTGGGAAGAATCAACTCATTTGGGCCATTTCCCAACAATTCTGGTGGCCTAGTCTACAGGCAGATGTTACTGCCTTCGTAGCTGCCTGTCCCGTGTGTGCTCAGAGTAAGACTCCACGACACCTTCCAGTGGGCCTCCTACAACCCATACCCAATGGAGAGAGGCCCTGGACTCACCTGTCTATGGATTTCATTGTGGAGTTGCCCAACTCGCAAGGCAACACTGTTATCCTTATGGTGGTTGACCGGTTCTCGAAGATGTGTCATTGTATTCCACTTAAGAAGTTGCCCACCTCTAAGGAACTGGCTTCCATTTTTGCTCGGGAGATCTTTCGCTTACATGGGTTACCCAAGGTGATTGTCTCAGACAGGGGCAGTCAGTTTGTCTCTCGGTTCTGGCAAGCCTTTTGCGCACAGTTGGGAATCCAGCTTGTGTTCTCTTCTGCGTATCACCCGCAGTCTAATGGGTCTGCAGAACGAGCCAATTAGTCCTTGGAGCAATTCCTACATTGCTATATTTCTGACCATCATAACAACTGGTCTGACCTATTACTAGTGATGGACGAACTTCCGACGGGACGTTTCGCGAACGCGAAACGCGAACGGACACAAACGTTCGCGAAAACGACCGTTCGCCGCGGGCTCCATTGACTTCAATGGGAGGCGAATTTCGCAAACCTTTAGGTCGAATTTGCGGCCACGGGGTAATTATTAGGGGGTAGCACGTAGTCCCACCACCTGGACAATAGCATAATACATGTATGAGGTGAATTTGGGATCGATAACTACAAGCATTTTTTTTTTATTTGGGAAATTGTTCTGACAATTCAGGACTATGGAGCTAATGAAGGCAATGGAGGAGAGGGAAGGTCAGGGACCAGGGTAGGCAAACAAGAGGGTGCAGGAGATACAGAGCACTGACAGCAGCACCGTAATACAGAGCACTGACATCAGCACCGTGACATACAGCGCTGACAGCAGCTCCGTGACATACAGCGCTGACAGCAGCTCCGTGACATACAGCGCTGACAGCAGCTCCGTGACATACAGCGCTGACAGCAGCTCCGTGACATACAGCGCTGACAGCAGCTCCGTGACATACAGCGCTGACAGCAGCACCGTGACATACAGCGCTGACAGCAGCTCCGTGACATACAGCGCTGACAGCAGCTCCGTGACATACAGCGCTGACAGCAGCTCCGTGACATACAGCACTGACAGCAGCTCCGTGACATACAGCGCTGACAGCAGCTCCGTGACATACAGCGCTGACAGCAGCACCGTGACATACAGCGCTGACAGCAGCTCCGTGACATACAGCGCTGACAGCAGCTCCGTGACATACAGCGCTGACAGCAGCTCCGTGACATACAGCGCTGACAGCAGCTCCGTGACATACAGCGCTGACAGCAGCTCCGTGACATACAGCGCTGACAGCAGCTCCGTGACATACAGCGCTGACAGCAGCTCCGTGACATACAGCGCTGACAGCAGCTCCGTGACATACAGCGCTGACAGCAGCTCCGTGACATACAGCGCTGACAGCAGCTCCGTGACATACAGCGCTGACAGCAGCTCCGTGACATACAGCGCTGACAGCAGCACCGTAAGCAGCCCCAGGAGGAAGTCAGCACAGCACAGGGATGGTGTGATCCCCTCATAATAAGAACCCCCAGGAGGAAGTCAGCACAGCACAGGGATGGTGGGAGCCCCTCATAATAAGAACACCCAGGAGGAAGTCAGCACAGCACAGGGATGGTGGGAACCCCTCATAATAAGCAGCCCCAGTAGAAATATGACACCGCTCAACCTCTTCAAAGAGGAGGGTAGGGGCATATAGTACGGTGTGCTTTTTTGGGTCAGGGAAGTGAGCCAAATGAATTAAGAAGGTCTGTGTGCTTGATTCCAAAAATTGTTTATAGACATATACATGGTCTACTGATCACATGTGTTGAATTCCTCCGAGATCCATGCCTCATTCATTTTTAGAAATGTGAGGTAGTTAACACTGTGGTGAGCTAGGCGAGTACGCTTATCGGTCACAATCCCCCCTGCTGCGCTGAACGTCCTTTCGGACAGGACACTGGATGAGGGGCAAGCCAACAGTTCGATTGCAAATTGGGCAAGCTCTGGCCAGAGGTCAAGCCTGCCCACCCAGTAGTCTAGGGGTTCATCACTCCTCAGAGCGTCCACATCGGCCGTTAACCCAATGTAGTCGGACACCTGACGGTCTAGGCGTTCCCTGATGCTGGATCCGGATGACACCTGTCGATGGGTCGGCTGAAAGAATGACCTCATATCCGAAGTCACCAACACATCTTCAAACCGGCCTCTTCTTGCAGGCGCTGTTGGATTGGTACCCGCAAATCCTTCTCTGGGAGTGGGAATTGCTCCTCTGCCAGCGCACGCAAAAGCAGAATGCAGCATTTCTCGAAGCAAGGCCTGGAAGTGCTGCATTCTGACAGCCCTCTGCGACGGCGGTAACATTTCCGCCATTTTGTGTTTGTACCGGGGGTCTAAGTACGTTGCCACCCAGTACTGGTCCTTGACCCTCATGCTTTTTATACGGGGGTCCCTATTAAAACACTGGAGCATGAAGGCCCCCATTTGCACTAAAGTGGAAGCGGTGTGGTGGCCTGGCTCCTGCTCATCATCCAGGATAATGTCGTCCTCTTCATTCTCCTCTCCCCATCCTCGCACAACAGGGATCCCAGAAAGGTTTAAAGCATGCTCTTCTTGCTCCTGCTCATCCGCCCCGGCACCATCCTCCTCTGACTCCTCATCAGACTCCTGTTGTTGACTTGTCTCAGATAGAGTAGCCCCCCCTGGGAATTCATCCAGCATTGCGACTTCCTCATCTTCCCGCTCCTGCTCCTCCACAGCCTGATCAATGACACGACGCAATGCACGCTCCAGAAAGAAGGCATAAGGTACCATGTCACTGATGGCGCCATGGCTGCGACTGACCAGTTTGGTGATCTCCTCAAATGGCCGCAGAAGTCTGCATGTGTCGCGCATGAGCAGCCACTGGCGCGGTGAAAAAAAACCCAGCTCCCCAGAACCGTTTCTTTCGCAGAGTTCATACAGGTAGACGTTAACTGCACGTTTCTGCTGGAGCAGCCTATCAAGCATATAGAAGGTTGAGTTCCATCGCGTCGGGCAATCGCAAATAAGACGTCTGACCGGCAGATGGTGTCGCCGCTGAATGTCAGCAAGGCGAGCCATGGCCGTGTAAGATCTTCTGAAATGGGCCGAGATTTTCCTTGCCTGCCGCAAGATGTCCTGGACCCCAGGGTATTTGACAAGGAATCGCTGCACGACCAAGTTTAAGACGTGTGCCATGCACGGCACGTGCGTGATTTTGCCCTGTTTCAATGCGCTAAGCAGATTGGCACCGTTGTCACACACCACTTTACCAACTGTCAAATTGAGCGGTGTTAGCCACTCATCTGCCTGTGAACGCAAAGCTGAAAGGAGTGCCGGGCCAGTGTGGCTCTTTGCTTCCAGGCACAACAGACGCAGCACGGCATGGCAACGTCTCACCTGGCATGTGGAATAGGTTCTGGGGAGCTTGGGCGGTGCAGTGGAAGAGACGCTAGCAGCGGAAAAGGAGGAGGCAGCTGAGGAGGAGAGGGAGGAGGATGGAGTAGGAGGAGGAGAAGAAGAGTCAGGCCTGCATGCAATCCGTGGCGGTAAAACCAAATCTACACGGGTGCCACGGGTTACATGCTTGACGGCCGTCAGAAGGTTCACCCAGTGGGCAGTAAAACTGATATACCTTCCCTGCCCGTGTTTGCTAGACCACGTGTCTGTGGTCAGATGTATCTTGGCACCGACACTGTGTGCCAGAGATACATTCACTTGCCGCTGAACATGGCCATATAGCTCTGGGATGCCCTTCTCTGAGAAATACTTCCTTCCTGGGACCTTCCATTGTGGTGTTCCAATGGCCACAAATTTGCGAAAGGCCTCCGAGTCCACCAGTTTATATGGCAGTAGTTGGCGGGCTATGAGTTCTGACAAGCCAGCCGCCAACCGTTGGGCAAGAGGGTTATCCGGCGTCATCATTTTTTTACGCTCAAACATTAGGCCCACGGAAGCCTGCCTTTTTGCAGAAAAATGTGAGCTTGGCGTGATGGAAGGTGGAGTGGAGGACAATTGTGAGGAGAGAGGAGAAGGAGAAGTAGAAGACGAGGCTGGACGGTGAGAGCCTGCAGTGTGGCTTTGTGTGTTCCGTTGCTCCCACTGGGCTCGGTGATGGCTGCTCATGTGCCTTCTTAAGGCGGTCGTCCCTAGGTGAGTATTGGGCTTACCGCGACTAACGCGTTGACTGCAAAGATTGCAGATGGCAACGCTATTGTCAGCAGCGGACACGTTAAAAAAAGCCCACACTGCGGAGCCATGTGCCGGTGTCCTGGGAGCGCCAGATGTGACCGTACATGGTCGATGACTCGCTCCTGATACATTTGCAGTCTGCTTTGTCCCTGCTGTGCAATGTAAGTCATTGCTGCTTCTCCTCCCTATCTGCTGGTCCATATCTCCCTCTGAACTCCCCTCCTCTTCCTCTCTTGTGGGCACCCACGTGACATCACTAGACACGTCATCATCAACGTCACCTTCCCCACCGCTATAAGTAGAGTAGGCAGCAACACCGGGGACCAACCTCCTCCTTGGGCTGATCTGGGTACTGGCGTCAGACTGCTGAGTAGCGCTTGTTGCTACCTCCTCTTCCTGATCCAATACCAAGAGTGGCTGCGCATCAGAAATGTCCTCTTGATATGGATCGGAAAATAATTCCAGTGACTCAAGCGGAAGGTATGTGGTGGTGGTGGTGGTGGTCGTGTTGTTGGTGGTAGTGTCTTTGGGGGTGCACATAGCAGAGAGTGAAGAAGAGGGTGCAGATCGAGAGGATGAGGAGGGTGCAGAAGAGTAAGGCTGAGCGAGCCACTCAACCAAGTCTGGTGCATCCTTTAAAGTAATTGAACGCACCTTCTGCAACTTCCCACTTTGGCTCAAGCCTGTTGCTCCTGCCCTACCCCTACCACCCCTGCGGAAGGGCCTGCCTCTTCCTCTGCATGTCATTTTTTAAATGACCCTGTGACAAAACTCTTAGTCCCTATACCGCTGAAGGACTGCTGCAGTATAGGTGAGCGGTCAGCAGTGGTGCACGTCAACCCTATCTATTGTGGACCTATAGCGGTCCTTACAGAACAGCAGACTGTACCGCACTCAAGCCTATGTACCGTAGCACCCTATACCAAGTTACCAGTCCTTATAAGAACTTTTGTGGACCAAGCAGGTTGTGTGTTAGTGATTAGCAGACTGTACGTCAGTCCCTATACCAATGAAGGACTGCTGCAGTATAGGGCAGCGGTCAGCAGTGGTGCACGTCAACCCTATCTATTGTGGACCGATAGCGGTCCTTACAGAACAGCAGACTGTACCGCACTCAAGCCTATGTACCGTAGCACCCTATACCAAGTTACCAGTCCTTATAAGAACTTTTGTGGACCAAGCAGGTTGTGTATTAGTGTTTAGCAGACTGTACGTCAGTCCCTATACCGCTGAAGGACTGCTGCAGTATAGGGCAGCGGTCAGCAGTGGTGCACGTCAACCCTATCTATTGTGGACCGATAGCGGTCCTTACAGAACAGCAGACTGTACCGCACTCAAGCCTATGTACCGTAGCACCCTATACCAAGTTACCAGTCCTTATAAGAACTTTTGTGGAACAAGCAGGTTGTGTGTTAGTGATTAGCAGACTGTACGTCAGTCCCTATACCGCTGAAGGACTGCTGCAGTATAGGTGAGCGGTCAGCAGTGGTGCACGTCAACCCTATCTATTGTGGACCGATAGCGGTCCTTACAGAACAGCAGACTGTACCGCACTCAAGCCTATGTACCGTAGCACCCTATACCAAGTTACCAGTCCTTATAAGAACTTTTGTGGACCAAGCAGGTTGTGTATTAGTGTTTAGCAGACTGTACGTCAGTCCCTATACCGCTGAAGGACTGCTGCAGTATAGGGCAGCGGTCAGCAGTGGTGCACGTCAACCCTATCTATTGTGGACCGATAGCGGTCCTTACAGAACAGCAGACTGTACCGCACTCAAGCCTATGTACCGTAGCACCCTATACCAAGTTACCAGTCCTTATAAGAACTTTTGTGGACCAAGCAGGTTGTGTATTAGTGTTTAGCAGACTGTACGTCAGTCCCTATACCGCTGAAGGACTGCTGCAGTATAGGGCAGCGGTCAGCAGTGGTGCACGTCAACCCTATCTATTGTGGACCGATAGCGGTCCTTACAGAACAGCAGACTGTACCGCACTCAAGCCTATGTACCGTAGCACCCTATACCAAGTTACCAGTCCTTATAAGAACTTTTGTGGAACAAGCAGGTTGTGTGTTAGTGATTAGCAGACTGTACGTCAGTCCCTATACCAATGAAGGACTGCTGCAGTATAGGGCAGCGGTCAGCAGTAGTGCACGGCAACCCTATGTATTGTGGACCGATAGCGGTCCTTACAGAACAGCAGACTGTAACGCACTCAAGCCTATGTACCGTAGCACCCTATACCAAGTTACCAGTCCTTATAAGAACTTTTGTGGAACAAGCAGGTTGTGTGTTAGTGATTAGCAGACTGTACGTCAGTCCCTATACCGCTGAAGGACTGCTGCAGTATAGGGCAGCGGTCAGCAGTGGTGCACGTCAACCCTATCTATTGTGGACCGATAGCGGTCCTTACAGAACAGCAGACTGTACCGCACTCAAGCCTATGTACCGTAGCACCCTATACCAAGTTACCAGTCCTTATAAAAACTTTTGTGGACCAAGCAGGTTGTGTGTTAGTGTTTAGCAGACTGTGCGTCAGTCCCTATACCGCTGAAGGACTGCTGCAGTATAGGGCAGCGGTCAGCAGTAGTGCACGGCAACCCTATGTATTGTGGACCGATAGCGGTCCTTACAGAACAGCAGACTGTAACGCACTCAGGCCTATGTACCGTAGCACCCTATACCAAGTTACCAGTCCTTATAAGAACTTTTGTGGACCAAGCAGGTTGTGTGTTAGTGATTAGCAGACTGTACGTCAGTCCCTATACCAATGAAGGACTGCTGCAGTATAGGGCAGCGGTCAGCAGTAGTGCACGGCAACCCTATGTATTGTGGACCGATAGCGGTCCTTACAGAACAGCAGACTGTACTGCACTCAGGCCTATGTACCGTAGCACCCTATACCAAGTTACCAGTCCTTATAAGAACTTTTGTGGACCAAGCAGGTTGTGTATTAGTGTTTAGCAGACTGTACGTCAGTCCCTATACCGCTGAAGGACTGCTGCAGTATAGGGCAGCGGTCAGCAGTGGTGCACGTCAACCCTATCTATTGTGGACCGATAGCGGTCCTTACAGAACAGCAGACTGTACCGCACTCAAGCCTATGTACCGTAGCACCCTATACCAAGTTACCAGTCCTTATAAGAACTTTTGTGGAACAAGCAGGTTGTGTGTTAGTGATTAGCAGACTGTACGTCAGTCCCTATACCAATGAAGGACTGCTGCAGTATAGGGCAGCGGTCAGCAGTAGTGCACGGCAACCCTATGTATTGTGGACCGATAGCGGTCCTTACAGAACAGCAGACTGTAACGCACTCAGGCCTATGTACCGTAGCACCCTATACCAAGTTACCAGTCCTTATAAGAACTTTTGTGGACCAAGCAGGTTGTGTGTTAGTGATTAGCAGACTGTACGTCAGTCCCTATACCAATGAAGGACTGCTGCAGTATAGGGCAGCGGTCAGCAGTAGTGCACGGCAACCCTATGTATTGTGGACCGATAGCGGTCCTTACAGAACAGCAGACTGTAACGCACTCAGGCCTATGTACCGTAGCACCCTATACCAAGTTACCAGTCCTTATAAGAACTTTTGTGGACCAAGCAGGTTGTGTGTTAGTGATTAGCAGACTGTACGTCAGTCCCTATACCAATGAAGGACTGCTGCAGTATAGGGCAGCGGTCAGCAGTAGTGCACGGCAACCCTATGTATTGTGGACCGATAGCGGTCCTTACAGAACAGCAGACTGTACTGCACTCAGGCCTATGTACCGTAGCACCCTATACCAAGTTACCAGTCCTTATAAAAACTTTTGTGGACCAAGCAGGTTGTGTGTTAGTGTTTAGCAGACTGTGCGTCAGTCCCTATACCGCTGAAGGACTGCTGCAGTATAGGGCAGCGGTCAGCAGTAGTGCACGGCAACCCTATGTATTGTGGACCGATAGCGGTCCTTACAGAACAGCAGACTGTAACGCACTCAGGCCTATGTACCGTAGCACCCTATACCAAGTTACCAGTCCTTATAAGAACTTTTGTGGACCAAGCAGGTTGTGTGTTAGTGATTAGCAGACTGTACGTCAGTCCCTATACCAATGAAGGACTGCTGCAGTATAGGGCAGCGGTCAGCAGTAGTGCACGGCAACCCTATGTATTGTGGACCGATAGCGGTCCTTACAGAACAGCAGACTGTAACGCACTCAGGCCTATGTACCGTAGCACCCTATACCAAGTTACCAGTCCTTATAAAAACTTTTGTGGACCAAGCAGGTTGTGTGTTAGTGTTTAGCAGACTGTGCGTCAGTCCCTATACCGCTGAAGGACTGCTGCAGTATAGGGCAGCGGTCAGCAGTAGTGCACGGCAACCCTATGTATTGTGGACCGATAGCGGTCCTTACAGAACAGCAGACTGTAACGCACTCAGGCCTATGTACCGTAGCACCCTATACCAAGTTACCAGTCCTTATAAGAACTTTTGTGGACCAAGCAGGTTGTGTGTTAGTGATTAGCAGACTGTACGTCAGTCCCTATACCAATGAAGGACTGCTGCAGTATAGGGCAGCGGTCAGCAGTAGTGCACGGCAACCCTATGTATTGTGGACCGATAGCGGTCCTTACAGAACAGCAGACTGTAACGCACTCAGGCCTATGTACCGTAGCACCCTATACCAAGTTACCAGTCCTTATAAGAACTTTTGTGGACCAAGCAGGTTGTGTGTTAGTGATTAGCAGACTGTACGTCAGTCCCTATACCAATGAAGGACTGCTGCAGTATAGGGCAGCGGTCAGCAGTAGTGCACGGCAACCCTATGTATTGTGGACCGATAGCGGTCCTTACAGAACAGCAGACTGTAACGCACTCAGGCCTATGTACCGTAGCACCCTATACCAAGTTACCAGTCCTTATAAGAACTTTTGTGGACCAAGCAGGTTGTGTGTTAGTGATTAGCAGACTGTACGTCAGTCCCTATACCAATGAAGGACTGCTGCAGTATAGGGCAGCGGTCAGCAGTAGTGCACGGCAACCCTATGTATTGTGGACCGATAGCGGTCCTTACAGAACAGCAGACTGTACTGCACTCAGGCCTATGTACCGTAGCACCCTATACCAAGTTACCAGTCCTTATAAAAACTTTTGTGGACCAAGCAGGTTGTGTGTTAGTGTTTAGCAGACTGTGCGTCAGTCCCTATACCGCTGAAGGACTGCTGCAGTATAGGGCAGCGGTCAGCAGTAGTGCACGGCAACCCTATGTATTGTGGACCGATAGCGGTCCTTACAGAACAGCAGACTGTAACGCACTCAGGCCTATGTACCGTAGCACCCTATACCAAGTTACCAGTCCTTATAAGAACTTTTGTGGACCAAGCAGGTTGTGTGTTAGTGATTAGCAGACTGTACGTCAGTCCCTATACCAATGAAGGACTGCTGCAGTATAGGGCAGCGGTCAGCAGTAGTGCACGGCAACCCTATGTATTGTGGACCGATAGCGGTCCTTACAGAACAGCAGACTGTACTGCACTCAGGCCTATGTACCGTAGCACCCTATACCAAGTTACCAGTCCTTATAAGAACTTTTGTGGACCAAGCAGGTTGTGTGTTAGTGATTAGCAGACTGTACGTCAGTCCCTATACCAATGAAGGACTGCTGCAGTATAGGGCAGCGGTCAGCAGTAGTGCACGGCAACCCTATGTATTGTGGACCGATAGCGGTCCTTACAGAACAGCAGACTGTACTGCACTCAGGCCTATGTACCGTAGCACCCTATACCAAGTTACCAGTCCTTATAAGAACTTTTGTGGACCAAGCAGGTTGTGTATTAGTGTTTAGCAGACTGTGCGTCAGTCCCTATACCGCTGAAGGACTGCTGCAGTATAGGGCAGCGGTCAGCAGTAGTGCACGGCAACCCTATGTATTGTGGACCGATAGCGGTCCTTACAGAACAGCAGACTGTACCGCACCCAAGCCTATGTACCGTAGCACCCTAGACAGACCAAGTTACCAGTCCTGATAAAGAGCTTTGTGGAACAAGTGAGTTGTGAATGATTAGCAGACTGCAGCAGAAGGGCAGCAGTCAAGTATAATATTCTTTCTATATTTGGAAGAAAGAATATTATACGTGTACAAGCCTATTACCGTACCACTGATACCAGTCCTGAAAAGAACCTTTGTGGAACTAATAGTAACAGCAAGTCTTTAAAATTATCCTCACTGCCTGACACACTGCTTCCTGCCTGTCCCTATACAAATTGGCAAAAAAGAGTAGGCTGGAACGATTAGCTGGAACAGCTCTTTTGTGGACCTGATAGTAACAGCTAATGATGATGATGATGATGATGATGAAGAAAGACTAATCTGGCTGAGCTGTCCCTAAAATAGCAGCATACAGCGCTCTGTCCCTTTATCTAAACTGACAAAAGAAACTCAGGCTGCTGACCTAACACCTATACCAGTCCTGAAAAGAACTTTTGTGTACCAAATAGCTAGCGTTTTCTCTGTCCCTACTCCACACAGGATCCTTTCCCTACAGTGACAGAAGAAAGAATGTAAAATGGCCACCGGATCGGGTGTATTTATAGGTTAGGGGGAATGTCCAAGTGTCCATGAGCTGTCATGTCTCAATTGGTTGTCCTGTAACACATGATAAACGTGTCACGAAAGGTTAAAGTTCTTGTATACATTAAACACGTAAGTCCGCCGGGGCGAACGACGGAAAAAGGCGTTCGAACCCGCGGACGGCGAAAGTCGGAAATTCGCCGCGAAACGACCGCCGGGCGAACCGTTCGGCCATCACTACCTATTACCTTGGGCAGAGTTTGCTCACAACAGTGCCTTGAATTCTGCCTCCAGATTGTCTCCATTTATGGCGAATTATGGTTTCCAGCCTTCCATGTTGCCTGACTCATTTGTTCTGCAGAGTATTCCTGCATTAGAGAAGCATCTCCGTGGTCTTCGTTCCACTTGGGTACAAGTCCATGAGGCTTTGCGTCATGCTAATGATAGGTATAGACTCCATGCTGACCGCAGACGCCTGCCTGCGCCTTCCTACCAGGTTGGGGACAGGGTCTGGCTGTCATCTCGCAACCTCCGTCTTCGTGTTCCCTCACTGAAGTTTGCACCTCGGTTTATTGGGCCTTTCCGTATCCTTCGTAGGATTAACCCAGTGACTTACACGTTGGATCTTGATCCGAGTATGCGCATCTCAAATGTGTTTCATGCCTCCTTATTGAAACCGTTGGTCTGTAACTGATTTATCACCTCGGTGCCACGTCCTCACCCTATTCAGGTTGAGAACCATGAGGAGTATGAGATACAATCCATTGTTGACTCCCATAGGTTCCATGGGCGCATACAGTACCTGGTGCATTGGAAGGGGTATGGTCCGGAGGAACGCTCCTGGGTTTCATCCTCTGATGTACATGCCCCTGTCCTCCTCCGCGAGTTCCATAGACGGTTTCTCCTCAAGCCCGTTGGCCCTCTGAGGGAGAGGGGTCATTGAGGAGGGGGTACTGTCAGGGCTGGATTAGCCCTTCCTTCTCTGGGCTGGCTGCTCAGCTGTCGGCTAATTGCCAGCTCTCTTCTCTCTCCACAGTTACCAGCTGTTCCTGATGATGCTCATCTGACCTGCCTACTTAAAGCCTTCCAGCTCACTTTACCTCTGCCTTTGCCTTGATCACATCACTTGAAACCATCTCCTGCGGTTTGTTTAAAGACTGGCTTGCTGACATCCCTTATCCTGCTTGGTGTTGCTCTACTTGGATCCCTGACTTCTGGCCGGGCTGATTACCCGGTCTGGTTACTGAAGGCTATGCTTGACTACGCTTTTTCTATTTACCTTTTTATTTTTATTAATAAACAAGTGTGATTTGATTGTACTTCTGTCTCAGTCTGATTCATGATTTCTGACAGGGAGGAATCCAAGTTGTCGATCAATGTGCTAAAGCTACGAGCGATCAGGCCATGCCTGTCCACATGGTCAGTGAGACTTTGAGGGCGTCCGATCAGGATCCAGTTGTCAATCATCAAGGAGGAACAAGAAGCTCGGCCACTGCACAGGAGGTCGCTCACATCCTTCAGTGGGCAGAGCGACATGTACCGGCCCTATCGGCCTTTTACATCCCAGGAGTGGAGAACTGGCAGGCGGACTACATAAGTTGCCAGATGCTGGACCCAGGAGAATGGGCGCTGCATCCGGAGGTGTTCTGGCTACTGTGCCTGCGATGGGGCACACCAGACGTGGATCTCCTGGCTTCCCGTCTCAATTGGAAGGTGCAGAGATTTGTGTCCAGGATAAGAGATCCTTGGGCAGACACGTTAGACGCACTGGTGGCTCCGTGGGGTCAGTACCAACTGCTCTAGCCTTTACTCCACTAAAGCTACTACCACGTCTGTTCCGCAGAGTGGAGGCTGAGGGGATTCAAGTAATTCTGATTGCCCCAGATTGGCCTCAGTGTCCCTGGTACGCTGACCTAGTGCGCCTGGTGACGGACGCCCCCTGGCAACTGCCGTTATGAGAGGATCTTCTGTCTCAAGTTCCGATTCTCCATCCTGCTTTACCATCGCTGGTTTTAACGGCATGGCTGTTAAGAGCCAGGTGCTAAGGAACTGGGGCCTATCGGACTCAGTGATTTCAACTATGTTGAGAGCACGGAAATCTTCTTCTCGGAAGATATATCATCGAACTTGGAAGGCCTACATCTCTATGTGTGAGGAGAAAGGATTGCGTCTGCGCTCCTATTCCATATCCAGGATCTTGCTGTTTCTACAACATGGAGTAGACCAGAAATTGGCTTTAAGCACCATTAAAGGACAAATATTAGCCTTGGCTGTCTTTTTTAAGCGACCTCTGACATCTCACTATCTAGTGAGCACCTTTGTTCAGGGGGTTCGACATGTAGTTCTTCCAGTACGTCAACCGTTACCCCCGTGGGATCAGAAACCGCCATTTGAGAATATCAGAGAAATTCCCTTGTGGACTCTTTCCCAGAAGGTGGCCCTCCATTCCCTGGATGTGGTCCGGTCTCTAAGGGTATATTTGTCTGCCACAGCTCCCTTTCGGAAGTCAGACTCTCTGTTTGTTTTTCGGTAGCTGGTTTGGAAAAAGGCATGGTGGTCTCGTCGGTCACCATTTCCAGGTGGATCAGACAGATTGTGGTACAGGCCTATGCCTTGAAGGGGCAGGTGCCCCCCTTTCCTGTCACGGGCCATTCCACTAGGGCAATCGGAACCTCTTGAGCCTTCCGACATCAAGCGTCTGTCTCACAAGTGTGTAAAGCGGCGACTTGGTTGTCTGTTCATGCCTTTACAAAATTCTACAAGGTAGATGTCAGTGCATAGTCTGATACCTGTTTTGGCCGCAAAGATTTGCAGGCGGCCGTGTAATTTTGCAATTGCACCTAATTTTTTTCAGTTTTTTTGACAAGAAACACAGTTACTTTTAAGTATAATGCACTGTTGCATTGTTAACGCAAGTTCTGATGCGGTTAGATAAGGTGGTAACTCCCCTGTTAGGGAGCACTTCTGTTTTTGTGGGTGTAGTTTTTATGCTGTTTCCCATCCCTCGTTTTGACACTGCTTGGGGATGTCCCAATAGTCTAAAGGAGCTGTGTCAGTCAGTGAACGAAAGATAAAATAGGATTTTTGTACTCATTGTAAAACCCTTTTCTCTGTAGTTCACTGACTGACACAGCACCCTCCACTCCTATTGTCCTATTGTTTACGTTATACTGCTTGTTGGCGTACTGAGGCTGCAGGATGCAGGCTGGGGGGTTGTTACTGAAGGGACCGCCCCTCGGGCGGAACTAGTAAGTTCTGTTTTTTGTACATGTTAACATGTTCTGCCTAGTCTTCTCCTTAAGGTGGCGTAACAACCCGATGGTCTAAAGTAAAGGAGCTGTGTCAGTCAGTGAACTTTAAAGAAAAGGATTTTACGGTGAGTACAAAAATCCTATTTTTTGATGTAATGTAATCCAAATTGATAACTTTCATGGTTTTTACGATTACATTTTGTCTATTATGCTCTTATTTTTTACTATATATTTTTTTCTTTAGGATTTTTATACGTGTGACACCACTCTGTTGAATATTTATCCACTAAATGTTAAATCGAATTATGCAGGATTCTGGCCCCGATTGGTTTGATGATGAATAAAGGGTTACAACCACGTATGCAAAGACTTCGGTCTCAGCTGTTTTCATCACCATTGAATGGACCTGAATATTCACATGATTAAGTGGGCGTCAACATACACAATGATCAAGAACCATATATATATGCCTATATACCTATACATACATAAATATGCATATATACCTATGTTATTCATTTGTCAGTTTGCTATGATTAAGCACCAGCAATAGGGGTTGTGAAATGCATCAGTCGATTTTTATCCATGTATGGAGTATGTTTTCAATTAAGGTATTTTATTGGATTGCGGCCATCTGCACAATTTTTACTCACATGTATCCTGCATACTGAGCCGACACTCTACTCAGCAGGGGAGGTGATAGTTTTAAAGTGCCACCTGGAGCGGTGTATCATTTGTCCTTGACTAGTTGGGAGGGGGTCACATCCTTAGATCTCAGGGGTTCATGCTGGGACTTGTAGTGGATGTGACCCCCTAAAGCGATGGACTACAGGTCCCAGCATGAACCCCTCAGAACTCAAGATGTGTCACACACCCCCTTCCTCGACTCAACTAGTGAAGAACTACAGGTGACAGCATGAACCTGTGAGATCTAATGATCTAAGGGGGTCACATCCTTAGATCTCATGGGTTCATGCTGGGACTTGTAGGACTTGTAGTCCTTTACTAGTTGCTTCAATTGGTTGGTTCAATGGGCCACTTGACTGGACTTGCCCCCCAGGCCTAAGGCTGCAAGCCCTCCCCGGTTGATAATGCTGATTCAGAAGCATATATTGCTCCATTAAGAGCTTGATGAATGTTCTTCCGATTTTCAGGTGTAATTTTCTCTATAAATGAAGGGATTGTGTATTTTTTCTGGTAGTGGTTTGTAACATTTCCTTACTTGAAGATGCTGGTGGTGAAGAAACACTTTGTGATGATTCAGAAGCAACAGAAGAGTGTTTCTGGAATAAGAACTCTGGAAAAGCTACTTGCACTTTTATTCTGATTCTAATCATTTCATTCCATTAAGTATTTTTTATTTTAAATGTAATTTTTATTAAAGCAGATAATAACAGAGTAAGAGAAAGGGAAAAAAATCCACAATAACATACAATCAGGGACAAATTTATCTTATAATACATCTCAGTAAGAGAGGAAGAGGGTAGATTCCCAGGTCTACTCAATGGGTCTGCTCAAAAAAGACACATCAGGAGTTATAACAGGCATAACATCATACAATGAACTACAACTACAAAGAGCAGGAAGGAGAAAAAAGGAACATAAAATAGGTAATAAGAAGGAGAAAAAAGAAAGCTGTCCAGTGTGTCTTATGAACCAATGGAACACACTAACCCTCACCCACCCCCCTAAGGTCGGAAAAGGAAGGGTTATACAGATTGATGACCAGTGTTAGTTAAGGGGGGACTCTAGGGCATGCCACAGCTCCCAGGTCTTATTATGTCTGTCCAGGGAGTCATTCAGAGAGGCAGTTAGATATTCCATCCTTCAAACATCCTGGATCCTAGCATGGAGTTCCGTCAAAAAAGGTGTCTCCCGCTGTTTCCCGCGAAAGAGCCACTATACACTGTGCCGCTGAAAACGGATGCAATAACAGTGGGTTGGATGTTTTAGAGAATTTTAGACGGGGTAAGAACAAGAGAAAGGTTTTAAGGGTAAGTGGGATCCAGGAGCCAAAGACCTGATGGAAGTGTGCGTGCACTGCACACCAGTAACGTACAATGAGTAGACAGGACCCCAAGATATGTTGGAGAGTTCCCAGACCCCTACTAATCTTGTTACATGTATACTATATTTGAGATTTAATATCTCTCAGATATTATTTGGGTTAAATGAGAGTTCTTTGACCATTAGTGAAAGCTTTAATGCAATAACAAAAATGTATTGGTATATAGTAAAGTAGGCCCAGCCTAATACACATCAAGCTATCTAATTGTACAGGAAAAGGGTAAAAATAATGGATTACATGAAGGAATACAGAATATATTCCTTAAAACATTAATCTACTAACAATAGGACAGAAAATACATAAGACCAACATATTTCGATACACGTACAAGGGAGATTGCCCATATTTACCATTCCCATAGAGGTTCATTCACGTGAATGCTCTGCCATAGAGTGTGTGTTTCCCTCCCATCTAGTCTGTGTATATCATTACAGGCTGATGCCTCATTGGTTGGCATGGCATGGCTCTGATTGATGGGCTTCCCTATTCCTGGTTAAAGACTGGCTATTCCCTATACTTTGCATAAGTTAGCCCCCTTAATGCAAATCCTTGTCCCAGACTATTTTGAGCAGGAAACTTAACCTTGTAAGTACATTTTCAGGGAAATTAAGTATACATGATGGACTGGCCATGGCCCCTCATTGCATATTCAAACACGGTGATCCTTGGAAGTGAGTATGTGAAGAGCAATGAGGTTTAGGTCCCATTGTTTGTACATACAAGCTTAGGCCCCGCATTGCCTGTCTATCAGACACTTCTGTGAAGCTATGTTGCACGCCCATCCATAGATACAAGCTAAATGAAATATATCCATAACTACAATGTTTTACAGCTATAAATGGAGATTTCACATAAATTGATAAGGCAACAATCTCCAACATCTATCATCTGCAGTGGGATATATAGAACTTAGTTTGTCTGGAGTATAGTACCAGTGAAAGTATATCGGTTTTCATTATACACCATAAAGCATTTTTAATGTCTTTAAGCCACCTCTAGCATGCAAGAATGTATTATGTCATCCTTATAGCATCTGGAAAATAATATTTCCTCTTACAATATCTGCAAATTTCAGGCACTTTGCTTGCCTATATCTGGCCCTTAAGGCACTATTCCATCCACTTACACCAACAATGGGGTACTATGACTCCCACAGACATTAAAGAGTCACCCAACTGTTGGAGGTACATGATCGAGCTCACAGGCAAACTAAACTAGACTTTTCTCTGCAGTGCCCCTAGTAGCAGAAATTGTAATTTTTCTTGTTTGAGAACTGCATTGAGAAGTACAGTGTTACTTGAACTGTATTCCAGGATTTGCCTGTCTTCAGCTGAGAGATCTTGCAATCATTTAAGACTAATGCCCCGTACACACGGTCGGACATTCTGACCACAAAATACATCAGATTTTTTCCGACAGACTTTATCCGAAACTTGTGTTGCATACACATGGTCGGAAAAAGTTGTCGGAAAACCGATTGTTGGGAACGTGGTGACGTTTGTTGCATACAACGGGATTACGTAGAGACTAGTAGCCAATAGCTTTGGTCTCGTAATTTGATCTGAGCATGCGTGGCACTTTGTCCGATCAGAAAACTCTACAAACAATTGGAAAAAGTCTGATCGGATTTTTTTGTCGCAAAATTTGAGATCCTGTTCTCAAATTTTTTCAGTTGGAATTTCCAACGGAAAAAGTCTGATAGAGCCCACACAAGATTGGATTTTCCGACAATATAATCCAATCTGACTTTTTCTGTCGGAATTTCCGACCGTGTGTACAAGGCATTAAAGTCTCAGAAATCAGAAAAACAAAAAAAGCTTTGAAAAAAATAGTTAAAAAACAGTTTTTTTTCCACAATTTTTGTTTCCAGGCCTTCCCATCTCTAGTTCAACACCTTTTCCTGCAACAAATAAAAGAACATTTCAAACACAAATTAAAATGATATATATCCAAATCTTCTTTATTTTCCCTATAAGTGACCCACTCAATTCACGTACATGCAACAATGCATTTTCACTCTAATTGTCATAATTTTTGCTTATTTATGAACCATTTGTGTTAAGAAATGTGCAACTGTTATACAAGATATATAGATATTTAATAAGATATAATATATATATATATATATATATATATATATATATATATATATATATATATATATATATATATATATATATATATATATATTATTATTTTTTTGTTGTTGTAACAAAACAGACTTTTAATGTGAAGGAAATGATAAAGCGGACAAGTCGATAGAGCAGTCAAACTTTTATTTCCATTTTTTGTCAAAATTGCAAAACATAACATTATTAACAATTATTGATTTTGATTTATTGCAAGGATATGGGATAAAAACTGCCCCTCTCAAATGCAGCAGAAAACTCCCGTCATTGTTTTTTTCCATTTTTGAATTGATCTTTCAATAAACTGTATTATAGCTGTCAATTGACCAGTTTCAACTTTACCACTTCATGGGCTGATAGATTGCTTCGTTTTCAGTGATTGGTTGTATTCAAAATTTTAATTCCCAGTGGATGGAAAGTGGTTGAAATAGACTAAGAATTGCCAATTGTATTGCCAGCATTAGGCTCCATTCACAGCTATGTAAGAGTTGTGCATTTTTGTGCAATTATGTGGGTTGTGATAGAGTAGCCTGTTGACTATGAATGGTTTCCTAACGAGGCTGCCTCTTCTGGGTTTTAGGAAGTCAGCTCTCAATAATGAGCCAGTCCTGCCTGCTCTATGTGCCTGGTCCTGCAGCCTCCTGGGAGATGTGAAATGAGTAGCCTAGGGGACTACAGGACCAGGCACATGTCATTCTGGCCTAGGCCAAAATGGGGTCAGGGGCAGGGCCAGAAAAGGAAAGATATATAAACAAACCCCCCCAACATATGCAATATTGGAGCCCCCCCTCTTAGGCTATATTATCCCCTTATTTACTATCTACCCCCTAAATCTGGTGACAAATATGTTTAGTATCCAGTGGGTCAGGTGTGTTTGGGACACTTCTAAGGCCGCGTACACACGGGCGGATTGTCTGCCCAACTAAGTTGGTCAGACAATCCGACAGACAGTCCGTTCAACTTTTGAATGAACGGACTTGACCACACACGATGAACAGACAGTCCGCTGAAAGCTTGCGCGATGACGTATACAGCACGTACGACGGGACTAGAAATACGACGTCCAATACACTGCAATGCAACCTTCGGCCGTGTAAATCCTTTCTGAGCATGCGCCATACTTAGTCCGTCCAACTTGCCTACACACGAGCGGACTGTCCGCTGAAACCAAGTTTGGACGGACAAAACCAAGTTTGGACGGACAAAATTACGGAAATTCCGAAAGACTTAGTCCGTCAGACTGTCCGCTGAAAAAGTCCGCTGAAGCCCACACACGAGCGGATTGTCCTCTGAAACACGGTTCAGCGGACTAAGTTGGGCAGACAATCCGCCCGTGTGTACGCGGCCTTAGGCCGCGTACACACGGGCGGACTGTTCGCCCAACTTAGTTCGTCAAACAATCCGACAAACAGTCCGCTCAAAATTTGCATGAACGGACTTGACCACACACGATGAACGAACAGTCCGCTGAAAGCGTGCGCGATGACGTGAACGGCACGTACGACGGGACGAGAAATTCGACGTCCAATACACTGCAATGCAACCTTCGCCGTGTAAATCCTTTCTGAGCATGCGCGAAACTTAGTTTGTCGAACAAGCCTACACACGAGCGGACTGTCCGCTGAAACCAAGTTTGGACGGACTGTCTTACGGAAATTCCGAAAAACTTTGTTCGTCAGACTGTCCGCTGAAACTATCCGCTGAAGCCCACACACGAGCGGACTGTCCGCTGAAACACTGTTCAGCGGACTAAGTTGGGCGAACAGTCCGCCCGTGTGTACGCGGCCTCAGTCTCCTGTGGAAGCTCCTACACAGTGCTTAAGTATATGTTGATTGTTTAACCCTCTTGATAAGCATTCTCTCATCCTGTATACTGTACTTCAGACCATTTATTGTCCAGCAGTACAACACTTTATGTACCCTTTTTTTTTTGCTATCTCAACATCTCATTTACCTCATTGTTTTCTGTCTAATCTGTATATCAGCCTTGCCTAATAATAAAAACATTTCTGTTGGTGGTTTTAAAGAAAAAAAATGTTTTGGTATAGCACCCACTAGTATGTACTCTAGATGTAGATAGGTTTTTGTTAGTGTAGGTAAATTTGTTTTAAGCTCAGGGCTAAGCCTAAACTGTGAATCTGGGTCAGGGTTCAGATACTCAGGGCTGGGTGATTCATCCTAGCATATTTTCTGGTGTCTCCCCCTGTATTCTGGGAATTGGAGAATGTTCTAGATGTAGTGGGTGGAGGTTATGAGAAGCTGCTTGAAATATTCAGTGCCTCAGCCAATCCCCAGTAAAGGGCTGGCAAGGGGCAGGTCTGCTCATAGATAGGCAAGAGGGGCAGTCGGGGGGGGGGGGAGATGGGGTGCTGAGGAGGCTTTCGGCGGCTCTTGAGGGTGCTCCCCAGCCTGGGGGAGGGGGGGTGACCTCATCACAGGGCTCGGGTGCTGTAAGGATCCTGCCAAAACACATGGAGGAAGCCCTTTCTGGAGGCACGGGAGCAAGGAGAGAGGACAGCTGGAGTCAGCCGGGTGGGCTGGTGAGTGTCACTCTGAAAGACTGTGGGGAAAAGCTAGCCTGGAGGGCCAGTGAAAGGGGCAGCTGCAGCCAGGTGGGTTGGCAGTGCCTGAAGAGGTGGTGCTGGGATCAGTAGCCACAGGTGTAATACAAGCTGGACACTGTAAATAACAAAAAAAAAAGTCAAGAACTATTCTCTGGCTCAAGAGTGCCTGTGAAAATTTGGTGTGCAAGGCTGTGGGGGGTGTGCTCCCAGTTTATATGCGGCTCATTAAGGGGTGTGCTACATTGGATTTAAATTCTATTTAACAATGCCACTTTTGCTCTAGCTTTCATCATTCACTAAAATGATGTACTGCAGTAAATACATTGCTTAGCAGACTTCTGAAGAATAAATGTCTGTTAATTCCATTGTATTATAGCCAGAAAACTTATTGCTATAATTGTATTGTTGAACAGAAGTAGTTTACATGTTCTGTTGTCACATGGGTACCCTCTGTGCCTATCTACGACTATGAAATTAGTGTTACTTTTAAACTAAAATTGCAGACTTTTTTTGTTGTTCATAAAGGCCTCCAGGCAGCAACAATATGTACCCTTTGGGAGCAACTGTTCTGCTCATTATTTTTATTAGGTCAAGCCATTGGGGAGGGTGACAGCAACTGAAGCACACTCCGCTGCTTATGGTAGATGTGTTTTGCTGTGGAATTGTGGGTCAGAGATATATAGAAGGGAAATGCAATGCACAGTAACACATTCAAATCATTTCTTCCAATAAATAATTTTTTAGTAAAGGGATATTTTTTGTGTTTATTCATTTATTGTGGTATGTGCTAAAATGATTTCTTTAAATCCACGTTCTCACTTGTAACATGATCTTCCAAAGGTGTAATAATGTTGATTGGCCTGTTTCCAGAACAGAGGAATTATTCATATAAAATAAACAGTGCTATGTACACTCAATATTTCTTCTTCAATATCCAGCATGTGTTGATTACCATTGAACTTTTACATTGAATCTAGCTAAGAAAATAGGTCTATAGTGCACAGTTTGTATTAAAAGTAAAGTTATACACCCACACAGGAGGAGTGTATTTATACACAAAAGCATTTTAGAATAAGCAGGTTTTGGGATCTGCTGCCCTCTATTGTTTGTGTTCTCCAAATTTTACACATTTAATTGTGTATGCACTTCCTGTTTTTTTAAATAGAGTTTATATAAAGCTCCTGCTATTTTAGTTAGCTAGGGGCTCTATAACTAGCATAGAGCTGGAGACAGGTTAGGCATCCGATGGCCACTTCTGGTAGTGAGAGGTCCAGTTGCATGACAGATTAGAAACTACTAGGGACTAAGATGTAATGTAGATAGGCTGACTCTGAGTTCCAGTGCAACGCAATATTTTCTGCTGGTGAGAAACTGCATTCCAGGCCGGTTGGACAAGAGTTGGAGGATCTCCCCATCACAGTTAATCTTGTCTTCAGGTATTCAACAAAAAGACGGATGCTGCATCGCAATCATCCTCAGAGGCCCCTGCAACTGAACTTTGCTGCAACATTCATCTGGAGGTATCTTTATTAATAACGATATATATCCAGATATATGTGCACACTGCACAAATCGAGCAGGACTCTTGATGGGCTCTTTGCTGATTGTGCTGTTTGTGCATTGGATATATGTATTATTATTATTTTTTCTTATATAAAACTTTTAATATTTCCATACTGGTGTACATCTATATACAGTAATTATGGTTACTGATGATTTCTGCAATTCCTCTACTCCCGATTCCCTTGATTAAACTGCTGGTTAATTTCCCAGGAAGGGGATTGCCTCTGTTCACAGAGGCCCTGGGTGGAGTCACTGCCAACTTTATTATCAAACCCTTTCTTGAATTAAAGGGTTTTAATGAATCAAGTATGTATGATTCATGAATAGTACATGTACCAGGGATGATCAAGCACCTTAGACCAGGGTGGTAATTCTCAATTTTAGGTTGAGTTCAGGCAAACCAGCTTTGGGAGAAACGTTTCCATACATCTGGGGAAAGCAGTCACAGATGGTTCAGAGAAATAAGGGCACATTGTGAATCATTTGTGACAGGGTGACAGTTGTGTGCTTACTGACTCAAGTAGGAAACTGTTAGCCTTTTGGTTGGTGGTCACCAGTTTTTGGGAATCCACATAAACTCTGGGGCTTGAGGGTATGTATCTTTCAGAGCCCATGTCACTGTTCAGATCGCATGAGTTCCTGTTTAGGTGAGCCACAATGGTATGGGACCAGTGAAAGTTTAGCTAAAGAATTCACTGAAAACAATAATCATAATAGCTGTCTTTGGAAGGGGTAGGGAGGGGGGCATTATTTCTTATACTAATGTCACCGGGTAGTCTTTTCACTGGCCACAAGACTCTCTCCAATTGACCAGCATTGTGGTGTGACCATGAGTTGAAAAATTTTGTAATTTTTATTTGTGTTCCTCGAGTCCTGGTTTCCTCCACAGTAAAAGGTACTGTCCTGGGGTGCTAGCTCTGTTCGGCAGGAGTTACGTCAAATAACAGCACCGCATAGTATATGGCACTACATATATGCAGCATGTGTTTGTGCTTTTAGATAAAATTGTGATGATTTATAAAATGAATATATCAGGGCTAGATCTAGATTAGTGTCAGTATTAGGATCAGAGCCGATGTAATTTAGGTAGGATAAAAAAAAGGCAAATTGTGCAATGCTGTATCCTGGCCCTACTGTAGGTGCAAACAACAAATAATGCACACATATGTGATATGAACATTTTCTGCCAAATGAAGGCCAAATTTGTCCTAAAAAAAAAAAAAAAAACTAAATGTAGCACCGATACTCCTGATGAGTACGCACTATGTCTGTAAATTTAGTTTTTTCTCAAGACTGTAGTTGAGTCTTGGGGTTAATTGTGTAAAATTGTGTTTTGGCATCAGTTTGGCTGGGCTGTACTAATGTTCTGCCTGGTCATAGGTGGGGTTTACACCTGTGAGAGGCATTAGAATGCAGTTTGGTTTGATGCATTGGGTACCAATCTCTCTCTCAGAGCCAATCAGTGGGCACGTTTGTTCCGCTGTGTATTCTGGGAGAGGGTTGTTAAGGTGCTGAAGTCACGCCGTTCTGGGTTCCGGTCCAGAAGTTGTTGCTGACTCCGTGGTCCTGGTCCTCCTGACCTGTCCCCAGGGGCCCTCATGGCCTGGGGTGCGGATCTGGCTAGTTCGAGGCACAGTAACTGGAAGGAGGATTCTAAGGTGTTCCAGTGCCGTCTCGGGTTTGGAGAGGCCCAGCAACTCTACATACAACCAGGGGAGGACTCTTCAGTAAGAGGGCCACGCACGAGGCTGGCTGCTTGGTAACAGCCTGGAAGCTGAGCTGTTATGGACACTAATTAAATCCGCATTTCTTACGGTATCGCCGGACCGGCTGCAAGATCTTGGTACAGTAAGAAAGTTCCTACCTCTATCCTTCTGTTTGCAACCAAGTTCCTGTGAGCATCTAACGTTCTACAACCAAGTCTGTGGCAGAGACTTTGCTAAGCTAAAATTACTTTTGGCAGCTAGTATCCAAAAACAAGGATTTATCCAACAGTTAAAGAATCCAGTTGCGAGTGGCTATTCCCTGGATTATGTAAAGAGAGACTTTTATTAAAGTCAGCAGTTCCAAAGTACCTGAGCTATACTTCATCCTTATACCCTCTAGTCTTAACTGAGAGACTGAGTTTTGTTCAACTGTTTTATGCAAATAAAAACCCTAAAAAGGAATTTAAGTGTTGGTCAGTTACTGGCCCATCAACCTCGGGAACCCCTAGACATGAACAATGAGTTACGAGCTGGAGGAGGTAATCGGTAAGCCCAGAAAAAAATCAGCAGCTCCTTCGGGGGTCAGTGCTACATAAAATTTACCTGGATGCTTCAAGATTTTGTAAGCTTTTAAGAGATGCTGTGACTGAAAAAAGGTTGTGAAATGCTGGTCTAGAAAAACACTTAGGTTTGAGGGAGGTTACGTTTATTTTAAGAAAGGGGAGTGCATCGTTTAATGGGTAACCCTAAGTCTAAGGTTGAGGGGCGGGGGGGGGGGGGGTGCTACATCAGATCTGAAAGGCAACCATAAAACTCAAACCAGTGGTGGAAGGCAAATAAAGGGCTCCTTCACTCCACAATACATGCCATAACAACTGTTACATATTGTGATATACTGGGTTTTGAAACACTATGCACGACTTACTTTTCAGGGGGCATTAAGGTGCACTGACAAAGAATGAAAACTGAATAGACTGCCAAATACAGAGGGCCTTCCACTCACCAACATGCATGTGTTTCAGCACATAGCTTTGTGGTGTGAATAGGCATTAATGAAGGTTTTTTCACACCCTTGAACTCTGCACTTTGCCTTACAGACTCCTGCTCTACATAAGCAATATTGAAAATTACATACTTCTCACCAAAGTGTTAGTTGTCTGAACAGTTTCTGTTTGCTGAGTAGTCCCTGACTATTTTAATGAAGTTCTTGTTTAAGAAAGGCTCAGACAAAGTGTTCAGAAATATATAGAAGGCAAATACAATGCACAGTAACACATTCAAATAATTTCTTCCAATAAATAATTTTTTTAGTAAAGGGATATTTTGTGTGTTTATTCATTTATTGTGGTATGTGCTAACATTATGTCTTTAACTCCACATTCTCACTTGTAACATGATCTTTCCAGAACAGAGGAATTATTCATATAAAATAAACAGTGCTATGTCCACTCAATATTTCCTCTTCAATGTCCAGCATGTGTCGATTATCATTGAACGTTTACATTGAATCTAGCTAAGAAAATATGTCTATACATACAGTTTGTATTAAAAGTATGCGTCCACGCAGGAAGAGTGTATTTATACATAAACACATTTTAGAATAAGCAGGTTTTGGGATCTGCTGCCCTCTATTGTTTGTGTTTGTGTTCTCCTAATTTTACACAGTTAATTGTATATGTACTTCCTATCTCTGGAAGGCTAGGTTCAAAATCCCAGAGGAAGGAAGTAGATAGAAACATTTGCAATATTGTAAATTACATACTTTTCACCATAGTGTTAGTTGTCTCAACAGTTTCTGTTTGCTGAGTAGTCCCTGGCTATTTTAACAAAGTTCTTGTTTAAGTAAGGCTCAGACAAAGTGTTAGTGCATTCATAACATGTTACATGTTACACCCTGAATATGGGCGTAACATGTTATGAAAAGTGAATGTATCCTTTAACCACTTAAGGACCGCCTCACGCCTATATACGTCGGCAGAATGGCACGGCTGGGCACAAGCACGTACAGGTACGTTGCCCTTTAAAAGCCCAGCCATGGGTAGCACACGCGCTGCCGGCTGCTCACTTGTGACCCGATCGCCGCCGGTGTATCGCGATCGGGTCATAGAGCTGAAGAAAGGGGAGAGGTAAGTGTGAGCTTGTCACTGATCGTTTGTTCCCTGTCATAGGGAAAGACGATCAGTGATGTCACACGCCAAGCCACACCCCCTACAGTAAAAAAAAAACACATTAGGTCACACTTACCCCTACACTGCCCCCTAGTGTTAACCCCTTCTCTGCCAGTGACATTTTTACAGTAATCAATGCATTTTTAATCGCACTGATAGATGTATTAATGCCAATGGTCCCAAAAATGTGTCAAAATTGTCTGACGTGTCCGCCATAATGTCACAGTCACAATAAAAATCGCTGATTGCCGCCATTACTAGTAAAAAAAAAAATATTAATAAAAGTGCCATAAAACTATCTTCTTGTAGGCATGTAGTGGTTAATTCTGCACCAGCCGAGAGGGAAATAGTTAACCTAGTTCCCGGGCTTTCTCTGAGCTCTGCCTCTCTTTCCTTATGCTGTAAATAAAAGTTGCACCCATGTTAACCCCGAGCCTAGATAGAGTTTCTCTTTTAAGTTTAGAATACTCCTTGGCAACCTGGTGTTGTAAATCAAAGTAGGCTTTTTGGGGCTCCTTCATTAAAAAAAGAAGCCTGCTGCTCCTCGGGTAGCTTCTCATGTTCAGTGACTCTCTCAAAGTTACTGAAGTAGTTTCAACATCATCCTCCGGGGTAATTTCCATAAAGCACTTTACATCAGCTGTTGAGGACATCGCCGTTTGCCTGTATAATAGGGCCTGTATTTGTGCTGCAAAGCAGGGCAATAACTTAAAAGCAGGATATAGAAATTTTACAGGAAGACTTGAATAAAATAATGGAGTGGGCAACTACATGGCAAATAAAGTTTAATGTGGAGAAATGTAAAGTAATGCACTTGGGGCTAAAAACATAAATGCAAAATACTCACTAGGAGGAGAACCTCTGGGGGAATCAAGGATGGTAAAAGATCTAGGGTTTCTAGTAGAAGACAGACTGAGCAATGACATGCAATTTAAATGAAAAAAAGGGGGCAAAGCTGGTTTCAAGGCCCCCCTTTTACTCATGAGATTGAGGCAGTGGCAGTTTCTAGCTCCCCGAAGTAGTAGAAGAGGTAGGGAGGTTCTGATAGGCCAGTGAAGTCAGTTGATCCCCAAGAACATTCCAGAATCAGGGGGGGGGGGGTGATTCAGGATTGGTCAGTAAAGGTCGCATGATCCACTGGAAGGTTCTGGAATTCTCGGAGACCCCTATAAAAAGGGGTTCCGGACACAGGCTTTTGCCAGTCACCAGAAGGGGTTAACAGGACAGCTCCCAGGCAAAAGGGCTATAATACATTGTACATAGATCTGTATCCGGGATGGTGGTATGATGAAGCTGGAGAGGTGGAGCACCGTACATGGATCATGGGAAGGGGGGGCACATCCAGTGCCGAAGCTATAGCCTGCCCCCACCACCGGCTGCATTGATTGGGAAAGCTGGGCCGCCCCCCCCTTTGGGAAGGCAGCGCTCAGCAAGTATCAGAGAGGCAGATAGGGGGCGTGGTGGTGGACGGATCCAGAAGACAGTGGATGTGGCTTCTGGAAAGTTGCCTAGGCAACCCAAGAGGCAAGAAGACGCTGGAACATTGCCGTCTGAATCATCCAGGACAGGCGTTTCTGCAAGCACCTCAGGGCACACAGCAGCATTGCTCAGACCAGCCAGTCTGCCAATCCCAGTGGTCAGTACAGCCCAGCAGCCAGAACTTGCAGGACCTATAGAGCATAGACAGGGTGAGTTTACACATATACAGCTGCTGTCAACTCTGTCATCATCTTTAAATAAGCTTATTGCTGATATGTCTTTACCTTCATGTACTGGTTCTAATGTTATTCCAAATGAGGCTGCTTCTATTTGGGCACCTCCTTCTGCAAATAACGTTTTGAATTCTACAGCTTCTGTTTCAGTTAATTCTGGTGCAGTACCTATTGTTACTCTGACCTCGACTGGATCAAGTAACTCTATTAGCTCTGCGACATTAGCTGGAGTGATGCCAGGCATCCCAGCAACATGTGGCAGTTATGCCTTGTGTCATGTCACCATTAGGTTTTTATTTGTCTTCTACTGTCTTCTACTGTCAAGGAAAAGATATGGAGAGGTGACTACATTGATTTATTGTCTTTATTGCCTTTTTCAAAAGATTTTATTTACAAATCGGACAAAAAAGACAAAAACACAGAAGGAGAGAAAAGGAAACCTATAAAAAAGTAATTGTCAACATAACAATTGGCTTTAAGCATTAGCATATTATGTGAAAAGTACCCCGATAAAAGCATGAGACTTTTCCATCATATCAATATCATCCTTGAGGCTTACCACGGTTTTGGAGGATTTGCATGGTTTTAATATGATGAGTGGTTCAAAATGAGCATTCACCCTTCGCTTAAATGGGGGGGGGGGGGTAAAGGATGTCGGGCTTTGGCTGAATCTGTTTTTGCCCCCATATAGATTCCTGTTAGACAGCCTAGCTCTTCTGCTATTACTCCGACAAATACTGGTTACGGGAAGGGTGTATGCTTTGTGTACAATGAACACCAATGCAAATGGATGCATTCATGGATATATAGACACAAATTCTCTTTTTGTGCAGGATCCCATCCAGTGGTAAAATGTTTTCGTAAGCTATTAGCAACATCAGTGCAACAAACCAAAGATCCTACTTACAAAAGCCAAAACTCCAGTGATTTGAGGAAACATGCTCCCATGGCTCAAGGATTACCCAGACAGACAGTAACAATGGATAGTTTTTCAAAAGGTTTCCAGCTACCATAATTTTAGGGTAGTGGCTATGTTCCTATAGAAAATATCCCTTCAGTTAATAATTTGTCTTTAAAGTGATTGTAAACTCTCCCCCACAACTTTGTCCCATGTAAATCAGCATAAAAACCCTAATGAACACTGCTTGTAGATATCGCCTTACTTGCTTAGATTTATTGTAATCCTTTTTATTCTTTAGAATTATGTCACTGAGCATGCCCAGATCTCCCCTGATTTACGGCACACTCTGTGTACTTGTCTATCTGTTTTTAGGACTTCCTACGGCACACAACACTGAAATCCCAGGAGACTGAGAGCTTCCTCCTCCTACACTCCATGTGACCATGTGACATCACATGCAGTGTAAACCAGGGCATGGGACAACATTATTGCAGTCTTATCAGCTGAAGCTGATAAGACTGAAACAGACAAACACTAGCTAATCGGCATAAGTAAATACTATGAAATAAAACAAGTCAGCTATTGTCAGGGCTGGCTTAGCCCTTCCTTCTCTGGGCTGGCCGCTCAGCTGTCGGCTAATTGCCAGCTCTCTTCTCTCTCCACAGTTACCAGCTGTTCCTGATGATGCTTTTCTGACCTGCCTACTTAAAGCCTTCCAGCTCACGTCACCTCTGCCTTCGCCTTGGTCACATCACTAGAAACCATCTCCTGCAGTTTGTTTAAAGACTGGCTTGCTGACATCCCTTCTGGCTCCTTATCCTGCTTGCTATTGCTCTACTTGGATTCCTGACTTCTGGCCTGGCTGACTACCCGATCTGGTTACTGGACTCTGGCTATGGAAGTGAAAATATTCTCGCGCCTATCAATGTGTCCTAGAACTAGTGTGGTTGCAGCAAAACACCAGCAGGGGTGTAAACCCTCCCCAAATTAAGTGATAGTAATTAAGAAATGGTGTTGCGCTCCAGCTAAATAAATCTAATTAAACTAAAATAAACTAACATGTACTCAAGTACCAACCAAACAAAAATAAAATAAAGTAAAATGTGGAACTGTATATTTAAATAAGCTCAGACAATGTGCATAAATTCCAAAGTGCAATACCACAGATCAGATTGTGCACTTAACATAAAAAACTTGACATAGAAAACTTGGTAAAAAAGACTTGGTATAAAAGATCTTCTATTGATGATAGTGAGATAGTGTTGAGTGCACACATATATAAATGATATGGTACGGAAAAAAAAAAAAAAAAAAATGTGTCGTTATACAAGTGTAATTCAAATCAAAAATTGCACAAAATGCTAATAGTCCATGTGCAGTGTACCATGTGTATGAACAAAATACTAATAGTCCATAAACAGTGAAATGTGTTTTTGAACAAAAGCTCCAAAAAAATATATAAGGTGAACTACAATTATACAGAGAGCATGTCCATTTGGTGGTAAAATATGTCCATTTAGTGATAAACAAAGCAGTATCCTGCGTGCTCCAAAAACAAGAAGTGAATCCCACCAGTGCTCCTATGCGTATTGTATCCTCCCACTAGGTGCAGTAATTACCTTACCTTACTGCTGTAAGGTAAACAGCATTTCCAAAGTAACGCTTGTTGTCCAGTAATGCAGGCACAATAGGTGATGTAATCCTAGACTCTCATTCACCGTGGACACGTTGTAGCATGCAGGAAAAACAAGGGGAACACTCCAATGGTGAAGTACGTCTTCACAATTTATTGGGTATAAAACAAAGATATAGGTACTCACATTTAAAACAATAATAAAAAGCACAGCTAAACGAACGCGTGTCACGCTCGTGCTTCCGGACGTCACTTCCGGTGTCCTTACTGGCCAATTGTGTTCCTACGCGTATCGTCAAATGACTTCATCAGGGAATAACAACTGGGGTAAGGACGAACGTATAAATAGTGTCAGTAATTGGCAGCCATTTTCATGAAGTCCATTATAGCCACATCTACGGCCATTTTCTCGTGGGCTGATATACGTCGAATGATGGCCTGCAGACACAACAGTGGCAAGGAGTGCACAAACTCCACCAGGGTGGAGTTTGTGCACTCCTTGCCACTGTTGTGTCTGCAGGCCATCATTCGACGTATATCAGCCCACGAGAAAATGGCCGTAGATGTGGCTATAATGGACTTCATGAAAATGGCTGCCAATTACTGACACTATTTATACGTTCGTCCTTACCCCAGTTGTTATTCCCTGATGAAGTCATTTGACGATACGCGTAGGAACACAATTGGCCAGTAAGGACACCGGAAGTGACGTCCGGAAGCACGAGCGTGACACGCGTTCGTTTAGCTGTGCTTTTTATTATTGTTTTAAATGTGAGTACCTATATCTTTGTTTTATACCCAATAAATTGTGAAGACGTACTTCACCATTGGAGTGTTCCCCTTGTTTTTCCTGCATGCTACAACGTGTCCACGGTGAATGAGAGTCTAGGATTACATCACCTATTGTACCTGCATTACTGGACAACAAGCGTTACTTTGGAAATGCTGTTTACCTTACAGCAGTAAGGTAAGGTAATTACTGCACCTAGTGGGAGGATACAATACGCATAGGAGCACTGGTGGGATTCACTTCTTGTTTTTGGAGCACGCAGGATACTGCTTTGTTTATCACTAAATGGACATATTTTACCACCAAATGGACATGCTCTCTGTATAATTGTAGTTCACCTTATATATTTTTTTGGAGCTTTTGTTCAAAAATAGTGATGGACGAACTTCCGACGGGACGTTTCGCGAACGCGAAACGCGAACGGACACAAACGTTCGCGAAAACGACCGTTCGCCGCGGGCTCCATTGACTTCAATGGGAGGCGAATTTCGCAAACCTTTAGGTCGAATTTGCGGCCACGGGGTAATTATTAGGGGGTAGCACGTAGTCCCACCACCTGGACAATAGCATAATACATGTATGAGGTGAATTTGGGATCGATAACTACAAGCATTTTTTTTTTATTTGGGAAATTGTTCTGACAATTCAGGACTATGGAGCTAATGAAGGCAATGGAGGAGAGGGAAGGTCAGGGACCAGGGTAGGCAAACAAGAGGGTGCAGGAGATACAGAGCACTGACAGCAGCACCGTAATACAGAGCACTGACATCAGCACCGTGACATACAGCGCTGACAGCAGCTCCGTGACATACAGCGCTGACAGCAGCTCCGTGACATACAGCGCTGACAGCAGCTCCGTGACATACAGCGCTGACAGCAGCTCCGTGACATACAGCGCTGACAGCAGCTCCGTGACATACAGCGCTGACAGCAGCACCGTGACATACAGCGCTGACAGCAGCTCCGTGACATACAGCGCTGACAGCAGCTCCGTGACATACAGCGCTGACAGCAGCTCCGTGACATACAGCACTGACAGCAGCTCCGTGACATACAGCGCTGACAGCAGCTCCGTGACATACAGCGCTGACAGCAGCACCGTGACATACAGCGCTGACAGCAGCTCCGTGACATACAGCGCTGACAGCAGCTCCGTGACATACAGCGCTGACAGCAGCTCCGTGACATACAGCGCTGACAGCAGCTCCGTGACATACAGCGCTGACAGCAGCTCCGTGACATACAGCGCTGACAGCAGCACCGTGACATACAGCGCTGACAGCAGCTCCGTGACATACAGCGCTGACAGCAGCTCCGTGACATACAGCGCTGACAGCAGCTCCGTGACATACAGCACTGACAGCAGCTCCGTGACATACAGCGCTGACAGCAGCTCCGTGACATACAGCGCTGACAGCAGCACCGTGACATACAGCGCTGACAGCAGCTCCGTGACATACAGCGCTGACAGCAGCTCCGTGACATACAGCGCTGACAGCAGCTCCGTGACATACAGCGCTGACAGCAGCTCCGTGACATACAGCGCTGACAGCAGCACCGTAAGCAGCCCCAGGAGGAAGTCAGCACAGCACAGGGATGGTGTGATCCCCTCATAATAAGAACCCCCAGGAGGAAGTCAGCACAGCACAGGGATGGTGGGAGCCCCTCATAATAAGAACACCCAGGAGGAAGTCAGCACAGCACAGGGATGGTGGGAACCCCTCATAATAAGCAGCCCCAGTAGAAATATGACACCGCTCAACCTCTTCAAAGAGGAGGGTAGGGGCATATAGTACGGTGTGCTTTTTTGGGTCAGGGAAGTGAGCCAAATGAATTAAGAAGGTCTGTGTGCTTGATTCCAAAAATTGTTTATAGACATATACATGGTCTACTGATCACATGTGTTGAATTCCTCCGAGATCCATGCCTCATTCATTTTTAGAAATGTGAGGTAGTTAACACTGTGGTGAGCTAGGCGAGTACGCTTATCGGTCACAATCCCCCCTGCTGCGCTGAACGTCCTTTCGGACAGGACACTGGATGAGGGGCAAGCCAACAGTTCGATTGCAAATTGGGCAAGCTCTGGCCAGAGGTCAAGCCTGCCCACCCAGTAGTCTAGGGGTTCATCACTCCTCAGAGCGTCCACATCGGCCGTTAACCCAATGTAGTCGGACACCTGACGGTCTAGGCGTTCCCTGATGCTGGATCCGGATGACACCTGTCGATGGGTCGGCTGAAAGAATGACCTCATATCCGAAGTCACCAACACATCTTCAAACCGGCCTCTTCTTGCAGGCGCTGTTGGATTGGTACCCGCAAATCCTTCTCTGGGAGTGGGAATTGCTCCTCTGCCAGCGCACGCAAAAGCAGAATGCAGCATTTCTCGAAGCAAGGCCTGGAAGTGCTGCATTCTGACAGCCCTCTGCGACGGCGGTAACATTTCCGCCATTTTGTGTTTGTACCGGGGGTCTAAGTACGTTGCCACCCAGTACTGGTCCTTGACCCTCATGCTTTTTATACGGGGGTCCCTATTAAAACACTGGAGCATGAAGGCCCCCATTTGCACTAAAGTGGAAGCGGTGTGGTGGCCTGGCTCCTGCTCATCATCCAGGATAATGTCGTCCTCTTCATTCTCCTCTCCCCATCCTCGCACAACAGGGATCCCAGAAAGGTTTAAAGCATGCTCTTCTTGCTCCTGCTCATCCGCCCCGGCACCATCCTCCTCTGACTCCTCATCAGACTCCTGTTGTTGACTTGTCTCAGATAGAGTAGCCCCCCCTGGGAATTCATCCAGCATTGCGACTTCCTCATCTTCCCGCTCCTGCTCCTCCACAGCCTGATCAATGACACGACGCAATGCACGCTCCAGAAAGAAGGCATAAGGTACCATGTCACTGATGGCGCCATGGCTGCGACTGACCAGTTTGGTGATCTCCTCAAATGGCCGCAGAAGTCTGCATGTGTCGCGCATGAGCAGCCACTGGCGCGGTGAAAAAAAACCCAGCTCCCCAGAACCGTTTCTTTCGCAGAGTTCATACAGGTAGACGTTAACTGCACGTTTCTGCTGGAGCAGCCTATCAAGCATATAGAAGGTTGAGTTCCATCGCGTCGGGCAATCGCAAATAAGACGTCTGACCGGCAGATGGTGTCGCCGCTGAATGTCAGCAAGGCGAGCCATGGCCGTGTAAGATCTTCTGAAATGGGCCGAGATTTTCCTTGCCTGCCGCAAGATGTCCTGGACCCCAGGGTATTTGACAAGGAATCGCTGCACGACCAAGTTTAAGACGTGTGCCATGCACGGCACGTGCGTGATTTTGCCCTGTTTCAATGCGCTAAGCAGATTGGCACCGTTGTCACACACCACTTTACCAACTGTCAAATTGAGCGGTGTTAGCCACTCATCTGCCTGTGAACGCAAAGCTGAAAGGAGTGCCGGGCCAGTGTGGCTCTTTGCTTCCAGGCACAACAGACGCAGCACGGCATGGCAACGTCTCACCTGGCATGTGGAATAGGTTCTGGGGAGCTTGGGCGGTGCAGTGGAAGAGACGCTAGCAGCGGAAAAGGAGGAGGCAGCTGAGGAGGAGAGGGAGGAGGATGGAGTAGGAGGAGGAGAAGAAGAGTCAGGCCTGCATGCAATCCGTGGCGGTAAAACCAAATCTACACGGGTGCCACGGGTTACATGCTTGACGGCCGTCAGAAGGTTCACCCAGTGGGCAGTAAAACTGATATACCTTCCCTGCCCGTGTTTGCTAGACCACGTGTCTGTGGTCAGATGTATCTTGGCACCGACACTGTGTGCCAGAGATACATTCACTTGCCGCTGAACATGGCCATATAGCTCTGGGATGCCCTTCTCTGAGAAATACTTCCTTCCTGGGACCTTCCATTGTGGTGTTCCAATGGCCACAAATTTGCGAAAGGCCTCCGAGTCCACCAGTTTATATGGCAGTAGTTGGCGGGCTATGAGTTCTGACAAGCCAGCCGCCAACCGTTGGGCAAGAGGGTTATCCGGCGTCATCATTTTTTTACGCTCAAACATTAGGCCCACGGAAGCCTGCCTTTTTGCAGAAAAATGTGAGCTTGGCGTGATGGAAGGTGGAGTGGAGGACAATTGTGAGGAGAGAGGAGAAGGAGAAGTAGAAGACGAGGCTGGACGGTGAGAGCCTGCAGTGTGGCTTTGTGTGTTCCGTTGCTCCCACTGGGCTCGGTGATGGCTGCTCATGTGCCTTCTTAAGGCGGTCGTCCCTAGGTGAGTATTGGGCTTACCGCGACTAACGCGTTGACTGCAAAGATTGCAGATGGCAACGCTATTGTCAGCAGCGGACACGTTAAAAAAAGCCCACACTGCGGAGCCATGTGCCGGTGTCCTGGGAGCGCCAGATGTGACCGTACATGGTCGATGACTCGCTCCTGATACATTTGCAGTCTGCTTTGTCCCTGCTGTGCAATGTAAGTCATTGCTGCTTCTCCTCCCTATCTGCTGGTCCATATCTCCCTCTGAACTCCCCTCCTCTTCCTCTCTTGTGGGCACCCACGTGACATCACTAGACACGTCATCATCAACGTCACCTTCCCCACCGCTATAAGTAGAGTAGGCAGCAACACCGGGGACCAACCTCCTCCTTGGGCTGATCTGGGTACTGGCGTCAGACTGCTGAGTAGCGCTTGTTGCTACCTCCTCTTCCTGATCCAATACCAAGAGTGGCTGCGCATCAGAAATGTCCTCTTGATATGGATCGGAAAATAATTCCAGTGACTCAAGCGGAAGGTATGTGGTGGTGGTGGTGGTGGTCGTGTTGTTGGTGGTAGTGTCTTTGGGGGTGCACATAGCAGAGAGTGAAGAAGAGGGTGCAGATCGAGAGGATGAGGAGGGTGCAGAAGAGTAAGGCTGAGCGAGCCACTCAACCAAGTCTGGTGCATCCTTTAAAGTAATTGAACGCACCTTCTGCAACTTCCCACTTTGGCTCAAGCCTGTTGCTCCTGCCCTACCCCTACCACCCCTGCGGAAGGGCCTGCCTCTTCCTCTGCATGTCATTTTTTAAATGACCCTGTGACAAAACTCTTAGTCCCTATACCGCTGAAGGACTGCTGCAGTATAGGTGAGCGGTCAGCAGTGGTGCACGTCAACCCTATCTATTGTGGACCTATAGCGGTCCTTACAGAACAGCAGACTGTACCGCACTCAAGCCTATGTACCGTAGCACCCTATACCAAGTTACCAGTCCTTATAAGAACTTTTGTGGACCAAGCAGGTTGTGTATTAGTGTTTAGCAGACTGTACGTCAGTCCCTATACCGCTGAAGGACTGCTGCAGTATAGGGCAGCGGTCAGCAGTGGTGCACGTCAACCCTATCTATTGTGGACCGATAGCGGTCCTTACAGAACAGCAGACTGTACCGCACTCAAGCCTATGTACCGTAGCACCCTATACCAAGTTACCAGTCCTTATAAGAACTTTTGTGGACCAAGCAGGTTGTGTATTAGTGTTTAGCAGACTGTACGTCAGTCCCTATACCGCTGAAGGACTGCTGCAGTATAGGGCAGCGGTCAGCAGTGGTGCACGTCAACCCTATCTATTGTGGACCGATAGCGGTCCTTACAGAACAGCAGACTGTACCGCACTCAAGCCTATGTACCGTAGCACCCTATACCAAGTTACCAGTCCTTATAAGAACTTTTGTGGAACAAGCAGGTTGTGTGTTAGTGATTAGCAGACTGTACGTCAGTCCCTATACCAATGAAGGACTGCTGCAGTATAGGGCAGCGGTCAGCAGTAGTGCACGGCAACCCTATGTATTGTGGACCGATAGCGGTCCTTACAGAACAGCAGACTGTACCGCACTCAAGCCTATGTACCGTAGCACCCTATACCAAGTTACCAGTCCTTATAAGAACTTTTGTGGACCAAGCAGGTTGTGTATTAGTGTTTAGCAGACTGTACGTCAGTCCCTATACCGCTGAAGGACTGCTGCAGTATAGGGCAGCGGTCAGCAGTGGTGCACGTCAACCCTATCTATTGTGGACCGATAGCGGTCCTTACAGAACAGCAGACTGTACCGCACTCAAGCCTATGTACCGTAGCACCCTATACCAAGTTACCAGTCCTTATAAGAACTTTTGTGGACCAAGCAGGTTGTGTATTAGTGTTTAGCAGACTGTACGTCAGTCCCTATACCGCTGAAGGACTGCTGCAGTATAGGGCAGCGGTCAGCAGTGGTGCACGTCAACCCTATCTATTGTGGACCGATAGCGGTCCTTACAGAACAGCAGACTGTACCGCACTCAAGCCTATGTACCGTAGCACCCTATACCAAGTTACCAGTCCTTATAAGAACTTTTGTGGAACAAGCAGGTTGTGTGTTAGTGATTAGCAGACTGTACGTCAGTCCCTATACCAATGAAGGACTGCTGCAGTATAGGGCAGCGGTCAGCAGTGGTGCACGTCAACCCTATGTATTGTGGACCGATAGCGGTCCTTACAGAACAGCAGACTGTAACGCACTCAGGCCTATGTACCGTAGCACCCTATACCAAGTTACCAGTCCTTATAAGAACTTTTGTGGACCAAGCAGGTTGTGTGTTAGTGATTAGCAGACTGTACGTCAGTCCCTATACCAATGAAGGACTGCTGCAGTATAGGGCAGCGGTCAGCAGTAGTGCACGGCAACCCTATGTATTGTGGACCGATAGCGGTCCTTACAGAACAGCAGACTGTACTGCACTCAGGCCTATGTACCGTAGCACCCTATACCAAGTTACCAGTCCTTATAAGAACTTTTGTGGACCAAGCAGGTTGTGTGTTAGTGTTTAGCAGACTGTGCGTCAGTCCCTATACCGCTGAAGGACTGCTGCAGTATAGGGCAGCGGTCAGCAGTAGTGCACGGCAACCCTATGTATTGTGGACCGATAGCGGTCCTTACAGAACAGCAGACTGTAACGCACTCAGGCCTATGTACCGTAGCACCCTATACCAAGTTACCAGTCCTTATAAGAACTTTTGTGGACCAAGCAGGTTGTGTGTTAGTGATTAGCAGACTGTACGTCAGTCCCTATACCAATGAAGGACTGCTGCAGTATAGGGCAGCGGTCAGCAGTAGTGCACGGCAACCCTATGTATTGTGGACCGATAGCGGTCCTTACAGAACAGCAGACTGTACCGCACCCAAGCCTATGTACCGTAGCACCCTAGACAGACCAAGTTACCAGTCCTGATAAAGAGCTTTGTGGAACAAGTGAGTTGTGAATGATTAGCAGACTGCAGCAGAAGGGCAGCAGTCAAGTATAATATTCTTTCTATATTTGGAAGAAAGAATATTATACGTGTACAAGCCTATTACCGTACCACTGATACCAGTCCTGAAAAGAACCTTTGTGGAACTAATAGTAACAGCAAGTCTTTAAAATTATCCTCACTGCCTGACACACTGCTTCCTGCCTGTCCCTATACAAATTGGCAAAAAAGAGTAGGCTGGAACGATTAGCTGGAACAGCTCTTTTGTGGACCTGATAGTAACAGCTAATGATGATGATGATGATGATGATGAAGAAAGACTAATCTGGCTGAGCTGTCCCTAAAATAGCAGCATACAGCGCTCTGTCCCTTTATCTAAACTGACAAAAGAAACTCAGGCTGCTGACCTAACACCTATACCAGTCCTGAAAAGAACTTTTGTGTACCAAATAGCTAGCGTTTTCTCTGTCCCTACTCCACACAGGATCCTTTCCCTACAGTGACAGAAGAAAGAATGTAAAATGGCCACCGGATCGGGTGTATTTATAGGTTAGGGGGAATGTCCAAGTGTCCATGAGCTGTCATGTCTCAATTGGTTGTCCTGTAACACATGATAAACGTGTCACGAAAGGTTAAAGTTCTTGTATACATTAAACACGTAAGTCCGCCGGGGCGAACGACGGAAAAAGGCGTTCGAACCCGCGGACGGCGAAAGTCGGAAATTCGCCGCGAAACGACCGCCGGGCGAACCGTTCGGCCATCACTATTCAAAAACACATTTCACTGTTTATGGACTATTAGTATTTTGTTCATACACATGGTACACTGCACATGGACTATTAGCATTTTGTGCAATTTTTGATTTGTATTACACTTGTATAACGACACATATTTTTTTTTTTTTTTTTTTTTTTTTTTTTTTTCCGTACCATATCATTTATATATGTGTGCACTCAACACTATCTCACTATCATCAATAGAAGATCTTTTATACCAAGTTTTTTTTACCAAGTTTTCTATGTCAAGTTTTTTATGTTAAGTGCACAATCTGATCTGTGGTATTGCACTTTGGAATTTATGCACATTGTCTGAGCTTATTTAAATATACAGTTCCACATTTTACTTTATTTTATTTTTGTTTGGTTGGTACTTGAGTACATGTTAGTTTATTTTAGTTTAATTAGATTTATTTAGCTGGACTCTGGCTATGCTTGACTATGCTTTTTCTATTTACCTTTTTATTTTTATTAATAAACAAGTGTGATTTAATTGTACTTCTGTCTCAGCCTGATTCATGGTTTCTGACAGCTATGAACAGGAAAGCAGGGTTGCCATAGAAACGTATTGAGAAGGAGGCTTGATTAACAGTATAGGAAGTGCTCAATGTAAGGGCGGAAATACACTCCACTGTGGACTCTACTGAAGATGGTGCTGCCTAACCCCTGGAGACAAGTTATTTAAAGTTTCTATAAACAGTAATTAATATGTGATTTGGGATGGATTACAGTGGCTATAGTTTGATAATTACTTTTTATAATGGACTAAATGAAAATAAGCATCAGAATGGGAGAGTTTACTTCCTCTTTAATAATTGAAGAAAAAATAAATAAAGAAATATCTTTGGGTAGAATAGCAGTTCCATTCTCAAGCCCTCCCCTTGATAATTTCGGCATTTCCAAGATTGGTATAATACCAAAGAAAGAGCCTGATTAATTTAACGCCTATCTTATCCTTATGGCAGCTCGCTCAATGACCAAATAGATACATCATTAACATCAGTATCTTATGCATCTTTTGAGACTGTGATTTCTAAACTTTGAATATAAGGAAGAGGAGCTAGACGACTTCTTATTTTTGGGCCCTGCGAATTTGAATGATTTCATTAATATACTTAATAATTTTAATGATGGTTGCTGTTATTTTGGAATACTGTTAGTGAGGGGAAAACCATGGGCCCTGTAACTTGCATTGAATTTTTGGGTATAACCATAGACACAATGTGCATGGAATTTAGGTTGCCTTTTGAAACACTGTATAAAATTAGGAAGTTATTTACCACTTTTATTAGGAGGAAAAAAGTGAAGCTTAAAGAAATCCAGTCATTATTGGGTCTATTGGCCTTTGCCACTAGGGTTTTGCCAATCGTAAGGGTTTTTTTTTCTAGACGCTTGTCTCTCATTTCAAGTTTAAAAAATCCTTCCTCTCATGTTCAATTAACGAGTGCCCTAAAGGAAGACTTATTAGTATGGCTGGGTTTCCTTGAGCACTATAATGGTTGCAATATATGGCAAAAAGAATTTATAACAACAGAATAGTTTTACTGTTTACTGATGCAGCCGAGTCTATAGGCTTTGCCGCAATATGGAAAAAACATAGGTGTGCAGATCTTTGGCCACAAAAGTGGTTTTATAGGGGTCTTTATAAAAATATACCGTAGTATTGTTGAAGCTATTTCCAATAATAGTATCTGTTGAAATTTGGGGCGATTATTTCAGGAATAGGTGTTTACTTTTATTTGCAATTAATTTATTTTTATTTTATTTGCAATTAATTGCTTTCCTGAAAATCCAACCCAGCTATTAAGCTTTTGAGATACTTCGTTTTTAAAAGTTTGTCATTAAACATTTGGTTAAAAGCTTGTTATATTCTAGGAAAAGAGAATTTGTTTCTCACTTCCAGATGGATCAATTCTTTTTCATGATGCCAGAGGTAGATTTATGTGGAGTACCATGTCTTTAACATTTGTGGGAGCTGATTTAGTGTCTACTTACATACAACGATCTATAGCTAAATCTACTTGGTTATGTTAAGTATCTTCATGGATGTTATGGTTATCATTTTTAAAAGCTAATAACTTGGATATTTCTTCCTTTTCAGAACAAATAGTTTTAATATTTCTTAATAGTTTAATGGCTAAACGTTATTCTTGGTCTCATTAATAAGACCCTGGCTGGAGTTTCTTTCTTCCTTCGACTGAATTCCCTACCTGGTTGTTTAAGTTTTTTTCCCATTAAACAGGCTATAAAGGAATTAAAAAAAGGCTAACTAGGTTTTAGAGAGGGAAATATTAAGAGATTAGGTAAATGAAGATCAAATTCATATAAGTTATATATCTATCCTAACCACTTTGTTTACAGGTCATCCGTATATAGCATGGATTCTCAGCCACTCATACATATTTTGGGCTAAAAAGAGAGCTACTACAAGAACTTATACATCCAACTCGAGTCTGAATCCTGCATTATTTCAGGTTTTATGGAGTGGCCAGAGAGGAATGAGTTAGGGTGACTTGGATTTTGAATTAGGAAGATTGTTTAATTGTTGGCCTCAGCCTGATGTTATCATTATTCATATAGGTGGCAATGATATTGGTCAAGTTAAAACATTGGATCTGACATTTAGTACTCAACATTTCATTCAACAAATATATCTACTATCTCCTAATACAGTGGTTTTGTTTTTTCTGAGATTATACAAAGACTTTGCTGGCTAGATTCATTCCTTTTGAGATGATTCGAAAAAAAAAAAAAATGAATCAGAATGTTCACAGAGTTTTAGTCGGAGGGAGGTTTGCCTGGACTCTATCAAGACGATGGGGTCCACTTGTCTGAAATAGGATTAGACATACTTAATACTCATTTTCAGTCTTGCATTGAACAGGCCATGGGCTGGGGGTTAGGTGATAATCATCCTGCCTGCCTTATGAGGGAAAGAAATAATCTTTGTTAAAAGTAATGAATTATTAGGCCTGAGCCATAGTGGCTGGGTCGTGTTTGAAATATTTGGTACTTTGATATGAGATTAAAAATATTTATTGCTTATTTTTTTTTAATTTGCAAAAAACCTTTAATAAAGCCACGGCTGTTATTCATCCAATTCAGTGGTTTGGTTTCAAACTAATTAAAAATATATTGTAATTAATGTTTGGTAATATTATAGTTATAGTTGCCTACCGCTTACTATCCCATGTAAAGGAAAAAAAGGGGGAAAGCCGAGTTCAAGACCCCTCTTTTCCTTATGGGATTGAGGTGGTGGCAGTTTCTAGTAGCAGAAGAGATAGGAAGGTTCTGATAGGCCAGTGACGTCAGCTGATCCCCAAGGACATTCCAGGATTGGTGAGTAAAGGTCACATTACTCCTTGGAAGGTTCTGGAATTCTTGGGGACCCCTATAAAAAGGGGTTCTAGGCACAGGCTTTACAGAAAACAGTTAAGATAGAGAGGACTAAGGGTGGGCCAACATCCCTGTGTACAGTATACAGAGAGCAAGGTCCCCCATTGTGGGATTTTAAAGGCCCTAGTGGTGATGTAGCACCAGCAAACAATATACATATTATGTATTAAAATATAAATTTTATATGCTATAAGCAGTTCAAAAAATAAATGACAAACAAATAATTGCTAAAGAAAACGTAGCTAACATAGTTACACAACAACATGATATAATGGCTAAATGTTATACGGGTCCTAAGACACCACAGGATGGAATGCAGGCTCCGCATCCCACGCGTTTCAGAAATGTCTTCCTTCTTTCGGGGTGTATCAGTAGATGCAAGCATTCATACTAAAAATGTAAATAGATAAAGTTTAAACAATTACAACATTTCAAAACATAAACAGTACGGCCTTTGTCTATTATGTGAACCAAGTCGTAAAATCGCATATTAGCAACATAGATTTAAAAACAGCCAAGTCCAACCAGGGGTAACCCATGCGCCAAAAAACACTCACCATCACCGGGGCTCAACAGAAGGACACCCAGTGAGGTCAGAAAATTGAACAAACCCAGCAGGGCTGATATGCAGCAGACAAGGTCCTTTGGTTCTGAGTGGTATGGCTGCTGAGTAAAGAAGCAGGCAGGTATGTAAGTTATATGAAACAACACTTAAGCTGTAAAGCACAGCAAAAAATGCTACTTGAAAATATCAAATAATCAGCAGGGAGAAGGATTTTACCATTAGCCTAGTGAGGTATGAATCTTAATAGCCAAATGGCCAAAAGTAACAATATGTATGTATAACATGATTGCTGCAGTAAGCAGGACATGGATGTATAGATATGACTATAATGATCATGAATGAATATATAGAAACAGTAATCAAAATAAAGATCAAAAGGCAAGGGTTGCACAGGCAGGGATTACATTTCCACCTATCATCTTGGATAAAGTATTCATCTTGGATTAAGTATTACACTTCGGCTCAGCACTATCTAAAAAACTATTCTCTATTCCTCCACAGGTATCTATGCTGCCTTCAAATTCCACCTTTAACTGCAACTGCTTCATTCTTTTAAACATGCTTAAATGGTAATCTATGCTGCCTTCAAATTATTTACCTCTATCCATATCTCTGTGATGTTTGCTTTGTTTTCTTATTGTCTAATGTCCATACCTAAATTATGAGCTGGTTTTATCTTTATAGCTGTGATCCCCTGCTCTTTTGCTGTATCTTGTAGTCTGTCTTTGGTGTCAGAAGTTCGTTCTGTCAGCCATGTGTTCCTCCTATGCAATCCTGACTGATTAATTGGCAATAATACCCCGACCCAACTCAGTATAAATTTAGGCCTTCTCAGCAGGGGTTGCACAGGCAGAGATTGCATTGGCACCTATCATCTTGAATTAAGTATTACTCTTCGGCTCAGCACTTCAACGAATGCACAAAGTAAAAATCTACAACAGACTACTGCAACACACTAAGCAGACTACAGGTGACCTGATTCCCCATAGAACATCTTTCATCCACTCTGCTTCGCAATCTCACCACTCTGCATCATGCACTCCCTACTTTTCCTTCTGACAGTTGCATCCTCTCTCCTTAAACTTTCTCTCCTTCACCCTTCTTCTCCACCCCACAGCTTATATATTTCACCCTCACTCCTGTCTTCACTGTATTACTGCACTCATCAGCTCCTGCTAATTTTGAACCCACATACCAATAAAACCTACAGGACACTGGGAAGTGTCCCCCCACATAAGTCACACTCCAATATCACCTCTCTCACCCTTCTGCTTCTCCTAATTTATGTAGATATTTCTCCTAATCCTGAACCGCCATCATTTACATTTGGCCAACATACCCAGCAACCCCTAACCTCTGTCAACAGTTGCAATCTACACAATCTTATTTCTATTCCTCTTCTGCCTAGAACCAGCCTCCTCTTTTCATATGCCCTTTGGAATGCCCACTTGGTTTGCAACAAACTTACCACCATCCACGACCTATTTATCACAAATTTCTTCAACCTACTTGCAATTATGAAGTAATGGCTTCAAGAATCTGACTTTCCTTCTCCTACTGCCCTCTCCTGTGGTGGCCTCCTGTGGACCTACTCTCCTAGGCCTAGTGGACAGAAAGGAGATGGAGTTGGAATCCTTCTAACCCCTAAAAAGCACTTTTCAGGTTCTTCATCCACCCCACTATCTGTCCCTCTCCTCCTTTGAAGCTCACTGTATTTTTCTATTTTCTCCAGTTTCCTTGAGAATTGCAGTGATCTATCGGCTCCTGGACCAGTATCAAGCTTCCTTGATGACTTCTCTGCCTGGCTACCCTACTTTCTCTGAAATCGCAACAATCATTCTTGGTGATTTTAACATCCCTGTTAATCTTAACACTCCCGCTACTTCTAAATTTCTGATCCTAACCTCCTATTTTGACCTGAAACAATGGGCAAACGCTTCTACTCACTCTCCTACCTATGCACTTCACGCAAACTCTCCAACATTCCTGTCTCTGATCACCACCTTATTAGTTTCACTCTCTCCTTGTTTGCCTCCTCCTTGCCTTCCAACTACCAAACAATTACCCATAGAAACCTTCGTCATCTTAACCCTTCTCTTCTTTTTTCTGCTACAGATTGTCTCTATGCCAAAATCTCATTCTTGTCCTGCCACAACCTGGCCACTTCTATCTACAACAGTTCACTATCATCCACTCTGGAAACCTTGGCACCCCTCATTACGCACAGAATCAGGCCCTGGCCACTACAACCCTGGCAGACAGACAATACCAGAAGCCTCAAAAAACAGAGCCATGCTCTTGAGCGTCTGTGGCGTAAGACAAAGATTTCAGCCAATATAAATCTGCCCTCCAAAAATACCAGTCCTGTCTCCATACTGCCAAAAAGACTTACTTTATCACTTTCATCAACACCCCCTTACACAGTCCCTGTCAACCCTTTTCTACCTTTAATGCTCTACTTCCTCCGCCATTCCCTCCATCCACTAACTTACTCAATGCTCAGGAGATTGCTAATCACTTCAAAAATAAGACTGAGACAAATCGTCCGGAGATCTCCTCCATTCTACTGATTTCTTCCTCACTTTATACTCTTTGTCCTCCTGTACAATCAATACTCTTGTTTTACCCAACTACTACAGTGGAAGTCAATGAACGCCCACCTAACCTCCTGCCTACTGGATCCCATTGCTTCTCAAATACTACGGTCACCCTCTGACTCTATCCTACACTCTTTATCTCATATCTTCGATGTCTTCCCCTCTACTGGCATCTTGCCCAAAACTCTGAAACATGCACCAGTCACTCCCATATCAAAAAAGGCCTCACTGGACCCCACCAATCTTAACAACCTAAGACCCATCTCCTTACTCCCTTTTGCCTCCAAACTCCTTGAATGTTTAATCTACAACTGACTGAGTGACCACCTCATTGAGAATAATCTTCTTGATCCCCTTCAGTCTGGATTTCATCCACAGTACTCCATAGAAACTGCTCTCCTAAAACTCACAAACGATTTGCTAAAACCAACAGTCATTATTCCATACTCTTACTGTTGGGCCTCTCCGCTGCCTTTGATACAGTTGATCACCCCCATCTCCTCAAAAAAAGGCGTCCTATGACAAAACGCGTCTGACGTACCACGCACAGCTGAGACGGAGCGCAAGGTGGAACGCACGCCGGCATCGCGTCCACACCTCCGCTCGGTTTTTTCCTCGCTCGTTCACCGGCTTCCAGACCGTTAGGGTCTTTTACTAACTGGTGCATAGACCAACGGTGAGTGCCTTCCCCCTGAGGTATCGCACTTTGGAGCTGAGATGCGACCCCAGGGGTTGGGGCTATCCCACCAACGGGCTCCTCTGCTCTTATTGTTTACACAGAGGGAGTATGTCAATACTCCTGCCCTGGTCTAATCTCACAATTACCTTGTAGCTATATATATATATTTTTAAACATTTTTATTTTTATTTTTATATATATTTGTATTTTTTTCATTTACTTTATCTGCTATTTTTATGGTATAGTTACCATTTTGGGATTGTGCCTTTTGTCGCACGATGGAAACCATCTCCCGTGGGGACTTATGACATTTGATTGTTGTTTTTCTGATGTCCCAACCAATAAAGTTTTTTTGAATTAAATTTTTTAAACCTTGGAATTACTGCACTATGAGACCCCTTCTATTTTTCTGAGGATATCCTGATACACTCTCCCATACACTGTGAAAGGAGACAAAGAAGGAAGGTCGGGTTCCCTCCTGGATGTGCCTCCCTGTGGAGTAACCAGATCCTACACCGTGAACCAGACAGGCCTGCTTGCCCCGTGTGGGCATAGAGATTCCGTGAGTGGGGAGCTGAGGGGGTGAGCACGGAAGTCACCTGAATCTTATGTGTTTGAGCACCAGTCACCTCCAACTGCATCTGCTTGAAGATTTAAAGTTCACTTCTATTTTTGTTTTTTGGTGTTTTTCATTCTGATCTGGATTGCACTTTGTGGTTTTTTGTCTGTGATTTTTCCTTTTGCCTCTGCCCTCTATAAGGACTGCACTGACTGCTTCGATTTGTATAAGGACTGCACCAAATATTTTTATGAGGCTGTTTCACTGATTAACTTATGTATGGATTTATGGACTTTATGCATCAATTAATATACATATATTTACATATTTAATTTTATTTGACCAATTATGGTATTGTAAATTTTTCTGCACTTTTTTGCACTTATTTGTAATTTTTAGCACTTTTTTGTCACTTTTAGCCATTTTTTGCTATTTTGCACATTTTTTGCTATCTTACACTGTTGCACACATTTTTGCTATTTTGCACTTTTGCATTTTTTGCATTTTTTGCACATCTCAATAGCTATTGCACACTGGGTACACGTGCTTACCTGGATAATTTAATATCTGGATGCTTTACATGCATTTATGACCTCTTCATAGAGTCATTTGAATACCCCCTAGCACTAACTGAACTAGTACTGTAGGTTTCCTTCCCTCCTGCAAGTAGCCATACTAGAGGTATATCTTCCTGTCATCCATTTATCTTAGGGAAAGTATCATATATTACTACTATCTCTCTGTAGCCTGCTTTGCTTGGCCTTTCCTCACTTGTGCGTGTTGGGTATCTAACCACCACTTATCCTGGTGGTCAGTCTCTCCACTTTCCTCCGCCGGGGGTACAAGGTAGCGTACATATACTTGTTATATTTCTTAACAATTTCTGGATATGGAGTATATCAAGTTATGGTAGGTAGTGCCTGAGCCCCTTTAATATAACAATTTTTTTACTGACACTCCTCACGTTCCTTTTTAGGACTGTGAGGCCAAGGGGTGGCGGCACCTATTTATATCTATATTTATACTTTTATCTATATATCTTCTGATATATACATACATCTTTTTGCTGTATATCCCTGTTGTCTATTTTTCAGGTATACCCATATACACCATCCAGCGCGGTTTTTTCATTTAAAATCTAAAAAAACAAATTTGCTTGGTATCCATGGCTGTGCTCTCCGTTGGTTTGAATCTTACCTATCTCACCGCACCTTCACTGTCACTTACAACTCCACTTCCTCCTCTCACCTTTGGGGTCACCCAAGGCTCTGTCCTTGGACCTCTACTATTCTCGATCTACATGTCCTCCCTGGATCAGCTGATCCCATGGATTCCAACACCAGTTATATGCAGATGACACCCAAATCTATCTCTCTGTCCCTCAGCTCAGCCCATCAGTCTCCTCACACACCTGTATAATAATAATAATAATAATAATGTCATTATTTTATACCCTGGTATTTGTGGCCCTATGCATGACAGATATGTTGCCCATCCAACGAAAGTCAAAAAGAGAACATCACAGTGTTACTCACCAGAAAAAAAAAACATAGGTTAAAGCATCCCCTGGAAGGTGGTGGAAGCCCCCCTACTGCTGAAGAGCATATGGAGGTGACAGGGCAATCTTGGCTGAGCAACTTAAATACCCATGAGGGTTATTAACTGAGCTGTCATGCAGCCCCATGGTGTATGCTGCCATGCTGGGCTGTCAACCCCCAAGAGCACGGCACACAGCGCGACCACGTTCAAAGGGGCAGAGCTGCGCCCCGCACCCACCGACACACACATGGGCTGAGCAAGGACGATCCAGCTGAACAACACAGAGGGTTGCCAATCAGTCCAGGGGAGGAAAGGCTACTGTCCGGCAAACAAAATATGGAACAACGCGCCACCCACTGCAGCTGCATGGGTGGCCTGGGTGCGCCAGGTGGGAGCCCAAGAGAGCCGAGGGATCAGAGCAGGTAAGGGGCAAGTGATGGAGAAGGCTGAAACAAACAATATGCTTAAAACAAGTCTTTGGATATTGCAAGATACATGCAACCTACTCTAAAATACATCACGTAGCACACAGGAAAAAAACAAGCAAAATTGTATTACTTACAAAAGTCTAAATATAATAAATTAAATGGATGGGCAATATACATTTGGTAAAAAACTAAAAAGAAAGAAAAACAGATGCAAAAAGGAGAGGAGCCAGAACAGGAAAAGGAAGAAAAGGGAAAAACAGAAAAATATAAACTAAATAATAAATGTATAGGTGTTGGGATAAAAGAATATGCATGTGGAATGATCCTATTTACCATGGGGCAGAGTTAAAGCTACTCCCATACTACATACAGGGTAACTGTAGTCCTAAGATTCTAACATACCATATATTGGGTGATCCCCCATATATCTCATCTTTCCCAGCCCTCCAAAGGTAAAGCACTCTAACCGTTTTGAAATTGGTAGCCTCATTCAACCCAGGGGGTGATGTGATGTGGCTCCAAGATGGTAAATTCACCTTAATTCTGATTGAAGTGGGGGTGTACTTGTATGAGAAAGTATATAAGGAATTAAAACCGAGGGAAGATATCATTGTGGACATCTCTGACATGTCTACCCCAAGGTAAGTCTAGGTTGCATGATTTCATGCTCAAAATATGTCTATAAACACGCTTCCAAAACTTCTGTATGGTTTTCCCCACATAAAAGCAACCACACTCACAGGTAAGAAGATATACGACTCCCTGTGTTTTGCAGTTGGCGTAGTGCTGATGTTTGAAAATAGTGTAATTTGGTAAGCGTATTTGTTTTGATGTTTGCATACATTGACATTAATTAATTAACATGCATCCTAGTTGCCACTTCCTCCATGTATTTTTAATAAAATTCAGGGGGAAGTCCATCTACTCCCAGGGTTTTCCCCGGGTGCAGGGAACTTAACGCCAGTTGGACCTTCTCCAGTGTAATTGGAGCATCTAAACTGTCCCTTTCTGCAGAGTTGAGGACGGGTAGGGGCACAGCATCCAGGAACCCACGCAGTTCCTCGGAGGAGTACCGCGTTCTAGATGAGTACGAATCAGAGTAGTAGTCTGCAAAGCCAGCATTGGTAGCAACCGGGTCTGTAACCAGGGCCCCACCGCATCCACGGAGACGGGCTATAGCACAGACTGGGGATTGCTCCCTCGAGATCCAGGCCAACAGCCTACCTGTTTTTTCTCCTTTTTCAAAAATTCTCTGCATCTATGCCAGTTGGCGTTTGTTTGTTTTGGCTATTCTGAGGAGCATCACCTCCCGGTAGGCTGTAATTTGCAAAAAAACCTTTAATAAAGCCACAGCAGTTATTCATCCAATTCAGTGATTTGGTTTAAACTAATTTCAATCAAAAATATATTGTAATTAATGTTTGGTAATATTATAGTTATAGTTGCCTACCACTTACTATCCCAAGTCAAGCTGGCAGCAACACCAGTAATTTTACGTAAAGGAAGCAATTCAAAGAGAATAGGAGACTTTCTCAAACTACATGGTACAGAAGGCACATATGAGGAATAGCCCCTGTATGTGAGGACCCTAAGTGACACATGCACACCTTACAAAATTCTGGCAGTCAGTGCCTGTATAATTATGTGTATGTGCATACACAGTATACACATACTGTATGCACAGTATAATAAAGAACTGATATAAACTTGACCCAAGCCTATTATAATTTCCCTAATACAGTTAGGAAAATAAATGTGGGGATATAAACATTACAAAAAGAATGCTATAGAAATGTTTGCAGTAAATAAGTAAATAAAATCCCCTGCACTAGACACAATTTAGATTATTTTGAGATTATTATCTCTCTATTGCCAAATGTTGCTTTATATACCCTTCTTACACATTTTTTACGTGCTATCAAAAATTTCAGCATAGCATTTAATTAAGCCTGTTATCGACTAAAATACATGCAAATGTGATGCTTGATACCGTTGCCTGCTTTTAAAAAATGCATCAAGCGGCAGTTATTAATGCAGGCATAGCCTTCAAGTCCTTGTATGTTTGTTTATTCTATTTATTTGGTGTAATGAGATGCAGTTCACTACGAAGAAGCGATAAAATGCTTCTGTGCTCATAAAACATAGCAAGGTCTCATAGCAAACTTCAGAATACCATAGGAAATCATTCTATGCTTGACATATTAATATTTTTATAAATGAAAAAACACACACACACACAAAATCTCTCTTTAAAGCTTTACTTAAGAAACTGTAATTAAAGGGTAAATCTATTTTTGTTAAAAAATACCTAGCCATTTTGAACTTTAGTGTTAAAGGGGTTGTAAACCCTCATGGTTTTTCACCTTAATGCATTCTATGTATTAAGGTGAAACACCTTCTGTGGTGCTGCAGCCACCCCGAGCCCCGGTTTTACTTACCTGACCCTGATCTTTTTCCGGCCGGGAACAAGCACTATCTGGTGTCTCGCGTCCTGATTGGATAGATTGATAGCAGCGCAGCCATTGGCTTCCACTGCTGTCAATCAAATCCAATGACACGGTGTCGGGGGGGCGGGCTGAGTCTTACATTTTGTGTGAATGGACACAGATAAAACCAAAACATTTTTAAAATAAAAGTATGTTTCTGCGCTGAAGTATTATCAAAGAGCTGCACTTAGATTTTACCCTAATGCCAAAAGTTATGTAAAAACATAGATATATACATAAATAATAGTAAGCTTCTGGTTACTATGCAGGAAATTAAATACTGAAAATGTATCAATGTACAATCAAACAGTGAATTGAATACTCCATAAAGTTCAATATGGAAATAAGTCCATGTGCCAATAGCATTGAAAGCATATAGTGGAATGAAGCTATATCAAATTTTTCTAAAAATAATGATGTATCCCACCGGATGGCAAACCACATGAATTGTTAAGGAATTCCACCATACACACGTGCCCTCCACCATAATAAAGCCTCTTACCAGATGGTTGTGATCCCCAATTACAAAGTTTAAACACACATGAGAATTAATGGACCCCTCTGGGTGTCAATAAATGGGATTAGTATGGCCCACTGGATTTCAACATATGATATTCCCCAATACCAACCCCACAACTTCGGATCCAACTCAGACAGCTGCCAAACAGGAAAAGGAATATAGCCTGAACATAGCATGAATACTGCTACTCTTAAAAACACCACAAGGTACTCACATGATTCAGGACAATAAAAAGTATTCAAACCGCATGGAGCCTCACCATCAGCCAGCTTCAGCAGGTGAAGAACTACAACACACATTTTTGGCCCCAAACAACTAGTATTGCATCACAGTGCATCATAAGGGGAACAGGAGCATAAACCTTCTGTGAGGCGCCATGCGGTTTTGTCCGATCTTTATAATTCTATATAAAATGCATTAATTATCCGTTTAAAATTGATAAACCTTTCCTCCAATTTCTAAATTGTTGCATTTGTAAATGTAAAAGCCAGTATAAAGGAATAATAGTTGTAAAAAAAAAAAAACTTGTGGGTTCAACTAGACTTTTTTTTATATAATTCTCCTTTAACCACTTTCAGACCGGACCATTTTGCTGGTCAAAGACCAGACCACTTTTTGCGATTCGGCACTGCGTCGCTTTAACTGACAATTGCGCGGTCGTGCGACGTGGCTCCCAAACAAAATTGACGTCCTTTTTTTCCCACAAATAGAGCTTTCTTTTGGTGGTATTTGATCACCCCTGCGGTTTTTATTTTTTGCGCTATAAACAAAAATAGAGCGACAATTTTGAAAAAAACACATTATTTTTTACTTTTTGTTATAATAAATATACCCCAAAAATGTATAAAAAAACATTTTTTTCCCTCAGTTTAGGCCGATACGTATTCTTCTACATATTTTTGGTAAAAAAAATCGCAATAAGCGATTATTGATTGGTTTGCGCAAAAGTTATAGCGTTTACAAAATAGGGATAGTTTTATAGCATTTTTATTAATAATTTTTTATTATTTTTTTTTTTACTAGTAATGGCGGCGATCAGCGATTTTTATTGTGACTGCGACATTGTGGGGGACCCATCGGACATTTTTGACACATTTTTGGGACCATTGTCATTTATACAGTAATCATTGCTATATAAATGCAGTGATTCCTGTGTAAATGACACTGGCAGTGAAGGGGTTAACCAGGGGGTGGCAGTGTAGGGTTTAAGTGTTCCTAGGGGTGTGTTACTAACTGTGGGGGGGTTGGGCTTTCATTTAGTGAACACTGATCTCTGCTCCAATCACATGGAGCAGAGATAAGCGTCACTAGTTGCTAGGCAAAATGGAGAAATGCTGTTTCCTCCATTCGGCCGCTCCGTGAGACGATCGCGGGGATGCCCGCGGCGATCGAGTCCGCGGGTCCCGCGACCGGACTCACGGGGGTCCCGACCAGCGCGGGAGCGCGCCGCCGGCAAGGGGTGTGTTCTATGTCTTAAAACTTTTGATAATAGATGTCCCTCATTCCCATCTCAAAAAGTTGGGAGGTATGGCTCACATTTTTACGGAGGGCACATATTGATAGAACACCGGCAGCCTGACAAACTCTATGTGAGGTTGCAGTATGGGCCAGGAACAAGCATTCTGTGTTCCAAACATTCATCTCTATGTCCACACTGCCCTAAACTTTCATACTGCTAGGTGCACAATCCAGCTCCTTCCAGCCGCATCAGCTGGCAATTTTTCATAGAATTTGACAGGCTGCTAGAAGCTTAAATTCCTTAGTCTTCACCACATCAAATATGAACAAAGAAATAAAATGTTGTACCCCTCTAGTGTGCCATTAGTGATAGTGCAAGAAAAAAAAAAAAAAGTTGGAGAACATTCTGGAAACTGGAAGGTGGAGGCCAGGAGGACTAATCTGCATACTTTGGAGAGTTCAGCCAATTTGCAGTCACTGGCCCTGGCATTGCAGCTGAGCAGCCCTTAAATATGGATGAGACATGCAGGCAAGGGAGTCGGTGAAAGATGGAGTGTTGAGAAGACTGTTGGTGGCCCTTAAGGAAAGCCCCTACCGGGGGGGCAACTTAGCCTCTGGCTCAGGCTGGAGCTCGCCTGGTAGGATTCTGGCAACATTATGGTCCAGAAGGAATCTTCCCTAAGAAGCAGCGAGAGCAAAGAGGACAGTGTGAGTACAGCAGCACATTCAGGAACTTGCAGGGAAAGACTGTCACATATAGCGAACCTTTTTGGAAGACAGCATGGGGTTTAAATCTTTCCTTTATCTTTGCCTTTTAAATCTTCAGTAGTAATTAAGAAACAGCCAGGTGGGCTGGTAGTTACTGCAGTCAGTGGAACTTGGATCAGTGTCTACTGTGGAGTTGGAGACACTCCTGTATGCAACCTACAACTTTTGTGCTACTTTCTAAAAGGAACAGAAATGTCCTATTCCATAAAGGGTAAGTTAACCTTTACAGAAAACTCTGTAAGGTGAACTTACACAGGTCCCCCTCCTTGCCCTCTGGTCCTGCTGACCTGGACAGTGGCAATCTCGGGTTCTAAGCGCCTGTATATCCACGCCAGGTGTCCAGGCTTAGAAATCCTCTGAGCTGAATGTCCAAAACGTCCCAGGGGGGACGTCAGGGAGATGTTTTGGAGCATTCTAATTGGTCAGCGCCGTCACATGGGCGGCATGCCAGTAATCATAGCCCGTCCTCTCAGGTATGCAGAAGACACGAGGATGGAGAGGTTTTCTAAGCCCCGGGCTTCTGACGCGGATATACCTGGGCTTAGATCTGGAGATTGCGGCGGTCCAGATCAGCAGGAACGGGAGCGCGAGGAGGGGGACCTGTGTAAGTTCACCTTACAAATTTTTCTGTAAAGGTGAACTTACACTTTAAGGGGCTTTTGCCTTTCTATGAGAGACTGTCAGCTGGCAGGAGTGAGATCAATCAGAGTTGTACATAGAGAAGAAAAGGAAATCAATTGAAGTTTTACACAGGGAGAAAGTTGTGCCTGGTTTTGTTGCTATCAGGTTGGGCATTCCATAATTCCTATACCCCATCCAAGCTATTACAAGCTATTACCCTTAATAATAAGTGATAGGGGCCTTTCCGCTACTAAAAAGAATAGTGTATACAAAAACAAGTATAAAACACAAACAATAAAAAGTTGAGATGATCATCGAGTCAAGATGATCAAAGTGAATAAAAAGTGCTAATAGGGAATCAAAACCAGCTTTAAAACCTAATCGTGTTCACAATACACTAAACAAGAATAAGTAAATAAATGGTGATCTTGCGCAGTAATGTGTAAGCACTCAGCCTACAACTACGGCTGGCAATAAATGATAAAGTACCAAAAACTGGTAGAAAACTGGAAAAAATAATAAATCAAATAGATAAATGGGTCAAGTCCATATGTTGATACAAATTGCGACTTCTGCAATATATAGTCTCATTAAATCCAATAGAAAATAGGCATCCAATAGGGAATGTGCTCACAGAACTCACCTCAATTCTGTATATAAACAGCATCAAAATGATGTAGATAGCCTTTAACCTTCCCCAAATTCTGTTCTACAATCTTCCACTAGGGTGTCTCCATCTTTGTATTTATCTCCTGGTATCGTACACCCGGTCCTTAAGCCCAGTAATGGACACAGCGTGTCCGACCCTACACACTCCGGTGGTGGTAGAAATCAAAAGGGGAAGGAAAAAATGCCTCCAATCGTGTAGTAAGTTAAAAAACCTAAAATACTTTATTAAAGTGCCAAAAATTTGACTCTTACATCGACAACGATTTAAAAAAGCATGTAGAATAAAAGCATGGCGTTTTTTGCGCCTTCTCACTTCACTTCCTTGTTCCTTGTGTCTGGAGAAAGTTTGGAGATTAGAGAATACTTGCTATCTGACTGTGCAGTGCTACAATTACCAGCGGCTCCTTTGAAGGTGGGTTAAGCTCCACAATGTATACATATAAATGTATTTATCATTTGCAGTGACTGTTAGTTGTGTTAACTGTAATACAAGATACATATAAGCACATAGGATAAAAGAGTGCCAGGCTATCTGCCCCAAGGTATCAGTACTGTATCACCCCCTTCCCACACCCCATAAGCCCTTCACCATACAATTTACTCCATCTGTAATACAGAAAAGTATAAAGGCAGCACAAGGCCCTCTTAGCTGGTCAACTCTTTCCTGTAGAAAATGTGTACATGTAAGGCATCATGCACAAGAACCTCTTGCGATAAAAACTCAACTTTAAACAAATGTTATACTTCCCAAATCTATTTCACGTCACATGCACAAGCATAAAACCAGGCTAAATGGTTCCTATGTGCACACATTACTTGTTTATGTAAACAATGCTGGCGTGAATGCACCTAGATGCTGCAGAATGGCCAGTGTGCATTCAGCCATTGACCAGCATGACATGCTTCCAGATGCATTAGGAAATTAATTTGACGCATTTCATTATTTTTAGTAACTTACAAAGAAAAAGTAAACAGTCTCTGTTCCTGGCTATACCATATTTTGTGCTTCCCAATTAGTACACAACATCTAGCCTCATGCCAGCTGGTAATTTTGTTTTTATGTAGAAATAAGCCTTTCATCAGCACTGCCAGCCATGAGACAGGCTGTACAAAAGAAAATATAAATCTACAATTCAACCTGGGGATGTTTAACAGCATTAACAACTGAAGACATTGTTCATCTGCAGCAAAAGCATTTGTGACGAGCTGGCTTCAAAAATCACTAAGCATTGCAATCCTTCCAGAACAGCATTCTTTTCCATTGTATTAAAACAAAATTTGAACCTAACATTTACCTTCAAATCATCATTCTTCTGTTTTGAAACAATCAACAATATTTGTTCTGTTAGGAGGCATTACTGGTATAGTAGAGAAATCATAATACCATCCACAGCCTCAAAGATTCACTTCCACCCGGTTCCATGGTTTGGTAGGCAATAGGCCTGACGGTGTCAGAAAAACACAAAGGGACCTTAGAAAGTCTTGGTCCCAAAACAGATGCTGCTTCTAAGGACACAAATGGCTTTTTTATAAAAAAAAAAAATAAAAAAAAAAAAAAATATATATATATATATATATATATATATATATATATATATATATACAGTCAGGTCCATAAATATTAGGACATTGATACAATTCTAATCTTTTTGGCTCTATACACCACCACAATGGATTTGAAATGAAACAAATGAACAAGATGTGCTTTAACTCTACTACTAAATTTCCCCAATCTATCCCCTTTTCCCTTCTCCCTCCCCCTCCCCTTGCCTCTCTCCCTTCCCCCTCCCCTTTCCTTTTCTCTCCCCGTCTCCCTCTTTGGTCCTTTTACCCTCCCCTTCCCCCCTCCCCCCTTTTTCTCCCTTTTCCCTTCCCCCCTCCCCCCTTTTCTTTTTCCTCTCCTATCATTTCTTTCAGTTACAAGCTTTTCAACTGACCCCTCATGATATGCTCATTTATTTTATTTATTTTTAGAATCTTTCTTACCTGCACGCATACACCCCCCCATGCCTGTCCCCAGGGGGAACACCCATTTACGGGTGTCTCAGTTTTGCCGTCTGTTACTCTTCCTGGGTTTGTCGGTGAGTCGCATAAATATCAATAAAATACTCCAAAAAATCTCTGTTATGATCTTCCATGTAAATTGTGAAATTTTGTACTATTATAATTATGTACTGTATCTATCTCAGATGTTTGTAAGATAACGCCTCCTGAGGAAGCGGCAAGAGCCCTGAAATTAGTCGAGGTTACGTTCATACCAACATCATACCCCCATTTATTTATGGGAAGCACTACCCAGTAATTCTAATGTATCTGTATTGTAAAGCATTGTCTTGATATTTGTTTTGTGAATCATTATTTTTTTGTATATTTTCTAATAAATTATATTTTTTCTTTTATTTATGATTTTGTTGTAATATTGGGTACTGTAATAGTCCTACGACCTCTTGGGTGATTAAAGGTTTAATAGGGTTTGGAGTAACCCTTGTTACATCTACTCACCCCCTTTTCCACTGTCAGTTTAACGCCATATAGTTTTGTGTGCGTTACTGCCAGTTTACAGCCGTATAGTTCTGTGTGCGTTACTGCCAGTTTAACGCCATATAGTTTTGTGCATTACTGCCAGTTTAACTCCATTTACTTCTGTGTGCGTTGCTGCCAGTTTAACGCCATATAGTTCTTTGTGCGTTACTGCCAGTTTAACGCTATATATTTTTGTGTATTACTACTAGTTTGACGCCATTTACTTCTGTGTGCGTTACTGCCAGTTTAACGCCATATAGTTCTGTGTGCGTTACTGCCAGTTTGACACCATATAGTTTTAAGTGCATTACTGCCAGTTTAATGCCGTATAGTTCTGCGTGCGTTACTGCCAATTTAATGCCATATAGTTCTGTGTGCGTTACTGCCAGTTTAATGTCATATAGTTTTGTGCGTTACTGCATATAGTTCTGTGTGCATTACTGTCAATTTAACGCCATATAGTTCTGTGTGTGCTACTGCCAGTTTTACACCATATCGTTTTGTGCGTTACTGCCAGTTTAATGCCATATAGTTCTGTGTGCGTTACTGCCAGTTTAACACCATATAGTTTTGAGTGCATTACTGCCAGTTTAATACCGTATAGTTTTGTGTACATTACTGCCAATTTAACGCCATAGAGTTCTGTGTGCGTTACTGCCAGTTTAATGCCATATAGTTTTGTGCGTTACTGCCATTTTAATTCAATTTACTTCTGTGTGCGTTACTGCCAATTTAACATCATATAGGTCTGTGTGTGTTACTGCCAGTTTAACACCATATAGTTCTGTGTGTGTTACTGGCAGTTTAACGTCATGTAGTTTTGTGTGCGTTACTGCTAGCTTATCGCCATATAGTTCTGTGTGCGTTACTGCCAGTTTAATGCCATATAGTTTTGTGCGTTACTGCCATTTTAATTCAATTTACTTCTGTGTGCGTTACTGCCAATTTAACATCATATAGGTCTGTGTGTGTTACTGCCAGTTTAACACCATATAGTTCTGTGTGTGTTACTGGCAGTTTAACGTCATATAGTTTTGTGTGCGTTACTGCTAGCTTATCGCCATATAGTTCTGTGTGCGTTACTGCCAGTTTAATGCCATATAGTTTTGTGTGCTTCACTGCCAGTTTAACGCCATATAGTTTTGTGCGTTACTGCCAGTTTAACGCCATTTACTTCTGTGTGCGTTACTGTCAGTTTAACATCATATAGTTCTGTGTGCCTTACTGCCAGTTTAATGCCATATAGTTTTGTGTGCATTACTGCCGGTTTAACGCCATATAGTTTTGTGTGCGTTACTGCCAGTTTAACTCAATATAATTCTGTGTGCATTACTGCCAGTTTAACGCCATATAGTTCTGTGTGCGTTACTGCCAGTTTAACCCCATATAATTTTGTGCGTTACTGCAAATTTAAAGCCATTTACTTCTGTGTGCGTTACTGCCAGTTTAATGCCATATAGTTTTGTGTGCGTTACTGCCAGTTTAATGCTATATAGTTTTGTATGCGTTACTGACAGTTTAATGCCATATAGTTCTGTGTGCGTTACTGCCAGTTTAATCCCATATAGTTCTGTGTGCTTTATTGCCAGTATAAGGCCATATAGTTCTGTGTGCGTTACTGACAGTTTAACGTCATACAGTTCTGTGTGTGTTACTGCCAGTTTAACACCATATAGTTATGTGTGCGTTATTGCCAATTTAATGCCATATAGTTCTGTGTGCTTTACTGCCAGTATAAGGCCATATAGTTCTGTGTGTTACTGCCGTTTAACGCCATTTACTTCTGTGTGCGTTACTGCCAGTTTAACACCATATAGTTCTGTGTGCGTTACTGTCAGTTTAATGCTATATAGTTTTGTGTGTTACTGCCAGTTTAACGCCATATACGTTTGTGTGCGTTACTGCCAGTTTAATGCCATGTAGTTCTTTGCGTCACTGTACGTTTGGCGCATTATATTGCAGTATATTATAGTGTATCCATGGAGTGTGTCTGTGTACTGTGAGTACTCAAATTAAAGTGTACCAAACACCTCTTTACATTGATCAAAGTGCATCTACGTACAGATTTCCACTTCTTTACATTTGCTTATAAGCACCACCCCCTCCCTCTGAATAATGTCTGGGAGGACAACAAGGAGAGGAAGACATTCCCTTGGCACTGTAAGGGGGCCAGCAACAAATGTGTCCACAGGCAAAGGTGGACGTGGTGGTCGGTCCTCAGTCAGGGCATCGTTTCTCCTGTTTAGTGAGCTTACCAGTGCTATCCAGCCACAGCATGCAAAGGAGGTGGTGGACTGGCTTACTAAACCTTTCTCCTCCTCCTCATCCTCTGTCACGCTAGCAGAGACAAGTGTGCAGTTCCCTGCAGTTGCCAGAGTGGATAAACCTGCCTCCTTGTCCACACCTATTCCTGCCATAGTCCCAACATCAGCCATTGAGGAGTCAACTGAGTTATTTGACCACAGCATCAGCCACTTGCTCCTTGATGATGCCCAGCCATTACTGGATTCCGATGTTGGTTCTGAAGTTGAGGATGACAGGCACATGAGCCTAGAGAGAGGGAGGAACACTGGTAGACAAATTGGCATCCGTGTTTCTCAAGCCACAGCATATTGTCAAGTTGTCTCCAGTGGTAATGATATAGATGGAGGAGATGGAGATGATGATGATGAAGTCACTGATGTGACTTGGGTGCCAGATAGAGCAGAGGAGGAAACTGAAGGTTAGGCGGCACAACCCCAAGGAGGCCGACATCAAGAAAGAGTAGAGAGCAGCCACGCTATTCCATTACATTCTGCAGCTGTTATCTCTCAGCCCACTCCCCAAAGCTCAGCTGTCTGGGCTTTTTTCAGTACATTTGCAGAATATCGCACTGTTGCTATCTGCAAACTGTGTCTCAGGAACATCAAATGTGGCAAAAACATCAACCATTTGGGTACCACATGCTTAACAAGGCATTTAATGTCCAACCACTCAGCCTATTGGCAAGAGCTCCTAAAAAGCCACACAAAAGGGGCACAAATTTGTCCCTCCTCCTCCTTCTCTTGATCCACACCTCCAACCCCTCCTCCTCCTCCTCCACCTCCATGCCCTCCTCTGCAGAATTGTCAGAGTTAGGCTAAAAGGTGCCCTGCAGTGCTTCAGCTGGTGTGTTTAGGGGACAGCAACCACACTGGAGCAGAGATTATTGCAGCTCTGTAGGGACAGGCACAGAGGTGGTTCACACCATGCCAGCTGGAGCCAGGAACGGTGGTGTGCAATAATGGTTTAAACCTCCTTTCTGCCCTTAGACGGGGATAGTTGACACATGTGCCATGCCGGGCAGATGTCCTCAATTTGGTGGTGCAGCATTTCCTAAATACGTACCCAGGGTTGCAAGTTATGCTAAAGCTGGCCAGAAAAGTCTGTAGCCATTTCAGGCATACACAGCCAGTGCTCGGTTGGCTGAAATTCATCAGGTAATCCACCTGCCTGTAAACCGCCTTATTTTTGACATGCCCACCAGGTGGAACTCGACTTTGTCAATGCTGCAGCGGCTATACATGCATCAGAGGGCCGTCAACGAGTACCTGTGTGAATACGGCATGACGGCAGGCTCACGCCGTTTCGGATTTCTTTCCCCATGCTAATGACTGATCATTCAGGATGCATGTTCTGTATTGTCACCATTTGAGGAGGCCACAAGGATGGTGGGCTGGGACAGTGCATGCATCAGTGAAACAAACCCTGTTGTGTTCCTGCTGGAGCAGACTCTGGGTGGCATTATGGACAGGGCACTGGAGGTAGAGCAGCAAGAGGAGGAGGAAGACTTCCTTTACTCTCAAGGCTCACTTTATCCAGAAACCATCATCCCCATGTCACAGAACACACAAGAGGAGAGAGGAGAGAAGGAGTCTGGCACTTTCATTGGCTTTGAAGAAGAGGAAGATATGCGTCAATCTGTAAGCGATGGCTTTCCAACCCCAGGACCCTTGGGAGTAGTACGTGGCTGGAAGGAGGAAGTTCCAGATGCTCTCATCCTGAGGGACCCAGAGGAGTCTGCTTCTCAAGCCTCAGCAAAGTTTTTTATTGACACATGTCCCCCAGGGCAGGACCCAGACCCCTATAACCATTGTATGCCCAATTACTTGCATAGAAGCCTTTAAAATGGGCACTTTTGATTTTTGATGTTCGAGTACCATTAACTTTAATGGGGTTCATTATTCGGGTCTGAACTTTCACTGTGTTTGGAAGTTCTGGTGCAAACCGAACAGGGTCCCATCCCTAGGAGTGAGTGTACAGCTTGTATAACAGTGTAAATTTGCTGTTCCCTCAAAATAACTCAACACACAGCCATTAATGTCTAGAGTACACTTCTAAGTAAAAAAAAGGCCAAATTGGGCCCAATTAGCCATTTTCCCTCCCTGATGCCATGTGACTCATTAGTATTACAAGGTCTTAGGTGTGAATGGGGAGCAGGTGTGTTAAATTTGGTGTTATCATTCTCACTCTCTCATACTGGCCACTGGAAGTTCAACATGGCACCTCATGGCAAAGAACTCTCTGAGGATCTGAAAAAAAATTGGGTGCTCTACATAAAGATTGCCTAGGCTATAAGAAGATTGACTGAGCTGCAGCACGGTGGCCAAGAGACCATACAGCGGTTTAACAGGACAGGTTCCACTCAGAACAGGCCTCACCATGGTTGACCAAAGAAGTTGAGTGCATGTGCTCAGCATCATATTCAGAGGTTGTCTTTGGGAAATAGACATATGAGTGCTGCCAGCATTGCTGCACAGGTTGAAGGGGTGGGGGGATCAGCCTGTAACTGCTCAGTCCATACACTGCACACTGCATCAAAAAATGGTCTGCATGGCTGTCGTCACAGAAGGAAGCCTCTTCTAAAGATGATGCATAAGAATGCCTGCAAACAGTTTGCTGAAGACAAGCAGACTAAGGACATGGATTACTGGACCATGTCCTGTGGTCTGATGAGACCAAGATAAACTTATTTGGTTAAGATGGTGTCAAGCATGTGTGGCAGCAACCAGGTGAGGAGTATAAAGACAAGTGTGTCTTGCCTACAGTCAAGCATGCTGCTGGGAGTGTCAGTGGCGCACTAACTAGGGGGCGGGGGGTGCGGTCCGCCCCAGGTGCCACACATTGGGGGGGTGTCAGGCGGCTCCCCTGTATGAAACAGTGAGAGTGGGACAGGCTTGGTAGTGCAGCCGATGTGACATGCTGAGCAGGGAGAGGCAGACTGACCAATTGTCACAATGCTCTCACTCTCTGTTTAATTATAACTGCCCAGTGAGTGAGTACAACTCCCCCCCTCCCTCCACAGAGATGGAAGAGGCTGCATTAGCTCTTCCCCTCTCTCCCCTGCGTGTCCCATCCATGCTCTGTGCAGCCCGTGTGCTGAGCTGTGCTGCTCTGAAAGGAAGGTTGGGGGGGGAACATTTAAGTGTGAGGAAGCTCAGGAAGAACATCCAAGTGAGTTATCAGCCCTGTCCCTGTGTCCAGACTCTGCCCTCTCTCTCCCAAATCTCATTCACTCTCCCTCTTTCCTCTGTTGTCCTCCAGAGTCTTCCCATCATGTTCCTTTACCAGGGTTTACACTTGTGTGTTCATAGACATTGCATGTGATTCGCACCAAATTTCTGTGCAAATCACATGCAATGTCTGTGCAATGCAAATTCAGCCATACAAACTGTATGGCTGAAATCACATTTGCACCAAAATGGTGAGGGACCCTTTTTATGGTCTGCACTGGAATTGGATTGGATGGGTGTTTACACTTATGCAATCCGATTCTTGCACCATTTCACAGTTCTCACTGCGATTTGCAAACCGATCTGGGGATGTCATTAATTTTACATTGACACCCGTAGCAGCTTGCAAAGGGCAGCATGAACAGCCAACAAGCAACATGCAATGCAGGAATCTGCACTGGAATCTCGCCGGTTCCTGCATTGCATATATGTGAACCAGGACTCAAGTGGGTTCACACTGATGCGCTGTAGTTCAGTTGCCTCAATTTTCACTACAGTCCCACAGACTTCTATTAGGTTACACATTTTTGCACCATTTTCTGAAAGCACACCAAATGTCCTCTATACTGAATCTTTCAGAAAACACAGTTAAATTACCCAAGCTAATAGACGTCTGTGGGACTGCAGCTAAAAATGAGGATTATATGCAGAAAAACTGCGTATACCCCAGCGCTGCGACAAACTCCAAGACACCAGTGTGAACCCAAAGGCTTCAGGGTGCTGTGTAATGTAAAGGGGTCCTGAGGTGCAGGGGGTTGTGTAATGTAAAGGGGTCATGAGGTGCAGGGGGTTGGGTAATGTAAAGGGGTCCATGAGGTGCAGGGTGCTGTGTAATGTAAAGGGGTTCAGGAGGTGCAGAGGGTTTTGTAATGTAAAGGTGTCCTGAGGTGCAGGGTGCTGTGTAATGTAAAGGGGCCCTGAGGTTCAGGGGGTTGTGTAATGTAAATGGGTCCAGAGGTGCAGGGTGCTGTGTAATGTAAAGGGGTCCAGGAGGTGCAGAGGGTTTTGTAGTGTAAAGGTGTCCTAAGGTGCAGGGTGCTGTGTAATGTAAAGGGGCCCTGAGGTTCAGGGGGTTGTGTAATGTAAATGGGTCCAGAGGTGCAGGGTGCTGTGTAATGTAAAGGGGTCCAGGAGGTGCAGAGGGGTTTGTAATGTAAAGGTGTCCTGAGCTGCAGGGTGTTGTGTAATGTAAAGGGGTCTAGAGGTGCAGGGTGCTGTGTAATGTAAAGTGGCCCTGAGGTTCAGGGGGTTGTGTAATGTAAATGGGTCCAGAGGTGCAGGGTGCTGTGTAATGTAAAGGGGTCCAAAGGTGCAGAGGGTTTTGTAATGTAAAGGTGTCCTGAGGTGCACAGTGCTGTGTAATGTAAATGGGTCCAGAGGTGCAGGGGGCTGTGTAATGTAAAGGGGTCCACAGGTGCAGGGGGTTGTGCAATGTAAAGGGGTCCAGAGCAGAGGCGCAGAGAGTTTTGTAATGTAAAGGTGTCCTGAGGTGCAGGGTGTTGTGTAATGTAAAGGGGTCTAGAGGTGCAGGATGCTGTGCAATGTAAAGGGGCCCTGAGGTTCAGGGGGTTGTGCAATGTAAAGAGGTCTAGAGGTGCAGGGGGTTGTGTAATGTAAAGGGGTCTAGAGGTGCAGGGGGTTGTGTAATGTAAAGAGGTCTAGAGGTTCAGGGGGTTGTGTAATGTAAAGGGGTCTAGAGGTGCAGGGGGTTGTGTAATGTAAAGAGGTCCAGAGGTTCGCCGGTTTTGTAATGTAAAGGGGTCCAGAGGTGTGCAATGTAAAGGAATTCAGTTGTGGAGATGGGGTACAAGGTAGTGACAAAGAGATATTGGGGGATGCAGAGGTATGCATGGGACACAGTGCAGTGTTTTTACATTTTAAAGTGAGGGGGGGTGCCAGATATAGGAGTCGCCCCGGGTGCCGAATGCTCTAGGTACACCCCTGGCTGCATGAGTGCTGCCAGCACTAGGGGGAACCATGAATGCCAACATGTACTGTGACATACTGAAACAGAACATGATCGCCTCCCTTTGGAGACTGGGCCACAGGGCAGTATGCCAACATGATAACAACTCCAAACACTCCTCCAAGATGACCTCTGCCTTGCTAAAGAAGCTGAGGGTAAAGGTGATGGACTGGCCATGCATGTCTTCAGACCTAAACCCTATTGAGCATCTGTGGGGCATCCTCAAACGTAAAGTGGAGGAGCGCAAGGTCTCTAACATCCACCAGCTCTGTGATGTCATCATGAAAGAGTGGAAGAGGACTCTAGCGGCAACCTGTGAAGCTCTGGTGAACTCCATGCTCAAGAGGGTTAAGGCAGTGCTGGAAAATAATGGTGGCCACTAGGGATGAGCTAAACACTCTCCTGTTCGGTTTGCAGCAGAACATGCGAACAGGCAAAAAATTTGGCAGAACACATGAACACCATATGGGACACGAATATGACTAATTAAAAGTGCTCATTTTAAAGGCTTATATGCAAGTTATTGTCATAAAAAGTGTTTGGGGACCTGGGTCCTGTAGAGGACATGTATCAATGCTAAAAAAAAATGTTACAAACTGATGTTTTTTTGGGAGCAGTGATTTTTTTAATGCTTAAAGTGAAACAATAAAAATCAAATATTCCTTTAAATATTGTGTCGGGGTGGGGGGGGGGGGGGGGTGGGGCATCTATAGTATGCCTGTAAAGTGGCGCATTTTTCCTGTGTGTAGAACAGTACCACAGCAAAATTAAATTTCTAAAGGAAAAATTGTCATTTAAAACTGGGGAGAATGCAGGACACCCTGCACAGGGGGAGAGAACGGCAGTGACTTAATAGAGGAAGCTCCTGCACAAAGAAAAGGTTTCAGGCTGGAATACTGCACAGATTTGGAAGAAATACACAAAATTCAAGGAAGAAAACATGTCTCTTGTATTTAGAGATTATTTGGTTATCCAGAAATCCAGCTTTAACACAGCCTAAATGTGTGTCTTGTTTTACCAAAACATATTCATTTAAGATTTTCATGAGAGATGCATTTGTATATGTCAGCTTATCACATCTGTATGTAAAAGGCATAAAGTTGGCGATAAACATTTTTTTTTATTTTCCACCAGCTTTGAGTCACCTGCAAGGAATTGAAACATCTTCAGCAATTTAAATACCAATGTTTCAATTATTTCCCAGTTGTGAGTGCCCAAATGATTGTTTGGAAACTGGTAAATAATGAAAAAAGCAGGTGGCTGATTGCTGCGGCCAGTTCAATTCCTTACAATCGTTTTTTCAATTGAAAACTGAGAGAAAGCTTTCAGAATTTCCGACGAATTTGCCAACTGGATTGCCAGCATAACAGTGCATATTGTTCTGCTTTCTTTGTAGACTCACGGGCAAGATAATTAGTGTCATTTTCAGCTCAGGGTACGAATTGTTGCAGCCATGCCAGGCTGGGAAGAAGACGTTAGTGGGACGTGCAACCTGAAATTCAGCACTGCAGCTTTTTTGGAATAATGTAGTAAATGCAATGTTTTGAACAATGTGTGCATATGGATTATTTTATGCAAATCCTGTTTATTAAGTGCAGCTTTGATCATTAACATTTATTTACATAATAAGATGCTTACAGAAGTTTACCTATAGCAAATAAGCAAAAATGAGTCATTTAAATACATGCAACTCAATGAGTTTTAGTATTAAAGAAACCTCAGTAGCAATGGGAGACCGTTTTTACCAATTAATGTGCAGTCAACCAGGAAATTAGTGTTCTCCTTATTAAAGACAATTTTTGCTTAGAGAAATACATGGGCTACCGCTGCTGAATTTTTTTTTGAAAATGCTAGTTGCTTGGCTGTTTTCTGATCCAACAACTTCAGTATTATCTGAGTCACTGGAACAAAACAAGTATGTAGAGTTCTGACTCCAATTGTTGCATGCTTGTTTTGGCTCATGCTTGTTGAGAGGGAGGTTAGCAATAACAATTTCTATATTTATTTAAGTGCAGATTTCCTTGAATTACATGACAGCGTAACACCTAATCCATGCACTTCTTTAAGGCTGGGTTCAAACTTATGCGAATTGGATGCGTTTTTTCCCGCATCCAACTGTCATGACAGGAGAGTGTGACCGTCTCTCAATGAAGCCAGGTCACACATTTCCAGGGCGGCTGCGGAGTGGATTGCAGAAGGGTCCTGTGTGCCTTTGGCTCAGTTTCAGGTCTGAATTAAAGCGGGAGTCCGCGTTTTTTTTTTAAAAAGCCAGCAGCTACAAATACTGCAGCTGCTGACTTTTAAAATAGTGACACTTACCTGTCCAGCGCGCCCGCGATGTCGGCACCCGAAGCCGATCTCTCGATCGTCTCTCGGGTGCTGCCGCCGCCATCTTGGGTATGGGAATCAGGAAGTGGAGCCTTCATTTCCCGGTTCCCTACTGCGCATGCGCGAGTCGCGCTGCGCAATACGGATGGACCCGCTGCCTCTGGGATCTGTGTGTTTCCCAGCAGGCAGCGGGGGACTTTCGGAAAGGGGCGTAATCTACGCCCCTTTCCGCAGAGAGCTATCCCGGAAGTGGGTGCAGATACCTGTTCTGTACAGGTACCTGCACCCCCCTCCCCCCTGAAAGGTGCCAATTGTGGCGCCGGAGGGGGGGAGGGTTCCGATGAGCGGAAGGTCCACTTTAGGGTGGACCTCCGCTTTAAGGCTTTAAGGCAAAAATTCGGACCTGATTCATCCCTGAAACAGAAAACAAGGATGCACTGGGCCCTTGCTGTGAGCTGCATTTGAATTATATTGGTTGTAAACCCAGGAAAAAAAAACCTGCAAGACAAAGGAATAATGAGCTAGTATGCATTGCTCATTATGAAATACTTACCTTAGATCCAAACTGTTGCAGCGGTCCCCACACATCGCTGTGACCGACGACATGTTTGCAAGAGTTATTTCAAGGTTCATGGAGCTCCAGCGCTGTGATTGGCTGAAGCCGCGATGATGTCACTCCCACTGGTCACGTCTCAGCTACTGAAGAAATGGCTGGAGCGGGCCGTTTCTTCAGTGTGCATATGCCGATGACGTCGGCACATGTGGATACAGTGAATATCTTCTAAACTGTGCAAGTTTAGGAGATATTCACAGTACCTACAGGTAAGCCTTATTATAGGCTTACCTGTAGGTAAAAGTGGTGTAACGGGGCTTACAACCACTTTAAATTTGAACCCAGCCTAAAGGTGAGAATGTTCACAATGAGAAAACAGTAGTTTCAATTTACAGAGGATATTGCAGCCTGTAGATGTGAGAGGTTTAATACTGAAAGTATCTAATACAAGTATAGTATTAAAAACAATGAATTTAACCACTTCAATTCCTGGCCTATTCTGGCACTTCTCTCCTACATGTAAAAATCATATTTTTTTGCTAGAGAATTACTGTCATGAATTACAAAATAACAAAACAGCAAAGTTAGCCCAATTTTTTGGTATAATGTGAAAGATAATGTTACGCTGAGTAAATAGATACCCAGCATGTCACACTTTAAAATTGCGCACACTCATGGATGGCGTCAAACTTCGGTACTTAAAAATCTCCATAGGTGGCGCTTAAATTTTTTTTACAGGTTACCAGTTTAGAGTTACAGAGGAGGTATGATGCTAGAATTTTTACTCTCACTCTAACGCACGTGGCGATACCTCACATGTGTGGTTTGAATGGCGTTTACATATGTGGGTGGGACTTACGTGTGTTCGCTTCTGAGCGCGAGCTACCACGGATAGGGGCGTTTAAAACATTTTTGTTTTAAATTTTACTTTATTTTATTTTTTTCATTTTACTTAAACATCCCTTCTAATAGGAATCTATTGTGACAAGGCCTCTTTATGGAGATGCGGGGTCAATAAGACCCCGCATCTCTCCTCCAGGCTGTATATTATGAAATCGAAAAAACATTCACTGATCTCCTGCTGACAGGTGCAATTGCGGCTTTGTTTACATGCCGGGTCCTGGCTTGAGGTCATAACGTCTCGCCTGGGCCTCCGATGGTCATAGAGATGACTGTTGACCATCTGGTCACCGGAAATCTCTATGGTCGTCGTCCAGCGGCATCCGATTCTTTCTTCAGTCCCCCGATGCCGATGCCATGGAGAGCCCGCAGAAGAACTGGATGGCGGCGGGAGGGGGGCATCATTCAGATATCCCCGCACAAAGTCAAGGACATCATATGACAGTGTGCAGTATTGAAGTGGAATTATTAAAAAGTCAGCCTATAAAATGGGCTATGAAAAACAAAGCAGGATTTTCATTAAACCATTTTGCCCACCTAAATAAGTTTTACAATTCCTCATGGACATATAAGTATTTAATTTGGTACACTGTTTTGCCAAATGAAATCCTTAATTACCAACATTTTTTTAATCCTTTGTAAGTGGAAAAATTAGTCATTGGAATATATTTACATTTATGAAATAGTGAATGTGACATTCACTAGACATTCACTGCAGGTACATCTTCCTGATACATGTATTTTACATTACATTACAGTGATTGATTCAACTGCTGTGCATGTTTAAGGAATGCTGTGCATGTGCTGTGCATGTTTAAGGAATGCCACGTTCATTGTTTTTTAAAATTGACAGCATTGTCAAGTTAACTTAGGCCTCATACACATGGTTTAATTGTTGGATGGCCGAACGTCTGACTTTTGTCAAAAGGGTGCAGGATTATGACTAGCATACTTAAAAATTGTTGTTTGACAAACATGAATGTAGTGCGGTACTGTGAGAGTATAAAGAGGAAGTTCATTTCTCAAGCGCCACCTTTTGGGCCCCTTCTGCTAATTTTATGTTAGTAAAAGTTTGGTGAGTGTTGATCTGCGATTTTCAGATCGTGCAAAACAAATGCCTTTTAAAATACATTTGGCATAACTACATGCAAAGCAGCTTCATTATTATCCCATTAAAGAAGATGAGAATTTTGACCTTTCATCAAATGCTGCCTCAGGAATGTTAATTCTAGATTACAAACTGTAGTTTACAAGACCAAACTCTTCCCAGTCGTTCCTGGATTCCAGGCATGCATGTTTATACTTTTGACTTTTGGGTGACGGATTTCTGTACTGACGATCCAAAAATCAGATGTTGAGTTCACATCAGACAAACGTTTTATAGCCTGCACATCCAGCTTTTGTCTGATGTAAAAGTCAAATCGTCTGTCGAATGCACCATACTAACAATCCAAAATCCGCAGACAGCTCGTCTTCAGACTTTTCCCTTCATATTTTCGTACCGTGTGTACGAGGCCTAAAGACCATAATTAACATTACTGTAATATGCTGTGAATTTCCTCTTTGTCCTCATGCATGCTGTAAGCTTTTCCTGCTCCTTTTTTGGCCTACATGCATATTTTCCTTCACTAGCCTCCCCAGCATGCTATCCTGGGCCCATACACACCTAGCCTAGTAACATAACAATGTTTTTTATCAGCTTCATTTTTTTACTTGCCCTAAACACCCTAAAATGTGTCCAAATATTGTGTGTGAAAAAATGAAGGTGGGACTTTAAATGAGGCTATTGATTTATGGGGGTGAGATAATTAAAAATGATATTTGAGTCTGACAATACATAACAATGATGCACATAGTAAAAAGAGTTTAATATGTATACACACACATACATGGTGTTATCGTTCTCCTCCAATTCAGGCAGAGTGTAGGAGGCAATTTTCTGGGGCCCAAACTCATTTGTAACCCCCCTCAAATGCTAAGTAAACAGATACAAATACTCTATCTGCTGACTTTGCAAAACCCATACATGCTATCCCTCTTTTGTGGTCATATTTCTGGATGAATTCACCAAAGCATGTAGTGCAAGGGCCTGCCTGATTATCTTCAAATTGTGAAGTAGAACGTTTTTGTCTCCTATTATCTTGATAGGTTGTTTCTGAATGTCAAAATGTGCTGCAATTTGGTCAGTGCGTATCCATATTTTTTGATTATAACACTTCTTACCTGTCCACTGGGCTGCCAATAGTGTAAGTAAGGAGGGGCTGGCAAAAGTATAACACATTATTTATGCAAACAGCTCTCATGGAAGTGGAGAGGGTTACATGTCCAAAACATCTACCCATTACCTCCCCCTCACCATAACATTTTTATAATGGACCACCAAAGGGGGTGAGGAATCAGATAAGTTGACCTTACAGTTTTGTCTTTAAATACTCATTTAAGTTTTATACTTAAGTTGGCAAAGCATGTTTGTGTCAAAAATTCTTGCAATGTTATGTACGGAAGTAGTAATTTTTTGTTTTAATTAATTATACAGACAGCTAGTTTACACATAAACTTATTGGTTAGATACAAATATTGCTTACTTTTTTTGATGATTTTATGTATGGACTCCATCGTCTGGCTCATGGTGTTTGAGATCAGACCTTTGTTTTTTGATTTGGTCCTTTGACCGTTGCCCCGAAAATTCACCCTGCAAAACGGCGATGACCTTATCCAAAATGCTGTCCTTTCGGCTGTTGGTCCTTTCATAATTGCGTAGCGTAGCGATGCACTGGGAGTGGAGTTTGACGCATGCGCAGTGTATATAGAACACATGGTCCATGGAACGGCCATAGGAATGATCTCGGAGGGAAGGATGGTCGCTCGCAAATGCTAGAAAGGAGCCATAAAACGAAGGGACAATTTGAATTTGGGGCATAGGTGGTTAGTGGCCTATACTGCTTAGATTGAGGCCTATATTGGGACACGCTTATGAGTTAAGCCAGACATTATGGTTTGTCTTGTGTTCTGTCTTGCAGACATCATATCATTTACCATGGTGGATAAATTTACTGTGCCTGATTTTTTACCACAATTCATCAACCTGTACCTGAGCTGCCCTGTCTCTGGAAGGTCAAGAGATTACGCCAATAAAATCTTGAGGAAGGCAGCGCTGGAGAAACTGCTTGAGTTGGTGAAGCCTTTGTACCCCAGGGCAGACATGAACTATGTCAACAACAAAATTTCCAACCTGAAGAGTACTTTTAAAAGGGAGCACAACAAGGTCGGGAGATTTGGAGCAGAAGCAGATGACCGATATGTCCCCAGACCACAGCCTGTGGTTTTTGACCGACCAGACAGAACCCAGGCCATTGCTGTCTATGATCCCTTCAACATCTGCTGAGGCCACAGCTCCAGAGGTCCGCACAGGTCCTGCTGCACAGGATGAAGATGAGGAGGAGCCCAGCTTGACCCAGGTATAGCATTGTTGAACATATTAGTATCCAAAAATACAATGAGGTTAACTAGACTTTATTGTTGAAATATTTCTGCCCCAACAAAATGGTTTCAAAATCAATACACAGTAGTGCCCAAAAATTATTTGAACAAGAATTAAAAATTATGGGGTCAGAATGATAGTCTTGTGTGTGATTGATGACCATACCCTAACAAAAAAATCTAATTATGTCTCATTTTCATACACAGGAAAGTGTCAGTCAGGAGGAGCCCGTGGCCAGCAGCCAGATAGATTCCCAGATCCCTCCCCTATGCCCTCTTGCTAAAAAGGCCAAGACAGCTTCCTTCCTCAGCCAGGCCACTACTGCCATTCGTACTGACCCAGATGAGTGCGAGGGATTTGGCCTGGTGACAGCCAATAGATTAAGGGGGATGGTCGGTGACCAGAGGAGAAGGTGCGAGGAGCTCCCCCTGTAGCTCCTCAACTGGGGGGGTGGGGGGGGAGGGACAAGCGAGATCCAGTGACGGCTGGTGCTTAACATTTTTGGGGGGCGCAAACAAACTGAAAAATTCTGAAAAAAAACCCCATCAATTGCAGCCTCACTGTACCATTAATCTCAGCCACTCTGCCCATCAAACGCAGCCACTGTGCCTATCAATTGCTACCACTGTACCCTGAAACGCAGCCACTGTACCATCAAACGCAGCCACTGTGCCATAATTTGCCACCACTGTACCATCAAACTTAGCCACTGTGCCATCAAACGCAGGCCCATGGGCCCATCAATTACCTCCACTGCCATAAAATGCAGATACTATGCCCACAAAATGCAGATACTATGCCCGCACAGTGGCTGCATTTAATGTGCCCATTAAAATGCAGCCACTGTGCCATATCAAATGCTCCCACTGTGCCATCAAATGCTGCCACTGTGTCATCAAATGCTGCCACTGTGCCCCATAAAATACAGCTACTGTGCCCAACTTATGCAGCCACTGTGCACCATCAAATGCAGCTACTGTACAGCATCGAATGCATCTACTGTGCCCATCATATGCAGCCTCACTGTGCCCTATCAAATGCAGCCCTGAGCCTCACTTACCTAGCAGGCCGCTCTGCTCGGGCCATGCGTTCCACGAAGCTGCCGGCATCACTTCCGGTTTTCCCTGTGGAACAGGGAAACCAGAAGTAACGTCTTAACTTGAACAACAAAGCTCCTGGCTGTAGTAATACTATGAGCGGAATCTGTCTGGCTTCTTGGATTGCGTTGCAAAGCAGGTCAAAAACCTACAAATGAAGCGCCTAGTCTGCAATCTCGTGATTGCATTGATGTGGAGCTTCCCATAGTGCACTGTGTCCGGTGCCCAAACACAGTGCACTTAAAGAACATTTTTGTCAATTTTTTTTTAAAGGGACCTTTATTAAAAAAAAGTTTTAATTTTTTTATCTTTTTTTTGTGACTGCTGCGTGTGTGTGTGTGTGGGGGGGGGGCAGCACCAATGCGCCCTTATGGATTTATGCCACCACCCACCTGTTTGATTTTGTAGGCACACATACACAACCTCTGCAGCAACCCCCCCAACACAGCAACCCCATCCAACACAGCAGTATGGTGGTCAATGGCAATACCAGCCCCAAGACCCCCAACTGGTCTGGGAATTTTCACCCCTTCCACACTTACTAATTATTATTTTATTTTTTGGTTGAATAATGATTTGATTTGTTATATTTTCTATATTTGTGGATGCATAGAATGCACTTTTTGATTAAGTTCTATTGGCAGATAGATAATTTTATTTGTTTTCTTTTTTAATGCACAATACAAAAATTGTATAGAATAATACTTGGTGTTTTACTTCAAATGACAGTTTGGGAGTAGGCATTTTCAAAAATACAATCTAAAATTAACAAGGGACACCAACATAGTTGTATCTTTAATATTAAAAACAACAGGATAATAGTGTTGTGGTAACTTGGCCAAAAAAACGAAAAAAAACAAGTATAATAATATTATTCTTGATCTCACTTGAAAACAAAAGAATTTTCAAATACGTTTGCCATAACTCCATCAGTATCACCAGGAAAGCAACTTCATTATTTTCTCATTAAAGTAGAAGAGAATTGTGCACTGCATTTCGACAATTCATAATTTGCCGCGTCACAAATGTTAAATCTCCATTACGAACGCTGGTTTTCAAGACCGACTTCCTCCGTCCTTGTTTCTGAGCATGCTTGTTTGCACTTTTGTGTGACGGACTTGTGTACAGATGATAGGAAAATCTGAAAATAGACCGTTGTCCGCTGAAAATTTACTAGCATGTCATCCAACATTTGTTGGCAGAAAGTTGGACAACAATTGTCTGATGGAACATACTAACATTTTTCTGATTTTTGTGAAACCCCATAGTAACTCTTTAGGGAAACTTTAGATAGTGTGCTTCCTATGAATGATACCTGCTTGAAGCTTGCCACGTGCATATCAGATTTTTATGTTTAATTAGATTTGTTTGTCATTTAGGAGTATTTTAGATTGACTTGATACATATTGTTACTAGTTTCTCCCATTATATACTGATTGTTTCAGTTTAATCAGTTCTTAGATATAAATTTTTGTGCCATCACAATAACTGCTATAGAATAATAAGACGAACTTGGAGATTAGAGTACCAACTGTGACATCACAAAAATTACTATTATAAATCCTCCAAACCAGGCACAAGCCTCAAATTGCACTGGACATAAGCATAATTTATTATACACGTTAGCACATAAGCAACTTAAAGACAAGAGGACATTAAAATCAGCTGAAACCAACAAGAACCCAACCAACCCTTCCTTATAAATTGTTTGAATATAAAGTCCAACCAGAACAACAGGAACTGTAAGCCCTTGTACACACGGTCGGAGATTCCGACGGAATGTGTCCTATCGGACCGTTTTGTCGGATATTCCGACTGTGTGTGGTCTGCATCGGACTGTTTCCGTCGGAATATCCGACGGACCAAGTTTTCCAAAGCTTATTGACATTTTTTTTACTAAAGACATGTGGCTGAATACATTTTGGCCTAAATGTATGACTAAAATTTAGTTCATTCGATTTTTCTTATAACAAAAAGTAGAAAATATATATTTTTTTAAAATTTTCAGTCTTTTTCCTTTTATATTGTAAAAAATAAATATCGCAGAGGCAATCAAATACCATCAAAAGAAAGCTCTATTTGTGGGAAGAAAAGGACGCAAATTTCGTTTGGGTACAACATTGCATGACCGCACAATTACCAGTTAAAGCAGTGCAGTGCGAAATTGTAAAAAGACCTCTGGTCCTTAGGCTGACAATTGGTCCGGGGCTGAAGTGGTTAACCATGTGATCAGCTGTGTTCAATCACACTAATACACAGAGCAGGTAAGTATAACATGTTTGTTATTAAAATAAATAAATAAATAAATAAATACAACTTTTAGAATCCCAATAAAAAAAAAATACTAAACATGTCATACTTACCTGCTCTGTGCACAAACTGTTCACTTACCTTTGCACAGAGAAGCCCTGACCCTCTTCTTCTCCTTGGCAATAAGGTTGAGATCGACAATTGCAACTTTAAAATGTGATCTCCGGCCGGGCCCTGTATTTCTCTAAAAAAGAAAAAAGAGAGAACTGCGCAATCCCTAATATTTCATATTAGGATATAAACCACCCCACAATGAAAAAGGTGCTCAATCTGACTTGAAAATCAAAAATCAAGTCTATTAACTACATGCAAAATATGAAATAACATGCATCATCACCCATTAGTGTAAACATAAACCTATTGGTATATAACGCTGACTCTGCGTGTACCCAGTACTCAAAAAGAGGCGAATAAAATTTAACACAGTAAAAAATTAGTATAAATGAATATATTAGTAATATAAAGTCCTTGCGAATTCAACTGAAAAACACCACGTGTCCAGGGGAATTGTCCAAATTCAGACCCTTTTGTTGACGTGAAGCAAATTGAGGTGCACCACCACCAAACAGATAACAGTGGCCCCTTACCAGATGCCCCGGTAGGGAGCGCTTTATCATAAATCAGGTCAGGAAATACGTCAGTCTTGAATCATCCGAGACAGGAAACAAACCCTTTGGAGCAGGACTCAAGTGTATTCCAATGGAAAAGCAAAAAGGTCCACCATAGGAAGAAAAAATACTCCAAATAGTGTAAAATCATTTAATAAAAATAAACATAAAAAGAAATGCACTTACAAAAGTAAAAGGACACAGGGCATATCATCAAATGGACAAGCGTCGGCCGATCGCGAACTCCAATCGATATCCCATTCAGTAACAGTTCTGTTGAGGCATAAAAGCGTGTCACGCCACCCAACGCGTTTCGTGAAAAGATCACGTCGTCCTGGGGTGTGGGTGACACGCCATGATGCCTCTATTATATAGTAAAAAACTGGCCCAAGCCACCTCCTCCATTGGACGGTTCTACTCCACTTCCGGGTTCATCCCGGAAGTGGGGCATATAGGCCATGGGACGCAACCCTTGAAAAAAACGTCCCCACCCACAAATTAGGGAATATAAAATAAATGTGAAAAGACCGTTTACCAATGTCCCTAACCGCAGGCACGGAAACCCAAAAAAACAATGTCCTTGTCGGCTAATGGGACCGCCTCGTTCCGTACCCACGGAACAGAGCCAAGCCTCACCATCACCGCCAATGAGAAAAGGGGTCAGAGGACCAGAGCGGCGGAAGTGACGCATATCAATGCAGTCACCCGTCCATCTATAGTCCGCAGCTTCAAGGTGACGCCCCTTTCAACGGCGTGATGACGTGCCGTGCGTACTGGACGGATACAGCGCGTCACCACCCAACACGGAAGTGTGCGCGCTCCATCTTAACCAGGCCTCGTTTACATTACACAAGTGGAGCGGCAGAAGACACATGAGCTCCACTTAGGCCACGCCTCCTATCAAATAGGAAATTAGAGGCACCGAAGATGGTAAATAGCTCTACCCTGAAAAACGAAAAAAAGGAGAGGATCGGAAATCCGGCCCATGTAGATATGTTCCAAAATCATAAAGGAACAGGGCCACGGGTGCCAAACTCAAAAAATGGTACTCAGATGACCCGAGAAAAAAATTAAAAGAAAAAGAACAGGGGGGAGGAGGGGACTTGACCCAATGGTGATATTGATATAAACAGGTTACAAATAATCCCAAGCATCAATTAAAAGAAAATAAAAGTAAATAAAACATGAATCAACACTATGTAACTAATGCCTAACTCGCTGTATGGTTAAGCCCATCTAATTTAAATACACATATTGTAGACTGAGTACAAGACTCAAATCCGAAAGACCATCCCTAGCTAGATAGTAGGTGAAACATTGGTAAATGTGGCACACATGCCGCAATCACCATCAAACCCCCTAGACATTCCGCTCCCGGAGTTTGATTAGGGGCTATCTAATCCATACTTGTACACAGGATTCTTCACAGGATTCTTCATCCTGTGTACAAGTATGGATTAGATAGCCCCTAATCAAACTCCGGGAGCGGAATGTCTAGGGGGTTTGATGGTGATTGCGGCATGTGTGCCACATTTACCGATGTTAGAGGCATCATGGCGTGTCACCCACACCCCAGGACGACGTGATCTTTTCACGAAACGCGTTGGGTGGCGTGACGCGCTTTTATGCCTCAACAGAACTGTTACTGAATGGGATATCGATTGGAGTTCGCGATCGGCCGACGCTTGTCCATTTGATGATATGCCCTGTGTCCTTTTACTTTTGTAAGTGCATTTCTTTTTATGTTTATTTTTATTAAATGATTTTACACTATTTGGAGTATTTTTTCTTCCTATGGTGGACCTTTTTGCTTTTCCATTGGAATACACTTGAGTCCTGCTCCAAAGGGTTTGTTTCCTGTCTCGGATGATTCAAGACTGACGTATTTCCTAACCTGATTTATGATAAAGCGCTCCCTACCGGGGCATCTGGTAAGGGGCCACTGTTATCTGTTTGGTGGTGGTGCACCTCAATTTGCTTCACGTCAACAAAAGGGTCTGAATTTGGACAATTCCCCTGGACACGTGGTGTTTTTCAGTTGAATTCACAAGGACTTTATATTACTAATATATTAATTTATACTAATTTTTTACTGTGTTAAATTTTTTCGCCTCTTTTTGAGTACTGGGTACACGCAGACTCAGCGTTATATACCAATAGGTTTATGTTTACACTAATGGGTGATGATGCATGTTATTTCATATTTTGCATGTAGTTAATAGACTTGATTTTTGATTTTCAAGTCAGATTGAGCACCTTTTTCATTGTGGGGTGGTTTATATCCTAATATGAAATATTAGGGATTGCGCAGTTCTCTCTTTTTTCTTTTTTCATATACACGTATATAGCATTTTTGGTATATATTAGAATTGCTGCATCACATTTATTTGTTTTTTCACTGTAGCGCAGATTTCCTTCCTTTTTTCTTTGTCTGTATTTCTCTAGACAGTCATCAAACCTTGAGAGATTGATATTAACCACTTGCCATCCGGCACGCGATGATATACATCGGCAAAGTGGCATGGATGCGCAAAATAACGTACCCGTACGTTTCTGCGCCATCTGTGGCTAGCAGGCACCCACACTCCACTGGCGGCATGCCTGCCGTGCGCCACGGGTCCCGTGGACTCGATGTCCGCTGGTGGCCCGCGATTGTGGCATGGAGAGGCAGAACAGGGAGATGCCTACGTAAACAAGGCATTTCCCTGTTCTGTCTAGCAACATGACAGGGATCTACTGCTTCCTGTCATCGGGAGTAGTAATCTCGGTCATGTTCTAGTGAGCCTATCGCCCCTACAGTTAGAACACGCTGGGGAACACAGTTAACCCCTTGATTGCCCCTAGTGTTTAACCCTTTCCCTACCAGTGACATTTACACAGTAATCAGTGCATTTTTATAGCACTGATCGCTGTATAAATGCCATTGGTCCCAAAATAGTGTCAAAAGTGTCCGATCTGTCCGCCGCAATGTCACAGTCATGATATATAATCACAATTGCAGAAACAATAATATATTAATAAAAATGCCAGAAATCTATCCCCTATTTTGTACATGCAATAACTTTTGCGTAAACCAATTAATATACGCTTATTGCAATTTTTACCAAGAATATGTAGAAGAATACACATTGGCCTAAACTGTGGAAGAAACTTTTTTTTATATATTTTTGGGGGGATATTTATTATAGCAAAAGGTTAAATATTTAGCTTTTTTTTCAAAATTGGTCACTCTTTTTTTGTTTATTGTGCAAAAAAAAATAATAATAATAATTAAAAAAAAAACGCAAAGGGGATCAAATACCACCAAAAGAAAGCTCTATTTGTGGGAAAAAAGGATGTCAATTATGTTTGGGTACAACGTCGCATGACCGCGCAATTGTTAGTTAAAGCGACGCAGTGCCGTGTCGCAAAAAAGGGCTTGGTCGGGAAGGGGGTAAATCCTTCTGGGGCTGAAGTGGTTAATGAGCTAGACATGTGCTAAAGGAAAAAAAATTGTTTAGTTTCGTTTCGTTTTAATTAGTTAGTTAATTAATTTCATTATATTCGTTAAATTCGTTTTCGGATTTTGTTTCATTTTCTACTGAATTCAAAAAAATCGGTCGCAAATCGAAAATATTTCAACCAAATTCGAAAATATTTCTACTGGATTCAAAATTATTTCAACATGATTCGAAATGATTTCAACTGCATTTGAAACTATTTCAACCGGATTCGAAAATATTTTGCAACCCCAATTTAGGGCCATGTATCTCGGGGTCACTTGCTGCTAGAAACCCCAAATGGAGATGTTGTAGTGCTAGTTCTATTGTGTTTGCATACCAAATTTGGTGTTTCTAGCCATAAGTGACCCCGAGATATGTGGCCCCAAAGTCGGGTCACAAAATGTAATTCTCTGCTGCAGAAAAGTGCTTGGCATTTTGTGACACGATTTTGGGGCCACGTATCTCGAGGTTACTTGGTGCTAGAAACCCCAAATTTGGAAATGTTGTAGTGCTAGGTCTACTGTGTTTGCATACCTAATTTGGGGTTTTTAGCTATAAGTGGCCCCGAGATAAGTGGCCCCAAAGTCGGATCGCAAAATGTCATTCTCTGCTGCAGAAAAGTACTTGGCATATTGCCCATATCTGGGGTCACTTGGTGGCAGGTGACATGGCAAGTGGACAATCTACAACTTGGTCATGTGGCACTCGTGGCTGGCCAAGTGGCACTCATGGCCGGTCACGTGGCACTCGTGGCCGGTCACGTGGCACTCATGGCAGGTGTCGTGGCACTCATGGCAGGTGTCGTGGCAAGTGGACAATACACAACTTGTGGCAGGTGACGTGGCAAGTGGACAAATACAATACACAACTTGTGGCAAGTGGACAATGACATACAGCATATGCACTAGCCTTGCGATCGACGATGTGATGTGATAAATATAAATGAAATAAGATGTGTGTGGTTTTTTTGCACTGGTACACTGCAAGTATGAAAAGTTGATGTGACAGATATGTATAAGTATAAGTAACTAACCATCTTCCAAAATTTCTAATTAAAATAGAAAAGATTAGAACAGAATAGAAAAAAAATATAATTTAATAGAATAAAATAGAAAGAATATACAACCATCTTCTGAAATTCGAATTTGAATAGAATAAATTTGAATTTCAAATAGTATGAATTCGAATGTTTTAATTAATTAATTTTAAATTTGGATAGAAAAGATTATAATAAAATAGAAAATAGACTAGAAAAATGATAGAACAGAACAGAATAGAAAATATTATATTTTTTATTCTATTAAAAAAATTTTTTATTAAAATCGAAATCATTATATACAAAATTCGAATTTTGGAAGATGGTGGTTTTATAATATATATATATATTTATTTCCGACATTCGAATTTCGTATAGAATGAATTTGAATTTGAATAGAAAAGATTAGAATAGAAATAGAGAATAGACTAGAAAACTAGAACAGAATAGAATATAGATACTATCTATTTCATTTTAAATTTTTTTGCAGATTACCATTTGTTTTAATAAGATCTCCTGCAGACTATTAGCATCTATTTCATTTTTTCACCAGATCTCCTGCAGACTATTAGTATCTATTTTGTTTTCTCACCAGATCTCCTGCAGACTATTAGCATCTATTTCTTTTTTAGCAGATCTCCTGTAGACTATTAACAGCCATTTCACTTCTTTTTTTTGCAGATCTCCTGCAGACTGTTAGAATCAATTTCATTTTTCTTTTTTTGCAGATTACTATTTATTTCCATCAGATCTCCTGCAGTATATTAACATCTATTTCATTTTTTGCAGATCTCCTGCAGACTATTAGCATCTATTTCATTTTTCTTTTTTTGCATTAGAACAGCCATTTCCTTTAGTTCAGTAGATCTCCTGCAGACTATTAGTGTCACGATCGTCCTGGCGTCCCGATCGCACACGGGAGAATTACCCACAGAAACCTGTTGTCGAGAACCCGTCGTTCCCCTTTGACGCGCGTTAGCACGAACGGACGCACTCGGGTGCGCGTCGGCACGAACGAGCGCACGCGTGTGCGCGGGGTCACGAACGGGCGCACGGCCACTCGCGGGGGCACGCTGACTCGTCGTGCGACCGTTTTGGCGCCCTAAAGGCTTCTTAAGGTCTCTGCTCCATTCCCTTCTTGCTGTCCAGTCTACAGCGTGTTCGGAGATTCTGCTATCCTGTTACCTGTTACCCGTTGCCTAGATTCCTGTGACCCGGCTTGTTCTTGACCACGATCCGTTGCTGCCTGCCTTCGACTACCTGCCTGTCTGACCACGTCTCTGCCTCGTCCCCTTGTACTGTGTTGACCGCCTGCTGCCGACCCGGCCTGTACCCGACTCTGCTGTTCCTGCCAATCCGTTCGGATTTCCTGTGCCTGCTGTCTCCGCTGATGATCGTCTGCTTGCCAGTCTATCCACTTGTGCCTGCCATCACCAGCCGATTGTCATCAGCCTTATCTACCTGCTGTCTGTGTGCTGCTGACTATCCGGACCTGCCTCTACCTGCCAGGCACTTGTGCCCTCTGAACTTTTGAATCCCTGTTACCACCTCCAGGGGTTCTTGAGCCAGGGGATACGAGGGGCCGCTCCCTGCATTCTGGGCTCGCCTACTAGGTACGTGACAATTAGCATCTATTTCATTTTTTTTTGCAGATTTTTTGCAGATTACTATTTATTTCCATCAGATCTCCTGCAGACTATTAGCATTTATATAATTTTTTTGCAGATCTCCTGCAGACTATTAGTATCTATTTAATTTTCTCATCAGATCTGCAGACTATAAGCATCTATTTATTTTTTGCTCGTCTCCTGCAGACTATTAGCAGCCATATCCCTGTGTATGGAGATATAAGCGGTGATGTCTTTCTTTTTGTCTCTTCCTCATACCGTTCCTCCATTCATAAATGAAATAGATGCTAATAGTCTGCAGGAGATCTGCAATAAAAATGAAATCGATGTTAATATACTGCAGGAGATCTGATGGAAATAAATAGTAATGTGCAAAAAAATAAATAAATGAAATTGATTCTAACAATCTGCAGGAAATCTACAAAAAGTGAAATGGGTGTTAATAGTCTACAGGAGATCTGCTAAAAAAAAAGAAATAGATGCTAATAGTCTGCCGGAGAGCTGGTGAGAAAACGAAATAGATACTAATAGTCTGCAGGAGATCTGCAAAAAAAAATGCAATATATGCTAATTGTCTGCAGGAGATCTTATGGAAACAAATAGTAATCTGCAAAAGAAATTAAAAATGAACTAGATCAGGGATGGCGAACCTTGGCACCCCAGATGTTTTGGAACTACATTTCCCATGATGCTCAACTACACTGCAGAGTGCATGAGCATCATGGGCAATGTAGTTCCAAAACATCTGGGGTGCCAAGGTTCACCATCACTGAACTAGATAGTATCTATATTCTATTCTGTTCTATTGTTTTTCTAGTCTATTCTCTATCTCCATTCTAATCTTTTCTATTCAAATTCAAATTCATTCTATACGAAATTCGAATGTCGAATCTTTTTATATATATATCTATATATAGAGATATATATATATATATATATATATATATATATATATATATATATATATATATATATGTACATAAAACCCATCTTCCGAAATTCACATTTAGTATATACTGATTTCGACTTTAATAGAAACAATTTTAATAGAATATAAAATAATTGACTAGAAAAACAATAGAACAGAACAGAATAAAATATAATATATTCTATTCCGTTCTATTGTTTTCTAGTCTATTCTTTATTTCTATTCTAATCTTTTCTATTCAAATTCAAATTCATTCTATATGAAATTCAAATGTCGGAAAGAAATATATATATATATATATATATATATATATATATATATATATATATATATTATAAAACCACCATCTTCCGAAATTAGAATTTTATATATAATGATTTCGATTTCAACAGAAAAGATTTTAAAAGAATATAAAAGAATAGACTAGAAAAACAATAGAACAGAACAGAATAAAATATAATATATTCTATTCTGTTCTGTTCTATCGTTTTTCTAGTCTATTTTCTATTTTATTATAATCTTTTCTGTCCAAATTTACTATTAATTAATTAAAAAATTTGAATTCATACTATTTGAAATTCATATTTATTCTATTTGAAATTTGAATTTCAGAAGATAGTTGTATATTCTTTCTATTTTATTCTATTAAATTATATTTTCTATTTGAATTAGAAATTTTGGAAGATGGTTACCGTATATACTCGAGTATAGGCCGACCCGAATATAAGCCGAGGCCCCCAATTTACCCCCAAAAAAACTGGCAAACTTATTGACTCGTGTATAAGCCGAGGGTGAGACATGCCTGTCCATCCCTGTGTGTGTGTCCGTCCATCCCTGTGTGTCCGTCCATCCCTGTGTGTCCGTCCATCCCTGTGTGTCCGTCCATCCCTGTGTGTGTGTGTGTCCATCCATCCATCCATCCCTGTGTGTGTGTGTCTCCATCCATCCATCCATCCATCCCTGTGTGTGTGTGTCTCCATCCATCCATCCATCCATCCCTGTGTGTGTGTGTGTCTCCATCCATCCATCCATCCATCCCTGTGTGTGTGTGTGTCTCCATCCATCCATCCATCCGTGTGTGTGTGTCTCCATCCGTGTGTGTGTGTGTGTGTGTGTGTGTGTGTGTGTGTGTGTGTGTGTGTGTGTGTGTGTGTGTGTGTGTCCAGCCTACCTGTGTCCCGAGCCTTTGTCCGAGCCTCCGTCCCGTGTCGTGCCTTGCCTTGCCTTCGTCCCGTCCCGTCCCGTCCCGTGCCGTGCCGTGCCTTGCCTTGCCTCCGTCCCGTGCCCTCTTCGTCGGCGGCCATTGTAAAATTCAAAAGCCGCGCCTCCTCCTTCGCCTGTGATAGGCGGAACACTGAATTTCCCAGCAGCCTGTGTTCCGCCTATCACGGACGTCGTATCATCCTCGTCCGTAGTACGAGGATGAGCGGATGCCCGTGATAGGCGGAACACAGGCTGCTGGGAAATTCAGTGTTCCGCCTATCACAGGCGAAGGCGGAGCCGGAGGCGCGGCTTTTGAATCAGAATGGCCGCTGTCTGTCTGCTCGACACGCTGATCGAGCGGGCAGACAGCGATGACTCGAGTATAAGCCGAGGGGGGCACTTTCAGCCTCAAAAAAGAGGCTGAAAATCTCGGCTTATACTCGAGTATATACGGTAGTTACTTACTATATACATCTGTCACATCAACTTCTCATACTTGCAGTGTACCAGTGCAAAAAAACACACATATCTTATTTCATTTATATTTATTACATCAATGAAGTTGTCAGCATGCCTGGGTTTCTAGCACCAAGTGACCCCGATATACGTGACCCCAAAGTCGGGTCGCAAAATGTCATACTCTGCTGCAGAAAAGTGCTTGACATTTTGCGTCCCAAATTTGGGGCCCCGAAACTCTGGGTCACTTGGAGCTAGAAACCCCAAATTTGGAGATGTTGTAGTGCTAGTTCTACTGTGTTTGCATACCAAATTTGGGGTTTCTATCTACAAGTGGCCCCGAGATACGTGGCCCCAAATTTGGGTCGCAAAATGTCATTTTTTGAATTTGATTCAAATTTTGTCCGAATTCAGTTGAATTCGTTAGCATTGTAATTCGGTAATTCGGATGCATCCGAATGTCCGAATAATGAAAATGCATCCGAATTTTGATTCGGAACGAAATGAAATGCACATGTCGACCTGGTGCAGTCAAATTTTGGAACCTCTTGGGTGTCTAAGTTTTCTGGTGTTTAAAGGTGAGGTGTAACAGGATAAAATGGTGTTGCAAGAGCATTAAAGTATAACTTAAAGCAAAACTTTTTTTTAGTTTTGGGTAGAGCTCACAGGGATTAGAATGTTTGTCAGTTTTTATCGCTGTCTGTGCCCTCGTTAGGGAGATTCAGTCTCCTTATGCCGCGTACACACAATCAGACTATCCGGCGGACTGTCCAAACGAGCGGACCTGCCCACACACGGGACTTTTGCAGCAGACTAGGTCCGGCGGACTATCCGCCGTACTTTTTAAATTAACGGACTTGCCCACACACACGGAGGAAAGGCCGCTCATTTTGAGCGCGGCTCCAGATAGCCGGGACCAGTGAAGGAAACGCCCCGCCACCTGGTATGGACTTAAAGGGGAATCCCTACACCAAAAAAACAGTGTGGGGGTCCCCCCTAAGTCCATATCAGACCCTTATCCGAGCACTCTACCTGGCCAGGAAAGGGAGAGGGGACGAGCGAGCTCCCCCCTCCTGAGCCGTACCAGGCGGCGTGCCCTCAACATGGGGGGTGCTTTGGGATAGGGGGGCCGCGCGGCCCCCCACCCCAAAGCACCTTGTCCCCATGTTGATGAGGACAAGGGCCGTTGGTTGTTGGGATCTGAGGGCGGGGGGCTTATCGGAATCCGGAAGCCCCCTTTGATAAGGGGGCCCCAGATACCGGCCCCCCACCCTATGTGAATGAGTATGGAGTACAATGTACCCCTACCCATTCACCTGTGAAAAAATTTAAAAAAAAAACCACAATACACAAGGGTTAAAATAGTTTATTGCACAGCTCCGGGGGTCTTCTTCCGTCTTCGGACTCCTCCGCTATCTTCTGCTAGCTCTTTTACTAGCGGAGGAGCCTGGCTTTCTTCTTCACCACCGCCGCCCTCTTCTTCCGACTTCAGGGGTCTTCTCCCCCTCTTCGGGGGTCTTGTCCCCCTCTTCGGTTCTTCTTGCCGGGCCACCGCGCCTTCTTCTAGCTCTTTTACAAGCGGTGGCCCGGTCTTCTGTCACTGCATTGTCGCTGCCTTCTGTTCTTCTGTTCTTCTCTTCTTCTCTTCTTGAGCTGTTGCCTCGTCGCTGTCTCTGGCCACAATGACAGGCACGTGGCGTGCGGCGACTTATATAGGGACATCACCGGATGATGTCCCCGCCCATTATGGTGTCATAGTCCCAGCATCCTCTTTGCTCCCGGATTCCGATAAGCCTCCCGCCCGCATACCCCAACAACCAATGGCCAGGGTTGTCGAGAAGAGGCTCTTGTCCTCATCAACATGGGGACAAGGTGCTTTGGGGTGGAGGGGCCACGCAGCCCCCCCTTCCCCAAGGCACCCCCCATGTTGAGGGCACGCGGCCTGGTACGGCTCAGGAGGGGGAGCGCTCGCTTGTCCCCACCCCCTTTCCTGGCCGGCCGGGTAGCGTGCTTGGATAAGGGTCTGATATGGACCCAGGGGGAACCCCCACGCCGTTTTTCCGCCCTATGGGATTCCCCTTTAAGTCCATACCAGGTGACGGGGCCAGCGATGCCTCCTTTGCTGGTCCTGGCTACCTGGAGCCACGCTCAAAATGAGCGGACTTTTCTCCGGGCAGGAAAAGTCCGTTCATTTCAAAAGTACGGCGGACTAGCACACACAAAGCCGTATTGTCCACCGGAATGCGAGTCCGGCGGACAGATTGATGTATAAAACTACAATCTTAGTCCGCTGGACTTTTGGGTAAAAAAAGTCCGCCGGAGCCCACACACGGGCGGATTGTCTGGTGGACTTGAGTCCGCCGACTTTTCCACCGGATTGTTTGATCGTGTGTGCACGGCTTTATTTGTTAGCTTTACCAGTATCATCAAACGTGAAAGTAAAAGAAAATCCAAAATTTTGGGTTGCCCCCCTGAAAAGTAACGGAGGGGAAATCTTCTAATGGAGACACTGGAGACACTAGTACTAGTGATCCCCAAGAAATTCCCTTATTTGCAGGGATTCCCTCTTAGTTCCTATTTGGCTATGGGACAGGAAGTGAAGTTAAATCTCCGCAAAGGGACAAAGTTGGCAAAAAACAAAAAAACCTTCTTTGCTATATCCAAAATAACCGCCAAAAATTGCTTATAGTCCTATTTTAACCATTTGCCTCCCGCTCACCGTCAAATGATGGAGGAGTTCTTTTTCTGGGTGGACGTCATATGATGGCTCCCCAGAGCGGTCACATTCGTGTGCCCACGGTTGCACACATTGTGGCAATCGCAGCCACGCTGTGTTCCTAGGACACCGCGCAACCTCGATCTCTGTAAAGAGCAGATGACACAGCATTTTAACCATGTGATCGGCTGTAGCCAATCACGTGTAAATGCAAAAGTGCCATTAATCGTCACTCCTTACCTCACACTGACAGAGTGTTTGGCGAGTAGGGATGAGCCGAACACCCCCTGGTTCGGTTCGCACCAGAACCTTCGAACGGACCGAAAATTCGTACAAACTTTAGAACCCCATTAAAGTCTATGGGACTCAAACGTTCAAAATCAAAAGTACTAATTTTAAAGGCGAATATGCAAGTTATTGTCCTAAAAAGGGTTTGGGGACCCGGCTCCTGCCCCAGGGGACATGTATTAATGCAAAAAAAGTTTTAAAAACTTCTGTTTTTTCAGGAGCACTGATTTTAATGACTTGATGATTTTAATATTCCTTTAAATATCGTGCCTGGGGGGTGTCTATAGTATGCCTGTGAAGTGGCACGTGTTTCCCGTGTTTAGAACAGTGCACAAAATTACATTTCTAACGGAAAAAAGTAATTTAAAACTGCTTGCGGTTTTAATGTACTGTCTGGTTCCAGCAATACGGATGAAAATCATTGAGAAAAATGGCATAGGTAGCCCCCCTGCCCCTTTGGGTCTTGTACGGATATTAAGGGGAACCCCTTACCCAAATTAAATAACGGAAAGGCGTGGGGCCCCCAGGCCCTATATACTCAGAACAGCAGTATACAGGCGGTGAAAATAAGACAGGGACTGTGTAGATTTGTTGTTGTTAAGTGGAATCTGTTTGTAATTTTGAACTGGTACATTTTTAAAGTGTAGCTCCAGTCAAAAAATCTATTTTTAAGCTTTTTGGAAAACATAGGGAAGGGTTATTATCCCTGTATAATTTTTTTTTGCCGTCCGTCTTTTTTCATCTCACTTCCTGTTGTCTCCTTCTGTTTGCATGTAGGAGACATTTGTAAGTTGGATGTTTGAAAGTAGGGGCCTGCCCTATATTCTCTGCTGAAATTTGGGCCTAAGGTATTGGTGTTGCCACAACACTGTAAGTCCTCTAAGTGACTCTTGGTGGACGCTGGAATGCCCTGCTGTGAACTATTATATCCAGAATTGTAATTACATGCCATTGTTGAACAGTGGTAGAAAAAATTTGGCCTTTGGTGGTGGTGGTGGTGCTGGTGCCACAACACTGTAAGTCCTCACAGTTACTCTCGGTGGGCGCTGGAATGGGCCCTGATGTGAAATACTATATCAAGAATTGTAATTACATGCACCTGTTAAACAGGGGCTGAAAGACTGGGCCTTAGGCACTAGTGCCGCAACACTGCAACACCTCACAGAAACTCTAGTTGGAGAGCAGGAATGAGCCCTGCTGCAAAGTATTGCATCAAAAATTGTAATTATACGCCCCTGTTAAATATGGGCTGAAAAATTGGGCCTTAGGCACTGGTGCTTGTGCCACGACACTGCAACCCCTCACAGCTAAACAGGGGCTGAAAAATTGGGCCTTAGGCACTGGTGCCACGAGACTGCAACCTCTCCCAGATACTCTAGTTGGAGTGCAGGAATGAGCCCTGCTGCAAAGCATTGCATCAAAAATTGTAATTACATGCCCCTGTTAAACAGGGGCTGAAAAATTGGGCTTTAGGCACTGGTGCTGGTGCCACGACACTGCAACCTCTCCCAGATACTCTAGTTGGAGTGCAGGAATGAGCCCTGGGCCTTAGCCACTTATCGGCGCCCAGAACCAAAAATGTTCTTCCAAGCTATCAGCAGGATCATTGAGGAGGAAGAGGATAGTCAGTCAACAAAACAGGATAGTCACTCAGCATCAGCATAGGCAGTCTTGAAGGGATTATTCGGTTACATCAGCTTCAGGTGCTTGGTAGCTGGTGGTGATCCAAGACTGATTCATCTTTATGAAGGTCAGTCGATCAACCGTGTCGGTGGACAGGTGCTCCCTTTGATCGGTTACAAAGCCTCCAGCAGCACTGAATGTGCGTTCTGAAAGAACACTGGATGCAGGACAGGCCAGTAGCTCAATTGCATGCTGTGCAAGCTCTGGCCAGTGATCCATCCTCAAGACCCAGTAACCCAGAGGATTTTCGTGGGAAAGGTGTCCAAGTCTGACCTTGCCCCTAGGTATTCCTGCACAATGTAAATCAGACATTGGCGATGGTTGCTGGAACCGATTATACCTTGGGGCTGCAGACTAAAAAATTGTCTGAACAAATCGGTCAGACGGCCACCTTCTCCACTGCTCCTTCTGTGACTGACTGAAGCCTCAGCAACACGTTGTCCAGGACCAGGAATTTGTAACCTCCCAGTCTCTGGGAATGCGTTGCACAGACCTTTCTGCAAGGCCTCCCAGAGATGTCTCATCCTCTGCTCCCTCTGCGAGGGCAAGATAAGGTCCGCAACCTTACCCTTGTACCGTGGATCAAGGAGAGTGGCCAGCCAGTAATGATCCCTCTCCTTGATCTGTTGAATACAAGGATCCTTCCGCAGGCTGTGCAGGATCAGGGAGGCCATGCAGCATAGGTTAGCCGAAGGCATTTGGCCCGGAGTCCTCTGGGTCACTAAGGACAACATGATCCGAAGCCACCTCCTCCCAGCCATGTACAAGTCCACGGGGTTCTTGGGACTGTAAATCATCCCTAAAAGCCTGTTGCTGCTGATGCTGAGTGCCAGGCTCCACCTCCATGCTGAGACAATCCTCCTTGTCCTTGTACTCTTCCTGTGTGATCGGCCAGACAACAGGAACACTGCCTGGATTGAGAGGCAAGGAAGTCCTCCTCTTCCTGCCTCTGTTCTGCCTCAAGTGCCCTGTCCATTATTCCACGCAGCATGTGCTCCAACAGGTGGACAAGAAGTACAGTGTCACTGATGCATGCACTGCTCACCATCCTTGTGGCCTCCTCAAATGGTGACAGAACAGTGCATGCATCCCTGATCAAGGCCCACTGGCGTGGTGGGGGTTGGGGGGAAGGAGCTTCCCTGACCCTGTCCTGGTGCCGTAGCCGCACATTGTCCCCCAAGCACGCCAGTGCAAGCATGGCATGGCATCTTTTTGCCTGCATACTTGCGTAGCCCCTTGAACGCTTACGGAGCACCGCTGGTTCTGAGGACAAAGCACAGGAAGAGGCCATGGAGGAAGAAGAAGAGGATGGGGTGGAGGAGAGAGGTGTGTCACAACCAGTAGTAGCATTTTGGAGGCGTGGTGCTGGAACAACCTCCAACACTACTGCACCTTGTCCTGCATCCTTCCCAGCTGCCAGAAGAGTGACCCAATGCGCCATGAAAGACAGGTAACGTCCCTGTCCATGTCTGCTGGACCATGAGTCAGCGGTAATATGCACCTTACCGCTGACCGCCCTGTCCAGCGAGGCATGGACATTGTCTTCCACATGCCGGTATAGAGCCCGAATCGCCTTCCGTGAGAAAAAGTGGCGTTTGGGAACCTGCCACTGAGGAACCGCACATTGCACAAACTCACAGAAGGAGGCACACTGAAAAGGCAGCAGTTGAAGTGCTAGCAATTTAGCCAAGCTAGCATTCCACCACTGGGCATGTGGATGGCTGGGAGTGAACTTCTTTCGACGGTCCAGCAGCTGGGGCAGGGAAATTTGCCTGGTACAGTCGGATGTCAGTGTACTGCTAGCAGAGTGCCCGCAAGTACTTGGCTGTGACACACCTAATTCTACACCTTCATTCCTCTCAGTGCAGGTTTCAGAGAGGACTGAAGGTATAGTGGGGTTGGAGATCCCAGCTGATGAGGAGCAAGGAGAGGTCCGCTTTGTTCTTTGGTGTGGGTCTTTAAGGTACGCTTGCAAATGAACTGCATGGCAGGTCAACATATGTCTGGTCAAGCATGTGGTGCCCAAGTGGCTGATGTTTTGGCCACACGAGATACGCTTGAGACATATGTTGCAAATAGCAGTGGTGCGATCTGGTGCACTCGTCTCAAAAAAGGCCCACACCAAAGAACTTTTGGAATGACGCGCCCTACACAGGCGGAGCTCTGTGGTGTTATTCAGTCGGTGTGTTGCCCTTAAGCTGGCCCCTGGAGGGCATCCTGCCTCATTGGAGATGTGCCTCCTCCTCCTCCTCTCCTATCAGGCACCCATGTGGAGTCAGTGACCTCATCATCCCCTCCCTCTTCATCACTGGAGCAAACCTGGCAGTATGCTGCAGCTGGTGGAACATGACTGCCAGATTGCTGTCCTTCTTGAGCATCCCCTTGCTCATGCTACTGCCTTCCTCTAGCTGGGTATCATCATCAGAGCCTTCAAAACGCTGGGCATCCTCCTGGAGCATGTACCCAACACTGTGCTCAAACAGTTCGGGGGACTCCTCAGGAGAACATGGTGGGTCTAGGGAAGGAGTGACTGATGCCATTGAGATGAGGGAAGAGGCCGCGTTGGCAGCTGCTTTGCCAGTACCCTGATCCTGGGTGAGAGAGGATGAGGAGAATGAGGAGGGCTTGGGCATCCACTCTACCAAGTCTTTGGCATGTTGTGGCTCAACACGTCCAGCTGCTGAAAATAAGGACAAGCGTGTCCCATGGCCACGTGCTGATGACGATGCACCGTGTCCATGATTAGCACTGTTGCCTCTAGACACAGAGCCTGCTTGCCCTCTTTTATTTCCTTGTGACTGTCTGCCTCTCCTTGTTGGCCTTCCAGACATACTAATGGCCTGCAGGGAGATGAGAACACAAGCAATTGGGATAGCTTTAGGTGCACACTGAGCAGATGACACAGTATACCGACTGTAATTACTGCAGCTGCCTGCCTGTGGTATAGGATCTGAAGAACACGAGCAATTGAGGGTAGCTTCAGGTGTACACTGTGCAGGTGGCACAATACACTGACTGTAACTGCTGCAGCTGCATGTGGTATAGGACTAGAACAATACAAGCAATTGGGGGTAGCTTCAGGTGTATACTGTGCAGGTGGCACAATATACTGACTGTAACTGCTGCAGCTGCCTGTGGTATAGGACTATAACAATACGAGCAATTGGGGGTAGCTTCAGGTGTACACTGTGCAGGGGGCACAATACACTGACTGTAACTGCTGCAGCTGCCTGTGGTAAAGGACCAGAACAACATGAGCAATTGTGGGTAGCTTTAGGTGTATACTGTGCAGGTGCCACAATACTCCAACTGTAACTGCTGCAGCTGCCTGTGGTATAGGACCAGAACAACACGAGCAATTGGGGGTAGCTTCAGGTGTATACTGTGCAGGTGGCACAAAACACCGACTGTAACTGCTGCAGCTGCCTGTGGTATAGAACCAGAATAACACCAACAATTGGGGTAGCTTCAGGTGTACACTGTGCAGGGGGCACAATACACCGACTGTATTACTGCAGCTGCCTGTGGTATAGGACCAGAACAACACCAGCAATTGAGTAATTCAAGTGTACACTGTGCAGGGGGCACAATACACCGACTGTAATTGCGCTAGGTTCACAAGAAATGAAGACACTGTCCCTGCTTATCTGTCTCTCTATGATCGCTGCAACACGCTACACAAGGCCGCCGCGCAGGTGGGCTTATATAGTGTGGGGTGTGTACGAGACCCCCTGAGCTATAATTGGCCACAGGCATCCTGCCTGTGGCCAATTATGTCTCTCCTCGCTGCCAGCGCTGTGATTGGCCAAGCATGCGGGTCACAGTGCATGCTTGGCCAATCATCAGCCACCAATGTACTGTGATGCCGCAGTGCATTGTGGGCTGTGAGTGCCACACGAATATGGCGCGAACGTCCCACAAAGTTCTGGCTTCGCCGAATGGGCGAACACCCGGTGTTCCAGTGGAACATGTGTTCGACTGGAACACCGAGCTCATCCCTAGTGGTGGGGAGAACCAATCAGTGGCAGCTCCTAGCAGGGGAGATCAGTGCAGATAATCAGGGCACTGATCATCAGTGCCCTGATTACAGTAAAGCCCCAGTAGTTATGATATAAAGAGTGATCAGCGCAACTTATTAACAGCTGTATATATCTTAAAATGAATGTGTAAATATTGCTCTGTGAATACTACTGTGCAACCAAATAACTATGTGCAGCTTCAATAAACAATGATATACTAGTAATCCTGTATGGATAAATATGCGTAAACACAGTGCAATAAGAAATCCTATATATAAAGTTAATGATTGATATTCTCAGTATATGAGTAATGAAATAATTTCTGCCATATAATCAGATGATAATAACGGTATAATAGTCCATTAGCTCTGAAATAAAGGTGCTAGAGTGAAAAAAGTGCTTATGTGCAACAAAGTATAAAAAAAGTATATATAAATATACGAAAACGCAGTGCAATAGCAGATCATATATACTGTATAAGGTGAATAATGGGCTAAGTATATGACCAAATAACTATGTGCAGCTTCAGTAAACAATGATATACTAGTAATCATATATGGGTAAATATGCAAATAACTAAGTATATGACCAAATAACTATGTGCAGCTTCAGTAAACAATGATATACTAGTAATCATATATGGGTAAATATGCATAAAGACAGTGCAATAACAAATGTGCAACAAAGTATCAAAATAAAGTCTTCAATAGGTGGTTTCCGATGTGCGATCTTCCTGTGCTCCACTTAGTGCTCTCTATATTCTTACCTCAATATGGGTACAAAATGCCACAGAGATCACTGTTGTGGATCCAGCAACAAAGGATGATATCTCTCAAAATGGTGTATTACGAATGATAGCTTCCAAACGGTCCATACGGCCATTCATTCACAGCGATTATAAACAGGGGATAAAAAGGAATCTGCCATAGTATAGTATATAAAAACTCACTCGTTTATTAAACAGCCAAATGGGTACTTACAACAATAAGAGTTAAAAACCAGCAGATCTGTAATTTACACAGCATTACAGTCGCCCCTTTACATCACTTCCGGTTTTCTCGTAGTCCAGGTACTTCCCTATGCATTACGTCACATCACGTGACTTCATATATTTATAGCAAAAAGTAACAAAATGTTCACATTTTTTTTCAAAATTGTCGCTCTTTTTTTGTTTATAGTGCAAAAAAATAAAAACTGCAGAGGTGATCAAATGCCACCAAAAGAAAGCTCTATTTGTGGGAAAAAAAGGACGTCAATTTTGTTTGGGTGCAGCATCGCACAACCATGCAATTGTCTGTTAAAGCAGTACAGAATCGCAAAAAATTCTCTGGTCAGGAAGGGGGTAAATCCTTCCGGGGTTAAAATGGTTAAGGACACTTTCACTTTTGTGTTAAATTTTAAAGCTGCCTAAAAGCGCATTTACACGCCTATAGCATTAATAAGCATTTAGCATTTCTCAAATGTCCAGTGTGTTGCTGTTTTTTTTTTACAAGGCTAAAATGGGAAATAATCACTTTGTAACTGCACCATAAAAGCACTGTAAATGCCGTAGGCACGTTTACAGTGCATTCAAGGTGCTGTTGTGGTGTGTTTCAATAGAAATCAATGGAGGCATTGCAAAGTGCCAATGCTTGTCAAACTCTGCTGGCAGCATTATTTTTGCCTCACAGTAATTCAAAGCAACACTTATGCTGCATACACAAGATCGGACTTTCTGCCAACAAAACCGTTGATTTTTGTTCAAAGGATGTTGGCTCAAACTTGTCTTGGGGGGGAGAAGGCAATGGGTAAAGAGGGGTGGTGGGTTTTTATTTTTTATTTTTTTGATTATTGATGTCAGTGTGTACGCACACACAGATGTGTGTTTATAGGAACGGATAGGTTGGTTTATATACACGGGGAAAGAAAAAATTCCAGAGTGCAATGGAAAATATAAGAGGAGTGGTATTATTGTTTCTATTGTAATTATATTATTAGATTGTAATTATGTTATGAAATAAGGAAACTAGCACTGTATTCTTTTTTTTTTTTTTTACATACAACAAGATGCTTTCTTAAATAAAATTTAGCAGAATTTGTAGAAGAAAAGTTGATTCTGGGAGGAGAGTTTAATGTCTCCTTGGACCCCGGAATTGATACCTCTATGGGATCATCCTCAACCCCAGACGGTGTTAGGAAAGGGTCAAACGGGAGATGCAGGAGATGCAGTTGGTAGATGTATGGCGGATTTTTCACGCAGGAGAAAAGGATTATAATTTTTTTTCCAACCCGCATCAACAATACTCCCGTATTGATCTATTTCTTGTGCCACACTATCTACTCACGTCGGTAATAGAGGTGACGATAGGAAATATAACTTGGTCAGACCATGCACCGGTTACATTGCAGATCTCCCTGTCTAGCCCAGCTCGCTCCTCGGGACGTAGTTGGCGTTTATATGAAAGTCTGCTACAGAAAGCAGATATACAGGAGGATATTATAAAGAAAAAGATGGCATACTTTCAGACCAACGACACCCCGGGGAGCGACCCGGGCATGATATGGGAGGCACATAAGGTGGTCATGCGGGGGATTTTGATTAAACATGGCTCCCAAATGAAAAAAGCACGAGAAGCGCAGATAATGAAAATATCGGAAGAAATTCAAAAACTTGAAACGCAACATAAGAAAGTATAGACACCACTCCTAGGGAAAGATTTGGCACATTTGAGGAGGCAGATGACAGACCTTCTCCGCTATAAGGCGAAAGCAGTGATACAGGCAGGGAAGAGAACAGGGTATGAACTAGGAGATAAGTGTGGTAGAGTGTTGGCGGGGAAGCTTAAGGAGAAGGGGAGGACATTCTATGTACCCAATATAAAGGGAAGAAATGGACAGCTAATTACAATGCCCAAAGATATAGCGCAGAGGTTCAAAGAATACTATGCGGCCCTCTATAATCTGACATCCCTTTCCTTCCCCGTGGTCAAAGTGGAGGACTATTTAGCCTCGGCAGGTCTTCATAGATTGCCCTCTCCGGTCCGTAACAGCTTAGAAATCCCAATAACTGTTGAAGAATTAAGTGTAGCAATAAAATCAGTCAAAAAAGGGAAGACACCAGGTCCGGACGGATATACAATACAATATTATAGGAACTTCTTTTCAATATTAGGCCCACATATGGTAAAGGTTTTCAATGCGCTCGGCCGGACTGCTGCACCCCCTCCGGATATGCTTAGGGCACATATTTCGGTTATTCCAAAGGAAGGGAAGGACCCGGCGGAGTGCGGCAGTTACCGGCCGATCTCATTGCTAAACGTGGATTTAAAACTTTTCACTAAAATATTGGCCTCCCGTCTACAATCGCACTTACATCAGCTGGTACATTTGGACCAAGTAGGGTTTATCCCCTCGCGTGAAGCGAGAGATAACGTAATTAAAGTATTAAACTTGGTACACTTTTCCAACCAAACAAAAACCCCAAGTGTCTTTTTAAGTACAGATGCAGAAAAGGCATTTGACCGAGTCAATTGGAGATTTATGTTCGCGGTATTAAGACACATGGGGGTGGGAGAGGGTATGCTACGGTGGATTGCTGGGATATATGCCTCCCCACAGGCTTTAGTGAAGGTAAATGGAGTTTTTTCAGAGCCATTTAAGATCTCAAATGGAACCCGCCAGGGCTGCCCTCTCTCACCCCTATTGTTTGTCCTTTCATTAGAACCACTATTGAATAAAATCCGACAAAACCCGGATATCCAGGGACTCCAAATAGGGGGGCATAACTACAAAATATCAGCATATGCGGATGACCTTTTGTTTTCCCTATCCAGACCACACATCTCCTTACCAAACCTTATGGAGGAAATTGTAAGATATGGGGAGATATCAAATCTAAAAATAAATTATACAAAATCGGAGGCAAAGGGGGGTAGCTCTAGACTGGTGTAGACATACAGAATCTAAATTATGGACAGAAATAGAACAAAAATGCAGTTCAATACCCCTACGCAGAGCAATCTGGTGTTATACAACATTACCAGAATTGCTTAAAAAACACCCACTTATAGGTCCAACGTTGCGGATAGGGGCTAAGATCTGTCGAAATCCTCAATTCTCTACAACAAATTCACCACTATTTCCCATTCACTAACCCTAGTGACTTATAGAAAGGGGCTATACCCAAGCATCGCACTTTCTACAATTGGAAACATGGCCTTCGATCGCCACATTGACGCAACAAGGAGGTCGATATGAAATACATTTTTGGGAGGCATTACAGTTGCGACATTTTTTTCAATCATTAGGACCGGCGACGAACTATCAAAGACAACTGACAAAGTTTGAGATATATTTTGAGGAGAAAGAGCCCCTTTCACGGGTAATCTCTAAGATATATGAATTGCTGAATGCCCCTCCAGAAGGTTTTAAAATGCCTGGAATTGAGAAATGGGAGAAAGACCTGGGAAAGACTTTTTCACCCACATAACAGCAGAAGATTATATATCTGGCATTGAACTCATCGATCTGTTCGTGGACTCAGGAATCTAATTATAAGATATTGACGCAGTGGTATTATACCCCGTCAAAACTCTGTAAGTTCTTTCCAGAGGCTTCTGACCGTTGTTGGCGGTGTAAAAAGGAACGGGGGACTTTGATGCATATATTTTGGCAATGCCCTAAGATAAGACAATATTGGCTAGAAGTACAAAAGATCTCTCAAAAATTTACATCATACCAGATCCCAGAAGACCCGGCCTTTTTTTTGCTTCACTGCACAGAAATACCTTTACAAACATATAGGAAATCGGTGATATGCCATCTAGTTAATGCAGCTAAGGTAGGAATTGCACTCAGATGGAAAGACCCCAGACCACCTTCAATTGCAATGTGGCTAAATAGAGTAAGAAACGTAGGTGCCATAGAGGACTTAGTTCTCTCTGCCCAAGATAGAAAGGATCAATATGATGAAACTTGGAGATCTTGGAACTCATTTATGAATTCTGAGGAAGGGAAGAATCTGATGGGGAACATAGCAGAGGAGTGAGTCCGCACGTACTTGAATGCCTTTGAACTGGGAAGTACTTGTCTCTTGTGGGGGGGGGGGGGGGGGGGGGGTGAGGGGATAGAGGAGAGGGAGAGGAGGAGGGAGGAGGGAGGGGTGGGGGATGGGGGTAAACAATAATAATAATTTTTTTTCTCCGTTAGTTGGGGCAATGGGAAAATAGATAAAAGATGAGGGAAGTCTGGGGGAGTTATAACTGGGGGAAATAAGAATTATAATGGATAAGAATGGAATAGATAGATAATATATATATATAAATTGGAATATGCAATGTGTAAATGAAATAATTTGGTTTTATTTATATAAAAGAAGAGGAAAATGGAATATGCTCTATAGGATATAAGATATATCTATGTGAGAAATGAATGTCTTTGCTCCCCGTAATTGTTGTTCCACCCCTCTGGACTCATGTGATATAAATAAAGAAAGTTTAAAAAAAAAACATGAAGTCAGCACAGCACAGGGATGGGGGGAGCCCCTCATAATGATAAATTCATCATTATTTTAACAAAAAGTTCACAAATCTAACGAAAATTCGCATTTCGTACAAATCCAAATTGAATTTCGTACGCAAATTACGAAATAGGAATCCCCTTCACAGGAAGTCCCTTTGCGCCAGAGCCCTCCTTTTTTTAAGAAGTGTCAGAAGAATCCAAGCGTCACACGGCTGAGGACTCCCACAGAAGCGGATCGCACGGACAGCACAGAGAAGAAGCCAGAGCAAGATGCGGGACAAGAAGAGCAGAGGAAGAAGAAGATGAAGAAGAAGATGGAGAAGAAGAAGATGGAGAAACAAGAAGAACACTGAAGGAAGACCAGAAGAAAGAGATGAAAGAAGAAGAATTTAATAAAGGACTTGTCAAAAACTGTCTCTTGCCTTTATAACCTTTTTGTCACTTTTTTTGTGAAATGGTAGGGGTACCCCATTACCAATGCACACGGGGGGGATGGGATCTGGGGGTCCCCTTGTTAAAGGGGTTTCCAGATTCCGATAAGCCTCTCGCCCACAGACCCCCACAACCACCGGGCAAGGGTTGTGGGGATGAGGCCCTTCTCCCCATCAACATGGGGACAAGGTGCTTTGAGGGGCTACCTCAAAGCACCCACCCAATGTTGAGGGCATGTGGCTTGGTACGGTTAAGGAGAGGAGTCGCTCTCTCGCCCCCCCCCCTCTTTTCCTGCAGCCTGCCAGGTTGCATGCTCGAATAATGGTCTGGTATGGATTTTTGGGGGGACCCCACGCATTTTTTCTTTTTTAAATTTTGGTTCGAGGTTCCCCTGTGAGGAAATCCCCATGCCGTTTTTATCAATAAACTTTTATGTGTATTGCGGACCGACAATTCATTGTAGCCGCGAGTAGTTTTAAATGACTTTTTTTCCTTTAGAAATGTAATTTTGTTGTCTGACTGTTCTAAACACGGGAAACATGTGCCCCTTTGCAGGCATACTACCCCGAGGTATGAAATTTAAAGGAATATTACACTTTTAAAAACTGCCGCTTTTAAAACTTTTTTTTTGCATTGATACATGTCCCCTGGGGCAGGACCCAGGTCTCCAAACACTTTTTATGACAATATCAAGCATATAAACCTTTACAATGAGCACTTTTGATTATTCATGCTCGTGTCCCATAGACTTTAAGGCTCGGTTCACACAGGGGCGACTTGTCCAGGCGACTTCGCCGCCTGACAAGTCGCGCCCCGTTCTGTACTACGGAACCGTTCTAATAGGAGCGACTCAAGTCAAAGGTTCCTGTACTACTTTTGCGGCGACTTCGGGCGACTTGCATTGACTTCTATACAGAAGTCGTTTTGCAAGTCGCCGCTGAGGTCGCGGCAGGTCGGGGCGCTGCAAGTCGTGCCGCCTACTGTGTGAACCGAGCCTAACAGTGTTCGCGTGTTCGAACAAATGTTTTGCCTGTTCACATGTTCTGGTGCGAACCAAACTGGGGGTGTTTTGGCTCATCCCTAATTACCAGTTTCATGTAAAAGTTTTGAGGGAAGTAAGTCTTTTCCATTATTTTCTTACAGTTACAAAGACAAAATATGCCTGCCAAGTGTGATTTATGTATCATTATAAAGACCCTGTTATTTTGTGCTTTGTCATTTCAATTAGACCTAATGCATGGAGGCTATTAAAAACTAGGGGAAAAAAATCGTAATGAAATCTATTTAAATCTAAGGAGAGATACGACTACAATGCACAGCAGTTACATCCATTTTTGTCAGCGGAGAAAATTACTGCATGTCACAAAACGTGTTTCCATGGTTACACAATATTTAGCACTAAAATGAAGAGCCCTGCAGACTAATGCTTTATTTCTATACCTAAGACATGTATTTCTTATAACTTTCCAGAAGATCAAAAGATTCAGAATTGTTTGTTGAATAGCAGATTCTTGGGGATAAAAACTCCAAGATAAAGCCAACCCCCTGCAACAGGTGGAAACGAGAGGAACCTGGAGAAGGGGAGTAGAATTGACTTCACCAGATAAGCAAAGCATAACATCTGGGAGGGGGAGAGAAATATGGAAAACATATTCTGTTCACAGTTGTGCTTATATGCAAATGTATACTAGGAGAATTCTTCTAGTCATTTGGATCATGATCCAATTCCAGGTCTGGCCTCTGAAGCAGAAGGTTCAAATTGTAATCATACAGAGATCGGAGAGTGCAACGGGCATGATTTTCGTGTCCGCACTGCGCATGCGTCGGAACGGGAATCTGACGCATGCGCATTAGAGATAGATTTTTTTTGTGCTGGCGTTCTGGCATATTCAGTCCGGCCATCATATAGAGTCCACCCCATACTGCGCATGCGCAGTACGGAGCAGAAGAAGCTTCGGAAAATCTCCAAAGATGAACGGCGCCTGCGCCATGAGTCGAGGTGGTAGCCCCACCATCCAAGTGGACATAGGGCTGGGAAAATTAGAGGGCCCCTTGCAGGCTCGCTTCGCTCGCCACGCTTCGGGCTTGGCCTCGCTGCACTCGGCTCTTTTATATTCCAACTCTATGTCCACTTGGATGGTGGGGCTAGAACCTGGACTCAGTGCACAGGCGCCATTCATCTTCGGCTATTTTCGGAATCTGTGTGTGCCGTGTGACACTATCCGATGGAGGACTGTATATAATAGGACATCGGGTTTCCCGGGCCACACTGAGCATGCATGGAACGGGAATCCGACGCATGCATACTAGAAGCCGAGTTTCCCGGGCCGCACTGTGCCGGGCGGGAATCTGACGCATGCGCATTAGCGATCAATTTTTTCTGTCCAAACTGCACATGCGTTGGATGGGAATCCGACGCATGCGTACTAGAGGCCGGGGTTCCTGGGCCGCAATGCACATGCGCCAGGAGGGAATCAGACGCATGCACATTAGAGATCGATTTTTTTGTGCCCACACTGCGCATGTGTCGGACGGGAATCCGACGCAAGCGCACTAAAGGCCCGGGGTTCCTTGGCCGCACTGCGCATGCATCGGACGGGAATCCGATGCATGCGCAGTAGAGATCGATTTTTTGTGCTCGCACTGCGAATGCATCGGATGGGAATCCGACGCATGCGCACTAGAGGCCGGGGATTCCCGGGCGCACTGCGCATGCGTCGAACGGAAATCCAATGCATGCACATTAGAGATCGCTTTTTTTGTGCCCGCACTGCGCATGCATATATAATATAATGACTAGAGGTCAGAATTTCGTTGTTTTTTTTTCTGAGGCCGCGCATGCTTCTGGGTTAGATAAATATAAAAACAATCCCGATTTAAGAGGGGGAGGGGTATACAGTTCTTTGTAATCTGAAGTTAAGTGCCTTGGATGGGGAATGTTGGGATGAATTCCATTCGATCAAGTTGGTGTGCAGAACAGAGAATGGATCTCCTCCATTATTTGGTCTTGTAGCAGAGGGTCTGGCAGGGATGCTGGAAAAGTCCTGTTCGGGAATTACACATCTCCTGTCTCCTTTCTTCCAGACCTCTGATCCTCCATCCACTCCGGGTTTTCCTCCTCTCCCTTTAAGCCAATGTAGACTCACCTACACCCAGCCAGAGCTCTGCATCCTAGGGAGCAGACAGGTCTGGTGTGTTGGAGAGAAAGGTTGGTGAAAAGTGCAGTAGGATGGGGGCAGCCTGGTATTGGATTGCTTATGTGTAGTAAGAGCTGAGACATGGCCAGATTTAGTTGAAGTTTTATTTATTTTTTCCTATGAAGCGCCATATAAATAATCTCTAAATCAAGACAATGCTGTTTACCAAGGCATTCCTGAACTGCTATCTCTATACTAAGGATGAGCTCGGGCGTGTTTGCACAGTGCACGTGGAGAGCCTGCCAGGAGCTCGGCAGGGAGACATTTCCTGATCTCTGCAGCCGCGCATCAGGGCAACGTCTCAATGGCCTGTGATTAGCGCTGCGCCGACTTCCTGGTGGGCTCTGCATGTGGAGTACGCCTGAGCTCATCCTTAATGCTCATTCCAGGGAGCATTAGGGCTCTTTTACATTGGTGGCCAGGTGTCATAAAAACAGGCAGCTGAGCCACAGTTTTACCCCCACCCCCCCTCCACTGGAATCCTAACATTACAGCCTTACATAACTATACACATGCCAGACATTCTAACTCAAGCTGCGGAGCTTGCCAGGTAGCACTGGCTATCAAACTCACCCATTTGAAGCTAGTTTTGGCACAACTCCACAATGTAAAACTGCCAAAAGACCAAAGCTGGGGGGGGGGGGGGGCAGTGGGCAGGACATGGCAGTAGTACCTCCTGAACGCCTGCCAGTTGCTGCTATACCACCCACTAAAAAGCAATCCAGCATTGATCATTTTTCAGAGGGTTGTATTACCGTCAGTCGGAAAGAGCCCCCGCACCCCAGTACCAAATGCTCACAGTCTATATTTCTGATCACAATCTAAAAAAAAAAAAACATGGAACTTTATTTTTCCTACAAACAAATGAAGGCAAAGAATGGGTGATAGAGAAGTGGCTTTTTCTCTGAAAAATCTATGTAGCAAAGTCTTTAGCCTCCTCTAGTCTGAGAGCCTTCAGGGCCAAAGATGGCAGGCATCCTTCTGTATGTGGTGGGTTGTGAGGCATAGTGGGTGCAAGGTGGATGAAGTTATTGGGTGCCAGACACTGCTTGGATGTAAAAGAGATTTTATTTCACTTAACAGTCCTTTTTTATATTTTGAGAGGGAAAGAGGGTTAGGGCCAGGACACCCTTAAGCTGTTACAATTTCAATTGGCAGACTCTGGGAGTTCAATAGGAGGACAGCCATGCAGGGAAATGCCCCAGGAGGTGCCACATCTGCACATGCAGGAATGCTTTCTCCTATAGTAACAGTCTTAAATGGTTCCTAACTCAAACGTAACAGTTCCCTCAGCTTCACTACAACTGCCTCTTGTCTCTCACTAGACCCTCTGATTCACTGACTCGGAATGCCTGGAGCTCCTCCAATCTTTGCAATGATATCTCCCCAGTGGTGGCTGGTGCTCACGTTTTTTTTTTTTTTTTTTTTGGGGGGGGGGGGGGGGGCAAAAAATAAAAAAATATAAAAACATCAGTCGCCGCCACTGTGCCCATCAATTGCTCCCACTGTGCCATATCAAATGCTGCCAGTGTGCCCCCCCCCCCATCTGCACTTACCTGTCTCAGTGGGACAGCTCCTCGATTGTATTCTCCCGTCCTCTCTTCCCGTCCTCTGCTATGATTGGATGCCTGGTGTCCAATCACAGTGCCTGTCGTTTCAGCCAATCAGGTGACTGGTAACTGATCCGAGCACCTGATTGGCGACCTATGGCTCTAATCCAGTGCTTCAAAAACACTCCCCGCTGCCCATTGGCTGAGACACCTCATATACACATAATCTGACCTTGGGTTGCTCTTCTCGTATCTAGTACCACCAAGTACCCGGCCACCTAGTGGTAGAAGAGAAAAGTGCAAAAAGGCCAAACTTAGGGAGAGATCAATGATCTCTAATAATTGACCAGGGTAACTACTCCTGGCAAGTAAATTTGTAAGGCGCTCCCTCATTAAACCCCAGGGTGCTACATGTATTTTTGGGTGTTTGAGTTTTATTTGAGGAGATGGTGTACCAGCACATCTGGCATCTGGGGGCAATAATTGTGTTTTCTCATATCGTCTTCCAGGACAGCCTTTGAGATATAGGGCTCCTCCCTCCGGGACAGGAAACACGTCAAGCCAATAAAATAAAAGGTGTGGTCCTCCAGGCCCTCCTCAGTTTTTGTGTTTCCTGCCGGACGGGAAGGAGCACGTCTTGGAACTGGTAAGGGGAGCTCCTTCTCAGGGGTTTTACCTGGGGAGAGCGCCTTGATGGACCTGGCCCTTAGCACCCCTCGGTCCGAACGAAGGGAGGAGAGGGTAGCTTTCAGTCCCCGCTGCCATTTAAACGTTCGGAGAGAACGGGACCCCGATACGCGGCAATCTCCCCCTCGGAGCGCTAACCGCTCGTACCTGTCGGTCGGAGGCGGCGGGAGACGTTCGCTCTACCGACCGGCGTTCGGGTACTGTGAGCGGTACGTTCGTAAGAACGCACGGCGTCGGGGCGGAGCTTTTGCGCTCTGGCGTACGGAAGTGGGAGAGACGCACTTCCGCCGGATTCGCGTCATCAGGGGGCGCCGCAGGACCCGTTCCAGTCCTTTGGGCGCGGCGGTGTGACTACAGGGTTGCCTGGAGCAGTGTGAAGGCTCAGAGAGACTGAGTGATACACAGGAACCATGGAGAGTGCGGTTGTGCAGGTGGACTCCGGTTCAACAGGCTCCAGTACCTCTCAGGTAAGCTTGGTGAGGGCAGGCCAGGACTTACACTGGGGGGTGGGGGGTCACTCTGACCCGTAGCACCTTCCCGGGGTGGAGAACCTGCTGGTGAAGGGGGGCACTTCCTAAACAGACCCTAGAAGCACAGTGGTGTGGTCAGGGGTGGTATTTTAATGGGACCCTGTTTTTCTTTGTTTTTAGGTTAAACAGGACAGAGCCCAGATACCTTTACCCAGAAGGAAATGTGCCGTGTGTGGGGCTAAGTTAGGCACCGGTTGGGAGAAGCCGCTTTGCCCAGATTGTGTCAGTAGCCTGGTAAAAGAGGACTCGGTGGCAGCTTGTCACAATGTTTTAACATCCGTAAAGGATGAGATTGCATCCACCTTCCAATCTTTTAAAAACATGATGGATAGGATGCAGGGTCCTTCTGTCTCTTTACCCAGAGCCGTGAGTATGCCTTCCTTATCCGAACCAAGTCAGGAGGAGGAGGTGGATAGGGAGAGGTTATCCAGGTCATTAGCCTCCTCTAGGACAGAGTCTACTTCAGAATCTGAGGGGGAGGAAGAGGCCATTAGATCAGCCAGATACAAGCTGTCTTTGGATGATGTGGGTGACCTCCTCAAGGCTATATATGACACCTTAGAGATCAGAGAAGAACAGGTCCAGCTTTCAAAACACGACATGATGTATCAAGGGTCGAGTGTAATGAAAGACAGGGTATTCCCCGTCCATAAGTCGCTAGTGGAGGCGATTCTGCTGGAGTGGGAACAACCGGAAAAAAGGCCATTTTTTTCAGGTAGCCTTAGAAGGAGGTTCCCTTTTGAATCGGATGCGGTGCATCCCTGGAACAAGGTTCCCAAATTAGACGCTCCCTTGGCTAAGGTCTCTAAGAAGACAGATTTGGCCTTTGATGATATGGGTTCACTCAGGGACCCTATGGATAAGAGGGGAGATCTGCTGCTCAAGAGAGCCTGGGATGCCTCTTCCATCGGGCTTAAACTGGCCCTAGCAGCTACCTGTGTGGCCAGAAACTTGGAGTGTTGGCTTACACAGTTACAATCACATATTTCTGCAGGTACTTCTAGGCAACAGCTGTTGAAGTCCTTTCCGCTACTGTTTAAAGCGGTGGGCTTTTTAGCGGATGCCTCGGCAGAATCAGTCAAACTGGCTGCTAGATCAGCAGCACTAGTGAACGCTGCCAGAAGGGCCGTTTGGCTTAAGACCTGGTCAGGAGACACAGCTTCAAAACTAAAGTTGTGTGGATTACCCTTTTCAGGGGACCATTTGTTTGGGCCCGGCCTGCAAGAGGCGTTAGAGCGCACGCAGGATAGGAAGAAAGCTTTCCCAGAAAGGAAAAAGAGACCTGAAGGGAAACGCCTTTTTCGAAGCCCCAGGCAGCAAAACCTGCAGGAAAGGGAGGTTCGCCCCAAAAAGCATTGGACGGGTCACAAGGGAAGAGGCAGAGGAGGTATCTTATTCAATCCTCCTCAACCCTCCCCTAAAACCCAGTGACTCCTGCGTCCCGGTGGGAGGAAGACTGGGGAAGTTCCTCCCACAGTGGGAAGCTTCAACCGAAAGTCCGTTCATTCGAGATCTTGTAAGGAACGGCTACAGGTTGGAGTTTGGTTCAGTTCCCCTCCCGAACTTTCAAGTAACAAGGTTACCAAGGGACCAAGAGAAAGCAGAGGCTTTGGCTCTTCTTCTGGGGGATCTGGTGGACCAAGAAGTAATGGTGCAGGTACCTCAGGAGGAGCGAGGCTTGGGGGTTTACTCCCACGTATTCGTGGTAAAGAAACCTTCGGGGAAGTTCAGGTTAATACTGAATCTCCGTCCCCTGAACAGATTTATAAAATACAAGCGGTTCCGGATGGAGTCAATCTTCTCGGTAACCAAATTCCTGTTTCAGGGCTGTCACATGGCCACAGTGGATCTCAGGGATGCATATTTGCATATCCCGATTCATCCGGAATCTCAGAGATTTCTCAGGTTGGCGGTGAGGTTGAACACGGGGGTGTTACACCTCCAGTTTCGAGCTCTCCCCTTCGGGCTTTCAGCCTCACCAAGAGTCTTTACAAAAGTTCTGGCAGAGGCACTGGCCCCATTAAGGCTCAAGGCTATAACAGTGATCCCATATCTGGACGATCTACTGTTCATAGCCCAGTCGGCCCAACAGCTGCAGAGGGACATACAGGAGGCCTTGGTTTTCCTGCGCTCACTGGGGTGGCTGATAAACCAGGAAAAATCCCAGCTGACCCCCTCACAGGAGGTCCTGTATTTAGGATACAGGATTTCTTCAGTGGAAATGAGAGTATTTCTTCCGGAGGAGAAGATCGGCAAGCTAGAGCAGGCGGTAGCCCAGCTTCAATCTGGTCGGGAAGCCCAGATCAGGGAGGTGATGAGAGTCCTAGGGTTGATGACATCATGCTTTCCAGCGGTGGCCTGGGCAAGACATCATCAGCGTCCTTTACAAAGACTCATGCTCCGTTATTGGGATGGCAGGCAGGAGAGCCTGGATCAGGTTATGCCCCTATCCTCGGCAGTCAGGAGGTCTCTTTGGTGGTGGCGGGCCCAGGTCAACCTAGACAGGGGTCTTCCCTGGTCCCCACAAGCTACGGTGGTGGTCACGACCGATGCCAGTGCGCTGGGTTGGGGTGCCCACCTAGAGGGAACCTTAGCCCAGGGTTCCTGGTCGAACCTAGAGACAGGTCGTTCCTCAAACCAGAAGGAACTTCTGGCAGTCTGGAAAGCTATAGAAACATTCCAGTCCCGGTTACATGGCAGGGATCTGCAAGTTCGCTCAGACAATGTGACAGCAGTAGCCTACCTGAACAAGCAAGGGGGAACCAGAAGCCCTGCACTGCAGGTAATTGCGGACAAAATCTTCTGCTGGGCAGAGAAGAATTTGTCCTCAATATCAGCCATTCACCTAAAGGGAACCCAGAATTTCCTGGCCGACTTTCTCAGTCGCCAGAAGATAGGTCAGGACGAGTGGGCCCTCAACAAGGAAGTGTTCGAGAAGATCGTGTCATGCTGGGGAAGGCCAGAAATAGACCTATTTGCAACAGAAGGCAACAGGAAGGTGACACAATTTTTTTCGGTTCACCCACAGGATCGGGCCAGGGGGATAGACGCCCTTGCCAATCCATGGATGTTTGGCCTGTGTTACGCCTTTCCTCCCGTAAGGATGGTGGCGGAGGTTCTGCAGAAGTTCCGTTCGGAAACTACGGACCTCATTTTAGTAGCTCCTTTTTGGCCAAGGAGACCCTGGTTTGCCAGCATAAAGAGATTGGCCGTACATCCTCCGCTGTTTCTACCAGTCAGGGAGGACTTACTTTCCCAGGGGCCGATCCTGTGCCCTCAGATAGAGAGGCTCAAGCTTGCGGCCTGGTATCTGAGGAACAAATCTTAAGGTCACAGGGTTTCTCAGAGAGAGTGATTAGGACCTTGTTAGAATGCCGTAAACCTGTTACTAGGGCAATTTACGCCAAGGTAGGAAAGAGGTTTAATTCCTGGTTGCGAGAACAGGGGATTGCAAGTCCCGGGGTCCCGGCAGTCCTAGATTTTCTACAGGCAGGGGTAGAACTGGGCCTATCTATCAGCACTCTAAAGGTACAGGTGGCGGCCTTAAGTGTTTTCCTTCAGTCCTCCCTTCAGCAGAATCCATTTGTCAGGAACTTCTTCAAGGCTCTATCTAGATCCAGGCCTGTGAGAATGAAGTCCTGTCCTACTTGGGATTTGGCCTTGGTTCTTAGAGCTCTGACCCAAGATCCATTTGAACCATTAGAGGGGGCTTCACTTAAGTGGATTGTACTAAAGACTGTATTTTTGATAGCGATCACGTCAGCTAGAAGGGTCAGTGATCTACAAGCGCTCTCGGTCAGAGAGCCATTTCTGTTAATCTTAGAGGACAGGGTAGTACTTAAGACTGATCCTAGTTTTCTTCCTAAAGTGGTGTCCACTTTTCATAGGACACAGGATATTATTTTGCCAACTTTTTTCTCAACCTCAGACAAGGATGAGGCGAGATCTTTAAGTTTGTTAGACGTCAGGAGAAGTCTATTGATTTTTTTAGAAGCCACTAAGGTCTTCAGGAAGTCAGACTCACTTTTTGTTAATTTTTCGGGCGCCCGCAAGGGCTGCAAGGCGTCCAAAGCGTCTATCGCCAGGTGGATACGAATGGCGATAGTTAAAGCCTATGAGTTAGAGGGGAAGCAGGCACCCTTAGTTAAGGCACACTCTACAAGGGCGGTTTCCGCATCATGGGCAGAGAGGGCTGGAGCCTCTCCGGAGGAGATCTGCAAAGCAGCAACGTGGTCCAGCTACTCAACGTTCGCAAGACATTACCGTCTGGATTTATGGTCTGATAAAGAGCAGACTTTTGGACGTAAGGTCCTCCAGGCAGTGGTCCCGCCCTGACAAGGTGAGCTCCTTGCTTATCATCTCAAAGGCTGTCCTGGAAGACGATATGAGAAAACCGGAGTTAGACTTACCGGTAACTCTTTTTCTAGGAGTCTTCCAGGACAGCCTGGCTTCCCACCCAAAGTTGTTTAAATTGGACTAAGTGGTGAGGATGTGTATTAACATGATTGTTAGTGTGTTATGTCTTTCAGAGCCTCCCGGCGGTTCTTGGAGTAAAACTGAGGAGGGCCTGGAGGACCACACCTTTTATTTTATTGGCTTGACGTGTTTCCTGTCCCGGAGGGAGGAGCCCTATATCTCAAAGGCTGTCCTGGAAGACTCCTAGAAAAAGAGTTACCGGTAAGTCTAACTCCGGTTTTTTTTTTTTTTTTTAATTCATTTTTATTGAAAGAAATAGAATTTGTCATACAATTCTCAATATGCAGGTATCAAAACCTACAAGTATCAAAATATTCAGGTATCAAAGCATACATTGAGGTACATCAGTATGAGGACCAGTAGTTCCGAGACAGTAGTTTTGCTTCTGATTGACAGCAGGAGTTGTCAAGGAGCTACCTAGTAGGAGATAGATGTGCGTACCTCAGATGGAATAGGGGATAAGGGGGGGGGGGAGTAAAGGAGGGAGCAGAAAGAAAGGAAAAGATTGAGGAGAGAGCCTAGAAGAGCCACGAGTACAATGTTACACTGTTACAGTACGGTTCGCGTGTGAACATTATTTCAGCAGAGACTATAAAGCGGGACCATCATGCACACTTCCAGGGACTATGACCCAGTGCTCGTCGTCATCCAGGCGTTCCATAACTTCTAGTATTGTTCAAAAGTGCGAAGTATGCGCTCAAATGTATAGTTATATTGTACCATATTAACCACTTCAAGAACACTAGGGGCCTGGTTTGTTTTCCATCTTCTAGTGATGAGTAATTTTGGCTGCTAAGAGAATATGAGTAACTATTTTGCGACAATCAGGTGGAAATTGTTCTATTCCGATGTTGAGAATGGCCAGGGCAGCCATAGGAGGGGTAAGAATACTAGTTATATCTGAGATGACACGGAACAACTTGTTCCAAAAGCTCGTGCTTGCAAGTGCAGAAAATGTGCATGATCTGTCCCACTACCCCGCACTCCCTCCAACATAGTGGGGACTGCGACGGGAGGAACTTAAACAATCTATACGGGGTGAGATACCACCTCCAAAGTAATTTTATTGGATAGTTCCCAGTGATTAGCACATTTTGAGGCCTGATATACCGATTTAGAGGCTGCAATCCATTGGGCATTGGTAAACGAGGACCCCTACTCTGACTCCCATTTCAAGTGTGGTGCAGTTTTTTGAAAAACAAGTTTGTTTCGTAAAAAATTGTAAAATAGTGAGGTTCCCTTGGATTTGGGATGTTCTACGCTCATGAGATATTGCCAACCAGGGGCAAATACTGACAGCTTTGTCGAGCTCAAAGAAGTGATATAATGTAGGATGCGAATGTATGTATAGTGTTCCGTGCTAGGTATGTCAAAGTCAGCTTGAAGTGATGTAAATGTTTTAGGGGAGTTGTCCAGGAGTAGCTGTTCCAAAGCTAAAATACCTTGATCTCTCCATTTTCTGAAGAGACAGGTTAGGGATCAGCAACTCCAAGACCTCTATTGGGATTGGTATAAGGTGTTGTTGTGTTAGAGGAGAGCTAGTCGATATAAAGCATTTCCAGGCTTCCAGAGAGGCCTGAATGGAGAGAAGCGTTTTGTTAAGCAGGCCGGGTTTCCATGTATCGGCTATTAGTAGGTTCACCAGGGCCGGGGTGGAAGCAGCAGAAAGTTCAATGTTGGTCCATCTATTATTTATGCCTGGTCGGAGCCAGCTTCTGAGTTGAGCCAGCTGTGAGGCCGTCCAGTAATCTTTCAGATCGACCATGCCCATGCCGCCAGCAAATTTGTGTTTTAAAAGTTGGGCTTGGGAACTTCTAGGTTTCATGCCTTTCCGAATCTGGGCCCTCATCAACTTAGTAAGCGCTATGAAATGAGAACGCTTGGGGAGAATAGGCAATGTTCTGAACAGGTAAAGAATTTGTGGCAGCAACATTTTAAAAGCCGCAAGGCAGCCCATCCAAGAAAGCTCATATCTAGTGGAACTTTGGGTTTCTCTGCTTAGTTTTTTAATCAGGGAGGAATAGTTAATTTCAGCTAACTGCGTAACATTGGCAGTCAGTTGAAGCCCTAGAAATGGGATCTCTCCAGCACTCCATGTGTAGGCATAAGAGTCCTGTAAGCTTTTACATAGACCCGGCTCAACACCTAAGTTGAGGATAAGCGATTTATTACAATTTACTTCGTAGTATGAGATTCTACTGAAGGTATTAAGAAGTTGGTGTGTTGCTGCTAAGGATGTCTTTGGTTCTGTCAGGAAGATGATTATGTCATCCGCGAACAAATTAATGATATGGGAGTCAGAGTCCAGGTTGAAGCCCTTAATCGTGGGTGTAGATCTTATTGCCTCTGCTAGGGGTTCTATTAACAGATTGAAAATACTCGGGGATAACGGACAGCCTTGGCGGGTTCCATTCATGATTGGGAAGGAAGAGGATAATGTGTTGAAAGTGTATACCCGTGCTGAAGGAACGGAATACAGCGCCAGTATGGCCGCTAAAATAGGACCCTTGAAACCAAACTTTTCCAGCGTAGCTCACATATAGCCCCAGTGGATACGGTCGAATGCCTTCTCCGCATCCAAAGAGAGGAGCAGAGAAGGCACCCGACTGGACCCAGCATATTGTATCAAATTAATGACTCTCCTAGTTGCGTCGGAGGCTTGGCGCCCCTTGAGAAACCCGTCTGATCAGGGTTAACAAGAGTGGGTAATATATACGATAATCTATGGGCAATGATTTTCGCATATAGTTTTACGTCTGTATTCAGCAAGGATATAGGCCTGTAGTTAGCTGGGCAAGCTGGGTCTTTACCAGGTTTGGGGATGGTTACAACATGAGCCTGCAGCATTTCTGACGGAAAGGCGGCTGAGGCTGCAGCCGCCGCGAACACCGGAGAGAGATTCGCACCAAGTGTCTCATGGAACTGTTTATAGTAGTCGTTAGACCATCAGGTCCTGGGGACTTCCCTAAGGGTAGTGATTTAATGGCTCTGCAAATTTCTGAAGGGGAGGTTGGTGCATTTAGATCCTGTAATTGTTCATTGGTCAATTTTAGGCAGTCGCAGAGAGGACAGGAAAGATGATATCTCTTCTGGTCTCAGTTGTGCAGTCTCAGGGTCCTCCCTTAAGTTGTATAGCTTACTATAGTAGGCCGCAAAGGCATTGGCAATGCCCTTCGGGTCCATGGTTTTGGTGTTGGTGCAGGGGTCTTCTAGATGTTCTATTTTGGATTGTGACTTCTTGGCTTTCAGTCTGCTAGCTAGGAATTTGCTTGCTTTGTTACCAGAGGAATAGGTTGTCAGTTTAAGGGCTTTGACATGTTTATTGTGGTGTTCTAGAAGCATTATTCTTAGTGTCGTATGAAGTTTAGATAGTTTTGTAGCTAAGGATGTGGAGGGGTTAATTTATTATTGGCCTCTGTCGTGCGAATCTCTCTCAGTACCTCGTCAAGCAGCCGGAGCCTCTGCCCCCTCATACGTGAACATATTTGAGTAAGGATACCCCTGATAAAGGCCTTATGGGCACACCAAGTCATAAACGGATCTAATACAGATGGAGAATTAAGCCTGAAATATTCCTGAAGATGTTTCTCAATAGTCGCCACTTTTTGTGGGGAGCTAAAAACCTGTGAGTTAACTCTCCAGATATATGCAGGGTTGGGCGTGTACTCCTCCAGGATAGATATAGAAACGGGTGCATGGTCCGACCACGTTATGTCGTGTATACTGGAGGAGGACACCGCCCGTAACAGAACCCTATCCACCAGGATCATATCCAACCTTAAGTACGAGTTGTGGCATGTTGACAGCGCCACAAGTCGTACACATCTTCTAAGTGAAATAAAGGTTGGAGTGCTCTGAGTGAGTGTGAATGTTTCACTGAGATATCCATATCCGGATCAGCTGTCAGGTTTAAAGTCCCCACAAACAATCAATGCCCCCCGCTTACATTTAGAAACTGTCGAGAACAACCTTTTAGCAAACCCATACTGACAACTATTTGGCGCATAAGCATTGACAATTGTATAAAGTCTACCGTTGATATCACAAATGAGGATCAAAAATCTACCGTCTGGATCCTGTATAGAGTCGTGGAGTTTGAAGGCCACCAAGTTCTTAATCGCTATAAGGACTCCTTTTCGCTTGCAAGAGGCTGAAGCGGTAAATACATGGGGGAATTTCTTGGGTGTGAACACTGGGGAGGCCAAAGCCTGATAAATGTGTTTCTTGTATGCATACCAGGTCACTCCCCAACTTGAGGGCCTCCTTCCAAAGGGAGGCACGCTTTGCCAGATGATTGAGGCCTCATATGTTAAAGGATGTTGCAGTAATGGGCATAAAAAGATGTGGAGTACCTTATGATCGTTGCAATCCAAACTTGGGGGTATGTAGACCTTAGTTCTTCGAGGCCTGTTCGTACCGTAAGCATCGTTGTGCTTTTCCATGGCCGTACAACTATTGGGTGTGTCGGGTGGTAGGAAGCTGTACATCTGGCTCAGCAAGCTGAAGAGGAAGGAAAAGGAAAGAAAAAAAAAAAATAGATCCAAAAAGAAAACCGAGGCTAAGCTTTGTGTGTAAAAAGGGAGGAGCGACCTCAAAAGGGGTCTGATTGCAGGTATACTGCACAAGATCCATGAGGGGGGGGTTTTCACATGGAGAAGCTCCAGTAAGCCGGGGAGCGTTGAAAAGAGAATATAATCAAAGTAGTGGACCAGAGGTGGCTGCATCTCAATGGATTTGGTGTTTCCTCTTGTGAGAGACCACCTGCTAATCTTCTTGGATCTGCGATTTGGGGTGTTGCTGTTGGGGAGTCGGTAGCTGGTCAGGGAGGATGTCCCATTTTCGGAGGAGAGCCAGCCCTTCCTCTAATGTATTAACCACTGACATAGTGTTATTTCTGGAGATAACCAGACGAGTAGGATAGCCCCAACGATACATAATGTCATGATTCCGCAGGGCTTTTGTGATTGTCAGGAGTGACTTTCTCTTTTGTAAGGTGTATTGAGATAGGTCAGTAAACAGTTGGAGATTTGAGAATCGCTCAGGCAATTGTTCTTTTTTTGCGGAAGCATGCCGCAAGCTGCTCTTTTATGTGAAAGAAATGGACTCTCATTATTACGTCCCTGGGGACATCTTCATGAATAAAAGAGGGCTTAGGCAGTCTATGTATCCTGTCAATAACTACTTCTGTGTCAGACACATTAGGGATAGCTGCGCGGATCAGGTCACAGGCATATTGGTTCAGTTGGCTCTCTGGGACTGACTCAGGGACACCTCTGATCTTAAGGTTGTTGCATCTAGCCCGGTCCTCAAGGTCTGCGATTTTAGCAGTAAGCGACTCTATTTGGTCATCCCGGTCCTTATGGGCGTCAATAAGCATGTTGTGTGAAGAGGCAAATTCACCCATTTTGCTCTCTATGTGATCTACTCTGTTCCCCAGATCAGTCACATCAGCTTGAACTTTAGCCACACATTGCAAAATGTCAGTATTAAGAGAGGCCCGCAGCGAAGATGGCATATCCTTCAGAACTGTTTCTGAGACAGGTTGATTTGAGACAGGGAAGGTAAGGCATGAGTCAGGCAGGTCAGTGATGGCTAGAGCAGGGTTACGTTCAGGGCTTACCTCTGCCTGTATGGGGTCTTCCGACAGCCTGGGCTTGCTCTTGGCTGGGCTCTGTGCTAGCAGAGTTGCAGGGTCTGGAGATCCAGGCCTCGAGCCATGAGACTTTCCCGCAGATCCGGAGCTGGGATGCGCTGGGGACGACGCGCTGGAGTTCCCCGGGGAAGATCCACTGGCGCTATCTTGACGGCATGTGTGGCGGCGGGGGGGGGGGAAGAAATGAGGGAGCTTCCCCGCACTAACCGTGTCTCGCCTCCTCCTTTCCATCCCAGAGTGTTCTCTGCAGCTGGCGGGTGCAGGAGGTAGCTTTAGGTCGCCGATTCGTCGCCTCTGCTTGTGATAATCCCCGGCTGTGTGGAGGAGCTACAGGCTTAAGTCTCCATTCAGCCGTGCGGTAGCCACACCCCCCCCGCAATAATTGTTTTGATAACGCCCTCCCCCACAAAAAGTCAGTAACAAATAACTGAATTATAGGTGTGGCCAGATTACAGTAAAAAATGTGCGGGGGTTAAAGGGGCATTACTAAACAAAACCCGAGCCTACTATTACCCCCCCCCCCCCCCGTCATACTTCGCACACACATGCCACAGTCCTACCCACAAAATATGCTTTAATGACTGATCCACACGCAAGAGTATAACAGATATACAGACCTCGGCACAAATTTGTTCGATAAGCCATATTCAAGTAAATTTGTGATTTAAATTGAGTTTGCTTATCATGTGTCGGTCAGTTCAGTTCCACGGTCTAATTAAATTCTTATGTTTGAAAAATCCACGGCTCCCAAATTTTCTATCTCTATTTATTTATTTTTTCCTAATCCACCCGGACCAACGAATATATGAAATGAATACCGAAGATACAGAACAAAGTCTGAAAATTAATCGGTTCAACATAACGAATGTGATGAAACTAAATTCTTCAGTGAGCGAATGTATCCAAACTGAAAATTTTCAGCATGCACATGTCTAAGGCCGAGTTCACACTGGAACCCGCTGCGGATCACACAGGAGCGCTGTGCGTCCCTGTTCCCCATTTCGGGGACGAATCGGAGCCGAATCTATTCCTGAATTTGGCCCTGAAACAAAGCCAAAGACATACAGAGTTTCTGTGCAGTGCACTCCGCAGCTACAACGAAGATATGTGAACTGGCTCTATAGGGAGCCAGTCACATTCTCCTGCTATGCGGAGAAACTCGCATCTGATTTGCATAGGTGTGAATCCGGCCTAAAAGCACAGACCACTTTTTAGACTGTATGCCCATATCCCCCCCCCCCCGGTCACAGACTGACACCCCCATTACTGATTTCCCCCCCCCCCCCCCCCCCCAATACATACAGTGAAAATAGAGGTGCTGGGATTTTGATGCAAGTTTAACTGCTTCCAGGAGCATTCTTGTTCTGGGATGTGACCTCCTCCCATTCCCTCAGACACAGCGCCTCACTGATCACTGGAAAGAGCCTATGACTTGGGCTCTTTACCATGTGATCATTTGTGTCAAATCATAGAGTAAACAAGAAAAGCCGGTTGTCGGCATTCATTTCCTCATGCTGCCAGCACATGAGGTGAGGGAGAGCTGGTAAGTGGCATTCCTCAGCGATAGGGATGAGCCGAACACCCCCCTGTTAGGTTAGCACCAGAACTTTCGAACCGACCGAAAATTTGTGTCTATGGGACTCGAACGTTCGAAATAAAAAGTGCTAATTTTAATGGCTAATATGCAAAATATTGTCCTAAAAAGGGTTTGGGGACCTGGCTCCTGCTCCAGGGGACATGGGTCAATGCCTAAAATGATTTTAAAAATGACCGTTTTTTCAGGAGCACTGATTTTAATGACAAAGTGAAAAAAAGAAAGTGAAATATTCCTTTAAATATCGTGCCTGGTGGGTGTCTATAGTATGCCTGTGAAGTGCCACGTGTTTCCCGTGTTTAGAACAGTCCCTGCACAAAATGACAAACGGAAATTAACGGGGAAAAGTCATTTAAAACTGCTTGCGGTTTTAATGTAATATCTGGTTCCAGCAATGTCGTCGTCGTCGTCGTCGTCGTCCTGTGTGATGGGTGGGACAGAGGGAACACTGTCTGGATAAAGGGGGCCTTGAGAGGCAAGGAAGTCCTCCTCTTCCTGCCTCAAGTGCCCTGTCCAGTATTCCACGCAGCGTATGCTCCAACAGGTGGACGAGAGGTACAGTGTCACTAATGCATGCACTGTCACTGCTCACCATCCTTGTGGCCTCCTCAAACGGTGACAGGACAGTGCATGCATCCCTGATCATGCCCCACTGGCATGGTGAGAAGAAAACGAGCTCCCCTGACCCTGTCCTGGTGCCGTAGTCGCACAGGTACTCATTGATGGCCCTCTGCTGCGTGTGCAGCTGCTGCAGCAGGGCCAACGTTGAGTTCCACCTGGTGGGCATGTCACTTATAAGGCGGTTCTTGGGCAGGTTCAACTCCTTTTGGTGGCTCAGCCAGCCGAGCACAGGCATTAAATAATCAGTGGAAATGCACACAGACTTTGCTGGCCTGCTTCAGGACATCCTGTAAGCCCAGGTACCTGCCCAAGAACCGCTGCACCACCAGGTTAAGGACTAGTGATGGCCGAACGGTTCGCCCGGCGGTCGTTTCGCGGCGAATTTCCGACATTCGCGGTCCGCACGTTCGAACGCCTTTTTCCGTCGTTCGCCGCGGCGGACTTACGTGTTTAATGTATACAAGAACTTTAACCTTTGGTGACACGTTTATCATGTGATACAGGACAGCCAATTGAGACATGACAGCACATGGACACTTGTACATTCCCCCTAACCTATAAATACACCCGATCCGGTGGCCATTTTACATTCTTTCTTCTGTTACGATAGGGACAGGTTCCTGTGTGGAGTAGGGAGAGATAAACCACTAGCTATTTGGTACACAAAAGTTCTTTTCAGGACTGGTATAGGTGTTAGGTGTTGATAGGTTTGCTGTGCTGCTGATTCTTGCAGCAGCCTGAGTGTCTTTTGTTAGTTTAGAGAAAGGGAAAGGACGGTGTATGCTACAGGGACAGCCAGATTAGTCTTTCATCATCATCATCATCATCATCATCATTAGCTGTTACTATCAAGGTCCACAAAAGAGCTGTTCCAGTAACCACTAATCGTTCTCTTTTTTTGCCAATTTGTATAGGGACAGGAAGGAAGCAGTGTTGTCAGGCAGTGAGGGTAATTTTAAAGACTTGCTGTTATTATTGTTCCACAAAGGTTCTTTTCAGGACTGGTATCAGTGGTACAGTAATAGGCTTGTACATGTATAATATTCTTTCTTCCAAATATAGAAAGGATATTATACTTGACTGCTGCCCTTCTGCTGCAGTCTGCTAAACATTCACAACTCACTTGTTCCACAAAAGTTCTTATAAGGACTGGTAACTTGGTATAGGGTGCTACGGTACATAGGCTTGAGTGCGGTACAGTCTGCTGTTCTGTAAGGACCGCTATCGGTCCACAATAGATAGGGTTGACGTGCACCACTGCTGACCGCTCACCTATACTGCAGCAGTCCTTCAGCGGTATAGGGACTGACGTACAGTCTGCTAATCACTAACACACAACCTGCTTGTTCCACAAAAGTTCTTATAAGGACTGGTAACTTGGTATAGGGTGCTACGGTACATAGGCTTGAGTGCGGTACAGTCTGCTGTTCTGTAAGGACCGCTATCGGTCCACAATAGATAGGGTTGACGTGCACCACTGCTGACCGCTGCCCTATACTGCAGCAGTCCTTCAGCGGTATAGGGACTGACGTACAGTCTGCTAAACACTAATACACAACCTGCTTGGTCCACAAAAGTTCTTATAAGGACTGGTAACTTGGTATAGGGTGCTACGGTACATAGGCTTGAGTGCGGTACAGTCTGCTGTTCTGTAAGGACCGCTATCGGTCCACAATAGATAGGGTTGACGTGCACCACTGCTGACCGCTGCCCTATACTGCAGCAGTCCTTCAGCGGTATAGGGACTGACGTACAGTCTGCTAAACACTAATACACAACCTGCTTGGTCCACAAAAGTTCTTATAAGGACTGGTAACTTGGTATAGGGTGCTACGGTACATAGGCTTGAGTGCGGTACAGTCTGCTGTTCTGTAAGGACCGCTATCGGTCCACAATAGATAGGGTTGACGTGCACCACTGCTGACCGCTCACCTATACTGCAGCAGTCCTTCAGCGGTATAGGGACTGACGTACAGTCTGCTAATCACTAACACACAACCTGCTTGTTCCACAAAAGTTCTTATAAGGACTGGTAACTTGGTATAGGGTGCTACGGTACATAGGCTTGAGTGCGGTACAGTCTGCTGTTCTGTAAGGACCGCTATCGGTCCACAATAGATAGGGTTGACGTGCACCACTGCTGACCGCTGCCCTATACTGCAGCAGTCCTTCAGCGGTATAGGGACTGACGTACAGTCTGCTAATCACTAACACACAACCTGCTTGTTCCACAAAAGTTCTTATAAGGACTGGTAACTTGGTATAGGGTGCTACGGTACATAGGCTTGAGTGCGGTACAGTCTGCTGTTCTGTAAGGACCGCTATCGGTCCACAATAGATAGGGTTGACGTGCACCACTGCTGACCGCTGCCCTATACTGCAGCAGTCCTTCAGCGGTATAGGGACTGACGTACAGTCTGCTAAACACTAATACACAACCTGCTTGGTCCACAAAAGTTCTTATAAGGACTGGTAACTTGGTATAGGGTGCTACGGTACATAGGCTTGAGTGCGGTACAGTCTGCTGTTCTGTAAGGACCGCTATAGGTCCACAATAGATAGGGTTGACGTGCACCACTGCTGACCGCTCACCTATACTGCAGCAGTCCTTCAGCGGTATAGGGACTGACGTACAGTCTGCTAATCACTAACACACAACCTGCTTGTTCCACAAAAGTTCTTATAAGGACTGGTAACTTGGTATAGGGTGCTACGGTACATAGGCTTGAGTGCGGTACAGTCTGCTGTTCTGTAAGGACCGCTATCGGTCCACAATAGATAGGGTTGACGTGCACCACTGCTGACCGCTGCCCTATACTGCAGCAGTCCTTCAGCGGTATAGGGACTGACGTACAGTCTGCTAAACACTAATACACAACCTGCTTGGTCCACAAAAGTTCTTATAAGGACTGGTAACTTGGTATAGGGTGCTACGGTACATAGGCTTGAGTGCGGTACAGTCTGCTGTTCTGTAAGGACCGCTATCGGTCCACAATAGATAGGGTTGACGTGCACCACTGCTGACCGCTGCCCTATACTGCAGCAGTCCTTCAGCGGTATAGGGACTGACGTACAGTCTGCTAAACACTAATACACAACCTGCTTGGTCCACAAAAGTTCTTATAAGGACTGGTAACTTGGTATAGGGTGCTACGGTACATAGGCTTGAGTGCGGTACAGTCTGCTGTTCTGTAAGGACCGCTATCGGTCCACAATAGATAGGGTTGACGTGCACCACTGCTGACCGCTCACCTATACTGCAGCAGTCCTTCAGCGGTATAGGGACTGACGTACAGTCTGCTAATCACTAACACACAACCTGCTTGTTCCACAAAAGTTCTTATAAGGACTGGTAACTTGGTATAGGGTGCTACGGTACATAGGCTTGAGTGCGGTACAGTCTGCTGTTCTGTAAGGACCGCTATCGGTCCACAATAGATAGGGTTGACGTGCACCACTGCTGACCGCTGCCCTATACTGCAGCAGTCCTTCAGCGGTATAGGGACTGACGTACAGTCTGCTAATCACTAACACACAACCTGCTTGTTCCACAAAAGTTCTTATAAGGACTGGTAACTTGGTATAGGGTGCTACGGTACATAGGCTTGAGTGCGGTACAGTCTGCTGTTCTGTAAGGACCGCTATAGGTCCACAATAGATAGGGTTGACGTGCACCACTGCTGACCGCTCACCTATACTGCAGCAGTCCTTCAGCGGTATAGGGACTAAGAGTTTTGTCACAGGGTCATTTAAAAAATGACATGCAGAGGAAGAGGCAGGGCCCTTCCGCAGGGGTGGTAGGGGTAGGGCAGGAGCAACAGGCTTGAGCCAAAGTGGGAAGTTGCAGAAGGTGCGTTCAATTACTTTAAAGGATGCACCAGACTTGGTTGAGTGGCTCGCTCAGCCTTACTCTTCTGCACCCTCCTCATCCTCTCGATCTGCACCCTCTTCTTCACTCTCTGCTATGTGCACCCCCAAAGACACTACCACCAACAACACGACCACCACCACCACCACCACATACCTTCCGCTTGAGTCACTGGAATTATTTTCCGATCCATATCAAGAGGACATTTCTGATGCGCAGCCACTCTTGGTATTGGATCAGGAAGAGGAGGTAGCAACAAGCGCTACTCAGCAGTCTGACGCCAGTACCCAGATCAGCCCAAGGAGGAGGTTGGTCCCCGGTGTTGCTGCCTACTCCGAGATCTCTACTTATAGCGGTGGGGAAGGTGACGTTGATGATGACGTGTCTAGTGATGTCACGTGGGTGCCCACAAGAGAGGAAGAGGAGGGGAGTTCAGAGGGAGATATGGACCAGCAGATAGGGAGGAGAAGCAGCAATGACTTACATTGCACAGCAGGGACAAAGCAGACTGCAAATGTATCAGGAGCGAGTCATCGACCATGTACGGTTCACATCTGGCGCTCCCAGGACACCGGCACATGGCTCCGCAGTGTGGGCTTTTTTTAACGTGTCCGCTGCTGACAATAGCGTTGCCATCTGCAATCTTTGCAGTCAACGCGTTAGTCGCGGTAAGCCCAATACTCACCTAGGGACGACCGCCTTAAGAAGGCACATGAGCAGCCATCACCGAGCCCAGTGGGAGCAACGGAACACACAAAGCCACACTGCAGGCTCTCACCGTCCAGCCTCGTCTTCTACTTCTCCTTCTCCTCTCTCCTCACAATTGTCCTCCACTCCACCTTCCATCACGCCAAGCTCACATTTTTCTGCAAAAAGGCAGGCTTCCGTGGGCCTAATGTTTGAGCGTAAAAAAATGATGATGCCGGATAACCCTCTTGCCCAACGGTTGGCGGCTGGCTTGTCAGAACTCATAGCCCGCCAACTACTGCCATATAAACTGGTGGACTCGGAGGCCTTTCGCAAATTTGTGGCCATTGGAACACCACAATGGAAGGTCCCAGGAAGGAAGTATTTCTCAGAGAAGGGCATCCCAGAGCTATATGGCCATGTTCAGCGGCAAGTGAATGTATCTCTGGCACACAGTGTCGGTGCCAAGATACATCTGACCACAGACACGTGGTCTAGCAAACACGGGCAGGGAAGGTATATCAGTTTTACTGCCCACTGGGTGAACCTTCTGACGGCCGTCAAGCATGTAACCCGTGGCACCCGTGTAGATTTGGTTTTACCGCCACGGATTGCATGCAGGCCTGACTCTTCTTCTCCTCCTCCTACTCCATCCTCCTCCCTCTCCTCCTCAGCTGCCTCCTCCTTTTCCGCTGCTAGCGTCTCTTCCACTGCACCGCCCAAGCTCCCCAGAACCTATTCCACATGCCAGGTGAGACGTTGCCATGCCGTGCTGCGTCTGTTGTGCCTGGAAGCAAAGAGCCACACTGGCCCGGCACTCCTTTCAGCTTTGCGTTCACAGGCAGATGAGTGGCTAACACCGCTCAATTTGACAGTTGGTAAAGTGGTGTGTGACAACGGTGCCAATCTGCTTAGCGCATTGAAACAGGGCAAAATCACGCACGTGCCGTGCATGGCACACGTCTTAAACTTGGTCGTGCAGCGATTCCTTGTCAAATACCCTGGGGTCCAGGACATCTTGCGGCAGGCAAGGAAAATCTCGGCCCATTTCAGAAGATCTTACACGGCCATGGCTCGCCTTGCTGACATTCAGCGGCGACACCATCTGCCGGTCAGACGTCTTATTTGCGATTGCCCGACGCGATGGAACTCAACCTTCTATATGCTTGATAGGCTGCTCCAGCAGAAACGTGCAGTTAACGTCTACCTGTATGAACTCTGCGAAAGAAACGGTTCTGGGGAGCTGGGTTTTTTTTCACCGCGCCAGTGGCTGCTCATGCGCGACACATGCAGACTTCTGCGGCCATTTGAGGAGATCACCAAACTGGTCAGTCGCAGCCATGGCGCCATCAGTGACATGGTACCTTATGCCTTCTTTCTGGAGCGTGCATTGCGTCGTGTCATTGATCAGGCTGTGGAGGAGCAGGAGCGGGAAGATGAGGAAGTCGCAATGCTGGATGAATTCCCAGGGGGGGCTACTCTATCTGAGACAAGTCAACAACAGGAGTCTGATGAGGAGTCAGAGGAGGATGGTGCCGGGGCGGATGAGCAGGAGCAAGAAGAGCATGCTTTAAACCTTTCTGGGATCCCTGTTGTGCGTGGATGGGGAGAGGAGAATGAAGAGGACGACATTATCCTGGATGATGAGCAGGAGCCAGGCCACCACACCGCTTCCACTTTAGTGCAAATGGGGGCCTTCATGCTCCAGTGTTTTAATAGGGACCCCCGTATAAAAAGCATGAGGGTCAAGGACCAGTACTGGGTGGCAACGTACTTAGACCCCCGGTACAAACACAAAATGGCGGAAATGTTACCGCCGTCGCAGAGGGCTGTCAGAATGCAGCACTTCCAGGCCTTGCTTCGAGAAATGCTGCATTCTGCTTTTGCGTGCGCTGGCAGAGGAGCAATTCCCACTCCCAGAGAAGGATTTGCGGGTACCAATCCAACAGCGCCTGCAAGAAGAGGCCGGTTTGAAGATGTGTTGGTGACTTCGGATATGAGGTCATTCTTTCAGCCGACCCATCGACAGGTGTCATCCGGATCCAGCATCAGGGAACGCCTAGACCGTCAGGTGTCCGACTACATTGGGTTAACGGCCGATGTGGACGCTCTGAGGAGTGATGAACCCCTAGACTACTGGGTGGGCAGGCTTGACCTCTGGCCAGAGCTTGCCCAATTTGCAATCGAACTGTTGGCTTGCCCCTCATCCAGTGTCCTGTCCGAAAGGACGTTCAGCGCAGCAGGGGGGATTGTGACCGATAAGCGTACTCGCCTAGCTCACCACAGTGTTAACTACCTCACATTTCTAAAAATGAATGAGGCATGGATCTCGGAGGAATTCAACACATGTGACCAGTAGACCATGTATATGTCTATAAACTATTTTTTTAATCAAGCACACAGACCTTCTTAATTCATTTGGCTCACTTCCTTGACCCAAAAAAGCACACCGTACTATATGCCCCTACCCTCCTCTTTGAAGAGGTTGAGCGGTGTCATATTTCTACTGGGGCTGCTTATGATATCCCTGTGCTGTGCTGACTTCCTCCTGGGGGTTCTTATTATGAAGGGATCACACTATCCCTGTGCTGTGCTGACTTCCTCCTGGGGGTTCTTATTATGAGGGGATCACACCATCCCTGTGCTGTGCTGACTTCCTCCTGGGGCTGCTTACGGTGCTGCTGTCAGTGCTGTATGTCACGGTGCTGCTGTCAGTGCTGTATGTCACGGTGCTGCTGTCAGCGCTGTATGTCACGGTGCTGCTGTCAGCGCTGTATGTCACGGTGCTGCTGTCAGCGCTGTATGTCACGGTGCTGCTGTCAGCGCTGTATGTCACGGTGCTGCTGTCAGCGCTGTATGTCACGGTGCTGCTGTCAGCGCTGTATGTCACGGTGCTGCTGTCAGCGCTGTATGTCACGGTGCTGCTGTCAGCGCTGTATGTCACGGTGCTGCTGTCAGCGCTGTATGTCACGGTGCTGCTGTCAGCGCTGTATGTCACGGTGCTGCTGTCAGCGCTGTATGTCACGGTGCTGCTGTCAGCGCTGTATGTCACGGTGCTGCTGTCAGTGCTCTGTATTACGGTGCTGCTGTCAGATGCCTCTATCACGGTGCATGTGTCATTCCGGTATGTCACGCTGCTGGTGATCATCTCCTGCACCCTCTTCTTTGCCTACCCTGGTCCCTGACCTTCCCTCTCCTCCATTGCCTTCATTAGCTCCATAGTCCTGAATTGTTAGAACAATTTCCCAAATAAAATAAAAATGCTTGTAGTTATCGATCCCAAATTCACCTCATACATGTATTATGTCATTGTCCAGATGGTGGGACTACGTTTTACCCCCTAATAATTACCACGTGGCCGCAAATTCGACATGAAGGTTTGCAAAGTTCGCCTCCCATTGAAGTCAATGGGGCCCGCGGCGAACGTTCTGTTTCGCGAACGTTTGGGTCCGTTCGCATTTCGCGTTCGCGAAACGTCCCGTCGGAAGTTCGTCCATCACTATTAAGGACGTGAGCTACACAGGGCACATGGGTCAGTTGTCCCTGTCGGAGGGCGGAGAGTAGGTTGGTGCCATTGTCGCAAACCACCAATCCTGGCTTAAGCTGGCGTGGCGTCAACCACCTCTCGGCCTGCCCCTGCAGAGCTGACAAAATATCTGCCCCAGTGTGGCTCCTGTCCCCCAAACAAACCAGTGCAAGCACGGCATGGCATCGTTTTTGCCTGCGTATTTGCGTAGCCCCTTGAAAGCCTATAGAGCACCGCTGGTTCTGAGGACCGAGCACTGGAAGAGGCCGTGGAGGAGAGGTGTGTCACAACCAGTAGTAGCATTTTGGAGGCATGGTGGTGGAACAACCTCCAACACTACTGCACCTTGTCCTGCATCCTTCCCAGCTGCCAGAAGAGTGACCCAAAGGGCCGTGAAAGACAGGTAACGTCCCTGTCCATGCCTGCTGGACCATGAGTCAGCGGTAATATGCACCTTATCGCTGACTGCCCTGTCCAGCGAGGCAAGGACATTGCCTTCCACATGCCAGTAGAGAGCCGGAATCGCCTTCCATGAGAAAAAGTGGTGTTTGGGGACCTGCAACTGAGGAACCGCATATTGCACAAACTCACGGAAGGGGGCCGAGTCTACCAACTGAAAAGGTAGCAGTTGAAGTGCTAGCAATTTAGCCAAGCTAGCATTCAACCGCTGGGCATGTGGATGGCTGGGAGTGAACTTCTTTCTACGGTCCAGCAGCTGGGGCAGGGACATTTTGCCTGCTACAATTGGACGTGGCTGTACTGCTAGCAGAATGCCCGCAGGCACTTGGCTGTGACACCCCTAATTCTACACCTTCATTCCTCTCAGCGCAGCTTTCAGAGAGGACTGAAGGTCTAGTGGGGTTGGAGATCCCAGCTGATGAGGAGCAAGGAGCTCCTCCTCCTCCCGTCCTTCCTCTTCCTCTTCCTCCTCCTCCTCCTCCTCCTCCTCCTCCTCCTCCTCTCCTCCTCCTCCTTCCTCCTCCTCCTCCTCCTCCTCCTCCTCCTCCTCCTCCTCCTCCTCCTCCTCCTCCTCCTCCTCTTCCTCCTCCTCTTCCTCCTCCTCCTCCTCCTCTTCCTTCTTTCCTCTTTCCTTCTCTCTCCTCTTTCCTCTTTCCTTCTCTCCTCTCTCCTCTTTCCTTCTCTCCTTCTCTCTCCTTCTCTCCTCTTTCCTTCTCTCCTCTTTCTTCTCTCTCTCTCCTCTTTCCTTCTCTCCTTCTCTCCCCTCTTTCCTTCTCTCCTTCTCTCCCCTCTTTCCTTCTCTCCTTCTCTCCCCTCTTTCCTTCTCTCCTTCTCTCCCCTCTTTCCTTCTCTCCTTCTCTCCCCTCTTTCCTTCTCTCCTTCTCTCCCCTCTTTCCTTCTCTCCTTCTCTCCCCTCTTCCTTCTCTCCTTCTCTCCCCTCTTTCCTTCTCTCCTTCTCTCCCCTCTTTCCTTCTCTCCTTCTCTCCCCTCTTTCCTTCTCTCCTTCTCTCCCCTCTTTCCTTCTCTCCTTCTCTCCCCTCTTTCCTTCTCTCCTTCTCTCCCCTCTTTCCTTCTCTCCTTCTCTCCCCTCTTTCCTTCTCTCCTTCTCTCCCCTCTTTCCTTCTCTCCTTCTCTCCCCTCTTTCCTTCTCTCCTTCTCTCCCCTCTTTCCTTCTCTCCTCTCTCCCCTCTTTCCTTCTCTCCTTCTCTCCCCTCTTTCCTTCTCTCCTTCTCTCCCCTCTTTCCTTCTCTCCTTCTCTCCCCTCTTTCCTTCTCTCCTTCTCTCCCCTCTTTCCTTCTCTCCTTCTCTCCCCTCTTTCCTTCTCTCCTTCTCTCCCCTCTTTCCTTCTCTCCTTCTCTCCCCTCTCCTTCTTTCCTTCTCTCCTTCTCTCCCCTCTTTCCTTCTCTCCTTCTCTCCCCTCTTTCCTTCTCTCCTTCTCTCCCCTCTTTCCTTCTCTCCTTCTCTCCCCTCTTTCCTTCTCTCCTTCTCTCCCCTCTTTCCTTCTCTCCTTCTCTCCCTCTTTCCTTCTCTCCTTCTCTCCCCTCTTTCCTTCTCTCCTTCTCTCCCCTCTTTCCTTCTCTCCTTCTCTCCCCTCTTTCCTTCTCTCCTTCTCTCCCCTCTTTCCTTCTCTCCTTCTCTCCCCTCTTTCCTTCTCTCCTTCTCTCCCCTCTTTCCTTCTCTCCTTCTCTCCCCTCTTTCCTTCTCTCCTTCTCTCCCCTCTTTCCTTCTCTCCTTCTCTCCCCTCTTTCCTTCTCTCCTTCTCTCCCCTCCTTCTCTCCCCTCTTTCCTTCTCTCCTTCTCTCCCCTCTTTCCTTCTCTCCTTCTCTCCCCTCTTTCCTTCTCTCCTTCTCTCCCCTCTTCCTTCTCTCCTTCTCTCCCCTCTTTCCTTCTCTCCTTCTCTCCCCTCTTTCCTTCTCTCCTTCTCTCCCCTCTTTCCTTCTCTCCTCTCTCTCTTCTCCTCTCTCCCCTCTTTCCTTCTCTCCTTCTCTCCCTCTTTCCTTCTCTCCTTCTCTCCCCTCTTTCCTTCTCTCCTTCTCTCCCCTCTTTCCTTCTCTCCTTCTCTCTCCCCTCTTTCCTTCTCTCCTTCTCTCCTCTCTTTCCTTCTCTCCTTCTCTCCTCTCTTTCCTTCTCTCCTTCTCTCCTCTCTTTCCTTCTCTCCTTCTCTCCTTCTCTCCTCTCTCTCCTTCTCTCCTCTCTTTCCTTCTCTCCTTCTCTCCTCTCTTTCCTTCTCTCCTCTCTTTCCTTCTCTCCTCTCTTTCCTTCTCTCCTCTCTTTCCTTCTCTCCTCTCTTTCCTTCTCTCCTCTCTTTCCTTCTCTCCTTCTCTCCTCTCTTTCCTTCTCTCCTCTCTTTCCTTCTCTCCTCTCTTTCCTTCTCTCCTTCTCTCCTCTCTTTCCTTCTCTCCTTCTCTCCTTCTCTCCTCTCTTTCCTTCTCTCCTCTTTCCTTCTCTCCTTCTCTCCTCTCTTTCCTTCTCTCCTCTCTTTCCTTCTCTCCTCTCTTTCCTTCTCTCCTTCTCTCCTCTCTTTCCTTCTCTCCTCTCTTTCCTTCTCTCCTTCTCTCCTCTCTTTCCTTCTCTCCTCTCTTTCCTTCTCTCCTCTCTTTCCTTCTCTCCTCTCTTTCCTTCTCTCCTCTCTTTCCTTCTCTCCTCTCTTTCCTTCTCTCCTCTCTTTCTTTCCTTCTCTCCTCTCTTTCCTTCTCTCCTCTCTTTCCTTCTCTCCTCTCTTTCCTTCTCTCCTCTCTTTCCTTCTCTCCTCTCTTTCCTCTCTTTCCTTCTCTCCTCTCTTTCCTTCTCTCCTCTCTTTCCTTCTCTCCTCTCTTTCCTTCTCTCCTCTCTTTCCTTCTCTCCTCTCTCTCCTTCTCTCCTCTCTTTCCTTCTCTCCTTCTCTCCTCTCTTTCCTTCTTTCCTTCTCTCCTTCTCTCCTCTCTTTCCTTCTCTCCTTCTCTCTTCTCTTTCCTTCTCTCCTTCTCTCCTCTCTTTCCTTCTCTCCTTCTCTCCTCTCTTTCCTTCTCTCCTTCTCTCCTCTCTTTCCTTCTCTCCTTCTCTCCTTCTCTCCTCTCTTTCCTTCTCTCCTTCTCTCCTTCTCTCCTCTCTTTCCTTCTCTCCTTCTCTCCTTCTCTCCTCTCTTTCCTTCTCTCCTCTCTTTCCTTCTCTCCTCTCTTTCCTTCTCTCCTCTCTTTCCTTCTCTCCTCTCTTTCCTTCTCTCCTTCTCTCCTCTCTTTCCTCTTTCCTTCTCTCTCTCCTCTCTTTCCTTCTCTCCTTCTCTCCTCTTTCCTTCTCTCCTTCTCTCCTCTCTTTCCTTCTCTCCTCTCTTTCCTTCTCTCCTCTCTTTCCTTCTCTCCTCTCTTTCTTCTCTCCTTCTCTCCTCTCTTTCCTTCTCTCCTCTCTTTCCTTCTCTCCTCTCTTTCCTTCTCTCCTCTCTTTCCTTCTCTCCTTCTCTTTCCTTCTCTCCTTCTCTCCTCTCTTTCTCTCTCCTTCTCTCCTTCTCTCCTCTCTTTCCTTCTCTCCTCTCTTTCCTTCTCTCCTCTCTTTCCTTCTCTCCTCTCTTTCCTTCTCTCCTCTCTTTCCTTCTCTCCTCTTCCTTCTCTCCTCTCTCTTCTCCTTCTCTCCTTCTCTCCTCTCTTTCCTTCTCTCCTTTCTCTCCTTCTCTCCTCTTTCCTCTCTTCCTTCTCTCCTCTCTTTCCTTCTCTCCTTCTCTCCTCTCTTTCCTTCTCTCCTTCTCTCCTTCTCTCCTCTCTTTCCTTCTCTCCTTCTCTCCTTCTCTCTTCTCTTTCCTTCTCTCCTTCTCTCCTCTCTTTCCTTCTCTCCTTCTCTCCTCTCTTTCCTTCTCTCCTTCTCTCCTCTCTTTCTTCTCTCCTTCTCTCCTTCTCTCCTCTCTTTCCTTCTCTCCTTCTCTCCTTCTCTCCTCTCTTTCCTTCTCTCCTCTCTTTCCTTCTCTCCTCTCTTTCCTTCTCTCCTCTCTTTCCTTCTCTCCTCTCTTTCCTTCTCTCCTTCTCTCCTCTCTTTCCTTCTCTCCTCTCTTTCCTTCTCTCCTCTCTTTCCTTCTCTCCTCTCTTTCCTTCTCTCCTCTCTTTCCTTCTCTCCTCTCTTTCCTTCTCTCCTCTCTTTCCTTCTCTCCTCTCTTTCCTTCTCTCCTCTCTTTCCTTCTCTCCTTCTCTCCTCTCTTTCCTTCTCTCCTTCTCTCCTTCTCTCCTCTCTTTCCTTCTCTCCTTCTCTCCTCTCTTTCCTTCTCTCCTTCTCTCCTCTCTTTCCTTCTCTCCTTCTCTCCTTCTCTCCTCTCTTTCCTTCTCTCCTTCTCTCCTCTCTTTCCTTCTCTCCTCTCTTTCCTTCTCTCCTCTCTTTCCTTCTCTCCTCTCTTTCCTTCTCTCCTTCTCTCCTCTCTTTCCTTCTCTCCTCTCTTTCCTTCTCTCCTCTCTTTCCTTCTCTCCTTCTCTCCTCTCTTTCCTTCTCTCCTCTCTTTCCTTCTCTCCTCTCTTTCCTTCTCTCCTTCTCTCCTCTCTTTCCTTCTTTCCTTCTCTCCTCTCTTTCCTTCTCTCCTTCTCTCCTCTCTTTCCTTCTCTCCTTCTCTCCTCTCTTTCCTTCTCTCCTTCTCTCCTCTCTTTCCTTCTCTCCTCTCTTTCCTTCTCTCCTCTCTTTCCTTCTCTCCTCTCTCTCCTCTCTTTCCTTCTCTCCTCTCTTTCCTTCTCTCCTCTCTTTCCTTCTCTCCTCTCTTTCCTTCTCTCCTCTCTTTCCTTCTCTCCTCTCTTTCCTTCTCTCCTTCTCTCCTCTCTTTCCTTCTCTCCTCTCTTTCCTTCTCTCCTCTCTTTCCTTCTCTCCTCTCTTTCCTTCTCTCCTCTCTTTCCTTCTCTCCTCTCTTTCCTTCTCTCCTCTCTTTCCTTCTCTCCTCTCTTTCCTTCTCTCCTCTCTTTCCTTCTCTCCTCTCTTTCCTTCTCTCCTCTCTTTCCTTCTCTTCCTCTCTCTCCTCTTTCCTTCTCTCCTCTCTCTCCTCCTCCTACTACGCAGCCTGAGCTATGATTGGCCAAGCATGCGGGGTCACAGTGCATGCTTGGCCAATCATGAGCCAGCAATGCACTGTGATGTTGCAGTGCATTGTGGGGCATGAGTGCCACACAAATTTGGCGCAAACGGCCCACAGAGTTCTGGCTTCGCCAAACACCAAGCTCATCCCTACTCAGCTGTGACATCTGCAGTGCCCTTTAGTGTAGCCTCGTCAGTAAAGGAGAAAAATAGTACTTATTTTATAACCAAGGCTAAAAACTTTCTTTTCTTTTTTTCTTTTTTTTTTTTTTGTTTTTTCCCTGAATGTTGAACCATTCAAAGCAAAAAATAAAACCCAAACAGTGGTGATTAAATTCCACCAAACGAAAGCTCTATCTGTCTCTAAAAAGTGATAAAAATGTCACTTGGGCTGAAAATTTGGCTTGGGCAGGAAGGGGATGAAAGTGGCCAGTAGGCAAGGGGTTAAACAAGGTAGAGGGAGGGCAAAAAACATTTTGAAGAGCCCACTGGCTCAGGTTAGGCTGCTCACAATAGACAAGGCTACCCTACTGTGTGAACTTTTAACACAACCTCATTAAAACCACCCCCATCAAATCATTCTCTCCCACACCCACCTAACTGTCCCTGAGCCACCCCCCATCAAATCATTCTCTGCAGCTATTACCTTTTGTACCACCACCATCTCCCTTCGGAATGTAGGCTCTACGAGCAGGGCCCTCCTGTACTTTTGTATTGTACTGTAATTGTGTTGTCCCCCCCCTATACATTGTAAAGCGCTGCGTAAACTGTTGGCGCTATATAAATCGTTAATAATAATAAACTGTTGGCGCTATATAAATCGTTAATAATAATTAAATGAGTTTGGACACATATCATTTTGTCTAATGCACCCCCAATACAGACTGACCCCCCCCCCCACCCACCCAGCATAGACCCCTCAGCAGAGTCCCTGCCGTACAGACTGACCCCCCTCAGTACAGATACAGATGGACCCCCAGCCTAGACCCCTCAGTACTGACTAAAAGACATTCTTAAATCCCCCCCCCCCCAACACATACACACAAACACATACACACAAACACATACACACAAACACATACACACAAACACATACACATACAAACACATACACATACAAACACATACACATACAAACACAAACACATACACACAAACACATACACACAAACACATACACACAAACACATACACACAAACACATACACACAAACACATACACACAAACACATACACACAAACACATACACACAAACACATACACACAAACACATACACACAAACACATACACACAAACACATACACACAAACACATACACACAAACACATACACACACATACACATACACACAAATACACATACATACACATACACACACACACACACATACACATACACATACACACATACACACACACATACACATACACATACACATACACACATACACACACACATACACACACACATACACACACACATACACACACACACATACACACACACACACACCCAGCATACCTCCCAGGTGCAGAACCTCAGCACAAACACCCCCCCCCCCCCCCAAGTAAGACAACTCCTTTCTTTCCCTTCCAAAGTACAGAATCCTCATCGGACACCCCCCAGCTCCCCAAGTATAAGAATCCTCATTAGCCCACCACACATTTACTGCAGCAGGATGGCCCGGCTGCACGAAACCTACCTGTATATTGTTGTTTGGTCTGGGGCACGTGCGCCACTGGCGACCCACTCCTGCTGTGATTGGACACGGCAGGAGTGAATCGGCGGGTCCGATGAACTCAATATCCACCGGAACCCACTGATCGTTGACAGGCAGTCTGCCATTCTGCCTCTTCTATGTAAACAAGGCAGACCACCGTTCTGTCAGAGGAAAATGGACATCTTGTGGTTCTGCTAAGCAGGAACATCTGCCTCTCTTGTTAAGCCATCCCCCACACAGTTAGAAAGCACTCCCAGGGAGCGCACTAAACCCTTTGATCGCCCTTTATGTTAACCCCTTCCCTGCCAATGTCATTAGTACAGTGACAGTACATTATTTATTTTTTATTTATTAGCACTGATCACTGTATTAGTGTCACTGGTCCCCAAAAAGTGTAATTTAGTGTGTCACTCAATTACTAATAAAAATGTGGAGCGGAGATTATGACTCAAGAAAAACTAGCGAGCTCCCTCAATGATTCTATGCGAAAATTTGAACTAACCTGGGAACCCTGGGCCCATTTTGTGGGGATCTCCCTCATCCCTGGGATCCCCTCGGCCCAAACGCTAAACTGAGAGTGACTACTCTCTCTCTATCCCACTTTCCTTTTCTATCTTTCCTCTTCTCTTCTTCATTCTTCGGAGGGCTATCCTCCCACTCCCTCAGGGACACTGATCGACCTCTACAACAATCCCCCATAGTCGATCTTGGATATTATGGGGGGGTGACCGGAAGCTTCCGCTCTATGAGTGGGGGGGCCCTCTCCCTTGCAGTGTGATCCCGAGAGGGGCACAGGGACAGGAACTCCTCCTGTAACCGGTCCAGGTTGGGCTCAACCTGGGAATTCGAGATTCTCCAGCTATGGCATAGTGCATTTACACGTTAGTCCTAGCGGATCTCCCGGGTCACACCCCCGCACCTAAGTTGAAGGGATGCTAGCTCATGCCCTTTAGAGCTGTTTCATTTCATGCGTTTTTTTTTTTTTTTTTACAAGTTCTCTTCTCCCTCTAGCGGACAAGAAGATTGACATTACATCTACCATGACTTTTAACATCACATTGTTGTTCAAGTATTTGTCAAACATATTGTATCGGTTTCTCTGTATTCTGTTTCATGAAAATAAAATACTTTGAAAGCAAAAAAAATGTGGAGCGGCTGCTCCACATTTCCATCCTGCATGGCTCTGTGCTGCAGTGTTGTGCAACATACAAGAAAATGTCAGGTGGTTGAATGTTGTATGATCGTTCAATATTGGCATGGTTAATGCACTTATTTTGGCTTTCAAATTCCACAATTTGACCCCAAAAAACATAGTTTCATTGTAAAAATATTTTCTCTGAAAGCATTTCAAACCATCGGTGGTGCAATAGTTTAGGAAAATGTATGGTTGTAGTTTACTGTGACAGGGTTGCGGGGAGAGGAACTTCAACCCGCTGTCACAGAGGGGGAATGTTGGAGTATGTTGCACTCTAAATAAAAGTGTAACATGTTCTAATGTTAAACTTATTGTTTTTTAAGCTGTAAAGCCTTCACCCTTGTGGAAACAGATTTTTAGTTTTGTTTCTTTCTCATTCTCAGAATGGCTTTGTCTGCTCTAGGAGACGAGCTGAGCTGCTCCATCTGCCTGAACCTTTATACGGAGCCGGTGTCGCTGAGATGTGGACACAACTTCTGCCGGGATTGTATTGTGACTGCTCTGGATACACAGGAGGGGTCTGGAGTTTATTCCTGTCCGGAGTGCAGGGAGGAGTATGTAGAGTTTCCTACTCTGGAGAAGAACAGGAAGCTGTGTAACATTGTGGAGAACTTCAGATCTACACAACAAAAAGAGGAGAAAAGTAAGATCCTCTGTACATATTGTGTGGATTCTCTGACAGCAGCTGTTAAGACTTGTCAGCATTGTGAGACTTCTATGTGTGATAAACACCTGACTGCCCATAACAAGACAGTAAACCATGTGTTGGTAGAACCCACCTCGTCCTTCATTATTAAAAAATGCTTCATCCACAAGAAGCTTCTGGAGTATTATTGCTCTGAGGATGCCGTCTGTCTATGTGTGTCTTGCTGTCTGGTGGGAAAACATAAAGGACATGAAGTGGAACTTCTAGATGAGGCTTTGGAGAAGAAGAAGAAACAACTGAGAAATATTCTGGAAAAAATTACTATGAAGAGAGATACAATTGAGATGAGAGTTCAGAATCTACAGGATCACAAGAGTAAAGCACAAGAAAAGGCAGATGATGCAAAGAAGAGAGTCACTACCCTGTTTGAGGATATCAGGAGACAGTTGGAGGTCCAGGAACAGAGAACCCTGAGTGAGATCTCCAGGCAGGTAGAGGAGGTTTCATTGTCAATCAATGATCTCATAAAACAGTTGGAGATCCAGAATGAAATATTGTCTAGGCAAATTGGTCGCATCGAGAATCTGTGTATCATGACTGACCCAATAACTGTCCTACAAGATCTTAAATCGGATACTGATGAAGTCCTTCTAGATCAGGAAGCAGACACAGAGCAGAATTTGAAGGAATCTTCTGTTTGTGATCTGGATGATTTTATGATCTCTCTTGCGTTGCACAGATCTATAACTGGTCTTATCACTGTTATGCAATTAAAAACCAACTTCAATATACATTATGCAACAGATCTGCTATTGGATATAAAAACCACCAATAAATTTGTAGTTTTATCTGATGACCTGAGAACAGCATCTGCTACTGAAACACAACAGATTAGACCACCATTACCACAGAGGTTTACATTGTACAATCAGGTGATGAGTATGGAGACTTTTTCCCATGGGAGACATTACTGGGAAGTAGAGGTGGGTGACTGTGGGGATTGGGATGTGGGTTTTTGCTATCCCAGTATAAAGAGAGAGGGAAAGGAGTCTAGTATTGGGTATAATAACAAGTCCTGTTGTTTTGGCAAAAATGAAAACAAATATTCTTGTATAAATGACTTCCGGAAACAGATGTTATCCCCAGAGTCTCCTGTGAAGAGACTGGGAATATATTTAGATTATGAAGGTGTGCGTATGTCCTTCTATGACCTAAGCAACTCCATCAGACATCTCCACACCTTCACCAGCCCCACCACCAAACTCATAGAACCCCTCCATGCTGTCTTCTGTCTGAGTAAGGGAGCCTGGGTAAAGCTTGTATCTCCGGTGTTTTCTATAAAACCATAATTTACAACACTTTTTTTTTTTTTTTCATTCCTCACAGCTGGGACAATAAACTAAGAACATAACTTGAAAGGGTAATCCCAACAACATTTACAAAGGCCGTTAAAAATGAACTAGTTCCCCTCTAGAGCACCCTTCACTTTGTGGCAATATGTAGTAGGTCCATAGAGCTGAAGTGGTTAATATGGCTAGTTAACCTTACTAACTTATAGTCCTGTCTGCTATACCTGCAGTGAGATGAGATCAGCAAAGCTCAGTCTTTGTGCAGCATTGCGAAGTGGGAAGCAGAGGCTGAACATGCATTGACCAAATCTAATTTATTCCTCTAAGATACTGAACACCCTACATAGGAATATCCCTTTTTACACTCCTAATAAATACAAGTCAGTGATATTGTTTATCTGGCACCAAACTTTATACTGCTTTATGACCACATACAGTACATATGAGCTGCTTATATGTCACAGGTTAAATGGAGCTCCTTAAAGCTGAACTCCAAAAACCAAAGCATTTAATTCAGGTTGATTCCTCTTTAACCACAGTGGATATCAATCCTCTTTTGTGTGTTTCAAGTGCTTTTGCAAATCCAGTTATTACCTTTTTATAAAAGTAGCAGTGACCTCAGTGTGCTGAGCAGAGCTGCGGGAGGGACCCAGCAAGCCCCACCTACTACAGGAGGGGGTGGAGAGAAGACCAGTCCCCCTCTACAAGCAGAGAGAACAGCAGTGAGGGTCTTTATTACAAGAAGTCTCACACTGGATTACTGCACAGATCTAAAAAAAAAAATACACAAAGCACACTGAGATTCCAGAATACACATGATGAATGTATACAAACAATATTTTCTTATCCTCAATTTCAGCTTTTACTATTTTCGGAAATGTTTTTTCCTTGCGGCACACATGTCTGATAAATTACAATGAAGAAAATGTTCTTGTGTCTCTCCATTAGTTACAATGTAGCCACACCCTTCACTCATAGAAAAACTGACCCGTTTCTATACACATCACTGGGAACGCAGCAACACATTTTTTTCCCATTGTGGGTTGTGAGGACTTATTCCAGGTATAGAGAGCTCCTCTTATAGGAGACAGAATTCTATGATATGATGGTTTGTGTTCTTTCACCTTTTTGGTTGTAATGAATGGAATAGAGAAGGATTAGACCCTCTGTCAGGTTTTTATTGGTGTCTGTGTCCCCTCTGGAGAGATCCATCCTCTATCTGTTTTGTTTAAGATTGTCACAGGAAGAGAAAATGATGAGCAATCCAAAATGTTATTAATGAGAAATCTTCCAATGGGGACACCTGTACCAGTGACTGCAATCTAAGAATGCATTTCCCCTTCACTTTGGAGAGAATTCCTCACTTTCTATTAAAAAAACAAATTCGATCCAATGGGACATAGACCTCAAAAATAAAAATAAAAAAATAAATGCCAATGCGAACTTCTTTCCCTTTTTTTTTTTTTTTTTTTTTTTTTGTTTTGTTTTGAAGTTTAACCTGATTCTATATTGCTTCCCCCCCCAACATGTTAATTAAAATGTAAAATAAAATCTTCAATTTCATGACTGGGTCTCTGCTTTTTTTTATGCAATTCAGGCAGATCATGGTTGGTGGGAGGGGCCAGCAGGGTGCTGTACATAGCTGCTTGAATACACTGCAGCACCCTGCTTTAGGTCTTCCCTCAAGAACCCTCAGCCCTGATGCAAGACAGCCTAGATGCCTAGACAGCCAATAACCTACAGTAAATTCTATGGCACTCACAGGGTTTCTAGAAGGTGACCTTCCTGCTGTTTGTAGAAGGGATCAGAGTGGGTGTACAGCTGCCAGATCACATTTGCACAGTAAACATAGGAAGCCCCCTCTGCCCCCCACTCATGTTGGCGTTCTCTTGCCAAGTATTGAGGTGTCACCAGCACACCATAGGAGAGACAGAAGTAGACTAGGAGGGCAGAGAATGTACCCTAGAAGATTATACATCTGAACCCAAAATTTTTACATATTCCAATATACTGTATGGATACATAATGCAATGTACTTTCCTATATTAATGTCCTAATTGGGGATGAGCTTCATGTTCAAGTTGAACCCATGTTCGACTTAAACAACGTCTGTTCGGCCTTTTGCCGAATAGCAAACATTATGGGCCGTTTGTGCCAAATTCGAGTGGCGCGTCACGGTCCATAATTCACTGCAACATTGCAGTGCATTGCTGGCTGCTGATAGTGCATGCTTGGTCAATGACCCACATGCTTTGGCCAATCACAGCGCAGAAAAAAAAAAACTGAGAGCCACGATTGGCCAAAGCCAGGGCTTAGTACACGCCCCACACTATATTGTGTGTGTTGCGGGCGGCAGTGGTTAAAGACAGACAGTGTCATTTAATTTGAGTTAGAATAGGCAGGTGAGTCAGTTTGCTTCAGTTACTGTGTGTGTATGTATGTATCCATCCCAAGTGGTGTATGTGTATATCTATATCCGTTGCACAGTGTGCACCTAAAGCTTTACCTCAATACAATTGCCAGCATTCTCATACTAATACTACAGGCAGGCAGTTGATTCTGCTAGCTGCAGTATAATCCAGTGTGTGTGTGTCCCAGCTTTGTGCAGCTATAAACACCTGCAGGCCATTAGTATGTCTGGAAGGCCAACGAGGAGAGGCAGACAGGCTTTGTGTCTCTTGGCAACATTGCTGGTCGTGGACATGGTGCATCCTCATCAGCATGGGGCCATGGGACACGCTTGTCCTTTCGGCAGCTGGCCATGTTGAGCCACAACATGCCGTAGAGTGGATGACCAAGCCATTGTCATCCTCCTCGTCCGCTCTCACCCAGGCTCAGGGTACTTTGTCTGGCAAAGCAGCTGCCAACGCGCCCTCTTCCCTCAGCTCAATGGCATCAGTCACTCCTTCCCTAGCCCCACCATGTCCTCCTGAGGAGTTCCCTGAACTGTTTGAACAAAGTGTTGGGTACATGCTCCAGGAGGATGCCCAGCGTTTTGAAGGCTCTGATGGTACCCAGCTAGAGGAAGGCAGTAACATGAGCCCAGAGAGAGGGGGTGCCCAAAAAGGACATCAATCTGGCAGTCCTGTTCCCCCAGCTGCAGCATACTGCCAGGTTTGCTCCAGTGAGGAGGAGAAGCATATCACTTAGCAGCAGTCTTTTAAGGGATCATTTACAGTCCCAAGAAACCCATGCACTTGTACGTGGCTGGGAGGAGGTGGCTGCGGATCATGTTGTCCTTAGTGACCCAGAGCACTCTGGACCGAATGCCTCAGCTAACTTGCGCTGAATGGCAGAAAAGAGGGGCAAAGAGAGGGCAACGGCGGGACTTTATCTGAAACAAGACACTTGGGGTCAATTAAATCAATCAAAAAAATAAAAATAATAATTTATTCGCGACACAGAGGGAGGTAGTACAGTAAATAAGTAATGAGCAGAATTAAAAGGTATGATAACATAACACAATAAAATTCATATTACAATAGCATTGTTACACATAATTAGTAACAAACCAATAATACATCCCAAAGTGTTTATATAATAATAATAATAACCAATAAAATCAATTGATGATTTAAATAGATCAAACCCATAGTAGAATCATGGTTACTGGGGCATGGCATCCAATGGTACAAAGCTTGACGCATTTCCTGGATTGTTTCCACTCATCAGGAGCAGCTATAAATTGGGGGTGCCTGTGGTAGATAATATATTAATAATCAATGGTAATTGATTATAAAAGCAAGGAGGGGGAGCATATACAATGGTCCTAACAATCTTGCCTATGGATAGCGAAAAATATGCATAGCAATTAATGGTAGTGATAATATACATCAGAGGCAATGGGAGGGGAAATTTAACTCCCTTCGTGAGCTGAGGTAACATCCAAAAACCTATTTTATTTATTATTTTTATTTTTTTTGATTGATTTAATTGACCCTAAGTGTCTTGTTTCATATAAAGTCCTGCTGTTGCCCTCTCTTTGCCCCCCTTTTCCCCTTTTTTGTCTAATTATCAGGGATGGAGACCTGTGTACCGGATGGTCATGGCTCATATAAAGTCCCACTTGTATCTCTTTCTTATAACCTTACGCTGCATGGCCTCCCTGATCCTGCAAAACCTGCAGAAGGATCCTCGTATTCCTCAGATCAAGGAGAGAGATTACTGGCTGGCAACCCTCCTTGATCCACGTTACAAGGGTAAGGTTGTGGACCTTGTCTTGCCGTTGCAGAGGATGAAACATCTTCGGGAGGCCTTGCAGAAAGATCTGTGCAACGCATTCCCAGAGACTGGTGGCCATCTGACCGATGCGTTCAGACCATCGCCAGCGTCTGATTTACATGGTGCAGGAATACCTAGGGGCAAGATCAGACTTGGACACCTTTCCCACTGAAAATCCTCTGGGTTACTGGGTCTTGAGGATGGATTACTGGCCAGAGCTTGCACAGTATGCAATTGAGCTACTGGCTTGTCCTGCATCCAGTGTTCTTTCAGAACACAAATTCAGTGCTGTTGGAGGCTTTGTAACTGATCACAGGGTGCGCCTGTCCACCGACTCGGTTGATCGACTGACCTTCATAAAAATGAATCAGTCTTGGATCACCACCAGCTACCAAGCACGTGAAGCTGATGTAACCGAATAATTTTTTTTTTGAAATCTCAGATCCCTTCAAGACTGCCTATGCTGAGTGACTATCCTGTTATGCTGACTGACTATCCTCTTCCTCCTCAATGATCCTGCTGATAGCTTGGAAGAACATTTTTGGTTCTGGGAGCCGCCACCAGTGGCTAAGGCCCAATTTTGCAGCCCCTGTTTAACAGGGGCGTGTAATTGCATCAAAAATTGTAATACTTTGCAGCAGGGCTCATTCCTGCGCTCCAACTAGAGTATCTGTGAAGGGTGGCAGTGTTGTGGCATCAGTGCATAAAGCCACATTTTTCTGCCCCTGTGTAACAGGGGTGCATATTTACAATTTTTAAATCTAATATTTCACAGCAGGGCTCATTCCTGCGTTCAACAACAGAATCTGTAAGGGGCTACAGTGTTGTGACACCAATGCCTAAAGCCCAATTTTTCTGCTCCTGTTTAACAGGGGCATGTAATTAAATTTTTTGCTGTAATATTTTGCAGAAGGGCTCGTTCCTGCACTCAAATAGGGTATCTGTGAGGGGTTGCATTGTTGTGGCACCAGTGCCTAAAGCCCAATTTTTCTGACCCTGTTCAAAAGGGGCATGTAATTACAATTCTTGATATAATAATTCACAGCAGGGCCCATTCCAGCGCCCACCTAGAGTAACTGTGAGGGCTTACAGCATTGTGGCCACACCTCCACCAAAGGCCAATTTTTGTACCACTGTTCAACAATGGCATGTAATTACAATTCTTGAGGGTGTTGCAGCGCCCACCGGAAGGAGACTACAGGAAGTGAGATGAAATCTACCCCTAGGAAGGGAAATTCTCCCTGTAAGAGTTGATATGGGAAAAACGTGTCTCCTCTCCACTGATGCTTTTTCACCAATCCTTGGTACACTAAAAACCCCACATTTTCAAAAAAATTGTCATTGGGACAGAAAGTGAGGTGAAATCTTCTGAAGAGGTGCACAGACAGCAAAACAAATGTTACAGGGGTGATAACCCTTCCCTATGTTTTCTAAAAAGCTTAAAAATAGATTTTTTTTTGGCTGGAGCTACACTTTAAAAATGTACCAGTTCAAAATTACAAACTGATTCTACTTGACAACAAACCTACAGTCCTATCTTGTTTGCACCGCCTGTATACTGCTGTTCAGAGTATATAGGGCCTGGGGGCCCCACGCCTTTCCCCCTTTTTTTTTTTTTGGGTGCGGTGTTACCCTTAATATCCACACAAGACCCAAAGGGCCTGGTAATAGACTGGGGGGGGGGGGGGTACCAATGCCGTTTGTCTGTCTCACTGATTTTCATTCATATTGCTGGGACCAGACATTACATTAAAGTCGCAAGCAAATTTAAATGACTTTTATTCCTTTAAAAAGGTAATTTTGTGCAGGGACTGTTCTAAGCACGGGAAACACGCACCACTTTATAGGCATACTATAGACAGTGTTGGACACCCCCCAGGTATGACATTTAAAGGAATATTTCACTTTTATTTTTTCACTTTAACCTCCCTGGCGGTATGATCATTTCAAATTTTAGGTGCTAAAAGCGGTACCATTATTTTGCATGAAAATTTGGCGTTTTTATATTGTAGTCCTGTAATTCTTAGGAATAACTCACTTAAATCTGTCCAAACCAGAGTCTAGTAGACATCCCGGGTATGAAAGTTTGAAAAATGAAATCATAAATTATAACATAATAAATAACTATAAATAATTATACCAAATAATAATATAACAATAATAAAACCTATTCAATAATGTAATCAAATCAAAAACACTGAAATTTGCTCAGTTGCAGAATTGTCACGGTCATTACTTTTCAGTATTTGATGACGGCTCTCCCCACAAATTGCTATCGCTCAATTCTGAGAGTGATTCTAATTTATTATCACTGTTTTCTAAAATCACTTTTCACATAAAGGGACAGTTTTGGTTGTTAGGGACAATCTCCAGTTTCCTGGCATAAAGAACAGTTTTTATAATATAAAACTGCATGCAGGGCACTGGGCGGACCACTAGGGACAAAGGGGATGTGAAATAATTACATACAGTAATGTAATCTGTAAGATTACATTATACTGTATGTATACGGTGTGTTTTACTTTTTGAATTTGGCGCTGTTCTCCGTCCCCGTGCATCGCAACGCTCGCAGGGAACTGAGCTCGGCGATCTGATACATTGAGCGGAGGACGGCTCGCTCGTACAGCCGAGGGACATCACTGCATCCAGGGGACAAGGTAAGTAACATCTTCCTGGATTCAGCGATGCGATCCCGAGTCTGGCTTGGGTTACCGCTTTTGGTAAAAAGCCAGACTCGGGAATACCGCCAGTGGGGTTAAGCATCATTAAAATCAGTGCTCCCGAAAAAAATAGGCAGTTTTTAAAACTTTTTTTTTTTTTTTGCATTGATACATGTCCCCTGGGGCAGGACCTGGCTCCTCAAACCCTTTTTAGGACAATAACTTGCATATTAGCCATTAAAATGAGCACTTTTGATTTCGAACATTCGGGTCACATAGACTTTTAACGGGGTTCTAAAGTTTGCGTAAATTGTCGGTCCGTTCACAGGTTCTGGTGCGAACCGAAGTGGGGGGGCGTTTGGCTCATCCCCACTGCAGAGCCTTCTCCCAGAATTGTCTGGTGTCAACATAGACTTACAGAAGTGACTCATGCAGATAGCAGAGGAATGAGAGAACAGACAGAAATCACACTAGGTGTTTTTGGATCAAGGCAAATGCACACTATAGAAGGATATGCTTTGTTCATTTTTAATTTCAGAGGTTTACAACCATATTATTTAAACATTTAAAGCAAAAACACCAAAGTCTGTTCAAATTGGCATTCTAAGTGTCTCAGCTAAGTCTGCTCCGCTCCTAGAGCACCCACTCTGTGTTTAAAAATTACAAGATAAAGTGCATTTCAACAAACATTTGTAGAAGCAAGGAATATTCAAACTTCACACTGTGTCGGCATTTTTTTTCCTTTCGGAGGAGAAAAATTAATCCTTGAAATCTAAATTTATGCTTTAATGTTGCAAAACCGTGCTGCGGTATCATTATTATCTCTTGCATCACCTTTCCTCTGTATATGAAATGTATGGTAAAATCCATAAGTGTACAGTTTAATAGAATGACATTGGGTTCAACAAAAGCATTTGCTCTCCAACTTGCCTGTGCCAAGGATTCATTCTAAAGAAATTAATGTGAGTTGTTTAAGCTTCTGGAGGCTCTAAATCCTTGGAATGTGCTGCAATTTTTCCGCTAATGGTCTAGTAAAAATGTCATTAAGAATCTCTGCATACTTTAAGCATAAGCATTTTAAAGAAACGGAAAAAGTCAAATCTTCTTAGGTCACCATAGAATAGTGTTTTTTTTTTTTTTAATATCTTGAATTTACTGATTTACATTAGAATTATGTTAAGCTTTTGGATTTGTGGTTGAGAAATTCCAAAGTGCATTTGATGTGAGTCATATGGGTTTACTGTAACTGCAATATGGTATACATGAACTACTGTCTTCTCTTCAGAAAAAAAACAAAACTATTATTATTATTATTTACCAAGGCAAAATACTAAAATACTAGTGTATATTGAAGAACACACCACACACACTGGGATTGATTTGCTCGTAGAATGCCTGAAGGTGCTACTTCAATGTTGGTGCTCTGTATGTGGCCAGGCTGTGTAAAAGTCTCACACATGTGGTATCGCCATACTCAGGAAGAGTAGCAGAATGTATTTTGGGGTGTAATTTGTTGTATGCATATGCTGTGTGTGAGAAATAACCTGATATGACAATTTTTGTAAAAATAAAAAAATAAAATCTTAATTTTGCAAAGAATTATGGGGAAAAAATTACAACTTAATACTTTGGAATGTCTACTTTCTAAAAAAAAAGGGCTATTTTGGGGGTATTTGTTCTCCTGACTTGTTACGCCGCATACACACGTTCAGACAATCCGCCCATCTAAAGTCCGGCGGACAATCCGGCCGTCTGTGCGATAGTCTGCCGGACTTTTGAAATGAACGGACTTGCTCACACACGGAGAAACATCTGTTCATTTTGAACGCGGCTCCAGGTAGAGGGGACTAGCGCAGGAAGTCAATGTCGCCACCTCCATGCGCGAGATTAACGCCTCGCTGGTCTCGTCAACTGGTATGGACTTAAAGGGGAAGCCCTACACCGAAAAAACGGCAGGGGGGTCCCCCAAAGTCCATAGCCGACCCTTTATCCAAGCACAAAGCCCAGCCGGAAAGGGGGTGGGGACGAGCGAGCGCCCCCCCCCTCCTGAGCCGTATCAGGCCACGTGCCCTCAACATAGGGGGTGCTTTGGGGAAGGAGGGCTTTACCCCCACCGGATGATGTCACATGGTGACCCCGCCCCCTTAAGATGTCACAGTCCCAGCATCCTCCGGGACTGTGACATAAGGGGGCGGGGACACCATGTGATATCACCGTGACCCTGCCCATTGTCCCTATATAAGTCGCCTCACAACGCGTCCCTGTCATTGCGGCCAGAGAAAGCGTTGAGTCAACATCTCAAGGAAGAAGAGGAGAAGGCGGCTGTGGTGACAGAAGACCAGGCCACCGCTAGTAAAAGAGCTGGGAGAAGAAAGCAGAGGCCCGGCAAGAAGAACCGAAGAGGGGGACAAGACCCCCGAAGTCGGAAGAAGACCCCCGGGCAGCGACGAAGAAAGCCGGGCTCCTCCCACTAGTAAAAGAGCAGAAGATAGCGGAGGAGTCCGGCGAGAAGACCCCCTAAGACGGAAGACCACCGGAGCTGTGCAATAAATAATTTTAAAAACGTGTCATGTTTTTTTTTCTTTACACTTTTTTCAACAGGTGAATAGGTAGGGGTACATGGTACCCCAATACTCATTCACATAGGGTGGGGGGCCAGTATCTGGGAGCTCCCGGATTCAGATTAGCCCCCCGCCCGCAGACCCAGACAACCAACGGCCAGGGTTGTTGGGAAGAGGCCCTTCTCCTCAACACCAGGGGAAAAGGTGACGCAGGGCCCCCCCTTCCCCAAAGCACCTTCCCATGTTGAGGGCACGTGGCCTGGTATGGCTCAGGAGGGGCGGGCGCTCGCTTGTCTCCATCCCCTTTCCTGACCGGCCGGGCTGGACTTTGGGGGTGACCCCCCACGTCGTTTTTTTGGTGTAGGGCTTCCCCTTTAAGTCAATATCAGGTGACGGGGATAGCGACGTGTCAATCTCGCCCATGGAGGTGGTGACATTGACCTCTTGCGCTAGTCCCGTCTACCTGGAGCCGTGTTCAAAAAGAACTGACTTTTTTCCGTGTGTGGGCAAGTCCGTTCATTTCAAAAGTCCGGCGGACTTCTGCCATAGTCTGGCGGTTTGTCCGCCGGACCTACTCTGCCGGCAAAGTCCGGTCGCGTGTGGGCAGGTCCGCTCATTCAGAAAGTCCGGCGGTTTGTCCACCAGACTAAGTTCGCCGGATAGTGCGATCATGTGTACATGGCATAAGTGTCTCAAGAAATGATACACCTGATGTACTGAAGGCCTGATCAGATGTGATAAATTTTCAGTGGCACCATAGTTTGTAGACTCTTACTTTCACAAAGACCAAATAATATACACTAATTTTGGGTTATTTTTACCAAAGATATGTAGCAGTATAAATTTTGGCCAAAATGTATGAAGAAAAATTACTAATTAGCAAAATTTTATGACCAACAGAGAGGCATTTTTTTTTTAATAGCACAAATAATAAAAAAAAAAAAACACTATGGATTAAATCCCACAAAAGAAAGCTCTATTTGTGTGGGGAAAAAAGGACGCAAGTTTCATATGGGTACAGTGTTGCATGACTGAGTAATTGTCATTAAAACTGTGAGAGCGCTGAAAGCTGAAAATTGGTCTGGACAGGAAAGGGTGTAAGTGCACTGTATTGAGGTGGTTAAGTAGCTAACCGCTTGCCAACCAGCCGACATCATCATACTGCGGCAGGTTGGCACCTTCCCTCGAACCATCGTAGCTGTATGTCGGCCCTTTAATTAGGGATAGCAGCACTGCGGGGGGCCGATGCGTGTAGCTGCCAGCTGTGATGACCGCTGGCCATGCGCGATTGCGGGCACGAGAGCCAGAACAGGGACGTGTGTGTATAAACACACAAATCACTGAACTGTGAGGAGAGGAGAGACAGATTGTTTGTTCCTACTAGCTAGGAACAATGATCTGTCCTCTCCTCTAGTCAGTTCCATCCCCCTACAGTTAGAACACACACGAGGGAACACAGTTAACCCCTTGATCGCCCCCTAGTGTTAACACCTTCCCTGCCAGTGACATTTACACAGTAATGAGAGCATTTTTATAGCATGATTGCTGTATAATTTTAAAATGGTCCCAAAAATGTGTCAAAAGTGTCCGCTCTGTCTGCCATAATGTCGCAGTCCTGATAAAAATTTCTAATCACTGCCATTTAGGGGTGCAACGGATCGGATTGCTCCTCGGATCAGAGTCACAGATCGGATCATTTTTCGGATCAGCAAATAATAATTGAATTAGCAAAAACCTGTGAAAATTCCATCACCATATAGTTCCCACTGTAATATCCACAATCTCCCCCACTGTAATGTGACGGAGCGATTACAAAGCGGCCGCTGGGTGTACCAAGATGGCCGCCGCTCCGGTGCTAGGCCGAAGCCATGCCCTTTCCTATGGCCAAGGCAGCGAGACACTACCACTACCAGAATGATGAGAAGACAGAACAGACTGCTGGGGAAGGATATAAAAGGGCTGGCTTAGGCCTACATTGCTCTCTTGGGACACTGACTTGGATTCTGCCAGCAGTAGCTCTGTGTCAGTGTCAGAAATCAATTGGAGTTCCTGAAAGAGCCTTCATCACCATCACCTGCATCGCGTCTACTTTAACCAGTGTGGGCAGCGGGCATTTGCCCATATAGATTCATTAGAACACTGCATATAGACATCATCTATTTAATCCAGCTTTCTGGTACCACTGAAGTCTTTACACGCTATGAACACTGTATGCAGACATCTATATCCTATTCACATCTTTATTACCAGCAATTCTATTGGATACACAACTATTAAAGCCATATGGGAAAAGTTTTAAGTGAAATACAGGAACGTCACAGATCAGCCAACATTGCTATACCCCTCCACCAGGATTACTTTATTCATAACCCTGTAAGGCTAGCTGAAGACTACCGGATTCCAAGGAGTAACATTTCAACCTTTTATATCCTCTCTTTTTTTACTCAAGTCACTAAAGTCATTTAGCACAAAACGGTCTGCTCTCATTCTTGAAACTTTATTTAAAGGAGCCAGTCAATTTAGAACATTATTTTGCATAGCGTTCCATTGTATTGTATTGATGTTAATGGCCTGTGGGTTGAGGAGACAGAAGTGAGTGAATCTGACATAGAAAATCAAGTGTCAATTCCCTACACTTCTGCTGACCTGTTCACATAGGTCTCTGTGTGATCGTATAAGGGTTTGACTAAATTTGGATATACCAAGTGTCTTGTCCTTCTGTATTACTGCAAGGTTTAAGTTGCCAAATTGCCTTTTCCATAGTGATATATTGTTCAGATAACACTTCCATGTGTCCCTTTTCACTACAGTAAATAAACCTAAACTGTTTCATTGATATTGTGCAAGTATCTTATTGGTAACAGTTGGTGAAAAATAACCAAACCCAGGGTGTCAGAGTTGATGGAGGATTTGCAGAGTTGGGGCAACCAGTGGGATACAGATTCTATCAACGGCCCTTATGAGGGTAGCACTAAGTGAAAAGAAACCTTATAATGTGGATCATTTGTACAATGACAACTACCAAGAGAGGAATGGACAACCACCATTGAAGAGAAAGCCGAACCAGGTGAGCACCCAGGTGATGCATCCACAGCATAGCCGAGGTTTAGGTGAAGGTGCTAGCACAGCTCGTCTGCAGATATGCAATCAAAAGAAATACAGAATTAATTTCAACGCTTCACCTTTATTGATCCCTCATGCAAAAGACTTCACTGGCAGTGCGGGGTATGGTAAAAGGTGACACGTTTCACGCTGTGACTAGCGCTTACTCATACTGTAACCTCACAACAATGACAACTACCTAAGAGAGGAACTCCTCCTGACTTTTTGTAGAGAATTACTCTTACTTCCTGTGGTATCTTTGGGGAGGGACATGAATGGAAATCTGCCCAAGGGGACATGGACACCAAAAAAAACACTCACATCTGAGGTCCATTTTGTCCCCGTTCACCGGTTTGGGTCCGATTTCAGCCTGAATTTTGGGCTGAATTCGAACCTGAAACAGACCAAAAGACACACGGAGCTGCTCAGGAGATGTGTGAATTGGCTCCATAGAGAGCCGGTCACAACCTCCTGCTATTGCGAATTGGATGCGGAGAAACCAACATCCAATTTGCAATAGTGTGAACCCAGACTAAATAAGAGCATATGGACTTTCCTTGCAATTTTAAATTACTTTCTGTAGTACAAGCATTCCCATATGGTTCAAATATAAATGGTGGGGATATCAAATAAAACAACATATTTTATAATAGTCAGACAATAGGGACTTTTTAGACCATAATCTTGTGAAATTTCCCCAAGAGGTTGTGGAATGTAAATAGCAGATTTTCCTACTATTTACCTGGCACCAGTTCCCAGGACATATACCTGGTTTAGCTATGGCGATGAACTATTCGTTTTCTAGCCAGTTGATTGACAGGGGTTCTTGATACATATTGCAGGACTCTGCTTTCAAAATAAAAGCCCGCTCCCGCAGACTATACCAGAACAGGGCCACTGAGAGCGGCTCGGGGAAAGACTAGTAGTCAAGTTTGTTACCTAAACACCAGCTCCCCCCATATAATTTTAAGGGCTCTGACAGTTTTGAAGGATATTATTTTTGTCTGTATGATTAACTTACAAGTGACCCGAGGGGGAGGGGAGGGACGACACTGCACTATTGTCCCAATGGGGGGGGGGGGACACTGCACTATTGTCCTATTGACTTTCCCAGCAAGCTCCTGTTCACTGCCCATCAGAAGATCAGTTAGCTGTTTTATTACCTTCCTCCATATACTTTATTGTGAAACTAGTGGGCAAGCTATGAACATTCTAGTATCCACTTTCAGACCGGACCATTTTACTGGTCAAAGACCAGACTACTTTTTGCGATTCGACACTGCGTCGCTTTAACTGGCAATTGCGCGGACGTGTGACGTGGCTCCCAAACAAAATTGACGTCCTTTTTTTTCCACAAATAGAGCTTTCTTTTGGTGGTATCACCCCTGCGTTTTTTATTTTTTGCGCTATAAACAAAAATAGAGCGACAATTTTGAAAAAAAAGTGCATTATTTTTTACTTTTTGCTATAATAAATATCCCCCAAAAATATATAAAAAAACATTTTTTCCCTCAGTTTAGGCCGATATGTATTCTTCTACATATTTTTGGTAAAAAAAATCACAATAAGAGATTATTGATTGGTTTGTGCAAAACTTATAGCGTTTACAAAATAGGGATAGTTTTATGGCATTTTTACTAATAATTTTTGATTATTTTTTTTTTTTTTACTAGTAATGGCGGCGATCAGCGTTTTTTTATTTTTATTTTTTTTATTTTTTTTATTGTGACTGCGACATTGTGGCGGACACATCGGACATTTTTGACACATTTTTGGGACCATTGTCATTTATACAGTAATCACTGCTATATAAATGCAGTGATTCCTGTGTAAATGACACTGGCAGTGAAGGGGTTAATCAGTGGGTGGCAGTCTTAAGTGTTCCTAGGGGTGTGTTACTAACTGTGGGGGGGTTGGGCTTTCATTTAGTGAACACTGATCTCTGCTCCAATTACATGGAGCAGAGATCAGCGTCACTAGTTGCTAGGCAGAATGGAGGGTATGCCCACGGCGATCGAGTCCGCGGGACCCCCAACCGGACTCACGGGGGTCCCGACCGGCATGCTCGCGATGGCAGGGCGGCATTGAAGATTGGACTACCTGTACGCCAATATGCCTGCCCGTGCCATTCTGCCGACGTACATCGGCGTGCGCTGGTCGGGAACCGGGTATTTACACATTCCAGGCAAGCCATAAATTAACTTTAAAACAAACCCCTGCTGACCTATGCAGCTACAAGCATGTAGCACCGCCTGACCCCCATCATCACAGGGAGGGGTGATATTTCACCTCAGGGTGCTGGTTCTTAGGCATGGTGCGTTTGGACGGTTGTGGGCACCACTCCCTTTTAGGATGAACAGGAGTGAGTTTATTGCTCACAACAAGAAATCTAGGGAGAGAGGGTTAGGGCACAGCCCCCCCCTAGGAGAGTAGGCAGACAGATCAGCAGATTCCCAAAAACAAAACAGCCAGGAATACAGCAATACAGAACAAGGGCATTATTCCTGCACCCAGTATTCTGTAACTATGTAGCAACAGCTGTCTCCTATAGCAACCAAAAACTCTCCACACCATGTGCCACTGAGCCCGCCTAGACAAGTAAGTGCTGGATCTCCTAATGCGGGGTTCATCCATAAGTGACACTGGTACACTTCTCCTTTCCCATGGCGTGGCAGCGCTGAAAACTGAAAAATGGCCTGGGCAGGAAGGGGGTGTAAGTGCCCTGTATTGAGAAGGTGGTTACTTAAAATGTAACAGTAATATTTATCTACAATATCTCCAGTATATATAGAGACTTTTCCTGGTTTGTTTGAATCTGAACTCGACATGTTAATTAAAATAGCTGGTCACAGGCCTCTAGAACTGTGTAGGAGCCAGACAGTCTACTCCTACAATAGTCTGTTGCCTACTAGGCCTAGGAGGGTGGAGATCACTGTTTGTATTGTTAATTGTAATTAGCTTCTGCTATTGTGTATGTGTCTTGTGTTTATATTGTGGAGTGCGACGGGATTCCGAAGATATATTAGATAATTGCTGATCAAAGTTCTCCTTTTAGTCCTGAGCATCTGAAACCGTAGCCCTCTACCATGGACTATGAGTAAGAAACAATTGTTCGTGTTTTCACCTAAAAGCTACTGTGTTTTCACCTAGGTGTTTTCACCTAAAAGCTACTGGTGCCCATCTGTCTACATGTCTCACTATGCCTAAGTGATCTACCCCCTGAGGTGAAATGTCAGCCCACCCTGTCTTTGGAGGTTACTACATACAATTTCTAAGTCAGTAACCTGGAAACTACTGAAGGTAGGGGTCCACTTAAAGCGGGATTCCGCTCTTTTTTTTTCTTACCTGTGTCACAGGTGGGCGACTGCTACCTTCGCTTAGCATCCACGTCCGGCGTTTTTTTGACCCCCGGCGCGACGATTCTTTTCCTCGGGATGACTTTTAAAAAAGTGCTCTGGCGTTTTCCATTTTAAGTGTGGGCGTCTGAAGCCCACAGGCATTTACTTCCTGTATATCGATGACGCTCGGCTCCCAGCATGCTCTGCTCCATCTCGCACATGCTCAGTGATAGCAGTGAGCAGCTATGAAAAAGTGCTGTTTCCTTTGTGTGCTTTGTTTTGCTTCCTCGTGTGCAATGGTGGTAATGGCAGATACAGCTGCCTGCCCACTTTAAAAATGGCAAATTCGGACAAGCCCTCGTCACATGACTGGCCTCCTAACGAAATCTCGCGAGATTTCACAATTTCATTGTCCCCCCCATGGATTCTTGGGAAATAGCTTAGAAATTTCCCAGGGACCATTGCGAGGATGATAGCCACGCCTACTCCCACGGGAGGACAACCCGGAAGTCAGCAGAAACATCTAAAAATAAAAGGTAAGTAAAGAATTTTTTTTTTTTTCAGGGTTCATTTAGGTAAGTATTCTATCTGGGGATTTTAATAACATGAAGTTTCATTTTTAGGTACCAAACCGCTTTAAGAGTCAGACAACTAACATTTCCGGTGAATGGCATTTTCAGTAACGACATACTTCTTTTAGGAAAGTCTTCCTTTAAAGTGGCAGTAAACTCCACTTTTTGACTTGTACCTGCAGATAAGTCAATTCAGAGGGCTGTCGTAAGGAAAGGCCTTCTGTGCACAGGCTAAAACATGTTGCATTTCATGCTCGCAAGAATTCTGCACTGGCTAATGCTTATGCATATGCACAAACTTGCATAAACACATGAGCCGTTGTGCATTCCTGTGTGCAATGGCACACACATCCACCTGTGACAGATGTTGGTGCCAGTTAGTCTATGTAGATTTAGGCAGTGCTCAGGATTAGGGATGAGCCGAACGCCCCTGGTTTGGTTCGCACCAGAACTTTCGAACGGACCCAAAATTCATACGAACTTTAGAACCCCATTGAAGTCTATGGGACTCGAACGTTCAAAATTAAAAGTGCTAATTTTAATAGCTAATATGCAAGATACTGTCCTAAAAAGGGTTTGGGGACCTGGCTCCTGCCCCAGGGACATGGGTCACTGCCTAAAATGTTTTTAAAAATGGCCGTTTTGGCGGGAGCACTGATTTTAATGACGATTAAAGTGAAAAAAAATATTCCTTTAAATATCGTGCCTGGGGGGTGTCTATAGTATGCCTGTGAAGTGCCACGTGTTTCCCGTGTTTAGAACAGTCCCTGCACAAAATGACATTTAACGGAAATAACGTCATTTAAAACTGCTTGCGTTTTTAATGTTATATCTGGTTCCGGCAATATGGATGAAAATCATTGAGAAAAATGGCATGGGTAGCCCCCCCTGCCTATTACCAGCCCCTTTGGGTCTTGTACGGATATTAAGGAGAACCCCGTACCCATATTAAAAAAAGGAAATACGTGTGGCCCCCAGGCCCTATATACTCAGAACAGCAGTATACAGGCGGTGCAAACAAGACAGGGACTGTGTAGGTTTGTTGTGTTAAGTAGAATCTGTTTGTAACTTTAAACTGGTAGATTTTTAAAGTGTAGCTCCAGTCAAAAAATCTATTTTTAAGCTTTTTGGAAAACATAGGGAATGGTTATCACCCCTGTATAATTTGTTTTGCTGTCCGTCTTTTTTCATCTCACTTCCTGTTGTCTCCTTCCGTTTGCAAGTAGGAGACGTTTGTAAGTTGGATGTTTTAAAGTAGGGGCCTGCCCTATATGCTCTGCAGAAATGGCGGAACAAGGTGTTGGTGTTGCCACAACATTGTAAGCCCTCAAATTGACTCTTGGTGGGTGCTGGAGCGCCCTGCTGTGAACGATTATATCAAGAATTGTAATTACATGCCATTGTTGAACAGTGGTAGATTGGGCCTTTGGTGGTTGTGGTGCTGGTGCCACAACACTATAAGTCCTCACAGTTATTCTCGGTGGGCACAGGAACAGGCCCTGCTGTGAAATATTATATCAAGAATTGTAATTACATGCCCCTGTTAAACAAGGGCTGAAAAATTGGGCCTTAGGCACTGGTGCTAGTGCCACGACACTGAAACCTCTCCCATATACTCTAGTTGTAGTGCAGGAATGAGCCCGGCTGCAAAGCATTGCATCAAAAATTGTAATTAAACTCCCCTGTTAAACAGGTTCAGAAAAATTGGGCTGGTGGCATCACCCCGAACCAAAAATGTTCTTCCAACATATCAGCGGAGGAGGAAGAGGATAGACAATCAATATAACAGGACAGTCACTCAGCATCAGCATAGGCAGTCTTGAAGGGATGTGATATTTTAAAAAAAATGATTCGGTTACATCAGCTTCAAGTGCTTGGTAGCTGTGGGTGATCCAAGACTGATTCATCTTGATGAAGTTCAGTCGATCAACTGATTCGGTGGACAGGTGTACCCTGTGATCGGTAACAAAGCCACCAGCAGCACTGAAGGTGCGTTCCAAAAGAACGCTGGATGCAGGACAGGCCAGTAGCTCAATTGCATACTGTGCAAGCTCTGGCCAGTGATCCATCCTCAAGACCCAGTAAGCCAGAGGATTTTTGGTGGGGAAGGTGTCCAAGTCTGACCTTGTCCCTAGGTATTCCTGCACCATGTAAATCAGACGCTGGCGATGGTTGCTGGAACCGATCATACCTTGGGGCTGCGGACTAAAAAAGTGTCTGAACGCATCGGTCAGACGGCCACCTTCTCCACCGCTCCTTCTGACCGATGCCTCAGCAACACGTTGTCCAGGACCAGGAGTTTGTAACCTCCCAGTCTCTGGGAACGCGTTGCACAGACCTTTCTGCAAGGCCTCCCGGAGATGTCTCATCCTCTGCTCCCTCTGCAAAGGCAAGATATGGTCGGGACCTTACCCTTGTACCGTGGATCAAGGAGAGTGGCCAGCCAGTAATGGTCCCTCTCCTTGATCCGAAGAATACAAGGTTCCTTCCGCGGGTTTTTCAGGATCAGGGAGGCCATGCAGCGTAGGTTAGCTGAGGCATTCGGTCCGGAGTCCTCTGGGTCACTAAGGACAACATGATCCGCAGCAACCTCCTCCCAGCCAAGTACAAGTCCACGGGTTTCTTGGGACTGTAAATCATCCCTACAAGACTGCTGCTGATGCTGAGTGCCAGCCTCCACCTCCATGCTGACACAATCATCCTCTTCCTCTTCCTCTTCCTCCTCCTCCTCCTCCTCTTCCTGTGTGATGGGTGGCACAGCAGGAACAATTTCTGGATAAAGGGGGCCTTGAGAGGCAAGGAAGTTCTCCTCTTCCTGCCTCTGTTCTGCCTCAAGTGCCCTGTCCATTATTCCACGCAGCGTATGCTCCAAGAGGTGGGCAAGAGGTACAGTGTCACTGATGCATGCACTGTCATTGCTCACCATCCTTGTGGCCTCCTCAAATGGTGACAGGACAGTGCATGCGTCCCTGATCATGCCCCACTGGCGTGGTGAGAAAAAACTGAGCTCCCCTGACCCTGTCCTGGTGCCATAGTCGCACAGGTACTCATTGATGGCCCTCTGCTGCGTGTGCAGCCGCTGCAGCATGGCCAACGCTGAGTTCCACCTGGTGGGCATGTCACATATAAGGCGGTTCTTGGGCAGGTTCAACTCCTTTTGGAGCTCAGCCAGCCGAGCACAGGCATTAAATGATCGGAGGAAATGCACACAGACTTTCCGGCCTGCTTCAGGACATCCTGTAAGCCCGGGTACCTGCCCAAGAACCACTGCACCACCAGGTTAAGGACGTGAGCCACACAGGGCACATGGGTCAGTTGTCCCTGTCGGAGGGCGGAGAGGAGGTTGGTGCCATTGTCGCAAACCACCATTCCTGGCTTAAGCTGGCGTGCCGTAAACAACCTCTTGGCCTGCTCCTGACAAAACATCTGCCCCAGTGTGGCTCCTGTCCCCCAAACAAACCAGCGCAAGCACGGCATGGCATAGTTTTGCCTGCGTACTTGTGTAGCCCCTTGAACGCCTATGGAGCACTGCTGGTTCTGAGGACAGAGAACTGGAAGAGGCCATGGAGGAAGAAGAAGAGGAGGGGGTGGAGGAGAGAGGTGTGTCACAACCAATAGTAGCATTTTGGAGGCGTGGTGGCGGAACAACCTCCAACACTACTGCACCTTGTCCTTCATCCTTCCCAGCTGCCAAAGAGTGACCCAAAGGGCCGTGAAAGACAGGTAACGTCCCTGTCCATGCCTGCTGGACCATGAGTCAGCGGTAATATGCACCTTAACGCTGACCGCCCTGTCCTGCGAGGCAAGGACATTGCCTTCCACATGCCGGTAGAGAGCCAGAATTGCCTTCCGTGAGAAAAAGTGGCGTTTGGGGACCTGCCACTGAGGAACCGCACATTGTACAAACTCACGGAAGGGGGCCGAGTCTACCAACTGAAAAGGCAGCAGTTGAAGTGCTAGCAATTTAGCCAAGCTAGCATTCAACCGCTGGGCAAGTGGATGGCTGGGAGTGAACTTCTTTCAGCGGTCCAGCAGCTGGGGCAGGGACATTTGCCTGCTATAATCGGACGTGGGTGTACTGCTAGCAGAGTGCCTGGAAGCACTTGGCTGTGACACACCTAATTCTACACCTTCATTCCTCTCAGAGCAGGTTTCAGAGAGGACTGAAGGTCTAGTGGGGTTGGAGATCCCAGCTGATGAGGAGCAAGGACAGGTCCGCTTTGTTCTTTGGTGTGGGTCTTTGAGGTACGCTTGCCAAGGAGCTGCATGGCAGGTCAACATATGTCTGGTCCAGCATGTGGTGCCCAAGTGGCTGATGTTTTGGCCACGCGAGATACGCTTGAGACATATGTTGCAAATAGCAGCGGTGCGATCTTAAGCACTCGTCTCAAAAAAGGCCCACACGTAAGAACTTTTAGAATAACACGCAGAGGCAGCGCCCTGCACAGGCGGAGCTCTGCGGTGTGATTCAGTCGGTGTGCTGCCCCTAAGCTGGCCCACCTCGTTGGACATGTGCCTCCTCCTCCTCCTCCTCTCTCCTACCAGGCACCCACATGAAGTCAGTGCCCTCATCATCCCCTCCCTCTTCATCGCTGGAGCAAACCTGACAGTATGCTGCAGCTTGTGGAACATGACTGCCAGATTGCTGTCCTTCTTGAGCAGCCCCTCTCTCTGCGCTCACGCTACTGCCTTCCTCTAGCTGAGTATCATCATCAGAGCCTACAAAACACTGGGCATCCTCCTGGAGCATGTACCCAACACTGTGCTCAAAGAGTTCAGGAGACTCCTCAGGAGGACGTGGTGGGTCTAGGGAAGGAGTCACTGATGATGACATTGAGAGGAGGGAAGACGATGCGTTGGCCGCTATTTTGCTAGTACCCTGAGCCTGGGTGAGAGAGGATGAGGAGGATGAAGAGGGCTTGGTCCTCCACTCTACCAAGTCTTCGGCATGTTGCGGCTCAACATGTCCAGCTGCCAAAAAGGACAAGCGTGTCCCATGGCCACGTGCTGATGATGACGGTGCACCGCGTCCACGACCAGCACTGTTGTCTCTAGACACAGAGCCTGCTTGCCATCTTTTATCGGCTCGCGCCTGTCTGCCTCTCCTTGCTGGCCTTCCAGACATGGTAATGGCCTGAAGGGAGATGGGAAAACCAGCAATTGGGTAGTGTATATTGTGCTGGAGGCACACACAACACCCACTCCTGCAGATGGCTCAATTAGAGAAGAGCTATGTAGGTGGATATAACGGTGTATACTGAGGTCAGGGCACGCAGACAGCACGCACAATCTCCTACAGCCGACTGCAAGCTCTATTTAAAAAGAGCAATATAGCTAGCTATATAGGTGGATATAGCGGTGTATTCTGCGGTCAGGGCACGCAGACAGCACGCACAATCTCCTACGGCTGACTGCAAGCTCTATTTAAAAAGAGCAATATAGCTAGCTATATAGGTGGATATAATGGTGTATTCTGCGGTCAGGGCACGCAGACAGCACGCACAATCAAACAGAGTAAGTATATCCACAATAGCGGAGTATATCCACAACAAGAGATCCTAATGGTGAATAATGAATACGAGTCATCTCTAGACCTCTTTAGAAATTACCAAACCCGATTCAAGACAAGATGTTAATAAGCTCCAGATCATTGCTGATTTGTGTGTGAAGGCATGTCCCCGGAGGAGCAAGGGAACTGGACTAGAGGATTGCAGAAGTATTAAGAGCAGCTTCAGCTTTTTGTTTCATTGCCCAATGAGAGTGGAGGAGCCCATAACTCTGAGGGGTACAATGCCTTCTTGCCAAACATGAGAATGTGAGGCAATTATTGCTGGTGAGTTTACATCACATGGGGAGTGGTGACACGTGTGACATGTGGTGTGGGGTGGATATCTTCCATCTTTGATCCTGCATGGATTCACTGTTATGCTGATCCATTTGTGGACATATTTATATTGGACTTTGATTATGATATTTTCACCTTTTCCATCACTGGGTGTTTTCTAGTGCATCAATAGGTGCTAGCGCCACTATTTACCTCTTCTGTTGAGATTGTGGATCTTATGGATCTTTTATTCCATATTTATTTTTAAGTGATGGCTTTAGTAGATGGTAATTTATTCTTGGTGCTGTGGTAGGATCTATTGTTTAGTGAGGGCAGTTTTTAGATCCTGTGGAGTTTATAAATATTATATGTGTTGAATTTGCTAAGGGAACTCATTTGCATATTAAGGACAAATCTCAGCACTTATAAAACATTTTTACTGTAATATTTCACATATTTACCATACTGTCATGCAAACAAAGTTTGCTTTTTGCAATGATCTACTGCATAAATTTACCAATTACAGGGCAAATGGGCTTCTTATGGATGTGGTCATGTGAAGACCAACTCAGTTCATGGATATGGTCTTCATTTAACTACTGCTAGTGGTTTCCTTCACAGTCTAGAAAGTTGGTGTCTGGATCACTGTAGATGGCAACATTTGTTATAGGGATTCTTTAGAAGGGGGTTGTGTGAGGGCAGATCTGTCAGTGTTACAATACAAAAGGATTTCAAGCAGCTTTTAACAATAATAAAAGTAATAATAAAAGTAATGATGTGTGTGTTGAGGTGAAAAATCTCTTCCTCAACTTTTTTTTTTTTTTTTTTTAACAGCAGCCTCTATTAATAATTCCACTGAGGTGTCCCAGTGTGTACCCTTCATGATGAAAGCTAATCATCTGAGTCCTGATATTATTACGGAAAAATCCTCTACTGGGCTTAATGAACTGATAAATACCTGTGGTGAACAGACTGAAGAAGCTGAGGAGTTCTAAAGTATTTGGTGAGAAGTCAAACATTCTCAGATGCTTGAAATAACTTCTAAGTAAGAAAAAAAAAAAAGTAAAAAAAAAAGAAAAATCCATGAAAAGTTTACAGGTTGTATGGTAACATATTTACAGTGCAATCCTAAATGCTCTGGTTTTCCCCACTTTGTTCATATTTAGTTTGGCAGCTGTTACTGATTATATGAACACCTAGCAGGCTTTTTCAGTGGGGCAATATGCACAATTTCATCATACCAACTAGTAATAGTGCAGCTCACAGCGACCTCTGAATACAAATTGTATATACAGGAAGTCTAAATACATGTTTTATGTTAACTCTGTGTGTATGACACAAAACAAAGTATGTTTGTAGATCCTGACCCATGTAACTTCTTAAAATTATAGCTGATTCCACATAGAATTTATATCTAAAAACTGCTATATTTGTATTTTATTGGTTGCATTTCCTACTGTTAATATTTGATCTTTAATTTTCAGTTATTTTATATGGTCATTTTTCTAGTGTTGCATTAAAAGTCTGCACAATTGAAAATAAAGGTAAGATTTTCTTGCATAAGTTCACCGGAAACATATTTAATAAAAAAAAAGTGTATGATGATATGTTTTTTTGTATATGAATACCAAATTGAAATTTGCACACTTGTAAGTGTGCAAACATAAACAAATGACACGTGTTCACACACAAACCCTCAATCATCCTGCACCTATACAGCTATAGGGAGCATCAAATTAGCTTAGTGGTGATGTCAGTAGACTCCTTGCCTATCTCTACGCTCCCCTTTCCCAGGCATCAATACACTGAACTTCTGCTGCTCTCGTGGATTATGCCCCATGATCACTAACATCCAATCAAAACCCAGGAAAGTCACCACATGACTTCAGCATGGCCAATCATACTGAGGTGTAGAGCAGCCAATCCTGGGAGAGCTGGAGAAGAAAGGAGGAGGGGATGTGAAGTACACAGAATGCCTCTCACGCTCGTTGATGAGATAAGGAAATCGCCTATCTGTCACAGCAAGGGGGAAGAACAGACACCTATTTCTCTGTGTGTCCGTTTTTATCTTACTGAAGAAAGATAAGAGAATTGCTCAGAGCAGTAGTGTATTTTTGATTTTGTGTTGCCCTAGGCCTGACTAAACTCGTGCACCCCCTAATTTAAATATGACCCACCCCTTTCTTTCAAGGCCACACCCCTTGCTGTTTAAGACCCGTCCTGACAATTTTGAGTGGGGACACTATTTCTGGGGGCAATGGATTCCCTTAATTTGCATGGTTTACTTTACTTCCTGTTTGGCTATGGGGCAGGAAGCAAAGGGAAAATCTCTGCAATGGGACAGGGATGGTAAAAGATAAACTGACAAGGGGTTATAACCCTCCCTTACTCTATCCAAAATGAAAAACAAAATGTGTTGCCTATAGTTTTATATTAAGCACAAATTTCTGATAATTTTATGGAGAGGACTAAGAAGATATAACCATGCCAATGGTGCAGCAGAAAACATATAGCACAGTGAGGAAGATTTGTGGTCCCGGATGAGAGGACAGTCAAATTAGAAGCGGTGCCCACCCCCCACAGTTGCGGAATGCCAGCCGACTGCATACTGTGAGACCGCTTTATGGGGGGCGCTAGACTAATTTGCCTCTCATCCCAGTCCACTCCATAAGACTGGTACTACACTAACAGTGTAGCCCAAGCCGACGGGGATGCTTTCCGCGCTGCCCCCTGCAAAGTGCTACCCTAGGCCTGGGCCTTGTCGGCCTTGGCTAGTATACAACATTGGCTCAGAGCTGGATTAAAGTGGATGTAAACCTACTCTCATCCTTTCTAAACTACTGCCATAGTGGTTATCTATAAGGCTATACATGCCTCCGGCATGTATCCTTACCTGTCAAATGTCTCCCCTCTGTCTGTTATGAGACCCCAAAAACTGCAGATTCTGTGGGTGGGTCTGTTGTCCAGAGCTCCGTGGGTAGAGTAGTGATGTCGGTAGACTCCCCGCCCAGCTCTATACCCCCTTGCTAATATGCATTTTCTCCTGTGTATTTCTTACACTGAACTTCTTCTATGATCACTAACATCCAGTCAAAACCCAGAGCTGGAGAAGAACATCGGAGGGGATCTGAAGTACACGTAATGTCTGTCTCAGGCTCATGCATGAGATATGTAAATCACCTATAACTCACAGCAAGGGGGAGAGACTGACTCCTATTTCTCTGTCTGTCCGGTTTTATCGTACTGAAAAAAGAAAGGGGACTGCTCAGAGCTGGATTAACTCTTTGTGGCAAGACTGGGCACAGATGAAATGAAATCCTATACTGTACAAGGTGCAAGCCTTATTAAAAAAACAAGTTTTGGGTTTACATCCACTTTAACTCTCCATGGCAAGACTGAGCCCAGATGAAATGACATCCTCTGCTGTAACAGATATGAGTCGTAAATAAAAACATTTTTTTGGGGGTTTATATTCACTTTAATGTCTTTAGTAACAACAGGATTATTGCTAGATCAGTATCAGAAATGTAAAAATTGCTCTGATCCTTTAAGGGGCATATAGATGTGTTAGCTGAAGTGGTTACTGAAGTACTTGATATGAATTTGCAGTATTAAAGTGTTGCAAAGGACTAAATCACTAATATGGCCTAACATAATAAGTGCAATACCCTTAACAACCTGTCCGAAGTCATTTTGTACTTGCACTTTGTTCCCATTTTTGCAGTCATGCCTGGCTTACCTCACTCCAGTTTTTTCCCTGTCTTCTGGCACATGTACCTGACCTATTTTTTTGTTCAAGTGGGCTTGTGGTTTAGGGCGTCTCTCCTGGTTGCTCCATACCCTTTAAACTATACATACTTCAGTTTCCCATCGTAATATGCAGCTAGGATGTGCGTCTGTCAGAAACCATGAATCAGACTGAGACAGAAGTACAGTTAAATCACACTTATTTAATAATAATAATAAAAAGGTAAACAGAGTAAATGTAGTCAAAACATAGCCAGAGTTCAGGAACCGGAACGGATAGTAAGACAAGCGAAAACGTCTGGGAGCCAAATATGAGCGTAGTAGAACAGCAAGCAGGATCTGGAGAGCGTCTCTAGAGATGTGACCAAGACAAAGGCAGAGATCATCTGGGCTGGACGGCTTAAGTAGGCAGGACTGACGAGCAGCATATCAGCAACAGGTGAGTCACTGTGAAGAGAGAGGAGCTGGCAATTAGCTGACAGCTGAGCAGCCAGTTCAGAGAAGTTTTTGTCTATCTTTGTCTCAGTCCTTGCTCTTGGCCTTGGAGTGTCCCCTATACTTTTAGTTTCACTCCTGGTTCCTTGATGTCTAGTCCGTTACTTGCCTTGGTTGTTATGCTTGACCTGCTAGATTCCCTCGATTTAATAATCTACTTGACCTTGCTTTGCTAGAATGCCTCTGGCGCTGAGTTTGGGTTTGTTATTGACTATGTCCCTGTTCAAAAGTTTGACTTATTGGTCAGCACTTGTTACCCATGGCTATAAACTTGGCTGTCCACCTCAACAACTCCAGTTCTTAGCTCCCCTTATTTGGGGAACAGCCTTCTGTAAAGGCCTAATCGGTGCTTTTGATATTTGACACTTTCTTGGACCACCCAAGTACCAGAAATGCACATAAGGCATCTTCCAATAGTTGCTTTAAAATTAAAATTTAAAGTATGCCGCACCTGTAGGCATCAGACAACTTGCATGTGCCCTGCATCTCTAGTACATTATGGCCAAGTCATGCTCATTAAAACTGCCCTGTCACTGACCACATTTTACACTGCTTTATAATATGTGTGTTTTTTTTTTAAATCAAGTAGAATTGGAAAAGCTGCGCTAGAGTCTCTATGTATTAAGTCCACAGAAATCAGCAAACTAGCAAGGAATTCAGTTAATTAACCATGTGGGACTTGGAGTCACTTGAAGATTAAAATCACCACAAAATGCACACACAGAGTGCCCGACCACTGTAGTTGTAGATTCTGCTTACCAGATGGCAAGCTTTAAAGTCAGGTGCCTATAACCCAGCCTGGGCCTTAAAGCTTGCAGATAATTGCAATGACCACAGTATCAGATGGTAGTGTTTTCTCTCTCTATCACGCTAGAGTATCCGTGTACATTCAGTGGATGCTCCAAAAGAGAAAAGACTGGCCATAGTGTAATGAACTCTAAAATACCAGATTTATTTATACAAGGTATTGCAATTACATTTAAAAGTAGTATCATGCGTAATTAGAATGCCAGGCAGCACAAACGGAGCCCGTCCTCCTACTCGGGTCACGTGGTGATGTCACTATGTGCCTTCCTCCAGACGCGTCTCGTCATCAGCAGATGACGTCAATGGGGAATGTGATTCTGTGCAGCTCGCCCGCACATCAAGAAAGCTACAGTGTGCAGGTCAGCAAGCGAATAATAATATTGGGTGTAAACAACTAGGAATTAAAGTAGTTTCAGCATCTTGGTTAGAATTCGGTTTTTAAGGGTTTGGGATTAGGGGGTAATGTATTTCATTGGTTTAATGTAAGGGTTCAGGTTAAAAAGAGAACCAGCCAACAATGGGCATTGGTAAAAACTTGAATACCCACATTTGCTGTAATAGATACCTGATTTAATTTTGCTTGTATTCTTAGCCTGTCAGAGCATAAATGTCTATCTGTGTGTCAGGCTTTAAGGTCTTCACATGTGCCATAAGTCGGGTGGGAGACAGGTCAGCCTCCATGGCACGTTCCTGTCTGACACTGGGCTGTCGTTTCTGCTTTGAAAGGGAGAGAATGCAAGTGAATATCAGTGTACATATCCCTCCACAAAAGATAAAGTTGCACTTTTATAACAAACTAATGTTTACATTTAGATTTGATTGAAAATCCTGTATGTTTATTACCTAAAGAAAATCTTAGAGGGATTCGTGGAGACATTCAAATTCCCAGGTCTGGCTACCTGCCTTGGTCGAATGAGGTTCAGTAGGAAGCAGGCTGGCTGAAAATTCCAATATAAAAAATGCAGAGAAGTGAAAAAAGGAATTATTCTACCAGGGGCATCTCTTAAGTGATATACCCATTTTGGAGGAACGTTTCTTAAATGTTATAGAAGACAAACATACAGTACTTTTCATATGCATGGAACATAGTAGGAGAAAACAAATGATTGGTAAATACTGCTTGCACAGCTAATTCAATGCCAAGCAGCAGCTGCAAAAAACAACTATAGATTTGTTATGCTTGGAAGGAGGATAAAAACGCACAAAGCAAGGGGCATACCACTGTATAAACCACTTGTAAGCCCAAAGGTTGCATATTGAGTTCTGGAAATCCATTGTGTTATATAGACAAAGGAGGTTTAGTGAAAGTTCTAAGTAGGACAACTTAATATTTCACTGTTCAATTAACTAATGTTAACTAATTGATGTAATTAATATAACATATGGACAAAGGTTTTTGAGCATCTGACCATTGCACCCACATAAACTTTTTGGACATAACATTTCAAAATCACAGACATTAGTATTTATTTGGCTCTTGATTTTTAGCTATAACAGACTCCAAGCTTATAACAAGATTTTTACTATTGGAAATTTGTGTCTATTAAGTGAAAAGAGCAATAGTAAGACCTGGCTTGCAGTTGGTGTTCCAATTCATCTCAAAAGAGTTCAATAGGGTTGAGGTTATACTGGAACAGAAAAAAAAGCCTTTCCATAGAACTAAAAACACACAATTATCCAAAATTACTTTGCATGTTCTTTCACTAAATACCCATGAACTCAATAATTTTGTCAGGGTGTCCACAAAAATGTGTCCATATAACTTATAAACAAATATATCCAAAGTCAATATAAAAAACTGTAAAATTAACTTTTTCTTGTAAATATGGGGAGGAAACTTCAGCAATGTATGGAGAAAATGTCACCATCTGTTTAGGAAGAGGTTCTTCAGAATGTAATCTGTGGATTTTCCTACTGCATGTGATAGTAAAGGAAAAACAATAATATAATTTAAAATAGGACTGGATGAGTTTCCTGGAATTAAATATGCCCACAATTATTATTATTGAATGATAATATGGAAATATTTGATTCAGGAAACTGATCCAACTGTCCCTGGATAGTTCATACAGCATTTATTCTCCCTGTGAGGCAACAATGTGCAGTTTTTACATGGTTTATTTGTATTTCTCCAGACCAAAACTGTAGATATGTGATGCTGAACTCTATAGACATATGTTTTTTTATTAACCAAGTCATGTATGTAATCTCATTATCAGGTCATTTTTTAAAAAACAAATCCTCACATTATAATATTGTTTGAATGTTTGCATTCAAGTTCTATTTGACACTGTTCAATTAACTAATGTTACTAATCGGCGTTTAAGAATCAGGCAGCCAAATTGTACGCAATTTTAAAGACGGAAAAGCAAAAAATCAATGTTACTTGCTTGCAAATTACTAAGCAAGGCAAAACCAAATCATTATTTCTTGTAAAACTGCTTTAAGTTACACCTTGCCATTTTCCAATATATTTGTAGTTTGCTGACATATTCCACAGCAGAGAAAATAAGTAAAGGAATGATCTGGGAACTTAATCAGAAACAAATTGATTCACAAGCACACAGAAATCTTAGAAAAGATATGTAAATGTCACAAAAATAGTAAACTGAACTAAAATGGCTGAGATTTTTTAATATATTACTATTATCATAAAGCATATTAAATAAATTGTGTTGCTAAAGGTTAATGGAAAATAAACGAATTCGTTATATTAAATAACGTATGGCCAAAAACATGTTTCTCTGTTGATTTCGCCATGATTCTTTTAGACTGGTAGTTCTTAACCTATGCAGAATCGAAGCTTTAATTTTTTTTTTAACATGTAATAAATTACATCAGTTTTTCAGTGAAAAGGATCTCGCAGCCTAAAGGACCTCAAAGGGATATGATTCCATTGAGATATATTGCACTGTGCCTTACTACAGTAGCATTATTTAATTTAGCAAACCAGATAAACATATGTACAGTATCTCACAAAAGTGAGTACAGCCCTCACATTTTTGTAAATATTTTATTCTCTTCATGTGGCAACACTGAAGAAATTACATTTTGCTACAATGTAAAATAGTGAGTGTACAGCTTGTAAATGTACAGTGTAAATGTTTGCTGTCTCCTCAAAATAACTCGACACACAGCCATTAATGTCTAAATCGCTGGCAACAAAAGTGAGTATACCTCTAAGAGAAAATGTCCAAATTGGGCCCAAAGTGTCAATATTTTGTGTGGCTACCATTATTTTCCAGCACTGCCTTAACCCTCTTGGGCATGGAGTTCACCAGAGCTTCACAGGTTGCCACTGGAGTCCTCTTCCACTCCTCCATGACGACATCACAGAGCTGGTGGATGTTGGAGACCTTGTGTTCCTCCACCTTCCATTTGAGGACGCCCCACAGATGCTCAATAGGGTTTAGGTCTGGAGACACGCTTGACCAGTCCATCGCCTTTACCCTCAGCTTCTAAAGCAAGGCAGTGGTCATTTTGGAGGTGTGTTTTGGGGTCATCATGTTGGAATACTGCCCTGGGCCCAGTCTCTGAAGGGAGAGACTCATGCTCTGCTTCAGTATGCCACAGTGCATGTTGGCATTCATGGTTCTCTCAATAAACTGTAGCTCCCCAATGACGGCAGCACTCATGCAGCCCCAAACCATGACACTTCCACCACCATACTTGACTGTAGGCAAGACACACTTGTCTTTGTACTTTTCCCCTGGTTGCCACCACACACGCTTGACTCCATCTCAAGCAAATAAGTTTATCTTCGTCTCATCAGACCACAGGACATGGTTCCAGTAATCCATGTCCTTAGTCTGCTTGCCTTCAGCAAACTGCATGCTTTCTTTTGCATCATCTTTAGAAAAGGCTTCCTTCTAGGATGACAGCCATGCAGACCAATTTGATGCACTGTGCGGTGTATGGTCTGAGCATTGACAGGCTGACCCCCCCCTCCACCCCTTTAACCCCTGCAGCAATGCTGGCAGCATTCATATGTCTATTTTCCCAAAGACAACCTCTGGATATTGCTGAGCACGTGCTCTCAACCTCTTTGGTTGACCATGTCAAGGCCTATTGTGAGTGGAACATGTCCTGTTAAACCACTGTATGGTCTTGGCCACCATGCGGCAGCTCAGTTTCAGGGTCTTGGCAATTTTCTTATAGCCTAGGCTATCTTTATGTAGAGCAACAATTCATTTTTTTCAGATTCTCCAAAGAGAGTTCTTGGCCATGAGGTGCCATGTTGAACTGCCAGTGATTAGTATGAGAGAGTGAGAGTTTTAACACCAAATTTAACACACCTGCTACTTATTCACACCTGAGACCTTGTAACACTGAGTCACATCACACCGGGGAGAGAAAATGGCTAATTGCACCCAATTTGGACATTTTCACTTAGGGGTGTACTCACTTTTGTTGCCAGTTGTTTAGACATTAATGGCTGTGTGTTGCGTTATTTTGAGGGGACAGTAAATTTACAAGCTGTACACTCAGTACTTTACATTGTAGCAAAGTGTAATTTCTTCAGTGTTGTCACATGAAAAACATATAATATTTACAAAAATGTGAGGGGTGTACTCACTTTTGTGAGATACTGTATCGCTGACAAGGTCACATAATAAATGCTATATAATTATACAAAACTATAATCCTTTTGATGTAAATGTCCCCTATTCTATCACATCACTTATGTAGACAATAAGTATGATATAGTTAAAATAATAAGAGTTAAAACTGTCTGACAGAACTAGATTAGATTGTGGGGTATTAGGCATAAAAGACTCCAACAATCCTCTTCGAAAAGCTGAATGCCCAAATCCACTATTACATGTTCAATGCAAATCACAATTCTGATGACAATATTCCTGTTTTCCATAGAATCTGGGCTCCATGGATAACACATAAGCCCATCTCTCTAGTTAAAGCAGAGTTCCAGTAGTTTTTGTGTTTATTAAAAGTCAGCAGCTACATAAAGTGTAGCTACTGACTTTCTTTGTAATTCCTTTATTTTCCAGGTAGTTGCAGTTTAAAGTCAAATAAAAAGCAAAACATAGTCAAGTAATACCGATTAGTCTCACATATAGATCCAAATGCCAACAGGTCAAGCATAACACGATATAGATGGTCATATATAACATTACGGATTCAAAATGGTCATCAGCTGACAGAGCAGGTATGGCACAATATATCGGGAAGCCTTGCATCCCGGTGGCCAGGCCGATATGGAGAAGGGGGCAATGAGATTAGAAGAATGTATGTATTAATAATCAAATATCTAATATCCAATGTTTAAAACATACTATGTAGTATAAACACAAAATAAATAAAATGGTGATCCCTAGTGGGATTATTACATATGACACCAAATATATTATATATATCACAATGCAAGTCGTCAGCCCTGCTGTCCTAATGGGTGATCGTGTACTTCCTACAAACAATGCGATTGTCCCAAGCCCCGCCCCTGTGATGTCATCGCATCGTAGGAAGTACATGATCACCCATGAGGGCAGCAGGGCCGAGGACTTGCAGATGATTTTGTGACCCAAGGGATGGATCTGTATATGTTCAAGTTGATCACCTGTCTGCACCAGGGATAGTGCATTCCTAAATGTGAGTGGAATAGTTAGTTGCTTGTGTTTAAATACATTTCGTTTTACAGTAATACACTATGCTAGTTCCTTTTTTACCCTAATGTTGTCATCCTATATGAGAGATCATGCTTGCAGGGGTCCACTATTGGGAGCTTAAAGATCCTGGATTGAGACCCCAAAGGGGAATGTGCTACTTGGCCCAATTGGTGGCCGCTCTGGGAGGTGAGCGTATAGTGTGACTGATGGAGGGTCCACGTGGTGTCACTCATTTGTTCTTATTCCCCGTTGGATTGTGTGTGGACAGAATTGGTTCACAGAAGATATCACTGGCTTCATGGACTTTGTCTGACATATATATGTGTTATCATTTTTGTACCCACTAGAGGTCACTGGTTGCACATACTATAGTATTGTCATTGTGATATATTTCATATATTTTGGTGTCATATGTAACACTCCCACTAGGGGTCACCATTTTATTTATTTTGTGTTTATACTACATAGTATTTTTTAAACATTGGATAAGAGGGAGCGCATCAAATATTTTTCTTTGTATTCTGGTCTACTAATAACAGTTGGTGTTAAGCAGCAACCTCTTGGATTTAATATATAACATTTTATATTAGTAGCACAGAAGTACATTTATTTTTATCATAGGAATTGTGCCCATGCATGAGCAATGGCCTCTGCCTCTGCACATCTGCTATGCTATGGCCAGCAAGTCCCTGACACCCTTGTACAAAAGAAGTACAGACATAGAAAGAAAGACAGAGCCTCTTGCCCAGGGGGTCTAGACTGAGTTCAGGAGGTCAGCCAGGTCGTGAAACCCCCTGAAGATAGGCTAGCTGTTGACTTTTAATAAACACACGCTCATCTGTCCCATGATCCAGCGATGCGGCCGCTCAAACCCTTGGTTCTCTCCCTCGTTTCTCCCCTGCACCGGCATCACAAGTGTGGGCACCGTTTGCGCAATGCCCATGCGCTAGTCGCGTTGCGCCTCCTTAATGACTGGCCAATCTTCTGGGACCTGTGACGTGACTCAGAAGACTGCAGGGATGGAGGGGAGAGAAGAACTTCCGCTCGAGTCGCCTAGGTGGCCCGAGCGGAAGTGGGAGCTGGGTACCTGTCAAAACTAGATAGCCTTCCCCCTCCAATAAAAATGACATTGCCGAATGTGGCTTCTAAGGGGGTGAGGAGTCCTTAAAACAGAACTTCCAATTTTTGGTGGAACTCCGCTTTAACAGGCCGAGATACATTTGTAGCACTTCAATTGGCAACAAGTTAAGGCATTGCTCTATATAATATTCTCCACCGTGGCTTAGTGGTTATCACTTCTGCCTGGTAACACTAGACTGAATCCCAACCACGATACACACCGCCTGGAATTTGCATGTTCTCCTTGTGCTTGCGCCTGTTTCCTCCCACACTCTAATGGACATGATGGTAGGTAACTGTCCCCAATCTACATTAGCTAGTTGGTAAATGATTAGTAAATGTATGAATGTAAGTTTAGGGACCTTAGACTAGCTCCTGGAGGGAAGGGACTGATGTGAATGTACAATAGATATGTAAAGTGCTATGTATATTGTCAGCAATATATAAAAACCAATTAAAAAAACAAAACAAGAAAACTTTAGTCCCACTCAGTGGCATCACTAGGGGGTGGCTTTTGGGGCTATAGCCCTAAATCTGGGGCCCATAGCCCAGAGTCTCTGCAGTGGTCCCCAAGGGGAGGGTAGGCTCTCTGGGGAACCTGATGTAAATGGGGGGGCTCTCTGGGGACCCTGATGAAAGGGGGAGGCTCTCTGTGTACTCTAATGTAAGGGGGGGGCTTTCTGTGGACCCTGATTTAAGCGGGAGGCTTTCTGGGTACCCTAATGTAAGGGGGGCTCTCTGAGAACCCTGATGCAAGGGGGAGGGACTCTGATGTGAGAAAGCTCTCTGGGGACCCTGATGTAATGGGGGGCTCTCTGGGGACCCTGATCTAAGTGGAGGGCTCTCTGGGGATATATACACACACGTATATATACATGTGTATTCCTGCCAAATCATATGACTTTCTTTAGTACGCTGCTATGGGCTCTAGCCCCAGATCTTTTGTAGACCTAGCAACGACCCTAGGCTAGAACCCATAGCAGCGTAGTAAAGAAAGTCATATGATTGGGCATGCATACACATGTATATACAGATATATACGTGTGTGTGTGTGTGTGTGTATATATCCCCAGAGAGCCCCCACTTGGTCCCTAGAGAGCCCCCCTTACATCAGGGTCCCCAGAGACCCCCCCTTACATCAGAGTCTCCAGAAACCCTCCCCCTTGCATTAGGGTTCCCAAAGAGCCCCCCTTACATTAGGGTACCCAGAGAGCCTCCCACTTAAATTAGGGTCCCCAGAGACCCTCCCCTCCCCTTGGGGACCACTGCGGAGACTCTGGGCTATGGGCTCCAGATTTGGGGCTATAGCCCCAAAAGCCACCCCCTAGTGACGCCACTGCTCTAGCCCCAGAACTTTTGTAGACCTAGCAACACCCCTGGTCCCACTACATATCCAACTCCCCTTCCCTTACCTACGACCACCACCCCACTCCCCCACCATCATTTTTTTCTTCTTTCTCATTATTCTCCCTCATTTATTATTCTCATTCTTTATCCTTCTCTTCATTCTTTTTCTCCTCTTCTCTTCATCTTCATCCACTCTAGTCTTCCCCTCTTTCATGCTTTAAATCCCATTCCCATTCGAGGCATCTTAAATATAATAATTCTAACTGCAAAGAACACAGTTTTTACCATTTTCTTTTTCCCTACCATTACACATCAATGCTATGTGTTTCTTAGCACCCACAGAGAAAATTGAGTGCTGTCCATGATACTTATTTTATTTAGTACCCACAAAAACTTAAATTGGTGCCCAACATGTTGGTGACTTTGTAAATGGTTTAAGACTTTACTGTATTGTTTTGTGATATCTAATATATTTTTAAATGAAAGATTGGGGAGTATTCAATTCCTGATTTCAGAAATATTCTCCCATAGTTCCAAACCTTTGGGTAACAGCAGTTTAAAATATAGATCTGGCAGTCCTGATGTGAAGGCCCAGAAGGCCTCTTTAGTCTTGAACATTTCATGTTGCTGTGCATGGTAATGCTGTTTGGGGACACCTTCTATAAATTTAGATACAAATCTCTTTCTTGGGAAATGCTATGCTCTGATCTATGCTAAGATGACTGCTAGCCAGTGTAATATTGATCAGGCATTGCTGTATTCATCTTCTGTCTGGCATTCTAGGAATTGTGCTCCGGTATTGCATATTCAGCTTATTTTGTGACATGAAGTTAAATAATGCAGGCTCGCTAGTCTTTCTGAACATTAATTTGATTCCTTTTTTTTTCTACTTATCTTGCTGATGTGGACTTTTGGACCAATAAGAACAAATGGCAATATAAAAAGAAGTCACCAAACCAATTGTAATGCTCCATTACCATGTTCCATATGTTTTTACTATAATGCAGAGTCTGTCTTGCTCTGTCTGTTGCAGCAAACATATTTTATTTATCAGGACAAAGGACATATAAATATGTCATGCTCAAACATATTTATTATTATTATTTATTATACTTTTATTAAAGGGCTGCCTATTGTACTACATTATTAATGTATTGCCATGCCTTAACTGCATGTCAGTAAAATTTAATCTTTTTGCCTGCAAAAGTGATCCCCCTGTAGACTTTTATGGAGTCCTCTTCTGATACAGGAGACACCTGGTAGATATCCCCATGAAAGTCTATGTGGATTGACTATGCAAGCACAGACAGGGGACAGCAAGATTTCTAAACATTGCTGCAGATTGTGCCCATCAAATCCAGATTAAGAATGACTGGGAGAGGAGATAAGGATCACGCAAGGAAATAAAATACTGTGCATTCTCTACATCGCTTAGATGTGGTCTGTCTCACATTTTAAAGACTTGTTTTTTGGGGGTGTGACAATTCTAAGCAGTTTTTTTTATTATATTGCTAAAACTATAGTACATTATGGATGGTTTCTTTGATTGGATGCTCGTGTAAAATTGATTTGCATTAGAAGGACTAGATGGGGACTGAGAATCTGCATTGAAGGGCACATACTGTAAGGGACATCTGCAAATGATAAAAAAAAACAGCTTGGCTAACCATCTTGAGTTGCATCATGCACCCGCTGCTAGCGAAGTGACTTCTTAAAGAATTTATCTGACTAAAAAATATATATTTATAAATGGTATACGTTAGCCCTGACCATAATATATAAAGAAAATATTACAAAACCACCACACGTGGCATAGTATATTTTTACTTTGGTCCAGCTTGGACACTGCTACTCCAGTGATTTGCACTTCCTTCTGGGTCCCATGCTAAGCCAGGGGCAGATCCAGGGGGTGGAAACGTGGCAATTTCTTACCCTGAGAAAATAGTGAGCAAGCCGGCCAAACAATGAGCAGGCCAGCAGGTGAGCAGGGGGCAGGCTAGTAAGTGGGCTAGCAGGTGAGCACGCGGGTAGGCCAGTGAGCAGGCCAGTGGGTGGGTGAGTGGGTGGACAGGCCAGTGAGCGGGCGAGCGAGTGAGCAGAGAAATTATATCATCTCTCACTGCCCGCCCTGCATCATTACATTCTGTCCTCATTGTGCAGCGGCTGGCAGAAGAGAGATTACATCATCTCTCATTGTCCGCGCTCACTCTGGGGCACAGTCACTGGCCTGACGTGACAAATGAAATCCGTATCTGGTGGCAGGTGACGTGGCAAGTGACAAGCTGCATCTGAAGGCAGGTGACAAGGCAAGTGGCAATCTGCATCTGAAGGCATGAGACATGACAATCCGCATCTGGTGGCAGGCGACGTGGCAAGTGACAAGCTGCATCTGGTGATGCAGGAGACATACATAGTTACATAGTTACATAGTTAGTCAGGTTGAAAAAAGACACAAGTCCATCCAGTTCAACCTTAAAAACAAATAAATAAAATAAAAAATAATCGTACAATCCAGATACCCAATTTTATGCCCACAATTGATCCAGAGGAAGGCGGAAAAAAAAACCCAGCAGAGCATGCTCCAATTTGCTACAGCAGGGGAAAAAAATTCCTTCCTGATCCCCCAATAGGCGATCGGATTTTCCCTGGATCAACTTTACCTATGTTAGTACCTAGTTATATTATGTACCATCAGGAAAGTATCCAAGCCTTTCTTAAAGCAATCTACTGAACTGGCCAGAACCACCTCTGGCGGGAGTCTATTCCACATTTTCACAGCTCTAACTGTGAAGAAACCTTTCCGTACTTGAAGATGAAATCTCTTTTCCTCTAGACGTAAAGAGTGCCCCCGTGTCCTCTGGGTTGACCGTACAGAGAACAACTCAACACCAAGTTCACTATATGGACCCCTAATGTATTTGAACATGTTGATCATATCCCCCCTTAATCTCCTCTTCTCAAGAGTGAATAAATTTAGTTCCTCTAATCTCTCCTCATAGCTGAGTTCCTCCATGCCTCTTATCAGTTTGGTTGCCCTTCTCTGCACTTTCTCCAGTTCCCCGATATCCTTTTTGAGAACTGGTGCCCAAAACTGAACGGCATATTCCAGGTGAGGTCTTACTAATGATTTGAACAGGGGCAAAATGATATCTCTTTCTCTGGAGTCCATACCTCTCTTAATACAAGAAAGGGCTTTGCTCGCTTTGCAAACAGCAGCTTGGCATTGCATGTTGTTATTGAGCTTATGGTCTACCAAAACCCCCAGATCCTTCTCCACTATGGATTCCCCCAGTTGTACTCCCCCTAGCATGTATGATGCATGCATATTCTTAGGCCCCAAGTGCATAACTTTACATTTATCAACATTAAACCTCATCTGCCACATAGTCGCCCAATTAGACAGTGTATTGAGGTCGGCTTGTAAATTGGAGACATCCTGTAAAGACGTTATTCCACTGCATATCTTGGTGTCATCTGCAAAGACAGAAATATTACTTTTGATCCCAGACCCAATATCATTTATAAAGATGTTAAAAAGTAAGGGTCCCAACACTGAACCTTGGGGTACACCACTGATAACCTTAGACCATTCAGAGTAAGAGTCATTAACCACTACTCTCTGAATTCTGTCTTCTAGCCAATTTTCTATCCATTTACAAACTGATATTTCCAAACCAGTAGACTTTACCTTACACATGAGCCGTGTGTGGGGAACTGTATCGAATGCTTTTGCAAAATCCAAGTATACCACGCCCACCGCCACCCCTCTGTCCAAGGTTTTACTTACCTCCTCATAAAAAGAAATCAGATTTGTCTGACAACTTCTGTCTTTCATGAATCCATGTTGTCTGTTGCTTAAAGTGTTTTTGTTCAGCAAGAACTCGTCGATGTGGTCTTTTATTAAACGCTCCAGTATCTTCCCAGCTATAGAAGTTAAGCTAACAGGTCTATAGTTACTTGGTAAAGACTTTGATCCCTTTTTAAATATAGGCACCACGTTCGCCCTGCGCCAATCCAGTGGGACTATTCCCGTCATTAATGAGTCCCTAAAAATTAGATACAATGGCTCTGAAATTACAGAGCTCAATTCTTTTAGGATCCGTGGGTGGATGCCATCAGGGCCAGGTGCTTTATCCACCTTTATTCTGTTTAAGTATTTCTGGACCATATCACTTTTGAGCCATTGTGGATCATTTGGGGCTGTGTCACTATCGCCCCCATTATGGACATGCGCTCCCCCATGCTCTTTTGTGTACACAGAGCTGAAGAAAGTGTTTAATAAATTAGCCTTCTCTTTGTCCCCAGTCACCAACTCTAGATTGTTTTGTAAAGGGCCTACATGCTCAGACTTGACCTTTTTACTATTAATATATTTGAAGAATTTTTTGGGGTTTGTCCTACTATCTTTTGCAATCTGTCGTTCGTTTTGAATTTTTGCATCCTTGATTTCCTTTTTACATATTCTGTTAATTTCTTTGTAACATTTAAATGACACTAGTGATCCTTCATTTTTATATTTTTTAAAAGCTCTTCTCTTACAGTTTATAGCTTTTTTAACTTTGGCCGTGAGCCACATAGGTTTTGTTTTTAGCCTTTTAAACTTATTGCCCATGGGAATATACTTTGCAGTGAGGTCCCCAACAGTCTTTTTGAAGAATTCCCATTTCTGTTCTGTGCCCATTGAAGCGAATATTCTCTCCCAGTCTAAGTCCTGGAGAGTAGCCCTCATCCTCGGAAAATTAGCTCTCTTGAAGTTAAGTGTTTTTAACTTACCCGTATGTATTTCTTGTTTAGCGCTAACATCAAAGGAAATCATGTTATGATCACTGCTACCCAGGTGTTCCTTTATCTGGACATTAGTAATAAGCTCCGCATGGTTTGAGATTACCAGGTCCAACAGAGCTTCATTCCTAGTTGGGGCCTCAATAAACTGGACCATAAAATTGTCCTGTAATAGGTTTATCATTTTTTGCCCTTTAACTGTCCCAGCAGTGCCATTACTCCAGTCAATTTCTGGGTAGTTAAAATCCCCCATTATTATCACTGTCCCAGCCCTTGCAGCCCTTTCCATCTGTGCAAGGAGCTGAGTCTCCACCTCCTCATTCACATTGGGTGGTCTATAACAAACTCCAACGATTAACTTTGAACTACACCCATCTAAATGCAGTTCCACCCATAATGCTTCGGACTCATCACACTCTCCATCCACCAGGTCCTCTTTCACACTTGCTTTGAGATCACTTCTCACATAGAGACAGACCCCGCCACCTTTCCTTTTTACCCTGTCTCTCCGAAAGAGTGCATAGCCAGGAATATTAATAGCCAAGTCATGTGAGGATTGAAGCCAAGTTTCAGCAATACCGATTACATCATAGCTCTCCTCATGCACCACAGCTTCCAACTCACCTATTTTGCTTGGCAGACTTCTGGCATTGGTGAACAAACACTTTAATGCATTATTACATTTTGCTCTGGTGTTTTTCATATTATTTTTAGTAGTACAATTTGCACTATAGTTTTCAATGGCTGTTTGCAACATGGGAAATTTCTTGTCACCTTCCATATCCCACCCCCCATCTATCCCCATTCCACCCTCCATTAATGTCTGACCCCTAACTGACCTGTCTGCCCAATGTACTTCTGGTTCACCCTCCCCCCTCAAACCCAGTTTAAATACTCCTCCAGCCTTCCCATAAACCTCTTCCCCAGCACAGCAGACCCCCTTCCATTCAAGTGCAAACCATCATTAGCATATAGGTTGCACCCCAATGAAAAGTCAGCCCAGTGCTCTAGAAACCCAAATCCCTCCTCCCTACACCAGGTCTTTAGCCATGCATTCAGCTCTCTAATCACCCCCTGCCTTTCCTGTGTTGCGCATGGCACAGGCAATATTTCAGAGAATATCACCTTGGAGGTCCTTCCCTTCAACTTGCAGCCTAGTTCTCTAAATTGATTCTTAAAGAGCCTCCACCTTCCATGTATACGGTCATTGGTTCCAACGTGGACCAAGACTGCTGGGTCATACCCAGCCCCTCCCAGTAATTTATCCACCCGGTCCACCACATGCCGAACCCTAGCACCAGGGAGACAGCAAACTATTCGGTTGAGGCGATCCTGGCGACAAATTATTCTATCAGTCCTTCTGATTATAGAATCCCCTATAACCACCAACTGTCTAGGCCTTTCTGCACTCCCCTCACCTCCTCTACTAGATGGGCTGCTCTCCCGGCTGTTAGGGGGAGCAGTGACATCTAGGGCTGCCACCTCTGTGTTTGTCACCTCCACATTTTCACCCAACTCGGCAAATTTGTTTTGATGCACAAACACAGGACTGGCCTTCCTTTTCTGCGAGCCCCTTCCACTCCCTCTAACTACATTAACCCATCTTCCTATGTGACTTGCCCCTCCACCCTCCACATCAACCCTACTGACCACCTGCTCAGCGAGCAGAGGACCCCTTTCAAGGTTGACCTTTCCGCCCAGTGTTGCAACTTGCTCCTCCAGATCTCTAATGCGAGCTTCTAGAAGGGCAACCTGCTCACATCTGTCACAGCGGTATGCATCCTGGAGCTCTTGCACCAGTTTTGCATACATGTGGCACACTGTGCACTAAGCAAAACCTTCAACCCTGCTAGCACTCATTTCCCAGTTACAATACAATTACTTAAATGAAGTTTAAGATGTTACTTACAGGTTAAAGACTCCTGTCTTAACTCCTGTTTTCAACTCCTGGTTATTAACTCTCCACTTTAGTTCAAAATTCCACTTGTGTTCACAAAATCCACATGCAAGACGTGGCAAGTGACAATCCGCATCTGGTGGCAAGTAACGTGGCAAGTGACAAGATGCATCTGGTGGCAAGTAACGTGGCAAGTGACAAGCTGCACCTGGTGGCAGGCGATGGTGGCAAGTGACAAGCTGCATCTGGTGGTGCAGGAGACGTGGCAAGTGACAATCCGCATCTGGTGGCAAGTAACGTGGCAAGTGACAAGCTGCATCTAGTGTCAGGTGACAGTGGCATGTGACACACTCAGGGCTCCCACTGTTTATACATTATGGTTTTATACCATATAATGCTGCACTATGCTAATATAATGATACGGTAACCGTACAAAATCATAATATTACTGGTTACAGTTAAATAGTGGTGGTGGGATATTCTATTCCTATGCGATTATAAGTTGCGATCATGAACAATTAAAAATTGCAATTCTCCCAATGATAACCTATATAGCATACACACCTCTACATACACATATAGCATTCATATGCAATAGAGAAATTTGTAAACCCGTGCGATAATTGCGATACTATGATAATTGCAGTAACAACCTGTAATTTACATCAGTCTATATAAAAGTGCATCAATATACCATAATCAATATAGAAATAACGTGAACCGTGTTTAAAGTGCTCTTGTGCCAAACAAATTCATCTGTGTCCATAAAATCGCAGCATAAAGTCTATTCCATTCTTCTGGTGCTCATTGCAGATGATAAAACAGATGATATAACAGTAAAGTGCTCGTGTCCATTCTTGTGCTCCCCCTTTGGTGTATACGCTCACCTTAGAGCGTGTGACTTTGCACCTAAGCTCGGTAAAAACACGCTTTTTAAACCACCTCTGGGTTTATGGTCAGCATTTAGATCCTTGGGTGGTTGCTTGCAGCAATATTCATATGGAAAACAGAGGAAACTGGATAGTGTATAACCGTTTTAAAAGTTTTATTTAAAATTACAATATTCCCTATATTATGGTACTCACATTTACTAGGCGCTATGAACTCACCGCTCTGTAACAAGCCAAATATAAAGGCGCTGTGCTGATGTGTCCTCTCCCGCTCTGAGAACACTCCACTGTCTCACAAACCGCCCTGTCCCTCCCTAACATGTGTCAATACCGGGAAATGTATCTTCCTCAGGGGGGGTTTTTCTGACATTATGGTGAGTTGAACGATTTCATTTTATATTACAATGTAAATATAGAAATAATGCGCTTTAATCATCCTAACACCATATCAACCATGGTTGTGTGATGATTGATACACCAACACCAGCAAATCGCCCGCACAAACCTTATTTTCCGGCAGTGCCCCTCCCGAGACTAGACTCTGGGACCACCCCTGTGCCAATGTCGATGCATTGTGAATTCAAGAAGTTGGCTGCTCGGTACAGTCACCACCCAGAGAATTATTTGCATTTTCTAAATAAATGAATCTTCTGATTGAATGAGGTGGAATGCTTGATACATTCATTACAAAAATGCAAAGCCTTCTCTGAATGGCGCCGATACTGATTGGCCAACCTCCTATGCTCAGTATGCATCAGTTATAAATGGATCATGCTTTCTATACCAGTAAGCTGTGATTGGCCCACAGATAACACATGGTACTTGGGCCAGTCGCAGCGCCCTCTACCATGTGATTAGCTGTAGCCAGTCACAGATCACTAGTAATCTTGGCTGTTATAAATGAAACTCATTCATGATGGTTCAAAGCATTGCTGTTGCAATGATAATCATTGTGACAGCAATCAAAGTGTAGTGTTACCAAAGTGACACTGAATTGCTCTGATGAAGGTATGTAAACAAAAAAATAAAAAAGCAAAAAAATAAAAAAAAGAGAAATATGTAAAAAGATATTTTAAGAAATTGAATAAAAATGATTTCAATTTTTTTTCTAATACTGCCGTTTGTCAGTATCCCTGATCGCCGCCACACCAGTCATTTGATGATGCTGTACTATGCTGGTGACAGTATGTACAAAGAAAAAAATGTGAAGGAAAAAAAATAACACTATTTAATTTCTTTGTTTTCAAAAAATTGTGACAAAAATTTTTAATTTCAAAACACTTGCCATGCTTCTTACTAAATACTGTACCTTAGACTGTCTACTTTCCAAAAAATAATCATTTGGGGGGTAATTGTACTTTCCTCGCATCTTAAGGGCCTCAAATGAGTTTGACTCTCAGTACATTAGAACTGATCAATTTTCAAATATACTGTATATACCATAGTTATAACACTATAACTTTCACATAAGCCAATTTATATACACTTTTTTTATTTTATTTTATTCTATTTTTTTTTATTTTACCAAAGTTGTGTAGCAGAACACATTTTGGCTTAAATAGAAAATATAATAATAAAAAAATAAATTAAAAAAAAGCATGCCTATTTTTATTTATATGATACAAAATAAAAAACCCAGTGATGATCAAATACCATCAAAAGAAAGCTCTATTTGTGTGAGAAAAAAATTATCATCATGACTGCAAAAATGGCAGTTAAAGTAGTGCAATGCTGAATAGCGAAAAATGCCTTGTTCACAAAGGGGGTAAAATTTTCTGGAGCTTAAAGTGGTTGGAAAGGTTCACAATTTTTTTTATAATAATAACAAACATGTTATACTTACCTGCTCTGTGCAAGGGTTTTGCACAGAGCAGCCCCGTTCCTCCTCTTCTGGGTTTCCCCATTGGTGCTCCTGGTTCCTCTTCTTCATCGGGTGCCCCCACAGAAAGCCACTTTCCATGGGGTCACTCATGCGAGCGTGCTCCCGAGTCCTGCTGTTGTGTCTATTGCCCCTGCCCCCAGTCTTGTGTCGCTGGATTTAATTGACAGCAGCGGGAGCCAATGACTCCCGCTGCTATCAATCTATCCAATGAGGAACAGAGACAGTGGTTGCAGCCGCTGGCCTTGTGCAGGTTGCTGGAACAGATGGGGTCAGGTAAGAAAAAGGGGGGCTCTGGGGCATAGAATGCATTAAGGTGAAAAACCATGAGACTTTACAACCCCTTTAAGTGGTTAATACAAAATAATGTTGCCTATATTTATTACATGTTCCCCTCCAATCTGTTGGCTGTTCCAGGTTTTTACATATGTTTTTCTGCTTTTTTTAAATATGTATATGCTATTTTTCTTTCTTTTTAAAAATATAAATGTATAGAACTGTAGCGCCACCCCGAAGGAGCCACTTGATAATTTTGGGTTCTTTGTGTAAAGCCTTGGCTCCAAGAACAATCTCAGCCCCTCTGGCACACTTGGTACTAACGTTTTTGCAAGTTATAGTGAGAGCAGTTAAATCTGTTTTTTACTGAAATAAAAAAGCAGTCAACTGCAATAACATGTAAAGGTTTTACCTCTAATGGATAGCTTCTGGCAATAAGAACAGCAAAGAACACAACAATAGGATGCAACATATGTGTGTGTGTATACACATATATAGTGTGTGTATGTGTGTGTATGTATGTGTGTGTGTGTATATATATATATATATATATATATATATATATATATATATATATATATATATATGTATTAAAAACTTGTGCAGCTCAATAACCTTGAATTTTATTGGGATCTATGAGCACAGATCACAGAAGGCCAGAGGGATGACAATATGTATATCAGGCCACGCCACTCCCTTCTATACCTCAACTCCACAGTCCCAGAAACTGTGAGAAGTCTGTTTCTAACTGACTCAAACAATATAACCCTATAATATCTAGACTCCCTCTCCCAACAATAGAGTCCTGAGTGTAGATGCTGGTCCCACAAAGCACCAACAGGACTAATTCCTTGAGGGGAAATGGGTTTTAGTCTTTTAGAAAGAAGAATGCCTTCCGCTAGCTCTGTGCTGGTGCACTTGGTGTCCTGTTGGCAAAGTGAACAAGGTGTATTTAGAGATGTCCTGGCAGGCAGGGGTGATGTAAAGTATGCTGGCAGTATCCAAGTAAGCAAGGTGGACACTATAACTGCTCAGCAGGGTAGTAGTTTAACACAGGTTCTCCTACTTGGATGAGGCAGAGAAACAACACTCTGGTCCAGCCACACCTGGAGTATGCTGTCCAGTTCTGGGCACCAGTCCTCAGGAAGGATGTACTGGAAAATAAGGGCAGCAAAGCTAATAAAGGGTCTGAGGGATATTAGTTATGAAGAAAGGTGGCGAGCACTGAACTCATTCTCTCTGGAGAAGAGACGCTTGGGAGGGGATATGATTTAAATTTACAAGTACCGTACAGGTGACCCCCACAATAGGGATAAAACATTTTTGTGGAAGGGAGTTTAACAAGACATGTGGCCACTCATTAAAATTGGAAGAAAAGAGGTTTAACCTTAAACTACATAGAGGGTTCTTTAATGTAAGAGCGGCAAGGATGTGGAATTCCCTTCCACAGGCAGTGATCATCTCAGCGGGGGGCAGCACTAGTTTCAAAAAACTATTCATTAAGCATCTGAATGACCACAACATACAGGGATACACAAGGTAATACTGACATATAATCACACAAATAGCTTGGACTTGATGTGTCTTTTTTTAAACCTCCCCTACTATGTAACTATGAAACACCGGTGTCTGCATGCAGTGTTCTGATGTGTGGAGGATTGGGCAAGTGCCCACTCACCAATCCTATGACCAAGGCCCAAAGGAGATGTCTTAACAGACAGGCCCTTTAGGTTGCCCTGCTGGCTAACCCACAACCAGAACTCCTCACGCCTTAAGGAATGTGCCGGGAGTCTAACCTGGGGTCCATCTCTGGTGGGATGTCAGTGAACGTCCATGGATCTGTGGCAGGAAATGGGCACACTGACCCTAGATGGCAGCACCTCTCCCTCTGCATCCGGTCCGCTCCCTTCTCACAGCAAGCCTTCCCCCAACAGTGCTGTGGAGAAATCTCTCTCCTCTCTCCTCTCTTCCCCCCCCCCCCCCCCCCGCAGTCTTTGGGGACACATAACAGGTCCCAGAAGACTACTGGGCCATTCACAAGGCACTGCACGGCCTGCGCATGTGCCGTAGGAAACTGGTTGTTTCCCTTACCTGTACCCAAAGCTGATTGATGAATAGACTTGGATGATGACATTGCGGGATCCCCACACAGGTAAGTATCCTTATTTTAAAAGTCAACAGCTACAGTATTTGTAGCTGCTGACTTTGAATTTTTGGGGTTAACCTGGAGCTCCTCTTTAAAATTCATCTGGTGTTTTGGCCCCTGCCTGTGCCCTGATGAAGTCTGTTTAATACAGAAGACATGCGCCTGTGTTCTTACCCAGCTGCCACCCTGTGTACATGGGTGCTAAAATCTCTGGACTTCAAAGTCCAGTGTTATATATCCCAGACATTAGGAGTTACCCATTCTACCCTACAGAACTTTGGAGGCACCAAGCAGGGGGGAGGTAATGGAATAGGTCTTTGATTATTCAACCACTGCTGGTATGGCATGTACTATAAGAAACATTTAGGGTGCAGCTAGAGTTGGGCTTTAAAAATATACATTATTCCATTATCCTCTGCCCTTATTATGGACCCTTTATTGTAGGTATCTAAATTCTTCATATTGAAAGTATGCCATGAAAAGGAGGCAAACCTGTTGTCTCCCTGTTGCTGTGACTCATATTGTTCAACATACGGTAAGAGAAAGAAGGGTGATTGGGTTTTATCTGACGTCTTATTGATTGAAGAGGAATGGTATGCACAGCTGCAGAAATGCACTTTTTTCTTTCATTAGCATAGATTAAAGCAGTCTCGGAAGCTGTGTCACGCAACCGCATGTGAAAAATGATGACAGCATCATTAGTAAATTGCACTTAACAAATTCAGCACAATTTCCTAACTAATTACAAGTCTGGTGCTTCTGACACATCAAAATTAAAATCCCAGTTGGTAAGCAAATAAAAAGCATGAAGTCGCAAATAAAGTAAACCATAAAGACAATATAGATGTATTTATGGAGATGTAGGTTGTCGTGCATCTGTGACGGTATGTTACTATTTTCCATGAGATTTCGTGCTCAACGTCTGAGCACTTGTAACATTTGGTAAGAGACTAAAGAAAAAAAAGGCTTGTGAAAAGTGAAATAAAAAGAAAGGAAATAAAGTAAAAACTTTGTTATAGACTTAAAGCAGAACTCCAGCTAAAAATAACTAGATCGAAAATCTTTTTTTTTTTTACTGAAAAATCTTTTTTATTGAGGTGACAGGTAACATAAACACATTCATAGCTGTGCATTCAACATAAAAACCATAGGTACATAATGCAAACGTCAAAAGCAAAGGACATTAAGCCATAAAATGACATGGGGATGGGGATGCCATACTTGGCTGCTAAAATTATGCAACATACATAAGGGAGAGGGGGGGGGGGGAGAGCAAAGAGAAAGAAAAGTGGTTGAAAGCATATAGAGGCAGGAAGAATCCCTAAAACCATTGGGAAAGGGATAAGGGGTAAGGAAGGAAGAGAAGGGGGAAGAGGAGGGGGGAAAGGAAACCAACACAGCAATCACCCAACATAGATACCCATCTTTTAAGGAATAGTAAGTACTCAACATTAGTAGCATAGACAGGTTACATTAATCAATCCATCCCTGTGTGCCAGGAAAAATGAATCTTTTTGCTGCAATACTTAAAGTGTTCCTAAACCCATGACCCTGCATTCACTATATCTGATCTCCCACAGTACACTGAACGTGGAAATGCAATTATTTTAGTGTATATAAATTGCAAAATACCTTTTCTCATCAGCAGTATATAGCAGTTTTGGGACTTCAATCAGTGTCTGGTTAAAGCTTGTAGGAGGAGTATTTTTTCTCTTCTGACTGTCCTACGAGGCTGCATGACCCTTGACCCTCTGTCTGGACAGTGCTGATTGGCTCTGTGCTGATCACATGTGCAGAGTTCCCCACAAGGCTCTTAGGTTCCACAATGAGTATAACAAGCATGCTTTACTGCATATACAGACTTGACTGTGTGGGTTTAGTAACACGTTTAACGTTATTACCATAAACAATGCATCTTATTAATCAGCACTGACAGACTCTACTATAGCAGGTATTTGGAAGCGAGCATGGTCTACCCAATCTGCTATATCAAGCACCAGTTCCATACCATAGCCCCTAGCCGTAAATACACCGACTCTGGAACAATTATTTAACACATTACCACCTAATACAGCCCCAATACCATTCTCGCCTTACTGACGTCACTTATTCGGGAAGGTACCCATACCAAAGATGAGCCTCTCCCATCATTCTCCACAAAAAATTTGTGACCATGCCCACCTTCAAAACCCTGAGACCCCTGCCCACTGCAATGACACCATATGATCCCCTCCCCCTTACAAAATAACATTGCAAATAAAATACACCACCCATTACCAATATTAATTAGGGAAGGTAACCAGAAAAAAACAAAGAAAAAACGCAAACATAACCTTAAGGGAGGGAGGAAGGGAAAAGGTCACTTGCTCTGCCTGGCTCCGACTGACTCTGGTAACTCCCCTTCACTGCCAAGACCACCGTTAGCCCCACCCTGACCAATACTGCTCCACCCTACCATGCCTTGCTCTCATCCAATAGCTAAAGCCTACTGCTATTTGAAACATTCATTTTAAAGTGGTTGTATAGCCAAATGTTCAACTTTGACTTACAGGTAAGCCTATAATAAGGCTTACCCGTAAGTAAAAAGAATATCGCCTAAACCTGTACAGTTTAGGAGATATTCCCCTCACAATGAGCCGCTGACTTCCGTGGCACATGCTCACAGAGCATTCTCGGCTGAAAGTCCAGCAGATGCCAGACCCTGTCGGGAAGAAAACTCCTGCACGCATGCGCGGGAGTAGCCGGAGCCGCGATACCCGGAAGACACACAGAAGGAACATGTCAGCTCCCTCGGTGTGGAACGAGTGAGATGCCGGCGCCTCATTCCAAGGTAAGTATTTCATAATCAGCTAGTATGCGGTGCATACTAGCTCATTGTGCCTTTTCCCTTACAGGTGTAAAAAAAAAAGTCAGCGGGTTTACTCCCGCTTTAATCTGCCTAATTACGGCCTGTGCTACAAACCCAGTCATGTAGGCCTTACACCTAATGCATATCATTCCAGGCCTGTACTTTCCATAGCTACTTAATCGACTGAGTAGGAATACCATGGGTTACTCCAAATTTTATGTACTTTGCTGAAGTCTCCCTCATCACTAGCTGCACTTGTGTAACAAACCCTCATAGATTTGGAAATTGTCCTATAGAAGTCCTTGAAGACTCACTGTGAAAATGTGGCTGCTAATAGAAGTTTATGTCAAGAGGACTAGGCAGGTTGTAAAATTCCAACTTTCAGCTACCTTCATACCAATGAATTGTGGTAATGTGCGGTAAAACGTGCAGTAATGTACGACCCACAATGTGGTGGGTCAACGTGTAGGTATACATCAATGCATGTGGGTTTTCTGCTTGCCACAAAACACTGACAGGAACAATCTGTACATTGTGGTGTGCTACTGTGAAAAAAAGGTGTTTATTGTGACATTCTTTTATGATATACTGTACATACTATAGAAGCCGAGAAATGGTGTTATAAAAAAGAGGAATTGCAAGGGAAGGTACAGCTGAACAAAATTACTCCTGCATGAAATCTAAATAAAATACTAAATATAAAACCTTGTCCTCTTCAGAAGCAATCCTCTTTAAGTAGCTTTGTTTAACAAAAAAACATAGAAAAACATGTGGGAAGACTAAGTACAGTAATGTCAGCAGGAGCAAGGCCGTAGTTCAGGCTGGTGAGTTGTTAATGGATGAACAGGTTAAGAACAGAGGGAGCATGCAGAGGCGTTGTCAAGGTTTTGGGCCAATGTTGGTACAAGCAGGTAGGTTTAAACAAGCTGAATCAGTAGCAAGTAACCGGGCATGAAGTTACAGTTCACAGACTTACAAGTAACACTGTATGCAAGATATCACTGGCTATTTGCAACTGACGAGTTAAATAGCATATTTGGCACCAACATTAGCAACAGGTATGCATGCATGTCCTCGCACAAGGCCAGCATCAATCCCTGATGTCCTAAACTGCACATAGATGCTCATGCAGAAGCGCTATTCACAATACTGGCAGGACAATATTATTATTATATATTGCGTATTAATATTTTACAGTCTCTTTCTGCACCACTGAGTGGAGCGCTAGGCATCCTCTAACATACATACATACAGTATATTTGTCTATTTACATCCCTTAAAAAAAGTTTTTTTTAGCTCAGGCTGTAGTTATACACACTTCATTCTAATTTCAGTCAAACAGTGAAAGCCACAAGGCAGACCATTACTTTTTCTTTGACTAGCTCAGTGGTCTCCAAACAGTAGACCAGGGGCTGGATGTGGCCCTTTGATTGCCTTTATCTGGCCCTTGGGACACTCTTACTCCCAAAGACATTAACAAAGGAGCATCATTTCTTACACTGACACAACGATGACACACTATTTCTCTCATAGACACCAATGATGGATGGGGCACTATTCCTTCCACTGACACCCAATGACAAGGCTTTATTCTTCCCACTAACACCAATGATGTAACACTATTCCTCTCACTGACACCAATAATGGGGCACTATTTCTCCCACTGACACCAATGATTGGGCACTATTCCTCCAGCTGACACCAATGATGGGGTAATATTCCTCCCGTTGACACCAATGATGGGGTAATATTCCTCCCACTGACACCAATGAAGGGGTAATATTCCTCCCGCTGACACCAATGAAGGGGTAATATTCCTCCCGCTGACACCAATGAAGGGGTAATATTCCTCCCACTGACACCAATGATGTGACACTATTGCTCTAATACCTAAACCGTTACTAGCCTTGTGTTTAGAAAGTTTGGAGACCCCTGAGCTAGCTCATAGTGATCTGGAAAGCCTTTGTCATATATTAAATGTAATATACAGTATCGCACAAAAGTGATTAAACCCCTCACATTTTTCTAAATATTTTATTATATCTTTTCATGTGACAACACTGAAGAAATTGCACTTTCAGTGTACAGCTTGTATAACAGTGTAAATTTGCTGTCCCCTCAAAATGACTCAACACACAGCCACTAATGTCTAAACCGCTGGTAACAAAAGTGCGTACACCCCAAAGTAGCCATTTTCCCTCACCAGTGTCACATGATGGGTTAGTGTTACAAGGTCTCAGGTGTGAATGGTGAGCAGGTGTGTCAAATTTGGTGTTATCGCTCTCACTCTCTCAAAACTGGTCACTGGAAGTTCGGCATGGCACCTCATGGCAAAGAACTCTTTGAAGATCTAAAAAAAGAATTGTTGCTCCAAATAAAGGTGGCCAGGGCTATAAGAAGATTGCCAAGACCCTGAAACTGAGCTGCAGCATGGTGGCCAAGACCATACAGCAGTAACAGGACAGATTGACAGGTTCCACTCAGAACAGGCCGCACCATTGTTGACCAAGGAAGTTGTGAAAGGAGATTTTGCCTCATCTAAATGACTAAACTGCCTTTGTGTCCCATCCCGAATACAGGTAGTATAAAGTATATATGTTGTATGTTACTGTACTGCATAACATTTTTTGTCATTTTTATACTTATTACTGCCTTGTGTCCATTTCAAAGTCCCATCTTTCCCAGCCTGATCACTGACTCGCCCGCCAGCCTGCTCACTCACCCGCGGCGCCGGCCCACTCAGCAGCCTGCCCGCCAGCCTGCATACTCACCTGCAGCGCCGACACGCTCACAAGTCTGCCCACCAAGTTACTCACTGGCCTGCTAAGTCACCTGACAGCCTGCACACTATTTTCTCAGGGGATCCGTCACTGGGTTCAACAAGCTTTAGGAGATTTTGGAAAAATCTCTCATTATAAAATGAATAGCACTAAATGCTTACCAATGAACATCCCTTCAAAAATGCTTGACATCCTACCTTCATAAATATAATTGGGATCAATATTCTATTTTCTACCTTGGGGTCCAACTTTGTTACCCAAACTATAAATTGTATGAGGCAAATTTCCCCAAACGTTTAACCTAAATCCAAGAAGTTTTTCAACATATACAAAAAACCCAACTATCATGGATTGAAAGAATGGCGGCATTTAAAATGCTAACTTTGCCAAAAAGCTTATATTTATTTGAGCATTACCCATTCCAATATTATCAAAATTCTTTAAACAAGTCAAGACAAATTAAATAATCTGGCAGGGAAAAAAATACACTAGCAATCTTAACCACAGCAAAAAAAAAAAAAAAAAAAAAGAAGAGCCATGAATCTGCCTGATGTTCATCAATATTATATTGCCTCACTCCTATATCAGATGAAATACTGGTTCATCCCAAATACTGATAAATTATGATTGAATATTGAAAAAGAAGTAACCAAAGTGTATGATCTATTTGCCTTATCATTTGCCTATACCTTACTTCCTAAGGTACCTGTACCTACTTATTTAGCCGTTAAATCCACGTTAGCAGCATGGAAATATATGCTACATAAAACCCAACTCTCAAAGGATACTATATATCAAAATGTGATCAACCTGAAAATTCAAATCCGACCACTAACAGCGCTTATACTACATATCCGTATAATTATCAATCATCTATACTGATCATGTAGTATCTTTAGATCCAATGTCTAATGTCAGAGCTTATATCCACTAACACAAATAAATAGATTACGTTTAGAGATGTGAACACACACTGTTCCACGTTAGTAAGTCCAGCATTTAAAACATACAGTCCTTCATATTCGTTTTTATATGTATCATCAACATGTATATTCTTCCAAAGTGTCTGGATACACGTGGTTGCAGTCCTACACATCCACCAAACTTTTCACCTCCGTGAATATGCACTCAGATGGCCGCTTATCAGACACTAGTCTCTTTTGAGCCTATCTCCGCTGTGCGGAACTCCTCTGTATGGTTCTTTGTGCTCCGCTGGTTACTCTCTCATCAGTTGTGGACATGGAAAAAGATTCAAGGGGTCTAATATAGTGTAGTACCTTTTATTAAGAATTACCCTTCCCCCCCTTACATAATATGCTTACATTGTAGTCATTTAAAAATAGCCTGTAACATTTGGGGTGTCAGTAATGCCGTACAAGCGCCTCACCGGTAGGCTGCAGGTCTCGTCCGTCGCAGTCTCCGAATGAAGACCCGGGTCCTTGTCGGCTCTCACTCCCCTTCTCTTGCTCGCGTAACCACGCCCTGACGCGTTTTGTGTTTACGTCTTCAGAGAGCGTGGTCACACGACATACGTAGCAATCTTTTATACCATTATAATTGTAAGTGAGGGGCGTCGCTAACCTCCGCGACTGCGCTCGTCCCTCCCATCGGATCCAGCAGCTGTCAGCAGAGGGAGATCTGACGATCTTCCCCTCCTGCCGCTCAGCTTCCGGTTCAAGTGTCACCGGAAGTCTGTACCCCCGCCGCTGCATACGATGATAAACAATACATCTATCCCGCATTACTAACACTATAGTCTTTGTAGGATAGGTGGTATCTAGCTTCAGCAAATTAATTGTATTAATCATACATGCACCTTTATACTCTGCATAATACTTACACATACACAGTATGTTATACATGGATTTTTCAGCAAAAAAATTTACATTCGATTACTCTTTAGATAATCTATGTTTTGCAGTAAAAGTATAGAGGCAGAGTATATAAACAAATATGTACAGATTATATGAAGTAGATATTCAAAGGAATTATATATCAAGAGCTGTATAGAAAAAGTATATATAAAGTGTGCAACAAAATATATATAAGGAAATATATATAAAAATATATATAAAAATCTATGTATAAAAAAGTAGAATCTAAAAATACAAAGTAAAAACAAAAATAAAAATAAAAATAGAAGATATCTAGACAACCGTTGGATATTTAAACACCGCATACTCATATATATATGTATGTAGTATCCCTCCCTTATAACTTTGACCTGATATTTCTCACATTTACTGTATTCTCTAAGATTTATTACTCTAATCAAAGATTTCTTATGTTGTTACATTGTTTCAGACGTTATGGCGATGGTAACTGAATATGAGAACAGGGGCGTACTAAGTGGGGGGGTGGGGGTGCGTGCCGCCCCGGGTGCCACACACTGGGGGGGGGTGTCAGGCCAGCGCCCCCCCCGCAACTGAAGTGTCAGACAGCGCCGTGCCTCGGGTTCGCAGCCCGCACAGAGAGAGCCCGAGGCACTGGCAGTGGGCGGCATTGCGGGGGGGGGTGCGAGCAGCACCCGAGTGGAGTGACATCAGCTGGCTCAGTGACCCGGCACAATAATCCCCTTCTCTCTGTGGTCGCGTCGCACGGCCGTTCTTCTGATCAGTCTCGGGCAGCGGCTGTCACAGCCGAGCAGAGTGAAGCCGCCTCCCCCTCCTCCATGCACAGCACTGTGTAGACAAGGGGGGGGAGGTGGCTTCACTCTGCTCGGCTGTGAGTGACAGCCGCTGCCCGAGACTGATCAGAACGGCGCGACGTGAGTCACGCGACCACAGAGAGAAGGGGATTATTGCGCCGGGTCCCGGATCACTGAGCCAACCGGTGACACTCCACTCGGGTGCTGCTCGCACCTCCCCCCTGCAATGCTGCTGCCTTGGGCTCGAGGTACACTATGGGTCCTTAGGGGAGGCTGTGCACTGTAGGGGGGTTCTTTACACTGTGGTGGGTCTGCACTGTAGGGGGGTCCTGCACTGTAGAAGGGGTCCTGCACTGTAGGGGGGTCCTGCACTGTGGGGGGGGGGTCCTGCACTCTAGGGGGGTCCTGCACTGTAGGGAGGTCCTGCACTGTAGAAGGGGTCCTGCACTGTAGGGGGGTTCTGCACTGTAGGGGGGTCCTGCACTGTAGGGGGTCTGCACTGTAGGGGGTCTGCACTGTAGGGGGGTCCTGCACTGTAGGGGGGTCTGCACTGTAGAAGGGGTCCTGCACTGTAGGGGGGGTCCTGCACTGTAGGGGGGTCCTGCACTGTAGGGAGGTCCTGCACTGTAGGGAGGTCCTGCACTGTAGAAGGGGTCCTGCACTATAGGGGGGTTCTGCACGGTAGGGGGTCTGCACTGTAGGGGGGGTCCTGCACTGTAGGGGGTCCTGCACTGTAGGGGGTCTGCACTGTAGAAGGGGTCCTGCACTGTAGGGGGGGGGTCCTGCACTGTAGGGGGGTCCTGCACTGTAGGGGGGTCCTGCACTGTAGAAGGGGTCCTGCACTGTAGGGGGGTTCTGGACTGTAGGGGGTCCTGCACTGTAGAAGGGGTCCTGCACTGTAGGGGGGGTCCTGCACTGTGGGGGGGGGGGGGTCCTGCACTCTAGGGGGGTCCTGCACTGTAGGGAGGTCCTGCACTGTAGAAGGGGTCCTGCACTGTAGGGGGGTTCTGCACTGTAGGGGGGTCCTGCACTGTAGGGGGTCCTGCACTGTAGAAGGGGTCCTGCACTGTAGGGGGGGTCCTGCACTGTGGGGGGGGGGTCCTGCACTGTAGGGGGGTTCTTTACACTGTGGTGGGTCTGCACTGTAGGGGGGTCCTGCACTGTAGGGGGTCCTGCACTGTAGAAGGGGTCCTGCACTGTAGGGGGGGTCCTGCACTGTGGGGGGGGGTCCTGCACTCTAGGGGGGTCCTGCACTGTAGGGAGGTCCTGCACTGTAGAAGGGGTCCTGCACTGTAGGGGGGTTCTGCACTGTAGGGGGGTCCTGCACTGTAGGGGGTCTGCACTGTAGGGGGTCTGCACTGTAGGGGGGTCCTGCACTGTAGGGGGGTCTGCACTGTAGAAGGGGTCCTGCACTGTAGGGGGGGGGGGGTCCTGCACTGTAGGGGGGTCCTGCACTGTAGGGAGGTCCTGCACTGTAGAAGGGGTCCTGCACTGTAGGGGGGTTCTGCACTGTAGGGGGGTCCTGCACGGTAGGGGGTCTGCACTGTAGGGGGGGTCCTGCACTGTAGGGGGTCCTGCACTGTAGGGGGTCTGCACTGTAGAAGGGGTCCTGCACTGTAGGGGGGGTCCTGCACTGTAGGGGGGGTCCTGCACTGTAGGGGGGTCCTGCACTGTAGAAGGGGTCCTGCACTGTAGGGGGGTTCTGGACTGTAGGGGGTCCTGCACTGTAGAAGGGGTCCTGCACTGTAGGGGGGGTCTGTACTGTAGGGGAAGATTCGGCACTGTAGGGGGGTCTGTAGGGGAGTCTGTACTGTAGGGGGGTCTGCGCTGTAGGGGGAGGGGTCTGTACTGTAGGAGGGTCTGCACTGTAGGGGGGGGGTCTGCGCTATAGGGTGGAGGGGTCTGTACTGTAGGAGGGTCTGCACTGTAGGGGAGGATTCTGTACTGTAGGGGGGTCTACACTGTAGATGGGGGTCTGTATGGTAGGGAGGGGGGTCTGCACTGTAGGGGATCTGTGTAACATGCAGAGGGTCCAGAGCTGTGAGGGGCTGTGTAATGTAAAGGGGTGCAGAGGTGCAGGGTGCTGTGTAATGTAAAGGGGTCCAGAGGTACAAGGGCTGTGTAATGTAAAGGGGTCCAGAGGTTCAGGGTGCTGTGTAATGTAAAGAGATCCATAGGTACAAGGGCTGTGTAATGTAAAGGGGTCAGGAGGTTCAGGGTGCTATGTTATGTAAAGGGGTCCAGAGGTACAAGAGCTGTGTAATGTAAAGGGGTCCAGAGGTGCAGGCTGCTGTGTAATGTAAAGAGGTCCTTGGGTGCAAGGTCCTGTGTAATGTAAAGGGGTCCAGAGGTACAGGGTGCTGTGTGATGTAAAGGGGTCCAGAGGTGCAGGGCGCTGTGTATCGTAAAGGGGTCAGGAGGTTCAGGGTGCTATGTTATGTAAAGGGGTCCAGAGGTACAAGAACTGTGTAATGTAAAGGGGTCCAGAGGTGCAGGCTGCTGTGTAATGTAAAGGGGTCCAGAGGTGCAGGCTGCTGTGTAATGTAAATGGGTCCAGAGATGCAGGCTGCTGTGTAATGTAAAGGGGTCCAGAGGTGTAGGCTGCTGTGTAATGTAAAGGGGTCCAGAGGTGTAGGCTGCTGTGTAATGTAAAGGGGTCCAGAGGTGTAGGCTGCTGTGTAATGTAAAGAGGTCCTTAGGTGCAAGGTCCTGTGTAATGTAAAGGGGTCCAGAGGTGCAGGGTGCTGTGTAATTTAAAGGGGTCCAGAGGTGCAGTTGTGGAGAGGAGGGGTACACAGTAGTGACAAAAAGATATTGAAGGATGCAGAGGTATGCAGGGGACACGGTGGGTGTTTTTACATTTTATGGTGGGGGGGGTGCCAGATATAGGATCCGCCCCGGGTGCCAAATGCTCTAGGTACGCCCCTGTATGAGAAGCTCCTTCTATTGATTATTATAATTAAAAATACCTCTAATCTGTTCTAATAATTACTTATGTGGCAGTTAACATCAAGTTCAATGTTGAGGCCCTTAGGGCTAAGTGTATCTGTAAGGAAAATCCATTCGGTTTCACGGCGAGAGATCTCCCTCACCATGTTGGAACCTCTCCAGTTTGGATGTATTTTATCAATCCCCCAGAATTTAAGGCCCCTAGGGTCTCTCATGTGTTTATTCCTGAAGTGTAGTGATACACTATGTTCTTTGTATCCTATAGTAATATTATAGATATGTTCTGCGACTCGTGTGGACAGAATGCGTTTAGTGCGACCTATGTACATGAGGCCACATGGACACTCAAGTGCATAGACTACATGAGTAGATCTGCAGGTGATACACTCCTTAATTGGAAATGTTACATTGTTCGCCGTGGATGTAAATTGGGTCAATGCTCTTAAATGGGTGGTAACCTGTCTACACGCTATGCATCTCCTGCAAGCGTGGAATCCTGTCTGTTCCCAGAACATTTTTAATCTTTTCGGTGGGTTAAGTACTTTTTTAACCACCTGATCTCCAAAAGTGGCATTTTTTCTATTTATAAAAGGTGGCCTTACTGGTAGGGTTTGGCCTATTACCCTATCCAATTGAAGGCTATGCCAGTGTCTAGTAATCATGGCCTCTACATCTTTGTATTGTTTGTGGTAATTAGAAATGAAACCCCACTCATGGGTGGTATTGTCTCGTTTGGTTTTTGGTAGTAAATATTCATCCTGAGTCTTTTGGCTAATATTCACTATTAATTTATCCAGTGTTTCAGGCTTGTATCCCTTCTCCACAAACTGGAGTTTGAGTGAATTCGCCTGCCTGATATAGTCTTCATCCACAGTGCAATTGCGTCTGATCCTGGTGAACTGGCCTTTGGGAATGTTGGCCAGCCACCTAGGATGATGTCCGCTCCGCACTGGTATGAAGCTATTCCTGTCCGTGTCTTTGAAGTATGTTTTAGTGCGCAGGCAATTCCCTTCTTTGATTACTTCAACATCCAAATACTGTATTTGTAATGTATTCCAATTGTACTCAAGTTTGATGTTACTCTTATTGCTATTTAGATGTTCCATAAATTGCTTGAGTGATGTTTCCGTACCCTCCCAAATAAGGAAAACATCATCTATATTTCGACTGTAAAAGGTCAATTCCCTGCGTCTATTAAGAAAAATCCAGTTGTCCTCCCATTGGCTCATGAAAAGATTCGCTATGCTGGGAGCAAATTTAGCTCCCATGGCGACTCCTGTCTTCTGATTATAGAAGTCGCCATTATACCAGAAATAATTGTGCGTTAAGCAATAGTCCAGTATCATGCCTAGGAATCTTTTCTGCTCAAATGGGATGTCCTCTCTACCACTTAAGGCCCAATTTAACGCTAGCAGTGCATCCTCATGTTGTATTATAGTGTATAAGGAGGCCACATCTGCCGTCACCAGATAGATATCCTCATCTGTTGTGAAGCTAATTTGTTTAATCTTTTGTATAAAAGATGTGGTGTCCTTTAGATATGCCTTAGTGGTCTGGACACTTGTTTGTAAGAAAACATCTAAATATTCACCCAATCGTGATGTTACTGATTCAATGCCGTTTACTATTGGTCTAGCTGGTGGCTTGACGGCATCTTTATGTATTTTGGGTACCGTATATATCGTGGGGATTCTGCTATAACTGGGGCATAGATATTGTTTTTCTTTCTTAGTAATTATTTTCCTATAGTATCCATGGTCTACCAAATTAAATAGTGTCTCCCAGTACTGTTTTGTAGGGTCCCCTTTAAGTCGATTATAGGTCTCTGAATCCTCCAACATAGTCTGCAGTTGGGTATGGTAGTAGGTCTTATCCAGGATTACCACCCCTCCCCCTTTATCTGCTGGTCTTACTACTATGTTCTTTCTTTTTTCCAATGCCTTGATGCCTTCTTCTATATGTCTCGGATTCACCTGTTTACATACCTGTAATGATTCTAAATCTTTTAATACTAGTTGTTTGAATACCTCTACCTGATGGTTTGAAGGATGTGGAGGATTAAAAAGTGACTTATTTTTAAGTCCACTATCAATCCCTATAGTGCCATTAACCCTATTGGCCCAAGCAGTTGTGTCATTTGACAAAACATACTTTTTAATGTTTAGTTTTCTTACATACTTATGTATGTCCATATAGACATTAAACTTGTTCATTGGCTTAATTGCAGTGCATTTGAGGCTTGCATTTAGAATATTAGTCTCTTTTTTTGTAAGTGTCTCAAAAGATATTATGGTACATGTTCCCTAAAGAATTATTGATTATTGCAAAGCTTGCCTCTCTAGCAAATCCCTGGTGACCCAAGGTTTCAACCTCTATACTAGCTGTTGACCAAAAAAATTTAAAAACAAATAAAATTAATAAGATTGGGAGATTAAAGCATTTCAACCCTGAAGATAAAGTACAGTAAAACCTTGGTTTGAGAGTGTATTGCAAGACAAGCAACATTTATTAATAAATTTTGACTTGATATACAAGCAATGTCTTGATATAAGAGTAGCGTCATGTCACAACTGAGTATAAAAGAGAAGAGAGGCACCTCTAAGTGTAGCAATATGGTTACACTTAATGAAGGTACAACATTTAGCTGCTCACATGGTTGATGATTAAAAGAGGCACATCTAAGTAAGCAAGCATCCAGGGTAAAGCTTCCCACATAGACTTAATTTCCCTTTCAAACAAAGAGCAATAATATGCTCGAATGGGGGGGGGGGGGGTCTTCTCCTGGAAATTCTGGCAAACTGCCATTAAAATAAGTTGCTCCACAATCTCCTGCATTGATCACTGGGAAAATTCTCAAAAAAATTTGAACAAATGGTATATGACACAAAATAAACTCTACAAAATAAACTCTCCAAAATGTCCCCATCCTCCTCCCCTATCTTTTGAAGATGCAGTGATCAGGCACATAATATCATATTCAAGTTTTTTTGGGAAAAGAACCCAAATACGGAAAGGAATGGGACTTTAACAGTGCAGTATTTTAGTTTAGCAAAATAAAGAGAAATATTTTTTACAAAAATATAAAAAGTATGTTTATTTTAACAATTCAGTAAAAAAAAGCCAGCATTATCGAATATACAAAAAATTTTACATGTAACATTGGGTCCAAATAATAGTTCAGTTAAAATGCTTGTAACAGCTTATCCCGACAGCTTCCTCAGGGGATATACAAGCTAACAAGTAAATTACATGAAAACAGGTTAATTAATAAACAATATACATTCAAATAAGAGAGCAAACCAAAAAAAATACATTTATAATATATTAATATAAATCGGTATGACGAGTTTTAAATAGAGAGGGGTGCTTACCCTTACTCCACAACTATTATTTCCTGCAGAAAAGGACCATCCAGATGTTATAAAAAGAAAAGTGCAAAGGCACCGAATCAGATATCCGGACATGCAGCAAGGAGAACACAGACGGGGGCCAGTCTGGACAGTAAGAAAAACCAAAAAATCTATTCCCTTACAGGTCAATAGATTATATATTTAAACCAAGTCCAAAGTTAGGATAAAAATAATTAAAGATAGGGGCAGAAAGAAAAGGGGCCTCCAAAGGAATTTTATTATTTTTATTTTTATTATCTAGGCTTTTATATTTAGATTTACAAACATTTAAACCATAATGGACTTATAGAGGTTAAAAATATCTTATAAAATTTAGGTTAGTAGTATTATAGTTACTTACTTAGTTGCAAAACGTAGCGTTAAGGCCTTTATTCCACTCTAGTTAATAAGGATATCATACAGCCAATTGGAGATGGAAAAAACCATGCTGTGTAATTGCACCCGCAAGCTATCCAGCTTGATTCACAGGTGTCTACAGTATATAAAAGAAAGAGAAAATCACTCTAATTGTTGTCCAAAAGATAGATGAATAAAAAAAGAGGTCTGCATGATAAACCATCATGTCATGCACTCACTGACAGCATAGACGTGTCTGTCTCCTGTGCGCGGCTCCTCCGTGACTGAGCCGAGCGCAATTGTGTCCGACTATAAGGTCCCCATCCATCGAGCTGGCGTCTGACGTCACCGGCTCGATGTGGACACCTTTGACCGCACTGCGCATGCGCCAGAGGCAAAGGAGGGGAACGAAACTACATTTCCCATAATGCTTCAATGATGACAACCGGCATTACGTACTACATTGGTAATCAATCAATGTGTACAAGGGAGATGTATGGCTACAGTGTTCTAAAGCAATCAACCCACCAAATGGAAACACTCGTTATGCGACCTAGCAGCAGATACTGACAGAAACATGGGCATTCCAGTGGAAAAAAGAAAACCAACCGGGAATGCCCTTGGGTGTCCGTATGTCCCCCTATATATACCGCAATTGTACAACCACCGAACCGGCACCAATGCACTAGGATGGGAACTGCAGGAACGAGTAGAGGGGCAGGTAAAGCCCATCTCTGAGTCAATGAACCCAAGCCACAGACATGGACCAAATTGGCTGCGGGATTGGAGCATCAGACTATAAAGCCCTGGGCATACGACAAAAAGAAAAAAAAAGGAAAAAAGAGGAACAAACAATACATGAATACTTATATAAACTTAATTTTGAAAAATACAACATAGTATTTACCTTAAATATTACAATATAATAAATAAATAAATGGAAAATAAAAACAAAACAAACACCCCCACTAACCCCCCACCTCATGGAGGCAACCAAAGAGGGCTATGAAAGTACCTAAGGGTTATACATATCTGAGTTATTCATAGAAAAGATCTATAACTCAGGTTCTCATTAAAGCCGGGAAAAGAGGTTGCCTTTAAATTAAATATTCACCTTGCCTCGATCTGAAGCAGGGTTTTATCGACGCTGCCCCCTCTCGAGGTAAGTGGAACATGATCCAAAGCTTGAAACCGAATAGTATCGGAATCAAAAGCATGATATATACCGACGTGTCTGCCAACAGCAGTAACCATCTTTTTGTTAAGTATGGGTTTGATATGATCTTGCATGGGAACCGAGAAGGGTCTTTTTGTCTTCCCCACATAGAATCCTCCACATCGACATTGTACCAGATAAACAATGCCCGATGTGGAGCATGTCACATGGAATCTTGGTTTATGCCATTTTCCATTAGGTAGCTTGAATTTAGAACAATTGGCCATATAACAGCACATATCACAGTGCCCACAAGAGTAAGTTCCAGATTTCCTAGATCCAGCAGTAGTTTCAGGGTCGGAGAAATGACTATGGACCAAACGGTCCTTTAACCCCCCTGACGGTATTCCCGAGTGTGGCTCGGGGTGAGATTTTTGTACCATTAGCGGTAACCCCGAGCCACACTCGGGATTGCATCGCTGGATCCAGAAAGACATAACTTACCTTGTCTCTGGGATCCCGCAATGCATCCCCGCTGTGTACGGCGGTCGGATCTTCCGGACCTTCCGCCCGATGCACTGTGTGACCTGGCTTCCGTTCCCTGCGAGCGTAGCGACGCAGGGAGGTGGAACCAGCGCCAAATTCAAAAAGTATAAAGCACAAACACACTGATACATTGTAATCCTATTGGATTACATTACTAAATAAAATAAAACTGACCTTAGCTTGCCCCCATTGCTTTATCCAGTGCCCCTGCCTGCAGTTTTACTATACTTTGTGTCTGGAAACTGCAGAGCGACCATGGCATCAAAAAAGCGCGCCTCTACCTCAAAAGTGGCATACGACCTGTTTGAAAACAGCGACAGCGATGCAGAATCCCTTGCAGAAGTCAGTGATAGCGATTCGTGGGGAAGTTCGTCGTCAGGCACGGAAAGCGATTTTAGTGATGATCCTGCGACTTTGCCAAGTGATGTGCGGACTTGGTGCTCAATTGATTGCGGTACGGAGCATGCAGCGCCCCCAAGATTTCCATTTACTGGAACACCTGGTATCAAAGTGGATGTGGATGACAACCCATTGGCATATCTCCAACTATTTTTGACCGATGAGGTTATAGAAAAAATTGTTATGGAGACAAATCGGTACCACGAACAACAAGCTGCTACGCATCAGAGGTTTGCAAGGAGCAGAAAGTGGGAACCTGTAACCAAGGAGGACATCTGGAAGTTTCTGGGCCTCATAATTCTACAGGGAGTGGTTGGTAAACCCCTGCAGAAGTGGTACTGGACCACTAACAAATTGCTCGCAACTCCTTTTTTTGGCACCGTCATGTCGGAGTACAGATTTTCCCTTATAATGAAATATCTGCACTTTGAAAATAATGAGGAATTCGACGAGACTTCTCATCCAGCACCAAAACTAAAAAAGATTTGGGGGCTTTACCAGATGATTCAGAAAAATTTCCAGAAAACCTATATACCCGACAGAGACATCAGTATCGACGAAAGTCTGATGGCCTATAAAGGAAGACTCAGCTGGATACAGTTTATTGCGTCCAAGAGGGCACGTTTTGGAATAAAATCATTCATGCTCTGTGAATCCAGCACTGGGTACATATGGAATTCCATACTTTACACCGGGAAAGGAACCAAGTTCAAGGAGACATTCAGTAACTATGGACTGGCAACCGCTTCCGTGCTTACTCTAATTGAACCGCTGCTGAATCAGGGCTACTGTGTAACCACAGACAATTTTTACAGTTCTCCAGAACTCTATGAGTTCCTTTTGCAGCATAAAACAGATGCATACGGGACCGTTAGAGCTAACCGGCGTGACTTGCCACCAACCTTTGTCAATAAAAAGCTCAAGGCAGGAGAAATAGTTGCCTGGCAAAAAGGAAAAATGATGGCACTGAGATGGCGCGACAAAAAAGATGTGTGCCTAATGAGTACCATTCACAACACCTCTACTGTCATGGTACACACAAAAGGTGGAAAAGACATCATGAAGCCCCAAGTCGTGATGGACTACAACCATACTATGGGAGGTGTTGACCGTGCTGACCAGGCCATGACTTTTTACCCAGCCATGAGGAAGCAACAGAAAAAATATTATAAAAAAATCTTCAGGCACCTTCTGGAGCAGTGCCTGTGGAATGCTTTCATTCTTCTAAAAAAAAATAGTGACAAGCCTGTTGTTCATGCGGACTTTGTGTGGAAAGTTGCCGAACTTATTTTCCTCAGGCACCAAACACCAACGTCTGTAAACAGATCTGGCCGTCGTGCTGCTGGCGTTGTGAACCCGGAACGCTTGACTGGTCGGCACTTTGTGGACCACGTTCCACCAACAGAAAAGAAAGCAGCACCCACAAGGATGTGTGTCGTTTGCTGCTCTAAGCGTGACGACACTGGAAGGAAAATTCGAAAAGAAACAAGGTTCTACTGTCCTGACTGTGATGTTGGACTTTGTGCTGTACCATGTTTTAAAATTTTCCATACCAGAGACGTTTACTGAAGCAATATGACTACCAATATTTTTGATTATATTATTTACTAAAATTTATTGAATAAAAAGTATGATTATTATATTATTTTGTATTATTTACAGTTATTTATTATATTATAATTTATGATTTTGTGTTTCAAACTTTATCCTACCCGGGATGTCTACTAGACTTTGGTTTAAACAGATTTCAGTGAGTTATTCCTAAGAATTGCAGGCTTACAATATAAAACGCCAAATTTCCATTCAAAATAATGGTACCGCTTTCAGCACCTAAAATCCGAAATAATCATACCGCCAGGGAGGTTAATTAAGGTGCTCACTTATAGGTTATCTCCGGATAATTATTAATATACTTATTAGCAACAGGATCTGACAATAACAGGGGCCAAAATGTATGTAAAATATCTCTAAAGGTTTTATTTTGATTTGAATATCTGGATATTAATCTTACGGTGTTGGTGTTATCACGTGGTTTAGAGGAAAAGATAAGTGTATTCCTATTTTTCATCTTAACTTGATTATATGCTCTCTTTAAGCAATTATGACTATATAGTTTCAATCTAGTGTATAATTCCTTGGCTGCTATCTTAAAATCCAATTCTTGACTGCAACTTCGTTTTAGTCTAAGGTATTGCCTGTATGGTATACTCTGTATTAGTGATGGAGGGTGAAAACTTTCTGCATGCAAAATAGTATTGCCAGCTGTTGGCTTCCTAAAAAGTGAGGAGGCCAAAGTACCATCAGGGTTAATCCTGATTTTTAGATCTAGAAACTCCACTTCCTCTCTACTGTATTTTAAAGTGAAATGAAATTAATTGAAAAAAATTATTTAGTTCAAGTTCTGTTCCTGACCAAAAAATCAGAATATCGTCCAGGTATCTATACCAAGCTAGAATATTGTCTAGAAGAGGGGCCAAATCATCACGTGCAAATGTATCTTTCTCCCATCCCCCCAGGTACAGGTTGGCATACGATGGGGCACATTTAGTCCCCATCGCAACCCCCTGTACCTGGAGGTAGTGGGTATGGTCAAATTGGAAAACATTGTGTCGTAGTACATAGTTCAAATGTTCAAGTACAAACTCACTATATTTGGTACAGGATGGACCTCTTTCATTAAAATAAGTCTGTACAACCTCAACCCCTTTCTGATGTGGGATTGCGTTGTACAGGCATTGGACATCAATAGAGACAAGCCAGGTGTTAGGTGGTAAAGAAATCTCTTCTATGGTGTTAAGGAGATCAATTGTATCCTTGATGTAAGAGAAAAGAGATATAACATGGGGACGTAAGTAGTTGTCAATAAGGGAACTTGCGTTTTCTGTAAGACTTTGACAACTGGATATAATAGGTCTACCAGGAGGTTCTGTTAAGGACTTATGCACTTTAGGAAGTGCGTAAAAGGTTGGTAATTTAGGATCTTTGGTGTTCAAAAATTCCCAAGTATTTTTGTCTATAACTGCTGATTTATACGCTTTGAATATTATTTGACGGTATTGAGCATCATAATTTGAAATTATTGTAATCGAGATAGGACGGTACCAATCTCTATTTTTTAAGATGTTATTGCACATATGAATGTATTGTGCGTTATTCATAATAACCAAATTTCCACCTTTGTCGGCTGGTTTGATCATTATGTCAGGGTTAGATTGTAGTTTGTTGTTTAGTAAGATTTGAAATAGGAGCTGGTGTAAAAAAGCTTTTTTCAATAGTTTGACAAACTTGTTGGGTGAAGGCCCATATATTCGGATTAGAATTCAACAGAGGAAAGGCATTTGATTTAAGTTTATAGGACTGTGGGGGGGGGGGGGGGGGACACGGCACCTATGGATAAACCCATGGGTTCAATAGCTCCCGGGTCATCCACAGTGTCATGCCCTTCCTCCCATAAATCCATCAAGTCCTGTATAGCCTGATGTTCAACTATGCTATATTATAATGAGGGATTTGATGAATTCTGAAGTGGTTCAACCTTATTTTTGTCAAATATGGTTTTAAATAAAAGTCTACGGGCAAATAAATGCACGTCTTTTATTAGATCAAATTTGTCAGTATTAGCATTGGGACAAAAAGTTAGGCCCAGTTTCAAAACCTCTCTTTCTGAATCCGATAAAGGATAGAAAGATAAGTTGATAATAGAAAATTCTGAACATGTTATCTTATCGGAGTTATATGAAGGGTCGTCTATTTCATTTGAATTGGAGGAGATTCCTTCCCTAAAAAAATTGGGGCCAGGTGGAGATCAGCCGGAAGAGGTGTGCCCGAGGGTGAAATGATAATATTCTGATTAGGATTACTTACCGTGGTAGAAACTATAGTAGAAGTGCTGTTAGTAGAAATGGATGTGACCATAGGAATGGTAGATGAGGCAGAAACAGAGGATCTGCGAAAAGAGGGTGCAGAGGGTGGTTGAAACATAGTGAGTGGACGTGAGGATGCTTGTTTAGAAGTAGATTGTGCTTGAGGTGGCAAAGGAGTACCCATATGGGAGTGTATTAATTCGGAAGAGGCTGTATCCGTATTTCCCTTTCTCTTTTTAGGGAGTCGATCTCCAGTAAGGTCTCGGTAGATGGTCTAGACTGACTAGATGAGAGAGAGGAAGAAGATGAGTTAGACATATTTTCATCATGTTTATTGTTTCTTGCTCTGTAAGAACGTGAGTTTTTATAACCTTTGTTTTGTTCATTGGTAGGCCATTTGTAGGCATAGCCACTATTATATGCATTATAATCACGCAAATATTTGTTTTCTTTAGAGCAAATAATATCCAACGTATATGATTCAATATGTTTTTGTACCTCTAATTCCTTTTTCTTAAATTTAGGAGTAGTAGCGGGCAACGTATAGTCCTCGTACCATTGGGCAATTGACTTGTCCAATAGTCCGAGGTCATGTTCAAATTGTATATTTAACAAAGTCATCATTTGGAATAAACAGGTTTGTAAATTTTCTTCCCACTTAATTTTAATAAGTTCATCTACTTTATTAAGATTTGGAAAAATTTGAACCCTCAACCCCCAGGGTACTATTTTATTCTCAATATATTTAAGTAAAACATTTTTGTGCCAAAAAACTTGTTCTTTACACTCCAACAATCGTTGTAGAAAGGAAAAAGCATGTTCCAAATCTTTATCTGTTATTTCACTTGTTTTCTGAGATTCATGAATTTTGTTCATTAGTCCTTCCCAAGCTTCTCCACTGAAAACCGCCATAGGTAGAGGAAAAAGGGGGGAGGAGGAGAAAAAAAAAAAAAAGGATTTTAATAATTTAATTGTTGTATCGTTCACAATATTAATTTCATTTATTTATTGTGTTGACCGAAGCTGAATCAATAGAGGAGAAATGCGTATTGAAACACTAATTATTATTAATATCATATACTTTGGAATTGAAAATCTCTTTCCAGCTTTTGGAATGAGGTTTTATCATTTATTGCATCACTTACAGGTAATCGAATACCTTTCACACCTGCAATGGCATTATTGGGAATCAACCTTGACATACAGTGCCTTGAAAAAGTATACATACCCCTTGAAATTTTCCACATTTTGTCATGTTACAACCAAAATTATAAATGTATTTTATGTGATAGACCAACACAAAGTGGCACATAATTGTGAAGTGGAGGGAAAATGATAAATGGTTTTCAATTTTTTTTTACAAATAAATATCTGAAAAGTTTTGCATGTATTCCCCTAAATCTAGTGGAACCAATTGCCTTTGGAAGTCACCTAATTAATAAGTAGAGTCCACCTGTGTGTAATTTAATCTTAGTATTAATACAGCTGTTCTACGAAGCCCTCTGAGGTTTGTTAGAGAACCTTAGTGAACAAAAAGCATTATAAAGGCCATGGCACACACGATACAGGTCAGCGATACAGTTGAGGAGAAGTTAAAAGCAGGGTTAGGTTATAAAAAAATATATGTGGTTGGTCATGCCCTGGGAGCTGCAACGTGCACTGGGAGTCCCTCCTTCCCACTCCATTAGTGGAGGGGTCGGATGGGCGTTCCGCTGCACATTGACGCCACGCCCCCAGGCCCGGGGTGCATGACGTCGATCAGACGTCGGTGCGCTGGCTTCCTGGGTTTTACATCCAGCGTTTTAGATGAGTGAGTGTGTTTGGAGCCATTCGCTGGGCGGTTATCGCTCGGGTTGACGCCTCCCCTCTCTCCCATATCTGCCAGCGTGACGTTGGTGGCAAACAATGGTTGCAGTGGAGTATTCATACTTCCACTGTTTGAACAGAACTCTCTGTTTGGGCTGGTGCTCTCTGGGTTATCATGCACGGCTATCTCACATACATGCACATCCACTTAAGAGGTAATTTTCATCTTTCATCTCTGCTTTTTTAATTTTTTTGCCTTTGTAGTTTTTCATCTCCATTCATCTTTTCACCCACCTTATTCAGTTTAGGCACATCAACAATATTGATCTTTCCTTTATAGTGCGTGGTTTACATATATGTAGAAAGGCCAGTATGGTGGCCTGAATTTATGGGAGGAGCCCGGGGGGTATTTAACCAGCCCGCTCGCCTGTGGTCTTTGTTGGTTTCCTGTGCGCTGCACGACGTCACTAGGCCGACTCTTCGAAACTCGTTAGCGTCCGTGAGTTACCGCTTCGCAGTTATTCGAGGTCCTCGTTCCCGTTCGCAATTTACTTACTAACGCGTCGATTCGGCTGTCGCAGGTAGGGTTTTTTCAGTTGACTTGTCATTTCATACATTGTAAATGTCTCGTCACTAAACCTCGATATCAAACTTACGAGTCATTCGTAAAACCCTACACACAGCCGCGACGTCTGTCTACTACTCGTTACGTTATCATACCAAACATTTCTTTGTTTTTTGTGTACCTCACACCGACGCAAGACACAGCTTCGCTTAGGCGTGTCTCACTGTTTTATGCTCCACAGACTAATCAATGTTTCTCGTGGATTTAATGGACACTGGTCAGTGCCATGTCAAGGCTGAAGCATTTCAAGCCATGTCAGATCATTTCAGAATCATTTCACTCTCACCTACCGCGCTCCGATTCGAATTCAGTCGCATCCACAATGCACCGATTCGTCCCGGTGCGCCCCAGTTGTTTTTTCGGCCTCATTTCAGTACATGCTCCAGAGTCCCATTTGTTGAGTCACCGACTCATGCCTCTGTCATGGTAAATCTCATTTCACTGTCACGTATCACGTTCCGCTCCAGAGTCCCGTTTGTTGTCAGTCGCAGGTTGCGGCGCACCGATTCGGGCCTCTGTCATTGGAAATCATTTCACTGTCACGTATCACGTTCCGATACGAATCCAAGCGCATCTACGATGCACCAATTCGTTCCGGCGTGCCCCAGGTATTTTTCGCCCTCATTTCAGTACATGCTCCAGAGTCCCGTTCGTTGTCAGTCGCAGGTTGCGGCGCACCGATTCGGACCTCTGTCATGGGAAATCATTTCACTGTCACGTATCACGTTCCGATACGAATCCAGGCGCATCTACGATGCACCAATTCGTTCCGGCGTGCCCCAGGTATTTTTCGGCCTCATTTCAGTACATGCTCCAGAGTCCCGTTCGTTGTCAGTCGCAATCGCGGCACGACCGATTCGGGCCTCTGTCATGGCAAACTTTGTCACTCATTTCATTGTCACTCACCACGCTCCGATTCGAATCTAGTCACATCCGTGATGCACCGATTCGTTCCGATGTGCCCCAGTTGTTTACGGCCTCATTTCAGTACATGCTCCAGAGTCAGGATTCATTGTCGGTTGCAGGTTTCGGTTCTCTGATTCATGTCTCTGTCATGGGAAATCATTTCACTGTCACGTATCACGCTCCGATACAAATCCAGTCGCATCGTGCGCTAATTCGTCTCGGCGCGCCCCAGGTATTTCAGCCACATTTCAGTACATGCTCCAGAGCATGCACGATTAACGGTCAGTCGCAACAGCGGCATGATCGATTTGTGCCTCTATCATGGCAATCAAAATAATTTCACCACCACGTACCGCGCTCCGTTTCAAATCCAGTTGCATACGTGATGCACCGACTCGTTACGGTGTGCCCCAGTGCTTTAGCCTCATTTCAGTGCATGCTCCAGAGTCCGGTTCATCATCAGTCGCAGTCGCGGCACGACCGACTTATGCCTCTGTCATAACAGATATTTCATTAATTTGACCGTCATATACCGTGCCCCGATTCGAATCGGTCGCATCCGAGATGCACTGATTCGTTCCGGTGTGCTCCAGTTGTTTTGTCCCCAATTGGCTCGGTCGCATTTCATTACATGCTCCACAGTTCAACTCGTCACTTATCGTCTGAAACGTCGTTTATCGCAGTCAGCCTATGTCACGGCAAACATTTCACTCATTCACTTCACACACTTGTCACTTGAGTCTAATCCACTCATACCAACAATACATTGGTTCGCACCCGTCATTTCAGCATTACAGGTATCATTCGCATGTTGCCTGTCATTCCTCCAAGTCCGACACTCACTATAGATCGATCCTTCGTGCTTCGAATTTCAGCCAAGGGTCTCGATTCATTCGTTAAAACCTTCGCCTCACTGCTACTCCCCCTGATAGTCGCACAATCCAATGCATGTTGGTTTCTTTTCATACACCTTACGACCAGTTCCTATCAGGATTCGTTACATATAGTTACAAAGATTTGTCTCAGTTTCATTTTCATACACGCTACAACCCGTTTCAATTCCAGTCGCCTCAGCGGCAAATCGATTCGTACCGGGTTCATTTCGTACTCTGCATGGTCTGATCTATATTAGATTAAATTCATACACTCTAAAACCGGTGCTTATCAGATTAATTTCATGCGATCTACTCATATAGCATTAATTTCATTCTTACGACTGATTCATATCGGATTCATTCCATACACATCCAAGAAACAACTTCTTGCAAATCGCTGCTAGCACGCACCCAAGCATACACTCCCTGCAATCATTGCAAACACATATCCAGGCACAGACTTCTTGCAATCGTTGCTAGCACGCATTTAAGCATAGACTTCTTGCAATCGTTGCAAGCACGCATTCAAGCATGGACGTCTTGCAGTCGTTGCAAGTACGCATTCAAGCGTAGACTTCTTGCAATCGTTGCAAACACGCATCCAAGCGTAGACTTCTTGCAATCGTTGCAAGCACGCATCCAAGCATAGACTTCTTGCAATCGTTGCAAGCACGCATTCAAGCATAGACCTCTTGCAATCATTGCAAGCACGCATTCGAGTATAGACTTCTTGCAATCATTGCAAGCAGATGTCCAGGCACAAACTTATTGTAATCATTGCTAGCAGGCAGTTCTGGCTAGCTCAATAGATTGCTTTAGGAAAAAGCCTGGATGCTTTCCTAAATGTACATAATATAACGGGGTACTTACATTTATAGGTAAAGTTGATCCAGGGAAAAATCCGATTGCCTCTCGAGGGATCAGGAAGGAATTTTTCCCCCTGCTGTAGCAAATTGGACTATGCTCTGCTGGGGTTTTTTGCCTTCCTCTGGATCAGCTGTGGGTGTAGAATTGGGTATGTTGGGTTGTGTGATACTTTATTTATTTGATTTGTGGTTGGACTGGATGGACTTCTGTCTTTTTCGACCTGGTAACCCATGTATCCTACTATAACTCCTTGCAATCATTGCAAGCACGCATCCTGGCATAACTCCTTACAATCGTTGCAGGCACGCATCCTGGCATAATTCCTTGCAATCGTTGCAGGCACGCATCCTGACATAACTCCTTACAAATCATGGCAAGCACGCATCCTGGTGTAACTCCTTGCAATCGTTCCAGGCACGCATCCTAGCATAACATCTTGCAATCGTTGCAGGCACGCATCCTGGCATAACTCCTTACAAATCATGGCAAGCACGCATCCTGGTGTAACTCCTTGCAATCGTTGCAGGCACGCATCCTAGCATAACATCTTGCAATCGTTGTAAGCACGCATCTTGGCATAACATCTTGCAATCATTGCAAGCACGCATCCAAACACACGTTCAAGCACAACTCCTGCAGTCTTCGCAAGCACATGCGGTAACATGAATTTCTCACAGTCACTACGAACACATCTCCAGTGACAAACTCCCGTGCAATTGTCGCAAGCACACGTTTAAACACAACTTTTGCAATCATGCCAAGGCACACGACTTAGCATAACTTCTTGCAATCATTCTTTTGCAAGCACATTCTCAGTGGCACACAAACTGGCTACACGTCATTTTCAGCAGCACTTAATTGGCCACTTGTCTCCTGTGGCTTTTTCTTACACGCCACTCACCGTTTCCTGTCTGTCATCTCTCCCTTAGGACAGTTGAGTTCAACTTCCGTCCTGCACCAGGATCGTGTTGACACACGCAACTGGCTTCTTCTTGTAACACGGTCAGGCTATACCTAGCCAGCGTTCAGCATTTCTTATCCTTACAGGACCCGGAGAGCCATCTGTCTTTACGGCCCATACAGTAAGATCCCCACTTCGAGGCATCCAGAGGCATCGGCCCATAGCCAACGGCAAATGCTCGCCAATCACAACTGCCATCTTTAGGGACATATAAAATCCTCGCACATTCCCCAGTCTAGTCATCCAAGCGGCCATCTACCTGGCCCTTTGTGGTTTTCCACGGCCTAGCCAATTTATCATTAGTAGCACTGGCACCCAGGTTCTACAGACACCACCTGAAGAATGCTCAAATCTGCAATACGGGCCATTCCCCAGGGTCGATCTTTATGTCACTCCTCCTGATCTTCCTCTCACGGACACAGGACCCCTCTCAGATCCTTAATTTAGATGCCGTGGCAATAGCAGATCTATCAATGTCGGAAGGTGTCCTTACTGCATGGATTGGTATAGCGAAGTTTATACCATCTACGATGCCCCTGTCACCCCTGGTAGTGACAGATGCCGCAGCCTCCACAGGCTTTGCTGCAATTTTAGGCCACCACTGGTTTACAGAACCATGGCATCAGGGATACTCCTAAACCCCGGGTTTACCTGGACTTCCTCCCTCTTCTAGCTATACCCGGTTGTGACAGCCTCTCGACTCTGGGGTCATGTCAGGACAGGCCGCGGCTTTCACCACCGACAACTGGGCCGAGGTCGATCTTGTTGATGAAGCCAGGTCTGGACCGCTCTCGGTTATGTCCTTCCTGCGCAGACTGCTGCAGTTATCTTGGCGGCACCAGTTTGATGTCCACTGTATGTTCATTCCAGGCTGTCATCTTCTGGGACAGGTCTACTATCTTCACTAGTTCGCAATTTGGCCTTTTGCCCAGCCTGCTCATACAAACAGCCAGTTACTTAGCCTACTACAGGTTCTGATGGCCCAGCAAGTTCACCTTCAGCAATCCCGCAGGCCAAGTTCTGCATAGTCGTCACTTGGCTCGCTACCAACACCATTTCATCCTCCACCTTGCAGTGTCTAAAACCCAGGAATCTGGCTCCAGGATAGACGTCCATTTCTATAGAACAAACAGTGCCTGGTGTCGAGTAACCATACTCGACCACCTACTGTCACTCCTACGGGTAAACTCTAGTCCCCTGTTGCCTTTTCGTGCTAACACTTGTGTACCTGCCAGTTTTCCAAACACATGGGGTTCTTCTACGCAGCCTACACCTCGACCCCGTGGTCACTCTTTAGTATTGGAGCACCCTTGGCAGCATCTTGGCATGGGTCCCAGGTCACGTCATTGAGAGACTAAGCAGTTGGAACCCTGCCTACCTCACCCAATCCTCGGGTGGAAATGGCACAAGCATTCACCAAACTTGCTCAACTAATTAAGCTAAAACTAATAAAACCACACCCCTACCTGAATGTTTTTGCCCCCTTATTTTGGTATACCGACCATCAGACCAGGGCACACTTCAGGTCCATTTCATGTTGTAAATCATATGGTAAGTCTATTTGTTCATATCCGTATCGGCCATAGGGCTTCGACCATAAGTAGGAAGGCCAGTATGGTGGCCTGAATTTATGGGAGGAGCACGGGGGGTATTTAACCAGCCCGCTCGCCTGTGGTCTTTGTCGGTTTCCTGTGCGCGGCACCCACCCTCCCATCCCCTTTTCAGGCCATTTCTCAAATTCATTTCTCTTCACAAAATATTAATTTCTAATCTAGGGTATGCCTTCTTATTTTGGAATACCGACCATCAGACCAGGGCACACTTCAGGTCCATTTCATGTTGTAAATCTTATGGTAAGTCTATTTGTTCATATCTGTATCGGCCATAGGGCTTCGACCATAAATATATATAAATATATATATATATATATATATATATATATATATATATAATCTTTTTTTCACATTCTATTCCACATTTATGTTTACTTCCCACATCTTTTACCACTTTCTTACAATAGATTTGGATTATTGCTTCACCAGTAATATAATACTATCTCACATGCTCATATATTTATACACATTTTTATATTCATTTACAGATGTTTTCATTCACAAACCATGCACACACATTCATCATTCATCATAGCATCCACCGCCGCACTCCACGTTCATTGTTGACCTGTAAGTATGGGTGAATGTTCCATCATTCCCCCTTCCCCATCTTATGTGTGTTCAGTTTACTCACTGTTCACCTTTCAATTTTTTAGACATCCCTACAGCGTCTGCTCCTGATGAGTGACAGTCACGAAACGCGTCGAGCTATATATGCTACAATCATGGTTATACATCCAGTTGTTTGAACCAACAATGCTGCTACCTTATGTTTACAGTCAGTGACTATTTTATCACTATTGTATGGGACATCATATACAATTGTATCTTATGTTTACGTATTTATATTGCATATTTTAAATTATGCAACTCAACTTTAGATGGCTTGCGAGTCTCAATGTATCTCTGTTCCAGTAATGTATTGTATTGTATGTTGTATTTATGGAATAAAATTAATTTTGATGACCTTTAGTGCCTCCTTGCTCTCCAGCTGCATGCTTCACTCAAAGTCCTAAACCCTTTCTCTCTTTTTGCTGCACAAAAGCCGGGATGGAGGTACCTCTGATTTCTACTTCAGAGGCCTGATTTAAAGTCCCAAACTCTTTTCTTTTTCATAAAAAAATATCCCAAGCTTTGAACAGCTCACAAAGCACCGTTCAATCCATCATCCGAAAATGGAAAGAGTATGGCAGAACTGCAAACCTATCAAGACATGGCTGTCCACCTAAACTGACAGGCCAGGCAAGGAGAGCATTAATCAGGGAAGCAGCCAAGAGGCCCATGATAACTCTGAAGGGGCTGCAGAGATCCACAGCTCAGGAGGGAGAATCTGTCAACCGGACAACTATTAGTTGTGCACTCCACAAATCTGTCCTTTATGGAAGGGCCATTGTTGAAAGAAAGGCATAAGAAGTCCCATTTACAGTTTGCAAGAAGCCATGGGGAGAACCCAGCAAACATGTAGAAGCATATGATACCAAAATTTAACTTTTTGGCCTAAAAGCAAAATGCTATGTGTGGCAGAAAACTAACACTGCACATCACCCTGTATTGCCACCCTTATACATGGTGGTTTGTAGCATCATGTTGTGGGGATGCTTTTCTTAAGCAGGAACAGGGAAGCTGGTCAGAGTTGATGGGAACTCTGAAAACCTGTTATGCCCCGTACACACGAGCGGACTTTTCGACATCCAAACTCCGACGGACTGAGTCCGGCGGACTATCCGATCGTGTGTGGGCTGCAACGGACTTTAGCGAAGCTAAAGTCTGACGGACTTTAGAAATGAAGCATGCTTTAAATTTTCCCGACGGAACTCCGCCGGACCCGGTCCCCTTTGAAAAATCCGCTCGTGTGTGTGCTACTCCGACGGACTAAAACCGACGCTAGGGCAGCTATTGGCTACTGTCTATGAACTTCCTACGTCGAATCCAGTCGTACGTCATCACGTTCGACTCCGTCGGAGTTTGGTGTGATGGTGTGTGGTCAAGTCCGTTCGGTCGAAAAGTCCGCCAGAACTCCGTCGGAACTCCAGCGGAACTCCGGCGGAACTCCTTTGGAGGTCTGTCAGACTTAATTCCTCTCGTGTGTACGGGGCATTAGAGTCTGCAACAGACTTGAGACTGGGGTGAAGGTTTACCTTCCAGCAGGGCAATGACCCTAAACATACAGCCAGAGCTACAATTAAATAATTTAGATCAAAGCATATTCATGTGTTAGAATGGCCCAGTCAAAGTCCAGACCTAAATGCAAATGAAAATTGCTGTTCACAGATGTTCTCCATCCAATCTCACAGAGCTTGAGCTATTTTGCAAAGCAGAATGGGCAAAAATGTCACTCTCTAGATGTGCAAAGCTGGTAGAGACATCCCCAAAAAGAATTGCAGCTGAATACAAATGTACGCCATACTTTTCACATATTTATTTGTACAAAATTTGGAAAACCATTTATTATTTTCCTTCCACTTCACAATTATGTTCCACTTTGTGTTGGTCTATCACATAAAATCCCAATAAAATACATTTACGTTTTTGGTTGTAACATGACAAAATGTGGAAAATTTCATGGGGTGTGAATACATTTTCAAGGCACTGTATATCCAATTAGATATAGAACTATCGTTGCCAATATCCTTATAGCAGCAAGACTCACCATAGCTTAACGATGGAAATCCAGAGATGCTCCCAACCTCTCTGAGATCATCATTAAACTTAGCTAATACTAGCTAATTAGAACCTTAACACACAATTTATAGAAAGATATGACATTCATGGATGGAACACCCCAGAGCTTTGAAATATCTGAAAGACTTTAATAAGTGTTGATTACATTTTATTTGCATGTTGTTTCACAAAAAGTAGCTTCCCCTTTCCCTTCCCCTACTTTTATGCCCCCCCTTAACTAGTTGCTGACCGCCGGCCGTCAAATGACGGCCAGGCGGCGCAGCTATTGTGGCGGGAGGCGGCAGGCGTTTAAACAGGGATGCGCGCGATCGTGCGCGCGCATCCCTGTTTCTTCGGTGGCGGCGTGTCACGGAGACACCGCTCGCCACCGAAGGGGGTGAACAGCCATTCGTTATGGCTGTTTACCACGTGATCGGCCGTGATGAAGTCACGGCCGATCACAGATGGTCACACCCCCTACGTGCACGGCGCATGCGCGCGATCGCGAGCGCGCTGCGCGTGCACGTCGGTGGCGGCGTGTTCCCCGGGAACACTGCTTGTCACCGACACTGGTAAACAGCCATTGGCTGGCTGTTTACCCACGTGATCGGCTGTGATCCTTTCACAGCCGATCACTAAAATGTAAACAAACCGCGGTAACGGGATGTTACCGGGTTCTCCTCCTCACACACCAATCGTGTGTGAGGAGGAGATTGCGGTAACATCTCGTTACCGCATACAGTGTACACCAAACATACTGATTGCCCCCCCCCCAATAAAGAGGACCTGTCACCACCCCTCATAGTACCTGTCAATCACAGTCCATCAGAGTACCTGTCACAGTCCATCAGAGTATTTGAGTACCTGTCCCAGCCCATCAGAGTACCCGAGTACCTGTCCCAGCCCATCAGAGTACCCGAGTACCTGTCCCAGCCCATCAGAGTACCCGAGTACCTGTCCCAGCCCATCAGAGTACCCGAGTACCTGTCCCAGCCCATCAGAGTACCCGAGTACCTGTCCCAGCCCATCAGAGTACCTGTCCCAGCCCATCAGAGTACCCGAGTACCTGTCCCAGCCCATCAGAGTACCCGAGTACCTGTCCCAGCCCATCAGAGTACCCGAGTACCTGTCCCAGCCCATCAGAGTACCCGAGTACCTGTCCCAGCCCATCAGAGTACCCGAGTACCTGTCCCAGACCATCTGAGTACCCGAGTACCTGTCCCAGCCCATCTGAGTACCCGAGTACCTGTCCCAGCCCATCTGAGTACCCGAGTACCTGTCACAGTTCATCTGAGTACCCGAGTACCTGTCCCGGCCCATCAGAGTACCCGAGTACCTGTCACGGCACATCAGAGTACCCGAGTACCTGTCACGGCACATCAGAGTACCCGAGTACCTGTCACGGCACATCAGAGTACCCGAGTACTTGTCACGGCACATCAGAGTACCCGAGTACCTGTCACGGCCCATCAGGGTACCCGAGTACCTGTCACGGCCCATCAGGGTACCCGAGTACCTGTCACGGCCCATCAGGATACCCGAGTACCTGTCACGGCCCATCAGGGTACCCGAGTACCTGTCACAGTCCATTAGAGTACCGAGTACCTGTCACAGTCCATTAGAGTACCGAGTACCTGTCACAGTCCATTAGAGTACCGAGTACCTGTCACAGTCCATTAGAGTACCGAGTACCTGTCACAGCCCATCTGAGTACCCGAGTACCTGTCACAGTTCATCTGAGTACCTGTCACCGCCCTTCAGAGTACCCAAATACCAGTCACCAAACCATCAGAGTACCTGTCACCAGGCCATCAGAGTACCTGAGTACTTGTCACCAGGCCATCAGAGTACCCGAGTACCTGTCACCAGGCCATCAGAGTACCCGAGTACCTGTCACCAGGCCATCAGAGTACCCGAGTACCTGTCACCAGGCCATCAGAGTACCCGAGTACCTGTCACCAGGCCATCAGAGTACTCGAGTACCTGTCACCAGGCCATCAGAGTACCCGAGTACCTGTCACCAGGCAATCAGAGTACCCGAGTACCTGTTCCAGTCCATCTGAGTACCCGAGTACCTGTCACAGTCCACCTGAGTACCCGAGTACCTATCTCCAGCCCATCAGAGTACCCGAGTACCTATTTGCAGCCCATGTCTCATAGAATATACGTTGGGGTGTTTACTTTCCAAAATGGGGTCATTTTGTGGGTAATTTCACTGTCCTGGTGGTCCAGGACCTTCAAAAGTGTGATGGGTAGGAATGAAATAAGATGTGTCATTTATGCTCCTAGAACGCCTGAACATACTACTTCAATGTTCGCCCTCTCTATGTGGCCAGGCTGTGTAAAAGTCCTACACATGTGGTATCGCCATACTCGGGAGGAGTAGCAGAATGTATTTTGGGGTGTAATTTTTGCTATATAGATGTTATGTGTTAGAAATATCTTATAAATTGACAATTTTGTGTAAAAAAAAAATGCGTTTTAATTTTTTTCCACATATTCCAAAAACTTCTGGAAAAAAATGAACCGTTCAAAAGACTCATTATGCCTCACAGATTATACGTTGGGGTGTTTGCTTTCCAAAATGGGGTAATTTTATGGGAAATTCCATTGTGCTGGTACTCCAGGGCCTTCAAAAGTGTAATAGGTGGTTGAGAAATGAGATGCGTAATTTTTGCTCATAGAACGTCTGAAGGTACTACATCAATGTTAGTGCTCTGTATGTGGCCAGGCTGTGTAAAAGTCTCACACACGTGGTATCGCCGTACTCGGGAAGAGTAGCAGAATGTATTTTGGGGTGTAATTTTTGCTATATACATGCTATGTGTTAGAAATATCTTATAAATTGACAATTTTGTGTAAAAAAAAAATGCGTTTTAATTTTTTTCCACATATTCCAAAAACTTCTGGAAAAAAATTAACCATTCAAAAGACTCATTATGCCTCACAGATTATACGTTGGGGTGTTAGCTTTCCAAAATGGGGTGATTTTATGGGAAATTCCATTGTCCTGGTACTCCAGGGCCTTCAAAAGTGTAATAGGTGGTTGAGAAATGAGATGCGTCATTCTTGCTCGTAGAACGTCTGAAGGTACTACATCAATGTTGGTGCTCTGTATGTGGCCAGGCTGTGTAAAAGTCTCACACATGTGGTATCGCCGTACTCGGGAAGAGTAGCAGAATGTATTTTGGGGGGTAATTTGTTGTATACATATGCTGTGTGTGAGAAATAACCTGATAATATGACAATTTAGTAAAAAAAAATAAAAAAAAATAAAAAAATCTTCATTTTGCAAAGAATTGTGGGAAAAAATGACAACTTAAAAAAACTCACCATGCTACTTACTTAATACCTTGGGATGTCTACTTTGTAAAAAGGGGTCATTTGGGGGGTATTTGTACTTTCCTGACTAGTTAGAGTCTCAAGAAATGAGATACACCTGATGTACTGAAGGCCTGATCAGAAGTGATGAATTTTCAGTGATTGGCACCATAGATTGTAGACTCTATAACTTTCACAAAGACCAAATAATATATACTAATGTGGGTTATTTTTACCAAAGATATGTAGCAGTATAAATTTTGGCCAAAATTTATGAAGAAAAATTACTAATTAGCAAAAATTTATGACAGAAACGAAGAAAAAGGCATTTTTTTCACAAAATTTACGTTTTATTTTATTTATAGCACAAAAAATAAAAAACCCACTAGTGATTAAATACCACTAAAAGAAAGCTCTATTTGTGTGGAAAAAAGGACGCAAGTTTCATATGGATACTGTGTTGGATGACTGAGTAATTGTCATTCAAAGTGTGAGAGCGCTGAAAGCTGAAAATTGGTCTGGTTAGGAAGGGGGTGTAACTGCACTGTACTGAGGTGGTTAAGGAAAGGAACAATCCCTATTGATAGTATGATCCTATCGGGGTCAAAAGGGCCTTATTGCTCCCATCATCAAGTAATTATTTCAGCGTAATCTAATGACAATGTAACAATGAACATGTGTTATATTTTTGATATCTTAATAAAAAAAGAATGTACAAAAAAACAAAAAAAAAAATTTGCATTTTATTTCACATAAACTAAACATTACAGTATAAATATACATTCAAGGTACATAGTAAATTCCTCTAACCGGTCATTACACCTATATTGGGAGGTGACTTAAACCTAAGGATTCCTCCAGTGGTCATATGATCGTGTGGATAGTCAAGAGGTGTAATGACCGTTTAGAGGAAATTGTTATGTACCTTGAATGTATTTTTATACTGTAATGTTGACTCTATGTGAAATAATATCAAATTGTTTTTAAAAGTTGTTGTAATATCTCAGGGTGGTACCGGAAAAATCCTACTTGCCCCATCTCCCCCATTTTTTGTATTCTAACATGTTTTTGGGATGTAGGTACTTGTATTTTTTCAATTACACACTTTCTCAGAGCAGCCATTTTATAAAATTCTGGTAGGCTAGTTGGTGCCCCATAAAATCATCCCAAGAGATTACATTAATGTAGCAGGCATGTTGGCAGGTGTGGTGTCCTTTTTTTTTTTTAGGCCCTCCTATGGTGATGAAGTAGATGAGCTGATGCCTCTTATATACCAGTTGTGAGTTGGGGTATTTGAACAGGACATCAGTAATGAGCAACATGTACTGTAGCTCCGTGTCTGGCGCAGAGTGAGAGAGAGCCCTCTGCAGGGTTGGGCTGCCAGGGTGACTGGAGGAGGACACAACATGGGAAGATGGAGAAACCTTGCCACCCCTGACCTTTACTTAGCAGGTCCAGTGGCTTGGTTCAGCATAGCCTGAGGCCTTAGTCGAGGAACACCATATCTGTGGAGTTTACTGGAACATGGCTGATGGCAATGGTACTGTGTACCTTATTGAGTTTTATTCAGCGCTGTGACTATGTACCATGAAGAAGATGGAGAAGAGTACTTTTGAAACAGCCTGATACAGTAAAATGTTAAAAAATGCTTTAGAACTGGATATTCTTTATTTCAGGTAACAGTACTCAGGCTGGGAATATACGGAAAGGCAGGCCAAGAGAATGAGTGACACAGGATGGTGGCGTGCTTCCCTAAAGACAGGTATGTGGCTATTCCATGTGAAGAAGTGGGGCCAACCCTGGGACAGCTTAATGTGAACCGCTGTCCAATCCAGGTCCCTTACAGGTACATTGACAGGTATACTTTCTAAATATCTCTAAGTAATTTTACATCTATAAAGTGCTGATATATGTTAGCTCTATACAAAAGCAAGCAATGAATGAGGGTTGGTATGTAAAATGGATTAGCTTAACACTCCGATCGCCTCTATTGTAATCCACTATTGACAAAAGTAGATGTAAATGTAGTTTTTATTATTTCCTTAAACATTCACATTGCAGCAAATGTTGTGAGAGGTTTAGTACACATCAACATTTCTGTCCCTTTACAAGTGAAAGAATTATTCCTGGATAATTTGTAGCTGTGGTGCTAACGAGAGAGAATAGTCCATAGCCTTGAAATGGATTCTGCAATAAGAAGCCGCTGTGATTTATAGACCTTATTAAAGCTTATCAGTATGCAGTGCAAAATGAAAGCAGGGACCTCATATTACATTAAAAACACCATAAGATTAAAAGCTGTGGATGAGCTTCACATTTATTGTTGAACTACACATCATATTTGAACATCTTCAGGGAATGTTACCATTTTTGTTCCCTCTGTCTTATATGCATTGTAAACAGTTAACCGAAAAATGGTTACGTAGTTTATCTTTTATATGCCTTAAACGATTTCAGTAGAAGCAGACGGCAATAAATTCTAAAATATATTTTATGTAATGTCTGTTTTCTCATAAGCTTAAATCCTGGGAGTCGTTTGATCGTCATTGGATTTCTTTACTTTAGGGCAGTGTCTTCTAATCCATCCAATGAATAAAACAAGCAATATCGAAGTACCTATTTATGGTAGCAGGAGGTAGCCATTTTGCAGAATAGATGGTCCGGCTTTTAGCTATCGGTCAGGTTACTTCAGACACATTCTCAATTAGCTCTGTTTTAAATATCACTAACAGGATCTATCTAGAAAAGGTATGTCTGTATGTTTCCAATATAAAACAATAGAAATTGGAGCACTGTATCACAATCCAGTGTGAGGCTCGAAGACCAGTTGCTGTAGCAGTAGCAGAACTACCACTGACTAGAAGGATAGGTACACAGCCAGTCACCCTAGTGAATGACAAGGGCTCACCTGAGGTGTGGAATCTAAGTACTAATCAGTGATCACCAGCGCTCCTGATGGTGGAGATGGATTTTACTACATGTTAGCACCAGGGCGCGGTACTCTGGATCACCGCACCAGGGGGTGAGCAAGCCTCGGTCCTGTAGCAGGTAAACAGGAAGGGATCAAACAGCAGCACAGTCAGTAAACAAGCCAAAGGTCAATAATGAGTAGTTGCAGGTTGGTTTCAGGCAAAAGTATAGTCGAGAAACAAGTCAGGTGTCGACAATGAGTGGTAGCAAAATATGGACGGCAGCAGGGAAGACAGAAGTGAGATACTGGCTGGAGAGAGCAAAATAATTTGGCAAACAGGAAGTGCAGATACATGATTTAAATCAGGAAGTCCATGGGAGGAGCAAAGAGTTCAGGGTTCAAGAAAAACAAGGTTCAAGGCAGGGTCATTCAAGGAATTGTTCAGGGATCTTTCCAGCCTTCTAGGTTGCTGAGCAAGAAGAGACATTGCCTGATACGGTAAAGGTTCCAGGTTCAAATCCAGGCCCTGACACACTGTCAAGAGGTCCAGATACCCCTTTTTTCCCAATAATAGTCAGGGGGGCAACTCAAAAGGTAACTATCTATTTCAGGGGTCCCAGAGCACCCCCTTCATCAAGGCTTCATTGACAACAAAATGAATAGAATGGGAGTGAACTAGACCTTTACGTTATTGCATGCAGAGGCTTTGTCAGCAGTTGGTTCGGCCCCTCATGGAACCCCAAAATATTTTTTGGATGGTCCCCCTGACAAATAAAGTTGTATCTGCACCACTTAGCAGTCATTTGGCACTTCAATTTTAATTTTTGTTACATTACACTATAATCAAAGCAGACCATGGAGATCCTCTAGGGTGTAGAAGCTGCCTGCCTGGGAACCATATTATTTACATCAACTCCAATACTTTGGGATACATTACCAGCATGATAACCCTATGGGTCGAGTGCTTTTTTCCACTTTCCTCAACTGTTTAATAAACTATATTACCAAAAGTATGCTAGAAAAATGGCCTAGTGCAACAGGCACAGCCGGTACCCCTGGGGATGTTTGAATTAAATAGACCAGTCTGTAAATAAAGTATAACACCGTAATTTATTAGTGGTACATGTTACATACATATATGGTAAAAATGTGGCAACATATGTAGATAAAAGTTTACTAGACAAAACTTTAATTAAGTTAGCAATAGACTTGCGACATATGTAAGCTTTGAGAAAAATGCCGACATGTTTCGGATCATCCGTCCTTTTTCCTAGGCATATATTGTATCTCGTATGTACATAGTCTAGAATATAAGTATAATCATATTAATACAGATATATCTGAAACAATACGTGCAGAACTTGTATGCTTATCATGAATAGTAATGGGAGACATGTTCCAAAAAATAATAATAATGGTACATACCAGCCAAGACCTGTTACCAGTAGTAACCAGCAGGGGATGACAGTATTAGAGTGACGGCGCAGGGGGCAAGTATGTCGTACCACAATATTTTAAATGTGCCTTGGTCGAGCAGGGAATGCTGCGATACAGAAAGTAAGGCTATTAAGCCAAAACGTCCATGGTTGCTGTGGCTACAAGGTCTCCACTGGAAAGCCAAATAATTGGCCTCCACAGTATAACATCAGCTGACTTTGAGGAAAGTTTTGTGTCTAAGTGATGAGAAAAACACATAGGACCAATGAGTATTGTAGAGTATAGGATTAAAAACCATTAAAAAAGTCGATGCATAGTCTATATACAGTGCCTTACGAAAGTATTCGGCCCCCTTGAACTTTTCAACCTTTTGACACATTTCAGGCTTCAAACATAAAGATATAACTTTTTTTTTTTTTGTGAAGAATCACCAACAAGTAGTTTGAAGTGGAACAAAATCTATTGGATTTTTGAAACTTTTTTAACTAATAAAAAAATTAAAAGTGAGGCGTGCAAAATTATTCGGCCCCCTTGCGTTAATACTTTGTAGAGCCACCTTTTGCTGCGATTATAGCTGCAAGTCGCTTGGGGTATGTCTCTATCAGTTTTGCACATCGAGAGACTGAAATTCTTGCCCATTCTTCCTTGCAAAACAGCTCGAGCTCAGTGAGGTTGGATGGAGAGCGTTTGTGAACAGCAGTTTTCAGCTCTTTCCACAGATTCTCGATTGGATTCAGGTCTGGACTTTGACTTGGCCATTCTAACACCTAGATACGTTTATTTGTGATCCATTCCTTTGTAGATTTGGCTGTATGTTTGGGATCATTGTCTTGTTGGAAGATAAATCTCTGTCCCAGTTTCAGGTCTTTTGCAGACTCCAACAGGTTTTCATCCAGAATGGTCCTGTATTTGGCTGCATCCATCTTCCCCTCAATTTTAACTATCTTCCCTGTTCCTGCTGAAGAAAAGCAGGCCCAAACCATGATGCTGCCACCACCATGTTTGACAGTGGGATGGTGTGTTGAGGGTGATGAGCTGTGTTGCTTTTACGCCAAACATATCGTTTTGCATTGTGGGCAAAAAGTTAGATTTTGGTTTCATCTGACCAGAGCACCTTCTTCCACATGTTTGGTGTGTCTCCCAGGTGGCTTGTGGCAAACTTTAGACGAGACTTTTTATGGATATCTTTGAGAAATGGCTTTCTTCTTGCCACTCTTCCATAAAGGCCAGATTTGTGCAGTGTACGACTGATTGTTGTCCTATGGACAGACTCTCCCACCTCAGCTGTAGTTCTCTGCAGTTCATCCAGAGTGATCATGGGCCTCTTGGCTGCCTCTCTGATCAGTCTTCTCCTTGTCTGAGCTGAAAGTTTAGAGGGACGGCCAGGTCTTGGTAGATTTGCAATGGTCTGATACTCCTTCCATTTCAAAATGATCGCTTGCCCAGTGCTCCTTGGGATGTTTAAAGCTTGGGAAATCTTTTTGTATCCAAATCCGGCTTTAAACTTCTCCACAACAGTATTACGGACCTGCCTGGTGTGTTCCTTGGTCTTCATGATGCTCTCTGCGCTTTCAACAGAACCCTGAGACTATCACAGAGCAGGTGCATTTATACAGAGACTTGATTGTATTTATCACCATCAGTCATTTAGGACAACATTGGATCATTCAGAGATCCTCGCTGAACTTCTGGAGTGAGTTTGCTGCACTGAAAGTAAAGGGGCCGAATAATTTTGCACGCACCACTTTTCAGTTTTTTATTTGCTAAAAAAGTTTAAATTATCCAATAGATTTCGTTCCACTTCACAATTGTGTCCCACTTGTTGGTGATTCTTCACAAAAAATTTACATTTTATATCTTTATGTTTGAAGCCTGAAATGTGGCAAAAGGTTGAAAAGTTCAAGGGGGCCGAATACTTTCGCAAGGCACTGTATGTGTCTCACCTCAGTCAAATGATGAAAGTAGTACACAGTGGCGTGCAGCAGACAACGTGCTGGACGCCGTTTGTGTGAGCTTTAAATAACCCATAAGGGTTATAATTCTCAGCTGTGGATAGGCGGCAGTGAGCTGCCTCCACAGGTGAGGCTGAAGGGAGAACTCTGACGGGACGGCGCGGGGCGCGGCCCCGCCCAACAATGACGTCACCGGCATGCGGGGAGCCCAGATGTCCAGATGCTGGAGCGCAAGCACACCATGGCGCAGTGCATCCCATATACAATGGGAGCATGCAAGTCTCCAGCGCGCCGGGTAGCACAGCGATCCCTAATGGACATATAGTATGTAAAGGAACAAGGAAAAGACAATGTGGTGTAGGAAGTATAGCATATATATAGGGGTCAATGCAAGGTACGCCACCTGGTGGGACATGGTGTGAAGGAATCTAATGTACATACTGATAATCAGAAAATGTCTATTTGCTTATGTGTATACATGTATCAATGCTCCTTACTTATTATGTAGTTTACAGATTGGCTCTCTGTTCGGAGTTTAAGATGGCGCCTGTACCCTACATCCCACACGTTTGAAGAATGCATTTGAGATAACAGAACCAGCTTCAACCAAACTTCAAGCATCAAGTTTCTCCATTTCTCTTGTATTCTAACCAATAAGATGTACCAATTAGACTGACATAGCAATGACGTATCTTTCTGTATAAAAATAACACCGCCCACGAATAAATCATAAGTTAGAAATAACCGAGCTGAACGTGTCTCAGAGAGTGTTTACTTCTAATGTGCATGCACATTTATACTTTTTAATTAGAAATAGCAGCAGATAACCTTGAACTAAATTGTTATCCATTTCATTTGGCGCTCAACGTGGGGCCTCCAGGCTTCAATTGAAGGGAGACCGCATTCCAGGACCGAACGGCTGGCCAGATCAGAGAAGGGGGTTAAGCGCGCAGCCCTAACAGTACGGTAAGCATATTTATTCTTACCATTGTACGACTTCTCTGGTTGGGCCGGTTGATTTTGTCTTGTTGGCTCCTTTCAATTGTTCAAAGAGGCAGGTAACTTATTTCTCACCTGGGGCTGTTTTAACAAACCCGCCAATGGTTTTCTGCTGACTATTATCTGTTCAGTGTCTGTCATTCTGAAGGACTGCAAATTTAGCAGACTGAAAGTGCAGCTGCAGGCGTGTGTCCATCCTCACCCCTAGATTCTACCTCTAGTGGTGGGGTGCAATAATAGACGGGTTACTCGAGCTTGGCTGTGTAGGACCTCTGAGGGTTTATCTCAGCTGTGGAATTGGCAGTCTGAACGAAGGCTTGCGGAATTGACAGTCTTGCAAACGTCTATGAACGGTTTTCTCGGGTGAGCTTTTCCTGAGGGTTTATCTCAGCTGCAGAATCGGGCAGACTGAACGAAGGCTTGCTGGAATTTGGCAGTCTTGCAACTCAGGTGAGCTGCTCCCGAGAGCTATCTTTGCAGTTCAAAGAGTGTCAGGTGTAATGTCCTGTCCTGAGTGTATTTGTGGATTACTGTTTGCCATACACGAGGAGGGTTGGGGATTGGTGAAGGTGAGAGAAGGTGGCTACCTGAAGGATCAGTTGGGCCATAATCCACTGCTCCACACCACCCCTGACATGCTAGTTTTGAGATTAAATGTACATTACCCAGTGAAACAGGGTTTTGGCAGACCCTCAAATAGATAGAACAGCCAGGAGCCTGCAAGGAGACAGGATGGCTCGCAGGGATGCGAGCCCCCACCCTAGGAATTCTTTGATAAGACAGCAGTCAGAGGAGTATTAACCCATTAGTTGCCTGGATTCTCCTCTAAAGCCATCCGCTGAAAGAGAGAGAGAGAGAGAGAGAGAGAGAGAGAGAGAATGCTAGCATGTGATATTGTGAAGAGGAGAGAAGATGTTGAAATAGTTAACAAAGTTGTGCTATGTTGCTAAAGAAACATAGGAATCCTGTGTGATAAAGAAAATTGGATAAAGGAAGTTAAGAAAGCTGAGAATTGTATCACAGAGTTGATGATATGCTGGAATCACTGTGTTATGCAAAAACCTGAAACAGAGGAGGGGAGGGGCAACCCTAACACCCACTCCCTTCTCACCACTCCAGCCCAAGCACAACCCACTGTGACAACTCCACCCGGCAGCCATCTTAGTGCACTCAGGCCTTCACTTTCTGCCCAGCCCAGTGCACTTCCTGCCGGCGGCCATCTTGGTACACCCGGAAGGCCCAACCTCTACCCAGTCCTTCCTGTTTTAAACCAGGATGGTTCCTACCATACACCTGTCTTCCCCAATACAGAAGCACTGCCTTCACAGGCCAGATATGTTAATGATGAAGAAGCGTCCGAGCAACAGGCAGCAAGACCACCTACTGATTTAACCCCCAATCCGGCTCCGGACTCACAGTTCCAAGAGGATCTCAAACATATGCTGGCAACTATAAGAAACAGTGCCCATTCTCAGCCCCCGCCCCAACACCAGTCTCGGTTACCAGAAGGGGCACCGGTGATGTATGTCGCTTTTACCCCATCACAAGCAGCGGCCTTAGTGACAAGTCTGCCTAACCCAGAGAAACAGCCAATGCCCTTCTACCGCAGGATAGTGCGGATACAAGAGACTTGATCAGCCTATGCCAAATTAAAGTAGGCCATGTCTTTTTTGCCGGTCATGCAGGCGGCCCTACTATGATGTCTGCCTGACAAGTGCCACTTCCTACACCTCAGGCGTGGAGTTCTACAGGTGTTATACTTTATTTACGAACTGGTCTATCTCATTCAAACATCCCCAGGGGTACCGGCTGTGTCTGTCGCACTAGGCCATTTTTTCTAGCATTGTTTCATTGGGATGTGATTGACCAGCCACTCTGCACGAAATATATTGGTCTCGATTTTATTACCAAAAGTATTGGAATGCCTGCCTTTACACGCACATGAACTTTAATGGCATCCCAGTCTTAGTCTGTAGGGTTCAATATTGAGTTGGCCCACCCTTTGCAACTATAACAGCTTCAACTATTATGGGAAGGCTGTACACAAGGTTTAGGAGTGTGTCTATAGGAATGTTTGACTATTTTTCCAGAAGCACAATTGTGAGGTCAGGCACTGATGTGAACAAGAAGGCCTGGCTCACAGTCTCCACTCTAATTCATCCCAAAGGTGGTCTATCGAGCTGAGGCCAGGACTTTGTGCAGGCCAGTCAAGTTCCTCTACCCCAAACTTGCTCATCCATGTCTTTATGGACCTTACTTTGTGCACTGGTCCAAATGATTTGGTGGAGGGGTCATTATGGTGTGGGGTTGTTTTTTTTATCAAGGGTTGGGCTTGACCACTTAGTTCCAGTGAAGAAAACTCTTAAGGTGTCAACATACCAATACATTTTGGACTATTCCATGCTCCCAACTTTGTGGGAGCATTTTGGGGATGGTCCCTTCCTGTTCCAACATGGTTGTGCAACAGTGCACAAAGCAACGTCCATAAGGACATGGATGAGTATTCTTCAGGGGGGAGGGCATCGCCCCCCAGGCAGAAGAACCACTTTCTGTCCTTTCAGTGGTTGTACCAGGATGAGGCCTGCAGCATCAATCTGGTATCATTTTTTAGAGTCGGCGGTCATTTGGGATTAATTAGAGTGAAGACTACAAGTCAGGCCTTCTTGTCCACATCAGTACATGACCTCACAAATGTACTTCTGGAAGAATGGTAAAACATTCCCATAGACACATTTCTAAACCTTATGGACAGCCTTCCCAGAACAGTTGAAGCTTTCATAGCTGCAAAGGGGGGGCCAACTCAATATTGAATCCTACAGACTAAGACTGGGATGCCATTAAAGTTCATGTCCGTGTAAAGGCAGGCGCCCCAATACTATTGATAATATAGTGAATGACATTTTGCCTTAATACCTTCTTAAGCAATATAGGAAAAGCAGCATCATCCCATAAAGCTCAAAAACCGATCTCATGCCCCTGATGACAGGGGTCAAGTCCTGGGGAAAAAAGTGTGGGAACTCCCACCCAAGATCCACCCCCCCACCCAAAAAAAAACACACCCACTGATTGGTTCCGAGAAGGCTGATATCCAAAATGTCCAACCAGGCCTGGTTCTGGCTTGTCATGTGCACTGCACTGTACACATGACCAAGCAGAACTTCCAACACAGCCCAGCCAAACTGATGTCAAGGTTAACCTACATAATTAACCCTCAGAACCCCTATTATTCTGAGTCAAAAACTAAATTTACACATGAATGACATTTTGTCCAAAATGTCATCCGCTACATAATTATGATATTTTATTATCATAAAAGTATGAATATTTTTTCAAGGCACTGTATATTATCTTGCAGTGTTTGCACAGTGAGCTTATAACAATAATTTTTTGTATGGTTAGTGTAGCATGCTTTTTATATGTAATATGCAGTGCAAGCAGCTTTTCTTTTTATGCTCTAGATCTGAGCCTTGACTTTAAACACTTAAGGACCGCCTCATGCTGATGTACGTCGGCAGAATGGCACGGCTGGGCACAAGCACGTACCTGTACGTTGCTTTTTAGGTGCCCGGCCATGGGTGCACGGCCATGGGTCAGAAGAGCACCGCCGGCGGCGCGCTCCCGGCTCGGTCCTGTGCTCCGTGACCATGGCCACGGGACCAGCGGACCCGATCGCCGCTGGTGTCCCGCGATCGGGTCACAGAGCTGAAGAATGAGGAGAGGTCTGTGTAAACAAACCTCTCCCCGTGCTTCCCTGTGTGGCTGTCACTGAATGTCTCTTCCCTTTTATAGGGAAGGATGATCAGTGACATCACATGCCAGGCCACGCCTCCTACAATAAAAAAAACACATAATGTTATACACAACACCCACACTGCCCCTTAGTGGTTAACTCCTTCACTGTCAGTGTTATTTACACAGGAATCAGTGCATTTAAATAGCACTGATTGCTGTATAAATGGCAATGGTTCCAAAAATGTGTCAAAAATGTCCGATGTGTCCGCCATAATGTCGCAGTCACAATAAAAATCGCTGATCGCCGCCATTACTAGTAAAAAAAATTTTTTTATAAAAATTATATAAAACTATCCCCTATTTTGTAAACGCTATAACTTTTGCGCAAACCAATCAATAATCTCTAATTGCGATTTTTTTTTACCAAAAATATGTAGAAGAATACGTTTCGGCCTAAACTGAGGAAAAAAATGTTTTTTTATATATTTATTATAGCAAAAAGTAAAAAATATAGCATTTTTTTCAAAATTGTCGCTCTATTTTTGTTTATAGTGCAAAAAAGAAAAACCGCAGAGGTGATCAAATACCACCAAAAGAAAGCTCTATTTGTGGGAAAAAAAGAATGCCAATTTTGTTTGGGAGCCAAGTCGCATGACCGCGCAATTGTCAATTAAAGCAACACAGTGCAGAAAAGGGCTTGGTCCTTTGGCTGCAAATTGGTCCGGGGCTTAAGTGGTTAAAGGGGTTATAAAGGCAGAATGTTTTTTTTTTATCTTAATGTATTCTATGCATTAAGATAAAAATCCTTCTGTGTTCAGCATGCCCCCTCAGCCCCCCTAATACTTACCTAAGGTCCCTCTCTGTCCAGTGATGTCCACAAGTGTCTCAGCCATCCGAGATTCTCCTTCCTGATTGGCTGAGACACAGAAGCGGCGCCATTGGCTCCCCACTGCTATCAATCAAAGTCAGTTAGCCAATCAGGGGAGAGAGGGGGCGGGGTTGGGTTGGTACTCTGTGTCTGAATGGACACAGGGAGCTGTGACTCTGCTTGGGTGCCCCCATAGCAAACTGCTTGCTGTGGGGGCACTGAACAGAAGGGATGGGCCAGGGTCACAGAAGAGGGACCCGAGAAGAGTAGGATCTGGGCTGCTGTGTGCAAATCCACTGCAACAGAGCAGGTAAGTATAACATGTTTATTATTTTATAGGACCAAAAAACTGGACTTTACAATCACACTAACTATACTTTATTATTTAGTAACATTAGCTTTTTAGGGGAACATTCAGTACTACTTTAGTAGAACAGCCCGGTGGGTCCCAGCACGATTGGCATAGGAAGATTTCACCAGTCTGTTCTTGGTGAGAAAACTGTTTATGTGTCTCCAGGCTCAACTTATGGGAGTCTTCCTCGAAGTGTAACAGATTGTAATGGTGGTGTAATGGATCTCTGCATGGATATCATTCCAGCTTTTATCCTGAAGAATAATTTTGTAATTTAACTAATATTTGTTCTTGGAACTGAAAGCGCTATTGGCTTGCAGTCATTTTCCTGCAATACATGTAGCAATATCATATTCCTTGCTGACTCTTTGCTGTCCATGTCCGGAAAACATACAAAGACATTACTTCTCCAAGAATTCCAATGAAAAGAAAGCATAGCAGGCACCATAATGCTAATTTTTAAAACATTTAAAAAAAACATACAAGAATATAAGATAAAAGACTTTATTATCCTAATATCCTGTACATGATAAATCAGATGGCTATTTACATAAATGCATAAAAAAAAAAAACACTAATTATCTAGATGTAGCATATGATTTTTTTTCTTACACATTTGCATAGTAGAAATAAAAAGAGGAAACATGATTTTGAAGATATCTGTACAATTTTGGCTCTTGTATTCTTTGCTACTTTTGGAGATTACTGGATTAAATTCGTAAAGCAAAAAAATGAGAACTTATAAATTTGAATGGAAAAGTTTATAAACTCAGTTAATGTGCTTTAGCAACACATCTTGTAAAATGAAAGTGATTCTGTTGCTAAAATCAGTGGCAGTAAATCTGTTCCCTGCAAATTATTTTCACAAACTGACATTTCCAGGGATGTAGATCACCTGGTCTCCTGATGCCCTTAGGCCCCTTTCACATGGACGATCCGTTCAGGTCCACCTGTCAGTTTTTTAGGCGGACCTGAACGGATGCTCCATAGAGGTCTATGGAGCGTCGGATGTCAGCGGTGACAAGTCCGCTGACACCTGACCCGCTCCAACCAAAAAAAGGGTGAGGGAGGAAAAAGCTATTTTTCCATCCGTCATCGGATCGGATCAGGTGACGACGAACACTGCGGTCCGTCGTCACCCGATCTCCCATAGGGGAGAGCGGCGCTGTGACAGGTCCATCCCTGCGCAGTGTGCAGAGACGGACCCGTCATCTTCCTGCTCAGCGAAGATCGCTCCGGCGATCCCCGCTGAGCAAGCAGATATCCACGGGGCGGATCAGCACTGATCCGCCCCGTGTGAAAGGACCCTTACTGGTTCCTTCCACTAACTTCAAAGTCACTAAAGAACTGCCAGAATTGTGTCGGTTTCCAAAGAAACGTTATTACAGCGACATTCGGTAAAGGAAAAAAGGTATTTACTATTCTCCTTGCAGGATACAGGTTTATTAGCACTTCTTAACAATTTAGTTACAGAGTTGCTTTATTAAAATCACTGCACATGGCAACTTTGTTTCAGAATGCTTAGATTTAAAGTGAATCTTTCTTTTGCCCCTAAGCAGGGGCGTATCTATTGCAATGCAAACAAAGCATTTGCCTTGAGTGGCATTTTTCGGGGGGGGGGGGGGGGGGTGCTGCCCTCAGGCGAAAGGGCAAAGTGACTCTTTAACCAGCCAGTATCCTTTCTTAGAGCTGGTGGTCGGGTCTCTTGTAATAGCAATTGTAGCAGTTTACTAGCTTTCTGAGGCTCTCCCATCTCACCAGGAGACCTGAGCGTCCGGAATCAGCTTTGATCGGCTGACATCACTTCCTGCTTTACTCGGAAACCGTAGGTGCTAGCTTTTAAAAAAACATTCAAAAACAAAGATCTTGGTGTTTTGAATGCTCTTAAGAGCAGAGGAGAGATTTGGGGTCTTATAAACCCCAGATCTCTCCATGAAAAGTACATGTCACATACCAAATGCTGTCTGAAGGGATGTTAACATTCCTTTTGACCGTAATAAAAGTGATATGAAAAAAAATGTAATCAAAATCAACAGTGTAAAAAAAAAAACATAAAAATGTAAATGAATAATTAAAAATTAAAGTGCCCCTGTCATCCTGTGCTCACATGCAAAGGCGAATGTACATGTCGGTCCCGCACGCACGCAAACAGCGATCGTCCCACACATGTGAGGTATCACTGCGAACATCAGATCATGAGCAGTAATTCTGTATATGGCACTTGGACGAATCATGTCTCAGCGTCTGATGAAGCCATAGTTGTTCACTGTCAACATCTGCAGCTTCCCCATCAGACCCTGAGCCAAGAACGGTACACCACGGCTAGGGTGGAACAAATTTAGATGGGGGAGAGGATTTTAGTCTTGTCTTGGGCAGCACAAAACCAAAATATACCACTGCCCCCCAGTACATAACATATTGGTAATCATACATTTTATTTTAACTGTTTCATATGCCTTATTTATTTTGAAAATGCTCTTTCTTAGACTAAAGAGTGCTAATATACAAATTTTTACTTTTTTCTAAAAAGTCAATAGCTAAGCCCTCACTTTCATTTCTAACCACTGATGTGTATAAACTGCTTTTCAGAAATCAGTAAAATATGAATGTCAAAGAAAGGGCAGAGGTGTCCTTAAAATGCATGATGTAATTGACAGCCTAGCTGTGCCCTTTTTAGGCTCCACTCACACTAATGCATTTTTTATGCTTTTTGCATTTTTCAGAAATGCAGGGATTTTTTTTAACATGGGTTCCTATGGACCACGTTCACAGCAATGCAATTTTGTGGCTCTGCATTTTTGGAAAGGGCAGGGACTTTTTTTTCCAACAAAAAGCAGCGTTTTGCATGCATTGGACTTCAATGGACCCGTATCCAAAACTCAAGTAATGCGTTCTTACCATGATTTTGCCGCGATTTGCGTTGTGCGATTTCTGTCTTCAATTTTACATTCACTATATATAGCTGGTTGCTCGGGGGGGTCAGGAAGCCAGCTGCCGCGTTCTTAGCTTTCCCGCTGATAGCTGAATGTAAAAAAAAAAAGTGCTGGCTAAAATAATTCACGAGCAAAATGGCTCTTCGGTCTGGTATGGATTTGGAGGGGACACCCCTATGCTAATTTTTTTTTAAATGATGTGGGGTCCCCCTTCAGATGCGTACCAGACCCTTATCTTAGCATGCAGCCCGGCAGGTCAGAAAAGGGAGAGGATGAGCGAGCACCCCCCCTCCTGAACCATATCAGGCCGCATACCCTCAACATATTGATGGGGACAAGGGCCTCTTCCAGACAACCCTGGCCAGTGGTTGTCGTTTTCTGTGGGCGAGAGGGCTTATCAGAATTTGGAAGCCCCCTTTAACAAGGGGGCCCCCAGATACTGGCCCCCTATATGAATGGGTTTCGGGTACAACGTACCCCTACTCATTCACCAAAAAAGCAGTGAAATGTAAAAAAAAGAGGCGGTTTTTTGACAAGTCCTTTATTTTAAAAAATAGCTCCGTCTTCTCCTCAAGCCATCTTCTCCTGCCGCCATCTCTCCCAGTGCCATCTTCTCCTTGAGCTGTCTTCTCCTGCTTCCGTCTTCTCCCTGAGCTCTCTTTTCCTGTGCCTCTGTCTTCTTGTTCACCACCACTGTCTTCTTCCTTGCTTGGGCACAGAGAGACAAACGGTGATTTCTTCAGAATAACAAAAGGTGGGAATCTGCAACAATTTTTTTTAAATCCTTGCAATTTACATAGATCACTGTCCTTGTCATTTTGCTCGACAGCATCATTGGTATATAAATATGGGTAAGGATATAGCTAAAAGAGAATAAAATTCATACAAATCCATTTATTGAATATTATCACATGTGGACACAGTTATACAGAATATAATCCCTGGAATTCATAAAGAGTGTTGTAGCCACTCATTAGAAATCTGTCTGCCACCCATGCAAAAAATTATGCAGTTTGCGACAAATTCATATGTAACTGTTGGAAAAGTGTAAATTAATCTGTTACAATACAATTTACTTCAACATGGAAAAGATCTTTTTCACCTACACATTTCTTACAACTGATAAACAGGCAGTCCCTGAGCTATGAACATTTGATTTATGAACAAACCGTACTTACGAACGGAGGGAGAAACAGTAAATTAGAGGAAATCTACCTCTAGTAAGGGAAATTTACTCCTGTAAGCCCTTGTACACACAGTCAGACATTCTGACCACAAAATCTGTCAGATTTTTTCTGACAGATTTTGCCCGAAACTGGTGTTGCATACACACGGTCACAAAGTTGTCAGAAAATCTGATCGTTCAATACGTGATGACGTTCTTTCGGTACGACGGGACTACGTTCAGGCTAGTAGCCAATAGCTTTGGTCTCGTAATTTAATCTGAGCATGCGTGGCACTTTGTCCGATCGGAATTCTCTACAAACGGTCGGACAAAGTCCAATCGGATCATGTTGTCAGAAAATTTTATATACAGCTCTCAAACTTTGTTGGTCGGACATTCCGACAGAAAAAGTCAGTTGGAGCCCACACACGGTCGGATTATCCGACAATGCGGTCCGATTGGACATTTTCTGTCAGAATGTCCGACCGTGGGTTCAAGGGCTAAGAGTTATCATGGGAGGAAGCTGTCCCCACTGAAGCTTTATCACCAATCCTTGTTTCCACAACAACCCGAAATGTTCTAAATCCAATGGTTACGTGGACAGAAAGTGAGGTGATATGTTCTGAACAGGGGCACAGACAGCAAAATAAATGTTACAGGGCTGTTAACTCTTCCTTATGCTATCCAAAAAACGTAGGAGGGACACACATTTTGTCCAAAATTGTTAGCAAGTGGATTGTATCCTTTAAATAGGAAGGTAAGTGCTCTATGTGGGGGCACAAATGATCATCAATCCTAAGTTTACTTATATTTTGAATGAGGCAGCCAACCTCAGAGATAATCGGTCTCCCTGATGGGCATACTGTAGTAGGTGCATTTTTTTTTATTCTTATTTAATAGGTTTAAGAACTTGTACATTTTTAGGAGGTCATAAAAAATTGGAGTCACAAAGTGTTTAATTTTCAAGTAGTCTGCTGTATTTTTAGAAATCAACGCTTGATTGATGAGTAATGAGGTGACAAGATGGCTGTTTATCACAAAATGGCCTCATTATAAGGATTTTAATCGGTGCTTATTTCTTTCCTTTTCATGTACACTGGCGTATTGCAAAAATAATTCGGATGACTTATAGAAACTTATGATTTATGTTTGGAGAACCTGTGGCAAAGCAGTTCCTGGAAAATCCATCTGAACGACTATTTTTGAATGCCATCCAAAGCCACAAGAAATAAACATCCTTTAATGATGACTTGTTAATGAACCGTGATCACAAAACAATTCATTCAATGCTTAATGTAATCATATTAATCTTTGGTCAATTTCATATCTTGACACAACCAACATTGCACATGTGAATCTGTGTATTTAAACCAAAATGGCAAAGATTAACCACTTAAGAACCGCCCCATGTACATTTACTGTGGCAGGGCGGCCCTAAAGGGCAAAATCAAGTACCTGTATGTGACCGCCAGAGCCACACTCCCACTGTGATTGGACACAGTGGGAGCCAATCAGTGGGTCTGGTGGCCATGATGGCTAACATCCACCTGTGATCGCTTGCTGGAGAGACAAAAGGACGGTCTATCTATGTAAACAAGACAAACCGTCCTTCTGTCAGACAGGAAGAGAGACACCTGTGATTCCTGGTAATCAGGAACACAGATGTCACTCTTCCTTGAGTGTATCCTTCCCCCCACACAGTAAGAAACCACTCATAGGGAACACAGTTAACCCTTTGATTGCCCCTGATGTCAACCCCTTTCCTGACAGTGTCATTTATGCAGTGTCAGTGCATTTTGTTTTAGTACTGATCACTGTATTGGTGCTACCTGTCCCCAAAAAGTGTTACAAAATGTCAGATTTGTCTGCCGCAATGTCACAGTCCCGCTCAAAATCACTGATTGCCGTCATTTACTAGTAGGAACATTTAAAAAAATAAAAAGTCCATAAATCTATCTCATAGTTTGTAGATGCTATAACTTTTGCTCAAACCAGTCAATATATGCTTTTGGGGATTTTGTTTTACCAAAAATATGTAGCAGAATACAAATTGGCCTAAATTGATGAAGAAATTTGATTTTTTTTCATTTTTATTGACATTTACAGAAATTAAAAAATATATATTTTTTTCAAAATTGTCGGTCTCTTTTTGTTTATAGTGAAAAAATTAAAACCGCAGAGGTGATCAAATACCATCAAAAGAAATCTCTATTTGTGGGAAAAAAGGACATCCATTTTATTTGGGTACAGCATCGCATGACCATGCAATTGTCAGTTAAAGCAATGCAGTGCTGTTTCGCAAAAAAATGGCCTGGTCAAGAAGGGGGTAAAACCTTACGGAGCTGAAGTGGTTAAAGCAGATCAACTGAATCAAGTTCCTTGACTCTGTCTGGTCTGGTCTCTGTGCAGCTACATATTGGGGGTTATTTACAAAAGGCAAATCCACTTTGCACTACAAGTGCAAACTACAAGTTCAAAGTGCACTTGAAATTGCACTGGAAGTACACTTGGAAGTGCAGTCCCTGTAAATCGGAGGGGTAGATCTGAAATGAGGGGAAGCTCTGCTGATTTTATCATCCAATCATGTGCAAGCTAAAATGCTGTTTTTTTATTTTCCTTGCATGTCTGCCTCAGATCCACAGCGACTTTACTTCCAAGTGCACTTTCAGTGCAATTATAAGTATACTTTGCACTTGTAGTGCAAAAGGAATTTGCCTTTTGTAAATAACCCCCATTATCTCTTGAATTGGGTATCACTGACTAACAGGGGTCAGGAACTAAAATATCCTATGACAGTAAGAACAGTTCCTTTTGGTGAGAAAGCATCCGGGGGTAAGGGTATATTTTGATTCAAATTTTTCTAAATTTTCTTGCACACATGGGCGGACTGACCATTCAGGCACTCGGGCACTACCAGAGGGCCCCATTCCACTAAGGGGCCTCATCAGGGTTGCCAGCCTCAATAAAACCAGGGACAGTATCTGTGTTTTTTTTTTAATCCCAAGATTATAGCTACCCCGCGTCTCCAGTACCTGTGTGTGTATGTGTATTCTTTGTGTGTAAACTGTTTGTGTATATTGTGTGTCTGTGTGTGTATACTGTATGTGTGTGTGTGTGCACTATATGGCCCCATAATCTATTGCCCAGGGGCCCCATAATCTCCTATTGCCCCGGGGCCCCATAATCTTCTCCTATTGCCCGGGGGCCCCATAATCTCCTATTGCCCGGGTCGCCCCATGAGTTGTCAGTCCGCCCCTGCTTACACATCTATACATATTGCTGTGGGGATATAGATATGTTATTCCCAACTTTATCATTTTTCCGATAGCTTGCTATTGGGGATTCCCATAATGCCAGTGTTTCCGAATCATCTCAGTAACTGTCTCTTCACCAAGAACAAATTCTGTGTTATTATTCATTTTCTGGGGGGGGGGGGGGATGTTTTTGATTACTTTGTATATGATTTTGAACATGTATTGTCTGTGCAATCAGAGCTTCTCATATTTTGTTCATTAGATCCCAGGTGTCACATCCTCCTTCTTTTTCTAGCTCAGTGCTCATCTTTAATAACACATTTTTGCAGAAAACCTTCTTCTCATTCCTACTTTAAATTTTGACAATCAGAATGTTCATATTACTACTTTCCATCTCAATATAAACATCCGTCACCACTGTGAATAACCGGCTGCTGAAGACCAAGTTATAAAGTATTATTTATTCTGATCTTTATTAACCCTTTGTCTTCCATTATCATGATTTTACCCAGAATACAATAAAACAGGGTAAATGCAGAATAATATGCTTAAACCACATGTGTAAATAGTATGTAAATCTTTTTTTCATACACTGTGGATATTCATTTTTGAACTACAGTGATATTGACCTTCCAGCTCTTATAGCACATTTGTTTCTACTGAATTAATAGACTGCATTCACTTAAATAGAGTTCCTTTATGGCAGGTTGTTAGCCACATTCAATTATAATGACTGACAGTGAGCTATGATAAAGAGGAGATGAAGGTTACTTTATCTGCCCGGTTTCAAGCACAATAGTACCTGTGGAACAATTTCTGGGAAAAAAAAAAAGGATGATTTATTGGGATGGATGGCATTTAAATTCTAAACTATTATCTATTTGCAACTTTGTTTTTTTTTTTGTTAAAATAAAAGGGGTAAGGAAGTATTCAGTAAATAGAAAGTGCACAACAGAAGCACTTTGACCCTCCCTCCCCTGCACCCACACTTTTCTATTGGCCAGTGAATTCCAATAACATTAAGGGGGTGGTACAATTTCTGTTAGTACACCCCAGATTTTGTGAATTTCAGATTGGTGTAGAAATAAAAACCAATGATACATTCAGGTACCTTAACCACTTAAGGACCGCCGTATTGCCATTGTACGTCATCGCAATGGCACAGGCAGGCACAAGCACGTACATGTACGTGCCTGCCTTCCAGCGGGTGGGGGGTCCGATCGGACCCCCTCCCGCTGGATACGGCGGTCCGGTTCGCTTCAGGAGTGATCCGTGATGAGGGGATGGCCGTTGGTTTCTGGCCACCCCATCTGGATCGCTCCTGGCCAATGAGAAGCTTCCTCCCCCTGATTGCCCCTAGTTAACCCTTTCACCAGCGATCACAGTATAAGTGTCACTGGTGACGCTGGTTAGCCAGTTAGTTATTTAGGTTCCCCGTCAGGTTTTTATATAGAGCCAGGGACCCTCATATACTACCTAATAAAAATTTGAACCCCCTAATTGCCCCTAGTTAACCCTTTCACCACTGATCACCGTATAAGTGCTACGGGTGACTCTGGTTAGTTTGCTTTTTATAGCATCAGGGCACCCACCATTTATTACCCAATAAAGGTTTAACCCCCTGATCACCCGGCGGGTGATATCAATTAGGTTTTAGGGTCAGGGTCTGCATCGCCCCAGGCAGCTCTAGGTTAGTGCCAGTACCGCTAACACCCACTCGCAAAGCATAAACCTCCCGTAGTGGTATAGAATCTGAACAGATCAATATCTGATCTGATCAGATCTATACTAACGACCCCAGCAGTTTAGGGTTCCAAAAAAACGCATTGTTAGCGGGATCAGCCCAGATACCTGCTAGCACCTGCGTTTTGCCCCTCTGCCCAGCCCACCCAAGTGCAGTATCGATCGATCACTGTCACTTACAAAACACTAAACACATAACTGCAGCGATCGCAGAGTCAGGCCTGATCCCTGCGATCGCTAACAGTTTTTTTGGTAGCATTTTATATTTAAATTCGGAAGGCAGTGCTTGGTTTTCGGGGTCCCGTACGTGGCTAGGCTCCCAAAAAGTCCCCCACATGTGGTATCCCCGTACTCAGGAGAAGCAGCAGAATTTATTTTGGGGTGTAATTTGACTTATGCCCATAGCATGTGTGAGCAATATATCATTTAGTGACAACTTTGTGAAAAAAAAAAAGTTTGTAATATTCCCGCAACTTGTGGCAAAATATAAAATATTCCATGGACTCAACATGCCTCTCAGTAAATAGCTTGGGGTGTCTATTTTCCAAAATGGGGTCATTTTGGGGGGTTTTGTGCTATTTTGGAATTTTATGGCCTTCGAAACTGTGATAGGTAGTGAGGAGTGAAATCAAAAATTTGCACCCTTAGAAATCCTGAAGGTGGTGATTGGTTTTCGGGGTGACGTGCACGACTAGACTCCCAAAAAGTCCACACATGTGGTATCCCCATACTCGTGAGAAGTAGCGGAATATAATTTGGGGTGCAATTCCACATATAACCATGGCATGTGTGAGCAATATATCATTTAGTGACAACTTTTTGTAAAAAAAATTTTTTTTTTTATTTTTTGTCATTATTCAATCCCTTGGGACAAAAAAAAAAAATTCAATGGTCTCAACATGCCCCTCAGCAAATAGCTTGGGGTGTCTACTTTCCAAAATGGGGTCATTTGGGGGGGTTTTGTGCCATCTTGGCATTTTATGGCCTTCAAAACTGTGATAGGTAATGATAGGTAGTGAGGAGTAAAATAAAAAATGTATGCCCTTAGAAATCCTGAAGGCGGTGCTTGGATTTCGGGGTCCCGTACGCGGCTAGGCTCCCAAAAAGTCCCACACATGTGGTATCCCTGTACTCAGGAGAAGCAGCAGAATGTATTTTGGGGTATCATTTCACATATGCCCATAGCATGTGTGAGCAATATATCATTTAGTGACAACTTTGTGCAAAAAAAAAAAAGTTTGTAATATTTCCGCAACTTGTGGCAAAATATAAAATATTCCATGGACTCAACATGCCTCTCAGTAAATAGCTTGGGGTGTCTACTTTCCAAAATGGGGTCATTTTGGAGGGTTTTGTGCTATTTTGGCATTTTATGGCCTTCGAAACTGTGATAGGTAGTGAGGAGTGAAATCAAAAATTTGCACCCTTAGAAATCCTGAAGGTGGTGATTGGTTTTCGGGGTGCCGTGCACGACTAGACTCCCAAAAAGTCCCACACATGTAGTATCCCCATACTCGGGAGAAGTAGCGGAATATAATTTGGGGTGCAATTCCACATATAACCATGGCATGTGTGAGCAATATATCATTTAGTGACAACTTTTTGTAACATATTTTTTTTTTGTCATTATTCAATCCCTTAGGACAAAAAAAATATATATTCAATGGGCTCAACATACCCATCAGCAATTTCCTTGGGGTGTCTACTTTCCAAAATGGGGTCATTTGGGGGGGGGGGGGTTTGTACTGCCCTGCCATTTTAGCACCTCAAGAAATGAGATAGGCAGTCATAAATTAAAAGCTGTGTAAATTCCAGAAAATGTACTCTAGATTGTAGACGCTATAACTTTTGCGCAAACCAAAAAATATACGCTTATTGACATTTTTTTTACTAAAGACATGTGGCTGAATACATTTTGCCCTCAATGTATGACTAAAATTTAGTTTATTCGATTTTTCTTATAACAAAAAGAAGAAAATATCTTTTTTTTTCAAAATTTTCGCTCTTTTTCCATTTATATCGCAAAAAATAAAAATCGCAGAGGCAATCAAATACCATCAAAAGAAAGCTCTATTTGTGGGAAGAAAAGGACGCAAATTTCGTTTGGGTGCAATATTGCATGACCGCGCAATTACCAGTTAAAGCAGCGCAGTGCGAAATTGGAAAAAGACCTCTGGTCCTTAAGGTGTTTATTGGTCTAGGGCTGAAGTGGTTAAGATGATTGACATACAGACAATGATCCAGTTTATGTTTTTTGTAGGCCTCAAAAGCATTATCCTAAATTCTTAAATTAATACTAATATCTAAAAATGTTTTACCTTATTGCATTCTCTACAATTAGGTAAAAAATGCTGCAAAAAATGCTGCAATACCCGTCCTGCTTCCCTCATCCCTAATCATTTACCTGGCTTTGCGTCACCTCTTCAGTGCTGAGTCTAGCTCCAATATCGCTCCCCTCAGTTCCCAAAATTACAGGAGAAACCAAGGGCAGAAGAGCCAACATCTGTGAGGAGAAGGGGGGCACAACTTACTGCCACTGTTTGTGTCCATAGACATGATTACTGTGGGGGTTATTTACTAAATGGAAATGCACTTTGCACTAAAAGTACACTTAAAGTGCACTTGGAAGTAAAGTCGCTGTAGATCCGAGGGGGACATGCAAGGAAAAAAAAGCAGCATTTTAGCTTGCACATGATTGGATGATAAGATCAGCAGAGCTTCCACTCATTTCAGATCTACCCCTCAGATTTATAGTGACTGCACTACCAAGTGCACTTTCAAGTGTATTTGTCTTTCATAAATAATCCCCCATTTCTATTAGACTTGTGCACAATGGAAAATTTTGTTTAGTTTCAGTTTATTGTCATTCGTAAAATACATAATTTCGTTCAGTCATATTTGTTATGTTATGTTAATACATTTTCGGATAATTTGTTATTTCTGTAGAGTGTCGATATTCGTTATACTGAATCTTGAATCATGTTGAATATATTCGTGATAATGATTCTTAGTTTGGAAAGTCGTTTGTTTATTGAATCTATTAACACGCTCAATGACAATATCTCTTCTCCTCTGCTCAAATACAACACCCTTCCCACTTAGTTCTCAGGAATGCACTTTGCCAGTAATCCAACCTTCAGCACAAAATAAATCAGCTGATTGGACTGTAAGATTTACTTTGAGTTGACCATTTGTTTCATTGGATCCTTAACAAATTACTGAATCATATCGAATTCATTCGTATCCGCTATAATGTCTTTTATATTAGTTGAAATGTGATATTTATATATGTATATTAATTTGTGATAATGATTCGTAGTTTGGAAAGTCGTTTGTTTGTTGAATCTTTTAACACACACAATGACAATATCTCTTCTCCTCTGCTCAAATACAATACATCACCCTTCTCACTCAGTTCCCCGGAATGCATTTTGCCAGTAATCCAACCTCCAGCACAAAATTAATCAGCTGATTGGACTGTAAGATTTACTTTGAGTTGACATTTTGTTTCATTAGATCTTTAAAGTGGTTGTAAACCCTTACAACACACTTTGACCTACAGGTAAGCCTAGATTAAGGCTTACCTGTAGGTCCAAGAAATATCTCCTGAACCTACACGGTTTAGGAGATATTTGCCGAAAGACAGGCACTGCTGTCTACGGCGCATGCACCGTAGACAGCGGCGCGCAGGCGCACTGAGCACGGCACTGTCAACGGCAAATATGCCGCGCGTGGCGGCTCCCGTGTACATGCGCTGGAGTGATGTAATCGCAACTTCACCGAAAGACAGCGGCGGAGCAGCGAGACCCACCGAGAAGATGGATGCGCCGGAACTACAGGGGACAGCAGTGAGTTCGCTGGCTCCTGTGCCAGGTAAGTGACACATAATGGACTACTATGCGATGCATAGTAGTCCGTTATGCTTTACCTTTTGCAGGGAATGAAAGAGGAAGTAAACACATAACTGCAGCGATCGCAGAGTCAGGCCTGATCCCTGCGATCGCTAACAGTTTTTTTGGTAGCATTTTATATTTAAATTCGGAAGGCAGTGCTTGGTTTTCGGGGTCCCGTACGTGGCTAGGCTCCCAAAAAGTCCCCCACATGTGGTATCCCCGTACTCAGGAGAAGCAGCAGAATTTATTTTGGGGTGTAATTTGACTTATGCCCATAGCATGTGTGAGCAATATATCATTTAGTGACAACTTTGTGAAAAAAAAAAAGTTTGTAATATTCCCGCAACTTGTGGCAAAATATAAAATATTCCATGGACTCAACATGCCTCTCAGTAAATAGCTTGGGGTGTCTATTTTCCAAAATGGGGTCATTTTGGGGGGTTTTGTGCTATTTTGGCATTTTATGGCCTTCGAAACTGTGATAAGTAGTGAGGAGTGAAATCAAAAATTTGCACCCTTAGAAATCCTGAAGGTGGTGATTGGTTTTCGGGGTGACGTGCGCGACTAGACTCCCAAAAAGTCCACACATGTGGTATCCCCATACTCGTGAGAAGTAGCGGAATATAATTTGGGGTGCAATTCCACATATAACCATGGCATGTGTGAGCAATATATCATTTAGTGACAACTTTTTGTAAAAAAAAATTTTTTTTTTATTTTTTGTCATTATTCAATCCCTTGGGACAAAAAAAAAAAATTCAATGGTCTCAACATGCCCCTCAGCAAATAGCTTGGGGTGTCTACTTTCCAAAATGGGGTCATTTGGGGGGGTTTTGTGCCATCTTGGCATTTTATGGCCTTCAAAACTGTGATAGGTAATGATAGGTAGTGAGGAGTAAAATAAAAAATGTATGCCCTTAGAAATCCTGAAGGCGGTGCTTGGATTTCGGGGTCCCGTACGCGGCTAGGCTCCCAAAAAGTCCCACACATGTGGTATCCCTGTACTCAGGAGAAGCAGCAGAATGTATTTTGGGGTATCATTTCACATATGCCCATAGCATGTGTGAGCAATATATCATTTAGTGACAACTTTGTGCAAAAAAAAAAAAGTTTGTAATATTTCCGCAACTTGTGGCAAAATATAAAATATTCCATGGACTCAACATGCCTCTCAGTAAATAGCTTGGGGTGTCTACTTTCCAAAATGGGGTCATTTTGGAGGGTTTTGTGCTATTTTGGCATTTTATGGCCTTCGAAACTGTGATAGGTAGTGAGGAGTGAAATCAAAAATTTGCACCCTTAGAAATCCTGAAGGTGGTGATTGGTTTTCGGGGTGCCGTGCACGACTAGACTCCCAAAAAGTCCCACACATGTAGTATCCCCATACTCGGGAGAAGTAGCGGAATATAATTTGGGGTGCAATTCCACATATAACCATGGCATGTGTGAGCAATATATCATTTAGTGACAACTTTTTGTAACATATTTTTTTTTTGTCATTATTCAATCCCTTAGGACAAAAAAAATATATATTCAATGGGCTCAACATACCCATCAGCAATTTCCTTGGGGTGTCTACTTTCCAAAATGGGGTCATTTGGGGGGGGGGGGTTTGTACTGCCCTGCCATTTTAGCACCTCAAGAAATGAGATAGGCAGTCATAAATTAAAAGCTGTGTAAATTCCAGAAAATGTACTCTAGATTGTAGACGCTATAACTTTTGCGCAAACCAAAAAATATACGCTTATTGACATTTTTTTTACTAAAGACATGTGGCTGAATACATTTTGCCCTCAATGTATGACTAAAATTTAGTTTATTCGATTTTTCTTATAACAAAAAGAAGAAAATATCTTTTTTTTTCAAAATTTTCGCTCTTTTTCCATTTATATCGCAAAAAATAAAAATCGCAGAGGCAATCAAATACCATCAAAAGAAAGCTCTATTTGTGGGAAGAAAAGGACGCAAATTTCGTTTGGGTGCAATATTGCATGACCGCGCAATTACCAGTTAAAGCAGCGCAGTGCGAAATTGGAAAAAGACCTCTGGTCCTTAAGGTGTTTATTGGTCTAGGGCTGAAGTGGTTAAGATGATTGACATACAGACAATGATCCAGTTTATGTTTTTTGTAGGCCTCAAAAGCATTATCCTAAATTCTTAAATTAATACTAATATCTAAAAATGTTTTACCTTATTGCATTCTCTACAATTAGGTAAAAAATGCTGCAAAAAATGCTGCAATACCCGTCCTGCTTCCCTCATCCCTAATCATTTACCTGGCTTTGCGTCACCTCTTCAGTGCTGAGTCTAGCTCCAATATCGCTCCCCTCAGTTCCCAAAATTACAGGAGAAACCAAGGGCAGAAGAGCCAACATCTGTGAGGAGAAGGGGGGCACAACTTACTGCCACTGTTTGTGTCCATAGACATGATTACTGTGGGGGTTATTTACTAAATGGAAATGCACTTTGCACTAAAAGTACACTTAAAGTGCACTTGGAAGTAAAGTCGCTGTAGATCCGAGGGGGACATGCAAGGAAAAAAAAGCAGCATTTTAGCTTGCACATGATTGGATGATAAGATCAGCAGAGCTTCCACTCATTTCAGATCTACCCCTCAGATTTATAGTGACTGCACTACCAAGTGCACTTTCAAGTGTATTTGTCTTTCATAAATAATCCCCCATTTCTATTAGACTTGTGCACAATGGAAAATTTTGTTTAGTTTCAGTTTATTGTCATTCGTAAAATACATAATTTCGTTCAGTCATATTTGTTATGTTATGTTAATACATTTTCGGATAATTTGTTATTTCTGTAGAGTGTCGATATTCGTTATACTGAATCTTGAATCATGTTGAATATATTCGTGATAATGATTCTTAGTTTGGAAAGTCGTTTGTTTATTGAATCTATTAACACGCTCAATGACAATATCTCTTCTCCTCTGCTCAAATACAACACCCTTCCCACTTAGTTCTCAGGAATGCACTTTGCCAGTAATCCAACCTTCAGCACAAAATAAATCAGCTGATTGGACTGTAAGATTTACTTTGAGTTGACCATTTGTTTCATTGGATCCTTAACAAATTACTGAATCATATCGAATTCATTCGTATCCGCTATAATGTCTTTTATATTAGTTGAAATGTGATATTTATATATGTATATTAATTTGTGATAATGATTCGTAGTTTGGAAAGTCGTTTGTTTGTTGAATCTTTTAACACACACAATGACAATATCTCTTCTCCTCTGCTCAAATACAATACATCACCCTTCTCACTCAGTTCCCCGGAATGCATTTTGCCAGTAATCCAACCTCCAGCACAAAATTAATCAGCTGATTGGACTGTAAGATTTACTTTGAGTTGACATTTTGTTTCATTAGATCTTTAAAGTGGTTGTAAACCCTTACAACACACTTTGACCTACAGGTAAGCCTAGATTAAGGCTTACCTGTAGGTCCAAGAAATATCTCCTGAACCTACACGGTTTAGGAGATATTTGCCGAAAGACAGGCACTGCTGTCTACGGCGCATGCACCGTAGACAGCGGCGCGCAGGCGCACTGAGCACGGCACTGTCAACGGCAAATATGCCGCGCGTGGCGGCTCCCGTGTACATGCGCTGGAGTGATGTAATCGCAACTTCACCGAAAGACAGCGGCGGAGCAGCGAGACCCACCGAGAAGATGGATGCGCCGGAACTACAGGGGACAGCAGTGAGTTCGCTGGCTCCTGTGCCAGGTAAGTGACACATAATGGACTACTATGCGATGCATAGTAGTCCATTATGCTTTACCTTTTGCAGGGAATGAAAGAGGAAGTAAACACATAACTGCAGCGATCGCAGAGTCAGGCCTGATCCCTGCGATCGCTAACAGTTTTTTTGGTAGCATTTTATATTTAAATTCGGAAGGCAGTGCTTGGTTTTCGGGGTCCCGTACGTGGCTAGGCTCCCAAAAAGTCCCCCACATGTGGTATCCCCGTACTCAGGAGAAGCAGCAGAATTTATTTTGGGGTGTAATTTGACTTATGCCCATAGCATGTGTGAGCAATATATCATTTAGTGACAACTTTGTGAAAAAAAAAAAGTTTGTAATATTCCCGCAACTTGTGGCAAAATATAAAATATTCCATGGACTCAACATGCCTCTCAGTAAATAGCTTGGGGTGTCTATTTTCCAAAATGGGGTCATTTTGGGGGGTTTTGTGCTATTTTGGCATTTTATGGCCTTCGAAACTGTGATAAGTAGTGAGGAGTGAAATCAAAAATTTGCACCCTTAGAAATCCTGAAGGTGGTGATTGGTTTTCGGGGTGACGTGCGCGACTAGACTCCCAAAAAGTCCACACATGTGGTATCCCCATACTCGTGAGAAGTAGCGGAATATAATTTGGGGTGCAATTCCACATATAACCATGGCATGTGTGAGCAATATATCATTTAGTGACAACTTTTTGTAAAAAAAAATTTTTTTTTTATTTTTTGTCATTATTCAATCCCTTGGGACAAAAAAAAAAAATTCAATGGTCTCAACATGCCCCTCAGCAAATAGCTTGGGGTGTCTACTTTCCAAAATGGGGTCATTTGGGGGGGTTTTGTGCCATCTTGGCATTTTATGGCCTTCAAAACTGTGATAGGTAATGATAGGTAGTGAGGAGTAAAATAAAAAATGTATGCCCTTAGAAATCCTGAAGGCGGTGCTTGGATTTCGGGGTCCCGTACGCGGCTAGGCTCCCAAAAAGTCCCACACATGTGGTATCCCTGTACTCAGGAGAAGCAGCAGAATGTATTTTGGGGTATCATTTCACATATGCCCATAGCATGTGTGAGCAATATATCATTTAGTGACAACTTTGTGCAAAAAAAAAAAAGTTTGTAATATTTCCGCAACTTGTGGCAAAATATAAAATATTCCATGGACTCAACATGCCTCTCAGTAAATAGCTTGGGGTGTCTACTTTCCAAAATGGGGTCATTTTGGAGGGTTTTGTGCTATTTTGGCATTTTATGGCCTTCGAAACTGTGATAGGTAGTGAGGAGTGAAATCAAAAATTTGCACCCTTAGAAATCCTGAAGGTGGTGATTGGTTTTCGGGGTGCCGTGCACGACTAGACTCCCAAAAAGTCCCACACATGTAGTATCCCCATACTCGGGAGAAGTAGCGGAATATAATTTGGGGTGCAATTCCACATATAACCATGGCATGTGTGAGCAATATATCATTTAGTGACAACTTTTTGTAACATATTTTTTTTTTGTCATTATTCAATCCCTTAGGACAAAAAAAATATATATTCAATGGGCTCAACATACCCATCAGCAATTTCCTTGGGGTGTCTACTTTCCAAAATGGGGTCATTTGGGGGGGGGGGGTTTGTACTGCCCTGCCATTTTAGCACCTCAAGAAATGAGATAGGCAGTCATAAATTAAAAGCTGTGTAAATTCCAGAAAATGTACTCTAGATTGTAGACGCTATAACTTTTGCGCAAACCAAAAAATATACGCTTATTGACATTTTTTTTACTAAAGACATGTGGCTGAATACATTTTGCCCTCAATGTATGACTAAAATTTAGTTTATTCGATTTTTCTTATAACAAAAAGAAGAAAATATCTTTTTTTTTCAAAATTTTCGCTCTTTTTCCATTTATATCGCAAAAAATAAAAATCGCAGAGGCAATCAAATACCATCAAAAGAAAGCTCTATTTGTGGGAAGAAAAGGACGCAAATTTCGTTTGGGTGCAATATTGCATGACCGCGCAATTACCAGTTAAAGCAGCGCAGTGCGAAATTGGAAAAAGACCTCTGGTCCTTAAGGTGTTTATTGGTCTAGGGCTGAAGTGGTTAAGATGATTGACATACAGACAATGATCCAGTTTATGTTTTTTGTAGGCCTCAAAAGCATTATCCTAAATTCTTAAATTAATACTAATATCTAAAAATGTTTTACCTTATTGCATTCTCTACAATTAGGTAAAAAATGCTGCAAAAAATGCTGCAATACCCGTCCTGCTTCCCTCATCCCTAATCATTTACCTGGCTTTGCGTCACCTCTTCAGTGCTGAGTCTAGCTCCAATATCGCTCCCCTCAGTTCCCAAAATTACAGGAGAAACCAAGGGCAGAAGAGCCAACATCTGTGAGGAGAAGGGGGGCACAACTTACTGCCACTGTTTGTGTCCATAGACATGATTACTGTGGGGGTTATTTACTAAATGGAAATGCACTTTGCACTAAAAGTACACTTAAAGTGCACTTGGAAGTAAAGTCGCTGTAGATCCGAGGGGGACATGCAAGGAAAAAAAAGCAGCATTTTAGCTTGCACATGATTGGATGATAAGATCAGCAGAGCTTCCACTCATTTCAGATCTACCCCTCAGATTTATAGTGACTGCACTACCAAGTGCACTTTCAAGTGTATTTGTCTTTCATAAATAATCCCCCATTTCTATTAGACTTGTGCACAATGGAAAATTTTGTTTAGTTTCAGTTTATTGTCATTCGTAAAATACATAATTTCGTTCAGTCATATTTGTTATGTTATGTTAATACATTTTCGGATAATTTGTTATTTCTGTAGAGTGTCGATATTCGTTATACTGAATCTTGAATCATGTTGAATATATTCGTGATAATGATTCTTAGTTTGGAAAGTCGTTTGTTTATTGAATCTATTAACACGCTCAATGACAATATCTCTTCTCCTCTGCTCAAATACAACACCCTTCCCACTTAGTTCTCAGGAATGCACTTTGCCAGTAATCCAACCTTCAGCACAAAATAAATCAGCTGATTGGACTGTAAGATTTACTTTGAGTTGACCATTTGTTTCATTGGATCCTTAACAAATTACTGAATCATATCGAATTCATTCGTATCCGCTATAATGTCTTTTATATTAGTTGAAATGTGATATTTATATATGTATATTAATTTGTGATAATGATTCGTAGTTTGGAAAGTCGTTTGTTTGTTGAATCTTTTAACACACACAATGACAATATCTCTTCTCCTCTGCTCAAATACAATACATCACCCTTCTCACTCAGTTCCCCGGAATGCATTTTGCCAGTAATCCAACCTCCAGCACAAAATTAATCAGCTGATTGGACTGTAAGATTTACTTTGAGTTGACATTTTGTTTCATTAGATCTTTAAAGTGGTTGTAAACCCTTACAACACACTTTGACCTACAGGTAAGCCTAGATTAAGGCTTACCTGTAGGTCCAAGAAATATCTCCTGAACCTACACGGTTTAGGAGATATTTGCCGAAAGACAGGCACTGCTGTCTACGGCGCATGCACCGTAGACAGCGGCGCGCAGGCGCACTGAGCACGGCACTGTCAACGGCAAATATGCCGCGCGTGGCGGCTCCCGTGTGCATGCGCTGGAGTGATGTAATCGCGACTTCACCGAAAGACAGCGGCGGAGCAGCGAGACCCACCGAGAAGATGGATGCGCCGGAACTACAGGGGACAGCAGTGACTTCGCTGGCTCCTGTGCCAGGTAAGTGACACATAATGGACTACTATGCGATGCATAGTAGTCCATTATGCTTTACCTTTTGCAGGGAATGAAAGAGGAAGTAAACACATAACTGCAGCGATCGCAGAGTCAGGCCTGATCCCTGCGATCGCTAACAGTTTTTTTGGTAGCATTTTATATTTAAATTCGGAAGGCAGTGCTTGGTTTTCGGGGTCCCGTACGTGGCTAGGCTCCCAAAAAGTCCCCCACATGTGGTATCCCCGTACTCAGGAGAAGCAGCAGAATTTATTTTGGGGTGTAATTTGACTTATGCCCATAGCATGTGTGAGCAATATATCATTTAGTGACAACTTTGTGAAAAAAAAAAAGTTTGTAATATTCCCGCAACTTGTGGCAAAATATAAAATATTCCATGGACTCAACATGCCTCTCAGTAAATAGCTTGGGGTGTCTATTTTCCAAAATGGGGTCATTTTGGGGGGTTTTGTGCTATTTTGGCATTTTATGGCCTTCGAAACTGTGATAAGTAGTGAGGAGTGAAATCAAAAATTTGCACCCTTAGAAATCCTGAAGGTGGTGATTGGTTTTCGGGGTGACGTGCGCGACTAGACTCCCAAAAAGTCCACACATGTGGTATCCCCATACTCGTGAGAAGTAGCGGAATATAATTTGGGGTGCAATTCCACATATAACCATGGCATGTGTGAGCAATATATCATTTAGTGACAACTTTTTGTAAAAAAAAAATTTTTTTTTATTTTTTGTCATTATTCAATCCCTTGGGACAAAAAAAAAAAATTCAATGGTCTCAACATGCCCCTCAGCAAATAGCTTGGGGTGTCTACTTTCCAAAATGGGGTCATTTGGGGGGGTTTTGTGCCATCTTGGCATTTTATGGCCTTCAAAACTGTGATAGGTAATGATAGGTAGTGAGGAGTAAAATAAAAAATGTATGCCCTTAGAAATCCTGAAGGCGGTGCTTGGATTTCGGGGTCCCGTACGCGGCTAGGCTCCCAAAAAGTCCCACACATGTGGTATCCCTGTACTCAGGAGAAGCAGCAGAATGTATTTTGGGGTATCATTTCACATATGCCCATAGCATGTGTGAGCAATATATCATTTAGTGACAACTTTGTGCAAAAAAAAAAAAGTTTGTAATATTTCCGCAACTTGTGGCAAAATATAAAATATTCCATGGACTCAACATGCCTCTCAGTAAATAGCTTGGGGTGTCTACTTTCCAAAATGGGGTCATTTTGGAGGGTTTTGTGCTATTTTGGCATTTTATGGCCTTCGAAACTGTGATAGGTAGTGAGGAGTGAAATCAAAAATTTGCACCCTTAGAAATCCTGAAGGTGGTGATTGGTTTTCGGGGTGCCGTGCACGACTAGACTCCCAAAAAGTCCCACACATGTAGTATCCCCATACTCGGGAGAAGTAGCGGAATATAATTTGGGGTGCAATTCCACATATAACCATGGCATGTGTGAGCAATATATCATTTAGTGACAACTTTTTGTAACATATTTTTTTTTTGTCATTATTCAATCCCTTAGGACAAAAAAAATATATATTCAATGGGCTCAACATACCCATCAGCAATTTCCTTGGGGTGTCTACTTTCCAAAATGGGGTCATTTGGGGGGGGGGGGTTTGTACTGCCCTGCCATTTTAGCACCTCAAGAAATGAGATAGGCAGTCATAAATTAAAAGCTGTGTAAATTCCAGAAAATGTACTCTAGATTGTAGACGCTATAACTTTTGCGCAAACCAAAAAATATACGCTTATTGACATTTTTTTTACTAAAGACATGTGGCTGAATACATTTTGCCCTCAATGTATGACTAAAATTTAGTTTATTCGATTTTTCTTATAACAAAAAGAAGAAAATATCTTTTTTTTTCAAAATTTTCGCTCTTTTTCCATTTATATCGCAAAAAATAAAAATCGCAGAGGCAATCAAATACCATCAAAAGAAAGCTCTATTTGTGGGAAGAAAAGGACGCAAATTTCGTTTGGGTGCAATATTGCATGACCGCGCAATTACCAGTTAAAGCAGCGCAGTGCGAAATTGGAAAAAGACCTCTGGTCCTTAAGGTGTTTATTGGTCTAGGGCTGAAGTGGTTAAGATGATTGACATACAGACAATGATCCAGTTTATGTTTTTTGTAGGCCTCAAAAGCATTATCCTAAATTCTTAAATTAATACTAATATCTAAAAATGTTTTACCTTATTGCATTCTCTACAATTAGGTAAAAAATGCTGCAAAAAATGCTGCAATACCCGTCCTGCTTCCCTCATCCCTAATCATTTACCTGGCTTTGCGTCACCTCTTCAGTGCTGAGTCTAGCTCCAATATCGCTCCCCTCAGTTCCCAAAATTACAGGAGAAACCAAGGGCAGAAGAGCCAACATCTGTGAGGAGAAGGGGGGCACAACTTACTGCCACTGTTTGTGTCCATAGACATGATTACTGTGGGGGTTATTTACTAAATGGAAATGCACTTTGCACTAAAAGTACACTTAAAGTGCACTTGGAAGTAAAGTCGCTGTAGATCCGAGGGGGACATGCAAGGAAAAAAAAAGCAGCATTTTAGCTTGCACATGATTGGATGATAAGATCAGCAGAGCTTCCACTCATTTCAGATCTACCCCTCAGATTTATAGTGACTGCACTACCAAGTGCACTTTCAAGTGTATTTGTCTTTCATAAATAATCCCCCATTTCTATTAGACTTGTGCACAATGGAAAATTTTGTTTAGTTTCAGTTTATTGTCATTCGTAAAATACATAATTTCGTTCAGTCATATTTGTTATGTTATGTTAATACATTTTCGGATAATTTGTTATTTCTGTAGAGTGTCGATATTCGTTATACTGAATCTTGAATCATGTTGAATATATTCGTGATAATGATTCTTAGTTTGGAAAGTCGTTTGTTTATTGAATCTATTAACACGCTCAATGACAATATCTCTTCTCCTCTGCTCAAATACAACACCCTTCCCACTTAGTTCTCAGGAATGCACTTTGCCAGTAATCCAACCTTCAGCACAAAATAAATCAGCTGATTGGACTGTAAGATTTACTTTGAGTTGACCATTTGTTTCATTGGATCCTTAACAAATTACTGAATCATATCGAATTCATTCGTATCCGCTATAATGTCTTTTATATTAGTTGAAATGTGATATTTATATATGTATATTAATTTGTGATAATGATTCGTAGTTTGGAAAGTCGTTTGTTTGTTGAATCTTTTAACACACACAATGACAATATCTCTTCTCCTCTGCTCAAATACAATACATCACCCTTCTCACTCAGTTCCCCGGAATGCATTTTGCCAGTAATCCAACCTCCAGCACAAAATTAATCAGCTGATTGGACTGTAAGATTTACTTTGAGTTGACATTTTGTTTCATTAGATCTTTAAAGTGGTTGTAAACCCTTACAACACACTTTGACCTACAGGTAAGCCTAGATTAAGGCTTACCTGTAGGTCCAAGAAATATCTCCTGAACCTACACGGTTTAGGAGATATTTGCCGAAAGACAGGCACTGCTGTCTACGGCGCATGCACCGTAGACAGCGGCGCGCAGGCGCACTGAGCACGGCACTGTCAACGGCAAATATGCCGCGCGTGGCGGCTCCCGTGTGCATGCGCTGGAGTGATGTAATCGCGACTTCACCGAAAGACAGCGGCGGAGCAGCGAGACCCACCGAGAAGATGGATGCGCCGGAACTACAGGGGACAGCAGTGACTTCGCTGGCTCCTGTGCCAGGTAAGTGACACATAATGGACTACTATGCGATGCATAGTAGTCCATTATGCTTTACCTTTTGCAGGGAATGAAAGAGGAAGTAAACTCATCAGGGTTTACTTCCTCTTTAACAAATTAGCGAATCATATCAAATTAATTTGTTATATCCGCTATAATTTCTTTCGTATTAGTTGAAATTCGTTATCTTTTTACTTTTATTTTTTAACCACTTACAGACCGGACCATTTTGCTGGTCAAAGACCAGACCACTTTTTGAGATTTGGCACTGTGTCGCTTTAACTGACAATTGCGCGGCCGTGCGACGTGGCTCCCAAACAAATTTTTTTTCCTACAAATAGAGATTTCTTTTGGTGGTATTTGATCACCCCTGCGGTTTTTATTTTTTGCGCTATAAACAAAAATAGAGTGACGAATTTGAAAAAAACGCATTATTTTTTACTTTTTGTTATAATAAATATCCCTCAAAAATATATATAAAATTTTTTTTCCCTCAGTTTAGGCCGATACGTATTCTTCTACATATTTTTGGTAAAAAAAAATCGCAATAAGCGATTATTGATTGCTTTTGCGCCAAAGTTATAGCGTTTACAAAATAGGGGATAGTTTTATGGCATTTTTATTAATAATTTTTTTTGTATTTTTTTTTTTTACTAGTAATGGCGGCGATCAGCGATTTTTATTGTGACTGCGACATTATGGCGGACACATTGGACATTTTTGACACATTTTTGGGACCATTGTCATTTATACAGCAATCACTGCTATATAAATGCAGTAATACATGTGTAAATGACACTGGCAGTGAAGGGGTTAACCAGTGGGTGGCAGTGTAGGGGTTAAGTGTTCCTAGGGGTGTGTTACTAACTGTGGGGGGGGGGGGTTGGTTTTTTCATTTAGTGAACACTGATCTCTGCTCCAATCACATAGAGCAGAGATCAGTGTCACTAGTTGCTAGGCAGAATGGAGAAATGCTGTTTACAATGGCGGGACCCGCGACTGGACTCCCGGGGGCCCCGACCAGCACGCAATGGCAGGGCGGCATTGAAGATTGCACGTACCTGTACGCCAATATGCCTGCCTGTGCCATTCTGCGTATGACGTACATCGGCGTGCGCTGGTCGGGAACCGGTTAAGATGCAAAATTTGGCCAAGTTTCGATTCATTACGAAACAAATTGCACAAGCCTAATGTCTATGGACACACACAGCTTGGCACAGGACCCCACAGGATAGTGCACACAAAGCACCTGACTTGTTACAGGAGGCACTCTAATAAGAGGAAAAGTCTACTACCCTAGTGGAGGCTGCAGGAAAAGAAGAAAATCATTGTTTTTGTGAAATATCATTGCACAGAACAGGTAAGTGTTTCCCCTTTTTATTTTAATCTAAAATCACGTTAATGTTACATTAACTGTACTATTTTTGTTCCATTGCCAAAATATAACAACTCAAAGATGCTATGCCAAAAAACACTTAATAAAGTTTATAAACTTAAATACGTGTTTTTCAGCATAACATTTTGGGAATATCATGGTATCATGGGAATATCATGGTATACCATCTTAATAAAGCTCATTGATAAAGCTACATGAAGTAACAGGCTCTTATGGTAAACAAATAATGCATGAAAAACACTTTTCAAAATCACAATATAAACTAAAATAACAGTAAAATTATAATTAAATGTCAAACAGTGTGAATAATATGACATAAATGCAGTCTGATTTTTAAGTTTATAATGTGTATAGTGCAGAAGATTTTACAACAAATCACCTTATAGGGTTGCCACTAGCAATTTTAGGGAACTTAGCACCACACACTGTACAGTATTATGCACAGGCCATGAGTTGGGGACCACTGTAATCAAAGAGGAACTACATTCTGCTCACATAATTTGTAATAAAAACATCTTTGCCATTCTGAAGCTTCCCTCCAACCACGTTGCATATTATTTTATATATGTACTGTGATTCTGTTTTTGCCAAATATGCTGCACAAATATCCCTTTACTGAGTCCGGCTGCATCCATTTTAACTGTGGGCAGCTGAAGCTGCTGCCTGTTTACTTCTTGGATTTACACAGACACACAGAGGCACACTTACAGCTCTGCACCCCTGCAGCTCTCATTGGCCCTCTTATGACTCACCGCCCCTCCCTTCCTGGTAAACTCTCATGAGAGTGAGAGTGAGAGTGAGAGAGAGAGAGCTGTGCATGATGTCATAAGTCTAGGCTAATGACCAGACAAGAAACAGGAAGTGGGCTGTATAAGGTATTTACTGGCAGAAAAAATGTTTTACTATCTAAAGTTAAAACAACAAGGGCAGAAGATTTAATAGATGTAAAGATGACAAAATGACTGAAGGTTTAACTATAGGTTTGTTTGGTTATTCATTCATTTGACTAATAATCATCAAAGAGCTGCAAATGATTTGTAGTATTTATTTTACTAATTTAACAATTAAAGACCATATATAGTGGTACTATACAATGAGCCACTCAGTTGTCTTTTTCCTGGAGCTTATGGTAATGTTCTTGCCTGTCAGCATCTGCAGTATTTGACAAATATTGAAATATCATGGACTGTGATGCAAAACTAGAACACCTGGAAAACTAACACAAAAACAAGGGGGCAGATTTACTAAAAGTAATGTTTCCAATATGTACGAATAAATGTATTTTTGCTTGCATGCGATTGGATGGTAGAAGTCAACAGAGCTTTACCTTATTCACTAATAAGCTAAGAGGAATTGACCTTGCAAAACAAAAATCCTAGTTGCATTTATTAACTTAACCCATTGTTTATTAACACTAATGCCCCATACACACGAGCGCATTTCTCGTCAGAAAAAACTTGGATGGTTTTTCCAATGGAATTCCGCTCAAGCTTGGCTTGCATATACACGGTCACACAAAGGTTCTCTGAACTTTCGACCATCAAGTACATGGTGATGTACAACTACTACTAAGAGCCGAGAAAATTTAGTTCAATGCTTCCGAGCATGCATCAAATTGTTTCCGAGCATGTGTAGGAAATTTGCACAGTCGGTCTGAACTTTTTCGGACCGAAAAATAGAGAACCTGCTCTCAATATTTTGCTGGCTGAAATTCTGCGAGCAAAAGTCCGATGGAGCACATACACAGTCGAAATTTCTGATCTAAAGTTCACATTCGACTTTTTCTGGCAGAATTTCTGATCGTTTGTATGGAGCTTTAGGGGCTCTACAAGGAATGGCATTAACCACTGAGCCACTGTGCTGTGGATACCATGGATTGATGGAAATAGAAGTGCTATCCAAAGCTTCTATTGATGTATATGCTTTTTTCAGATTGCTCCTAACAATTGAAAGGGAATGCAATGCACCACAACATTCTCTTGGCCTACGGACTAGTTATCACGATCATCGTCAAGGAAAGCTTTTGAAGTTGTATTGTAATAATGTTCACAGGAATTTTTTGTAAAATATTTTTGTGAAATGTTTGGTAAAAAAACCCCAAAAAAAACATTATATATATTTAGTTCAGTAGCTAATCATAATCACGATTCATGTGACATAATATATCTTAAACATATTTCCATGAACCGCAGAGCAGCCTAGAGCACAGCGGGAATGAGTTACACCCCCTCAAATTACTCTCTGTTCCAAATCCTTGTTATATTTTGCTGTCTCTTTGTCTTTCTTCTTCTTCTCTACACACATTAAAAGCTTTCCAATTACGCCTTTTCAACACACGCTGAAAAGAAAAACATTCTGATTGTAGATGAAATGCTGTTCAAATTGGTAGGCGCAACAACAAGTTCACATGAAAAAAGGTTTTGAAATGGAACTATATCTTTTTGCAAGATTGTTCCCATTGTGTAAATGAAAGTGCATTTATTAAAATAACCCTGATGCTTAGGAAGTGGGAATGAGAGAGACAAAGGGACAAGGTGACACCATGGGGTTCAGCCAATTTATTAAAGCACCATAGGACAATACAACTGCAGCTTCAATTAGCACCACATCAAATCTAAAATGTACCCTGCAGAAAGCAGGGGAAGGGAGAATATACAGCCTACTGTAAGTTTTTTTTTTTTTTCCATTTATCGGACAGTTTTTAAAATGAATAAGTTTGTATAGCACAGTTTTTTTCAACAAAATAAACTGCCAGCTCTACTGCAATAGATCTGAAAATATGATATTAGCTGAATGCACATTTGTGTCTTGGAATATGTGTTTTTTCTATAGTCTGCAACAGGATTTTATTGCATAGTATTTAGTGTTCTTCTAGCTTGTCTGACAAGCTTAGGTCTGACGATTCTGGTGTGAAATTGTTTTCTTTTCTATTTCAGAAAGTTGTAAAATATGGTTATGGGCAGGGATGGATTTTCTTCTAGCAAACACAGGCCATGGCATAGGACTGCATTATTTTTGCTGGAACATTGTATTTATTGCACCTAAGTGAAAGTTTTCCCCAATGTTCTAGTTATTGGTTGTAGGTGCATAGGTTGGCGAACTTTCTCCTTCAGTCTCTCCATTGCAAGTCTCAGCATGCCCTATGTGGTTTTGACAGTAAACCAGCTGGGATAGCAGTGGGGTTAAACAAGATTGTTTCCCCAGGGGCCAACTGCTTATGGGAGAAAGAATAGACAGATAACAAGGGGGTTTAGACATTAGCTAGACTCAGTGCTGCCTGATGGACATCTGTAGAATGGTAGAATTAAGGTGTCTACATACAATAGGTGGCAGCAGGACCGCCATCAGGGGGGTACAGCTGTTACAACTGTAAGGGGGCCCCAGGACCTGAGGGGCCTGCCCGAGTCAGAAGGCAGGACAGATGAAGGGGATTCGTACTGTCCAGTATAGAAACAATCTCACAGTTTCTGCAATTCTCGTGCCATTGATTTTAGACATTGAGCTCTTTACTGCCACCTCTGGCTACTATGTGCATGTGCACCCCTCGTGTGACAGTGATCTGCCTGTACTATGCTTCTCAGCAACATGTCAGCTTTGTGAAAATGAGCTAGGACCAGGTAGGAAGTTACAAGTAGGCTGTGAAAGAAAGGGAGGGGGGCTGTTTGTGTACAGGGAAGAGCCAGAGGCTTATGTGTGTACAGGTTTGTGTATGTGGGGCTGCCATATATACAGGCGAGTGTGTGTGTGTGGGGGGGGGGGTACTGACATATATACAGTTGTGTGTGTGGGGGGGTGCTGACATATATACAGGTGTGTGTGGGGGGTGGGCGCTGACATATATACAGGTGTGTGGTGAGTCCTGACGTATATACAGATGTGCATGGGGGGGTGGCTGACATATATACAGGTGTGTGTGGGGGGGCTGACATATATACAGATGTGTGCGGGGGGGCAGTGACATATATATACAGGTGTGTAGGAGGGCACTGATATATATACAGATGTGTGTGTGGGGGGGGCTGAAATACATACAGGTGTATGAGGGGGGCTGACATATACACAGGTGTGTAGGGGGCTAACATATATACAGGTGCGTTTGAGGTTTGAGGGGGGCTGACATATATACAGGTGTGTATGAGGGGGGCTGCCATATATACATTTTCTAACTTCCCTACTATATCCAAAAATTGACATCCAGTTTAAAAAAAAATTCTTTCAGTGAGAAAAAAATAAAATAATGAAACTAACAAATAGACAGGAACAGGTTTAGGATAGGAAAAAAATGTTCTTACATAACACTGTGGAGCCATTTATAGCCTATTTCACCTTTTGCTTTTCCCAATGACTTTTGCCAAAACTGCTAAATTTATCTAAAGTCTCCAGTTTTTCACAAAAATCTGGGAAAATTACAAATTCTCAACTTTGCCCATGACTAGGGATGGGCTTTATGTTCGGGTCGAACATGAGTTTGACTCGAACATTGGCTGTTCGCCCCTTCGCCGAGTAGCGAACAATTTGGAGTGTTCGTGGCAAATTCGAAAGCCGCCGAACACCATTTTAAAGTCTATGGGAGAAATCAAAAGTGCTAATTTTAAAGGTTAATATGCAAGTTATTGTCATAAAAAGTGTAAGTCCCCTGAACAGAAGCGGATCGTGCGGAGGACAAGAAGATGCCGGACCAGAAGACCAGAGTTAGAAGCGGAGGAAGATAGAGGAAAAAACAGGGGAAGAAGAAGATGGAGGAAGAAGAAGAACACTGAAAGGAAGACCAGAAGAAAGAAGAAGTGGGGAAAGAAGAAGAAATTAATAAAGGAATTGTCAAAAACCGTCTCTTGTCTTTTTTAAAAAATGTTTACACTTTTTTGTGAAATGGTAGGGGTACATTTGTACCCCATTACCAATTCACATGGGGGGGCCGGGATATGGGGTCCCCTTGTTAAAGGGGGCTTTCAGATTCAGATAAGCCCCCAGCCTGCAGACCCCCCCAACCACCGCACAAGGGCTGTGGGGATGAGGCCCTTCTCCCCATCAACATGGGGACAAGGTGCTTTGGGGGTCTACCCCAAAGCACCCTCCCAATGTTGAGGGCATGTGGCCTGGTACAGTCCGGGGGGGCTCTCTCACCCCCCTCGTTTCCTGCGGCCTACCAGTTTGCATGCTCAGATAAGGGTCTGGTATTTTTTGGGGGGACCCTACACCATTTATTTTTAACTTTGGTGTAGGGTTCCCCTGAAGATCCACACCAGACCTGAAGAGCCCGTTTCCTACTGTGCATGCGCGATTCACGTGGCGCTTTGTGAATGGGGCACGCTGTGTTGTGGGACACAACACAGCATGCCCCATTCACCAGAAGACAACGCGAGGAGGAGAAGACCGAAGATCTCTGCGTAATAGGAATTAGATTAGGATTATCTGCCTAGCAACAGCCATTTCTGGTAAGTGAAATATTTTTTAGTTTTATTTTTTTTGGAGCCTTTTCATGCATTTTTTTTTTAGGGTGGACATCCCCTTTAAATTACTTTTTTTCCTTTAGAAATGTAATTTTGCTGTCAGACTGTTCTTTTTTTTTTTTTTTTTTTAAATTCTTTATTTCTTTGCAAAGATACAAAACGTAAGTTGTTAATGATAATTACATATACGAAACACTTTCTGATAGCCACATATTCCATTAAACAACGACAATAAGAAAACAACACAATATATTCTTGCCATTTTTACAAACAAAACAATATTAATACGATATTAATACAATATCAATTCCCCATAGCGGGCCTCTTCCTTCTCCCTTTTCAAGGGAAAAAAATACTTTTTATGACAATACCATGCATATACGCCTTTAAAATTAGCACTTTTGATTTTTCCCATAGACTTTAACGGTGTTCGAACAAACTTTTTACCTGCTCGCATGTTCTAGTTCCGAACCGAACGGGGGGGGGGGGGGGTCCATCCCTACTCATGACTAGTTATAAGTAAAACAAGAAGATGTTCTGTTTAAAGAGTTAATCGTTTCAGATAGAGAGGTTTTGCTTTGGGCACCAAAGGCTGTGTGCCTACAGGCTCCAGGGGTATAAATCCAGTTGTGGTCAAAGGGAAAATCCAGGGGGAAATAATGGCAATTAGGTGTTCTGGGTCAACATGTAGCCCCACAGACATATGAAGGCTCTCCAAACTGTGAATGGCTGGATCAGAAAAACATTCGCTAATGTCTATGCACACCTTTAGGTCTGCTACATTTTGCCTCTTAGGCATCTTCTGAATTTTAGATATTCAGTCCCCTAAAATCTTCACTTGTCTGTGTAATGAAATATTTATTCTTGCTTTAATGCATTTCTCATGTCACAGATAATCCTTTTATTTTGATTTTACAAAGAAGTACAGTTAAAATGGTAATTACGTATGACTTTAGCTTTTAGCTACACATATAGAAAGATTGTAAAAATAAGCCATTAATGTTAAATTTTCTTGTTGTAAATGAATATTGTTCATGCACTTAACCACTTAATGGTTTATTGTTTTTTAATAGGTTTCTGATACAATAGAATTGTATAGCACATGTACGTAGATTAAATAAGTATGTAGGAACACTGTTCCATTGAAAGGTTCATGTAGAAGAAAAAGACATTTTATTTACAAAACAGAAATAAGGAAGGATACTGAACAGTCAGCAAAATTGTAAGATTTGGTTCCCCCTAACACGGAAAATGATTAATCCTGAAGCAACAGAGCAGAAGGGAAGAGAAAAAGGGGAGAAAGGGGGACAGAAGGGTTGACACCACAGGTTGGGGGGGGGGAGGGGTGAGAATAAAGGGGGAAGGAGACCAACTGGGTACAAATTCTACTCCTAGAGGCTAAAGAGATGCATATAGAAGTTAAGGTGGAGAAAATGCATGGACCAAGAATATCAAGTATTTGTGTATTTAATCAGATAGCTTAGCTTCTATTTTTTTCATGGAGCTGTCAGAAACCATGAATCATTTGGTTATACAGAAACTGAAATAGAGTGGATCCCCAGGGCTACTACTGTCTATAGACGCCCAGAAAGCGTTTGACAGAGTAGACTGGGGATTCATGCAAAACTCTCTGGAGATATTTGGAGCTGGCCCTAAGATGATAGGTTGGATAAACGCCCTATATAAGCAACCTACAGCGACGGTCAAAATAAACGGGTCCCTAAATGGGGCCCTTTGAGATGTTTAATGGGACATGGCAGGGCTGTCCCCTGTCCCCTCTATTATTTATCCTATCAATGGAACCATTGTTGGCTAGGATAAGATTGAACCCCACTATTACGGGACTACAGATTGATAATGAAGCACATAAAATAGCGGCATTCGCCGCCAGCGTTCTATTTTGTGTCACTAGTCTTAGGACAACCCTTCCCAATCTATTGAACATCTTAAAAATGTATGGTGAAGTCTCAAATTTCAAGGTGAATCCCTCAAAATGTGAAATATTAAATATAAGTGTTGCCCCACAAGAAGTACAAATGCTTAAGCAATACTTTCCATTCATTTGGAGGGACAACAAAATTAAGTATCTGGGGGTCAAAATAACACCTACACAGGATACGATGTACCAACAAAATTTCATTCCATTTATAAATGACATTAAAAGCGAGTAAAATATTATTGCCTCTAGACAAAGATCCTGGATCAATAGGATAAATTGTCTAAAGATGATAATACTCCCTAAAATATTATATAAAATACAAATGATACCAATCCCGATCCCTAAAACATATTTTAAAAAATTCAATTTGTTATTTCACAGGTTTATTTGGAGGCATAAAAAAAGCCACGAATAAGTCTGTGAATACTCTCTAGAGATAAGACGCAAGGGGGCTTGGGGGTTCCCGACATTAAGCCCCCGTTCACACCTATGCAAATTAGATGCGGCTTGCACCGCATCCAATTCGCAGGACATTTTAAAATACATTCATTTTAATGAGGCTGGTTCACATATCTGCAGTGCATTCACAAAAAACGTGTGCGTTTTCTAGGCAGTGCGGTCCAGCTCAGGTGCGAATTCAGGCCCATTATCTTCTATGGGCACGTATCTGATTCGCAGATGTGTTCCGTTGTGAACAGGATAAAATACTGATGCAATCCTGAGCTGATACTGATGAAAAAATGACATGAAACGCTGAACAACTGAGCTTTCTCTTTGCAGGGAAACCTGAGCTTCAATTCGCACCGCACATGTGTGAACCCGGGCTTAAACTTATTACTATTCAAACTTATTGGCACGAGTGGTGGAATGGGTAAAAGATAATAATGAAAAAAAGTTGGGTCAAGTTAGAAAACGGGATTAGTAACGTTTCTTTAGGTAAAGTGATATGGATCCCACCACATTTTAGAGAAGTAGATGGACACACACACTCACACGATCACACTGATAGCTATAGCAAAGTGGGATAGGGTTCATAAAAAAACAAAATTGGCATTATAATTCCCCACTAATACCACTATGTGACACTTATTATTTTGCATCAGGGAAAGAAAGGAGTTATGGAGGGTGGTTTAAGAATAAGGATGCACAATTAAAAGATATTATAAGTAAAGCCAAAATGTATACGTTTCAGGAACTAAGGATTAAAAAAGAGGTGTTAGACATAAACTGGTGGAGGTATGCTCAGTTGAAACACTTTGTGGAATCCCACCCCCATCCGATTAGGTCGGCTGACAGCTTGCGTCCATTAGAGCGGCTGTGTGTGGCGACTGACAGATGGAGAGGGATTGCGAAGATATATAAAATCTTGAATGGCTTAAAAATATCGGAGCCCCCCCCCCCCCATGCATTAAAAAATGGGACAAAGAGATTGGGTCAGGAAGGACGGAGGCAGAGGTATATAAAATATTAAGGATGCCACATGAGAGATCACCTTGGCTCGACAGCTTAAGTAGGCAGGGCTGAGGAGCAGGACATCATCATGTATATGGTGAGGACGTGGCACCGAGGTGGTAAAGCAGTTGCAGACCAAAGGTTTTAATAAGGAGACATGAAATACATTTCAGATACACATATTAGAAGGAAGGTCTAATGTGTAAGCTAGTGGGTTAATCCTATGAAGAAAACGGAAAGGCCCAATAAACCGAGGTGCAAACTTCAGAGAGGGAACACGAAGTCGGAGGTTGCGAGATGACAGCCAGACCCTGTCCCCAACCTGGTAGGAAGGGGCAGGCAGATGTCTGCGTTCAGCATGGAGTCTGTACATATCATTAGCATGTTACAAAGCCTCCTGGACTTGTGCCCAAGTGGAACGAAGACCGCGGAGATGCTCCTCTAAAGCAGGAATACTCTGCAGAACAAATGAGTCAGGCAACATGGAAGGTTGGAAACCATAGTTTGCCATAAACAGGGACAATCAGGAAGCAGAATTCAAGTCACTATTGTGAGCAAACTCCACCCACAGTAAGAGGTCTGAACAGTTGTTAAGATGGTCAGAAATATAGCAACGTAGGAATTGCTCCAAGGACTGATTGGCTCATTCTGTGGCCCCATTAGACTATGGCTGATACGAAGAGGAGAAAGCAAGCTGAATTCCCAACTGTGCACAAAAGGCTCACCAGAACCGGGACATAAACTGACTATCCCTGTCCGAGACAATCACCTTGGGTAGCCCATGTAAGCAAAAGATCTCCCAAGCAAAAATGAAAGCCAGTTCCTTAGAAGTGGGCAACTTCTTAAGTGGAATACAATGAGAAATATTTGAGAACCGGTCAACCACCATAAGGATAACTGTGTTGCCCTGGGAGTTGGGCAACTCCACAAAGAAATCCATAGACAGGTAGGTCCAGGGCCTCTCTCCATTGGGTATGGGTTGTAAGAGGCCCATTGGAAGGTGTCGTGGAGTCTTACTCTGAGCACACATGGAACAGGCATCTGCAAAGTTACATCAGCACATAGACTAGGCCAGCAGAATTGTTGGGAAATGGCCCAAAAGAGTTGATTCTTCCCAGTGTGGCCAATAGCTTTGGGAGAATGGTAAGTCTGGAGAATGGCAGTACAGAGACTCTCTAGGACAAAGAAGCAGTCAGAAGGTTTCTCAGGAGGAAACATGGACCCAAGCAGCAAGAATTTTGTCACCCAAAGGAGAAGTGAGGAAAATTGTTGTGACAAAGCGTCAGCCCTTACATTCTTAATACCAGGTAAGAATGAGACAATGTAATTGAAACTTGACAAGAAAAGAGCCCATCGCGCCATTCCGGGAGAGAGGTGTTTAGCTGTCTCAGAGGTAGGGCTTTGAGACAGAAGGGCGCCAACTCCAGACTCAGAAGCATCAACCTCCAGTGTAAAAGGTAACGTAGGATCAGGATGTGCCAAAACAGGAGCAGAAACAAAGGCAGCCTTGAGACTCTCAAAGGCCTTAATGGACCGGGAGACCAACTCTGCGGGTTACTGTCCTTTCTGGTCATATCAGTCAGAGACAAGAAGTTAAGAATAAACTGCTGATAATAGTTGGCAAAGCCAAGAAAACGCTGCAGAGGACGTAAACCAATGGGCCACATTAGCATCCTTAATGAAGTCCATTGGGGCCTCCTCCCCATTACTCCCCTTCCTGGGCCTTTTTGTTGTAAGGCGGAGTGGAGGCACCTAGGATTGGGTGGGGCTACAGGGCCCCGCCACCTCCTGGCTGACACTTACCTCTGCCTCCACCTGTCTGCCACATTCCTGAGACTTGTCCTGGCTGAGGTCTTCCTGTGTATGAAAAAGGGACATAGTTTTAGTTTTTGGTTCATCATTCACACACACAATTTTCAGCTCATGACTGTGGCAAATTAAATGTTAATAAATAGAAAAGACTATCATTCTGACCCCAGCATTTTTCATTCTTGTCACACTCATTTTTGGTCCCTACTGTCTATTGATATGTCAAACACTTTTTGTTAAATCATTCATTTGTTATCAATAATAACAATCATTTCTGGACAATCATTTTCGGAAAATAAATATGTTGAAAAATACTATACCTGGCTCCAGCTGAGCTCCTCAACTTCTTCCAGGATGGAAGGCCCAGGTTGGTCCTCGGAAACCTCAGCTGGGGTTGAGGGGAGGGTTGAGAGAAGGGTGGATGGAAGTGTTGAAAGTGATTCCCTGGCTTCAATCTGGTCTTCCAGAAACCACATCCTGTTATAGTACCACAGACTGGGTACATACACATCCTCTGCTGCAGCTCCTGATCTCATGGAAGCCTGGACCTTATTAAGCTCCTTCCTATACATGCTTCTCAAGCTACCAATTTTCTTCTCCCCAAACTCGATGTCTGCGTCGGGGACCTGCGTCTTCACAAATTCCAGCAGTTTCTCCAACGATGCCTTCCTAGCTGGTTTATTTTGCGATATAAGGGGTTTTTAACCTCCCACAAATTTTGCATATCCCTGTATTTGTCTATGAATTCAGGGTCTTTGAATTGTTTCATATTTGCTGCAAGACAAAACACAAGACAAAAACACTAATATCAGGCTAAACTCTACTAATCTTATCCCAATATAGGCCTCAATCTCGAATCAGTATAGGCCACTGATGTACCAAAGTTAAAATGTTACCTTCGTTAGAACGTTCATCCTCTTTCCTCAACACACCAAACGTATGTACGACACTGTATATACACTGCGCACACGTGAAACTCTGCCCGCGTCGCACGTCCCTGATGTCCTTTCTATAATATTCCCTGCCCCGTCTCTTTCATCGCAGTGGGAGAGGAACAGGGCAGAGACACAGCAGGTGCTTACTGCTAGTAGTAATGAGGAGGAAAGCCCGGAGGCCGAAACGTCCCAATGAAGGAGGAGGTTTAAGGCTTCTAATATGTCCTTTGGTGAGATGGTGGAGATGGTCAACATATTGAAGGTGGTTAACTATGATGGCAAGCATGGACCGTACCTAAACCCAAATGTGAGACCAAAATCATGACGAAAGTTATAAAGAGACTGCGCCGGAATTTTGGAGTACAACGATCGAAGAAGCAATTGAGGAAACGCTGGTCAGACCTGAAATTGAGGGAGCAGGATCAGTATAGAAGGTTCTTCTATAAAGTAAGTAGTTGTTATGTGTTCCTATTATGATTATTACTTGCATGCTGCTCCATGTGCTTTTCTTTACTGTTGTACAGTTTAAAATGGCTATTTTCAAGTTCGTGGGCACAGTAATCGTTCGTAGGAAACATTGTTTGTTTGCCAACTAAATACAATGTTTTTGGCAGATACAGTGTTAACTACATTTGGTCATGCTAATTTGTATTAAAAGAGGTTTAGGACATTGTTGTCTAGATGTCTTTGAAACTAGAATGAATTGCAAACTTGATTCAGTGTAATGTAAGGAGAGGACACTCAGCAGCTGTTTAAACATCTGGACTCAGGAGCACTAGTGTGGGACACCAGAGCACATTTTTTAGGGTGTCCCACAAAGGTACTCCAGTGGATACTTGGGGTGTCTCCATGTGCGAAACTTGTCCAAAAAAGGTAAGTATTCCATCTTGGTTAAGGGAATTAATCATGTCTTCAACTTGGAACTCTGCCCAAACAGACAATTGTACCCCACTTCAAAGCAATGTTTCACATTCATATTTCTGGCCATAAATATCTGTGTGCTAAGTATACCTTTTGTTTCATACTCATAGAGGAGAAAAGACTTGGGACGTTGGAGGACAACAGGAACCCCCCACCTTCGAAAGAAGGGGAGCAGAGGTCACAACCACCTGAGGATATGGAGGAAGGAGAGGTGGAAGAAGTGGTTGAGATTGTTACTACAACAGGTGAGTGTCTGAGACCACAGCTTCAGGTAATAGATGTATCAGTGTATTTTTATTTTAGGTGGTATAGTGAACTAGGGTACATTTTCTGGAATTTACGCAGCTTTTAGTTTATGACTACCTATCTCATTTCTTGAGGTGCTAAAATGGCAGGGCAGTAAACCCCCCCCCCCATCAATGACCCCATTTTGTACAGTAGACACCCTAAGGAAATTGCTAAGAGGCATGTTGAGCCCATTGAATATTTTTTATTTTATTTGTCTCAAGTGATTGAATAATGACAACAACAAAAAAATGCACCCCAAAATAAATTTTGCTGCTTCTCCTGATTACGGGGATACCACATGTGAGGGACTTTTTGGGAGCCTAGCCATGTACGGGTCCCTGAAAACCAAGCACCGCCTTCAGGATTTCTAAGGACGTACATTTTTTATTTCACTCCTCACTATCTATCACAGTTTTGAAGGCCATAAAATGCCAAGATGGCACAACCCCACCCCCCCCAAATGACCCAATTTTGGAAAGTGGACACACCAAGATATTTTCTGGAAGGCATGTTGAGTCCATGGAATATTTTATATTTTGCCACAAGTTGCGGGAAAATTACAAACTTTTTTTTTTTTTGCAAAAAGTTGTCACTAAACCATATATTGCTCAAACATGGCATGGGCATATGTGAAATTACACCTCAAAATACATTCTACTGCTTCTCCCGGGTACGGGACCTTTTGGGAGCCTACTTGCATACGGGGCCCTGAAATCCAATCACCGCCTTCAGCATTTCTAAGGCCGTGAATTTTTGATTTCACTCCTCACTACCTATTTACCATCTAGATAAAGGAAGACCCGTAGATGCGGTGTATCTGGATTTTGCAAAAGCATTTGACACAGTTCCCCGTAAACGTTTTCTGTACAAAATAAGAGGAGAGCTGGTATCAGGGCCAAACTTCACTGTGCTCTGCCCAGCACCAACAGCAGTATCTGTGGAGTTGCAAGGAATTTCAACAGCTGAAGTACTGGTCATCGGACAGAGGGTCCAAGACCACTGCCCCACACCTGTGGCAGTTCTGAAGACTCAAGGTGAGAAGGTGGTGATCACTTCCCAGCAGCAGATACAGGAGGAGAAGGGAGAGAAGGTGTACGTTGTCCCTCATCAACAGTCGGTCAGGGTGGAGAAAGCAATCTTTCCTCCCCAGCAAAGATCCATGCACCTGGGAGATTGTACCACAGACATGTTGTTTTAGCAGCCAGATGAGGGAACGGAAAAGGAAACAGCCAGCTCACCTACCCAATGGCAGCTACACAGTTTGGGAGTGAAGGAATCCAGCCTCCTGCCCCAATGGTTAGCCAAAGTGGATGATGCAGAGTCCCCAGCAAAAGTGCTGGCAACAGGGCAGAGTGCTACCAAATCTCTGCCCAGCACCGGCAACAACCGTGGAGTTCCAGGGAGCTGGGGCAGTCGACCCATCTCCCCAGCATCAAGCGGTTGTAGTGAAGCTTCTACTCCCAGCTGAATCACTGGCAACAGGGCAGAGTGGCGCTGGCTTCTGCCTAGCACCTTCAGTTTCTTCTCAGCTTCAGGGAACTGGGGCAGTGGGCCCCTCTGCCCATCAACAGGTGAAAGCCATGGAATGGTAAACACCACCCAGCTGAAGCGCTGACAGCCAGACAGAGAGTTAATGATCTCTGCCCCACACCTACTGAGGTCAACTATTCCTTTCAGCCAAGAAAGGAGATCATGTGGACAGACTATGCGAGTTCACTCTGCCTGACTAATGCATGTCCAGACCAGGTGGAGGTCTGGGACCTTGTTAGTTAGTTAGCCTAGAATGCTTACCGATTATGGGCCCTGGCATTTGGGGGAACGGTGCTCTTTGTGAGCTGTATGCCTGGGGACCCTTGAGGTGGTGTTACTTTAGATTCAAGTCCTTGTCCCCCAAGACACACAGACTCTGGGAACCCTGTATATGCCATATTAGAAATCGTGACTGGGAAAATATATCTTGGATTACTTAAAATGGGACAGTAATATTTATCCACAATATCTCCCAGGATATATGTAAAGATTATTCTTGGTTTGTTTGATTCTGAACTCAACATGTTAGTTGAGAGCTGATCACATTGGCCTCTAGAACTGGGTAGGAGCCAGACAGGAGGGGGGAGATTAGTGTTTGTATCGTTAATTGTAATTAGATCATGCTATTGTGAGAAGGTGTCCTGTGTTTATACTAATGTGTGAAGCTCAGTGACAACAAGCCTGACCTGTAGTGAAATCCTGATTAACCATAACAATGCTCAGGAGGGCACGGAGTCACATCGGCTGCTTTAAGGGATTAATTAGCTCATGTTAATTAGGTTTCTGGTTACAGTTCTTATTGTAAGCCTGCTGTATATATTTGTGTGTCATCTCAAATAAATCAGTCCATGTTAAGCAACTAAACATATTGTCTTGTTTTGTGCTTGTGAGCAGTTGGAATATCTGATATCTATATTCAGACTGGGAGTAAGTGGTATATGACAAAAGCACTCAAGCGGAGTGTGTGATGTTTCGTTACACATGCTATGTGTACTGTGGGAGACCAGACATAGTGAATGCAGGGTCCTGGGTTTAGTAACACTTTAAAGTATATATACATTTCTATGGACAAACTAATCACTTTTCCACATCCATTTCTCTAGACCATCTCATTATAGGGAATGAATACTGATAACTCTTCCACTCTTCTACTATAATTTCCAGTGTAAGGGTTTGCGCAGCTAAAGGGTTGAGCAAGAATTTCGTTAATTTTTATTGTGAATGACGATTGGATGTTATTCATCAAGCTGCAATAGCACTAAAATCATGCTAAAGTGACCTCTCAGGTGATATTATCTCATGATAATATTGCTTGAATGCTTACATTAGTATGTCCTAATTGCAATTGCAGCGTAATGGACCTAGGTCATCAATTTTTCCTTCAAGAACACTTTCATGTAGTTTTCACTGCTACTTTCCTCAATTAGTGATTTTAAATATTATTTCATAGAGAAAAAAATGCATAACTTTTCTTGACAGCAAATGATTACATTTATGGTTGTAAAGGCCAGCTTCAATGGCTCAACTGAAATGGTAGTTTTAAGTAAGCACATGAGGGCTGAGAAACCTGTTGGGCTCCAAGATCTCCTTTAGACTAAAAACTCCACCAGGATCTCACCTGTTGTTCAGTCCTCATTCACTTATTGCCATATGAGCAGCAGGTAAAAATAATTCTCATTAACAATTTCTGTTTCTGAGGTCACTATAAATGGATGGCCATTATCTAATTATTTGGCAGTTATGAACCAGTAATATTATATTATAAGATTTTGTTATCAAATTAGGGAACTATTAAGGCCATATGATATCACTTTGCTAGCGTATTAGTAGATGAATCAGAACTAAATATATGATTCTGTCACTAGATTAATGGAATTATAAGGTAATTTTATGTAACTTTGTCCATTGGATATGTAGCCAGGTGCTTGGCTAGAGACAGAGTGATTTAGGACTCTTTGCTGACTTGCAGAAGGAGCTGGTTGGCAGCATTGAAAACTTTTTGGCAGGATTGAATCATGACAGTTGAAGTTTGAGAAAGAAACTTTACTATGTCAGTCGGGGGATCATTGTACTATCACTCCCAATGTAAGCCAAGTATGAGGGAATAGAGAGTTGTATTTTTCTGAGGCTGAATAACAAGCAACTCTCTCTTTGCTGATAAAAGACAGAGGTGTGCACATCAACCTGCCACAAGCCTGCGGCCGTTTGCTGAGAGCTAGAGTTGCTCCAGGCAGATCCAGAATTATGCTGACATCTAAACAGTGAGTCCCCTGTTGCTACTGTATATTGCTGCGACTGGTGAGAGGACACTGCTGCCATTAACCTGTTGCTGCTAGCAGAGACTGAGCACATAGGCAATGGCCATCTAACTAGCAGAATTATTTACTGCATGCAGACTTTACTGGGACTGTACTCATGTGCACCACTGTAAAGCCTGGACCCCAAAGCTAGCCTGCTGAAAAACTAGGGCTAAAATCTCCTCACTCAAATAGCTGCTTCAGAAAAACTTTGTCACGATCAGGTGTCGGGCTTGAAGACCAATTGCTATAGCAGTTGCAGGACTACCACTGAACAGCAGGATAGGTACACAGGCAGTCACTCTGGCAGATGACACAGGCTCACCTGAGGTGCGGAATCTAAGTACTAGCCAGTGTTCACCAGAGCTCCTGATGGTGGAGGTGGATTTAGCTGCATGCTAGTACCAGGTCGCAGTCCTCAGGTTTGCCCCACCAGGGTGTGAGCAAGCGGGGGTCCAGTAATTGAGGAGCAGATAAGGATTAAACAGCAGCATCAGTAAACAAGCCAAAAGGTCGGTAACGAGTTGTTGCAGGTTGGGATCAGGCAGTAGAGTTGTCAAGGAACAAGCCATGGGTCAATCACGAGTGGTAGCAAATACGGACGGCAGCAGGGACGACAAGAGCAAGGCACTGGCTGAGAAGGCACAATAACCTGACAAAGAGGAAGTGCTGAGACAAGGTTTATATAGGAAGTTCATGGGAGGAGCAAGGAGTTCAAGGTTCAACGGTAATCAAGACTCAAGGTAGGCTTGTCCAATGGATCAGATAGGATTGTCCAATAGATCAGGCAGGGAGTTGTCCAGCATCCCAGATAGCTCAATGGGAAGAATCAACAACAGACACAGAAAAGGTCTAAGGTTCAAGCCCAGGTCCTGGCAAACTTTGCCCATTGTCCACAGTAAGAGGCATCGCTTTAGGTGAACCTTAAATGCCATGCTGTTCATATAGCGTCTAAAGTGGATATTGCCTACTGTTTACAAAGGAGTTATCACAGTATTGATTATCTTTGCTGCTACTCTTTTCTAATGCCATTACTTATTGCTGATTTTGTGAATGACCAGATTTACCATAATGTAGCTGTATAGATCACCATTCTTTGCTGCTATAGTCCAGTAAACATATTGGCTAGTGATAAATGTAAACAGAAATACTAATGCGCACAACCTTTACTAATATCCCTGATATACCCTAACGCTCAGAAAAAATTTATGAATAAAGGAAGCTGCCAACATATAAAGTGATCTCTACACTTTCAAAAAATTGTGTTAAAAATATTATGTGGCACTACCTAACTAGAGAATAAATTATTAATAAATTAAAATAAAAAATGCATCAATAACAAATAAATAAAAATATGTGCAAAATAAGCAAATTCGGATGTGCAATGTACAAACCTTACGGTAAAAGTGCAACAATTATTAAAGTGCAAAAAATCACATAAAGTGCAATAGACAACTTTAGCTTCTCACCTCAGAAACAGACCACTAAGGGCCAAACAGCGCTGTGAATGTACTAATGTCAAACTTAATCCTCCTTATTTCCTCCCACGGTCTGCTCGTCATAATCATCAGCAGTCAGCATACATACAATAAGAAAAGAGGGAGGGGGACTCCGATAGTGTAGTAATTTTAAAATCAACTTTAATAAAAATATCCACACTTACATATAGATGATAATCGTGGGTATACAAACAAATAAAGAATATACAAAGCCGCGCCAACCCTCCCCTACATATATAATGTAAATTCAAATTAAAAAAATAAAGGCTAGTACAATTAAGTAATAGACTTCAAAAAATGTGAAGGTGACCAAAAAAGCCAAAAATGGCATAAAATAAAAATAAAAAGTCCAATTTAAGAAAAGTTCACAGGTGAATCCAAATGACGGACATAAGTGTTCTTAAATGACAGCACCACAGTGGTTCAACACTTTCCAAGGCGCGTGAGATACCCGTCACCATATGTTGAATGCGCTTACCAGAAAATATATGGAATGAAGCATAAATAAATGATAAATGGATGACGTCCAGGTTAACCTTCCTCAGCTGGGTCAGCACTCCATCCCTTAGCGGTGTTTCCAAGGTAATAATCTCCTGTTTGCCGGCCGGCTTTTTACATTTGCTCCTATATGCTGTATTTTATCTACAAACCTGTAAGTGCATTACTTTTATTCATTAAACTGTTCCTACGTTATTACGCTATGTCAGTCCCTTTCTTTTCTGTGGGCCTCTGAGTGTTTCATATCGAGACCACTGAACAGATTATTACCTTGGAAACACCGCTAAGGGATGGAGTGCTGGCCCAGTTGAGGAAGGTTAACCTGGACGTCATCCATTTATCATTTATTTATGCTTCATTCCATATATTTTCTGGTAAGCGCATTCAACATATGGTGACGGGTATCTCACGCGCCTTGGAAAGTGTTGAACCACTGTGGTGCTGTCATTTAAGAACACTTATGTCCGTCATTTGGATTCACCTGTGAACTTTTCTTAAATTGGACTTTTTATTTTTATTTTATGCCATTTTTGGCTTTTTTGGTCACCTTCACATTTTTTGAAGTCTATTACTTAATTGTACTAGCCTTTATTTTTTTAATTTGAATTTACATTATATATGTAGGGGAGGGTTGGCGCGGCTTTGTATATTCTTTATTACTGTTGGGTGTCATATCACATTTATTGCTGCTGCCTATTTTTGTTAGTTTCGTCAATTTTACACTATTTATCCTAGCGCAGTTTACATTTTTTCTATCTCATACAAACAAATAAAACTACCGGTCTCGTCCGCGACCGGAAGTGACGATCGTGACACATGGCTCCTCCCTGGCGTGTTGCGTCACATCCACGTGACTTTATCAAAGGGTCAAGGAGTCAGCTGTGGGCGGAATATTTATACGGTAAGGGCCGTTGTCATAGCAGTGGTAATCAACAGCGCAACCTTCAATAAATGAACATCTTCATATAACAACAGACAAAAAGTCTTCACAAATATTTAAAACATATTGTAATAGAGTACCATCATCATTATAAATAACTTAATGAGTTTTAAAAAAAATTATATATATGTATATAAACACCTAAGAAGATAGAGACATCTGGTGGTCATATATGTAATTGCAACTCATGTGCATATGGACAATCTAATCGGTATAAATACCAGAGGAATGTTCATTGGGGCCATCTAGTGGTTCAAAATACTTGTATCTCTATTACAACAAATAACCCCTAACTTAAAGTGGAGGGCCACCCTGAAAAAAAAAAATACATTAAAATTTAGAAAAAAATCTGAAAAAAAATGAATTTTTTTTTTTTTTACTTACCAGAAATGCCTGTTGCTAGGCACATTGTCCTAATCTGCCTCTTCTTCTCCGCGGTGATCTTCTGTCTTCTCTCCTCCGTGCGGCGTCTTCTGGGTAATGGGTCGCGCTGTGTTCTTCACAAAGTGATGCGCGACTCGCGCATGCGCAGTAGGAAACGGGCAGTGAAGCCGCAAGGTTCCACTGCCTGTTTCCCTTAGCCAAAATGGCGGCGCCGGGACCCGAGAGCCGAGGGACGGGTCAGCCTCGGGCGGCCGACATCACGGGTGCCCTGGACAGGTAAGTGTGCTTATTAAAAGTCAGCAGCTTTCGATCGGGTGAACTGGATGTTTCTCCAGGCCTCCCTGCAGCAAATAGGTTTGGGTCCACGAATGCTCACCAAAATTATGGCTCTTTACAAGAATCCATCTGCCAGGGTCCTGGCTAACGGGGAAACGTCGGAGGCTTTTGGGATCCGGAACGGCACCAGACAGGGGTGCCCCCTATCGCCTCTTTTGTTTGCGATTACTGTCGAACATTTGGCTCAAGCCATCAGAAATAATCATTCTATTCATGGGATCGACACCCCTTCGGCTCCCCGTAAGCTATCTCTCTACGCAGATGATTTACTATTGTATGTCACTCGACCCCGTCTTAGCCTCCCTGCCATACTCGAGGAGCTTGATCGGTTTGGAGCTTATAGTAATTTCAAACTGAATCTGCACAAAACGGAAGCTTTAAATGTATCTTTATCACCGACTGACCTAAAATTTGTTCAGCAACGCTTCTCCTTTAAGTGGCAATCTCGTTCGATCAAATATCTCGGTACGGAGATCCCTGCTAACTTTCATGACGTGTACGCTCTAAACTTTAGCCCTTTGTTGACTTCCATTAAGCGCTCTCTTGAGAATTGGCACACTCTCAAGCTCTCATGGTGGGGGAGAATGAGTGTTATTAAAATGGATATCCTTCCGAGGGCGTTATATCTGTTCCAGACTCTTCCCATCCTTCTACCGACATCCTTTTTTTTAGCTTTGCGAGCCATGGTGGGCAGGTTTGTGTGGCAACACCACCCCTCTAGACTTAAACATAAGGTTTTAAATGCCCCCAAACTCAGAGGGGGAGCAGGCCTCCCTGATTTCCGACTGTACCACACATCCGTGATACTATCCCGACTCTTGGACTGGTTCCCGAGACCTCGCATTAAACCCTCCATCTTAATTGAACAAGACATGGTCCCGGTGGACCTACGGGCCCTAATGTGGGGGCATCACGCCGGGTTCCGGATGATGCAGGGGATCTCCCCTCTGACAAGAGCGGCTCTCACATTGTGGTATGTTAAGGCTGTCCCTTATGCTCTGTCCACAGATCCTGGTCCGTTAACCCCCCTATTCGACAATCCGGTCCTCCCGGCCCTTGCTGCTAAGCAACATTGTGGGAACTATACCCGTGAACATTGGCCCACAGCCAATCAATTCGTTCATCCTACTACTGGTCATTTCTGCCCCCCTCCACATCCCCAGTCCAATGTAAAGACTGACTGGCTCACTACTATCTCGCTGACCCAGATTTGCAGAGATCTCCATCTCTCCGGTAATACACATAGACCGCTCACACCATTTGAGGATCTCTGCAGTCTGGCTCAAACCCCAAGACATACCCTGTCGTTCATCTATAAAGATGTCCAAACCCGATTGTATGCTACTCTCCCTGCATTCACAGACAACTGGTCTAGAGACCTGCACTTAGAGATCTCCCCTGCACAGTGGTCTACCTCCTTTACCCATACGCATCAATCCTCCAGGTCAGGGTTTACACAGGAGAAGAATTATAAACTACTTTCGAGGTGGTACAGGGTCCCGGTCTCGGTACACAGGATGTTTCCGTCAACCACTGATGTGTGTTGGCGCTGTCACGGAGCACAGGGATCATACGTTCATATTTGGTGGGAATGTGATGGAATACGCCCTTTTTGGGGTAAGATTTTCGCGATTTATAATGACATGTATCAGACCTCTTTGCCTCCATCGCCTCTGTCTGCACTTTTATCCATTCTCCCTGGGTCGATACGGTCGCAGAAATGCAGTCTCCTGAGCTTTTTTCTCTCAGCGGCTCGTCATGCCATCTCCCTATACTGGAAAAAAGACTCCACCCCCCCTGTTTCAGCGTGGGTGGATATCCTTAATGACACTATGCTCATGGATGAATTGCAGGCGAAGGCGGATGACGCTTACGAAAGGTTTACCATGTTGTGGTCCATCTGGCGACACCACTCGCAGACGGAATTATTCCTTAACAACCTTACATTCTCATGAGCAGGCTGCCTGCCGTGATTGGATGGAGGAGGGTGTCGTTATTTTGACCATCGGTGGCCTAGCGGCCAAACCTTAATTGATTACCGCTAACTTTTGTGCTAAACATTTCTGATGTGAAGTGAGTGCATAACAATAATGCATAACTTGTACATGTTTGTTTCTATTAATGCGAATGCTGTGCTTCCCCCTGTTCTTCCCAACCCTACTCTTTTCTCTTTCTACTCTTAATGGCTTTCTTTGCCTCCCCCTTGCCCCTTCTCTCCTTTTCCCTGCTGTACCCGCTTCTTCTGCTTCCCCCCCCCCCCTTTTTTCTTCATCCTGTTTATATTGCTGTGCCTTATTTGATGTCAAGGCGACGTATATGATGCAATTGCCTGTTTACAAATATGTTATTTTTTCCTGTCTGGCACACAATAAAAATATATTCAACCATAAAAGTCAGCAGCTACAGTGTTTGCAGCTGCTGACTTTTAAAATATTTTTTTTTAAAACCGGCCCTCCTCTTTAACTAAATAATACTAATCACTCTGTATAGCCATCTAGTGGATACAATTAAGAATGGCAAAATCTTCATTAGACTCAAATGGTAATTATACTTGATAGTGACTCAGTATAGCCATCTAGTTGATAAAATTGAGAAGGGATAAACCTCATTAGACTCACAGAGTAATTCAACTAGATCATCGCCAATATAGCCATCTAGTGGAATGATATAAATAATTCTAAGAGATGTCACACTATCTCTCCAAAATGAGACCTATAGACAAAAATTCACCTTATTAGTCTCCGAAATAAACAGACACAAAGGAATAATCCCATTAAAGTTCCTCATTGAAAATTCCAACCATCTGACAAATGTCCACTTATCGAAAATTATTTAAAAAATGTATTAAAAGAATATTAAAAAAAATATATATTAAAAAGGAGAGAGTTCTAATAATTAGAAATAAAACAGTTAAGATCAAACTCAACATTGTGTCCTGAAGGTGCAAGAGTACATAACTCATGGATCCATCGAGATTCAGCCTGACTAATTTTGATGATTTTATTATAACCTCTCCAATGTGGTTTATATTTCTGAATACCACAAATTACTAATGATGAGGGGTCCTTTTTGTGAAATTTAGCATAATGTCTTGACAAGCTATGCTTGTCAAAGCCTGTTTTAATGTTTTGGACATGCTCTCTTAATGTCTTCCACAATTTTCTTTTTGTTCTTCCCACATATTGAATGTGGCAAGGACATTCTAAGAGATATACTACACCCTCACTTCGACATATAATAAAATCTTCTATCGCGTATTCTTTTTTGGTTACTGTGGAAGCAAAGCTAGTTTTTCTCCTTTTATTTTCTTTAGTGTGTTGACACGCATAAAATTTTTTACAGGGATAAAATCCTTTTCCCTCAAAAAAGGAAAAAGTTTTTTTTGGGAGATCCAACACATTTTTAGCTAGGTTATCTCTCAACGTAAGGGATCTTCTATAAGCAAATTTTGGTTTTTCTGGTAAGATACTTCCGAGATGATGCTCTGTTTTAATGATCTCCCAATGTTTTTTTATCATTTTCTCAATTTGTTTAGAGTGGATATTGTAATCCATAATAATGGATACCTTGCTTCTCTGAATTTTTTTATATTATCCTGTATCAATTTTTCCCTGTCTAACAGTGCTACACTATTTATTTTATACTTAATAAACTCTGCTTGGTAACCTTTTTGTATAAATCTATCTCCGACCAATTTCGCCTGTTGAAGAAATGTAGAATCATTGGAACAGTTACGTCTTCATCTAATAATCTGACCTCTTGGTATATTTTCTAACCACCTATGATGGTGGCAACTATCAAGAGGTAAATAACTGTTCCTATCTACTGTTTTAAAATGAGTATACGTATTCAATTTGTTACCTTCTCTCTCAATTACTAAATCTAAAAAGCTAATTCTCTCTGAACTGATTTCCCAGGTAAGTTTAATATTTTTCTCATTCAGATTCAGATTAAAACAGAAATCATTCAAACTTTCTCTATCACCTGACCAAATCAAAATCAGGTCATCAATGCAACGTTTGAATAATTTTAGTTGGTCGGGCATATTACTATAGAGTGATTCTTCTTCCCATTTTGCCATATATAAATTAGCAACGCTAGGTGCATATTTTGCTCCCATGGCAGTTCCACAAATCTGTTTATAATAAATATTATTAAACCAAAAATAATTGGAATCCAATCCAAATCGTAAACAATCTACAAGAAATCTTCTTTGTTTGCATTTTAATTTACTCAGGTTTCTTAGACCCCATTTTGTAGCTTGCACTGCTTCTTCATAATTAATGATGGTAGTGAGGTCACATCGGCAGTAACCAAATATATCGGTCCTTCATCAAACGTAATCTCTTTTAATAACTGGATAAGATGTTTCGTATCTCTAAAAAAAGATTTTGTTTCTTTTACTATGGGCTGCTGAAAAAAATCAACGTATTCACATAATCTTGCGCAAACAGAATTGATCCCATTTACAATAGGCCTACCAGGAGGTTTTTTTCTCATTCTTGTCTATTTTCGTGATGGTGTAAATTACTGGTACTCTACAGACATTAGGTTCTAAATATTTTGCTTCTTTTTTATTCAATAAACCCTTTTCCGATCCTTTTTGAATAATTTTAGCCAATTCTTTTTTATACCGTATAGTAGGATTACTTAATAGTTTCTGATATGTGGTCTCTTCATTCAATTGTCTATCAATTCTTCATTATAATCTTCTTTAGATTGTATAACTATGGTGCCTCCTTTATCTGCTTGCCTTATAACGATATCTTTCCTGGACTCCAATTTTCGGATGCCTTTTCTAATGTCTATGGGGTCCAAGACTTTCTTAATTTTTAACTCTTGTAGATCTTTCAGAACCATTTTTTTAAATACCTCAATGTGTTCATCATTTCCTCCCGGTGGATTGAAAAGAGATTTGTTACGTAGATTCGTGAATTGTATACCATTATGTTCTGGAAGCTTGATACCTCTTCCTATTCCAGAATCACTCAGCATATATTTTTTTATATTCATACTCCTCACAAACATATTGATATCCACATATGTGTTGAATTTATTAAGATTTCTTTTTGGAGCAAATTTTAATCCTTTATCTAATACTTTTATTTCTTCTTGTGTTAATGTGACTCCACTAAAGTTAATAATGCCCTCACCTACTTTTCTCTTTTCCTTTTGTTTTTTTTATTTTCTGCTCTGCATCCTCTTCTCATTTTTCATTTCTTCCATTTCGTCTTTCTGGTGATCTTCTTGGTGTCTTTTCCTTGGATGGTCCTCCCTGTCTCTGTTTTTTTGGTGATGTTCTTGATTCTTGTCTTCTCCTTTCCTGGGATTCCCATTCGGATTGTGTTCTGGAGAATGTCTGTCTGATTTCCTTGAAAGCTCTTCTTGATAGTAATGTTTGGGGGGATCCCACCGGCGCTGATCTAAAAAACGATAAGGCGTCTTCTCATGGCTTTGTCTTTCTGGTTGGTCATTTTGATGTACTGGAGTTCTTCTATCTTCGTACCTTCTTCCGTCATCGTATCTTCTTAATTGTTCAAATCTATTATGGACCGGTACTGTGTAATAGTCTTTCTGGGGAGATCTCTCCCTTCTTCTACTATTCTGATGATGATAATTATAGGGAGATCTCTCCCTTCTATCATTATGATGGTAATATCTATCTGGTTCTTCTTTTCTCCTTCTTTGATCTGTATAATAAAATCTTCCATTATTCTCCTCATAGTTTCTCCTCTGAGGTGTAGGAGATCTTCTACCATATTGAGGTTGTCCATATGGTTTACCTTTAAAATTATTATTATACCCATTCTTTTTTCAGAAGGGTTTTTTCCAATTATTATTACCATTCCACCTAGATTTTTGGTTAGGTGTATTCTGCGTATTTTGATTAGATTTTGTAGTGAGCACTTCTCCAGTTTTTACTCCTTTTAAATTTAAATTAGTAGTCTCTTCCTTTACTGGGGAACTACTGTTTGAATTAATAACAGGTTCTTCCATCTTTTTCTGCCATTTAAACACCAAATCATCTTCAAAGTCCTTTACATCTCTTTGGTATTTCTTCCTTTTCCTAGCAGTAGTTTCATTATCCTTCTGTTCCATATCTTTGGTCAATTGTTTAGATAATGATATAAATTCAGGAAGGTCTTTTGATTTATTTCGGAGACTAACAAGGTGAATTTTTGTCTATAGGTCTCATTTTGGAGAGATAGTGTGACATCTCTTAGAATTATTTATATCATTCCTTTTTGTCCACTAGATGGCCCCAATAAGGTTTATTTAGTATAATTATGATCTGCGTCTAATAAGGCTTTAACCATTCTTAATATATCCACTAGATGGCTATATTGGCGATGATCTAGTTTAATTACTATGTGAGTCTAATAAGGTTTATGCCTTCTCAATTTTATCCACTAGATGGCTATACTGAGTCACTATCAAGTATAATTACCATTTGAGTCTAATGAAGATTGTGCCATTCTTAATTGTATCCACTAGATGGCTATACAGAGTGATTAGTATTATTTAGTTAAAGAGGAGGGCCAGTTTTAAAAAAATTTTTTTTAAAAGTCAGCAGCTGCAAACACTGTAGCTGCTGACTTTTAATAAGCACACTTACCTGTCCAGGGCACCCGTGATGTCGACCGCCCGAGGCTGACCCGTCCCTCGGCTCTCGAGTCCCGACGCCGCCATTTTGGCTAAGGGAAACAGGCAGTGGAGCCTTACAGCTTCACTGCCCGTTTCCTACTGTGCATGCGCGAGTCGCGCATCACTTTGTGAATGGGGCGCGCTGTGTTCTGGGACACACAGTTCCCAGAACACAGCGTGACCAATTACCCAGAAGACGCCGCACGGAGGAGAGAAGACAGAAGATCACAGCGGAGGAGGAAGAGGCAGATTAGGACGATGTGCCTAGCAACAGGCATTTCTGGTAAGTTAAAAAAAAATAATTAATTTTTTTCAGATTTTTTTTCTAAATTTTAATGTATTTTTTTTTTTCAGAGTGGCCCTCCACTTTAAGTTAGGGGTTATTTGTTGTAATAGAGATACAAGTATTTTGAACCACTAGATAGCCCCAATGAACAGTCCTCTGGTATTTATACCAATTAGATTGTCCATATGCACATGAGTTGCAATTACATATATGACCACCAGATGTCTCTATCTTCTTAGGTGTTTATATACATATATATATAATTTTTTTTAAAACTCATTAAGTTATTTATAATGATGATGGTATTACAATATGTTTTAAATATTTGTGAAGACTTTTTGTATGTTGTTATATGAAGATGTTCATTTATTGAAGGCTGCGCTGTTGATTACCACTGCTATGACAACGGCGCTTACCGTATAAATATTCCGCCCACACCTGACTCCTTGACCCTTTGATAAAGTCACGTGGATGTGGCGCAACGCGTCAGAGAGGAGCCAGGTGTCCTGATCGTCACTTCCGGACGTGGCCGAGACCGGAAGTTTTATTTATTTGTTTGTATACCCGTGATTATCATCTATATGTAAGTGTGGATATTTTTTATTAAAGTTGATTTTAAAATTACTACACTATCGGAGTCCCCCTCCCTCTTTTCTTATTGTATGTATGCTGACTACTGATGATTATGACGAGCAGACCGTGGGAGGAAATAAGGAGGAATAAAGTTTGACATCAGTACATTCACAGCGCTGTTTGGCCCTTAGTGGTCTGTTTCTGAGGTGAGAGGCTTGGAGAAATAAGGGGTGCACTGAGCACTGAAGTGGTTAATATCGGTGGATTGTCACAGCTTTGGTGGTCCTGTACAGCCTGATTTTCACTACATGGAGATTGTTTGAACTTTCACCACTTGAGTCTTTATATCTTCTAGAATACACAATGATTTATTCCGATTTTTGCTGGGACACACGGACTTTACAGTATATCTATTCGATTATTACACTTTTAGGATTACACGGATATGATTATTGCACAGTTTACTTTTAAATAAGTTGTCTATTGCACCTTATGTGATTTTTTGCACTTTAATAATTGTTGCACTTTTACCGTAAGATTTGTACATTGCACATCCGAATTTGCTTATTTTGCACATATTTTTATTTGTTATTGAGGCATTTTTTTTTTAATTTATTAATAATTTATTCTCTAGTTAGGTAGTGCCACATAATATTTTTAACACATATTGTCTAGTGAACTTTGATTGATCTAATCCTTTACTTACTCATTTATGGGCATACTGCTATTCACTGCAACCCATGACAATATATAGGGTTAATTTACCACTAACCAGTGATGTTTGCTTTTTGATACTGACCCTTAGTTGTATGCAGGGTATCTATATCTGGACTCCCAGCAGCAGTGCAGTATCCATTTGTTTAAAGGAAAAAATATCACCAAAGCTTTTTTGGCTATACTTTTCCTGTGGGTCACAAGAGTGCACTTAGTTTTGCACTACTTTGATCCAGATTCAGCTGACAGCAGGCTAAAGCCTGCTGTCAACTGATGTCACAGAGCTGGTTCAGTCTTTGAAGGGATGCCAACAATAATGTTAGAATACACTCAGATACCTGACAAGCAGCTGGCTCAGCCTTTCAGCACGCTGCAGATAGACGAAGCCAGCCCCCTCTACAGCCTGGTGCTCCAGTGAATGCTGGAGGGGCAGAGCACAGAGTGGTGTCTGACAATCACCACTGTGTACATAGAGCAGACCTGTGACCTGAGCGATTAGCAGTCATTGATTGCTCAGTTCTCTGCGTAGAACGATGGGGGGAAGCTTCAGCTTGGATTGATGCTGCAGCTACCTAGGTGAGTATGAATGTTTATTTTGTTTTGGATCCTACATTTCTCTTTTAGCCTGGCAGAAGGACAGCAAATCTGATCTACCAAGCGGCTCCTGTGGGGAGTAGTGCTACATATAAGCTTATATGCGGTCACTGCTCACATATGCGTTTGCTTCTGCACACGAGCTTGGCGGGACTGGGCGCATTTAAAAAAAATGTTTTCTTCTTATTTTTTATTTTTATTTATGTTTTCTTATTTTACCTTTTATTTTTTATTTTTACACTGTTATTTAAAAAAAAAAATTGTTACTTTTATTCCTATTACAAGGAATGTAAAAATTCCCTTGTAATAGAAAAAAAGCATGACAGGCTCTCTTAAATATGAGATCTGGGGTCAAAAACACCTCAGATCTCATATTTACATTAAAATGTAATAAAAAAAAATGGCCCTGTTGCAGTATTGCAACAACCGCCATTTTATTCTCTAGGGCGTTAGAAAAAAATGTTTGGGGGTGCTAAGTAATTTTCTAGTAAAAAATAAATGTTTTTAACTGGTAAACAACAACTCTCAGAAAGAGGCTCGGTCCTCAAGTGGTTAACAATGGATAAGTCAATGGCTGTCAGTAGGGTTCCCTGCTGAGAGCTGAATGTAAAAGAAAAATTGCTGGCAACAAAAAAATGTAAAAAAAAACGGCATTAAAGAGGAAGTAAACCCTGATGGGTTTGTCTCCCTGCAAAGGTAAAGCATAATGGGCTACTATGCATCGCATGGTAGCCCATTATGTCTCACTTACCTGACACAGGAGCCAGCGAAGTCACCGCTGTCCCCCTGTAGTCCGGAGCGTCCATCTTCTTCTGGGTATCGCTGCTCCGGCGCATGCGCACGGGAGCCGCCGCTAACGGCATATCGCCGTTAGTAGCGGCATGCAGCTAACGGCGATAGTGCGCCTGTGTGTCACTGTCTACGGCGCATGCGCTGTAGACAGCTGTCACTGTCTTTTAGTAAATACCTCTTAAACTGTGTAGGTCTAGGAGATATTTCTTGGACCTACAGGTAAGCCTTAATCTAGGCTTACCTGTAGGTCAAAGTGGTTTGTAAGGGTTTACAACAACTTTAATGGGTCACTCCATACCAGGCCCTTTAGGTCTGGTATGGATTTTAAGGGGACCCTCATGCCAACATTTTTAATAAAATGGCATGGGGTCCCCCCCAAGTCCATACCTGACCCTTATCAGAGCATGCAGCCTGGCAAACCAAGAAAAGGGGGGGGGGGGGCGCACAATTTTTGTGACTGAAATTCAACTTTTAATGTATATTCTTTTAAAGCAAGCAGTATTTCAAAAATGAAATTTTAACAAAAGAAATGTAAAAATGCATCTGCTTAAAACATGTTTCACACACTCTTTAAATAGTATATTAAAATGTAAAAATTATATCTTATCTTATAAAAGGACTTACCTTTGCTGGCATTATTTTATTTATTTTTTTATGATTTTTAATGCTTTTGCTTACCATAATGTATTTGTCTTGAAAAGCACTTTAGGTACTTAACATTTTGGCATATTTTTCAATGTATTCCAGAAACCTAGATTCAAACCACATTGGCCAAGCTTTCAGAATAAAAGTTCAGAATGCAGTGCTGAAAATAGACCATTTTGGGGTATATGCACATGGATCTACATAGGCATTGAATATGCTCAGTGTAAAGAAAACTCAGTGTTTTCCAATAGCTGGGGAGCCTAAAGATGGATAGTGGGGTCAAATTAACATTGGTTTTTGACCAAAGTCACAAGAAAATTTGAAGGAGGGGAATATAAATTTTTCTGGAACGAACAAATTTCTAACAGTATACAGTGGTTTCCATTCAAGAAATTACACTCCGCTCACACTGCCGACATCTTTCCCGGAGTCAATTCTGGTAAAGATGTCACTCTCGCACATGTGCGCAGGTGCCGCAGGTCACGGCATGTGTTCTGAAGAAACGGCACAATCGGGACGTTCCTTCAGTGCGCATGCGCCAATAATGCCGGTGGCAGCGTATATAGTAAATATCTCCTAAACTGTGCAAGTAGGAGATATTTACAATACCTTACTATAGGCTTAACTGTAGGTACAATTAAAGAGGAAGATTTTACTTCCTCTTTAAAAATGAATTAAATTTTGCAGTACTTGAATGACATCCATCCAGTCATTGAATCATCCAGTCATTGAATGTACAAATAATTTTCATACACATTAATATTCATAAGAACATTCATTTGAAAATATACTAGTGTATTGCCAGCTTAAAGTGATTGTAAAGGCAGAAGGTTTTTTTTTATCTTAATGCAATCTATGTATTAAAATAAAAAACCTTCTGCAGCAGCCCCCCTCAGCCCCCCTTAATTCTTACCTGAGCCCCATATAGATCCAGCGAAGTTGCAGCAGTGTCTTGGCTTGCCGGGACTGCCCTTCTCATTGGCACAATTGGCTCCCGCTGCTGTCATTTAAAGTCAGTCAGCCAATGAGGAGAGAAAGGGGGCAAGGCCAGGCCACGGCTCCATGTCTGAATGGGCACAGGGAGCCGTGGCTTAGCTCAGGTGGTCCCATAGATGGCACCTGGAGAGATGGCGGCAGGAGAAGACGGCTTGGGGAGAAGACAGAGCTATTTTTTTTTAAAAGGATTTGTCAAAATCTGCTCTTGTTTTTTTTACATTTCACTACTTTTTTGGTGAATGGATAGGGGTAAGATGTGCCCGATACCCAAGTATACTTGTAAGTGCAATCGCTGTAGATTGTTGTAGATCCGAGGGGAAGTTCTGAAATTAGGGGAAGCTCTGCTGATTTTATCATCCAATTATGTGCAAGCAAAAATGCTGTTTTTTATTTTCCTTGTATGTCCCCCTCAGATCTACAGCAACTGCACTTGCACGTGCACTTGCAGTGCAAAGTGTATTTGCCTTTCCTAAATAACCCCTAGTATCTCACAAAAGTGAGTACACCCCTCACATTTTTGTAAATATGTTATTATCTTTTCATGTGACAACACTGAAGAAATTACACTTTGCTATAATGTAAAGTAGTGAGTGTACAGCTTGTATAACAGTGTAAATTTGCTGTCCCCTCAAAATAACTCAACACACGGCCATTAATGTCTAAACCGCTGGCAACAAAAGTGAGTACACCCCTAAGTGAAAATGTCCAAATTGGGCCCAATTAGCCATTTTCCCTCCCTGATGTCATGTGACACGTTAGTGTTACAAGGTCTCAGGTGTGAATGGGGAGCAGGTGTGTTAAATTTGGTGTTATTGCTCTCACTCTCTCATACTGATCTCTGGAAGTTCAACATGGCAAAGAACTCTCTGAGGATCTGAAAAAAAAAAATTGTTGCTCTACATGAAGATGGCATAGGCTATAAAAAGATTGCAGAGAAGTTGAGTGCACGTGCTCAGCTTCATATACAGAAAACACAAAAACAATTTTCTCCAATAATGGGACTTTAATTAGGCAGTAGTCTCAAAAATTTATAGAAAAATAGTAAAATTTGTATTTAATAAAACAGCACATAAATAACAATAAACACATAAGGATGCACAATGATTACTAGAGGATACACCAAATTCCAGTATTTCTAAACCAGCATATTAGGGATAATAACACCACCGTTGTCGATCACAGATCAATGCTGGGACCAACAAAGGCCCGATGTGTTTCAAGGTTGTCCAGAAATATATAACCTTTTCTTCAGGGGTTCATGAGGCATTGCACTCCCATCTATAGACATTACAAGAAAACACAAGCAATAATAAACAAACAATGTTTGCATGCAATCACTCTTTTTACAGAAAGCAAATGGATTGTATCATATAGTCTACCCATGTGATGCTGTGCGTTACTGTTCAAAGGGCATCTGACTTGTTAAAATCTAGTGGAGAGATGGCTGCCAGCCGGGACCAGATCCGCAACCCACAGAGGAAAGCCAAAAAAGCACCATGGAATTAGCCAAACGAACTGCACACAAGGGGTGTATCCCACTCAAAGAGTAGTTATGATGTGGCCAAGTGGCTCTATGATCAAAAAAAGGAAAGATCAAAACAACCAATCAGCAACATTAGCAGTAATTGCCATCTGGTAGATTTGCTCAATGAGACATATTGAGCATATAAAAATGTAATGTGTTAAATCTATAACTCCATAAATAAGTACAGCATGATCTCATACCTATCTGGTTCATCCCACACAGGTATTTAGTTCAGCCATCCATCCCCATAGGGTATTCATGCAAAGGGGCGGAGCGTGCCCTAGGAACCCACAAAATACTGGTCTCAGGAGGTGTCTACCGGGCTGAAAAGTATATAGGAAAAATAAGAGGGAACAAGGGAAGACACATTAGGAGCAATGTCCAAAATGATCCCTATCACAATACATAATTACCGTATTTATCGGCGCACGCACTTTTTTCCCCTTAAAATCAGGGGAAAATCGCGGGTGAGTGTTATACGCCTATACTCCGCAATTTCAGCACAATTTTTTGGGCTCTGGGCGGCTGAAAGCTTTCAGCCGCCCAGAGCCCTTCTCACGCCTTTTGGCCACTCTCGGAACTTCTCGGCGGCTTTCGGCCACTCTTGGAACTTCTCGGCGGCTTTCGGCCGCTCTCGGATCTTCTTGGCGGCTTTCGGCCGCTCTCGGACCTTCCGAGAGCGGCCGAAAGCCGCTGAGAAGTTCCGAGAGCGGTTCCGAGAAGGTCTGACAGCGGCCGAAAGCCACCGAGAAGGTCCGAGAGCGGCTGAAAGCCGGCAAGAACTTCCGGGTGCCGCCGAGATACACGGGACATCTCGGCGGAGCCATTTTTAAAAACATAGGCGGACAATGCACTAAGACGGACAAGCTGCATGACAAGGCTGCAATGAGGACAGGCTGCAATGAGGACAGGCTGCATGACAAGGCTGCAATGAGGACAGGCTGCATGACAAGGCTGCAATGAGGACAGGCTGCATGACAACGCTGCAATGCGGACAGGCTGCATGACAAGGCTGCAAATGACGCTGACGAGGCTTCAGATGGACACTGATAAGGCTGCATTGATGGGCATTTAAATGTAAGTTTTTTTTCCTTAAATTTCCCTCCTAAAAGTTTTTTCCACAAAATTCCCTCCTAAACTTGGGGTGTGTGTTATACGCCGGTGCGTGTTATACGCCGATAAATACGGTAGTATATAGTTCAGATTGCAGGGGTTTACCCGACATATCCACACCCATATATACAGGGTCAGTATATATGGGCAATATGGTGTAGCTCCCTTAGTTATTCCACAAATGAATAGCCAATACTTTGGATACCTGTATGGGGAAGGTTGCAGCCACGCTGTCTGTCTGATGCTCACAACAGCATGAGACTGGACAAGCCTGTGCTACCTTTAAACCCAGCAGCTGATCACTAGATCAACTACAGCTGAGACATATCCATTCCTTCAAACAATACATTGCTGAAGGGATAAACCCTTTTGGGTTACGCATTCAGATTTTTCCAACTTTGGGTGATATGAGTACATCCTTCAAAACTGACTGGGAGAAAAATCTCTCAAGCTGCTCAATGAGCATGACGTCCCTATTGAGGGACGAGTATCAACGTGAAATAATTGAAATCGAAAAGGAATTGGAATCCATCTATAAGCAATTGACTTCTTTTAAGGACCATGTTCTATATGAGAAATATGACAAGGAACTTAATGAATCATTGGAACACTTTAACAAAGAAATTTTAATAAAAAAATAAAAAAAGTACTGCAGGGACAAGGCTGCCTTTCAGGAATCATGGGCCTATAAATGGAGAAATCAGAACATCATAAAAACAAGAAAGCAAGGCCAACACCATAAGAGCGCTAATAATGACAACTCATTATCTGCAGTGTCCTCTCTATCGTCCCTCTCTTCCAGAGGGTCGAGTAGACAAAAGACCTCGCGAAAATCAAAGAGAAATTCCCAGGAGGGGGATCACAGGAAAAATTCAAGCTGGCTTTGCCAGCCCACATCTTGGGTCAGGTAAAATAGGGGGTACAGCTAATTCACAATCGACTGCAAGCGATGCCCCACCAGGGAATGAAGGTCTTTCCTTGGCCCCAATTGTGGACAATTTTTTAGTGAAACCGACCGAGAATGTCAACGTATGAGGAGTATGAACCCTGAGGGAATTCTCCCTATCAATCTGAATGTGGTAAACTTATCTTATAAACTTAATGAAGTTGAAATATCTGTTTTGAGTAGAGGGTTAACCTTTTGTCCAAATCATAGATTTGAAGCCACGAAAGATATACAGCTGTTTGCTCGTAAATTGATCGTAAAACAACTCTATTCTAGAGATACGCCCAAACAATCTAGTTTTAAATCACAAGAACTTGTGGCCTTAGACAACTTAATATCTCTTCTTGATGAGAACAAACCACCCGATTTAATTGACCAGATAGATCTGGAACAATTATTGGGTCGATTCGACCAATCGGATCTACCACATTTTTCTTCCAGACCATTCAAGAAAAAATCCGATAAATTTCCCGCATTGAACATCAATCCTAATGTATTGGCCTTTGTCCGATTAACCTGTGACAAAGTCCGTAAAATCTCTATCACATCTAAGGAACAATCCAATCTAAATCTTAGTGAATGTGAGGCTTTAAAATCTTTAGCGATGAATCCCTCAATCACTATAAAATCTTCAGACAAGGGAGGGAACATTGTCGTAATGGACAATGCTCAATATGAGAAAATGTGTCACAATATACTCTCTAACAGACAATGGTACTGTAAGATTGCCTCATCCAAGATTGAAAAATTCAATCGGAAGTTCTATAAACTCATAGACGAGTCATACGCAGCCAACATACTCACTCGATCTGAATATGACTATGTCAGGACAGCCCTACCATGCACTCCTACTTTCTATGTGCTGCCCAAGCTACACAAGGACTCACTTCATCCTACAGGCAGACCAATTATTTCTGGTAATGGGTCATTGACAGAGAAACTCAGGAAATTTGTTGATAGCCTTTTGCGACCATATGTACTTAAATTACCCAGCTATACTCGGGATACTTTACATCTTCTATAGATTTTGGAGGACACCTCCATTCCCCCAAGATCGTTTTTGGTAGCCCTGGATGTTGAAGCCCTCTACAGTTCGATTCCAAACGATAGAGGGCTTTCGTGCATTCGTCATGTGTTTTTGCAGGATGGAAAGCTGGGTGAAGGTAAGATCAGCTTTTTGAGCGATGCTCTGGATTTCATTCTGACCCACAACCATTTTATGTTTCATGGGGACCATTTCCTCCAGGTGCATGGGGTTGCGATGGGGACATCCTGTGCCCCATCGTATGCCAACCTGTACCTAGAGGAGTGGGAAAACATGCTTACGACCTCCGAACGTTTACGTCCGTTTATGAAAAAGGTGATAGTATGGCGTCGATATATTGATGACATTTTCCTGGTATGGGACAATGCACCTGACTCTCTTCGGGAGTTCGTGAACCAGTTGAACAACAATGAGTTCAACTTGGCATTTACAATGACATATGATGAAAACAACATCACATTCTTAGATCTAACCATTCATCGACAGTCAGACAGATCCCTGATAAGTTCCCTATTTCGCAAACCAATGTCCTGCAACTCCATTCTACATGCCACTAGCTTTCATCCACAGCCCCTCATTTGGTCGATCCCATAGAGTCAATACCTACGTGTCAGGAGAAACTGTACTGATGACGATGTCTTTCAAAAAGAGGCTGACGCATTAAGGGACAGACTCCTGACACGTGGGTATTCTAAAAAATGCTTGAAGAAGGCTTGCAAACGAGCCAAGGCCAAAAATAGACGGGAACTTATCCATCATCCCAAATCAAAGCAAAATCAATTTACTCCAATTAGAATTATACCCAAAATCTCGAATCAATACAAAAGTCTACAAAATATAGTACAACGGTATTGCCATGTTTTGAAAATGGATCCTACTATTGGTCCCTTTGTTTCGGATCAACCCTCATTCACATTTAGACGGGCCAAATCGATTGGCGATAGTCTGGTGTCGAGTGAATATTTAGGTTGGGGGGGCAAACGAGACCCCTGTAAACGCATGGGAACCTTTAGATGTGGCGGTTGTCCATACTGCCAATTCATGAACATCAGTTCAAACATTAGACTTCCAAATGGTGAAAAATATAAACCACGACTTTATGCGAACTACAAGACAATTGGCGTTGTATATCTGTTAGTGTGTGACTGCTCATGCTATTATGTGGGTAAGACCAACCAAGAATTCTGGAGACGGGCTTACCGTCATATTGCTGCAATGAAATCATGCAACCCGGACTTACCCCATGGGAGACATGTGACTATGATTCACGCGGGAATTTTTTCACGGGTCTCATTTTTGATCCTGGATCATGTACACTCGGGATAATGTGGAGGCGATTGGAATAAAATCCTTCTGCAGTTTGAACAGAGATGGATTTATCGCCTCCAGGCCACCAAACCCCCTGATCTCAATGACGCGGTCTTATTACGCCCCTTCCTCAAGAGGTCCACTTCGGGGGGTCGGAGTGGGACCGAGTTGAGGCCAATATGTCACAATTTCGTTAAATACAGTCAATATGAATTGATAATTGGAACTCGATTTTTGAACATTAAGAATAGTAATGTTTATAAATCTGGCAATGCGATATCATGCACTGTACCTCTATCAGAACTATATACAGTTAAAGTATGCGGACCATATTGGAGCCAATTGGTCTGCGAGGGTCTCAAGAAATTTATGCTCTAATGTGATGTATCGACCTCTATTGGCCTGTATATTTGTATATATATGTATATTTTATTCCTACATTAAGTTTCTTTAAACATCAATTGATCTCCTATGGATACCCTCTTTTCCCTTTATTTTTTTCCTTCTATCCCTGCATTGTTCTTCTCTTTTAACTATAGTGGAGGGGTCTCTGCCCTCTGGTATCTTGCTCTGTTGCCGGAATGAGGACAGGCAAGTAGGTATGTGGATCGCCATTTCTTCGGCTGCACACTCGGCGCACGGGGGCCACAGGGTCATCTCTTTTGTTTTGAACTCTTGTGGCAGCCGTACTTCTGGTCACCTGGGCTGATGTGTTATCTCCTGTTGCTCCGGTGACCAGCGCGCCTCGAGCAATTGACGCGGATGCCAGTCACCTCCCTCCCCTTAACCACGCCCGTTCTTGGGCTGGCGTCATGACGCCAGTGTCATTCTATGCGCCTCATGTTAGGGATGGATCTAGGTGTGGGCCTGCGCGCTGATGGTTCGGGGGCGTTTCCCTCCCTCCCTCTCACTCTGCATATCCAACCTCCTCTGTCTTAGCTGTAGTTGATCTAGTGATCAGCTGCTGAGTTTAAAGGTAGCACACGCTTGCCGAGTCTCATGCTGTTGTGAGCATCAGACGGACAGCGTGGCTGCAACCTTCCCCACACAGGTATCTATATCCAAAGTATTGGCTATTACTAAGGGAGCTACCACCATATTGCCCATATATACTGACCCTGTATATATGGGTGTGGATATGTCGAGTAAACTCCTGCAATCTGAACTATATACTCATTATGTATTGTGATAGGGATCATTTTGGACATTGCTCCTAATGTGTCTTCCCTTGTTCCCCCTTATTTTTCCTATATACTTTTCAGCCCGGTAGACACCTCCTGAGACCAGTCTTTTGCGGGTTCCTAGGGTATGCTCCGCCCCTTTGCATGAATACCCTATGGGGATGGATGGCTGAACTAAGTACCTGTGTGGGATGAACCAGATAGCTATGAGATCATGCTTTACTTATTTATGGAGTTATAGATTTAAACATTCAATTTTTATATGCTCAAGTCTCATTGAGCAAATCCGCCAGATGTCAATTACTGCTAATGTTTCTGATTGGTTGTTTTGATCTTTCCTTTTTTTGATCATAGAGCCACATGGCCACATCATAACTACTCTTTGAGTGGTATACGCCCCTTGTGTGCAGTTCGTTTGGCTAATTCCATGGTGCTTTTTTGGCTTTCCTCGGTGGGTTGCGGATCTGGTCCTGGCTGGCAGCCATGTCTCCACTAGAATTTAGCAAGTCGGATGCCCTTTGAACAGTAACTCACAGCATCACATGGGTAGACTATATGATACAATCCATTTGCTTTCTGTAAAAAGATTGCATGCAAACATTGTTTGTTTATTATTGCTTGTGTTTTCTTGTAATGTCCATAGATGGGAGTGCAATGCATCATGAGCCCCTGAACAAAGGTTATATATTTCTGGACAACCTAGAAATGCGTCGGGCCTTTGATCTGTGATCGACAACAGTGGTGTTATTATCCCTAATATGCTGGTTTAGAAATACTGGAATTTGGTGTATCTTCTAGTAATCATTGTGCATCCTTATGTGTTTATTGTTATTTATGTGCTGTTTTATGAAATAAAAATGTAACTATTTTGCTATAAATTTATAATAATTGAGACTACTGCCTAATTAAAGTCCCATTAGAGGAAAAAATTGGTTTTGTGTTTAACGTATTGGGGATGTGGGCAGGTAGTCTCTTTCCACAAAGTTTTTGGCACGCTTAATAAGCTTCATATACAGAAGTTGTCTTTGGGAAAGAGACATATGAGTACTGCCAGCATTGCTGCAGAGGTTGATGGGATTGGGCGTCAGCCTGTCAGTGCACAGGCCATATGCCGTCCACTGCATTAAATTGGTCTACATGGCTATTGTCCAAGAAGGAGGCCTCTTCTAAAGATGATGCACAAGAAAGCCTGCAAATAGTTTGCTAAAGACAAGCAGAGTAAGGACATGGATTACTGGAACCATGTCCTGTGATCTGATGAGACCAAGATAAACTTATTTGGTTCAGATGGTGTCAAGCATGCGTGGCGGCAACCAGGTGAGGAGTACAAAGACAAGTTTGTCTCGCCTACAGTCAAACATGGTGGTGGGAGTGTCATGGTCTAGGGCTGCATGAGTGCTGCTGGCACTGGGGAGCTACAGTTCATTGAGGGAACCATGGATGCCAACATGTACTGTGACATACTGAAGCAGAGCATGATCCCCTCCCTTCAGAGACTGGGCGCAGGGAAGTATTCCAACATAACGACCCTAAACACACCTCCAAGACGACCACTGCTTGGCTAAAGAAGCTGAGGGTAAAGGTGATGGACTGACCAAGCATGTCTCCAGACCTAAACCCTATTGAGCATCTGTGGGGCATCCTCAAATGGAAGGTGGAGGAGCGCAAGGTCTCTAACATCCACCAGCTCTGTGATGTCGTCATGGCAGAGTGGAAGAGGACTCCAGTGGCAACCTGTGAAGCTCTGGTGAACTCCATACCCAAAAGGGTTTAAGGCAGTGCTGTAAAATAATGGTAGCCACACAAAATATTGACATTTTGGGCCCAATTTGGACATTTTCATTTAGGGGTGTGCTCACTTTTGTTGCCAGCGGTTTAGACATTAATGGCTGTGTGTTGAGTTATTTTGAGGGGACACAAAAATGCATGTTTCATGTGAACATGTTCCATAGGAACCCATGTTAAAAAAATTCCCTGCATTTCTGCAAAATGGCAAAATCATCAAAAACGCATTTGTGTGAATCAAGCCTGAGTCGGACAGCAAGGTACAGGAGCACAAGACAGGAACAGAGTCAGAATACTAGCTACAGTCATAGCAGGTGGGCAGAAATCCTAAGACAGGTAGGGAGCAAGCCAAGTCATACAAGGGTAGGCAGATATGACAGGTCAAGGCTCAGGTCAAGCAGGAACTAGCTGTAGACCAAGCAGCAATCCATTCATGTCATAGTCCAGTTTAAATAGGCTGTTTGATGCCAGTGCCCATACAGTGAGTCCCCAAATGCACACTGCCTGTATTTGGGGATCCAAACACAACTGCCTCCTCACCCACACAGCTGTGGATCCCCATGTGGGCAAGCATGGTCTTCACACGGGCTTACACCTGTGTGAATGAAGACTATAACAATTAAACAAATACTCTGAGGCTTTACCATAGAGAGAAGTATTTTATGCTTTCTGAAGTTCTTCTAATTACAAAAAAAGACAAGAAATTACTGAAATATAATGTAATAAGCACATTGCTCCCTAATAGGAATCATACGACCCCATTAATTGGGGGTAGCAACTAGATTTGTATTTTGTTTCAAGGGAGTTCATTAAAACACTAAACAAAAGTCATCCATAAACTGAGCTCATGGTGCGTTCCCTTTCCTTTTGTTATTTTAATGCCGTTAACTGCTCAACCACACAGATATCATAAAAATTTCATGAAGCTTAAAATATAACTCATTAGTCTCCTAATAACATTCCACAAAAATTGTATGCAGTTCACTGGTTTGTGAGGTGGTACCATCTACCAATCATTCTTTGGGGAATGATGTAATTAGAATAATTTTTTCTCAGGGTTTTAAACATCTAATTTTACCACCTTGGCAATACATCAAGTAACAAATTTGCAACCTTAAAGCAACCAAAGTTTGTTTAACTGTAAAAATGTAACGTGAAGTGTGTTTTTCTGTGAATTCAATACCGTGATCAAAGCTCTTAAATAGCAGCCAGGACAGAGAGGTATTTTTAAACCTTAATGCAACAACAGCAAAGCACAGTATAATGAAGTGCCAGTAAATTAGGTCTTTAACCATTCAATACTGCGCATTTTCACCTTCCTGCCCAGATCAATTTTCAGTTTTCAGCACTCTCGCATTTTGAGTGCCAGTTGCGCGGTCATGCAGTACTGTACCCAAATGAATTTTTATAATTTTTTCCCCTCAAATAGAGATTTCCTTTGGTGGTATTTGATCACCTCTGCGGTTTTTATTTCTTGCGCTATAAACAAAAGAAGAGTGACAAGTTTGAAAAAAACACCATATTTTTTACTTTGTGCTATAATAAATATCCTAATTATTTAGAAAAAAAAAAAAAAAATTTTTTCCTCAGTTTAGGCCGATGTGTATTCTTCTACGTATTGGTGGTAAAAAAAAACGCAAGGGCAGCAGCATTCCTGTACTTCACCTGAAGCTCTCCAGAGTCTCCTGGAATCCCTGCGTCTGGCTGTCCCAGCTCAACCCTCAGAGACGGCCCTACCTCGCACCCCAGCCCGGACCTCGACTCATCCCTATACCATCACCCCGAGAAGACCCCCAACGGCCCCTTCCTCCATTCGTAAAGGGACCCCAGCTAGTCCACCCCGAGATGTCGCAACAGACCGTTTACTATACTCTCCTCGCTGAATCCTGCTATCTACTCCTCTACTGAGTGCCATTGGAGGTACCTTGGCATGAGGTCTTGATCCAATTATTATATTTTTGCCTAACCTCTCATTCAAGGACCAAGGAGACTGTCCTGTGATGGGCTTTCCCCTCCTTTTTTTGTTTAGGGGGGAGTCCATGCAGTCCCCTATCACCCTCTGGGGTTGCACAGGCTCGAACCTTATTATTTCCTATTTTTTTTTTTGTTGTTGTTCCTGTTGTATATGTATTGTTACGTGGTCTAACCATTTTGTTCCTCTAATCAGTAACTGATTATTTTGACTGCGTATTGAGTTTGTTTGTAAGAATGTGTAGCTAGTCCCACGATTGCTAATAGTTTAATACTATCTGCTTTACTCGTGTGACGCCTTATTACCGTTTTATGACTTCTAAGTCTTATTTCCTAATATCCCGTTTGTGGCGGGAAGCTGTCATTGCTTCCCCCTAGTATGGTGTACACACCCTTCAGCTGGCTGGCCGGCTGGGGAGTCTGTGTACTATTTGGTCGGGCGACAGATTCCTGTTCTCCCCTCCATAACGTGCCTTTGTCTTTGCCCTACAAATCCCACTTCTCTCCTTCCACATCTCTATTCTTCTTTTCTTCCTCTTTTCCTTCCCTTTCTGTCATGTGTCGGTGGGACAGCGGGGTCCTGGGGACGCCCCTAAATATCTCCCCATTACCCTCTCGATGGCCCCCATAAATATACTTTCACTTAATGTTAAAGGCTTGAATTCTCCTAACAAACGGGTCAAGGCTTTCCAGTCTTTCGTGTCTCTGAAGGCTGGCATTGTGGCTCTTCAGGAAACCCATTTTTCCTCTAACACAACTCCAAAATATTTTAGCTCCCGATACCCCCAAGTTTTTACTGCCTCCGCACCCACGAAACAACGTGGTGTACTGATTGATATTCATCACACCCTCCCCTTTTCGGTAGTCTCAGAAATTTAAGACCCTGAAGGGCGCTATATTATTCTAGTGGGCCTACTCCAAGATGTAGAAACCACTTTGGTCTCTTATTATGCCCCTAATAACAATCCCACCCCCTTCTTTTCACATCTACTCCAGGTCCTACGGACCCATTGTAAGGGCACCCTGATTTTATGTGGTGATTCAAACCTAGTCTTGCAACCTCATTTAGACAAGTCCACCTATGCTCCTGAACAGTACGCCCCATCTCTACGGTTTCGGAAACTGCTCCAGCAAGCCTCTTTGCTTGACACCTGGCGTGAATGCCACCCGTCTAGGAAAAATTACACTTTTTACTCATATCCCCATAAATCCTTCTCCAGAATTGATCATATCTTTCTTTCAGTTGCATCCTCCCCGATTTTGATTGACTCTTCCATTCATCCCATACCATGGTCGGACCACTGCACAGTAATAAACTTCCATAGCTTCCCTGATTCCACAATCTAAAGATCGCTCATGGCGTATCAACGAAGCCCACCTCACTAATCAATCTTTCTTACTAGATATTCAAGTGGCCCTTAAGGACTATATACAAAATAACTCCACTCCCAATATCTCCCCTACCCTACTCTGGGAAACACATAAACCGGTGATCAGGGGCACCTGTATTTCAGTATCCACACACCTCAAAAGGGATAAAAAACTCCAACTGGCTAGGCTGGAACAGAAATTCCACCAGGTTTTCCTACAGTTTCAGTCCTCCCCAACGGAACCCAATAGGCTGGTGATGGAAAAATCTAGAGTTGAGTTGGACCTGCTACTGGCTGAATTGGCTGACAAGGCTATCCGTAGGTCCAACCACACTCTTTATATGAAAGCTAATAAGCCAGATACGTTGCTGGCTGTGCGCCTTAGATGCCCTGATAGAAACCAGGTCCCCATTAGACTCAAGATAGGTAAGCATGCTTACACAAGTAACCCCGTCAAGGTACTCCGTGAATTCCGCAACCGTCTTGAAGCCTTGTATAAGGCTAAATCAACTTTCTCTCCACAAGCGGCTGACCGGCTATTTCAAGACCTCTCCCTGCCCACAGTGACTGTCTCCGATAGGGAATCCCTTGAGGCACCCATTAAGTCGGAGGAAATACTTGCAGCTATTAAGATTCTCAAGCCACACAAGAGACCTGGCCCCGATGGACTTTCTGCCACGTACTACAAAAAATTTGCCCCCATTCTGACTCCTCTTCTTTGTAAATCCTTTAACGCCCTGCTGCAGAACCAGACATTTGGCCGAGACACTCTGACAGCTATAATAGCCATGATACCCAAACCCAACACTGATAATTCCCTGTGGTCTAATTTCAGACCTATTTCTTTACTAAACCTGGACATTAAGCTCCTAGCCAAAATTTTAGCCCTTCGTCTTAACCCTCTGATTGGCAGGTTGATAAATAAGGATCAGGTAGGCTTCATGCCCCGACGTCAAGCCAGTGACAACATCAGACGAGTTGTCTTGCTCCAGCACATAGCCAGGACCCGCAAAATCCCAGTGCACCTACTATCCCTTGATATTAGAAAAGCGTTCGACACAGTGTCCTGGCCCTACCTGGACTATATCCTCAAACGCTGGGGTTTCGGCCCACACTTCCTACAATGGGTGAACTCCCTTTATAACCAACCACAAGCCTATATAAAATACTCGGGTTTCCGCTCGGATACTTTTCCCATAGAAAGAGGAACTAGACAGGGCTGTCCCCTTTCTCCCCTTATTTTTGCTTTGACTATTGAGCCCCTCGCTGCCTTAATTAGAACCTGCCCAGACATAAAAGGACTAAAAATAGCTTCCACTTCCCTTAAGATCTGTGTATTTGCTGACGATGCACTCCTTTTCGTGACCTCCCCTCGAACAACCCTTCCGAACCTTATCCCTATTTTAGATAAATTCGCAGCTATTTTGGGCCTGTTAACCAACAGAAATCTAAAGCTTTGAATGTGTCTCTCCCACCCCTGGAATTGGCCCACATACAAAGTAGCTTCCCCTTTCTCTGGTCCACTTCCGCACTTCCATACTTAGGTGTAAAACTGACCGGTGACCCAACTGCTCTCTTTCGGGCTAACTACCTCCCCATGATATTACACCTAACCTCACTGTTAGCTTCCTGGAAATCCCTTTGTGTATCCTGGTTAGGTAGAATAACGGCAGTCAAAATGACTCTTCTGCCTAAACTCCTCTACTTGTACAGAGTTCTCCCAATCCCAGTTCCGTCCTACTTTCACCGAATCGTACAGTACCGGGTATTCAAGTACATATGGGGTCCAACCAAGCCCAGGGTCCCGAGATCCGTTCTTCTCCGTGATAGATGCAGGGGTGGTCTTGGTATACCTAACTTTATTCGCTATTACCAGGCTGCCCAGCTGGCTCAGATTACCCTGTTCCATGCTACCAGTGAAATCCCCCTATGGGTCAGCTTGGAAGCGATCGAGTTATATCCCCTACTGATCAATAATATATTATGGATTCCGCCCTCGGCTCGTGGCTCCATAACTAATCCTATCACAAAACACTCGTTAAAGATATGGGACAGGTTGCGTGGCCCCTTTGGGCTGATCTCTCTACATTCCCCTTTACTTTCCTTCTTTGGCCACCCCCGTTTCTATCCTGCCTTCACGGAACCTGGGTCTTTTCGCTATTGGTCCCAAACAGGCCTCCATAGAATACTTGATCCCGTCACTAGTACCTCTCTTAAACCTTTCTCGGTTCTTCAGGCCAAAAACGGTTTACCCTCAACTGAAGACTTCCGGTACCTCCAAATAGCCCACTTTGTCAAGACAACGATTGGCTCTTGCTCCTCCCTTGCAAATATGTCTTTCTTTGAAAAAATATGCTCCTCGAATCCTCACGCTCCGGATATCATTTCAACCATCTATACTCACCTAACCAACCTTTCAACCGCCCTTCCTCTCTATGCTGCGCAGTGGTTCAAGGACTTGCAACTGACTCTTGATGCGGAAGACTGGTCCCAAATATGGACCAATACCAAATCATCCACCCAAAATATAGTGGCTCTGGAGGCTAACTATAAAGTGCTCATGCGGTGGTATCTGGTCCCTGCTAGGATCTCCAAATTTCTACCAAATTACTCTCCAGTATGTTTCTGAGGCTGTGGAGAAAGGGGTACACATGCCCACATCTGGTGGACATGCCCGATAGTGCAACAATTCTGGCTAGCAGTATTTCAAATAGCTTCAACATTATTTCACGATACCCTAACTCCTGACCCGGCCCTTGCACTTTTAAATCATATACCGGGAGACTATACCAAATCCAAATGTCGTCTTCTCCTTCAGTTGACTACGGCTGCGAAGCAGACCATCGCCAAAGCCTGGAAAACTCCGAATCTACATATAGCTGAAACTAAAAACAGAGTGACCTGAGCCATGATCCATAGCAAGATTGAGGCAACATTACTAGATCGTGTCCCTTACCATTCTCGAATTTGGACCCCATGGGTAGATAACTTTCTTCCTCCAGACTTTGACACAAGCCTCCTTGTACCATAAACTCAGTCCATCCTGCAATTAATTAGTCTGATGGCCCTCTGGGGCCCCGTGTGGTCCCGCCGACACTGACTCCCTCCCTCCCTGCCCCCCTATCTAATGCTACCTTTTTTCTTCCTACTTTGTCCCCCCCTTCTCTCTCTCTTCTTAGCCTATGGCTACAATTTGTCTAACTGTGTTCCTTGTGCCATGAACAAGGTCCATCAATTGACAATCCCCCTTGCCCTGCGTTTTCCTCTACCCCTACATGGTAGGTTTGCTGTTTCACGTTGATGTTGGGTGGGGGGTTCTTCTCCTTCAAACTGGATGTCATCTTATTGAATGCGCCAATTTGCTCCCTTGTTCTAACCTAAAGTGCGCTAACAATGTGCTTAATGTTATGTAAACTCCGTGATATGTGTCATGTTTTCTCTTTTTTTCTTTCTTGTTGAAATGACGTTATGCGCCGCACTCGTGGACTTGAATACTTTCGTTTGTAACCTTTATTCTTATGCTATTCACAATAAAAAATTTGAACAGAAAAAAAAAACGCAATAAGCGAATATTGATTGGTTTGCGCAAAAGTTATAGCGTCTACTAAATAGGAGATAGATTTATGGCATTTTTATTATTATATATATTTTTTACTAGTAATGGCAGCGATCTGCGATTTTTATCATGACTGTGACATTGTAGCAGACACATCGGACACTTTTGACACTATTTTGGGACCATTCACATTTATACAGCAATCTGTGCTATAAAAATGCACAGATTATGGTATAAATGTCACTGGCAGGGAAGGGGTTAACACTAATTAATTTGACCGTCAGACTTTTTCTTCCCAAAAACTTTGAAAGAAGACTTGACACAAAATTGTCGGATCCAAGCGAATGAGAAGACACACACAGATCCAAGTCCCAGGTCTGTTACCGGCAACCGCGGGTGGCCGCAATCGCATAGGCTCCCAAGTGATGCGTGCACCCCCTAGACGCTGGGTAGCACAGAACGTCATATGATGCCCACCCAGGATAGGGGGTCCCTCCTGCAGACATGTTTCTACTATGGGCGGGGTAGGAAGTGGTTAAAAAGAAAATAATAAATATTTTCCTCTCCCACTGCCTGAACCACTGAATGCTGCTGTAATGAAGAGAAATCATTGTCCTAAGCTTCTTCAAAAACTGACACTTCCGGAAGTGTCAGGTTCCTGATCCACCTTGGCTCTCAGTGGTTCCACCTCCTAGGCAGTCACTTTGGTTTTCTGTTGTGACATAAAGGTTGTTGGGAAACAGTAAGTGCAGCACACATCCACATTCCCAGTAGTTTCTGAAGGTTACCTTGGTCTGCAAATTGTTTACCTCACACTGGCATTTGAAGGCCTGGGCGGCGGGAGAGGTAAGTACTCTCTAAAGTCTTTTGTTGATGACAAACTCACTTTAACCACTTCAGCCCTGGAAGGTTTCACCTCCTTCCTGACCAAAGCATTTTTTGCAATTTGGCACTGCGCTACTTTAACTGGTAATTGCGCGTTCATGCAACACTGTACCCAAACAAAATGTATGTCCTTTTTTCCCACAAATAGAGCTTTCTTTTGGTGGTATTTGATCATCTCTGCGTTTTTTTTATTTTTTGCGTTATAAACTAAAAAAAAAATTTTCAATTTTGAAAAAAATATATATTTTTTACTTCCTGCTATAAAACATATCCAATAAAAAAAAATTTAAAAACACGAATTTCTTCATCAATTTAGGCCAATATGTGTTTTGCTACATGTTTTTGGTGAAAAATCCCAATAAGCGTATATTGTCTGGTTTGCGCAAAGTTTATAGATTTTTAGCTGGACTGCGACATTGCGGCAGACAAATCTGACACTAAGTGTTACCTTTTGGGGACCAGTGACACCAATACAGAGATCAGTGCTAAAATAATGCACTGTCAATGTACTAATGACACTGGCACGAAGTAGAGAGGAGACATTGCTGGAAGTGACAGCAGAGGAGACTTGGAGGATTCCTTCGATCTGTATGCCATGGGAAGGGGTTAACATCTGGGGCATTCAAAGGGTTAAATGTGCTCCTAGGGAGTGCTTGCTAACTGTGTGGGGAACACTTTGACAAGGGGAATAGAGAGAATCTGTGTTCCTGCTTAGCAAAAACACAAGATTTCCATCTTCCCCTCTGACAGAACGGCAATCTGCCATTCTGCCTCTCTCGGGAGAGATCGCTGGGTGCCGGCTTCCAGATCGCTTTCAGACTGTCCCTCGTACTTTTACTGGAGATGGGCAGTCCGTTAGCATAAGATCACATACAGGTATGTCACGGCTTCTTCCACGTTCCCCAGTCCCGGAAAAAGCCACGCCGTACCTGTACGTGATCTTGCACTAATGGACCGCCCTGCCAGCAGTAAAAGAACATGGGACAGTCATAGGAAGTGTTTAAGGTGGTTCTAAAGTCAAATTGTTTTTTTTAAATCTTAATGCCTTCCCTGCATTAAGGTAAAAAATCTTGATTATGCCCCCCTCCATCCCTAAACACTTGTCTTCTCACTGATCCAGCCCTGTCCCAGCTGTAGTACTGCTCTTCTCACTTCCTACTTTCACAGAAGACACCGAGAGCAGTGGGAGGTATCAGACCCCGCTGCTGTCAATCAAACTCCTGTGAGCGGGGACATAACTTACTGGTGCTGTGTGTGTCTATAGATGCACACAGCCCATGTCAGGAGCATGCCCACACAGATGTCCCCATAGCATACAGCTTTGGGACACTTGTGGGGCCCCAGAGGAAGCAGAAGAGGACCGCGCTGGTAGGAGACTTCTAGCAGAGGATGCTTGGGACTACTCTGTGCAATATCGTTGCACAGAGCCACCAAGTATACCTTGCTTTAATACCTTGAACCCCACACTAGTGCGCAATGAGATCTCCGAAATGGAACCTTTACTGGCAGCTGTTTGAATTATGGCAACAGTTTCATAATTCACACAGGGAGCACAACTTAAAAGTTCATAAGCTCCCAGTAATCTGTGCCTTGGGGATTGCATCCAAAGGGTGCCAGAAAAAAAAGATTGGGTTGCACCACACCATGCTGGGTTGGTGACATCACAAGGGGTGGGGCCAACACGTGAGGTTGCCGGATGGCCCTGCCCCTTAGCTTTTTAAGAACTGTCAGACGGCGGGGCAGGCAGACAGTGGAAGCCTTCGGTGCTAGCAGAGCTTTTTTTCTTTCTTTTTTCAGGTCGGTGGTGGTGGCAGACGTTGTGATTAATGATATATCTACACCAGGGAACATTGTTTTAGTTTTTTTAATAAAGGAATTGTCAAAAACCGTGTCTGTGTTTTTATTTATTTTTGACACTTTAAAAAATAAAATAAAATTGGCGTAGAATTTCCCTTAAAATCTGTACCAGACCCAAAATGGCCTGGTATGAATTGGGGAGGGGGAACCAACCCCACTTTGTTTTTTTCATGATTTTTTATTCCAGGCAATGTTTCTTTTTACATTCATCTGTCAGTGGGGAAACCCACTGACAGCTGATGAGTCATACGCTGTTAAGGACACGGCAGCTGGCTGCCCGGCCTGCTCCTTAACAACCAGCTAATGTTAAAGATGCTGGTGCTTGCCGGCTCCAAAAAAATCACATCTGAACTGCATCTAAATTGCAGCTGCCTAGGAAATTTGCAGGGAAAACAGAGGGGAAATTCACGCCGGAAATGTGTGAACCTAGCCTTTTGGAACTACTACAGAGGGCAACTTTTTTTTATTTTAAACCCCTTCTGGAGGATATTTAAAAAAATACAATTGCCCCGAGTTGGCCATGGAGGTGTTCTCGGAGTTGGCAGATGAAAACCCTATATCAAAATTTTATATATTGCAGTTTATCAATCTTTTTGTCCCTGTTTTCTTTATTTACACTTTTATTTTCACCTGGTGATCCAGCCAGTATGTCTGTTTTTTTTCAATTTCCTTTAACAGACCACACTGTCCAGCTAAAGTGGTAGTTAGAGGGTCCAGACAAATCATTTAATGGTCAAATTTTATTAATTTATGAAAAACCTTTGTCCCAAAAAAAAAAGACTGTTGTAGATACTTAACCTCCTTAGCAGTAATCCCGAGTGTGGCTCGGGGTGAATTTTCAGTACCAAAAGTGGTAACCCCCGAGCCACACCCTCTGGATTGCATTGCAGGATCCAGGCAAAGTTACTTACTGCGATGTCTCCCTGCTGTATGTGCAAGCCATGTCTCTGCCAGATTTATCACGGAGCCGAGCTCCGTTCCCTGCTGTATGCGCAAGCCGTGTCTCCGCCGGATCTATCACGGAGCCGAGCTCCATTCCCTGCAAGCGCTGCGACGCACAGGGGAGGAGAATGGCTAATAATAAATGATAATTCAAAAACACAATACACATACAGATTACATTACTGTATCACATTATTCACATCCCTTTTGTCCCTAGTGGTTTGTCCAGTGCCCTGCATGCAGTTTTATATTATAAATACTGTTCTTTCTGCCTGGAAACTGGAGATTGTCCATAGCAACCAAAAAGTGTCCCTTTACATCAAAAGCGGTTTTAGACCAGCTAGAAAGCAGCGATAATAAATTAATATCACTTGCAGAATTGAGGGATAGTGATTTGTGGGGAGAAACGTCATCAAACACTGAAACACTGACAGCGACAATTCTGCAACTGAGCAAATTTCAGTGTTTTTGATTTGATTACATTATTGAATAATTTTTATTATTATTTTTTTATAATTATTTATAGTTATTTATTATATTATAATTTATGATTTAGTCTTTCAAACTTTATCATACCTGGGATGTCTACTAGACTCTGGTTTGGACAGATTTAAATGTGTTATTCCTAAGAATTACAGGCCTACAATATAAAACGCCAAATTTCCATGCAAAACATTGTACTGCTTTGAGCATCAAAAATCTGAAATAATCATACCGCCAGGGAGGTTAAAGTGGTTGTAAACCCTTATGCCGCGTACACACGGTCGAACTGTTTGACGTACTTAGTCCGTCATACAATCCGACGGACAATCCGGCGGACTTTCCACTGAACGGACTTGACACACACGGATACACAAACAGTCAGACGAAAGCTTGCGCGATGACGTACAGCACGTACGACGGGACTAGAAATAGGAAGTCCAAGACACAGCAAAGCCCTGTAAATCCTTTCTGGGCATGCGCCATTCTTAGTCCGTCGGACTAGCATACTGACGACCGTATTGTCCGCTGAAACCAAAGTACGACGGACAGATTTTTGGAAAAACCGAAATTCTTAGTACTCCGGACTGCACGCTGAAAAAGTCAGCTGAAGCCCACACACGAGCGGATTGTCCGCTGAAATGTGTTTCAACAGACTAAGTACGTCAAACAGTTTGACCGTGTGTACGCTGCATTACATATACTCAGTGAAGGGACTGGTCTCAGGTGATACACGGGGACAAAAACAAATCCTCCAGTGCACAAAGCAAGGTCCATAAAGACATGGATTAATGAGTTTGGGGTGGAGGAACTTGACTGGCCTGCCTCAACCCAATGGAACCCCTTTGGGATGAATTGGAGTGGAGACTGCGAGCCAGGTCTTCTCGTCCACATCAGTGCCTAACCTCACAAATACACTTCTGGAAGAATGGTCAAACATTCCCAAACACATACTCCTAAACCTTGTGGACAGCCTTCCCAGAAGAGTTGAAGCTGTTATAGCTGCAAAGGGTGGGCCAACTCAATCTTGAACCCTACAGACTAATTGCGCGTACAGCAATCAGAATATTCGACAGCCAAACGTGGATTTATTTCCGACAGATGTTGGCTGAAACTTCTCTTACATACACACGGTCACACAAATGTTTTCGTAAATTCCGATCGGCAAGAACGTGCTGACGTACAACACGTACAATAGGACTAGAAAAAGGAAGCCTAGAAAATGTCCGATGGAGCCTACACACGGTCGTAATTTCCAACAACAAGCTCACATCGAACATTTGTTGTCGGAAATTCCGATCGTGTGTAAATGGCATAAGACTGGGATGCCATTAAAGTTCATGTGCGTGTAAATTTTTCTTATTATGCAAATTCCTAATCATGAATTGGTTAAAGGGTTACAAAATATTTTTATTTCTCACCGTAATGCTAATTGGCTTTTGGGAAAATGAGGGTTGATTAGCTTCAGAAGGCACACTTGGGAACAAATTTGTGTATTTTTACATGCATTTTATGAGGTTTCCCTTCCTATTAGTACAGGTGATTATTTGAGAAAAAGCTGTAGATAAGCTAAGGAAAATGATCATTAGCCATGAAATAAAGCAAGTTCAAACCTGCTGCTGTTTGTCTGACTGGTGCTTTTTGTCTTAACCAATAAATGCATAGCAATATTTTTAATTAATGGAACATTTCCATGGCGATGCAATAAACACTCCATTACACAGTGAACAATTTAAATAGCTGTAATAACAAGGATATCAGTATATTTGGTAACAACAAAAAAACAGGTCAGTCATTTAAAACAAGTACGGAAAGCTGTGATGGGAAATAATGTAATTCCCATCCGTACTTCACAAATGGGATATTTCCTTTAATAGTTCAAATATTTTAAGCATGTGAATACCTTCACTGGCTTTATTTGCAATGTCATTGACCGGACATCGTTGACTGCACTTCTGGAAATTACGGTTCAACCAAATCAATAGGATGTTGAAATGGAACCTTTTCAGAGTTAACGGCTTTACCTTGTGGCGGTATAAGACTACTTAGATAAAATTCCACAATTATGTGTTGAACTAGCAATTTTCTATTATAGTTACTTGAGTCTTGATTAGATTTTAGTTGGGTCAGCTGGAAACTAATAAAGGAGTCACAGACAATAAAATTGGATAGTGGAACATTGCAGATGAAATATTTGCTCTGGGAAAACAAAAATCTTTAAAAGCCTTTGTATTAGTTAAAGTACTACTGAACCTGGTTTTAGATCTTCCTGTTTGTAATGCTAAATAAATCCTGAAGTATATAATGTACATGCTACATAATGATCCTGTTTGCTACTTGTTCTTTGACATTCTTGTTTAGAGATATAACAAAGTTCACTAAGGGCTAGTTTACACTTACGCTTCAAAACAAGACTTCAGACCAGAAGGGTATTTAGGTTTTGTGCTGCCCTAGGCCTGACAAAACTCATGCACCCCTAATTTAAAAATGACCCACCCTTTCCTGTCAAGGCCACACGATCCTGTTTAAGACATGCCCTATCATCTGTAAACCACACCCCTTCCTCTTTAGGCCCCACCTTTTCCATCAGTGCAGCCTACCAGTGCTCATCAGTGTAGCCTATCTGTGTTCATCAGTGCAACCTACCAGTGTTCATCAGTGCAGCCTCATCAGTGCACACCAGGGCAGGTTAACAGTGCTCGCCAGTGCGGCCTACCAATGCTCACTAGTTCAGGCCCATCAGTGCCACCTACCAGTGCTCATCAGTGCCGCCTAGTAGTGCTCATCAGTTCAGCCTACCAGTGCTCATCAGTGCAGCCTATCAGTGCTCACCAGTACAGCCTACCAGTGCTCACTAATGCAGCCTCATCAGGGCTCATCGGTGCAGCCTACCAGTGCCACCTACCAGTGCTCCTCAGTGCAGCCTATCAGTGCTCATCAGTGCAGCCTACCAGTTCTCACTAGTGCAGACCCATCAGTGCCCATCAGTACAGCCTACCAGTGCTCATCAGTGCCGCCTACCAGTGCTCATCAGTGCTGCCTAGCAGCGCTCATCAGTGCTACCTTATCAGTGCCGCCTCATCAGTGCAGCCTTGTCAGTTTCAAAATATCACAGCTTACTAGTGTGTATTAATTATGTTTTGATTATAACATTGAGCACTTTGCAGTACATGAATTTTTACTAAATGTGGACTGTTTAACGAGTTTGAATTGATTTCAGCATGGAGCACTTTGCACATGCTGAAATCAATGCAAACTCATTAAACAGTCTACTTTCAGTGAAAGTTCAAGACTGAAAAGTGCTTCATGCATGCTAGAATCAGTGCAAACATATTAAACAGTCCACTTTCAGTAAAAATGAATATACTGCAAAGTTTGCAGTACATGAACTTTCAATGAATGTTTCACTGATGTGCACTGTTTATTAAGTTTGTAGCACGCAATGGAGAACTTTATATGGACATCAGGACATGATGACTATAATAATCATAATTAACTGTACCTGCTGTCCTTGCCACCACCTGAGGGGATTCCTGTAATCAGGGGTCAAGTCCTGGGGAAAAAAGTGTGGGAACTCCCACCCAAGATCCACTCGCCCACAAAAAAAAAATGATACGCTCATATGCATGAACACTACAAAAGTGGTATTTTTCATCCAATTTTCGTATTGTGTGTATGAAGCTTAACTGTTAGTACATAAAAAAAACAATCCTCAATAAACATAAATACGGTAATTCTGTGAATAATCAGGTTTCATTCAATTGTGCTTCCATGCAAATGTGAACATCATGTTCTGATCTTTATTGGGGAATGTTATTTTGTATATAGAGTGTTTATGTGGTGAGTTTACACTTTTCATTGAACAGAGTTTGGATAACACAGGGTTAAATGGAAAGGTTATAAATTAACAGCACATTATCTGGACAGAATGCTTGGGGAGATAGTGATGTGTTCCTGCTTAGGAGATGTATGTTAGCTTGGGGAGCTGCAAACTCTGCAGGGCTCCAACACAAACTCGCTGCTACTCCAACCCTTCACATATTTCCACATAAACTTCCCTCCTGGCATTAAACTTTGCCGGGTATTGTGCTCAGCTTACCACCCCAAATTGATGTTCCTCCCTCAGCTCAGCCCTCTCCTTGCATGTCCTGTGAGCAGAATAGCTGTGCTCCTCCTCTAGGTTCTCTTATCATATGGCACTGAAGATAGAGGAGGGGGGATTCAGCGGGACACACAGAGCAAGTAAGCAGGAGACTGGGGGGGGGGGGAAGATGAGGAGACAGAAAAGGAGGGGAGAAGCGCATCACGAGAGGTCTGACTAAATACGTTCTCTTAGCAACAGAGACCTGATCTACACATCAGCTAGCTGCGATTGATAGGTAGATCGAAGAGGAAGCTGTAATGGGGCCCCAGGAGCCGGGACTCTGGAAGACGGGTGGGGGTTTTTTGTACGGGGGTGGCTTCTTTGCGACACCCCCACAAAGTGCCGCCCTCGGGCCTAGGCCTAGATAGAAAACTCCATCAGGCACGCTTTGTTAAAGCTCTCTGAACGCCAGTAAAAAGCTCCTGTCACTAAATAAAATGGTTAGCTTACAGTCCTGTATACACCTTGATTTTGCTTGGTGCTTCGGTGGGGCTTCAATGAGGCTTTGATGAGGCTTTGGTGGGGCTTCGATGGGGATTTGATGAGGCTTTGATGGAGCTTTGATGAGCCTTTGGTGGGGCTTCGATGAGGCTTTGGTGAGGCTTCATGGGGCTTCAGTGAGGCTTTGTTGGGGCTTCAGTGGGGTTTTAAGCGATCTTTGCCATTGACTTTTATGGAGGCATTGATGACTAAATAAAATAGTTAGCTTACAGTCCTGTATACACCTTGCTTTTGCTTGGTGCTTTGGTGGGGCTTTGATGAGGTTTTGGTGGGGCTTCAATGGGCCTTTGGTGGGGCTTCGATGAGGCTTTGGTGAGGTTTCGTTGGACTTCAATGCAGTTTCAGTCGGGCTTCAGTGGGGCTTCAAGCAAGCTATGCCATAGACTTCTATGTGTCAGGGCTGGGCTCAGCCCTTCCTTCTCAAAGCTGGCCGCTCAGCTGTCGGCTAATTGCCAGCTCCTTTCTCTCCATAGTGACTCACCTGTTGATGATATCCTGCTCGTCAGTCCTACCCAGATGATCCCTGTCTTGGCCTTGGTCACATCTCTAGAGACACCCTCCTGTGTTCCTGTTAAAGACTTGCTTGGCTGACATTCCTTTTGGCTCCAGATCCTGCTTGCTGTTCTACTACGCTCATCTCTGGCTCCCTGACGTTTTGACTTGTCTGACTATCTGTTCCGGTTCCTGAACTCTGGTGATGTTTTGACTACGTTTACTCTGTTTACCTTTTTATTATTATTTTTATTAAACAAGTGTGATTTAACTGTACTTCTGTCTCAGTCTGATTCATAGTTTCTGACACTATGGAGGCTTTGAAGACACTTTGAAGCACAACTAAAGCACGGGGTATAATTTTTGAAGCAAAGCAAAGCAAAGCAAAGCAAAGGCAAGGTGTAAACAGAACTGTAAGCTAACCATTTTATTTAGTGACATTGACTAGCATTCAGAGAGCTTTAACAAAGCCTGTCCAAAGTCTTGTTTTGAAGCAAGTGTAAGCTAGCCGTTAATGTGTGTTGAAGCCGAAGCAAGTATAAATGAGCCCTAAAGGTAAAACACACTTTTCCTGAGGTACATTGCGTGATATGTACATTATCGCAGTGCATATTTAAAGTACAAGGCGCAAACAATCAAAGTTCTGCTGTAACCCAAATAAGAATGTCCATAAAGCCTAGAGGCGATTCAGTTCGCATTGTGCGCTATACAAGTATTTCAATTATTCATGCATTCATAAAAAGTCCATAAACATGAATGAAATATGATATATTAGTCTATACACAGGGGGCTGCCACCACGTGGGAATAGAAGCCAGATTCCAGCAAGGCTGAGGATAAAACAAAGGGGAGAGGTGCGCCTCTAAGTGCGGGAGTAAAAGCCGGTTTAATCAAACATACAAGTGGTAACTCACATGTTAAAAGAATTTGACAGGTACATTTATAGATAATATCCTAAAGGTAAATATTGATGGGGGGTCAAGTCTCTCCGTTCCTGTCTCCGCAAGCGCTCGGGTCCCCACTAATAACCGCTGTGATGGAAAGCGGTGAGGGAGTCCTGAGCATGGCTTGACATGCAGGTAGCTGGATGGCGTGGGGAGTGCGGGGGAGTGCGACATGTTTCCAAGCATGCGCGTTGCCTGTGTTGTGGCAGCCGTGCTCCTTTTTCAAACATCTTTTTTATGCACAGTGCATGTTAATGCACCCCAGTGCACTGAAGCAGGGCAGTTTTGAAGCACCATAATACATGGTAACATACTACCTTAACCACTTCAGCCCTGGAAGGTTTTACCCCCTTAATGACCAGGCCATTTTTTGCAATTCCACTTTTTGGGTTCCAGTGACACCAATACGGTAATCAGTGCTAAAAAAATGCAATGTGTTGCCAACTTGTTCATTCCATGCTTAGAAGACTTGGTGCAGACCTTACAAATCATGGAGGTCATACAAACTACTAGATGTAGTAGTTTTTGTTGTATGGTGTATTCATTTTTGCCTCAACTAATTGAAGAAAACCGAAGATTTTTTATACGTTAGTTATATTATTAAAGAGGAGTTCAGCCCCCCCAACCCCCAGCAAAAAATTAAAAGTCAGCAGCTACACATACTGTAGCTGCTGACTTTTAATATTATACACTTACCTGTCCTTGAATTCAACGATATCGGCACCCCAGCCGATGTTTCCATCAGCTATCAGGTGCTGTACCCGTTTCACCCCAAAAGGTGTCAAAGTGGCACCGGAGGTGGGGAGGAGGCAAACTCCACTTAACCTTACTTTCATAAGCTAAACAAATATTCTATTAAACTCAGTTTTGTGAAAATTTGGGAAATTGTTCTTGTGTTCATTGATAAATTGATTCAAATCTTACATTTCAAAAGGGGTATATTAATTATATTAATTATTATTATTTTTATTTTTTTTGGAAAACTGGCCTCAGGCTGCCAAAATACCTGAAGAAGAGATTGGATGCAGCAACTGTTTGGCCAACAATTTTCAAGCAATCTCCTTAGAGACAAGTCAGTTGGATGATCTTTTGTCAAATGGAGCAGGCCAATGGGCTCTACCACTAAGGTGAATTTCATCCAGTTCCTTGGGAACCGGACAATATTTGTTCAGTGTATGGTCAGCTTGGTGACCTGACTACTCTTTAACCACTTGACCACTGGGCACTTAAAGCGGAGGTCCACCCTAAAGTGGAGCTTCCGCTCATTGGAACCCTCCCCCCCTCCGGCGCCACAATTGGCACCTTTCAGGGGGGAGGGGGGTGCAGGTACCTGTACAGTACAGGTATCTGCACCCACTTCCGGCGTAGATTCTGCAGAAGCTACACCCCTTTCCGCAGAATCTACGCCCCTTTCCGAAGGTCCCCCGCTGTCTGATGGGAAACACACGGATCCCAGAGACAGTGGGGTCCATCCTTATTGCGCAGCGCGACTCGCGCATGCGCAGTAGGGAACCGGGAAATGAAGCCGCAAGGCTCCACTTCCTGATTCCCATACCCAAGATGGCGGCGGCAGCACCCGAGAGATGATCGAGAGATCAGCTTCGGGTGCCGACATCGCGGGCGCGCTGGGCGGGTAAGTGTCATTATTTTAAAAGTCAGCAGCTGCAGTATATGTAGCTGCTGGCTTAAAAAAAAAAAAAAAAACGGCGGACTCCCGCTTTAAACACCCTTAATAACCAGACCAATTTTCAGCTTTCGGTGCTCTCACATTTTGAATGACAATTACTCAGTCATGCAACACTGGACCTATATGAAATTTTTGTCCTTTTTTTCACACAAATAGAGCTTTCTTTTGGTGGTATTTAATCACCAAATTACCAAATCGTTTTTTGTTTTTTTTGTGCTATAAAAGAAAAAAGACAGAAAATTCTGTAAAAAAATGAATTTTTCTTCGTTTCTGTTATAAAATTTAGCAGATTAGTAATTTTTCTTCATAAATTTTGGCCAAAATTTATACTACTACATATCTTTGGTAAAAATAAGTACAAATTGGTGGATATTATTTGGTCTTTGTGAAAGTTATAGAGTCCACAAGCTATGGTGCCAATATCTAAACATTGATCACACCTGAAGTACTGACGGCCTATTTCAATTCTTGAGACCCTAACATTCCAGAAAAGTACAAATACCCCCCAAATGACCCCTTTTTGGAAAGAAGACATTCCAAGGTATTTAGTAAGAGGCATGATGAGTTTTTTGAAGTTGTCATTTTTTCCCACAATTCTTTGCAAAATCAAGATTTTTTTTACTTTTTTTTTTTTCCACAAAATTGCCATATTATCAGTTTATTTCTCACACACAGCATATGCATACCACAAATTACACTCCAAAACACATTCTTCTATTACTCCCGAGTACGGCGATACCACATGTGTGTTTTCATATGTGGGCGGGACTTACGTATGCGTTCGCTTCTGCATGCGAGCACATGGGGACAGGGACGCTTTAAAAAAAATGTCTTGTTCATTTTACTTTATTTATTTTAGTTTGACCTTTTTTTCCCCAAAAATAAATTTTTTGATCACTTTTATTCCTATTACAAGGAATTTAAACATCCCCTGTAATAGGAATATGGCATGACAGGTCCTCTTTACAGTGAGATATGGGGTCAATAAGACCCCGCATCTCACCTCTAAGCTGGGAAGCCTGAAATAAAAAAAAAAGATTCTGGCTTTGATCCTATTGGCGAGTCAATAGAAGCACCGGAGGGCGGCGGGAGGGGGGGGGATGTCTATTGCTGGGTATTGCAGGGTATTACCGAGTATGGCTGGGTATGGCTGGGTATCTCCGAGTATGGTTGGGTATCTCCGGGTATGGCAATTTATGGCAGGGTATTGCAGAGTATTGGCAGGGTATTGCAGAGTATTGGCTGGAATTGTACTGCAGAGTATTGGCGGGTACTGCAGAGTATTGGAGGGTACTGCAGAGTATTAGCTGGTATTGCAGAGTATTAGCTGATATTGCAGAGTATTGGCAGGTATTGCAGAGTATTAACTGGTATTGCAAAGTATTGGCGGGTATTGCAGATTATTGGCGGGTATTGCAGAGTATTAGTGGGTATTGCAGAGTATTAGCTGGTATTGCAGAGTATTGTCTGGTATTGCAGAGTATTGGCTGGTATTGCAGAGTATTAGCTGGTATTGCAGAGTATTGGCTGGTATTGCAGAGTATTAGCGGGTATTGCAGAGTATTGGCTGGTATTGCAGAGTCTTAGCTGGTATTGCAGAGTATTGGTGGGTATTGCAGAGTATTGGCGGGTATTGCAGAGTATTGGCTGGTATTGCAGAGTATTAGCTGGTATTGCAGAGTATTAGATGGTATTGCAGAGTATTAGCGGGTATTGCAGAGTATTGGCTGGTATTACAGAGTATTAGCTGGTATTGCAGAGTATTGGCGGGTATTGCAGAGTATTAGCTGGTATTGCAGAGTATTAGCAGGTATTGCAGAGTATTGGCTGGTATTGCAGAGTATTGGCTGGTATTGCAGAGTTTTAGCTGGTATTGCAGAGTATTGGCTGGTATTGCAGAGTATTAGCTGGTATTGCAGAGTATTGGCGGGTATTGCAGAGTATTGGCGGGTATTGCAGAGTATTAGCGGGCATTGCAGAGTATTAGCGGGTATTGCAGAGTATTAGCGGGTGTTGCAGAGTATTGGTGGGTATTGCAGAGTATTGGTGGGTATTGCAGAGTATTAGTTGGCATTGCAGAGTATTGGTGGGTATTGCAGAGTATTAGCGGGCATTGCAGTGTATTGGCTGGTATTGCAGAGCATTGGCAGGGAATTGAGGGGTTTAATTTCAGTGAGCTGCGATGTGGGCACTGCAGATGCAGCCCACAGCGCTGCTGATACCGATCTCTTCCCCCTCCGCTGTACCGATCGGTACAGAGAGGGGGAGGGAGGAACCTGCATCATAACATGACGCTGGTTTGTTTACAAGTGATTACTCTGTCATTTGACAGAGTGATCACGTGGTAAACGGCCGTGATCCGTGATGCGTGGACCCGACGGTCATGGATGCTCTCGAGTGCGTGCCCCAGGGGGCGCGCGAGAGCAGAATTCTGGGAGGACGTCATATGACGGCCTCCCAGAGTTAAACAACCGCCCTGTAGCCGTCATTCGGCTATGGGCCGGTTGTTAAGTGGTTAATTCAGTTAGGTCACAACTGCCCCCAGCCTGTGATTGGACAGTGAAGAAGCAGAAACAGACTGATGAGTTCATCTCTCTGCTGTTTCTTCCTCTTAATATGTTCCTTGTTAGAACACCTGGTTGACTCCTAGTGCTGCCCCTATCTTCCTTATGCCGCATACACATGACCGGACTTTCCGGCAGACTAGGTCTGATGGTCTTCCTGACGGACTTTCGGGGGAGTTCCAACGGATCTTCCAAATGAACGGACTTGGCCACACACAAATGGACTAAGTCCGTTCGAAAGTCCATTCGTTTTTAACGTGATGACGTAAGACAGGACTAAAAAAGGAAGTTCAATAGCCAGTAGCCAATAGCTTCCCTTGCGTTGTATTTGGTCTGTCGGACCAGCACACAGACAAACGGTTTTCCCTATAGGAATTGAGTCCATCGGACAGAATTAAAACTTGTTCTGTTTCTAGGTTCGTCTGATTTTTTATGTGAAAAACTATTGGATTAGCCCACACACACGATTGGATTGTCCGACAGACTGATTCCGTCAGACCTAGTCATTATTCAATCTTCTTGTACAACTTTCCTTTAGATTTAACCAAACCATATAATATTAGCTCAAACCTAAACACTTTTTGTATTTGTATGCAATCAGGCAGGACCTACATAGTTTAAGGTAAATCTAAAGGAATATGAATAATAAAGTTGTATAATGTATGGCCAGCCTTAGTCTGAAATCAAATCAAATTCACATATTTATACCAATTGTATACTTTTATTAAATCTTTAAAGAATGTATAAAACTAGAACTTGTTTTTTTATTTTGGATAGAATAGTTGTATTGGCAGAAAAGAGAGAGATGTTTATTTTGTGAGACAATCTCTTCTCTTATATACACATTTAATTAATGAAAACTGTTGTGTCAAAAACAGCATCTCTGTGATCACTGAAGACAAATATGTGGTGCAATCGGTGTAATTATGCATTATGTTCATCAGATATGGGGTTATGTTTGTCCCCTATTAATATGCAATCCCAGGGCTTGACAAATTTGCTTAGAATCTAAGAGCCAGCTGAAAAAGTTAGGTGCCAGTTTTTTAAATCCTCTGACCAGCGCCCAGAACTGCATGTCTGGGGCATCGGGCAATAAGAATTGCACCTGCTTAATGACAAGCAAAAAAATAACATTATTTAAAAAAAAATTAAAAAATCAACTTTTGTTTGTTTGTTATAAGATTTTGCAAATAATTTTTTTTCTCCTTCACTTATGTGCCCTGATAGGCTGCACTAATGGGCACTGTTCAGCACTGATAGGCTGCAATAATGAGGCGGAATTGAGGTTGCAACTGATGGGTACTGACAGGTGGCAATGATGGGCACCAATAGACAGCACTGAGGTGCCACTGATGGGAACTGACAGGTGGTACTGATAGGCAGCACTAAGGTGGCACTGATAGGCAACACTGAGGTGGCACTGATGGGCACTGACAGGTGGTACTAATGGGCACTGATATGTGGCACTGATAGGCAGCACTAACATGTGGCATTGATAGGCAACACTGACAGGTGACACTGATGGGCACTAACAGGTGGTACTAATGGGCACTGATATGTGGCACTGATAGGCAGCACTAACATGTGGCACTGATAGACAACACTGACAGGTGGCACTGATGGGCAGCACTAAGGTGGCACTGATGAGCAGTACTGAGGTGGCACTGATGGGCAGCACTGAGTTGGCACTGATAGGCAACACTCAGGTGGCACTGATGGGCACTGACAGGTATCACTAATGGGCACTGACAGGTGGTACTAATGGGCACTGTTATGTGGCACTGATATGCAACACTAACATGTGGCACTGATAGGCAACACTGACAGGTGGCACTGATGGGCAGCACTAAGGTGGCACTGATGGGCAGCACTGAGGTGGCACTGACAGGTGGCACTGATGGGCAGCACTGAGGTGGCACTGATGGACAGCACCAATGCGCACTGAGATGGCACTGATAGGCAGCATTGAGCTGGTACTGACAGGGGGCACTGATGGGCAGCACTGAGGTGGCACTGATGAGTACTGACAAGCATCACTGCAGTGACACTGATGAGCACTGACAACCAGCGCTGAGGTGATAATGATGGGCACTGACAGGTGGCACTGATAGGCAGCACTGACAGGTGACACTGACAGGCAGAACTGAGATGGCACTGACAGATGACACTGACAGGTGGCACTGATGAGGTTGCACTCCTCATACACAATGGTGGTAAGGAACGGGCAACTGATCATGTCCGCAACCTCAACCCCAGCTGTCAAACTGGGAAGATGATGTTGGAGGTCGGCAGGCAGTGAGAGCACACCATGCTCATCCCACCACCGCCCACCGGAGGAGGGCGCTGGTTGGCACTGACAGGTGACACTGATGGGCAGCACTGAGGTGGCACTGACAAGTGGCACTGATGGGCAGCACCAATGAGCACTTAGATGGCACTAATAGGCAGCACTGAGGTGGTACTGACAGGTGGCACTGATGGGCAGCACTGAGGTGGCACTGATGAGCACTGACAAGCAGCACTGAGGTGGCACTGATGAGCACCGATGAGCAGCAGTGAGGTGGCAATGATGGGCATTGACAGGTGGCACTGATAGGCAGCACTGACAGGTGATACTGACAGGCAGAACTGAGATGGCACTGACAGGTGGCCTGATAGGCATCACTGATGAGGTGGTACTCCCCATCCACAACGGCGGTAAAGAACGGGCGACTGATCATGCCCGCAACCTCAGCCCCAGCTGTCAAACTGGGAAGATGATGTCGGAGGTGGGCGGGCAGTGGGAGCACGCCATGCTCATCACAGCACCGCCCACCAGAGGAGGGCACTGGTTCACAGAAAGGAGCCTCAATTTTGGCCAGCCCGATCCAAGTCTGCACACCCGCGGGCTGGGAGGCACTTTGCAGGAATCCCAGTTGCCAGGATGCAATTTCCAGGTGCCTGGGCTTTGTCGAGTCCTCTATTTGTAGAGGTTGGCAGAGTTACTAAGGTGGCAAAATGCTGAATATTTTGAAGTCTGTTTTGTATTGTACAGAATAAAAATAAAAACCTCCAGAAATAATTATTCATATAATCACTAGAATGCAGAGGAGAGATGAGTTCCTATGCAGCTGCAGATTGTTCTTTCTTATTTATAATACTAATGTGGCAGATGGCACTTAATAAATTATGCCTATTCAAAGAGTCATTGTCTGTTGTAAGGGGCTTTGAGAGCCTAAACATTAAGAAAGCTTTAGAGGAAAGCAAGCAACTTTTATCTTTCCCATTAACAGCAAGTAGTGCGAAAAACATCTTCAGTTCACATATTGAAGAGAGACAATACTTTACAATTAGGTGCGGGCTGCACATACCCCTCACTTAATCGACATGCAGCGTTTTAGAATAACCAGATATATTATACTTCCCGCCTTTGGAACTTGAGAAAGAAGGACACATTGGGATGGAGAAGATATGTGTTATGCTCTGCTGAAAATGACCTTGCTTAACGAAATATTGGACGTGGCTAAAAGGAGCATGGTGAAATATATTGTGAGCCTAGGTTGAACGACAGAAAGGAAAAGGAATGGGACTGTGTGAGGCATGTCACTGAATGGATACATTATTCATATTATTCATTGAATTGTTTATTATTTACAAATCACATTATAAAAAGTGTCAATCTGTGATAAAGGACACACTACACTATGATACACTTGTATGAATATACACTTATTATACAAAATAAAATACAACATGATTGGCAATACAGTTACATAAAAACACTCATCCATTCATAATGGTTCAATAAACATAAACAATTGCTCATGGTGAGCCAAACTTCTCTGGGCATCAGTTTGATGTATACTCGACACACATTTCATGGCTCATGTCAATCATCAGGAGTAAAATGCTCTGAAAATAAATCAGTGATATCTATAAATATAGGATGCCCTTTAAATGGAGAACCACCTCTCAAAAAAGGTCTATAACTTACAATGCGGCCTAATAGTGATCTCATGACGTTGGTGGGGACCCGCCCTTTACCGGGGATATAAGCTGCTTGGGCTGATTAGCTGACTATTTCACATGGGCCATTCACACAAGCGGGATTCCAGGCATGCATATGGCCATAGAATCATACACAAGGTAATTGAGTTTCACTCATACCTACGCACTGTCACAAACCATGAAATCAGGCCGACACTGAAGTACAGTTGAATCACATTTGTTTAATAATAAAAGTAAATAGAACAGAGTCCAGGAACCAGAACGGATAGTCAGACAAGCCAAACGTCAGGGAGACGGAGATGGGCATAGTAAAACAGCAAGCAGGATCTGGAGCCAGAAGGGATGTCAGCCAAGCAAGTCTTTTAACAGGAATGCAGGAGAACGTCTCTGTGATGTTGACTAAGGTGAAGGCAGAGATCCTCTGAGCTGGGTGGCTTAAGTAGGCAGGACTAATGAGCAAGATATCATCAACAGCTGAGTACCTGTGGAGAGATAGGAGCTGGAAATTAGCCTACAGCTGAGCAGCCAGCTCAGAGAAGGAAGGGCTGAGCCCAGCCCTAACACGCACAACACTCTTTGGGTTAATTTCAGTTTCACATTTCACAATTCACCACCATATGGTGTGTTTGGTTTTGGATTTATCTGTTGTGGGCGTATGTATAAACATTTTCCCTGTGAAAACAAAAAGTGTAGTGCTAAAGAAGTGAATATAAAAAGTCTCAAAATGAATTTTGAGCAAATATAAACAACCCGTGTTGAACCACAGAAAAGTCTCACACTTATTGTGAGATAAGTGTAAACAACATTATGTGCAATTTGTAATACCCAATGCAATACAAATACAACTGTACATAAGTGATATAATAGCAGTGGAATAACGTGACGTGGATCCTGACAAATAGACTATTATCAGTACATCAGTCTATAAAGGAGTCCTCATATAATGTTAGACAAAAATAGCCAATCTTCTCATGTAAACCTTGGATCAAGGCAGCAGAAGAACCAACGGCAGCAATCTGTTTGTCTGTAGTAATATCTGGAGACACAGCACTCTATAAATATAAGGTGGATACCCTTACTAGAAATGTTGGACCCACATGCCCCAAGGCAGTGGGTCTAAAATACTTGTAATCCCAGAGGGGTTATGTTCCAACTTCTGATGAAATAGATCACAGTATACAATCCTCCCATGGATGTCCTCGGTCTCAGATAGAGGTAAGTAATCCCAATGGTCGCCAGCCGATGTTTTCCACAGTCACGGGCGATGATATTTTGAGAAAAGAGGATGGGATAGAACGTACTTCACTCATTCAAAACTGGAGTTTGGATATATCGGGTTCTCGAAATATCATCGCCCGTGACTGTGGAAAACATCGGCTGGCGACCATTGGGATTACTTACCTCTATCTGAGACCGAGGACGTCCATGGGAGGATTGTATACTGTGATCCATTTCATCAGAAGTTGGAACATAACCCCTCTGGGATTACAAGCATTTTAGACCCACTGTCGTAGGGCATGTGGGTCCAACATTTCTGGTTCTGCTATAAGTTGCTGATTGCCGCCATTACTAGTATAAAAATAAATAAATAAATAAAAATTTCAGCATATATACCATAGTTTGTAGACCCTAGAACTTTTGCACAAACCAATCAATATATGCTTATTGGGGTATTTTTTTGTGTGTCATAAATACACAGCAGAATACATATTGGCCTACATTTATGAAGAAATTCGATTTTTTAATATTTTTTTATTAGATTTTTATCTATTTGCCTATAGCGCAAAAAAAAAAAAAAATATATGCAGCTGTGAACTAATACCAGCAAAAGAAAGCTCTATTTGTGGGAGAAAGAACATACATTTCATTTATGCACAGCATTGCGTGACCGCGCAATTGTTAGTTAAAGTAACGCAGTGCCTTAACCCAAAAAATGGCCTGGTCATGAAGGGGGGTAAATCTTTTGGAGGTCAAGTGGTTAAAGAGCACTATTTAGTGGATGATGCTGAACTAAAAAGGCTGATAGTGCACCTTGAATGCTTACTTCCAGTGTCTTTCCTTTCCATAAAAAAGATTGTATTTACTTGCAATGTGACTTTGAACTTGCTAAAGAATTTGACTGCTCCACGAAGAGTCAATTCCCATTAGAACCCCTCCCTCCTTGCATGTCATAGCTTTCCCTCTTCTGGAAGTGTTTAATTGCTCTCTGTGCTGGCCCAGCTCCTCCACCCTTCCATAACCTCCCTACAGAACCATTTCATATAGCTGCCAGGGAGGACAATATAGAGTATCACTTGTGTGACAGTTCTATGTTTGCTGAGGCTGGGGACACCACAATTAATACAGCAGCAGTCTTAGGTTTTTTGGTTGTCAACACATTGGAGGCTTTACAGGTAATAACATTAATACATTATGTTAAATGCACATATAGTATAATATTATGTAAAGATTTGTGTTAAAATGAACGGTCTGACAACTGACCCTGGAATTCATAAAGAGTGGTATAGACAGATTTTACACGTGTCTCTCAGGCATTCTGAAAGTGGCACAATGTGTATCAAATTTAAGTACTTGTCTAGAACATGTACATGAATTTGGTGCAATGCTTTTGCAAACATCTCAAGCATCTCTGAGGAGAACTGGCGGTCTAAGCTTGCTATTGAAGACATTTTCCCAACGTAACATCTTCAATTGAAGCTCATCAAGTTACAAAAAATAATGGTGTGGGTGTCCTCTCCAAAACTCATACCAGACCCTTATCCGAGCACGCAACCTGGTAGGCCAAAGGAAAAGCGGGGGCAAGAGAGGGTCCCCCACCTGAACCATACCAGGCCACATTCCCTCAACATGGGGGGGTGCTTTCTCACCCCCCTTTTCCTGTGGCCTGCCAGGTTGCGTGCTTGGATAAGGGTCTGGTATGGATTTTTTTTATGTTGGCGCAGGGTTCTCCCTTATATCCATGCAAGACCTGAAGGGCCTGGTAATGGAATGGGGGGGGGGGGGGGCACACCATATTTTTTATAGATTTTTTATCTATAGTGATCCGGCAATACATTACAGCCACGACCAGTTTTAAAAAAAAATTTCCTTTAGAAATGTCATTTTGCTGTGGTACTGTTATGAACATGGGTGTGCTACAAGATGCGCTACTTTACAGGCAGGCTAAGGAAACCTCCCAGGCACAATATTTAAAGGAATATTTCATTTTTATTGTTTTAATTTAAGCATTATTTGTCAGGGCAGGATTCAGCCCTTCCTTCTCTGAGCTGGCCGCTCAGCTGTCAGCTAATTGCCAGCTCCTATCTCTCCACAGTGACTCACCTGTTGATGATATCCTGCTCATCATTCCTGCCTACTTAAGCCATCCAGCCCAGATGATCTCTGCCTTCGCCTTGGTCACAGCTCTAGAAACGCTCTCCTGTGTTCCTGTTAAAGACTTTCTTGGCTGACATTATTTCTGGCTCCAGATCCTGCTTGCTGTTCTACTATGCTCATCTCTGGCTCCTTGACATTTTGGCTTGTCTGACAATCCGTTCTGGTTCCTGAACTCTGGGTATGTTTTGATTATGTTTACTCTGTTTACCTTTTTTATTAATATTAAACAAGTCAGATTTAACTGTACTTCTGTCTCAGTCTGATTCATGGTTTCTGACATTATTAAAAGCACTCAAAAAACGGCCGCATTTTTATGGCAATAACTTGCCATAAACAACTCTTCAGAGTTGTTCTCTCTCTCCCAGGGTATTTTTGTGATACCACTATATACTTATTTGGGATGATGCTAGCTGGGATCTGGATCCACCATATTGGATAAATAGTTAGGCTTCTATCTATGGTCCTTTTTGTGACTTAAGGATATTTTTTGGTCTATTCATTATGGTCCACGGCATACAAAATCTCCTATCTAATATCCCCTGTTCAATAAGATTTTGATGATCAGCTCACAGATGGCCTCTATATGTTTCGGCGGTATTGAGATGCGTTGCCCTTGAGTTTTTTCATATGTTTTTCTTTATTGGAAACCTTTTCCTGTCCAATCACTGAATGACTAACATGTATTTACGTGATCCTCCTGCAAGATAGTAAGATCCTTCTCTTCTTTGCAATTTCTGGACCTGATTTGTGTCCTGAAGAAGTTTATAACGAAACGTGTAGACACATTAGGGCTCACATCATGTATTGATTCCTATTTGTATATGTGATTTTTATTATTTCTTTCATGTCTTTGGTCTTTATACTATATGTACTTTTCAATAAATGTTAAATAATTTTTTGTACTGCCAGTGTTTGTTGTGCCTTTAAAGTCCGAACACGGGTTTTCTTTGAATTGCTTTTTTTTCTTTCTGTCACTAGAGGTAATAGAGAAAAAACTGATGTAGTTATTAAATGCAGCCAAATGCTAAATCACTTTGACAGGCAAAGCCCTGATGCTTCCAGTTTTCCACAGCTTTTTGTTAGGACCCATCCCAACAATTTCCTATTGACTCATAACTATGAAGGGCTGCCTCACTGGCTGATAGGGATGTGCAGGAAGCAACATGTACTGTAAGTGAAAAATCTTTGTCTGTCAGAACAGCGTGTTTTGTTAGAAAATGTTGGATATAGTATCAGATCTTCCTGATCTTTTCCAGCATCTGCACATTCCTTTTGTCCAGTGAGACAGCTAATCATAGTAATGAGCCAATAGGAATGTATTTGGGTAAGAAGGAGTGGGCAAACCCCCACACAACCCTGCCTCTGTGCCTATTTTGAAAAGTCCAATATTCAGGTGTTGAGTGGGCATTGAAAGTTCCACTTGCCTGCATTTTCTACAGTTAACTGGAACAAAAACACCTGCCTACCACATTAATAGCACATTAGAAACATTACAAAACAAAACCCATGGCAGCCTATGAATAAACTGTACATCCTCAAAATGCAGTAAGAAACTTGCCTAGTGTTGGGTGAAATGCGTTGGAATAGAAAGATACAGTTGAGGTTTTTTTAGGCTATCTGGAACGATAATTTATTTTTTACAACACTGGCGTAGTGTGCAGCTATGCTTTATTATATTGACCGCATTTATTATGTAGTCTGGACTAATTAATAGACACATTCTAGCTTTGCTTTAAAATGTGTTTAAGCTGTCAACTAATGTAATGTATAAAGAAAAAAGCTTATTTTATTAATAGTTTAAACTATTAGGAGGTTATTACAAGCTTCTAATTTCATAAACAGAAAATTGTCATAAGGAAATTGCAGAATTAATTAATCACTAATCTGTTTGTGGTATTACACATTAAGGATTTAGCAAACACTTTCTTTAAAACTCTGACCCCATTGATCTTTTCTCTGGCTGATTTAATTAATACTGCATTTGCATTTGTTAATTGGGTACATGCTTTATCAGCGGCATTATGTTTTAGTGCACACTAGTTGTAATCTTGTGCTTGAAATCTAAGTTATATCAAGTTAAACTCAGCAAATTATAAACAATTCTTAAATGTTATATGAACACAATGAAGATGATAAATTTTTTTCAGCTGAGACAGTTTTAAAAACTGTACACCACAGTCGTAGCCAACCTTTGAAAGGCAGAGATCTACCTGAGGCTGGGTTCACACCGGAGCGATGCGGGAACGCCGTGAATCCGCGGCGTTTTCCCGCATCGCATGCCTCCCGCCGGCAGTTCACACTGCCCTATGCAGACTGCTGGGAGTGTCAGTGAAATGTTAATGACACCCCCAGATCAGTTCGCATATCGCAGTGCGATCTGCAAACTCAGACAGGAATCGGATTGCATGGTGTGAACACCCATGCGATCCGATTCTGCTGCGGACCAAAAAAAGGGTCCCGTGCGAGTTTGCGGCGGGTGCGATGTGAATTCAGCCATACTATCTGTATGGCTGAACCCGCATCGCACAGAGATCGGATGTGATTTGCACTGCAGTGCGGTGTAAATCACATCCGGTTCTCGCTGCCGCAGCGGTGTGAACCCAGCCTTAAAAACATGGAGGAAATTAAAGATCTTTTTTTTTTAAAGAAATTTACTACCAAGGCCACAATAAAAAATAAATGATGGTGTGAAGAAAACTTGTAAAAAAATATAAAAAAACAAATATCACTGTAAGAATGTGAACTCAGCCTACCTTAAAGTGGTTCTAAATTCAGAAGGTTTTTTTATCTTAATGCATTCTATGCATTAAAGTGGTTGTAAAGGCAGAAGTTTTTTTTTATCTTAACCACTTGCCGACTGTCTCACACCAATATACATTGGTAGAATGGCACGACTGCGCAAAAAAATGTATGGGTACGTTCCCTCTAAGAGCTGCCAGAGGCGCTCACACCCGTTGCATGGCGGGGAACCTAATGTGCGTGGCCGGTGGGCACGATCGCCACCGGCCACCCACAATCGTGGGCACGAGAGCCAGCATGGGGATTTGTGTGTGCAAACACACAAATCCCTGTTCTGTCAGAGGAGAGGAGACACATTGTTTGTTCCTAGTAAGTAGGAACAGCGATATGTCTCCTCCCCATTGGCGTAGCGCGTGGGGTGCGGAGGGGGCCGTGGCCCCAGGTGCAACATTTAGGGGGCGAAATTCCACACCAGAGGGTGTCACTACTGGCTGCCTCCCCTAATTTCCTGTGTCCACGCACTCTGGTCGCCATGTACAGTGTCCGAAGCCCTGTGATTGGGCATATGGGGTCACGTGTGGCGGCGGGGCTGGCCTATCCGCGATCACTGTTGTTCATGGAATCCTGCCTCTGCACATGACCCCATACGCCCAATCATAGGGCCCCAGACAGTGAACATTCTAGAGTGCGGGGAACACTAGAAATGAAAATTGTGAGCTGCCGCTGTCTTCTTCTTCTCCTCCTTTGGACCATTGCAGGACAAAAAAAAGGTCAGAGACTACCTTGTGGGAGTAGAGTCATGTTGCTGGCCCCGGGGGGGGGGGGGGGGTGGACATGGTCTGGGGAGAGGGAGCATCTAGAGAGAGAGTAGAAGATCAGAGCCGTGTAGTGTCAGAATAGAAATAGGATAGGATAGGATAGGTGTAATGGTCAGTGTAGGAATCAGGTAGGTTAGTGTAGTGGTCAGTGTAGGAATCAGATTGGTCAGGTAGGTCAGTGTAGGAATCAGGTCGGTTAATGTAGTGGTCAGTGTAGGAATCAGGCTGGTCAGTACTATTGTAGGAAGGGAAGGAACTCGGAGAGTGCTAGAAGTCCACTGGTTAGTGGTTGCAAATGACTTGCCTTGCACCGGGCGCTGACAACTCATGCTACACCACTGCTCCTCTCCCAGTCAGTCCAATCCCCATACAGTTAGAACACATCTAGGGAACACTGTTAACCCCTTGATCGCCCCCTAGTGTTAACCCCTTCCCTACCAGTGACATTTACACAATAATCAGTGCATTTTTATAGCACTGATCTCTGTATAAGTGTCAATGGTCCCAAAAATGTGTCAAAAGTGTACAATCTGTCTGCCAGTACCACTAAAAATCTTAAATCACCGCCATCACTAGTAAAAATAAATTAAAAATAAAAATGCCGTAAAAATACCATACATTTGTTTGTAGACACTATAACATTTGAGTAAACCAATCAATATACACTTATTGCGTTTTTTTTTTTTTTTTTACCAAAAATATATAGAAGAATATACTGCATATTGTCCTAAACTTATGAAGAAATTAGTTTTTTTAAAAACATTGTTGGGGATATTTATTATAGCAAAAAAGTTAAAAAATAAATATATTTTTCAAAATTGTCTCTCTCTTTTTTTGTTTATAGCGCAAAAAATAAAAACCGCAGAGGTGATCAAATACAACCAAAAGAAAGCTCTATTTGAGGGGAAAAAAAGCCCGCAAACTTTGTTTGGGTACAGCACTGAATGACCATGAAATTGTCAGTTAAAGCGATGCAGTGCCAAACTGTAAAAAGTGCTCTGGTGAGGAAGGGGTTAAAATCTTCTGGGGCTGAAGTGGATAATGCATTCTGTGCATTCAAATAAAAATCCTTCTGTGCAGCAGCCCCCCCCCCCCCCCAGCACTCCCTAATACTTACCTGAGCCCAATCTCCATCCAGTGATCTCCACAAGTGCCTTGGCCATCCAGAACTCTCCCTTCTGATTGGCTGAGACACAGCAGCAGTGCCATTGGCTCCCACTGCTGTCAAAGTCAGTGAGCCAATGAGGAGAGAGAGGGGAAGGGGCCAAACTGCGGCTCCGTGTCTGAATGGATACACGGAGCTGCGGCTTGGCTTGGGTGCCCCTATAGCAAGCTGCATGCTGTGGGGGCACTCAACAGGAGGGAGGGGCCAGGAGCACCGAAGAGGGACCCAAAAAGAGGAGGGTCTGGGCTGCCCTTTGCAAAACCACTACACAGAGCAGGTACCCTGTTTCCCCGAAAATAAGACCTAGTGTGATTGTCGGTGTTGGCTGCAATATAAGCCCTACCCCTCAAATAAGCCCTACCCTGTTTCCCCGAAATTAAGCCCTACCCTGCAAATAAGACCTACAAGGACTCTAACTAGGGCTTATTTGGGGGGTAGGGCTTATATTGCAGCCATCACCGACAATCACGCTAGGTCTTATTTTCGGGGAAACAGGGTAAGTATAACATAGTTATTTTTATAGGAAAGAACTGAGACTTTACAATCACTTTAAGATTAAAAATCTTCTGTGTGCAGCAGCCATCCTCAGCTCCCATAATACTTACCTTAGCCCCATCTCAATCCAGCGATGTTGCACAAGAGACTCGGCTGCCCGTGACTCTCCCTCCTTATTGGCTGGGACAGCAGCATGATGCCTTTGGCTCCCACTGCATAGGTGCGATGCTACAGTTTACATTTTTGTTTTAATTTCAAGTAAACCACAGTGACAGGGCCACAGTAGATAGACACATTGCTTTTTGTAATATATATATATATTTTTTTTAACCGACAACTAATGCAGTGGCTTACAATATTGCCAATCACTTGGTTCCCAAAACATTTTAAAACACAATTAAAACAACACAGTGCTTTGTAGACCCCCTGAAGTTTTGTAATTTTCCCTGGTGAAACTAATTATGTTCTATAATTTCCAAAGATGACACTTCCCAGAATTGATAAGCTCTAAAAATGAAGAGACTAACCTGGTCCATGTTGACGACAACACCTCTAGTCTGACCAAATGGGAGGCACTTAAATGTGTCCTCCGAGGCATTTTAATTCAGCATGGCTCCAGGTTGAAAAAGGCCCGTACTGCTGAAATTTCCCGGCTATTTGCACTGATCTCTACCCTTGAGGATTCCCACAAGCGTTCTCCCGATCCTGGGATACTGGTAGAACTATCTAACGCTCGTCGGGATCTCCAACAGATTTTCACCGAGCGCTCTGTGATTGCCTGTGCTAGGGGCAGACATACTCACTACGCCCAAGCGAACAAATGTGGGAGACACCTTGCTCGCACAATTCACCCCCAACAACGTAGACAAAATATCTCCCACCTCATGTCCTCTACTCACGTCAAACGCACTAAAAATTTGGTTTCTGATTTCCGAGACTTTTACTCTTCCTTGTATAACCTTCTGGTAGCTCAGGCACCCGCCCCCTCTTCCCACTTTGACCTTTTACAATATGTACGGGACACCTCTTTACCTCAACTACCCCCAGACGCTGTGTCAGACCTGGAACGCCCGTTGACCACTTCAGATTTTTTGACTGCCATTAAGGGGCTTAAGCAGGGCAAGAGTCCAGGTCCCGATGGCTATACGCCTCTATTTTTCAAGCAATATGCCCAACAATTGGCCCCACTGATGGCACGGGCATTTGAGGAGGTTGGCGACGACCATCCGCTCTCTGCCGAACTCCTGCAAGCTCAAATAGTGGTGATCCCCAAACCTGGGAGAGATCCTACACTCTGCGGTAATTACCGCCCAATCTCCTTATTGAATGTTGACCTGAAACTTTATGCCAAAATTCTTGCCACGCGCCTAGCCCCCCTCCTTCCCTCTCTGATTCACGGGGACCAAGTGGGGTTTGTCCCTGGCCGTGAGGCCAGAGACAACACCACGAAAACACTACATCTGATCTCATATGCCAAGGCACACAACATCCCCACCTGCCTCTTGGCCTGTGATGCCGAGAAGGCATTCGACAGGGTGAGCTGGCAGTTCCTTCGGGCATCCCTGCAACAAATAGGCTTAGGCCCCAACTTACTTTCCAAGATTATGGCCCTCTACTCTCGCCCTACAGCTCGGGTCTCAGCTAACGGGGAATCATCCACGCCATTCCGAATTAGTAATGGTACCAGGCAGGGCTGTCCTCTTTCGCCCTTGCTGTTCGCAATCACAGTGGAGCACCTGGCACAAGCTATACACAACAATGCCTCTATTCACGGTATTCCCAGCCCCTCGGCTCCCCGCAAGCTGTCACTTTACGCTGATGACTTACTTTTGTATGTCACAAACCCCCACACTAGCCTACCGCATATTCTCGCGGAATTGGACCGCTTCGGTACCTATAGTAATTTTAAACTTAACATAGCAAAAACTGAAGCCCTGAACATTTCTCTGCCCGAGCGGGACCTGGCGGCCCTGCAAAGGAACTACCCGTTCCGGTGGCAACCACGCTCTATTAAATATCTAGGGACTGCAATCCCGAGAGATCTGCAGGACATTTACTCCTTGAACTATAGCCCCTTGTTGACCAACATTAAACGCTCCCTTGACTCCTGGTATAATTTAAAACTTACTTGGTGGGGGAGGATGAACGTCATTAAAATGGACATACTGCCCAAGATCCTGTATCTGTTCCAAACCCTCCCCATACTCCTCCCTCGGGCGTTCTTCCTCTCCCTCCGCTCTGAGATCATCAAATTTGTATGGCTACGCCACCCTCCTCGACTAAAACATAAGATCCTCTGTGCCCCTAAGCTCCGCGGGGGGACTGGCCTGCCTGACTTTCAACTGTATCACACAGCATCTCTATTATCCAGACTGTTGGAATGGTTCCCGAGACCCCTAACTAAAATCTCAGTGACTACGTTCCGCTCGCTTCGTGGGGTCTCCCCTCTGACGGTCGCAGTTCTGACCAAATGGTATACCATATCCAATACAACAGGCCTGTCCATGGACCCTAGCCCTCTCTCCTCCCTTTTTGACAACCCACTCCTTCCCACTCTCCTCTCGGCTAACCATGTTGGGGCATACCGCAGGGAAGACTGGCCCACGGCTACTCAATTTGTCCACCCTTCCACAGGTCGCCTAAGAGACCTGGCGACATCGACACTTTTACCGGGTTTGGATTGGCTCTCTGAGCGATCCATCAACCAATTTTGCAATTCGCTCATCCTATCCGGTAATACTCATAGACCGCTATTTGAGGAACTTTGCACTCTTCCCCGCACCCCGAAACACACGCTGTCTCTTCTCTACAAAGAACTCCAATCTCTTACTTACACCTCACTTCCTACCTATACGGACAAGTGGTCCGCTGACGTTGAGACCGAAATTACCCCATCGCATTGGCATACCTCCTTTATCCTTACCCACCAATCCTCTAGGTCAGGATTTACTCAAGAAAAGAATTACAAATTACTGTCACGGTGGTACAGAGTTCCAGTCTCGGTACGCAGGATGTTCCCCGGCTCAACGGATGTGTGCTGGCGGTGCCACGGAGCGACAGGTACATTCCTTCATATCTGGTGGGATTGTTCTAAGGTTCACCCTTTCTGGGATAAGGTCTTTGAAACGTATAATGCTATGTATCAGGATACCATGTCCCCCTCGCCCTTGGTTGCTTTATTGTCCATTATACCGGGCTCCATTAAAAGGCACAAAGCTTGCCTCCTTAGATTCCTCCTCTCTGCTGCCCGCCATAACATCACCCTTTATTGGAAGACAGACCGGGTCCCGTCGGTGGTTGGATGGGTTGAAATTCTTAATGAGATGATGGTCATGGAGGAGTTGCAGGCGAAGGTGGATGACAGATACGACAAGTTTACTGCCCTGTGGTCTATCTGGCGCCATCACTCTGCCTCACCGGGCTTCCTTAGTGGACTCTGATAGGACATTGACCTGTCCTGTATTTTAAATGTTTACCTAGGGCACCTCCCTGGGGGTCGCACGGCTCGCAAGCCTGTGTTCTCGTTTCCCTATGTGCGCCCTCTCCCTGCTGGTCCCCGTTTGTCTTCCCTCTCCCCCCATGTGACGACCCATGTTGGGCATTAGGTCCTCATCCCTGGTCTGCCCTGGAGGCTGTAGAATTACTCATAGTGATTTCGGTTTCGGGGTTCCTGTCTCCCTCTCTCCCTCTCCCTTGCCGTCCCCTGTCCCCTCCCCCCCTTTCTTACACCCCCCCTCCCCTCTCCCCCACCTACTGATTCCTTTCTTTGTTTCAACTGGTATTAATCAGCTCTGTTATTCTCGCAGTTCTTTATGCTTTTACACCTGTACCTTACTGTTTGTGTATTTTCGGAATTGTACTACCATTTTGTACTCCTTATTTGCACTGATTTTGTGATAATAAAATATATGTTCAACCTTAAAAAAGAAGAGACATGTGACTTCACGTATGTGGTATTGAGTGCAGTCACCTGTGTTTGCAAAACAATTGAATCAATGACAGTAAGGTTCACAAACACAAAAATGGTATGAAAAATGTTGTCCTCGAGAAGTTGCATGATCTATCTGTGTAATTCTACTTTGTGCAAGCGAGTTACAATGTGGCACAACTAAGGTAACAAGCCCTGGACCAGCTATCGATTTCCCTGTGGGGTGCTAATTGCTCCAAAGTGTTACTGCAGAGAGAAACTTTATGGATTAGACAGTTGGACACCACAACTCCTACAAGGCTTGGAAGAATCTGTTAATATGAACAGTTTCTTGTCAACTCATACTGTGTCATTGTTCTCACAGGTCGAGTGTGTATTATTACTTCAAACAAATAGCACAGCAACAAAGTTACATATCTGTAGCTTACTTCTGATTATACAGTATAACGTGTGTGAAATCATGGCCCTTACATTGTTGAGTAGAAGTAGTGCTGCAGTTAAGTGTATATTTGTGATACTTCATGTATTATGACACCTGGTTTCATATCTTTAACTTCATTTGTATAATTTATATTATGTATTAACCACTTTCAGACCGGACCATTTTGCTGGTAAATGACCAGAGGTCTTTTTACACTTTGGCACTGCGCTGCTTTAACTGGTAATTGCGCGGTCATGCAATGTTGTACCCAAACAAAATTTGCGTCCTTTTCTTCCCACAAATAGAGCTTTCTTTTGATGGTATTTGATTGCCTCTGCGATTTTTATTTTTTGCGATATAAACGTAAAAAGACCGCAAATTTTGAAAAAAAATGATATTTTCTACTTTTTGTTATTAGAAAAATCCAATAAACTCAATTTTAGTCATACATTTAGGCCAAAATGTATTCAGCCACATGTCTTTGGTAAAAAAAAAGTCAATAATTGTATATTTATTGGTTTGCGCAAAAGTTGTCACATCTACAAACTAAGGTACGTTTTCTGGAATTTACGCAGCTTTTAGTTTACGACTGCCTATCTCATTTCTTGAGGTGCTAAAATGGCAGGGCAGTACAAAACCCCCCCAAATGACCCCATTTTGGAAAGTAGACCCCCTAAGGAAATTGATAAGAGGCATGTTGAGCCCATTGAATATTTTATTTTTTTGCCTCAAGCGATTGAATAATGACAACAAAGTTGTCACTAAATGATATATTGCTCACACATGCTATGGGCGTATGTGAAGATGGCACAAAACCCCCACAAATGACCCCATTTTAGAAAGTAGATACCCCAAGCTATTTGCTGAGAGGCATGTTGAGTTCATGGAATATTTTATATTTTGCCACAAGTTGCGGGAAAATTACAAACTTTTTTTTTTTTTTTCACAAAGTTGTCACTAAATGATATATTGCTCATGCATGCCATGGGCATATGTGAAATGACACCCCAAAATAAATTCTGCTGCTTCTCCTGAGTACGGGGATACCACATATGTGGGACTTTTTGGGAGCCTAGCCGCGTACGGGGCCCCGAAAACCAAGCACCGCCTTCAGGCTTTCTAAGGGCGTAAATTTTTGAGTTCACTTCTCACTACCTATTACAGTTTTGAAGGCCATAAAATGCCAAGATGGCACAAAACCCCCACAAATGACCCCATTTTAGAAAGTAGACACCCCAAGCTATTTGCTGAGAGGCATGTTGAGTCCATGGAATATTTTATATTTTGCCACAAGTTGCGGGAAAATTACAAACTTTTTTTTTTTTTCACAAAGTTGTCACTAAATGATATATTGCTCACGCATGCCATGGGCATATGTGAAATGACACCCCAAAATAAATTCTGCTGCTTCTCCTGAGTACGGGGATACCACATATGTGGGACTTTTTGGGAGCCTAGCCGCGTACGGGGCCCCGAAAACCAAGCACCGCCTTCAGGCTTTCTAAGGGCGTTACAGTTTTGAAGGCCATAAAATGCCAAGATGGCACAAACCCCCCCCCAAATGACCCCATTTTGGAAAGTAGACACCCCTAAATTTAGGGGTACACTAGTGAGACTAGGTAATAAATGGCGGGTGCCCTGAAACTATAAAAAAATAACTAACCAACCAGCGTCACCTGTAACAGTTATATGGTGATCACTGGTGAAAGGGTTAACTAGGGGGCAATCAGGGGGCTTTATGCGGTAGTATATGGGGGTCCCTGGCGCTATAAAAAGCTGCGGCGAACCTAAATACCTACCTGCCTAACTAGCGTCACCTGTGACACTAATACAGCGATCAGAAAAACGATCGCTTATTAGGCTGGGTTCACACTGGAGCGATGCGGGAACGCCACGAATGCGCGGCGGGTTCCCGCATCGCATGCCTCCCGGCGGCAGTTCACACTGCCCTATGCGAACTGCTGGGAGTGTCAGTGAAATGTTACTGACACCCCCAGATCAGTTCGCATATCGCAGTGCGATCTGCAAACTCGGATCGCATGGTGTGAACACCCATGCGATCCGATTCTGCTGCGGGCCAAAAAAAGGGTCCCGTGCGAATTTGCGGCGGGTGCGGCGGGTGCGGCGGGTGCGGCGAATGGCTGAACTCGAATCGCACAGAGATCGGATGTGATTTGCACTGCAGTGCGGTGCGAATCACATCCGTTCTCATAAACCGCTGCAATGTAAACCCAGCCTTAGTGACACTGGCGACGGGGGGTGATCACGGGGTTAAACCTTTATTGGGGGGGTTAGGGGGGTACCTTAGAACTAAAGGGGGCTAACCCTAACTGCCCTAACAGTTATTAGTCACAAATGACACCCGCCTGGTGATCAGGGGGTTAAACCTTTATTAGGTAATAAATGGCGGGTGCCCTGAAACTATAAAAAAATAACTAACCAACCAGCGTCACCTGTAACAGTTATATGGTGATCACTGGTGAAAGGGTTAACTAGGGGGCAATCAGGGGGCTTTATGCGGTAGTATATGGGGGTCCCTGGCGCTATAAAAAGCTGCGGCGAACCTAAATACCTACCTGCCTAACTAGCGTCACCTGTGACACTAATGCGGCGATCAGAAAAATGATCGCTTATTAGGCTGGGTTCACACTGGAGCGATGCGGAAACACCGCGAATCCGCGGCGGGTTCCCGCATCGCATGCCTCCCGGCGGCAGTTCACACTGCCCTATGCGAACTGCTGGGAGTGTCAGTGAAATGTTACTGACACCCCCAGATCAGTTCGCATATCGCAGTGCGATCTGCAAACTCGGATCGCATGGTGTGAACACCCATGCGATCCGATTCTGCTGCGGGCCAAAAAAAGGGTCCCGTGCGAATTTGCGGCGGGTGCGGCGGGTGTGGCGGGTGCGGCGGGTGCGGCGAATGGCTGAACTCGAATCGCACAGAGATCGGATGTGATTTGCACTGCAGTGCGGTGCGAATCACATTCGTTCTCATAAACCGCTGCAATGTGAACCCAGCCTTAGTGACACTGGCGACGGGGGGTGATCACGGGGTTAAACCTTTATTGGGGGGGTTAGGTGGGTACATTAGAACTAAAGGGGGCTAACTCTAACTGCCCTAACAGTTATTACAGTCACAAATGACACCAATGCAAAAAAAAAAAAAATGACATTGGTGTCACTGTGACTGGGGGGCAGGGGTAATTGGGGGGGTGATCGGGGGGTAAAGGGGGGGTGTGAGTGTGCCTGGCATGTTCTACTGTGTGTGTAGAGTGTTGGTGCAACTCACCGATCCGCTCTCCTCCGTGTGGGAACGAAAAATACCGACACGGAGGAGAGAATACATCACTTCCTCTCCTGTGTTTACATTACAGGAGAGGAAGTGATGTCACGGGGGATTTCTATTCGTCGGGAGCGATCGCGAGGGGGTGGCCATGAATGAATGGCCGCCCCCTCGTCCCGGATCGCTCCCGGACGAAAACCGACCGCCGCAGGCACCGGGCGGGGGCCCGATCGGGCCCCCGACCCGCGGGAGGCAAGGGACGTACATGTAAGCCCTTATGCCTGCCCGTGCCATTCTGCCGACGTACATCGGCGTGCGGCGGTCGGCAACTGGTTAATATGTGAGGCAATGGATGGTAGGATTGTGGTGGGTGTATTTGTGGCAAGTAGGTTTTTCATATATACACATTAAAGGGCCCTATTGTCTCACAGAAGATGTTCTATTGAACGAAACGTATGTCAGGCAAGACAAGGAATAGTGGTGACATCTTAGCACTTGGGGAGAGTATTTGACTGATGTTTTTCCGCTATGCCTCTGTAACTTATCTTTGCTGTAATAGATCTCCTATTAAACTCTTGTTCTTTTAACCGAATGCTGTACAATGAGTTTGCTTCCTCTTCTCTCTGGCATACTGCATGATCGGTTCTAAGGCTCCTATATAACCATTATATGCATTGCTGGTGTCCCATAACAGGCTGAACAGTTAAGCTGGCTTATACATGAAGTGAGGGATGAATATTCACTAACGCGCATACAGGCCTTGAAAGGTCTTAATATCTGGCAAGAACATATTTTTGTCTTATCTATCCCTTGGGGAGCATGAAGTGTTACACCTGTCATTAATTGGATGGATACCACCCTTTTTAAAAAAAATTCACCTAAGGATTTGCTGGTGTTTGGACACTTTTATCACATATATATATATATATAAGATTTTATCACTATATCACAATTTTGACAGAACACCATTTTCTTTACTTATCTGTTTGCATAGTAAAGGGCACCATGGTTTATGGCTCATGTAGAAAAAACAAACTTTGTTTCTGTTCTGAGTGCCTGGAGTCCAGAGGCTTTGAAGAGCTTAGGGTGAAAAAGCCTCCTTTCCTTGATCCACATCTTACTTGGTAGCCAGACCTCGTTATCAGTCTTAACATTTTACAGTCTTTTTATGTGTGAGCTCTCTGATAATCAGGGCTCTATCTCACTTTCTTTACTGTGAGAGCCTGCTGCTTTGTGAAAAGGCTGACTGCTGACACAGCACTAAAATATGACAAGTGCTGCTGGTATTCTTTGGGAAACCCGATTAGGGAGCACCCTGTTAGTCAGTTAGCCATTATATACAGTGAATGGTGCATGCACTCCTTGTGAAGAAGGATAAGAGAGTAATGAGGGAGTTTTGCTGCTCTATATGTTAGACAGAAATTGGTTCTGGTGAGTTTGCACCCTGTATGTTTGGTGGAGGCAATTACACAAAGGTGGAAGTTCCCACACAGTCGATTATCTTTGTATTTATATGAACTTTACTATTTGTTTATGCTTTAAAGCAGCGGTCCCCAACCTTTTTGGCACCTTAACCAGCTGCGTGTAAGAAAATGATGCCAAGGTCCGGCGATGCAGGTTTTTGCGGGCAATTTGTTGGGGCAATGGCTGGTGTTCTCGTTTTAATCATCACAGCGCCATGGTCGATATGGTGTCAGGATAATTGAAGCACATTATTTCTATTATTAAATTGTAATATAAAATTAAATCGTTCAACCCACCATAATGCAGAATCAGTGGGAGCCCTGAGTGTGTCACGTGCCACTGTCACCTACAGTACCACCAGATGCAGCTTTTCACTTACCATGTCACCTGCCACCAGATGCAGCTTGTCACTTGACATCTCACCTGACACCAAGTGTGCAATCTTATGGAAACCTATAATAAATAGCTTTTAGTACTGGATTACCTTTGTTTCTTTGTATCTTTGTTCTTTGCTTGTGACGAGCAAACATCTAGAGGGATTACATGCAGAGAGCTGACAACACCCATTGCAAGCCAAGTGTATAACCCAGGATCATCTGACGGAGTGTATGCAGTGAGCAGACATCATCCATTGACAGATAAGCATATAACCCAGTATCATCTGGTAAGTGCATTTCCTATGGGGATTGTTACTCGTGCAGTGTGGAGGAGGCGATTGTTTTGAATTACTATCTGCAACATTGTTTCTGTGATGGACAATCCTACATTTACATCTGCCTCGTTTTATATATAATATGGACTTCATAATTATTTAACTATTTTAGTGAACTTTTAACAAATCCTAAAACGTTTGGATTATTTTAGCGCTGCTAATGTTATGGTATTTGTTGCTGTGACATATTTCTGCTTGCCATGTCACCTGTCACCAGATGCAACTAGTCACTGTTGCAGCCTACCAGCATATGTGGATTGTCAATATTTTGCTACCAGATGTGGATTGTCGCTGTTTTGGCCTGCTACCAGATGTGGATTGTAACTGTTACCTGCCACCAAAAAATAGCAGTAATTAATTTAAATGTAAAATCATGCTCCCCCCCAGCATTGCAGAGTACAGTACTTACAGGTCCTGACAGCCTCTCCTCAGCGCGGATAAACTAGCTAGCTAGCACATGGGTATTCTGAGCTGTCCCAGAGTAAGGGCGGGCAGTGAGAGATGATTTTATTCTCTCTCTGCTCAGCCATGGATGCTCCTCTATGCAGAGCAGCTTTCACGGCCCTGTAAGTAAGGGTGGAACAGCGGTGTGGGCAATGAGAAGTGATGTAATCTCCTTGCTCGGGCATGGCACTGCTGACAGAATCTCCCTTGCGGCGTGGCCTTGCAGCAGAGGCACCACAGCCTGGTGTTGGGCCACATCCCGGGGTTGATGACCTCTGCTTTAAAGGACTATTTTTTGCCACCATATATGTGGTGTAACACCACATAACTGCAGTTTTGTCTATAGTATTAATTGCCAATATTCCCTTTAATTCAACCCTTATTTGAGATATATGAAATTATTTCATTATTTAGAATGCTGCATTTACCTAAGTTGAAGTTATTGACCTTTATAAACAACAATTTTAGCAAAGCAACAAAGAATATCCTGATAGACATAAGAAGAAGCCAAGAAATCAGTGTTTTGGCTGAAAACTAAAATCAAATATTCAGCAACAGTTTTTCATAATTACTTAGCCATATATCTTTTACATGTTTAGACCTGGCTATAATATATCAATAAACTTGCCACTTAAGTAATAGCACAACTGTCTATTAAGTCCAATCACTGGAAGCGGGAGGGGATCCTAGGATGGGAACTATCCCTATCCATATTGAAACTACTACAGTCCCAAGCACATGCACTGGTGCTACATACCAAATGTGTAACATTTCATTTACCCTTCAGTGGGTAATCAGTGCTGGTGGTGTAATTGACAGGTATGTACTTATGTTTTGGACCTGCCCAGGTATCTTCTATTAGGAGGAAGTTAATGCCTTGCTAACACAACTGGCAGGCTTCCCTGTCTCCCTGGCTTCTCTCCCTCAGCTGCTAAGTGTAAGCTTTTGTGGGCACACAAACTCACTAAAAAGCTGATCTAACATATCTTAACAGCAAGTTGGTGTCCCATAGCTCTCAAGTGAAAACAAGTGACCCTTTCCACTAAGAAATTGAATATATGGAATTACTACAGTATAATGCCCAGATGTAATCCCCCTTTCACCTTGGCAGCCAGACCCTTGGTTTCTCTTCTCTATTCTTCCCTATTCTTTCCCCTGTGACCTTTCCCTGTGTCTCTTCTATTTGCTGTTTTTTTTATATACCTGTTGTCCTCTAGGTAGGTCTTTGAAGTAACAGACAAGATGCCCTGTGCTTTGATACTAGACAGTGGCCTGTCCTAAGGGGTGAAGATACCACAGTGGAGAGAGATTTTCTCTATTTCTCCTGCATTCTCCTCAAGAGTTTCCCTTTCATATTTTATAGTCAACACCTGCCTTCCACATTAATCTGATGGGCATAGGGCATGGGCTAAACTCTGCTTTCTTCCTCCCCTCCCCGAAAATTTTAAAATTCAAAAATTCAAAATAACTAACGAGTAACAACTAACTATTCAATTATAGATATTGGAATTTGGCTGTTTATGAATGTAGCGAATATAAATGTATCCAAAGTTAGGAATTATCTGAAATAACGAATCTAAATGAATGGAATGCAACTAATTAATAACAATAAATAATAATGAAAAGTTATTATTATTATTATTTATTATTATTATTATTATATTATTATATTATATTATTATAAATTATTATTAATTTGCTATGTTCCATTCATTTAGATTCCGCATTCGTTGTTTCGAATAATACCTAACTTCAGATAAATTCATATTCGCTATGCTCACTAAGAGCCAAATCCGAAAAGAAATTGCAATACCTATAATTTATTCTTTAGTAATGGGTATTATTATTAGTTAGGTATCATTTGGGATTTTTAAGTGTTCGAATTTTTGGATTTTCGCCCTTATTTTCGGATTTTCGTTCTTTTGAATTTTAAGATTTTCATTCTTATTTTCGAAAGTTAGAATTTTTCAAATTTTTGGATTTTTGAGTTTTCAAATTTCCGATTATTCGAATTTAGGAATTTAGGAATTTTCGATTACACAAATTTTAATTCTTGGAAAAATTTATTAAATGGGTTTAAACTAATTTGGAACAAAACTAATTGCACATGTCTAGTGTTAGGTAGAAAGGTAGAAACAGTGTGCATTTGGTGCATTTAGTATTGGTCTGAAATCAGTTTGTCTCAGACGGTGGCGTCGACAGGGGGGGGGGCTCACCATGGCTGAAGCCCCAAGTGGGTCCCCAAAAAGCCCCATGTCTCGAGTGGGCACCGTTCTATTAATAGCCCTGAGCGCCGCCAAGTGAGGACCGCTCTTAATCCGAGCGCCGTTGAGAGCGGCCGAGTCACATAGAAGGTCCCGCCTTCTGGAGCCTGCATCGCTGATGGACATCTCACTGGTCCAATGGTGGGACTGTGGGGTGTGTGACGTCCATCATAGGCACTGCAGGCTCCAGAAGGCAGGAATTACAATGCAGTCACCACATGAGATCCCCACTTGGCTCTCCTCCTCTCCTCTGCCTGATGTGATGATGGGTGCGCACCGCACACCATGGCTGAGCTGCTGTGCAGGACACATGAAGTCTCCTGGTCAGGTAGGTCCGCATGTGTCACTACCATCAGTGTATGTAGGTTAGTGTATGTCAGGTAGGTTAGTGTATTTCAGGTAGGTCAGTGTGTGTCAGGTAGGTCAGTGTATGTCAGGTAGATCAGTGCATGTCAGGAAGGTCAGTGCATGTCAGGTAGGTACATTCATGTCAGGTAGGTCAGTGTATGTCAGGTAGGTACATTCATGTCAGGTAGGTCAGTGTATGTCAGGTAGATCAGTGCATGTCAGGTAGGTAGGTCAGTTTATCAGGCAGGTAGGTCAGTGCGTCAGGCAGGTGAGTTTAGTGGTCAGCTGATGTACCCTGACCTTTCCTCTCCTCCATTGCCTTCATGCGCTCCTGAGTCCTGAATTGTCAAAATTTCACATATAAAAAAGAATGCTTGTAGTTGTCGATCCCAGATTCACTTCATACATGTGTTATGTCAGTGGCCATGTGGTGGGACTATGTGTGCACAGCTATTAATTATTTTGTGGCTGGAAATATGACCTGTAGGTTTTTAAAGTTTGCCTGCCATTGAAGTCAATGGGGCCCACCGCAAACTTTGCGGTTCGCAAACTTTCGGCCGCGTTCGCGGTTCGCATTCGCGAAACGTCCCGTCGGAAGTTCGTCCATCTCTATGCACCAAACAGCAATCATCTGTGATGCAGGAAACGCACACAGAACATGCTTCTCCCACTCCATGTTTATGTGTGAACTGGCTCTTAAGCCCCATTCACACTATCAGATTTTCTGATGATTTTTGTATTCAGATTTACCAAAATCATGTAGTGCAAGGGCCTGCCTGATTGCATACACATTGTAACTCCTAAGGTTTGACCTCATAATATATGGTTTTGGTAAATCTGAAGGAAAAAATCAGCAGAAAATTTGGTAGCGTGTATGGGGCTTAAGTCTTGTCTGCTGCGTGAGTTTCTGTGCAGGCAGTGAGAAAAGTGCACAAGGATTCCAGCTCACAGGATAGCTTGGAGAATCCCAGAAGTATGTGGGCAATTGTCTATATTTACTACACAACTCTGAAGCCTCAAACACACGATAGGAGTTTCCAACGGGAATTGTGTGATGACAGGCTGTTGGCGGAAAATCTGACCGTTTGTACGCTCCATCGGACAATTCTTGGCGGATTTTCTGACAAATGTTGGATGTCAGGCTGTTCAATTTTCCGCAGACAACGGTCTGTTGTCAGATTTTCCGAGCATGTGTACACAAGTCCAAAGTACAAACACGCATGCTCAGAAGCAAGGATGAGCCAGAAATGGTCAGTCTTGTAAACTAGCGTTCGTAATGGAGAATTAACATTCATGACACGGCAAATAATGAAATCTCGAAATGCAGCGCATATTCTCTTCTTCTTTAATAATGGGATAATAATGAAGCTGCTTTGCTGGTGCTACTGGTGGAGTTTTTGCAACCAATTTTTCAAAGGCTTTTTTTTCTAGTGATAGCAAGAATAATATTATTATGCTTGTTATTATTATTTATTTTTTTTGGTGCAAGTTACCACAACACCATTATCCCGTAGTTTTTAAGATCAAAGATACAACTATGTTTGTGTCCCTTGTTAATTTTACATTGTATATTTTAAAATGTAACTGTCTGCTCCCAAACCATCATTTGAAGTAAAACACATAGCCAAGCATTATTCTACACAATTTTTTTTTTTATTGTGCATTAAAAAAAAAAAAAAAAAAATTAGACATGCTATCTGCTAATAGAACTTAACCAAAAAGTGCATTATATGCATCCAAAAATATAGAAAATATACCAAATCAAATCATTATTCAACCAAAAAATTAAATAAAAGTCTCATGCATGTGTCATGCGTGTTAATATAGGGGATCAACAATGCCAAGAGTTGGGGAAAGCAGGGGTCCGTCATCCGTAGATAATTCTGAAAATCATCTGGATTATTCTCCTGGAGCTCCCGCAGCAAAGGCATATGACATAATTGGTCACCACTAATAAAGCAACCAATTTTTGGTCCAAGAACTCCTCCTCCTCCTCCTGTTCAAGGACTGGACTTGGTCAAAGCAATAACTCCAAGACTAATAATAAATAAAACATTATCTCCTCCAATTCCGCAACATGGCTGGTTGACGAATGCCTGCTTTGAAACTAACGGAAAAGCACAAACTGAAAAGCGTGAATCAACACTCACCAAACTTCTTCTTACACAAAATCTGAAGGAGCCCAAAGGGTGGCGCTAAAGAGCTGAAGAACCATGTAATACGTCACTACGCTCTTGTTTGTTGGTCGACAATTGTGTGCCATTTGTATGCAAGACAAGTTTGGGGCCAACGCCATTCGGACAAAAGCCAGCGGTTTTACCTGTGGAAAATCCGGTCGTGTGTACAAGGCTTTAGAATATTAGATTTGATTTTATGCGAGATTTGTATCTGCCTGTGTTGTCCAGCCAGCTAGATTTGGGTGTATCCCCCTCTAGTGGTGGCTGGTAGCATTGCAGGCTGTGATCATTGATTTACATCCTTGTTTAACCTTCCCCAAAAAAGCTATTTCTTTATTGCTCCTCCACCAAACAAGCGTCTCCCTTTGACTAGCATTGTGCTGCATGCATGATCTTGAAAAAGGCAAGTATAATTTAGGATTGCATAAGTCATTAAAATACAGGTGTTTTAAAAATGTTTTAGGAATTACTCCACCACCGCCATCACCTTACCTATTTTTGTGAAGTCAGACCACAGATGCATCTTATTTCTGCTTTACACTGCCCAACCTTTCACTGTGACTAGCAGTGTTTATATTTAGTGCTGGCATTTATGAGATTTCTTATGCCGCGTACACACGATCAGATTATCTGGCGGACTTGGTTCGGCGGACCAGAGTCCGCCGGAAAATCCACCCATGTGCGTGTGTGGGCCACGGCATTTTTTTTGTTCCCAAAAGTCCAGCGGACTTAGAAAGAAGTCTTGACTCAAAATTGTCCACCGGACTCGGCAGTCCGCCCGTCTGTGTGCTAGCCCGCCGGACTTTTGAAATGAACGGACTTGCCCACACATGGAGTAAAGTTTGTTCATTTTAAACGTGGCTCCAGGTAGATGGAACTAGCGAAGGAACTCAATGTCGCCACCTCCATCTGCGAGATTGACACCTCGCTAGCCCCTTCACCTTGTATGGATTTAAAGGGGAACCCCTACGCCGGAAAAATACCGTGGGGGTCCCCCCAAAGTCCACACCAGACCATTATCCGAGCATGCAGCCCCACCGGTCAGGAAAGGGGGTGGAGACGAGCGAGCACCCCCCCTCCTGAGCTGTACCAGGCCGCGTGCCCTCAACATGAAGAAGAAGCAGGGAGAAGACCCCCGGAGCTGTCTAATAAAGTATTTTAAAAACCTGTGTTGTGTTTTTTTATTAACACTTTTTTCCTCCCAGGAGAATGGGTAGGGGTACATTTTACCCCATACTCATTCACATAGGGTGGGGGGCTGGAATCTGGGGGCCCCCTTATTAAAGGGGGCTCCCAGATTCTGATAAGCCCCCCGCCCACAGACCCTGACAACCAATGGCCAGGGTTGTTGGGAAGAGGCCCTTGTCCTCATCAACATGGGGACAAGGTGCTTTAGGGTGGGGGGGCTTCAGGGCCTCCCTTTCCCCAAAGCACCCCCCATGTTGAGGGCATGTGCCCTAGTACGGCTCAGGAGGGGGGACGCTCGCTTGTCCCCACCCCCTTTCCTGACTGGCCGGGCTGCATGCTCTGAGAAGGGTCTGGTATTGACTTTGGGGGGACCCCCATGCCGTTTTTTCAGTGTAGGGGTTCCCCTTTAAATCCATACCAGGTAAAGGGGCTAACGAGGTGTCAATCTCGCGGATGGAGACTTCCTTCGCTAGTTCCGTCTACCTGGAGCCACGTTCAAAATGAACAGACTTTACTCCGTGTGTGGGCAAGTCCGTTTATTTCCAAAGTCCGGTCGTGTGTGGGCAAGTCCACTCGTTCGGAAAGTCTGACGGACCTCTGCTGCAAAGTCCGGCGGGTTGTCCACCGGACTAAGTCTGCCGGATAGCCTGATCATGTGTTCGCGGCATTAGAAGTTATATCTGATAGACTGTAGCCTAAATAAACTCTGTTAAAAATTAAACTGGTTAAAAAGAACTGTCTGCAAAATTAGGTCAATGCTTTTGAAGTTATCAGGTAAACCTGGAGTGTCTGTATTCTGTTTTCCCCATAGTGTTTAAAAGTAGACATGTGCGGTTCGTTTAGTTTCCAAATTGAAATTCAGACGAATTTTCATTACAATAGTACCAAACAATACAGTAAAATAGTACCGAATTTAAACAAATCCGAAATAAATAAATACTTTTCGAATTTGAATCGTTTTCAAATTCGATTTTTTTTTAAAGTTTGAATTTGAAATGTTTTCCAATTCGAATGGTTTTTCAATTTCCAAAGAGAATAAAATAGAATAGAAAATAAAGGAATATAATAGAAACAAATAATAGACTAGAAAATAAAAGAATAGAACATAATAGAGTAAAACAGAAAAAAATAGAATAGAAAATAAAAGAACAGAATAGACTACAATATAATAGGAACAAATAGAATAGAATGAAAGGACAGGTTCCCCTTGGGGTTTTCAGGCAGCGACAAGAAGCAGAAATAAATTTGTAAAAATATATTTATTTTATTAGTTCAAAGGCTTAACCACTTTCAGACCGGACCATTTTGCTGGTAAATGACCAGAGGTCTTTTTACACCTTGGCACTGCGCTGCTTTAACTGGTAATTGCGCGGTCATGCAATGTTGTACCCAAACAAAATTTACGTCCTTTTCTTCCCACAAATAGAGCTTTCTTTTGATGGTATTTGATTGCCTCTGCGATTTTTATTTTTTGCGATATAAACGTAAAAAGACTGCAAATTTAGAAAAAAAAAGATATTTTCTACTTTTTGTTATTAGAAAAATCCAATAAACTCAATTTTAGTCATACATTTAGGCCAAAATGTATTCAGCCACATGTCTTTGGTAAAAAAAAAGTCAATAACTGTATATTTATTGGTTTGCGCAAAAGTTGTCACATCTACAAACTAAGGTACGTTTTCTGGAATTTACGCAGCTTTTAGTTTACGACTGCCTATCTCATTTCTTGAGGTGCTAAAATGGCAGGGCAGTACAAAACCCCCCCAAATGACCCCATTTTGGAAAGTAGACCCCCTAAGGAAATTGATAAGTGGCATGTTGAGCCCATTGAATATTTTATTTTTTTGCCTCAAGCGATTGAATTATGACAAAAAAAAATATATATTTTTTTTTTACACAAAGTTGTCACTAAATGATATATTGCACACACATGCTATGGGCATATGTGAAATGACACCCCAAAATAAATTCTGCTGCTTCTCCTGAGTACGGGGATACCACATATGTGGGACTTTTTGGGAGCCTAGCCGCGTACGGGGCCCCGAAAACCAAGCACCGCCTTCAGGCTTTCTAAGGGCGTAAATTTTTGATTTCACTTCTCACTACCTATTACAGTTTTGAAGGCCATAAAATGCCAATATGGCACAAAACCCCCACAAATGACCCCATTTTAGAAAGTAGACACCCCAAGCTATTTGCTGAGAGGCATGTTGAGTCCATGGAATATTTTATATTTTGCCACAAGTTGCGGGAAAATTACAAACTTTAATTTTTTTTTATTTTTTTTTCACAAAGTTGTCACTAAATGATATATTGCTCACACATGCCATGGGCATATGTGAAATGACACCCCAAAATAAATTCTGCTGCTTCTCCTGAGTACGGGGATACCACATGTGTGGGATTTTTTGGGAGCCTAGCCGCGTACGGGGCCCCGAAAGCCAAGAACCGCCTTCAGGTTTTCTAAGGGCGTAAATATTTGACTTCACTCCTCACTACCTATTACAGTTTTGAAGGCCATAAAATGCCAAGATGGCACAAAACCCCCACAAATGACCCAATTTTAGAAAGTAGACACCCCAAGCTATTTGCGGAGAGGCATGTTGAGTCCATGGAATATTTTATATTTTGCCACAAGTTGCGGGAAAATTACAAACTTTTTTTATTTATTTTTTTTTTTTTTCACAAAGTTGTCACTAAATGATATATTGCTCATGCATGCCATTGGCATATGTGAAATGACACCCCAAAATAAATTCTGCTGCTTCTCCTGAGTACAGGGATACCACATATGTGGGACTTTTTGGGAGGCTAGCCGCGTACGGGGCCCCGAAAACCAAGCACCGCCTTCAGGCTTTCTAAGGGCGTTACAGTTTTGAAGGCCATAAAATGCCAAGATGGCACAAACCCCCCCCCCCCCCAAATGACCCCATTTTGGAAAGTAGACACCCCTAAATTTAGGGGTACACTAGTGAGACTAGGTAATAAATGGCGGGTGCCCTGAAACTATAAAAAAATAACTAACCAACCAGCGTCACCTGTAACAGTTATATGGTGATCACTGGTGAAAGGGTTAACTAGGGGGCAATCAGGGGGCTTTATGCGGTAGTATATGGGGGTCCCTGGCGCTATAAAAAGCTGCGGCGAACCTAAATACCTACCTGCCTAACTAGCGTCACCTGTGACACTAATACAGCGATCAGAAAAACGATCGCTTATTAGGCTGGGTTCACACTGGAGCGATGTGGGAACGCCACGAATCCGCGGCGGGTTCCTGCATCGCATGCCTCCCAGCGGCAGTTCACACTGCCCTATGCGAACTGCTGGGAGTGTCAGTGAAATGTTAATGACACCCCCAGATCAGTTTGCATATCGCAGTGCGATCTGCAAACTCGGATCGCATGGTGTGAACACCCATGCGATCCGATTCTGCTGCGGACCAAAAAAAGGGTCCCGTGCGAGTTTGCGGCGGGTGCGACACGAATTCAGCCATACTATCTGTATGGCTGAACTCGAATCGCACAGAGATCGGATGTGATTTGCACTGCAGTGCGGTGCGAATCACATCCGTTCTCATAAACCGCTGCAATGTGAACCCAGCCTTAGTGACACTGGCGACGGGGGGTGATCACGGGGTTAAACCTTTATTTGGGGGGTTAGGGGGGTACCTTAGAACTAAAGGGGGCTAACCCTAACTGCCCTAACAGTTATTACAGTCACAAATGACACCCGCCGGGTGATCAGGGGGTTAAACCTTTATTAGGTAATAAATGGCGGGTGCCCTGAAACTATAAAAAAATAACTAACCAACCAGCGTCACCTGTAACAGTTATATGGTGATCACTGGTGAAAGGGTTAACTAGGGGGCAATCAGGGGGCTTTATGCGGTAGTATATGGGGGTCCCTGGCGCTATAAAAAGCTGCGGCGAACCTAAATACCTACCTGCCTAACTAGCGTCACCTGTGACACTAATACAGCGATCAGAAAAACGATCGCTTATTAGGCTGGGTTCACACTGGAGCGATGCGGGAACGCCACGAATCCGCGGCGGGTTCCTGCATCGCATGCCTCCCGGCGGCAGTTCACACTGCCCTATGCGAACTCCTGGGAGTGTCAGTGAAATGTTAATGACACCCCCAGATCAGTTCGCATATCGCAGTGCGATCTGCAAACTCGGATCGCATGGTGTGAACACCCATGCAATCCGATTCTGCTGCGGACCAAAAAAAGGGTCCCGTGCGAATTTGCGGCGGGTGCGGCGAATGGCTGAACTCGAATCGCAGAGATCGGATGTGATTTGCACTGCAGTGCGGTGCGAATCACATCCGTTCTCATAAACCGCTGCAATGTGAACCCAGCCTTAGTGACACTGGCGACGGGGGGTGATCACGGGGTTAAACCTTTATTGGGGGGGGTTAGGGGGGTACATTAGAACTAAAGGGGGCTAACCCTAACTGCCCTAACAGTTATTACAGTCACAAATGACACCAATGCAAAAAAAAAAAAAAAATGCATTGGTGTCACTGTGACTGGGGGGGCAGGGGTAATTGGGGGGGTGATCGGGGGGTAAAGGGGGGGTGTGAGTGTGCCTGGCATGTTCTACTGTGAAGTGTCGTGTTGGTGCAACTCACCGATCCTCTCTCCTCGGTGCCGGAACGAAAAATACCGACACGGAGGAGAGATTACATCACTTCCTCTCCTGTGTTTACATTACAGGAGAGGAAGTGATGCAATGCTTCACTCCCATTCGTCAGGAGCGATCGCGAGGGGGTGGCCATGAATGAATGGCCGCCCCCTCATCCCGGATCGCTCCTGCACGGATACCGACCGCCGCTGGCACCGGGGGGGGCCCGATCGGGCCCCCCACCCGCGGGAAGGCAGGGACGTATAGGTACGCCCATATGCCTGCCCGTGCCATTCTGTCGACGTACATCGTCGTGCGGCGGTCGGGAAGTGGTTAATCGCCCTCATAAATTTAAAATACGGACTCTGGTATATGTTAGTACAGCATATCGATGGGTAAAGGATATATGCAACATTTGGTACAAAGATAGTTACAGGAACAGTTTACAAATACATTAATATTTCAAAAGCTACAAATAGCACCCATGCTACCCCAATGCATTTCGACCTCCAGGGTCTTCTTCAGGGGGGGGGACAAATAGAATAGAATAGAAAGAATATAACCATCTTCTGAAATTCTAATTTCAAATAGAATAAATGTAAATTTGAATACATAAGAAAATAGAAGAATAGAAAACAATAGAATAGAATAAACAGAATATAATAGACTATAATAGAATAGAAAATAATATAATTGAAAAAAAAACAATAGAATAGAGTATAATATAAAGAATATAACCATTTCCCAACATACCAAATAGATTCAATTCAAATTTGAATGAATTGAAAAAAATTGGTTAGAATAAAATAGAAAATAACAGAATAGTATAGAAAAAAACTGAATAGAATATAATAGAAAGAATATAACCATCTTCTGAAGTTCGAATTTCAAAAAGAATACAAATATAATCAACCTGAATTTGAAAAGAATAGAAAAGAATAGATTGGAATAGGAGGATGGTTATATTCATTCTATTCTGTTGTTTTTTCTATACTATTATGTTATTTTCTATTCTATTCTACTCTATTCTTTTCTATTATATTCAAATTCAAATTGATTCTATTTGAATTTTGGAAAATGATTATATTATTTCTATTCTATTCTATTGTTTTTTTTAATTCTATTCTTTTCTATTCTATTTGAATTTCAGAAGATGATTATAATCTTTCTATTTTATTTTGTTCTTTTTTTTATTCTATTCTATGCCTTTCTAGTCTATTAAATTCCATTCTATTCTTTCATTTTCTATTCTATTTTGTTCTGTTTTACTATTAGATTATATCATATTATATTATTTTATTCTATGTTATAGTCTTTTATATTCTATTCCTTTATTTTCTATTCTATGTTATTCTCTTTGGACATTGGAAAACTATTCGAATTCAAAAACATTTTTCGAATTCCACAACTATTCAAAATTAATTTGAAAACTTAAAGCAATCCGAATTTGAATTAGAAAAATTTGAATGGATTTGAAAGCGTATAAGCGAAACAAATTCTGAAAACGAATGAAATTAATTTAACTAAACTAATTTATGTAAATAACGAATCGAAATGAAACAACATTTTTTGTTCTGCACATATCTATTTAAAAGTTATCAGACATTAAATATGAAAGTGTATGTAAACCATCGCAATTAACTTTCTTTTATTTGGTTCCTTTTAATCTGTTTGACTATAGCATTTAAAGTATTTTGTCATGCCTATTTGATAAGTAAAAAAAAAAAAAAAAAGCGCAGGTTTAAAAAAAAAAAAATATATATATATATATATATATATATACTCACCTAAGTGGCTGCAGCATCAACATTATTGTCGGCATCCCTGCAGAGGTCAGCCGGCAGCCTGTCAAGCATTTAACATTTGCATCAAAGCAAATGTTTTAAAAAGTGTCATTTGCTTTTAAATTGAAGTCACTAGAAGGCAGATTTACAAATGTGCTTGAGCTTTACAAACTATTATATTTTTTGTTAATAATTAAAAATTTGTTGACAGTAAAATGGAGCTGTTAGCTTAATATTGCATTTTGTATTGTGCACTGTCCAAAGACGTTTCACTCCTTTCAAGCTTGATAAAACAGAGATTAGTATTTTTGATATCATTATATTCCCAGCTTTTTATTGCTACGATGTTCTTTATTTCCAGGCTTTCAGAATAATAACAAAGCAAGCAAGATATTATACATAAAACCACATGTTTCATCATCTAAGATAAATATGAAGCTGTGTCTGTGATCTTTATCTACTTGCGTATTTCCATTTTCTATTGTATCTTTTTCGCTACAGCATGGGGCCTTTTGGCTTCCCGGCATTACAATGGATTCATTCTAGAACTCAAAGGGAGGCATTTGTGTTTAGAGTGTATGTTCAGATTATGGAAAATAGTAACACTGGTAAATCCATTAGGAGATTGATCATGCATAGTGTGAAAATATCCTGTAGGTGCTCACATACTAACACATTATTCTGGAATCAAAATCCCTACTATCACTGAGGTCCACCCAAATGGACAATGGTAAGTTGCAAATACACATTAAAGCATTCCCCCACAGACCTCTGGAGCTTCAGGTACTGTGGCAAAATTAATTCTCAAAAAGGGCCAGAGGGTGGCTTCAGATGGAAAAATACTGTATGATACTCTACCTTCCCTCTTATACTGTATATCAAATCCAAGTGCTCTCAACCCATCAGGCATGCAGGTGGGGTGAGGTTGAGCAAAAAAATAGACCCTACTTGTACCACATAGAGACAATACAAATTTGTAGTCAGAATCTTCACTTGGAAATGCAATAACCCTAACTACCAAGACCTGAGGCGTGCCTTGGCCTAGCTGGTCAGTATGCCTAAATACATACCCTGAATGAATATGTATGAAATGTGCAAGATGTAAATGAAATAATGAAAGTATGGAGGAACGGATGGGTGGGAACCTGGAAATGAGCCAAAGGATCTGATAGAGGAGGAGGAGGGATATATAGCCCTCAGACTCCTCCTACAAATTCAGGCTAGCCTCCGGCCAGCCTTCTAGCATATAAAATCAATCACAGTTTATTACAAAAGCTAAAAATACATTTCACACTTAAAGTCTGACCATCAATGAATGTACAGAACACAAAATAACATAAATCACATCCTTTGTACACAGCTGTCACAAAATAACATCTTAGATCAATGTGTTTTGCACCTTTTTGCTTCCTCGGGATTGGTGCCAAAACATTTGTAAATGATATCCTGCTCTACAAAAGAAATTGTAGCTTTATATATGACAATGTAGACCCTATAATCAGCATACATGGCAGAAAAAAAAAAAAAACACACGAAAAGGGGAGGAGGAAAAATAGCCAACCCAACCACCTCCCTATAAACATGGGGTAAGGCCTGGTCTATGGGGGGGGGTGGGGGCAAAGAAACAAAACCCTGATCCAATACACATACCAATACATTTCCTCTCAATGTCTGGGAGTATGAATGTACCCTCAACAGAGACAAATTCCTGCAAAATCCGAATAAGTAAACATAATATGATAGCAGCAGCCATTCATTAGTATATTAATTTCATGGACAGCAATATTGCTGGAGGGATTTTTATGACAAATGGTTGTGTATTAGTGTTTACACACAGTTCCAATATTTTCCCCTATGTATGTATTACTGTTAGACTCATGGAGGCTCCTTAACTAGGTGCTTTCTCATCTTGACATTGGAATTATGTTATTGTAAATCACACAATGTTTGACCCTTTACAGCACAACACTTCCGTCTCCATTCTTAAGGTACAAACGAAAGGCATTTTTTTTTCCATTTTGGATAGATCAAGGGAGGGTTATCCCCTTTTAGGGTTGTCCCATTGGGTAGACTTACCTCCACTTCCTGGTCCATGACCACAAGAGGAAGAGAGAGGAAATCCCTCCAAAGTAAGGGGATCCCTGGTTGTCACCAGGACTGTGACAACCAGGGATGGGGAATGTCTCCCATGGACAATTGGGGAATATCTCCTATGGGTAATTTCACCTCTATTACTATTTCTTGGACAACCCAAATTTGGAGCAGGGCAACTAGAGAGGGGAAATCTCTCTAGTGGGTGACACTGACAGTAGTAACAAATTGACAGGTGTTCCAATCCCTCTCATCTCCAAAACAAACAAAATAATAATTTTGCCTTTATTATTACATTAAGGGAACCAATGAGGATAAATAATATAGAAGTTGAGTGCATATTCTCAATTACTTTTCCTGTTTGTGTGGACCAGTCGCTCTTAGTAATCTCACGTGTGAGTAGTCAATTACCTACACTTACATTTAGTTTCTGTTATAATAGGGAGTAGGGATGAGCCGAACACCCCCCGGTTCGGTTCGCAACAGAACTTTCGAACGGACCCCACGTTCGTTACGAACGTTAGAACCCCATTGAAGTCTATGGGACTCGAACGTTCGAAATGGAAAATGCTAATTTTAACGGCTTATATGCAAGATACTGTCCTAAAAAGGGTTTGGGGACCTGGCTCCTGCCCCAGGGGACATGGGTCAATGCCTAAAATGTTTTTAAAAATGGGCGTTTTTGCGGGAGCACTGATTTTAATGACGATTAAAGTGAAAAAAAAAAGTGAAATATTCCTTTAAATATGGTGCCTGGGGGGTGTCTGTAGTATGCCTGTGAAGTGCCACGTGTTTCCCGTGTTTAGAACAGTCCCTGCACAAAATGACATTAAACGGAAATAACACCATTTAAAACTGCTTGCGGTTTTAATCTTATATCTGGTTCCTGCAATATGGTTGAAAATCATTCAGAAAAATGGCATGGGTAGCCCTCCCTGCCCATTACCAGCCTATTTGGGTCTTGTACGCATATTAAGGGGAACCCCGTACCCATATTAAAAAAAGGAAATGCGTGTGGCCCCCAGGCCCTATATACTCAGAACAGCAGTATACAGGCGGTGCAAACAAGACAGGGACTGTGTAGGTTTGTTGTGTTAAGTTGAATTTGTTTGTAATTTTCAACTTGTACATTTTTAAAGTGTAGCTCCAGTCAAAAAAACTATTTTTAAGCTTTTTGGAAAACATAGGGAAGGGTTATCACCCCTGTATAATTTGTTTTGTCGTCCATCTTTTTTCATCTCACTTGCTGTTGTCTCCTTCCGTTTGCAAGTAGGAGATGTTTGTAAATTGGATGTTTTAAAGTAGGGGCCTGCCCTATATGCTCTGCAGAAATGGCGGAACAAGGTGTTGGTTTTGCCACAACATTGTAAGCCCTCAAAGTTACTCTTGGTGGGCGCTGGAGCGCTCTGCTGTAAACGATTATATCAAGAATTGTAATTACATGCCATTGTTGAACAGTGGTAGAAAAATTGACCTTTGGTGGTTGTGGTGCTGGTGCCACAACACTATAAGTCCTCACAATTACTCTGGGTGGGCACAGGAGCGGGCCTTCCTGTGAAATATTATATCAAGAATTGTAATTACATGTCCCTGTTAAACAGGGGCAGAAAAATTGGGCTGCTGGCACTGGTGTTACGACACTGCAACCTCTCCCATATACTCTAGTTTTATTGCAGGAATTAGCCCTGCTGCAAAGCATTGCATCAAAAATTGTACTTAAACGCCCCTGTTAAACAGGGGCAGAAAAATTGGGCCTTAGGCACTGGTGCTGGTGCCACCACACTCCAACCTCTGCCATATACTCTAGTTTTATTGCAGGAATTAGCCCTGCTGCAAAGCATTGCATCAAAAATTGTAATTAAACGCCCCTGTTAAACAGGGGCAGAAAAATTGGGCCTTAGGCACTGGTGCTGGTGCCACCACACTCCAACCTCTGCCATATACTCTAGTTTTATTGCAGGAATTAGCCCTGCTGCAAAGCATTGCATCAAAAATTGTAATTAAACGCCCCTGTTAAACAGGGGCAGAAAAATTGGGCCTTAGGCACTGGTGCTGGTGCCACCACACTCCAACCTCTGCCATATACTCTAGTTTTATTGCAGGAATTAGCCCTGCTGCAAAGCATTGCATCAAAAATTGTAATTAAACGCCCCTGTTAAACAGGGGCAGAAAAATTGGGCTGCTGGCATCACCCAGAACCAAAAATGTTCTTCCAACATATCAGCGGAGGAGGAAGAGGATAGACAATCAACATAACAGGACAGTCACTCAGCATCAGCATAGGCAGTCTTGAAGGGATGTGGTATTTCAAAAAAAATTAGTCGGTTACATCAGCTTCAGGTGCTTGGTAGCTGTGGGTGATCCAAGACTGATTCATCTTGATGAAGGTCAGTCGATCAACTGATTCGGTGGACAGGCACACCCTGTGATCGGTAACAAAGCCACCAGCAGCACTGAAGGTGCGTTCCGAAAGAACGCTGGATGCAGGACAGGCCAGTAGCTCAATTGCATACTGTGCAAGCTCTGGCCAGTGATCCATCCTCAAGACCCAGTAAGCCAGAGGATTTTCGGTGGGAAAGGTGTCCAAGTCTGACCTTGCCCCTAGGTATTCCTGCACCATGTAAATTAGACGCTGGCGATGGGTGCTGGAACCAATCATACCTTGGGGCTGCGGACTAAAAAATTGTCTGAAAGCATCAGTCAGATGGCCACCTTCTCCACCGCTCCTTCTGACTGATGCCTCAGCAACACGTTGTCCAGGACCAGGAATTTGTGACCTCCCAGTCTCTGGGAACGCGTTGCACAGAGCTTTCTGCAAGGCCTCCCAGGGATGTCTCATCCTCTGCTCCCTCTGCGATGGCAAGATAAGGTCGGCAACCTTACCCTTGTACCGTGGATCAAGGAGAGTGGCCAGCCAGTAATGGTCCCTCTCCTTGATCCGAAGAATACAAGGATCCTTCCGCAGGCTTTGCAGGATCAGGGAGGCCATGCAGCGTAGGTTAGCTGAGGCATTCGGTCCGGAGTCCTCTGGGTCACTAAGGACAACATGATCCGCAGCTACCTCCTCCCAGCCACGTACAAGTCCACGTGTTTCTTGGGACTGTAAATCATCCCTATAAGACTGCTGCTGCTGATGCTGATGCTGATGCTGAGTGCCAGCCTCCACCTCCATGCTGACACAATCATCCTCCTCCTCCTCTTCCTCCTCCTCACCCTCTTCCTGTGTGATGGGTGGCACAGCAGGAACACTGTCTGGATAAAGGGGGCCTTGAGAGGCAAGGAAGTCCTCCTCTTCCTGCCTCTGTTCTGCCTCAAGTGCCCTGTCCATTATTCCACGCAGCGTATGCTCCAAGAGGTGGACAAGAGGTACAGTGTCACTGATGCATGCACTGTCACTGCTCACCATCCTTGTGGCCTCCTCAAACGGTGACAGGACAGTGCATGCATCCCTGATCATGCCCCACTGGCGTGGTGAGAAAAAACCGAGCTCCCCTGACCCTGTCCTGGTGCCGTAGTCGCACAGGTACTCATTGATGGCCCTCTGCTGCGTGTGCAGCCGCTGCAGCATGGCCAATGTTGAGTTCCATCTGTTGGGCATGTCACATATAAGGCGGTTCTTGGGCAGGTTCAACTCCTTTTGGAGCTCAGCCAGCCGAGCACAGGCATTAAATGATCGGCGGAAATGCACACAGACTTTCCTGGCCTGCTTCAGGACATCATGTAAGCCAGGGTACCTGCCCAAGAACCGCTGCACCACCAGGTTAAGGACGTGAGCTACACAGGGCACATGGGTCAGTTGTCCCTGTCGGAGGGCGGAGAGGAGGTTGGTGCCATTGTCGCAAACCACCATTCCTGGCTTAAGCTGGCGTGGCGTCAACCACCTCTCGGCCTGCCCCTGCAGAGCTGACAAAACATCCGCCCCAGTGTGGCTCCTGTCCCCCAAACAAACCAGCGCAAGCACGGCATGGCATCGTTTTGCCTGCGTACTTGCGTAGCCCCTGGAACGCCTACGGAGCACCGCTGGTTCTGAGGACAGAGCACTGGAAGAGGCCATGGAGGAAGAAGAAGAGGAGGGGGTGGAGGAGAGAGGTGTGTCACAACCAATAGTAGCATTTTGGAGGCGTGGTGGCGGAACAACCTCCAACACTACTGCACCTTGTCCTGCATCCTTCCCAGCAGCCAGAAGAGTGACCCAATGGGCCGTGAAAGACAGGTAACGTCCCTGTCCATGCCTGCTGGACCATGAGTCAGCGGTAATATGCACCTTACCACTGACCGCCCTGTCCAGCGAGGCAAGGACATTGCCTTCCACATGCCGGTAGAGAGCCGGAATCGCCTTCCGTGAGAAAAAGTGGCGTTTGGGGACCTGCCACTGAGGAACCGCACATTGTACAAACTCACGGAAGGGGGCCGAGTCTACCAACTGAAAAGGCAGCAGTTGAAGTGCTAGCAATTTAGCCAAGCTAGCATTCAACCGCTGGGCATGTGGGTGGCTGGGAGTAAACTTCTTCCGCTGGTCCAGCAGCTGGGGCAGGGACATTTGCCTGCTATAATCGGATGTGGATGTACCACTAGCAGAGTTCCCGAAAGCACTTGGCTGTGACACACCTAATTCTACACCTTCATTCCTCTCAGAGCAGGTTTCAGAGAGGACTGAAGGTCTAGTGGGGTTGGAGATGCCAGCTGATGAGGAGCAAGGAGAGGTCCGCTTTGTTCTTTGGTGTGGGTCTTTGAGGTACGCTTGCCAACGAGCTGCATGGCAGGTCAACATATGTCTGGTCAAGCATGTGGTGCCCAAGCAGCTGATGTTTTGGCCACGTGAGATACGCTTGAGACATATGTTGCAAATAGCAGCGGTGAGATCTGATGCACTCGTCTCAAAAAAGGCCCACACCAAAGAACTTTTAGAATAACGCGCAGAGGAAGCGCTCTGCGCAGGCGGAGCTCTGCGGTGTGATTCAGTCGGTGTGCTGCCCCTAAGCTGGCCCCCGGAGGGCATCCTGCCTCATTGGACATGTGCCTCCTCCTCCTCCTCCCTCCTTCCAGGCACCCACGTGGAGTCAGTGCCCTCATCATCCCCTCCCTCTTCATCGCTGTAGCAAACCTGGCAGTATGCTGCAGCTTGTGGAACATGACTGCCAGATTGCTGTCCTTCTTGAGCATCCCCTCTCTCTGCGCTCACGCTACTGCCTTCCTCTAGCTGAGTGTCATCATCAGAGCCCACCAAACACTGGGCATCCTCCTGGAGCATGTACCCAACACTGTGCTCAAAGAGTTCAGGAGACTCCTCAGGAGGACGTGGTGGGTCTAGGGAAGGAGTCACTGATGATGACATTGAGAGGAGGGAAGACGATGTGTTGACAGCTGCTTTGCTACTACCCTGAGACTGGGTGAGAGAGGATGAGGAGGATGAAGAGGGCTTGGTCATCCACTCTACCAAGTCGTTGGCATGTTGCGGTTCAACATGTCCAGCTGCAGAAAAGAAGGACAAGCATGTCCCATGGCCACGTGCTGATGACAATGCACCGCGTCCACGACCAGCACTGTTGTCTCTAGACACAGAGCCTGCTTGCCCTCTTTTATCGGCTTGCGCCTGTCTGCCTCTCCTTGCTGGCCTTCCAGACATAGTAATGGCCTGAAGGGAGTTGGGTAAAACAGTAGTTGGGTAGTTTATATTGTGCTGGAGGCACACAACACCCACTAACTCCTGCAGATGCCTTTTTTATAGAACAGCAGAGATAAAGGGGTATATACAGATGTATACTGTGCTGTGCTGGAAGCACACACAACTTCCAATAACTCCTGCAGATGGCAATTGGGCCCAAATAGAGAACAGCTATGTAGGTGGATTATAGCGGTATTTACTGGGTACAGAGCACGCAGACAGCACGCACTATCTCCTGACACTACTGACTGCAAGCTCTATTATTAAAGATGGACCACTAGCTATATAGGTGAGGTGAATATCACGGTGTATACTGCGGTCAGGGCACGCAGACAATAACCAGAAAACAGCAGAGTTAAAGGCGTATATACAGATGTATACTGTGCTGTGCTGGAAGCACACACAACTTCCAATAACTCCTGCAGATGACAATTGGGCCCAAATAGAGAACAGCTATGTAGGTGGATTATAGCGGTATTTACTGGGTACAGAGCACGCAGACAGCACGCACTATCTCCTGACACTACTGACTGGAAGCTCTATTATTAAAGATGGACCACTAGCTATATAGGCAGGGTCGCTGATAGGCCAGTACATCTGGCCCTGCTGTACCGGGCCTGACCAGCAGGGGGGCCCGGGCAACCTGAACTGCAAAAAATGTTATGTATAAAAAAAAAAAGTACCTCCTCCACCGATCAGTGATTGCCATAAATAACATCCAACCTCGCCACTCCCAGGTACCAACTCCCCCCCCTACCCCCGTCCACCGTTCGGTACACTTTTTTTTTTTTTTTTTTTTTTTTTTAGATGCGCTCTACGCTGTGTATGCGGCTGGGGGGACTCTTTCTTCTATTTCGGGCGCGGAGGAATACACCTTCTGCACCCGCTCCGCACACCGCACAGCATTAGCATAGAAAGGTATGTTGCGGAGTGATATGCCCAATCCTCTCTCTCTCTACGCATGACTAACAAGAAGCAGAGAGAGCAGGGGCCGGGCGATCGAGTCCAGATCTTGAAGTTGTGGTGGACAAGGTGAGGGGTGTATTCATGAGGCCTAAAAGATGACACAAAACTGGACTGACCTGTTTTTGTGTCATACTCATAGTGATTAGAATCCTGTATTTTAAAAATCTTAAGCAATTTTGTACTTTAGGCTGGGTTCACACTGGCGCGGCTAGGAGAACCAGATGTGATTCGCACCGCGCTGCAGTGCAAATCACATGCAATCTCTGTGCGATGCGAGTTCAGCCATACAGATAGTATGGATGAATTCGCATCGCACCCGCCACAAACTCGCACAGGACCCTTTTTTGGTCCGCAGCAGAATCGGATCGCATGGGTGTTCACACCATGCGATCCGATTCCTGTCCGAGTTTGCAGATCGCACTGCGATATGCGAACTGATCTGGGGGTGTCATTAACATTTCACTGACACTCCCAGCAGTTCGCATAGAGCAGTGTGAACTGCCGCCGGGAGGCATGCGATGCAGGAACCCGCCGTGGATTTGTGGCGTTCCCGCATCGCTGCAGTTTGAACCCAGCTGCGATCTGCAAACTCGGACAGGAATCGGATCGCATGGTGTGAACACCCATGCGATCCGATTCTGCTGCGGACCAAAAAAAGGGTCCTGTGCGAGTTTGCGGCGGGTGCGATGCGAATTCAGCCATACTATCTGTATGGCTGAACTCGCATCGCACAGAGATCGGATGTGATTTGCACTGCAGTGCGGTGCGAATCACATCCGGTTCTCGTAGCCGCAGCAGTGTGAACCCAGCCTAAACATGTTGAACTAACATTACATTTCACTATGTATGGTCTGGGGAGGGGCAATGGGTGGGGCTGGAGGAGGGACCAGGGGCGGGGGCCAGGGTGGAGCTGAAGGGGGCCCCGTCAGGTAGGCTGTACTGGGCCCCATGATTTCTATCAGCGGCCCTGTATATAGGTGAGGTGAATATCGCGGTGTATACTGCGGTCAGGGCACGCAGACAATAACCAGAAAACAGCAGAGTTAAAGGGGTATATACAGATGTATACTGTGCTGTGCTGGAAGCACACACAACTTCCAATAACTCCTGCAGATGACAATTGGGCCCAAATAGAGAACAGCTATGTAGGTGGATTATAGCGGTATGTACTGGGTACAGAGCACGCAGACAGCACGCACTATCTCCTGACACTACTGACTGCAAGCTCTATTATTAAAGATGGACCACTAGCTATATAGGTGAGGTGAATATCACGGTGTATACTGCGGTCAGGGCACGCAGACAATAACCAGAAAACAGCAGAGTTAAAGGGGTATATACAGATGTATACTGTGCTGTGCTGGAAGCACACACAACTTCCAATAACTCCTGCAGATGGCAATTGGGCTCAAATAGAGAACAGCTATGTAGGTGGATTATAGCGGTATGTACTGGGTACAGAGCACGCAGACAGCACGCACTATCTCCTAACACTACTGACTGCAAGCTCTATTATTAAAGCTAGATCACTAGCTATATAGGTGAGGTGAATATAGTGGTGTATACTGCGGTCAGGGCACAGACAATAACCACTACACAAGAGCAAGATAGGAAATCAGCCAAAAACGATTGGTGTGTAACTGTGTTGAAGGTACACAGAACACCCACTGCTTCAGATGCCAACACACTACACGAGGCCGCCTCAAAGGCGGCCTTATATAGTGTGGGGCGTGCACTACATAGCCTGATGCCTGTGGCCAATCATGGCTCTCCTCGCTGCTGGCGCTGCGATTGGCCAAGCATGTGGGGTCACAGTGCATGCTTGGCCAATCACGAGCCAGCAATGCACTGCGCCACCGCAGTGCATTGTGGTCCGCGCGCGCCACACGAATTTTGACGCGAACGGACCAAGAGTTCGGATTTCGCCGAACGCCCGAACAGCCAATGTTCGAGTCGAACGTACGTTCAACTCGAACACGAAGCTCATCCCTAATAGGGAGTAATGACATACCACAGCATTGTTTGCCAAACAGTCACATTAATCCAATCACTCCAAGATAAGGATATGAGATGTGAAAGTTTGTAAAAACATATAATCCAACCACCATGGTTCCACAAAGTATGGGTCTGCTGTTAATTGTTCAAGTTACATGGCTGAATGTGTGAATTGTTGTCATAACAATGGCATAGAGATGTTAAAATGGCATTACACCTGAGTGACAGAAGGCTGAAGGCCCCCACCTCTGCTCGGGAATAGTTGCTCCAATTTGATGTAGATGGCCTCTTTCACACCTCTTGTGAACCAGTTGTCCTCTCTGCACAAAATGTGCACCTCAGTTCCTTTGAAAGAATGTCTATTTTTTTTTTCTAAAGTGTCTTTCCACTGTTTCAGGTCACTGCAAGTGCGTGTGCCTGGAGTCAGGCCCGGACTGGCCATAGGGCAGACCGGGCATTTGCCCGGTGGGCCGTGGGTCTCCGGGCCGCATGTCTGTCTGTGACATGCAGGGCCGGCCTCCGCCGTGGGTTCCGAAAGGCAGGGCCGGCCGCTAATGTTCTGCGCTGCATGCAGGGACATGAAGGGCCGGCCGCAGGTGGTGGGCATTCTCCGCCTACTAAGCCCATCCATGGCAACCCAGGCCACCGCTTCACGCATGCGCCCAGCAGCTGACGGGCACCTGGCAACCAGGACGCCAGGAGAGGAGAAAGGACGGAGATACAGAGCGGCCACTCTGCCTCTCCGTGTGTCTATATGTGACAAGGGGGGGGCGAGCTGTGTGATGTCAGCATATCCCCCCTGCTCGCCCCCCCTTCTTCTGTCAGCAGAGCACAGCTCTAATCTCATTTGGCTGCTCGGCTTGTTGCCGATTTGTTTCTGTACTCATTGGCCACAGTGGAGGGCCAATCAGAAGAGGTTAGCCATGCATCATGGGACATGTAGTACTAAAGGAGGTAAGCCTCATTGTTATCCACAGGCAGCAGACTTCAGCCCCTAGCATGCACTCTGCTGGGGGAAAGAGAGCCTGGAACCCAGGAAGAAGCTGAGTGGACTACTAAAGGAAAAAGAGAGAACTGTGCCGGGGGAAGCCAGAGAGAGAGCCATGCTGTATCCACACCACCAGAGAGAGAGCGCCACCACCATGCTGTACCCACACTTCCAGAGAGAGAGAGTCCTGCTGTCCCTGCACCACCAGAGAGAGCCACACTGTACCCGCACCACCAGAGAGAGCCACGCTGTACCCGCACCACCAGAGAGAGCCACGCTGTACCTGCACCACCAGAGAGAGCCACACTGTACCCGCACCACCAGAGAGAGCCACGCTCTACCCACACCACCAGAGAGAGAGCCATGCTGTACCTGCACCACCAGAGAGAGAGCCGCGCTATACCCGCACCACCAGAGAGAGCCACACTGTACCTGCACCATCAGAGAGAGCCACGCTGTACCTGCACCACCAGAGAGAGAGACACACTGTATCCGCACCACCAGAGAGAGCCCCGCTGTACCGGCACCACCAGTGAGAGCCACGCTGTACCGGCACCACCAGTGAGAGCCACGTTGTACTGGCACCACCAGTAAGAGCCACGCTGTACCGGCACCACCAGTGAGAGCCACACTGTACCGGCGCCACCAGTGAGAGCCACACTGTACCCACACCACCAGAGAGAGCCACGCTGTACCCACACCACCAGAGAAAGCCATGCTCTCCAGCACCACCAGAGAGAGAGAGTGCCATGCTGTCCAGCACCACCAGAGAGAAAGGTCAGTGTCACTGGGCAGTGTGGGCACAAAGGGAGACAGACAGTACAAGCATTGTATGGCCACAATAGGATTGGGACATCGTAATATAAAAGGGGACTGCACTGTAATCATTGCATTGCCCCTTTACAGTGCAGTCCCCTTTATATCACAGTGTTCCTCCACATTACAGGTGGAGGAACAATACCAGCCACCCCGCGAATGTCTACTGACAACCAACCCCCCCCCCCCCCCCCCCCCACCCAGTCCCTCTGGAAAAGTTGGCTGCTCAATGTAAAATGCCCAGGCCTATTTTTTGTCCCAGCCTGGGCCTGCCTGGAGTTGTGCTTTACGTTGTAAATTAGCATAAGTTTGCCAGGGGTTTATAAATATGGTTTAGTAAAAACTTCAGAAAACTGTAGAAAAACAATAATGTAAATCTTAACTTCACTAATTCAGAAAACTATGGAAAGAATCAATCATATTTATGTAGCTTTTCAATGCTTTATTTGCTCATCTATAAAATGTGTCTTCTTTAATAAAGTGGCCAGCCAGTCATTACAGTGATCACAGAATACAGTATTGATGAGATTGCAGTATGAATAAAATATATTTTTTATCTATATGACAAACAATATAATGCATCTCTTTTACAACTGTCCATTTCGTTATTTTATTGTCAGCAGTAAACATTAAATAGAAAATACAATTGATCATGCAAAAAATTATGAGCATGTGTTTCTCCTGATTTTCCTCTAATATTCCATGTATACTTGGCTTCCTATGTGCTGAGATTACATTTTAAGTGTACTCCTTTCTAGAGGTTATACTTCTGGACATAGACGTTCACACCTTAAATTGTATATAAACCCTAACAATGAGCTTCTCTACTTTGTTACCTTCTGGAAAATATTTGTTTGAGTGCAAAACATACCTGTTGATCTTGTTAGAAAATCAGAGATGCTCTGAAATCTACATAGTTCCTGTGTAATTTTTAGGAGTATAATTAGCCCTCGTACTGCTGGGAGCAATCAGTCTTTATGGTACAGAGCACCCTTTTTCAACCAGGGTGCCCAGGCACCCTGGGGTGCCTTGATGTTTCTTTAAGTGAGTGAAATGGTTAATTGGGGATCTTGTGCTCAAGGAGGTAATGCCTTTGAAATGGGATGTTGGGATGTTGTACATTTACTGAGAAAGTCATAAGAATGATCATAAAATGGCCAGTAGAAGGAACTGTGAGCTCCGAGTGAGTAGCCTATTCCTCATACAGACAGTCCTGATCCCTTCCTCCCGCCCCGTGCCGGTGATTTTTTTTTGCTGCCCACTTCCAGGTTGTGACTCCATCCGTACCAGTGACCTATGGGCGTCATTTACGTTTGGCTATCTATGGCTCACTGCGGGGATAGCAGCCACACCCACTGGCTAGGACGGCTTCAGCGTGTTGGTGGGTTCCAAGTGAAGGACGTCACCCCACACCCTACGCCCCCCTGCGGGGCAGCATGGGGTAATGCCGTGTGTTTTGTTCCGGGGAGATCCACCAGATAGACATCATTTCGCGCTGTGGACAGCTGGGGTACCTTTTGGGATTAGGTTCCCTCCCCCTTCCTCATCAAGTGGAGGTCTTAGTCTACACCCAGGCGCCTATATATAGACAGTCCCATCTGTGCAGGAGACAGTCGGATGTTTTGCATGCATGCTGCATCAAGCAATGAGGATCTCCTGAGCAGGTATGTATCTCTTTCAGCAATGGATTTGGGTTTAATTCAATTTGTTGGGGACGGGGAGAGACAACCATTGTCCTCTCCTGACACTAACACTCCTTCACTGTACTCTACTCTAGTTCATTATACTTTTAATTTTATTTGAAGACATTTTGGTTTTCAACTACCTTTCATCTGACATCTTCTACCGCTCAGGACTGTGTCACTGAGAACAGCTTTTGAGTCATGTCTGTCTGGGATATACATCCATGAGGGACCATTTGTCGCTGGGAACAGCCTTTAAGCTGTGTCTGTTTGGGTTATACATCCACGAGGGACCATTACAATACTATCAGTCATTTCTATAGCTGAGGGCTTTTTTCAGCCTTTACAAGGTAACTCTTTTTATGATATGCGTTTTCATATCAAAAATATATAGTTTACTTATTTTATACTTTCTTTATATACATACATCCCCTTTCCCTTATGTCCATGCTAGGTGATCCCTGTACACACCCTGTGGGCCACCCATGAGCAAAGGAGGTTTTCTGAATTTTGTTCCTCTGTTTAATCTTGATTGGTAACATACATGCCTCTAGACTACTACAGGAGTTCCGGGATAGACATCCTGAAAAATGGGCTTGTTTAGGCATCTGGAGGCTGCCCCTTGTGGGGGGCACTGTCAGGGAAATGGCCGAAGAAGCACTGGCAATTCTGCCTAAGACATTCATGGCCGCCATGGTGCACAGTGTGACTGATGTGGGCAGTACTTCCTGGCCTATTTAAGCCTGCTGCTGTACTGGGTTATCTTCAGCTTCTCCTTGATCCTGTGTTCCTGTGTATCCTGATTGAACTTATGTTATTGACACTGCTTGATCTGACCTGTGATCCTGATCTCCTGATTTAGCCTTGGCTTGTACTTCTTTTTTTTTCTTTTTTTTATTCTTTATTTACATTTTCAGCTTATTTTAAGTACAAAACAAACCCAAATGGTAAAGAAGAACATAAGATCCAAAATAGATTCATACCCTTCATATTTCACATTATCCTATCTTTCTCCTTTTGCCTCTCCATTTCTTCCAAATCGTCCCCTCCATCCCCCCGCCAGACCCATTACCTCACTATCAATCCTAGTTTGTTTAAAAATTTTCCAGCACTCCCATTTCTCATAGAGTCTCTTACTTCCCCTCTTCTCCTCTACTCCAAGTCCTTCAATTTTATATATTTCTTCTACTTTTCCTAGCCACTCCCTTAATTTAGGTGCTTCTATTTCCTTCCATTTTCTTGGGATCAGGCTCTTTGCCGCATTTATCAAAGAGCTTGTGAGGGAATTTCTATACTCCTTAATTGGGGTATCTACTCCGTGGAAGAGACATGCCCATGGGTTTTCTGGTAACTGGATTTTATTTATTACTTCAATATATCTTATTATTTCTCTCCAAAACTCTTTAATCCTAGGACAATACCTCCATATATGTGCCATACTGTTTGTCCACACTCCCTCCAGCATTTCCCAGATTGTCCCTCCTGATATTTTGCCATTATATCTGGTGTCCTATACCATCTAACTAAAGATTTATAATTTATTTCTATCATCTTACTATTTTCCGTGGATCTATGCGCCATCTTCAATATTTTTTCTATATTTTGTTTCTCACCCCGTGGTCCTATTTCTTCTTCCCATTTTTTTATGAATGTTGGTATCTCCGCTTCACATTCCCATCTTAGTACCCTGTAAAACTGGGCAATACCTGCCCTTGGTGTTTTCCCCTCACATATCCACTCAAAAACAGTCAATTTTTCTCCATCTCTAAGGCCGCGTACACACGGGCGGACTGTTCGCCCAACCTTGTCCGCTGAACAGTGTTTGGGCGGACAGTCCGCTCGTGTGTGGGCTTTCAGCGGACAGTTTCAGCGGACAGTTGGACGGACAAAGTCTTTCGGAAATTCCGAAAAACTGTCCGCTGAAACTGTGTTTGAGCGAACAGTCCGCCCGTGTGTGGGGCTGTCCGCTGTACTTTCGAAATGAGCGGACTGTTCCCGCTCGGAAAGTCCGCCCATTTCGAGCGCGTGTACAGGTAGGCGGGGCCCGCGAAGGAGACGTCGCGGGCTCCGCCGCCTGGAATGGGCTTAAAGGGGAACCCCAACGCCGAAAAAAATCGGCGTGGGGGTTCCCCCAAAGTCCACACCAGACCCTTGTCCGAGCACGCTACCCGGCCGGCCAGGAAAGGGGGGCGAGCGAGCGCGCCCCCCCTCCTGAGCCGTACCAGGCCGCGTGCCCTCAACATGGGGGGTGCCTTGGGGAAGGGGGGGCGGCGCGGCCCCCCCACCCCAAAGCACCTTGTCCCCATGTTGATGAGGACAAGGGCCTCTTCCCGACAACCCTGGCCGTTGGTTGTCGGGGTCTGCGGGCGGGGGGCTTATCGGAATCCGGGAGCCCCCTTTAAGAAGGGGGCCCCCGGATACCGGCCCCCCACCCTATGTGAATGAGTATGGGGTACAATGTACCCCTACCCATTCACCTGTGAAATAAAGTACAAAAAAAAACACAACACAGGGAAAAAATATTTTATTGCACAGCTCCGGGGGTCTTCCGTCTTCGGGGGTCTTCTCGCCGGACTCCTCCGCTATCTGTGTGTAGCTCTTTTACTAGCGGAGGAGTCCGGCTTTCTTCCTCCCCGCCGCCGGCCTCTTCTCCCGACTTCGGGGGTCTTGTCCCCCTCTTCGGTTCTTCTGCCGGGCCACCGCGCCTTCTTGTAGCTCTTTTGCAGGCGGTGGCCCGGTCTTCTGTCGCCGCTGCCTTCCGTTCTTCTGTCGCCGCCTTCGGTTCTTCTGCCGGGCCACCGCGCCTTCTTGTAGGAGGACGGAAGACCCCCGGAGCTGTGCAATAAAATATTTTTTCCCTGTGTTGTGTTTTTTTTTGTACTTTATTTCACAGGTGAATGGGTAGGGGTACATTGTACCCCATACTCATTCACATAGGGTGGGGGGCCGGTATCCGGGGGCCCCCTTCTTAAAGGGGGCTCCCGGATTCCGATAAGCCCCCCGCCCGCAGACCCCGACAACCAACGGCCAGGGTTGTCGGGAAGAGGCCCTTGTCCTCATCAACATGGGGACAAGGTGCTTTGGGGTGGGGGGGCCGCGCCGCCCCCCCTTCCCCAAGGCACCCCCCCATGTTGAGGGCACGCGGCCTGGTACGGCTCAGGAGGGGGGGCGCGCTCGCTCGCCCCCCTTTCCTGGCCGGCCGGGTAGCGTGCTCGGACAAGGGTCTGGTGTGGACTTTGGGGGATCCCCCACGCCGATTTTTTTCGGCGTTGGGGTTCCCCTTTAAGCCCATTCCAGGCGGCGGAGCCCGCGACGTCTCCTTCGCGGGCCCCGCCTACCTGTACACGCGCTCGAAATGGGCGGATTTGCCTCCTCCTTACGTGGGCGAGTCCGTTCATTTCAAAAGTTGAGCGGACTGTTTGGCAAACAGTTAGTTGAAACAGTCCGCTCGTGTGTGGGCAAGTCCGCTCATGCAAATTTTGAGCGGACTGTTTGACGAACAAGGTTGGGCAAACAGTCCGCGCGTGTGTACGCGGCCTAAGCGGTTATGGTAACCTTAAGACGAAATGCCTAAGCTGTAGATACCGCCACTCATTTAAATCCATCCAATCTTTTTCTTTCTGTAACATCTCTAATGTTTTCATTTCCCCCTCTTTAATTATGTGTCACAATTGTATATTATCTTTTTTTACCCATTTCCCTCCTATAGTGCTTTTACCTGGTGGAAAAAAATCATTGTCTTTTAAATATATTAATGGGGAATTATATTTCCACTTATTGTGTTTGTGTACTCCCTCCCGGACTCTAAACACATTTTTTGTGAGTAAAGGTGTTGTCTCCCCTAGTGATCTATATTTTAAAGGTGTCCAAATTTCCCTTCCTAAATTTATATCTGATAAACTATGTTCTGTCTTTCCCCATCTTTTTTTTACTTTCTAATTTTGTCCATTCCGCCACCCGTGTTAATACTGCTGCTTCGTAATACTTTTTGAAATCTGGGACATTCAATCCTCCCTGATCTTTTTCCATTTGCAAGATCTTTAGTAAGATTCTAGGTTTCTTGTTGTTCCAGATGAATTTAATGATTAAAGACTTTATAATTTTAAAATATACTGGAGGGATATATATCGGGAGCATCTGAAATTTATACAGTATTTTAGGCTGTATGATATAATTCTTCCCAGCCAGGACAAGGGTTTTGTTCTAATTCTCCTTATTTCCTCTCTTAATTCTTCCAAGAGGGGGATATAATTTATTTGATAGATTTTTTCTATTGTTGAGGTCAATTTAATCCCTAAATATTTAATCCCCTTCTGCCATAGGAATGGGAATTCCCTCTTAATATCCAGTTCTTCTCTTAGATTTTTATATTTACATTTAAAATTTCTGACTTCTTTGGATTCATTTTGAAATTAGATAATTCCCCATACTCCTGTAAGGCCTTTAACAAATTTGGCATGGATATTCGTGGGCTAGACACATAAAATAGAACATCATCTGCGAATGTGGCTACCTTATGTGTTTACCCCTCTATCTCCACCCCCTTTATATCTGGGTTTCCCCTTACTGTCTCCAGGAGTGGTTCCAGTGCCAGAACAAACAATAGGGGTGACAGCGCACACCCCTGTCTAGTCCCATTGCTCATTCTGAAGACTGTTGATAGTACTCCATTAACTTTTACTGCTGCCTTTGGACTATTATAAAGCACCTTTATCCAATTCAAAATTTTGGGGCCAAACCCCATTTCCTCCAGAGTACCCATCATGAATCCCCAGTTTACCCGATCAAAAGCTTTTTCAGCATCAATTGATAGGAGTAGACTGGGGACTCTACTCTCCTTCATCCTCTGCAGCAGCAATATTGTCCTTACTCCATTATCTTTTCCTTCTCGCCCCTCGACAAATCCCACCTGGTCTGCGTGGACTAAACTTGGCATCAACTTCTTTATTCTAGTGGCTAATATTTTCGCAAACAGTTTAACGTCTGTATTGAGTAATGAAATCGGCCTATAACTGGCTTGTACTTCTGACTTCTCTCCAGCTTGCTCCACTGTGTCTGACCTTGGCTTGGCTTATCAACTCTGCTACAGATCCGTCTTCCTGTGCATGCTATCCAATCTCATTATCTGAACTGATCTTACCATGTATGAACCTTGGCCTAGCTCTCATTTCTGTCTCTAGTTTTCTACTCTGTTAAGTTTACCCAGTGAACCAGTGTTACAGTTCATCCAGCCTGTTTCTACTAAATCATGGTGACCAGCTCATCTCATCTCTGTACCTGGCAAACCGTTGTTCTCTGGGCACTGCTCGCCCTGTACCACATTCAGGAAAATGCTGCACTTAGCAGCAAAGGGGAGCCCTCTCAGCATCTCGGTCTCACACGTGGTACATGACAGAGACTGAACTCACAAAACACATTGGGTCACCATAGATGTTATGACACACTTACCATGGACTATTTGATTACTGTATGTAACCATGTAATGGATCTGTATATTTGGGCCAACTGTTCGGCATTATGACACATTTTTCCAGTGTTATTGCTGTCATATACTCAATAAACCTGTACTAAGTTTTTATTACTGGATGTGTGGCACTTCATCTAAAGTCCCAATGGGCCTCTGCATTTGTACTGTATGTACAATGGGGATGAAGGCATGAAGGCACCTCACAGGGTACTACCAACCATATATTTTTTTTTTTAACTTTAGTGCCTAGGTGACATCTTATTTGGACTTTTTTTATGAGTCCAGAAGAATTTTGGGGCCTAGGCGTAAATGCTTCTGGCAATTTAAAAAATATATACTGTTTTTTTGGAACTGTTCCAAGCCAGCATTAAGAATATGGATGGTGTGAAAAATAAAGGAAACCTGACATTCACTCTATTAGGTCTTATCTATCAAAAGGATTTGTAATACTGCTCAGCCTCATTTATGTTTCACACATCTCTATAAGACAGCACAAACTGTAAGGTGACAGCAGAGGCTAATATCAAGATTTAGATTTAAGTTTCATAAGATGTGCAGTGAGATTTAGGTATTGTCAATACTGTGTTGCTCACTGTTATCCTTGCTGGAGAAGAAGCTATATTAATCAGAGGACCTATATTGCAAGGATCTCCCTACTTATGCTTTGTTCATTCTGTCTTTCCTTCTGAGGATCTCTGCTTTGTTCACTTCTCTTTCTGCTTTTTGATTATGACCCTACTAGTTTCAGATCAACAATCATCAGAAGGGAAGCTCAAATATGAAGCAAAATCCTGCCTCTACCAAAATGACCACCTCTACACAGAGACTCAAAGCTTGGTAAACTAGTAATGGGAAAAAGATCAGCTGCAGGGGCCCTACAGGCAAAACTGGGGGATTAGTCCTTTGTGCTTAGCTTGCCTTTTTGGGCACAGCATTCACAGTACAGGTCCTCCTTGACTCTGGATTAAAAACAAAACAAAAACGAAATTGGGTAATCATTACATTTACAGAATATAACATTACTAGTAACATGCTTTTTATTTGGTCTGTTTGCCCACCCAATTGAATATCTTTACATTCTATACATTTATACATACTGTAGATAGAGTACACAATTTTCTCCCTTGACTAGAAATCTTATGGATCTCTTTGTATTGATGAGCATTTTATGAAGATTTCACCATCTCTGAAGATTAGGAGGGAAAGGTCAAGATTTTCATTTTGCTTAAGTTTAAAGTATTTCTCACTTATGGGACCTTTATGTTGGTCTTAATATAGAACAAAAGATTCCTGCCAGTTGAATAATGCGTAGAACTATAACATGCTTTTATCTTCCTTTATATGCTTTCTCTCTAGGTCTTTGTCATGTCATTTAGAGAAAATATTTTAACCAATTATAGGGTATAAGTCACTCACATAGGCCCCTTTCCTGCTTTAACATCTTTCATCTTATAATGAGTTCCTACTTGATCTTATATGAAATTCATTGAACTATTCAAAGTGAACAATGCTAAAAAGCAAAGACCTTCAAGAATGAACACTATCTATTGCAAACGTTCCCATAAATGGTTCAGTATTATAGTTTATAATGGTCTATTCACTGTGAGATTTAATATGGTCATCAATGGAGCCAGCAATCTATGCAAAAATAGTTGTTTAAGTAATGATTATTGATGAGTGAATTTTTTTTTTTTCCATACACACCATAATGGTAATGGTAATACATAGGCATAATCGTTGAGTTGGATATGAAACTGTATTCTTTTGAGAAAGCTGAATATTATATGTGCAAGGCAAGTTCGGTGCATATTACTAAAGTTTGGGTGCTAAATCTGAAACCCATTAATTGCACCCAAATGTTATAAAATAGTAATGCTCATTCCCTACGATAATAGGAAAGAGACTGCTAAACAAGTTGCATGGGGAGTTGGGCACTGTCCTGGGGGACATGTACCAAAAAAAAAGGTAAAACTCTGTTTTGCAAGCAGCAATTTTAGGATAGTGAAACATTAAAAATGCCAAATTCCTCTAAATAACATGCCTTGGTGCTGCCTAAACCTGCCTCTAAAGTGGTGCATCTGTTTGATGTATGCAAACTATCACAGCAAAACTGACAATTTACAAAGAAATAGCTTTTTAAATTGCCAGCAAATCACAGCTCCTGGCCGCTTACTTGTGTTTGTAAACTAAGCGGCTTGGGATTCCCTTCATCTTTTTTAGACCTTTATTCTAGATTCAGACTGAACTGGCAGCTCATAGCTAAAGCTGTAAAAAAAGACTGAACTGGCAGCTCATAGCTAAAGCTGTAAAAATAAGAGCCACAGCATTTTTTTTTTTATTATTATTTCAGTGGTTTCAAGTTCTTTGCATGCTGCACCTATTGCCACATAACAAACAATTAAATTAAAATACATTTTTCCGAATCTGAGCTTTATTACAAATACAATGAGCATGGTTTTGTAACTAGTGCTTTGTTATTACAATTATTTATCAATCATAGTACATATATTTAAAGTGCCCCCCACCACCAAATATTAAAAGTCAGCAGCTACAAATACTGTAGCTGCTGACTTTTAATATTAGAAAACTTACCTGTCCAGGGATCCCATGATATTGGCACCTCAGCAGATTTTTCTATGTGCTCTCGGGTGCTACCACTGCCATTCCTTGTGAGGGAAACCAGCAGTGAAGTCTTAAGGTTTCACCGCTGGTTCCCTACTGCTCATGCACGAAGCACGCTGTGCTTTCTGAATGGCCCAACGGCAGTGGAGCTCTGCTTTAAGTAGTAAGAGCTCTGTGGGGCATGTTGAAGTCAAGTGGGCTTCCTACACCCAGCCTTTAGGCCTCTTGCACATGGTACTGATGTTTTAAAATCTGATTTTTTAGATGTCATTTCAGGTGTTTTTGTTGGATGTATTTTTGTGCATTTGCATGCAATCATATTCTCATGTTCTATCTCCCAGAATGTTGTTGTATTCGTGCCCATACTTACATATGTCTGTATTTGTGTGTACTGGCTGCATTTTAGATGAGTCAAAAAAGAGGCCTTACAAATTTAGTTAGCATTTGTTTGTTCCCTACTGATGCCTAGCAAATCACCATCTAGCCCCAGATGCATCTCTTATTCCACAATGGTTCACTCAGTTCTCATGGGGTTCAGTAGAGCCTAACTTCACAGGCAGTCCCTTTGTGTGAGACACAACTTTATTGGGAAAAATTCAGCTTTATACCTGACGATTAGACCACTAGACTGTAATCATATGGGTTCATCATGAACCAATTGCACTACAGAACATGACAGCTCACATGATGTGCATTGTGGTGAGCTCAATAAAAGTGTTGCATTGTTTTTTCTGCCAGTCTAATCTAAATGAATGGACTGCCTTAACACAGTGTGCGTTAAATAGAAGTATGCATTTCACTAAAAAAGAAGAAATATATACTCACCTAGGTGGATGCAGCAGTTATTTGCTATCACCTGAAGGCAAGAGGAACAGCTAGTGAGTATTGCAGTAGTTAGTCTGGTAGGCTTGTGATAAGTGCAGGGACACAACCAGTGTTGTATCTTGGCCTAGGCCAACAAAGCCAAGGCCTGGGGCGCCACTTTGCGCGGGGGGGGGGGCGCAGCAAAGAAGCCGCCCCCATCCTCCTGAGTCCCGGCTCTTGCGGCTGCCTACCGCCTACCGCTTCAGTCAGAGGCTCTTTACCGAGATCACACCACACCACCGATCTTCATACTGCGCGGCCCCCTGGTCTCGCGCAGACAGTTATCCTGCTGCACGTCTTATGACACCCATTTAGAATAACTGAACCACTGCCCATCATTTTGCTATAGGCCAGGCCAAAAGTGTTTAATAAGTTTGTACTGATTCCAGCATGTATGGAGCACTATGTAGTCTTGAACTTTTACCACAATCTGTCCGACTGTCCCCTAATCTATCTATCTTTAGGCGATCCCTGAAAACCCTTCTCTTCAAAGAAGCCTATCCTTCTTCTAACTAACACTGTTTTACTTCCTCCATCAGCTCATCCCCCCACAGCTATTACCTCTAACAAGCAGGGCCCTCTGATTCCTCTTGTACCAAATTGTAATGTAGCTGTAATGTCTGCCCTCATCTTTTAAAGCGCTGCACAAACTGTTGGCGCTATATAAAACCTGAATAATAATAATGATAATAATAATAATAATAATAATAAAGGAACCCTATCATTGACATGCCATAACCGGATAAGGGTCTTTTGAAAAATTTCAGGGGGACCTCATTTTTTTTGTTTAAAGTGCCACTACACAATAAAAAAAAACAAAATACAAAATGTTCCCCTTGAAAATACATAAATGGATAGGGGGAGGGGGGGTGCAGCCTAGGTAGCCAGAAAAGGGGGAAGCAATGTGTGGCTCTCCCCTCCTGAACCATACCAGGCCATGTGCCTCCAACATTGCTAAGGTACCAAGGGAGGGCAGAAGAACTACCCCAACTTGCAAGGCACTTTGTCCCCAATGTTGACAGGACAAGGGCCTCATCCCTATATTCTGCCCCCCAAAAGGGGTGTAGGAGTCTGTGAGGGAGGCTTATCATAATCTGGAAAACCCCAAATACACAGCCCCCCCAGAGTATGATTACGGAGTAAAAAGAATAAATAAAAACACTCACACTATGAAAAAAGTCCCTTATTAGGAAAAAATGTCAGCTGATGTAAATCCAACATCAATCATGTCATCTGGCAATGTAGGCCCATGTCAATTACATTGGCTCACCACCTGACCACCACAATGAACCGCTGCTTCCAGAAAATGTGCTACTATCCCCAGCTAGCTTCTGTTTGTAAACAAAGGGCCAGGAATGTTGGGTGTGGTCATTGACCAGTTTAGTCAATAATACCACCCAGGATCCCTGGCCTGTTTGTTTACAAACAAAAGCCAGCAGTTATCTGTCATTTAGCAGCAGTGCTACTGCTGCAAAATTGCAGAATTCTATGCAAAAAAACAAACAAGAAATGCATACTTGGCCCCTAATTCGAGCATGCAGCATGGTTCACCAGAAGGGGGAAGCAGGGGGATGAAAGTGCCCCGCCCCCCCACCTCATTGACCATACCAGGCCACATGCCCTGAACATGGGGGGGTGCCTTGCCACTTGGGACCCCCTGGCAACTTCACTGGTTGTTAAGGACTCAGAGGTGTTTGCATCCACCAGTGTCCTGAACAGCCATTAACTGTCATGTATAACTGTAGTAATAACGTAATTATACATGATGTTTGGCTCCCGTACTTCCAAATGCCCAAGCAGCCGAAGTTAGGTCTGAACTTTTGTTAGGACTGAACATTGAGCTCATCCCTATCCATAATATACTCTTACAGACACACATAAACCTCAGAGCAAAATACCATTTCTCAAAACTCTTCCATTACATATACATTTCTGTCTGAGCGTATGTTAACAACTTCAATACAGGGCACTTATACCCCTTCCCGCCCAGACCAATTTTCAGCTTTCAGTGCTCTCACACTTTGAATGACAATTACTTGGTCATGCTACACTGTACCATTTTTTTCACACAAATAGAGCTTTCTTTTGGTGGTATTTAATAACAGCTGGGCTTTTTATTTTTTGCAATAAAAGGGGAAAAAAGAGAGAACATTTTGAAAAAAACACTTTTTTAGTTTTTATTGTAAAATTTTGCAAATATGTAATTTTTCTTCATAAATTTGGGCCAAAATGTAAACTGTTAAATATCTTTGGTAAAAATACCCCAAATTAGTGTATATTATTTAGACAGTCCAAAGTATTTAGTTAGAGGCTTTGTGAGTTTTTTGTAATTTTTTCCCTTAATTCTTGGGAAAATTAAGAATTATTATTTTTTTTTTTACACAAACAAGTTATTTCTCACACACAGCATATGCAAACTTGCAATTACACCCTAAGCCCTTGTACACATGGTCGGAGATTCCGTCGGAATGTGTCCGATCGGATCGTTTTGTCAGATATTCTGACTGTGTGTGGTCTGCATCGGACTGTTTCCGTCGGAATATCCGTCGGACCATCTTTTCCCACATTTTGACATTCTGCTATCACATATCAAGATAATTAATAGGGGAAAAAATAAAAAATAAAATAGCATTTGAAAGTATTGAGGCAGGCCCTTGCACTACATGCTTAGGTGAATTCATCCATAAATGTGAGCATCAAAATGGTAGGTATAGTGTGTATTGGGTTTGGTAAAGTCAGCAGATAGAGGATTGCTATCAGCTGAGCTAGCAGTTGAGGGGGGGGGGGGGGTCCTAATGAGTTTGGCACAACCAAAAAAATAAAAAAAAGTCACTCTGCATGAATTGAAGCACACACATAACATTCATAGACATTATAGGGGGTGTTTAGGGGAAAGCAATACTATGGAGCTGACAAAAGACATTGGTAAGTGACTAGACTATAGTTTTATGGGCCAAGAAGAGCATGGTGGGGAAGTTAGTGAGGCAAATATGTCTGAGGACAAAGGGGCAGAGTATATGAATTAGAGCATATTGCAATGATGGTAATTAGGGAATGAGGAAAGAAATGCAAGACATTAGCAATCATGAAATACATAGAATGTGATGTTAAACGATAAAACTTACCTTCATATAGTCCTTCTGCAGGACATGAATGATGGCAGAACAGGTCTCTGGAATAATGATCCCCAGAGCCTGGGGGGAGATGCCTGTAGAGAACTTGAGGTCCTGAAGGCTTTCCCTGTCGCCAAGTAGCGCAACGTGGCAATGAGCCTCTGCTCCGGAGTGATGGCTTGCCGCATGCAGGTATCCTGCCTGGTGATATAAGGGGTCAGCAAAGCCAGCAGACGGTGAAAAATGGGGTCCGTCATCCGGAGATAATTCCTGAAATCATCAGGATTATTCTCCCGGATCTCACGGAGCAAAGGCATGTGCAAGAACTGGTCACGCTGGCGCAACCAATTCTTGGTCCACAAACGCCGCCCCTCCCTGTTCATGGACCGGGCTTGTGTCAAAGTAAGAACCCCAACACGAAGCCCTTGCACAGCACAAACTCTACGACGAGTACATAGACGAAACATGGTTTCAAAATGGTCGGCTGGTCAGAACGAACAACAGAAAGCACCGATAAACAGCAATGCCTGAAAGAACGAACTGAATAGCAGAAGCAAGCAGACAATAAGAAATGCAAATCAAAGTGTACTATACCAAGATATAGTCCACAATGAGAAACAAATACTTACTGACTGCACGCACTGATTATCAGATATGCAAAGACAAGCAGAAACTGAAGAGCAGTAGCGATCTGAATCACTAATCTGAAAAGCGCGAATCGTCTCTCACCAAACTTCTACTAACACGCGATAGACACGAGATCAGCAGAAGGAGTCCAAAGGGTGCCGGACGTGGTGCTGAACTTCCCTTTTGTAGGCCAGCCGTACGCGGCTTACGTCACCGTGTTCTTGGCAACTGGAAATTACGACAACTTGGTCCGACCGTGTGTATGCAACATCACTTCCAGACCCCGTCCGGAATTAATCTGTCGGAATAACTCCGACGGATTTGGTCATCGGAATCTCCGATCGTGTGTACAAGGGCTAAAATACATTCTGCTACTCCTCCTAAATATGGTGATATCACATGTGCGAGACTTTTACACAGCCTGTCCACATATAGAGGCTCAACATCCAAGTAGTACCTCCAGGCATTCTAGCAGCATAAATAATGCTTAAAATTTCATGACAACCTATCAAACTTTTGAAGGCCCTGGAGCACCAGGACAATGGGAACACCCACAAAATTACCCCATTTTTGAAAGCAAACACCCCATCGTATATTCTATGAGGCATTATGAGTTTTTTGAATGGTTCATTTTTTTCCCACAAGTTTTCGGAAAACATGAAAAGAAAATGAAAACGTCTCTTTTTTTTTAAACAAAATATAAAAAATGTAAGATATTTCTAACACATAGCATGTACATAGCAAAAATTATACCCCAAAATACATTCCGCTACTCCTCCAGATGATAGCGATACCACATGTGTGAGTACACAGCCTGGCCATATACAGAGGCCCAACATTCAAGTAGCACCTCCAGGCGTTCTAGGAGCATAAATTAAACATATCATTTTCTGACTACCAATCTTATTTCTAAAGCATAGCATGTACATACCAAATAACAAACGATTACCTGTGGTTTTAGTACTGCAGTGGTCCAGAGAGGAGAGCATTGGTCCAGGCAACAGACAGAGTTGTGATCAGTGACAGCAAAAGCAATCATCCAGGCAGCAGGCAAGAAAACTGTCCATAGTTAGTACAGGCAGAGATACTGTCAGCACAGCCAAAGCATTGGTCCAGGTAGCAGGCAGAGATGGCCAGGCAGAAAAACTGCCTGGACAGTCAGTAGAGGCAGCAGGCAGAGATATGGTCACCACAGCCAAAGTATTGGTCCAGGCAGCAGGAAGAAACATGGTCCATAAATTCCTGGGTCATTTCAGGCAACTATATGATCGACACAGCCAAGGTATTGGTCCAGGAAGCAGGAAAGACCATCAAGCTTAAGGCCAGGGGCGCCGGGGTGGAGGCTTCTTCCACTCAAATCTCTTTGAAGCCTGAGGACACCAGACCCTGTTCTGGGAACACAGAAAACCAAAAACAGTTTTTCTCTACTCCGAACACTATGTACTGAAAGTAGAAGGGCAAAAGATCAGCCCAAGTAGCAAGCAAAAAACATGGTTGATTAACAGGCCGAGAAGGGTGTATGTGGAAGTCAGAAACGTAGTTTAAAATGGCAGGCAAAGGCATTGTTGGTAAACACGCCAGAGTCAGTTAACGTGGAAGGTAGAAACAGTTAACATGGAAGGAAGAAACAGCCAATTTCATTGGCTGTTTACCCTGATCGGGGATGGGCTATGTCCGAGAGACATGTGCTATCCACGATCACTGTGGTATGTGCCCCCGTGGTGCACACCCCTGGGGGCACGCATTAGGCGAGCCTTTGTATTGTTTACAAATATGACCACCTGTGATTGGACACAGCCGATCATGTGGTAAACGGCCAAGTTCATTGACTTTTTACCCTGATCGGGGATTCGCTCTGTCCGAGGGACAAGCGTCATCCCCGACCACTAGGATGCATCCTGCCCAACGTCATATGACGTCCGGTCAGGATCATTTAACAGTGGGAAGTAAATATTACTGCACTAATCCCAAGTAACTAAAAAACAAGCAGCTACATAAGCAATGTGACAAACATAAATAGATCCGGGTGGTAAATAATGTAGCGCTAGCCAGTGAAACACAAATATAGTGATATAAGTGATGAAAATACAATGGTGATACTGAAACCAATCCAATGTGTAAAATGATATCAATAATAATTTTACCCATTGGATTGGTTTCAGTATCACCATTGTATTTTCATCACTTATATCACTATATTTGTGTTTCACTGGCTAGCGCTACATTATTTAACACCCAGTATAATTTAACCAATTTGCGCACGTCATTTTGTTATATGCCGGGCTGGAAGTGGTTAAAGAAGAACTTAATTTATATAGTTGGGGACTACTTAGCAACTAGCAACTGTTGAGACAATAAATACTTAATTCAGGAGTATGTACTGTATCATAGAAGGGGAAGACACTTGCATGAGAAAAGAAGAGTGCTGCACACCCCGAGTAATATCGAGAAAGGGAATGTCCCCCATGAGGGGTTTTCAAGGCAGCGGATAGGATAGAAAAATACTACATGGAATTTAAAATTACTTAAATTTTATTCTTAAAAATGGTATCAAAGATAACAATGACAGTTAAAATGTGGGCTGTGATACATGAGATATAAAGGAACAACACAGATGAAACTAAACACAATGATACACAACGTAAAAAGTGTTGGTAGTACATGAATACTGACACGTTTCGACCCCACTGGGTCATCTTCAGAGGATTTGTTCACTGTAGAAAAGTTTACATATATTGAAAATTAATTGATATAAGTATATGGATAATAGCAAACATCTTGTAGTATAGTTACCAATCACGCTATGTTGTATGGTATCTCCTGAACCTGAAGTCCTCTAGAACCCCTTGTGAGACAAATGTGAGTCAAATGGCATGGAGTTATGTCTTGCCATTGCTGTGTGTGTGTGTGAAAAGGCCTCAAATCATCCCCCTTTCCCACCCCAGATCAGCACTCCTTTCTTCCTTGACCCCTTCAGACCTCAGATCAACTTCCTCTTTCTATCTTAACCACTTCAGACCCCAGATCAGCTCCTCACTCTTTTCTACTCTAACCTTATTCAGATCTCAGATCATCCTTTCCTCCCCAACCACTTCAGGTCACTTCAAATGAGCCAACCGATCAGAAACAGAACGTAGGGATAGTTTTCTCCACTGCCCTGTACTTGATTGGCACAGTACACCTCTGATTCTTGGGTCCCTCCTACCCAAACCTCATATCAGCTTCATGCGCTTTTATGGCGATAGTTCTCCCACTGTTAAAAAATGAAGTAATCAACCCATACTTAGCCTTCATGGGCCTTTGCTTTTTTACTGCTGAAGCCCATGCAACCTTAGGTACATTTCTTGTTTTACAATGGTTCACCCAATTTCCATAGGATGAATAGTTCTAACTTCCAAGACAGCCCCTGCAGTAACTAATATTTTCCAAGAGAACAGACAAGTCCTGTCATCTCCACCTACGGTGGAGGATAGCCTGGAGTCCCCCTTAAGCAGCATAGTTTGCTATACCTTTTGCAGTCATATATACAGTACCCGTAGATAGAAGGGGTCTGTCACCCCTTACACATCAGCTTACCCTAAATTGCCTCTGAGAATAAAAAATGTTGCCCTGGTTTATAATATCACAACAATGGTAACTATAGAAAGTCCATCCCCGGCAAGTTATCTTTAAATAAACAAATTCATTATCTGAGAGTTTTGCTGTTGTCAGGGGTAGGGTCTAAGAAACGATACTAATAAATCTAGTCATTGTCTTTGATAAATATGCCAAGCTGTCAAACAGGTTTATTGATTATTGACTTCCTGCTGGCTCTAGTACTGCAAAATACTCTGATTTATTTGACAAGCTCAAAGCTCTGCAGTTGTGTGACTTGATTCTTTTCACAATGTGAATTAATGACTCTATGGAGGGCAGAGCTCTGTGTCAGATAGCTGAATTGTTTGATGTAATAATATTTCACATATTTCTACAGTGCAAATGGAACACAGCACAAACTAATCATTCAGCACCCGATCCATGACTCCTAAACAGCACAAGCAATAAACAAAAATATATCAGTATATATTGCAGCCTAGTACATATCTTGGATAGCAAAATATGAAGTTTAATGAAAGTGCATTCTTTGGAAACAAAAACAAAAACAAAAAAACAACAGGGATTTCTTGTAGCCGCCCCGAAGTGGGTGCTCAAAATATACAGGTTTTTCTTATCTGTTCAGAGGCTGCCAGCCCAAGTAGCCACTCCAGAAACACACCAACAAACTCAATCTGGGGATGTCTTTTGAAGTTTTATTGCAGATCTTAAATATGAGCAGGAAGGACAGTTTAGGAGAAACGAAAACAGATGCAGATCTTGGAGGACAGATTCCTGTAAAATCTTGTTTCAGCAATATTGGGGCCTTCAGTATTAGCCTAAAAGCAATACTGGTAGTAGAGGAGACAGACAGTTAATCAGTTAAACTGAGAATCTGTAAGCCCCTATACAAACGGTCGGACATTCAGACAACAAAATCCGTCGGATTATGCAACACCCGAAACTGGTGTTGCATACACACGGTCAGACAAAGTTGTCGGAAAATCCGATCGTACGTAACGTGACGACGTTATTTCATTACGACGGAACTACGTTCAGGCTAGTAGCCAATAGTTTTGGTCTAGGAATTTGATCTGAGCATGTGGGGCACTTTGTCCGATCGGAATTCTCTACACACAATCGGACAAAGTCCGATCAGATCATGTTGTCGGAAAGTTTTATAGCCCAGCTCTAAAACTTTGTCCGTCGGATATTCCGATGGAAACAGTCCGATGGAGCCCACACACAGTCAAATTATCCGACAACACGGTCCGATCGGACATTTTCCGTCGGAATTTCCGACCTGTATACAGGGGCTAAGAGCAGTCACAGTCCTTGCAGCAATCTGTGGTGTCTAATAGTAATGGCTGAACGGTTCGCCCGGCGGTCGTTTCGCGGCAAATTTCGGCTGTTCGTGGTCCTCCCGTTCGGTGGACTATTGGCGCCGTTCGCCCGGTGGACTTCCGTGTTTATTGTGTAAAAGAACTTTGACCTATGATGACACATCCATCATGGGGTACAGGACAGCCAATTGAGACATTACAGCACATGGACACTTGGACATTCCCTGTAACTTATAAATACACCCGATCCGGCGGCCATTTTACATTGTTTCTTCTATCACTATAGGGAGAGGATGCTGTGTGGAGCAGGGAGAGATTGCAGTGACCCAAATCGCTAGCTATTTGGTACACAAAAGTTATTTTCAGGACTGGTATAGGTGTTAGGTGTATATAGGTTTGCTGTGCTAGATTGTTGCAGCAGCCTGAGTGTCTTTTGTCAGTTTAGAGAAAGGGACAGGACAGTGTGTCTGCTGTAGGGACAGTCAGTTTAGTCATTGGCTGTTACTATCAGGTCCACAAAAGTGCTATTCCAGTTATTGTTCCAGTAGCCTCTGTTTTGTCAGTTTATATAGGGACAGGCAGGAAGCAGTGTGTGAGGCAGTGAGGGTCAGTTTAATCAGTAGCTGTTACTATATTAGGTCCACAAAGGTTATTTTCAGGACTGGTATCAGTGGTATGGTAATAGGCTTGTACATGTATAATATTCTTTCTTCCAAATATAGAAAGAATATTATACTTGACTGCTGCCCTTCTGCTGCAGTCTGCTAATCATTCACAACCTACTTGTTCCACAAAGATCCTTATAAAGACTGGTAATAACCTGGTGTAGGGTGCTATAGTACATAGAGTTGAGTGAGGTACAATCTGCCATTCTATAAGGACTGGTATAGGTCCACAATACATAGGGTTGAGGTGCACTACTGCTGACCGCTGCCCTATACTGCAGCAGTCCTTCATTGGTATAGGGACTGACGTACAGTCTGCTAATCAGTCACACACAACCTACTTGTTCCACAAAGGTCCTTATAAGGACTGGTAACTTGGTCTGTCTAGGGTTCTACAGTACATAGGGTTGAGTGAGGTACAGTCTGCCATTCTATAAGGACTGGTATAGGTCCACAATACATAGGGTTGAGGTGCACTACTGCTGACCGCTGCCCTATACTGCAGCAGTCCTTCATCGGTATAGGGACTGACGTACAGTCTGCTAATCAGTCAAACACAACCTACTTGTTCCACAAAGGTCCTTATAAGGACTGGTAAGGTATAGGTTACTACAGTACATAGGGTTGAGTGAGGTACAGTCTGCCATTCTATGAGGACTGGTATAGGTCCACAATACATAGGGTTGAGGTGCACTACTGCTGACCGCTGCCCTATACTGCAGCAGTCCTTCATCGGTATAGGGACTGACGTACAGTCTGCTAATCAGTCAAACACAACCTACTTGTTCCACAAAGGTCCTTATAAGGACTGGTAAGGTATAGGGTACTACAGTACATAGGGTTGAGTGAGGTACAGTCTGCCATTCTATAAGGACTGGTATAGGTCCACAATACATAGGGTTGAGGTGCACTACTGCTGACCGCTGCCCTATACTGCAGCAGTCCTTCATCGGTATAGGGACTGACGTACAGTCTGCTAATCAGTCAAACACAACCTACTTGTTCCACAAAGGTCCTTATAAGGACTGGTAAGGTATAGGGTACTACAGTACATAGGGTTGAGTGAGGTACAGTCTGCCATTCTATAAGGACTGGTATAAGTCCACAATACATAGGGTTGAGGTGCACTACTGCTGACTGCTGCCCTATACTGCAGCAGTCCTTCATCGGTATAGGGACTGACGTACAGTCTGCTAATCAGTCAAACACAACCTACTTGTTCCACAAAGGTCCTTATAAGGACTGGTAAGGTCTAGGGTACTACAGTACATAGGGTTGAGTGAGGTACAGTCTGCTATTCTATAAGGACTGGTATAGGTCCACAATACATAGGGTTGAGGTGCACTACTGCTGACCGCTGCCCTATACTGCAGCAGTCCTTCATCGGTATAGGGACTGACGTACAGTCTGCTAATCAGTCACACACAACCTACTTGTTCCACAAAGGTCCTTATAAGGACTGGTAATGTATAGGGTACTACAGTACATAGGGTTGAGTGAGGTACAGTCTGCCATTCTATAAGGACTGGTATAGGTCCACAATACATAGGGTTGAGGTGCACTACTGCTGACCGCTGCCCTATACTGCAGCAGTCCTTCATCGGTATAGGGACTGACGTACAGTCTGCTAATCATTCACAACCTACTTGTTCCACAAAGGTCCTTATAAGGACTGGTAAGGTCTAGGGTACTACAGTACATAGGGTTGAGTGAGGTACAGTCTGCTATTCCTTAAGGACTGGTATAGGCCCACAATACATAGGGTTGAGGTGCACTACTGCTGACTGCTGCCCCACTGCTGCAGTAATCCTTTATCAGTATAGGGACTGAGGTACAGTCTGCTAATCATTCACAACCTACTTGTTCCACAAAGGTCCTTATAAGGACTGGTAAGGTCTAGGGTACTACAGTACATAGGGTTGAGTGAGGTACAGTCTGCTATTCCTTAAGGACTGGTATAGGTCCACAATACATAGGGTTGAGGTGCACTACTGCTGACCGCTGCCCTATACTGCAGCAGTCCTTCATCGGTATAGGGACTGACGTACAGTCTGCTAATCAGTCACACACAACCTACTTGTTCCACAAAGGTCCTTATAAGGACTGGTAATGTATAGGGTACTACAGTACATAGGGTTGAGTGAGGTACAGTCTGCCATTCTATAAGGACTGGTATAGATCCACAATACATAGGGTTGAGGTGCACTACTGCTGACCGCTGCCCTATACTGCAGCAGTCCTTCACCGGTATAGGGACTGACGTACAGTCTGCTAATCAGTCACACACAACCTACTTGTTCCACAAAGGTCCTTATAAGGACTGATAAGGTATAGGGTACTACAGTACATAGGGTTGAGTGAGGTACAGTCTGCCATTCTATAGGGACTGGTATAGGTCCACAATACATAGGGTTGAGGTGCACTACTGCTGACTGCTGCCCTACTGCTGCAGTAGTCCTTTATCAGTATAGAGACTGAGGTACAGTCTGCTAATCATTCACAACCTACTTGTTCCACAAAGGTCCTTATAAGGACTGGTAAGGTCTAGGTCACTACAGTACATAGGGTTGAGTGAGGTACAGTCTGCTATTCCTTAAGGACTGGTATAGGTCCACAATACATAGGGTTGAGGTGCACTACTGCTGACTGCTGCCCTACTGCTGCAGTAGTCCTTTATCAGTATAGGGACTGAGGTACAGTCTGCTAATCATTCACAACCTACTTGTTCCACAAAGGTCCTTATAAGGACTGGTAAGGTCTAGGGTACTACAGTACATAGGGTTGAGTGAGGTACAGTCTGCTATTCCTTAAGGACTGGTATAGGTCCACAATACATAGGGTTGAGGTGCACTACTGCTGACTGCTGCCCTACTGCTGCAGTAGTCCTTTATCAGTATAGGGACTGAGGTACAGTCTGCTAATCATTGACAACCTACTTGTTCCACAAAGGTCCTTATAAGGACTGGTAAGGTATAGGGTACTACAGTACATAGGGTTGAGTGAGGTACAGTCTGCCATTCTATAAGGACTGGTATAGGTCCACAATACATAGGGTTGAGCTGCACTACTGCTGACCGCTGCCCTATACTGCAGCAGTCCTTCATCGGTATAGGGACTGACGTACAGTCTGCTAATCAGTCATACACAACCTACTTGTTCCACAAAGGTCCTTATAAGGACTGGTAAGGTATAGGGCACTACAGTACATAGGGTTGAGTGAGGTACAGTCTGCTATTCTATAAGGACTGGTATAGGTCCACAATACATAGGGTTGAGGTGCACTACTGCTGACCGCTGCCCTATACTGCAGCAGTCCTTCATCGGTATAGGGACTGAGAGTTTTGTCAAAGGGTCATTTAAAAAATGATAGGCAGAGGAAGAGGCAGGCCCTTCCACAGGTGTGGTAGGGGTAGGGCAGGAGCAACAGGCTTGAGCCAAAGTGGGAAGTTGCAGAATGTGCGTTCAATTCATTTAAAGGACGCACCAGACTTGGTTGAGTGGCTCACTGAGCCTTACTCTTCTGCACCCTCCTCATCCTCTCGATCTGCACCCTCTTCTTCACTCTCTGCTATGTGCACCCCCAAAGACACTACCACTAACAACACCACCACATACCTTCCGCTTGAGTCACAGGAATTATTTTCCGATCCATATCAAGACATTTCTGATGCGCAGCCACTCTTGGTATTGGATCAGGAAGAGGAGGTAGCAACAACCGCTACTCAGCAGTCTGACGACAGTACCCAGATCAGCCCAAGGAGGAGGTTGGTCCCCGGTGTTGCTGCCTACTCCGAGATCTCTACTTATAGCGGTGAGGAAGGTGACGTCGATGATGACGTGTCTAGTGATGTCACGTGGGTGCCCACAAGAGAGGAAGAGGAGGGGAGTTCAGAGGGAGATATGGACCAGCAGATAGGGAGGAGAAGCAGGAATAACTTACATTGCACAGGAGGGACAAAGCAGACTGCAAATGTATCAGGAGCGAGAAATCGACCATGTACGGTCACATCTGGTGCTCCCAGGACACCGGAACATGGCTCCGCAGTGTGGGCTTTTTTTAACGTGTCCGCTGCTGACAATAGCGTTGCCATCTGCAATCTTTGCAGTCAACGCATTAGTCGCGGTAAGCCCAACACTCACCTAGGGACGACCGCCTTAAGAAGGCACATGAGCAGCCATCACCGAGCCCAGTGGGAGCAACGGAACACACAAAGCCACACTCCAGGCTCTCACCGTCCAGCCTCGTCTTTGTCAGGCTAGGTGCAGATAACAAGTAACAGTTCAGGTGTGCTGATTATACAAAGAGTTCAAAGCACATACCATGAGCAGGTCTAAGCAGAGCAGGTCAGCTGGGACTTGTAGTACACCGCTGCAGACGAAGGTAGGTGATTGCTGGACCTTGTAGTTCACTGCTGCAGATGTGGGTACTAGTAGAATCAGGCAAAGCGTAGTCTAGGCAAGCTGGGTCATACACAGGTAGATCAGAATCCAAACGGTACAGAATCAGAAGCAAGCAAGGAAGGTCAAACAAGCCGGGTCAAACAAGAAAGTCACAGAGCAAATATCAGCTGGATCAAACACAAGTGAACTCTAACACGAGCGCTGACTGAATGCTGATACAGGTGATTTAAACGTGAGCTGGCCAATCACTGTTGTTTCCCAGACACAGGCTGTGTCAGGTGAGTTGTGCTGGGTCCTAAAGGGATTCTAGTACTGACAGTACCCCCCCTTTCTCGAGGGGTTGCTCCTGCACCCCCAGGCTTACTTGGATAACGGAGATGGAACTTCTTCTTAAGTCGATCAGCATGAAGATCACGAGCTGGTACCCAAGATCGATCCTCTGGGCCGAACCCTTTCCAATGAACAAGATATTGTAAGGAATTGCGCACTCGTCTGGAATCAAGAATAAATGCCACTTCATATTCTTGACTGTCCAACACATTAACAGGTTCTGGTTCATTTACTAGGAGGCTGGAATGAACAGGTTTCAACAATGAAACATGAAAGACATTTGGAATGCGCATGGATGGGGGCAGTTTTAATCTGTAGGACACAGGATTAACAATCTCCGAGATTTCATAAGGCCCGATGAATTTTGGGCCAAGCTTTTTAGATGGAACATGCAGGGACAGATTCCGAGATGATAACCACACTTTGTCACCAACTTTATATTCTGGTGCCTTTGAGCGCTTCTTGTCAGCAGTTTTCTTAAAAGCCTGCACAGAGCGGGAAATAGCATGATTTACATCGGACCAGATTTTGGAGAAATGTTCAATCGTGGTGTTGGCATCTGGAACATCAGAGGGCGGAAGATCAAAGGAGCACACACGAGGATGCAACCCGTAAACACAAAAGAAAGGAGAGGTCCCTGTAGATGTGCTGGCACAATTATTAAAGGCAAACTCTGCCCATGGAAGGATGTTGACCCACTCCACCTCATCTTTGGCCATCAGACAACGTACCATCTTCTCTAGAGTCTGATTAGTCCTTTCTGTTTGGCCATTAGTCTCAGGATGATATGCTGAAGAATATGATAATTTAATCCCCAGCTGAGAGCAAAGGGCCTTCCAAAACTGAGCTATAAACTGAGAGCCACGGTCAGAGACAATGTTAACTGGTGCCCCATGGAGCCTGAAAATGTGCTTAATGAATAAAGATGCCAGTTCTTTAGCAGATGGAAGCTTCGGAAGCGGAACAAAGTGGGCCATTTTACTGAACCTGTCTACCACCACCCAGATCGTGGAACATCCCTGGGACAGAGGCAAGTCTGTGATAAAGTCCATAGATAAATGGGTCCAGGGACAGGTAGGTATTGGTAGAGGACGAAGGAGACCGGGGGCTTAGAGGTACTGCTCTTGCTTCTGGCGCAAACTTCACAGGCCTGGACGAAGGCTAACACATCCTGCCTAAGCGATGGCCACCAGAGGTTGCGAGAGACAATCTCAAAAGTTTGTCTAAACCCTGGATGTGCTGCAGGTTTTGATGCATGTACTTGTTGCAATACCTGCAAACGAAGAGCCAGGGGCACAAAGAGCATACCAGGGGGAGTGGAGGGAGGGGCTTCAGCCTGTGCTGGTAACAAGGCCTCAGAGATGTCAGTCTGGGTAAAAGCCAAAATCCTATCCTCAGAGATAATGGGTTGAGGAGGAAGCGGAGGAGGAGACTCTGATAAAAAACTGCGAGACAAGGCATCGGCCTTAATGTTTTTTGGACCTGGTAAATAAGAAATTGTAAAGTCAAATCTGGAGAAGAACAATGACCACCTGGCTTGACGCGAGTTCAGTCTTTTAGCAGAACGGATATATTCAAGGTTTTTGTGGTCAGTCAGAACTATGAATGGATAGCGAGCTCCCTCCAGCCAATGTCTCCATTCCTCTAAAGCTAGCTTTATGGCTAAAAGTTCTCTGTTGCCTATATCGTAATTGCGTTCTGCTGGGGAATATTTACGGGACAAGAAGGCACAAGGGTGGATGGCAGCACTTACAGGATCTTTTTGTGACAAAAGCGCCCCCACTCCTACTTCAGATGCATCTACCTCTACAATAAAAGGTAGCTCAGGAACAGGATGGCGTAGAATTGGTGCAGAGGTAAAGGCTTTCTTTAACTGGGTGAAGGCTGCCTGGGCTTCAGTAGTCCATTTAAATGTACTAGGAGTCTTCCTGGTGAGAGAGGTGATGGGATGTGCAATGGTGGCAAAGTTCTTAATGAATTTTCGATAGAAATTTGCAAAGCCCAGGAAGCGTTGAACTGCCTTCAGGTCTGAAGGTGGTGCCCAGTCTAGAATGGCTTGAACCTTGGCTGGGTCCATGGTGAGGCCTGTGTCAGAAATTAGATAACCCAGGAAAGGTACTTGTTTAACATGGAAAAGACATTTTTCAGGCTTTACAAAAAGGGAGTGAGTCTTTAGTCGGGCTAATACCGAGCAGACATGCTTCTGATGTGTTTCAAGATTGGGAGAGTAAATCAAAATATTGTCTAAATAAACAAGCATGAAGCGACCCATCATGTCACGGAAAATGTCATTCATGAAGTTCTGAAAGACGGCTGGTGCATTCCTGAGGCCGAAAGGCATGACAAGACATTCATAATGACCATCCTTGGTGTTAAAGGCCGTCTTCCATTCATCGCCTGCACGGATTCGCACCAGATTATAGGCTCCCCTTAAATCCAGTTTGGAGAAGATTTTGGCTCCCTGGATTTGAGAGAACAACTCTGTGATGAGAGGGAGAGGATACCGATTGGGAATGGTTATTTTATTTAGGCCTCTGTAATCAACACAAAGTCGCAGTCCTCCATCCTTCTTCGGGACAAAGAAGCATCCTGCTCCTGCGGGAGAAGTGGAGGGACGGATGAAACCCTTAGCTAGGTTTTCCTGGATGTATTCTTGCAAAGCAAGATTCTCTGGTTCAGACAGTGGAAAGACTCTCCCTCGAGGAGGTGTAGTGTCAGGCAAGAGGTCAATGGGACAATCATAACTGCGATGAGGAGGTAAAGTGTCAGCAATTCCTTTAGAAAACACATCCCGAAAGTCCTTATAACAAAGTGGAATCTGTTCTATTCCCACTTGACAGGTATCAAGTCGAACAGGGTGCTGGATGCAGCTCTTTTTACACTGATTGGACCAAGCCAGAATATCTCTTGTTGGCCAGTCAATTACAGGATTGTGCTTCTGAAGCCAAGGAAGGCCTAGGATCAAAGGAGTGGATGGAGAGTCAATGACAAGACAAGAAATCTTCTCCCAATGCAAAGCCCCTAATTGTAACTGGAAAGGGTTGGTGGATTGGAGCACTAGGTCTTGTGAGAGAGGCCGATTATCCACAGAGATCAGGCGGACTGGACAATCTAGAGCATGAGTTTCCAGGGACAAAGAGGTGATCAGAGTTTTATCAATAAAATTCTCAGCTGCTCCAGAATCCACCAAGGCCAGCAGTTCATGAGCCCCTGTCCCAAAGTGAATGACAGCGGGTAAAAGTATACGATTGTCCCCCTGGGGAGATGAGAGTAGACCTAAGGTGACCTCCCCGCAATCACCTAGGTCCTGGCGTTTCCCGGACGTGTAGGGCACGAACGGAGCATATGACCCTTGAGGCCACAGTATAAGCAGAGTCCCATATTACGCCTGCGTTTGTGTTCCTGGGCCGATAACCGGGTGGAGCCTAACTGCATAGGTTCTTCCTCAGATTTGGCACTGGAGATGGAATAATCAGGTGGTAAGGAAGGTATACAGTTTGCCACAGCCATCGTTTGTTCTCGCCTCCTCTCTCGCTGGCGGCGGTCAATTCTAATAGCTAGACACATAGCCTCCTCCAGTGAGGCTGGATAGGAGAAGTTGACCAGAGCGTCTTTAATCGCATCTGAAAGGCCAATTCTAAACTGGCTGCGGAGAGCTGCATCATTCCAGCCAGATTCCGGGGCCCACCTGCGAAACTCTGAGCAATACATTTCAGCTGTGGTAGTTCCTTGTTTTAAGTTACGCAGGGTCCATTCTGCAGTAGCAGCACGATCTGGATCATCATATAGCAACCCAAGGGCTTCAAAGAAGGCATCTACTGTTAGTAAGGCTGGATGGTTAGGTTCCAGGTTAAAGGCCCAAGCCTGGGGGTCACCCTGTAGTAGAGAGATAATGATTTGAACCCTCTGAGTTTCAGGGCCAGACGAGGATGGCCTCAACTTGAAATATAATTTGCAGCTGTTTTTAAAGTTGCAAAACGCTTTACGGTCACCAGAAAACCGGTCGGGCAAAGGAATTTTTGGTTCAGATGGAGTTTTAGTAATGGTGGTAGTAGAAGGAGATTGCACCTTGGTGAGCTCTGTGGCCATTTCCTGAACTTGATGCGATAAACGGCAAAGTTCTTGTGTAAACAACTGAGCCTGTTCAGGATTCATGATAGGTTTCCCTTTATGTATTGGCTCGTGTTAATGTCAGGCTAGGTGCAGATAACAAGTAACAGTTCAGGTGTGCTGATTATACAAAGAGTTCAAAGCACATACCATGAGCAGGTCTAAGCAGAGCAGGTCAGCTGGGACTTGTAGTACACCGCTGCAGACGAAGGTAGGTGATTGCTGGACCTTGTAGTTCACTGCTGCAGATGTGGGTACTAGTAGAATCAGGCAAAGCGTAGTCTAGGCAAGCTGGGTCATACACAGGTAGATCAGAATCCAAACGGTACAGAATCAGAAGCAAGCAAGGTAGGTCAAACAAGCCGGGTCAAACAAGAAAGTCACAGAGCAAATATCAGCTGGATCAAACACAAGTGAACTCTAACACGAGCGCTGACTGAATGCTGATACAGGTGATTTAAACGTGAGCTGGCCAATCACTGTTGTTTCCCAGACACAGGCTGTGTCAGGTGAGTTGTGCTGGGTCCTAAAGGGATTCTAGTACTGACAGTCTTCTACTTCTCCTTCTCCTCTCTCCTCACAATTGTCCTCCACTCCACCTTCCATCACACCAAGCTCACATTTTCTGCAAAAAGGCAGGCTTCCGTGGGCCTAATGTTCGAGCGTAAAAAAATGATGACGCCGGATAACCCTCTTGCCCAACGGTTGACGGCTGGCTTGTCAGAACTGATAGCCCGCCAACTACTGCCATATAAACTGGTGGACTCGGAGGCCTTTCGCAAATTTGTGGCCATTGGAACAACACAATGGAAGGTCCCAGGAAGGAAGTATTTCTCACAGAAGGGCATCCCAGAGCTATATGGCCATGTTCAGCGGCAAGTGAATGTATCTCTGGCACACAGTGTCAGTGCAAAGATACATCTGACCACAGACACGTGGTCTAGCAAACACGGGCAGGGAAGGTATATCACTTTTACTGCCCACTGGGTGAACCTTCTGACGGCGGTCAAGCATGTAACCCGTGGCACCCGTGTAGATTTGGTTTTACCGCCACGGATTGCATGCAGGCCTGACTCTTCTTCTCCTCCTCCTCCTACTCCATCCTCCTCCCTCTCCTCCTCGGCTGACTCCTCCTTTTCCGCTGCTAGCGTCTCTTCCGCTGCGCCGCCCAAGCTCCCCAGAACCTATTCGACATGCCAGGTGAGACGTTGCCATGCCGTGCTGCGTCTGTTGTGCCTGGAAGCCAAGAGCCACACTGGCCCGGCACTCCTTTCAGCTTTGCGTTCACAGGCAGATCAGTGGCTAACACCGCTCAATTTGACAGTTGGTAAAGTGGTGTGTGACAACGGTGCCAATCTGCTTAGCGCATTGAAACAGGGCAAAATCACACACGTGCCATGCATGGCACACATCTTAAACTTGGTCGTGCAGAAATTCGTTGTCAAATACCCTGGGGTCCAGGACATCTTTCGGCAGGCAAGGAAAATCTCGGCCCATTTCAGAAGATCTTATACGGCCATGGCTCGTCTTGCTGACATTCAGTGGCAACACAATCTGCTGGTCAGACGTCTTATTTGTGATTGCCCGACGTGATGGAACTCAACCTTCTGTATGCTTGATAGGCTGCTCCAGCAGAAACGTGCAGTTAATGTCTACCTGTATGAACTCTGCGGCAGAACAGGTTCTGGGGAGCTGTTTTTTTTTCACCGCGCCAGTGGCTGTTCATGCGCGACGCATGATGACTTCGGCGCCCATTTGAGGAGATCACCAAACTGGTCAGTCGCAGCCATGGCGCCATCAGTGACATGGTACCTTATGCCTTCTTTATGGAGCGTGCATTGCGTCGTGTCATTGATCAAGCTGTGGAGGAGCAGGAGCGGGAAGATGAGGAAGTCGCAATGCTGGATGAATTCCCAGGGGGGGCTACTCTATCTGAGACAAGTGAACAACAGGAGTCTGAAGAGGAGTCAGAGGAGGATGGTGCCGGAAGAGATGAGGAGGAGCAAGAAGAGCATGCTTTAAACCTTTCTGGGATCCCTGTTGTGCATGGATGGGGAGAGGACCATTATCCTGGATGATGAGCAGGAGCCAGGCCACCACACCGCTTCCACTTTAGTGCAAATGGGGGCCTTCATGCTCCAGTGTTTTAATAGGGACCCCCGTATAAAAAGCATAAGGGTCAAGGACCAGTACTGGGTGGTAACGTACTTAGACCCCCAGTACAAACACAAAATGGCGGAAATGTTACCGCCGTCACAGAGGGCTGGCAGAATGGAGCACTTCCAGGCCTTGCTTCGAGAAATGCTGCATTCTGCTTTTGCATGCGCTGGCAGAGGAGCAATTCCCACTCCCAGAGAAGGAGTTGCAGGTACCAATCCAACAGTGCCTGCAAGAAGAGGCCAGTTTGAAGATGTGTTGGTGACTTCGGATATGAGGTCATTCTTTCAGCCGACCCATCGACAGGTGTCATCCGGATCCAGCATCAGGGAACGCCTAGACCGCCAGGTGTCCGACTACATCGGGTCGTTATTTTCATCTCAATACTGCACCTCTCCTCTGCTGCTACAACCTCTGCAACACACCTCTCCTCTGCCTCATCTTCCCAACTGTCAGAAACCATGAACCAGACCGAGACATAAGTACAATTAAATCACACTTATTTATTAATATAAAATAAAAAGGTAAATAGAGTAAGCGTATTAAAAGCATAGCCAGAGTCCAGTAACCGGATCGAGTAGTCAGCCAGGCCAGAGTTCAATAACCAGATTGGGTAATCAGCCAGGCCAGAAGTCAGGGATCCAAGTGGAGGAACAGCAAGCAGAATAAGGAGCCAGAAGGGATGTCAGCAAGCCAGTCTTTAAACAGGAACGCAGGAGTGGTTTCTTGTGATGTGACCAAGGCGAAGGCAGAGATGAAGTGAGCTGGACAGCCTTATACAGGCATGTCAGATGAGCAGGATCAGGAACAGCTGGGTAAATGTGGAAAGAGATGAGAGCTGGCAATTAGCCGACAGCTGAGCAGCCAGCCCAGAGAAGGAAGGGCTATGCCAGCCCTGACACCGTCTCCCCCTTGCCCAAAGCTCCACTATCTTCCACATAATTTCCTTTGTAAAAGCACTTTTCTGTAACTGGCTCAGTCACAGATTCCTTTCAGTGTACACTCCTTTTCAGCTCCTGACCTCCCCGACAGATGAGAAATAAGGATCGTGGTACAGCTCTAAGTGCTGAGCCGGGAGAATGTGGAAGGAACCGTGGGAGAGCTGCTCTGCTTTCAATTTCAGCTACTGCAGAAAGCTGAAAAAAACCCTGCCTTGGCACCTTTTCCCTGCCAGCAATGTAACACTGTCTCTTTCCATATGCAGTGATTGCGTCACACAGAGGGTGGGTCTGGGTAGCAGTCCCGCCCATATCTGACATCACAGCTCAGATCTGACAGGTGCAGTCTCTCTTCCTGGCTGCACAGTGGACATCCAGCTGGCTTGTTCGCCAATCTCTGGCTGTGCTGAATGTTCACACTTCTGCAGGTCCTATTCAGCCAGAAGTTGACATATAAGCAATAGAATCATGTGGGACAATGCCCCTGTACAGCGGGACAGCAGGACAAAGGTGTGAATGCGGGAAAGTGCTGCCCAACCTGGGACTGTATCGGAGCGTTTTGTCAGATATTCCGACTGTGTGTGGTCTGCATCGGACTGTTTCCGTCGGAATATCCGTCGGACCAACTTTTCCAACTTGCCGGAAATATTTTCAGACAAAATGCTCCGATCGGACATACTCCGATCATGTGTAGAGAATTCCGATCGGACAAAGTGCCACGCATGCTCAAATCAAATTCCTACACCAAAGCTATTGGCTACTAGCGTGAACATAGTCCCGTCGTAACGAAATAACGTCATCACGTCGGATTTTCCGACAACTTTGTCCGACCGTGTGTATACAACAGTTTCGGACAAAATCCGACGGATTTGGTTGTCGGAATCTCCGACCGTGTGTACAAGGGCTTACAGTGTACACCAACACACTAATTGCCCCCCCCCCCAATAAAGAGGACCTGTCACCACCCATCAAAGTACCTGTCACACACAGTCCATCTGAGTAGCTGTCACACACAGTACATGTGAGTACCTGTCACAGTCCATCCAAGTACCTGTCACAGTCCATCTGAGTACCCAAGTACCTGTCACAGTCCATCTAAGTACCCGAGTACCTGTCACAGTTCATCTGAGTACCCAAGTACCAGAGTACCTGTCACAGTCCATATGAGTATCTGAGTACCTGTCACAGTCCATCTGAGTACCTGAGTACCTGTCACAGTCCATCTGAATACCCGAGTACCTGTCACAGTTCATCTGAGTACCCGAGTACCAGAGTACCTGTCACAGTCCATATGAGTATCTGAGTACCTGTCACAGTCCATATGAGTACCCGAGTAACTGCCACAGTCCATATGAGTACCTGAGTACCTGATTACCTGTCACACTTCATATGAGTACCCAAATACCAGTCACCAGCCCATCAGAGTCCCAGAGTACCTATCTGTAGCCCATCAGAGTATCTGAGTACCTGTCACCAGGCCATCAGAGTACCTGAGTACCTGTCACCAGGCCATCAGAGTACCTGAGTACCTGTCACCAGGCCATCAGAGTACCCGAATACCTGACACCAGCCCATCAGAGTACCCGAGTACCTGTCACCAGGCCATCAGAGTACCCGACTATCTGTCACCAGCCCATCAGAGTACCCGAGTACCTGTCTGCAGCTCATCAAGTTACCCGAGTACCTATCTGCAGCCCATCAGAGTATCCGAGTACTTATCTGCAGCCCATGCCTCATAGAATATAAGTTGGGGTGTTTTCTTTCCAAAATGGAGTAATTTTGTGGGTAATTCCACTGTCCTGGTGCTCAAAGACCTTCAAAAGTGTGATAGGTAGGAATGAAATGAGAAGTGTAATTTATGTTCATGGAACGCCTGACGGTGTTACTTCAATGTTGGGCCTTTGTATGTGGCCAGGCTGTGTAAAAGTCTCACACTTGTGGTATTGCCATATTCGGGAAGAGTAGCAGAATGTATTTCAGGTGTAATTTGTTGTATGCATATGCTGTATGTGAGAAATAACCTGATAATATGACAATTTTGTAAAAAAAAAAAAAATAACTCACCATGCTACTTACTTAATACCTTGGAATGTCTACTTTCTAAAAAGGGGTCATTTGGGGGGTATTAGTACTTTCCTGACTTGTTAGTGTCTCAAGAACTGATATACACCTGATGTACTGAAGGCCTGATCAGATGTGATCAATTTTCAGTGATTAGCACCATAGTTTGTAGACTCTATAACGTTTACAAAGACCAAATAATATACAGAAATTTGGGTTATTGTTACCAAAGCTATGTAGAAGTATAAATTTTGGCCAACATTTATGAAGAAAAATTAATAATTTGCAAAATGTTATGACAGAAACAAAGAAAACAGTAATTTTTTATTTTTGCACAAAAAACAAAAAAACACTAGTGATGAAATACCACCAAAAGAAAGCTCTATTTGTGTGAAAAATAGGATGCAAATTTTATATGGGTCCAGTGTTGCATGACTGAGTAATTGTCATTCAAAGTGTGAGAGTGCTGAAAGCTGAAAATCGGTCTGGGAAGGAAGTGGGTGTAAGTGCCATGTATTAAGGTGGTTAATGTATTTATTATCTTTAATCAATCTGTATTTTACATTCCAGGCAATATAGCTATTCACCAGTAGATGGCGCTATCTTGAGAATGTCCTTCTTTCTTTGGTATGGCAATATGAATTTATTTAGTCATAGATGTGATCTAGTTATTAATATTTTCTCTATATATCAAATTTTGAATATATATTTTTAAATAATTGTTTTGTATTATTTTATGTATAAATTCTGTAAATAGTTAAATGTTCTATGTTTTTTTTTTTCTATGTGCGGTTTGGGCATTGTGTGCAGATCAGCATCCCTAAGGCTGGGTTCACACTGCTGCGATGCGGGAATGCTGCGAATCCGCTGCGGGTTCCTGCATCGCATGCCTCCCAGTGGCAGTTCACACTGCCCTATGCGAACTGCTGGGAGTGTCAGTGAAAAGTTAATGACATCACCAGATCAGTTCGCATATCGCAGTGCGATCTGCAAACTCGGACAGGAATCAGATCGCATGGTGTGAACACCCAATGCGAGCCGATTCTGCTGCGGACCAAAAAAAGGATCCTGTGCGAGTTTGGGCCGGATGCGATGCGAATTCAGCCATACTATCTGTATGGCTGAACTTGCATCGCAAAGAGATCGGATGTGATTTGCACTGCAGTGCGGTGCGAATCACATCCGATCTTGTCACTCTAGCCTTAGAGGTAGATTTCCCATTCTATTTTTGTCATCTCCTCCATTTTGGAGGAGCTTCACCAATAGCAACCTTTCCATTCACTTAAAAGCAAGCTGGGAGGGGCGTGAGTCACTTCCCAAAGACGCCCTTAATGGCAAAACATATGTCAAGCGGAGGATCCGTTAGTTCTGGGTCCTGTTTTGATACCCCCACACAAGGCTTTGATCTCTCGAGCGAGACTTCACACCATCGCCAAGGGACTAGCCTACTTGCACACGCTGTATACACCTAGTGCCAGTGTAACTGCTACTGCTATTGTTACTTTTTTTTTACTTTTATTAAAATTACTACACTATGAGACTTTTATTCATGCCTCCTAGTTTCATTTCAAGGGGCCATCGGAGTGGAGTTGTGCTGACAGTGGAATCAAATTGGTATTTCAAAAGCGCTTTTTGACCACCCTGTAAAAAAGGGTCAACCATCTCTGGTGAGTGGCCACCTTCCCACTGAGCACTCGTGTGGAAGAATTAGAAGTTAAATCTCAGAGCAATTTACTTTGGTGTTGGGATTATATCACTTACGGATTTATAGCTTGCTATTCATGTACTTTATATATTTTGTGTCACAGTGTTGGATGATCATGACATTGTATTCAACCTTTATTTTCCCCAGTCACATATTGTTCCCATTGAACTTTTCAGCGTCTCATCCTTTCATTTTATACACACCACCTTGGTGACTTGTTCACTCTAAAGGGGCAGCTGATTTTTTGTTCACATACCCCCACAGGGTGCCAATCTTTGGTTTACAACTTTTTATTGACAACAGTCCGCCCATGTCTCCCACAATATTTTACCTGTAAATTACCTTTCTGCATGGGTAAGAGGAAAAATGCTACTGGGACAAGGCATGTATTGCTGTTGTCACCATTTAAAGAAATTGCAACCAGCAACAATAAGGAAATATGCTCTGTGAATTAGTTATATTACAATGTAACTAAGGATGAAGAACAAGGTAAATTCCATGCCCCCGCCTCGCAATTCTCCAAGATACACAGCATTTTGCTACCTACATGACATTCAGTAAGGGTTTACAACAACTTTAAGGAACCTGCCACTGCCTACAAGCCCTACACTAATCTCTTCCCATGCAGTTTGTCAGCATCACTCTCTATTCTTTCCCAATCACAACCAAAGTACATTATTAATACGGCTGCTGTGACCTCCCATTTATAGTAAGGGAACATGTTTATCCAAATGCCCCGCTTATAGGCTCTACTAAATCAAGTGACCCAAGTTCAAAGACAAGGCAAAGCATTATGGTTACTCTGGCTATTAATAATGCCTGCATTATTTTGCTGGATCCACAAACTTTGACCACACAAGATTCACCTGAAACCCATGGTAGCAGTGAACCCTCATCCAATTAAGTTCTCCTTACTCATGGCAAATGATCTGCTTGATCTCCCATATTGCAGTCTGTCTGCTAAGAAGAATAAGGTAAAAATGCAACAAACAGATCCAAGGCGTTCAACCATAGAAGGGGCTAGCAGTTAAGTGTGGTAGTAACATGCATCCTATTGACCCAATCCAGTGCTGCATGCAATCCACTGGAGGTATAGAGATATCCAAAACAGAAACACAAAGGCTATATGCCACACACTGGTAAAGTCAAAGTATCCATGATAAACAAGTAGATAAATTGAAGGATGATGAAAATAAACAAATAAAATTTGCTTCCCTATAAACCATGAAGTAACATTTATTATGTGGCCATAGATAAAGCACACAGTCCAGATAAAAACACAGTCATGTGTGAACGACACAGTAAGTTAAAAGGTAAAAGCCCAATTCTCCTTCAGCTTCAAACACTAAATGGAGGGCCCAGCTCTTGTGATGGAAACAGGCTTAGGGCTTTTTCACATATGCAGACTGTCCAGATCCATCTGTCAGTTTTTTCAGGCGAATGAATGTTCCATGTACCTCTATGGAGCGAAAGATGTCAGTGGTGACATGTCCACTGACATCTGATCCAATCCGCTCAGCTAAATCCAGATGGATGGAAATCCTATTTCCCATCCATCTGGTGAATTGGATGAAAATGGGCAGGCGGTCCATTTTCATCTGATCCCCCATAAAGGAAAGTGAAGATCTGACAGGTTCGTCTCTGCACACTCTGTCTTTGGACCTATCATCCACCTGCTCAGCGGAGATCAATGGAGCAAACCCTGCTGAGCTTGGATCAGCTGTTGGTGTCCCGCAGGGAAGGCATACTTCAGTGTGGTGTGTAGTAAAGCCCACCAAGAAGATGGTAGCTCACAGAATAGAGACAGTAATGCGGCAAGCCAAGGAAGACGACTTTACCAGTGCACAGCACTTTGTGTTGCTGCTAAGAAAAAGGCCAAACAATTTTATTAATCTTTAAAAAAAAAATGATCACCAAAATAAACACATTTATTTAAAGTTGAAATCCAGAATCCAATGGGAAAGGATTAAAATAAGTGATCAAGTAATACTAAAAGTAAAAAAGCAGCTTTGTTGTCCCATCCAGCACTTTTTTTCTTTCACTATATGTCCTCATTGTTTTTCGGTTGAATGATGGTCAGTATCATTCCACCCATTCCCTCTGAGCTTGGGGTATCATGAACCCAGCCCTGGGACAGCAGCATCATGCAGTATTGGCTCAGATTATTACTGCGCTGCATGGGGCTCATTTGTCTTCATGCACATGCCATTTTGTGCAGCTATGGGGTTGGAGGAAGTATCAATGGACTACAAGGTGGTCACATCACTTGTGCTCCATTGAAAATGACAGCTGGCCAAAGGGGAGAAGAATCAGTCCTGTAAGAAAGGACTTCCCACCGCCACAGGACCAGCCACAAGACCAATGGCAAAAGAGAAATGTACAGAATGCAATATATATTATTTTTTATATATATTTTTCAGTCTGTGTGAAGGGTAATTTACTTTTTTCATGTAGACTTTAGCTTTAAAGTGAAACTATAATTTAAACAGGGTTTCATCACTCCCATCTCCAGCCTCTCCTTTTAAGCACAAACTGTAACATAAACACTGAAATTCTTACATTGGCTGAAAAATATATATGAATAGAAATGATATAATGAAATATAAAGGTATTTTAAATGTAAAATATTTTGTAATTCTAATGATGTGTAATTTTGAAATCTAGCTAGGCTTTAGGTTGTCTGCCAATGGCTTTTTTCAGTAGTTAGAAATCATGATCATACTCAAATGCTAATTTGACCTTTTATATGTTGTTTAATTTTGAACTCATATTTAAGGTTTCAAAGCAGAGAAAAAAGGTAGGAGAATTGGTAAGTGTGCTAGCCTGCCATCATCCTAAATAACATATTTAAGGTTTAATATGAAACAAGGCCAGCATTTTCAGCTGCTACCCCCAGACCATCCGCCTTACTTACAGGATTGGTTCTTCTCCCCTTCGGCCAGCTGTAGTTCTCAATGGAGCACAAGTGATGTGACCACCTTGTAGTCTATTGATACTTCAACTCCATAACTTCAGGTCTATACCTTACTACAGACCTGAGTTGGAGGCAGAGGCTGCAGGAGCCAGAGCAGGAGCCAGAGCAGGAGTCAGAGCATTGCACCTGCAATCCACTGATTGTGACAATGTTTTGCAGGCTCAAATGCGAAAAGATAATAAATGTGCATGTGTTTTTTGAAAAATGGGTGCGCTTATTATTATTTTTAGTTTTCTTGCAGAAGGTGGAATTCTGGCACTGCACACTTAAGCCGCATACACACAATCTGATTTTTCGGTGGGAAAAGTGTGATGACAAGCTGTTGGCGGAAAATCCAACCATTTATGCGTTCCATCAGACAATTGTTGTCAGATTTTCTGAAGACAAATGTTGGATGGCAGATTTTCCACTAACAAATGTCTGTTGTCGGATTTTCTGAGCGTGTGCACACAAGTCCGTCGGGCAAAAGTCCAAAGTGCAAACACGTATGCTTGGAAGCAAGGATGAGCTGGAAACAGTCAGCCTTGTAAAACTAGCATTCGTAATGGAGAATTAAAATTCATGACGCAGCAAATTATGAAATCTCCAAATGCAGCGCACATTCTTTTCTTGTTTAGACCCCTTTCACACTGGGGCATTTTTCAGTCATTTTTCAAGCGCTTTAGCATTAAAAAAAGCAACTGTAAAGCGCTTGAAAGAAGCCTCATTGCAATCCCAATGTGAAAGCTCGAGTGCTTTCACACTGAGATGCCTTTCACACTGGGGCATTTTTCGGGCGCGTTTGCTTAAAAAAAAGTGCCTGTAAAGCGCCTGAAAGAAGCCGCAACTGCAATCCCAATGTGAAAAACCGGATGCTTTCACACTGAGGCGCTGCGCTGGCAGGGTGTCAAAAAAAGTCCTGCAAGCAGCTTCTTTGCAGCGCTTTTGGAGCGGTGAATACACCGCTCCTAAAGCGCCCCTTCCCATTGAAATCAATGGGAAGCGCCTGCAAAACGCCTGAAAAGTGCCTGCAAAGCACTTTTGGCAGCAGCACTTTGTGGGCGCTTTTAACCCTTTATTTGGCCACTAGCAGGGGTTAAAAGCGCCCCACTAGCGCTTGAAAAATGCTGGTAAAGCACCACTAGTTTAAGCTGCGTTTTACAAGCATTTTTCGGGAGCTGGCAGTGTGAAAGGGCTCTTAAAGCACTTGGGCTTTCACATTGGGATTGCAGATGAGGCTTCTTTCAAGCGCTTTACAGGCACTTTTTTTAACGCTTGAAAAACGCTTCAGTGTAAAAGGGGTCTTATAATGGGATAATAATTGCTTTGCTGGTGATACTGACAGAGTTCTGTCAAAGGTATTTATAAAGTCTTTTTTTTTCTAGTGATATCAAGAAGATTTTTTTTTTTTTTTGGGGTCAAGTTATCACAACACCATTATCACGTAGTTTAGTAGATCAACGATACAACTGTGTTGGTGTCCCTTGTTAATTTTACATTGTAATTTTCAAATGTACCTGCCTACTCCCAAACTGTAATTTGAAGTAAAACACATAGACAAGTAATTTTCTATTTTTTATTTATTTAATAGGGATCACAAGAAGGTCCTATAAAAAACAAGAGGAAGTCAGCGATTAAGAAACTGTTGAAATTGGTGAACCCTTTGTACCCCGGGCAGACCTCAATTATGTGAAGAGCAAAATTGGGAAACTGAGGAGTACATTTATAGGGAGCACAAGAATGTCCTGGACTCCAAGAGATTGGGAGCAGCAGCGGATAACTGGTATGTCCCCTGGCTGTGGTATTACAAATGGCTCAGGCCATTTTTTTTTCTTGTGCATTATTCCAAACAAATAATAAATAAATTATACGTTATCTGCCATCCAAATAAAAATTAAATAACTTAACCAAAAAGTGCATTCTCATCATACAAAAATAAATAAAGTATAACAACTAAAATCATAATTTTTAAAAAAAAGGAAATTAGTAATTATATGGATGAAAATCCCCAGCCCAGTGGGGTTGTTGGGGATCTTGGGGCTGGAACTGCCAAGGTGCTGTGGTGGGTGGGGCTGCTGTGGTGGGGCATCCAAATCATAAATCTGGGTTCTTGATTAAATTTCTCCCCTCCTCCCCCTGTTGAGGAGCTAGAGGATTAGTTGCTCGCACATACTCCTTTGGTTCACATTCATATCCCTCAACTTATTTGCTGTCAGGCAGCCAAATGCCTCAGCTGAATCTGGGGCCATAGTGATGGCAGTTGTTGTGTGGCTCAGGAAGGCAGGTCTGGCCTCGTATAGGTTTTTGCTTTTCCTGGCCATTTTAGCAGGAGGGCGTAGGGGAGGGATATGGGACTCCATGTGGCTGCTGGCCACGGGTTCCTCCTGACTGACACTTTCCTGTGTATGAAAATGGGACATAATTATTATTTTCATAAACATTTTGGCCATCAATCCTTAATATCCAATTTTGAGCTCATGACTGTTGCAAATTGAATGTTGAGAAATAGAAGAGACAATCATTATGACCTTTTTTTTCCTTCTTGTCCCAATCATTTTTTGCCACTGCTGTCTATTAATATTGAAACCATTTTGTTAAGGCAGAAATTTAGGAACAATAACGTGTAGTTATCATCATTCTATTTGTGAATACAAATATGTTAAACAATTGTCACGTACCTGAAGGTTGAGCCCACGGATGCAGGGAGCGGCTTCTTGTATTCCTCTGGCTCAAGAACTCCTGATAGAGCAGACAGATGTTCAGGAGCACAGAAGGGGCACAAGTGCCTGGCAGGTCACAGATGCAAGGGCTGGTCCGGACTCTGAGAAGTAGAAGGAGAATCAGATGTGGGCTGGAACTGGGACCAGCAGTGAGCAGGAGCAGCAGGAACACTCACACTGGATCAGAGAGGAAGGTGTCTTGTAGATCGGGACACTAGCGGATCTTCAAGCAGGCCGGGTTGGACACTGGCAGGCAGGAACAGTACCAAGGCGGCAGGCAAGGCATAGTCGTAGTCAAGCCGGGTCATACACAGGTGGGCAGGATCGATACCAAAGCAGCAGGCAGAAGAATAGTCAAGACAAGCCAGGGTCGGTGGCAGGCAGCAAACAGAGAGTAGTCAGAGGCAAGCGGGGTAACAGGTATCAGGTAACGGAAATGGTAATAGCAGGGGGTCTCTCAGGAACCCTGTAGACTGGACAGTAGGAAGGCAAGGCGACAGGTTCCTTTAAATAGCCCCTTTGGTGCCAAAATCCATCATACTGCACGTCCACGTGCATTCCTGCACACCCGTGAACGCTTGTGTGCATGCGCGCATTCGCGTGCTCACATTAACATTACCGCACAACCGCGTGCGCACATTAGTGCCCTTGTGCACACATGTGTGCCCTTTAGCATTAGTGCGCATCCACATGCGCCTGACAGCGTTAGCGTGCGCACCAACGTCCTTCTTGACAACAATGCTATACCTGGGTCAAGCTGCGCTCCTCCACATCTCCATCCTGTGTCGAAGGATCAGGGTAGACCTCAGGAGCTGTGGCCTCATCCGATGTGGAAGGGAGTGTTGACAGTGAAGGCCTGGGTTGGGTTTGGTCAGACAAAAAATGCAGGCTGTGTAGTACCACAGCCTGGGGACATATACGTCATCTGCTGATGCTCCCAATCTCTGTGATTCCTGGACCTTCTATTCTAGTGCTCCCTATTAAACGTACTCATCAGGTTCCCAATTTTGCTCTTCACAAAATTGATGTCTGCCCTGGGGTACAGAGGCTTCACCAATTCACCAAAGAAGTTTCTCCATCGCTGTCTTCCTCTTTATTTTATTTGAGTAATCCCTACTTTTCACCTTCCACAGACAGGGCAGCTCCCAGTATCGGGGGATAAATTGAGGCAAAATGTCTGGTGCAGTGAATTTAGCCACCATTTTCTAATATTTCTCTGATGCCTGCAAGACAGAGCACAAGACAAACCATAATGTCAGGCTTAACTCATAATCTGGTCCCAATATAGGCCTCAATCTAAGCAGTATAGGCCATTAACTTTTTTGTGTTGGAGATCGTTCGTCTGGCTGTTACATCGATCATGCATTATGGCTTCATATACACTGCACATACATGAAACTCTGCCCCTCTCCTTCTTTCTAGTGTATTCCCGCCTCTTCTCTTTCAGGGCAGCGGGAGAGCAAATGGTGGCGAGACAGCAGGTGTGTGGTGAGAGCAGCAATGATGAAAACCCAGAGAAAGCCACTTCCAGATCCAGGAGGAACTATCAGGCCACAAATATGTAGTTTGAAGAAATGGTGGAGATGGTGGACATCATGAGAACAGACTATGATGGGAAGCATGGACCTTACAGAAACCCAAATGCCAGAAAGGCCAAGATCATGGCTAAAGTTGTAAGAATTCTGCACAGGAATTTTGGGGTACCACGAAACAAGGATCAGTTGAGAAAACCCTGGTCAGACTTTAAATTGAGAGAGGAAGATCAGCACAGAAAGATCCGGAAAGTGCTGCTAAAAATGAAGTATTTTTCCTGTGTTCCTATTATTACTTTTGTGTTGGTCCATGTTCTTTTCTTTACTGTTCTATGGTTTAAAATGCCAAGTTTTATTTTTGTGGACACAGGAATCGTTCGCGGGACATTAAACATTGTTTGATCGACCACTAATATTTAGTTATTGGGAGATGCACGTTGAATGCATTTGTTATGGCCTAGTGTGTTTGTAACTAATGAAATGTCAACTTTATTCAGTGTCAGTAGAGGACACTCAACAGCGGTTATTACGCAGGAGCACCAGTGTGGGACACCATAACACCCTTGTTATGGTGTCCCACGCAGGTGCTCCAGTCAATACTAGGGGTATCCCCATGTGTGAAACTTTCACAAAATAGATAAGAATTCCTGCTTTGGAAAGGGAAAAAATCATGTATTCAGCTTGGAACCCTGCCAAAACAGACAATTGAAAGACATTTCCAAACAATGTTTCATAATACTATTTCTAGCCTAACATATCTGTCTGCTAAGTATACCTTTTTTGGATTCACATAGGGGAGAAAAGAAGAGGGACATCTGAGCTGTGTGTGGACACCAGTAACCCGGCACCTCCTGAAGATACAGAAAATCAACTCACCACACACCCTGAAGAAGATGTTGATGCTGATGTGCAGGAAGTACTGTGTGAAGTTCTCAAAACTGTGTCGACCACAGGTCAGTGTCTGAGACCACAGCTTCAAGTAATAGATAGATGCCTGCATATTTCTAATACATGGTGTGTTTTTTTTTTTTTTAGGTGATGTGGATGTTGTGGAAGACCAAACTCACTTCAGCAGTGAGCTCTTGGTTTGCAATATGGAATTGGAAAAAAATGAAAGAAAACATGCATGATGAGTTACATCATTGATATTTTAGCTAAAATTTTAAAATCAAACTTTTTATTTTTTTCGTTATGTTGTACATGTGCTTGTACAGTTTTAAATTGATTAACCTTCGCACATTTTTAATAGTTGCAATTGTTATATTTGAATGTACGATTTCACCTTAGCAAAAGATTGGCATATGAACCTGCAACTCCATGACTTGTCATGATCTTTTTGTTGCCTACATCATGTTAACCACTTGCTTACTGGGCACTTAAACCCCCCTCAGTCCCAGACCAATTTTCAGCTTTCAGCGCTGATGCACTTTGAATGACAATTGCGCGGGCATACAACACTGTACCCAAATGAAATTTTTATCATTTTTTTCCCACAAATAGAGCTTTCTTTTGGTGGTATTTAGTTACAGCTCGGAGTTTTATTTTTTGCTAAACAAACAAAAAAAGATGCAAAAAAATAAAAAAATAAAATCATGTTTTAATAGTTTGTTATAAAATTTTGCAAACGGGTCATTTTTCTCCTTCATTGAAGTGCGCTGATTAGGCGGCACTGATAGGCTGCATTGGTGGGCACTGATGGGCTGCATTGGTGGGCACTGATAGGCTGCATTGGTGGGCACTGATAGGCTGCACTGGTGGGCACTGATAGGCATAGTTAAGGCGGCACTAATAGGCACAGATAAGGCGGCACCGATGGGCACAGATAAGGCGGCACTGATGGGCAAAGATGGGCACAGATAAGATGGCACGGATGGGTGGCACGGATAAGTGGCACGGATGGGTGGCACGGATGGGCACTGATAGGTACCACAGATAGATGGGACTGATGGGCACTGATAGGTGGCACTGATAGGTGGCTCTGATAGGTGGCACTGCTGGGCACTGATGGGCGGCACTGCTGGGCACTGATGGGCGGTACTGCTGGGCACTGATGGGCGGCACTGGGGTGCAGCACCTGAGGCAGATTTTGGGTGGCACTGTGGGTGGCACTGCTGGGTGGCACTGTGGGTGGCACTGTGGGCACTGCTGGGTGGCACTGTGGGCACTGCTGGGTGGCACTGTGGGCACTATGGGCACTGCTGGGTGGCACTGACAGGGGGGCACTTACTTTATTTCAGGATGGCACTGCGGGTGGCAGGTGGGCACTGGCAGGGGGCAGGTGTCCTTTTAAATTGCTGGCCGTGATCGGGACTGATGTCCCGAACACGGCCGCCGGCGATCGGCTTTTTTTTTTTCTCCTCGCGCTGTCAGCGCGAGGAGGAATACTAGCCGATTACCGGCTCCGTTTTATCACATGATCAGCTGTCATTGGCTGACAGCTGATCACGTGATAAGGGGTCGGGATCGACCCCTTACACGGATCGGTGATCAGGCGAGTCTCACGGACTCGCCGATCACAGAGCGCGCCGCGCGCGCCCCTCAGGGGGCGCGCAGGCCGCTCGTAACCGGGACTACGTCAATAGACGTAGTCCCGAAAATGTGGGTCCGCGCTATTGCCGTCATTTTGCAATAGCGCGGATCCCAAGTGGTTAAACAGGATGAAACCAATGCGTTTCAGCACTTGCAGCCTTCCTCAGATGAGTAATTATGCTTTAGATGAAACACATCAGCTTGTTTCCTATTTCCATTTTTGGAGAGAAAAAGCGGAATCATCGAGTTGCCAGCTCCTATTTGAACTTTGCCCATTTCTCAGGGTGGTTTGCTCCCCCCCAGCTACAGCACCAAATTGGACACCGCACTTTGTTGAATATGGTGGGGTAGATTGTCCAAAAGTATTGTCATGTGCAAAGGGCTTGAAGGTGTTCTTTCACACATTATACAAATATCCATGTTTTGTATATTACTATTTCACTCAAAAACTTGAATCTATTCACCATTTTGTTTAGTTACACGTTTACCTGTAATTTTTGTAGTTTTATAAGAAACTTTTATAAGAAATGTGGCTGTTAGCCAAGTTACATCTAAAAAAGTAAGAATGGACTTTGTGTCTGTCCTTGCTTTTATAGGAATGCTGTATTTTTTTTGCAGGGAAAGTACAAATACTTACTTACGGTTTTGGCAACAAAGCCTTATGTAGAGAGGGCAAAAATCAATGTAAGCCCTGGTTCACATTGATTCTACTTTGAAATCGCCCTACTCGCGATTTCTAAGTAGCAAGGTCAGCGCAATTTCAGGTGCTACTTGATAGACATTTGTGTGGCTTCATGCCCAGATGTCTATTGAAGTCACACCTGAAATCGCCCAAAGTAGTGCAGGAACTACTTTTGCAAATTGGTGCAGCTCCACTAATTAAGTGTCACACCATTTGGAACAGTGCCATTGCCTCCAATAGACTGCTACTTATCATGCGATTTTATATCTCCAATCACATGACAAATCGCTCCAATGTGAACCTAGGCTTTAATGTCTCCGAGGTCAGTGTTTCTCCACTCTGCTTCTCTAGGTGCACCACCAGGTTCTGTTTTCTGTATTTTCCTCAGTAAAAAAACGACTGTGTGAAATACTAACCTTGAAAATGACATCATCATCTGTGACAAAAGCAAAAACAAATTTGGAAACATGACCTGGGAATGCATCTGGGGAAGAAGAGTTGGGAAACACTGTCCTAAGTAATGTTAATTGTAATCTTTTTGTGTTTTTAAGAATCACAAAGCCAACATTTGAAGTTGCCCACAAATGGTGCCAAAATATTCTTATTTGCCTCATGATCCCATGCCTAAAATGTGTGTCTTTCCCTACATCTAGTTTGCTAAAGCCACAAAACACACAATGGTTCAACATGTGCTAGCTCCCATCATGGGTTATGAATGGACACATTTGGGGATGTAACCCCTTCCTCTTACCAACCTCTTACTGCACCCCATAACGCGGCCATTTATACCCTGTGATGGGACACATGTTCGCACACTGTGTGTTTTGGGGCTTTAGAAACTAACCTGTTTGTACCTACACACATTTTAGACAGGGGATCATAAATAAGGGACATTTAAGAGCTATGTGGACATGGCTTAAATCATTGGATTTTAGAGGGGTGAGATCACCCCATCTGAGGAAGGTAACAGCAACACAGTCTTTGTATACTAATGTCTCATATGGCCTTCACTTTAACCACTTCAGACCCAGGCCAATTCTGACATTTCTCTCCTACATGTAAATTTCCTAATTTTTTTGCTAGAAAATTACATAGAACCCCCAAACATTATATATGTTTTTTTAGCAAAGACGCTAGAGAATACAATGGCGGTCATTGCAACTTTTTATCTCACACGGTATTTGCGCAGCAATTTTTCTAACGCGTTTTTTTCAGAAAAAAAACAGTTTCATGCTAAAAAAAAAACAAATCAGTAAAGTTAGCCCAATTTTTTTGCATAATGTGAAAGAGGAGGATACACCGAGTAAATAGATACCCAACATGTCACGCTTCAAAATTGCACGCGCTCGTAGAATGGCGCCAAACTTTGGTATTTAAAAATCCCCATAGGCGACGCTTTAAAATTTTTTACTGGTTACATGTTTTGGGTTACAGAGGAAGTCTAGGGCTAGAATTATTGCTCTCGCTCTAACGTTCGCGGCGATACCTCACATGTGTGGTTTGAACACCGTTTTCATATGTGGGCGGGACTTACGTATGCGTTCGCTTCTGTGTGCGAGCTCACGGGGACAGGGGCGCTTAAAAAATTTTTTTTTTCTTTTTTATTGTTAATTTTATTTTTATATTTTTAGTTTTACACTTAAAAAAAAAAAAAATTGATGACTTTTATTCCTATTACAAGGAATGTAAACATCCCTTGTAATAGGAATATGGCACGATCGGACCTATTTACAGTGAAATATGGGGTCAATAAGACCCCATATCTCACCTCTAGGCTGGGCAGAATAAAAAAAAAAAAAAAAACGATCCTGGCTTCCTAGCCAGATTGGCGCCGTTAATTTGAATAACGAGGCCGGGCGTGACGTCATAACATCGCGCCCGGCCTCCGAACGATCATAGAGACTCCGGGGACAATCTAGTCCACCGGAAATCTCTATGATCACTTGCTGGGGCCGGCGGATCCTGTGACCGACTCACCGATGGAAACGGTGAGTCGGTAGAAGCACCGGAGGGCGGCGGGAGGGGGAGGGGCGAACAGCCGCTATGATCGTTCTTATGGTGTAGGGAATCGCCGGCTGAAAACGGCAATATCTAAATGATGTCTGTGGACTCAGGCATCATTTAGATATAACCACCGAAACCCCATGACGTCAATAGACGTATTGCGGGTCTGAAGTGGTTAACAAACTCGAACTTTGTAAGATCCTGAGTTGGGGATGTGTATCTTATGTTTTCAAACATGCCTGTTTAGCCCCAAAAAAGACAAAATAATGGCAAACATATATGTTTATACACCAAGATGTTGGTTTGTTCTAAAACTTTAAAACACACATGTGAATGTGCTTTGAGTAAAATGTTTTATTATTTCAACGCTCAATACCAGTGTATTTGTTAAATTGGTGTAGTTACAGTGACAATATGCTCTAAAATGTGCCCAACTCAGGCAATTTATGGCCTCAATGAAATGAAAGGAGTTGATAAAGCATAATGTTTTCAAACTTAAAGTGGTTGTAAACCCTTACAAACCACTTTGACCTACAGGTAAGCCTAGATTAAGGCTTACCTGTAGGTCCAAGAAATATCTCCCAAACCTATACGGTTTAGGAGATATTTGCCCGAAGACGGGCACCGCTATCTACAGCGCATGCGCCGTAGACAGCGGCGCGCAGGCGCACTGAGCGGGGCATCGTCGATGACGGCAATGCCGCGAGTCTCGGCTCCCGTGCGCATGCGCGGGAGGGACGTCATCGCTGCTCCGGCAAATCACAGCGCCAGAGCAGCGAGACCCACAAATGTTCTTTGCTTTGGGTTGAGGTTCTTCATAGGAAAGGGCTTCATAACATGTTCCCTCCAGAGCAAAGGCCTCATCTGCAACAAAAACAAAATTGAGGAACTCAACCTTGTCCTGAGCAGGTGGAAAATTTAAAGTGCCATTCTGGAGCCGATGGTAAAATTCTGTCTGCATGATGATACCTCCATCCGAGTTGCGGCCATTTTCCCAACATCCAAAAAAAGAAACTCATACTGCAGAGACAACATCTAGCCACACTATGCTGAAAAAGCCTTTGTAATTATAGTAGTATGAGCCTGAGTTGGGTGGTGGGACATGTTTCCCATTAATAGCACCACCCCAGTTGGGAAAATCCCACTAAGACCGAAACTGGCCTGCAACATCCTGCCATTGCTGTGGGGTGGAAGGAAACCGTGGAGTCAAAAAAGAAAGAAGAAATTACTACTTCTGCACATAACATTGCATGCAGATTTGACAAAAACATTCTTGGCCAACATAAGTATAAAATTGAAATGATTATTTAAAGACAAAAGTGTAAGGCCAACTTATCAGATTCGTCACCCCCTTTGTTGGCCCATTAGAAAAATGCTATGGTGGGGGGAGGTAATGGGTAGATGTTTTGGACAGGTAACCCTCTCTTCATGAGAGCTGAATGCGTAAATAATGTGTGATACTTTGGCCAGCCCCTCCTTACTTACACTATTGGCAGCCCAGTGGACAGGTAAGAAGTGACAAAATCTAAAAATATGGATAGACACTGTCCAAATTGAAGCACATTTTGCCATTCATAAAATATCCTATCAAGATAATATGAGCCAAAAACTTACTATGTTATAATCTGAAGGTAAACAGGCAGGCCCTTGCACTACATGCTTTGGTGAATTCATCCAGAAATAGGACCACAAAAGAGGTATAGTGTGCAAGGGTTACCAGGCTAGGTGTGTATGGGCCCAGGATAGCATGCTGGGGAAGTTAGTGAAGGAAAATATGCATGAAGGACAAAAAAGGAGCATTAAAAGCTAACAGCATGCATTAAGACAAAGAGAACATTCACAGGATATTACAATAATGGTAATTATGGAATGAAGAAACTAATACAATACATTAGCAAACATTAAATACATAGAATGTGATGTTAAAAACTAAAACTTACCCAAATATAGTTCTTCTGTAGGACTTGAGTAATGCAAGAACAGGTCTCTAGAATAATGAGTCCCAGAGCCTGGCGGGAGATCCCAGTTGTAAACTTTAGGTCCCGGAGAACCCAAGCACCGCAAGGGGGCTATGAGCCTTTGCTCGGGAGTAATGGCAAGCTGCATGCATGTGTCTTGCTTCTTAATATAGGGGGTTAGCAATGCCAAGAGAGGGTGAAAGCAGGGGTCCGGTCCATCATCTGAAGATAATTACTAAAATCATCAGGTTTATTCTCCTGGAGTAAAGGCATATGAGAGAATTGGTCACGATTAAGCAAGAACTCTTCCTCCTCCTGTTCCTGGACTGGACTTGGGTCAAAGCAACAACTCCAAGCCCAATGATAGCAAGATCTCTCTCATGAGAATGCAACATGGCTAGTTGACGAACGGCCGTTCAGAAAAGAACTGATAAGTACGAATTGAAAAGCATGAATTTACACTCACCAAACTTCTACTAGCACGAAATTAGCAGAAGGAGCCCAAGGGGTGGCGCATGACAATTGAACTTCCTTTTTATCAGGCTCGTAGTACGTCTAGTACGACACTACGTTCAGGATTGTTGCCCGAAAACTGTGTGCCGTTTGTATGCAAGACAAGTTTGGGCCAATGCCCAAAAGTCCGCAGTTTTGTCGGCTGAAAATCTGATCGTGTGTACAAAGCTTTAAACTCTTTTTGTTCATCCTGTAGGCTGAGTGAAAAAAAAATCGAGTTGCTCCACCATTCACGCTATACACCCCAGGCAAAGGTAACTCCCGCTGCACCTATTGTACTCTGCCAACCATTGCCGGGAGCTTTAAAATACCCAAATAATAGTTTGGATGCTGATGCTGTTGGGCTGGCAATATTCTGCCCTGTTTTTGGAGTGAATGCAGTCAGGCAGGAGGGCACAGACAGAGCCACTCACTTTGCAAAATTCAACGAGTGTTAGACCAGCTTCGGATCCCCTTTCACCTTTGGTAGTACAGAAGCTTGTCTTTTAACTATCACTGTGAGTGTGTACATTTTACAGTTACAGAAGTAACTAACTGTAGTACTTTAAGAATAACTCTATTCTAAATAATCTTCTCTATACAGACAGAGGTGGTTGAAATCTCTAAATATATTTTAAGGTTTTTATCATGCCTCTGAGACAAATCATAACATGCTGTATATAAGTACTCTGCCACCATAACAGATTAATTGTCTGTGCCACCCCCTCTCCTTGTGTCAGGATGGCTGACTACAGCTCAGTGAAGCATAAAGGAGAACAAAGAAGCCTTTTGTTCAATTTTGCACCATACATGTTACATATAACACACACCACATCTGTTGTTTTTTGAAGGAAATTTTACTTGTCAGAGTTATAAAATAGTCATTGCAATAATTATTATTTTTTTACTGCCTAAACTAGTTAATTTCAGGGGGAATACAGTGTATATTATTTGAAAGATTTATAGCTCTTATATCTAAAGAGTGCTTGTGCTTCTGTACTTCAGAAAACAACAGGAGTCCTAATCTATTATCAAACACACAGAGAAGCTGAAAACTGCAGAGGAGTCTCAAAGTTCAAACATGGGCATGAGAAAATTACAAAAAGGTCCTAGCAAGGGTTAAAACAAAAGCAAAACCTGAGCGCCAAATAGCGGAAGTGCATAGTGCTCAAACCCAGTTTGAAAGGTGTATAAATTACCGTATGTACAAAAAGATGGGTGACAAGCAAACAGGAAATACAAATATTAAAATATTAAACATAAATTAAAACACAATAAAAAAGTTATCCTTAAAATCCTCAAAAGTGGGTATCCCAGAAACAAGACATGTATGAAACAAAGTAGCACTAAAGCCAGGTCTGCTGCTGTATACTGCAGTTTTTCTGAAATTACTGTGGTGTTATGCGGCCATTTAAGATAAAAGAAAAGTTCCTTAGCTAAAATCTTTAAACTGTTCTGCTAAAAAGCCATTTTCACATATGATTTATGCAGCAATGGGTTTATTGCATCATACCTCCCAACTTTTTGAGATGAGAATGAGGGATACCTATCAACAAAAGTATGCAGTCATATGACACACCCCCTGCCATGTCCCCGTAAAGGGGAATTGTACAAAAAACAAGATTGGTTAAACCCACAAGTGCTTTTTTTTACCACTACTATTCCTTTATATTGGCTTTTGGGATTTACAATTTAGAAATCAGATGAAAGGTTTAAAGCTGCAAAACCCCTTTTGATAGATAAAAAGTACATTTTATATACATCTATATAGATCAGACCAAAATGAGGGACAAATGAGGAGGAATGAGGGACAAATGGACATTGCTCCAAATCAGGGACAATCAATCAAAATCAGGGACAGTTGGGAGCTATGATTGTATTACTTATGTTAGAAAAGTGTTGAATTATTATATATAATTTGGCTTTGTATTGGGGATGGGGGGTAAAGCAAGACAAGGCTAAAGTCCACCATACTTTTTAGAAACCTCACTATACAACCAACTCTATATTCACCAGCAATGTGTTTAGTGTAAAGGGGCAGGGCCTGCCTGATATGATACAAATCGATTAGACAGTTTAGACAGGTCCTCATGAGTCATATTACATAGTTTTGGTAAATATAAAGTAGACAGTACAAATATTGTACAAGCAGATTGTAGGATTCATTTAAGCGTTCAGTTGAAGGGATGTCTTTAGTAAGTTAATTTTTTTTTTCTTGATTCATTTCAGAATAGTTGGATGGGAGATGGAACTTCCGTCAGGTAGTTAGTGTGAAGTTCACATATGTTTTTGGTTCCATACAGAGTATGTACATCAGAAGGTGTGCTGAAGGGGTGGTGAAGTGTTTTATTATGCAACCAGCAAGGTTGTACAATCAACATATTACTAAACAGAATGAAATTACAATTTGACAGACATAAACTACAATATGGGTCTTTTGCACAGTTTGCTTTGGGGGTCTATTGTGTCTCATTAGCTTACTGGATATTGGGATATTGCAGCATAGGCTCCGATGTCCAACAAGCTGATACATCATCAGTAATCTAAAACATATATCAGTGTAATCAATTTTTATGAATGGAACTTCCCCACAATAAAATAAATATGCATTTATGAAACTTAGCTCTGTGCAGTACATCAGTTAGATGTTTCTGACAACTGCGGGCAGCTAGACTTGGACTGTGAATATGGCATGCATTCAGGATCATTTATTTAGTTCATAACCAATACAAACTGAAACTTAATCTTTATGTTTATTTATTTTTGGTATTAGTGAAAACAACATACCTACCCTATATTATCAAAAGTATTGGAACGCCTGCCTTTACATACACGTGAAGTTTAATGGCATGCCAGTCTAAGTCTGTAGGGTTTAATATTGAGTTGTCCCACCCTTTGCAGCTATATGTTTGACCAGTCTTCCAGAAGCATATTTATGAGGTCAGGCACTGATGTTGGATGAGAATGCCTGGCTCTCAGTCTCCACTTTAATTCATCCCAAAGGTGCTCTATCGGGTTAAGGTCAGGACTCTGTGCCAGCCATTCAAGTTCCTCCACCCCAAACTCGCTCATCCATGTCTTTATGGACCTTGCTTGTGCACTGGTCCAAATCATTTAGCAGAGGGGGGATTATGGTGTGGGGTTGTTTTTCAAGGGTTGCACTTGGCCCCTTAGTTCCAGTGAAGGGAAAAAAGGTGTCAACATACCAAGATATGTTGCACAATTTCATGCTCCCAACTTTGTGGGAACAGTTTGGGGATGGCCCATTCCTATTCCAACATGACTGCGTGCCAGGGCACAAAGCAAGGTCCATAGAGACATGACTGAGCGATTTTGAGGTGAAGGAACTTGACTGGCCTCCACAGAGTCCTGACCTTAGCATGATAAAACACCTTTGGGGTGAAATAGAGTGGAGACCGAGAGCCAGGCCTTCTTGTCCAATATCAGTGCCTGACCTCAAAAACACTCTTCTGGAAGAATGGTCAAACATTCCCATAGATACACTCCTAAGCCTTGTGCACAGCCTTCCCAGAAGAGTTGAAGCTGTTATGTCTGCAAAGGGTCAGCCAACTCAACAGCGAACCCTATGGACTAAGACTGGGATGCCATTAAAGATTATGTGTGTGTACAGGCAGTTGTCCCAATACTTTTGGTAATATAGTGCATATAAGCTATTGGGAATTCTAACCAAGTCCTTTGCAAATATTGGATGAGTTATTATGTCTAAGATGCCATTATTGTTATGGTTATAATAACAATTTCTGTATAGACCAATCATTTTACCTGGAGCTGTACAATTAAGCCTTACAACCTAGGATAAACAATACAAATTAAAAAACTGAAGCAACAGAATTGATTTACTAAGGCCCCATTTACATCAATGCAGTGCATTAACACACTCAGATTAACATGTTATGTTATGTCACGCATTAATGCGCATGGTGTTAGGGCAGCCCATTTATCCATTCACTGTCTATTTTTAATTATATTGAATTTGATTGGGCATTCAGCATGAACCCAGCCAGGCTCCCTATATTTGCAAAGGCTAACTTTAAAAAATGAAGATATGGTTTGCACAGCATTTACTGCTTTAGTAAATCAAACTCAGTGAGTACACACAACTGGATAGAAAACTGATTAAAAAACAAGATACAACAAGAACAAGAGCTCAGCAAATAGTAGCTTTTTCCCTAGATTCACTGATCCTTTATGGAAACTTTTTGATCTACTGACTTTATTAATTATTGTTAATGTCACATGCTTTATAATTTAGTATTTCCTGTTTGTGTATCACAAAAAAAAAATCATGACTGGAACAGAACACACAGCAGAAATAGAGGGTAAAAGAGAATTTGAATACATATATCTGATGCTTTAGTCAGCTTCAAGCCTTTATAATAAAGTCAGCCTGTTGCCCCATGAGTTTATGTGAAAATAATAGCTGTAAGATATTGTAATTATCAATATATTTAATTTAGCTTGTATATATGGAGGGCATGCAACATAGTTTCACAAAAGTGTCTGTTAGACCAGACAATTCAGTGCCTAGGCTTGTGTATTTAAACAATGGCACCCAAACCTCATTAGTTCTACACATGCTCACTTCAAAGGATCCCATGTTTGGATATGCAATGAAGGGAGGCCAACCTGCAATCAATGCTTAACTTCCCACGAAAAGGCCAAGTTAATCTCCTGCTCAGAATAGTCACAAGGATTTTCATTAAAGGGGGCTGACTTATTTAAAGTATAGGGATTGAAAATATAGCCAGTCCTTAACCAGCAAAAGGGAAGCCCACCAATCAGAGCCACGCCATGCCAACCAATGAGGCATCAGCCTGTAATGATATACAGAGACTAGATGGGAGTGAAACACACACTCTATGGCAGAGCAGTCACGTGAATGGAACCACTATGGGAATGGTAAATATGGGAACTCTCCCTTGTACTTGTATCTAAATATGTTGGTCTTAAATCTTTTATGTCCTACTGTTTGTAGATTAGTGTTTTAAGCAATATACTCTGTATTTCTTCATGTAATCCATGATTTTTACCCTTTTCCTGTACAATTAGATGTGATTAGCTTGATGTGTATTGGTCTAGGTCTACTTTACTATATACTAACACATTTTGGTTATTGTGTTAAAGCTTTCACTCACGGTCAAATAACTCTCATTTAGCCCTAATAATATCTAATCGATATTAAATCTCAAATATAGTATACGGGTAACACAGCCCTTTAGAAAAGTAAGATAACTTTCCTCAATTCACCTCACTAAGGTTTTTATTAAACCAGCTATGTCATTTTCCATTTCAGATATCTCAATAATATGTACATATGTGATTTTATCATTTTTTCTAGCAGAAATGAAATATATTATGCAGGAAATATTTCAGATAATTTAGGCATTGTGCTGAAAAGCTGTGGGATTTATGACACAGAATTTCCCAAGTTACTCTGACAGCATGACTGATGACTAACGATGTGCAAATCACTCACAAAACGATGTGCCATAAGGCTTTATATATCAGTGCAAAAATAAATGTGCACATTGCAAAGCCACTTACATACAGTGAAAAATGTTGTGTGGAACTTCACCTTAGCTATCATGGTTATTAAAATTTCTGAATTAGGCCTGATCTACCTGGGCATTCTTGTTTCTAAAACGACATAATTCCTTGTATTATCACTGTCTTTGTTTGAAGTCCACTCAAGCAAAACTTCTTTAAGTCTTGCAGCAGTGGTGGAAAACAAAACACACCTCTGCTCACCTCGTGTTTGAACTGTCCTTCACAATAATTCAGTTTCACCACTAGATGTCCTCAGTGGTTTAGGATGCATGACACTGGGTACCTGACTGAGGACATACTATGAGTGCAGGATGTCATGGACCCGCCTCCTGAGAGGAAGTCACTATGGTGTTTGAACTCGCAACATAATGATGCAAAAATCCAAATAAGAGGCTGAAGGAAATAAGTAAAAAAATAAATAAAATGGAGACGAGGGAAACCTTGGGGATAGGAAAGGTGAGCCAGAAGTTGGACTTTAACCCCCCTTGCGGTATTCCCGAGTCTGGCTCGTGGTGAAAATTCAGAACCATTAGCGGTAAACCCGAGCCAGGAAGAGCTTACTTACCTTATTCCCTGGATCCAGCGATGTCTCCCCGCAGTGCGAACAGCTCGTCCTCCGCTTGATCTATCATGAAGCCGAGCTCTTTTCCCTGCGAGCATTGCGACGCACAGGAACAGAGAACAGCGCCAAATTCAAAAAGTGAAACACACACATTACATACAGTATAATGTAATCTTACAGATTACATTACTGTATGTAATTATTTCACATCCCTTTTGTCCCTAGTGGTCTGTCCAGTGCCCTGCATGCAGTTTTATATTATAAAAACTGTTCTTTCTACCTGGAAACTGGAGATTGTCCATAGCAACCAAAACTGTCCCTTTACATCAAAGTGGTTTTAGACCAGCTAGAAAACAGCGATAATAAATTAGAATCACTCACAGAATTGAGCGATAGTGATTTGTGGGGAGATCCATCATCAAATACTGAAAAGTAATGACAGCGACAATTCTGCAACTGAGCAAATTTTAGTGTTTTTGATCTGATTACATTATTGAATCATTTTTATTATTATATTATTATTTGGTATAATTATTTATAATTATTTATTATATTTTAATTTATGATTTTGTTTTTCAAATTTTATCATACCCAGGATGTCTACTAGACTCTGGTTTGGACAGATTGAAGTGATTTATTCCTAAGAATTACAGGCCTACAATATAAAACGACTCTGTCAAGGGCTGCATTTGCACAGCATGTTGCCAAGGCATACATACATTTTGACATCCTATATTTAATTTGCTAAATTTGTCATTATGGGAAAAATTGCACTGACTATATTAAAGTGTATGTGAACTTTAATAACTTATTTGCTTGCTTTATGTCTGTTAAATATACCATTAAACGTGTTCTGCTACATGTGTTCAATACATGCAAAAAATACCTGAAGAGTTTGCCAGAAATCTTGTGACTCTTAGCCCTTGTACACACGGTCGGAGAATCTGTCGGAATGTGTCCTATCGGACCGTGTTGTCGGATAATCCGACTGTGTGTGGTATGCATCGGACTGATTCCGTCGGAATATCCATCGGACCCAATTTTCCAACTTGTTGGAAATATTTCCCGACCAACTGGGCCGATCGGACATATTCCGATCATGTGTAGAAAATTTTGATCGGACCAAGTGCCACGCATGCTCAGATCAAATTCCTACATCAAAGCTATTGGCTACTAGCCTGAATGTAGTCCCATCGTAACGAAATTACGTCATCACGTTCTGAAAGATCGGATTTTTCGACAACTTTGTCCGACCGTGTGTATGCAACAGTTTCGGACAAGATCTGACGGACAAAATCCGACTTATTTGGTTGTCGAAATCTCCGACCGTGTGTACAGGGGCTTAGAATTACCAGGGTCACAAACGTTGCACTTGCGACTGGGTCTTGACGTTCTGCCGCCGGGCTTGCAGGAAAGGGCCCCGGCCAGGGGTCAGGGGGGTCCTTCATGGTTTGTGGCACTGGGCACCCTAAAGGTTCTAATTACGCCTCTGCATGAAGGTCTCCCCCAAAATCCATAGCGGACCCTTATCCGAGCATGCAACCTGGCAGGCCACAGGAAAAGGGGGGCAAGACAGAGTGCCCCCCTCCTGAACCATACAAGGCCACATGCCCTCAACATGGGGAGGGTGCTTTTGGGGTCCCCCCAAAGCCCCTTGACCCCATGTTAATGGGGACAAGAGCCTCATCCCCACAACCCTTGCCCGGTGGTTGTGGGGATGAGGCCCTTGTTTTTTTTGTTTGTTTTTTGTTGAAACCCATAAAAGCAACACTGTTCTATATACTACATATTTACTTTATATAGTGATTGACCTCATTTAATGTCCCGCAAACCACTTTCCTTTTTCTTTGTCTAAAATTTGGGATGGAGGTCAATTACTTTTGGTGCCTTAGACCACATCATTCTTTATTGCCCGGTGGTTGTGGAGGTATGCGAGCAGGGGGCTTATTGGAATTTGGAAGCTACCTTTAACAAGAGGACACCCAGATTCCGCCCTCCCCCTATGTGAATGGGTAGGGGGACAATGTCCCCCTACCCATTCAGCAAAAAAGTGTCAAAAAAGTAAAAAGACAGCGGACAGTTTTTGACAATTCTTTTATTTTAAAAAAGGGTCCCACAATGTAAATCCAGCGCCAATCACAGCGTCCGACGGTCCAGAGAAAAAGAAAAAAAAAACAGATGTAAAAGCGAAATGATGGCAGTTGCGGGGAAGCCTCCCATCGACATATATATGGCCGCCGAGTAAGCAGCCTTATATAGTGTGGGCATGGACTTAGCCCCTTGAGCCATAATTGGCCAAAGGCCCCTTGCCTTTGGCCAATTATGGCTCTCTCAGCAGAGCACGCTGTGATTGGTCAAAGCATGCAGGTCAGATACATGCTTTGGCCAATCATAAGACACCAATGCACTGCCACATCATGCGTTATGGGGCGTTCCACAGCGCTCAAATTTGCCACAAATGCCCCATAATGTTTGGTACCGCCTGATGTTCGAGTGGAACTTACATAGTTACATAGTAGGTGAGGTTGAAAAAAGACACAAGTCCGTCAAATCCAACCTATGTGTGTGATTATATGTCAGTATTACATTGTAGATCCCTGTATGTTGCAGTCGTTCAGGTGCTTATCTAATAGTTTTTTGAAACTACCGATGCTCCCCGTTGAGACCACCACCTGTGGAACGGAATTCCACATTCTTACTGCTGGAAAGAACCCTCTACGTAGTTTAAGGTTAAACCTCTTTTCTTCTAATTTTTATGAGTGACCACGTGTCTTGTTAAACTCCCTTCCGCAAAAAAGTTTTATCTCTATTGTGGGGTCACCAGTAGTGATGGACGAACTTCCGACGGGACGTTTCGCGAACGCGGACCGCGAACGTGGCCGATAGTTTGCGAACCTTAACGTTCGCGGCGGGCCCCATTGACTTTAATGGGAGGCGAACTTTGCAAACCTACAGGTCAAATTTGCAGCCACAAAATAATTACTAGCTGTGCAAACATAGTCCCACCACATGGCCAATGACATAACACATGTATGAGGTGAATCTGGGATCGACAACTACAAGCATTCTTTTTTTATATGTGAAATTGTTGTGACAATTCAGGACTGTGGAGAGCATGAAGGCAATGGAGGAGAGGGAAGGTTAGGGTAAGAAGAGGGTGCAGGAGATGATCACCAGCAGCGTGACATACAGAAATGACACCTGCACCATGATAGAGTCATCTGACACCAGCACCGTGATAGAGAGCACTGACACCAGCAGCGTGACATACAGCAATGACACCTGCACCGTGATAGAGTGATCTGACACCAGCACCGTGATAGAGAGCACTGACATCAGCAGCGTGACATAAAGCACTGACACCAGCACCATGATATACAGCACTGACACCAGCACAGTGATGGAGAGCACTGACATCAGCAGCGTGACATACAGCAATGACACCTGCACCGTGATAGAGTGATCTGACACCAGCACCGTGATAGAGAGCACTGACATCAGCAGCGTGACATAAAGCACTGACACCAGCCCCATGATATACAGCACTGACACCAGCACCGTGATAGAGAGCACTGACATCAGCAGCGTGACATAAAGCACTCACACCAGCACCGTGATATACAGCACTGACACCAGCACCGTGATATACAGCACTGACACCTGCACCGTAAGCAGCCCCAGGAGGAAGTCAGCATAGCGCAGGGATGGTGGGAGCACCTCATAATGAACATAACACAGGGATGGTGGGAGCCCCTCATAATATGCACAGCAAAGGTACAGCCCCAGGAGGAAGTCAGCACAGCACAGGGATGATGGGAGCCCCTCATAATATGCAGCCCCAGGAGGAAGTCAGCACAGCACAGGGATGGTGGGAGCCCCTCATAATAAGCAGCCGCAGGAGGATGTCAGCATAGCACAGGGATGGTGGGAGCCCCCCATAATGAGCATAGCACAGGGATGGTGGGAGCCCCTCATAATATGCACAGCAGAGCTACAGCCCCAGGAGGAAGTCAGCAAAGGGATGGTGGGAGCCCCTCATAAGAAGCAGCCCCAGGAGGAAGTCAGCACAGGGATGGTGGGAGCCCCTCATAAAAAGCAGCCCCAGGAGGATGTCAGCATAGCACAGGGATGGTGGGAGCCCCTCATAATAAGCAGCCCCAGGAGGATGTCAGCATAGCACAGGGATGGTGGGAGCCCCTCATAATAAGCAGCCCCAGGAGGAAGTCAGCACAGCACAGGGATGGTGGGAGCCCCTCATAATAAGCAGCCCCAGGAGGAAGTCAGCACAGCACAGGGACGGTGGGAGCCCCTCATAATGAGCATAGCACAGGGATGGTGAGAGCCCCTCATAATATGCACAGCAGAGGTACAGCCCCAGGAGGAAGTCAGCACAGCACAGAGATGGTGGGAGCCCCTCATAATAAGCAGCCCCAGTAGAAATATGACACCGCTCAACCTCTTCAAACAGGAGGGTATGGGCATATAGTACGGTGTCCTTTTTTTGGACAAGGAAGTGAGCCAAATTAAGAAAGAAGGTCTGTGTGCTCGATTAAAAAAAATTGTTTATAGACATATACATGGTCTACTGGTCACATGTGTTGAATTTCTCCGAGATCCATGCCTCATTCATTTTTAGAAATGTAAGGTAGTTAACACTGTCGTGAGCTAGGCGAGTACGCTTGTCGGTCACGATCCCCCCTGCTGCGCTGAACATCCTTTCTGACAGGACACTGGACGAAGGGCAAGCAAACAGTTCGATTGCAAATTGGGCAAGCTCTGGCCAGAGGTCAAGCCTGCCCACCCAGTAGTCCAGGGGTTCATCACTCCTCAGAGCGTCCACATCGGCCGTTAACCCGATATAGTCGGACACCTGACGGTCTAGGCGTTCCCTGATGCTGGATCCGGATGACACCTGTCGATGGGTTGGCTGAAAGAATTACCTCATATCAGAAGTCACCAACACATCTTCAAACCGGCCTCTTCTTGCAGGCGCTGTTGGATTGGTACCCGCAACTCCTTCTCTGGGAGTGGGAATTGCTCCTCTGCCAGCGAACGCAAAAGCAGAATGCAGCATTTCACGAAGCAAGGCCTGGAAGTGCTCCATTCTGACAGCCCTCTGTGACGGCGGTAACATTTCCGCCATTTTGTGTTTGTACCGGGGGTCTAAGTACGTTGCCACCCAGTACTGGTCCTTGACCCTTATGCTTTTTATATGGGGGTCTCTGTTAAAACACTGGAGCATGAAGGCCCCCATTTGCACTAAACTGGAAGCGGTGGGGTGGCCTGGCTCCTGCTCATCATCCAGGATAATGTCGTCCTCTTCATTCTCCTCTCCCCATCCACGCACAACAACAGAGATCCCAGAAAGGTTTAAAGCATGCTCTTCTTGCTCCTCCTCATCCGCCCCGGCACCATGCTCCTCTGACTCCTCTTCAGACTCCTGTTGTTCACTTGTCTCAGATAGAGTAGCCCCCCCTGGGAATTCATCCAGCATTGCGACTTCCTCATCTTCCCGCTCCTCCACAGCTTGATCAATGACACGACGCAATACACGCTCCATAAAGAAGGCATAAGGTACCATGTCACTGATGGCGCCATGGTTGCGACTGACCAGTTTGGTGATCTCCTCAAATGGCCGCAGAAGTCTGCATGCATCGCGCATGAGCAGCCACTGGCGTGGTGAAAAAAAACCCAGCTCCCCAGAACCTGTTCTGCCGCAGAGTTCATACAGGTAGACGTTAAGGCCCCTTTCACACTGAGGCGTTTTTAAGGCGTTTTAGCGCTAAAAATAGCGCCAAAATAACGCCTGAAATAATCCTGCCCCAGTATTCTCAATGTGGAAGCTTGTGGTGCTTTCACACTGAGGCGTTGTGCATAGTGATGGCCGAACGGTTCGCCCGGCGGTCGTTTCGCGGCGAATTTCCGACATTCGCGGTCCGCACGTTCGAACGCCTTTTTCCGTCGTTCGCCGCGGCGGACTTACGTGTTTAATGTATACAAGAACTTTAACCTTTGGTGACACGTTTATCATGTGATACAGGACAGCCAATTGAGACATGACAGCACATGGACACTTGTACATTCCCCCTAACCTATAAATACACCCGATCCGGTGGCCATTTTACATTCTTTCTTCTGTTAAGATAGGGACAGGTTCCTGTGTGGAGTAGGGAGAGATAAACCACTAGCTATTTGGTACACAAAAGTTCTTTTCAGGACTGGTATAGGTGTTAGGTGTTGATAGGTTTGCTGTGCTGCTGATTCTTGCAGCAGCCTGAGTGTCTTTTGTTAGTTTAGAGAAAGGGAAAGGACGGTGTATGCTACAGGGACAGCCAGATTAGTCTTTCATCATCATCATCATCATCATCATCATTAGCTGTTACTATCAAGGTCCACAAAAGAGCTGTTCCAGTAACCACTAATCGTTCTCTTTTTTTGCCAATTTGTATAGGGACAGGAAGGAAGCAGTGTTGTCAGGCAGTGAGGGTAATTTTAAAGACTTGCTGTTATTATTAGTTCCACAAAGGTTCTTTTCAGGACTGGTATCAGTGGTACAGTAATAGGCTTGTACATGTATAATATTCTTTCTTCCAAATATAGAAAGGATATTATACTTGACTGCTGCCCTTCTGCTGCAGTCTGCTAAACATTCACAACTCACTTGTTCCACAAAAGTTCTTATAAGGACTGGTAACTTGGTATAGGGTGCTACGGTACATAGGCTTGAGTGCGGTACAGTCTGCTGTTCTGTAAGGACCGCTATCGGTCCACAATAGATAGGGTTGACGTGCACCACTGCTGACCGCTGCCCTATACTGCAGCAGTCCTTCAGCGGTATAGGGACTGACGTACAGTCTGCTAATCACTAACACACAACCTGCTTGTTCCACAAAAGTTCTTATAAGGACTGGTAACTTGGTATAGGGTGCTACGGTACATAGGCTTGAGTGCGGTACAGTCTGCTGTTCTGTAAGGACCGCTATCGGTCCACAATAGATAGGGTTGACGTGCACCACTGCTGACCGCTGCCCTATACTGCAGCAGTCCTTCAGCGGTATAGGGACTGACGTACAGTCTGCTAAACACTAATACACAACCTGCTTGGTCCACAAAAGTTCTTATAAGGACTGGTAACTTGGTATAGGGTGCTACGGTACATAGGCTTGAGTGCGGTACAGTCTGCTGTTCTGTAAGGACCGCTATCGGTCCACAATAGATAGGGTTGACGTGCACCACTGCTGACCGCTGCCCTATACTGCAGCAGTCCTTCAGCGGTATAGGGACTGACGTACAGTCTGCTAAACACTAATACACAACCTGCTTGGTCCACAAAAGTTCTTATAAGGACTGGTAACTTGGTATAGGGTGCTACGGTACATAGGCTTGAGTGCGGTACAGTCTGCTGTTCTGTAAGGACCGCTATCGGTCCACAATAGATAGGGTTGACGTGCACCACTGCTGACCGCTCACCTATACTGCAGCAGTCCTTCAGCGGTATAGGGACTGACGTACAGTCTGCTAATCACTAACACACAACCTGCTTGTTCCACAAAAGTTCTTATAAGGACTGGTAACTTGGTATAGGGTGCTACGGTACATAGGCTTGAGTGCGGTACAGTCTGCTGTTCTGTAAGGACCGCTATCGGTCCACAATAGATAGGGTTGACGTGCACCACTGCTGACCGCTGCCCTATACTGCAGCAGTCCTTCAGCGGTATAGGGACTGACGTACAGTCTGCTAAACACTAACACACAACCTGCTTGGTCCACAAAAGTTCTTATAAGGACTGGTAACTTGGTATAGGGTGCTACGGTACATAGGCTTGAGTGCGGTACAGTCTGCTGTTCTGTAAGGACCGCTATCGGTCCACAATAGATAGGGTTGACGTGCACCACTGCTGACCGCTGCCCTATACTGCAGCAGTCCTTCAGCGGTATAGGGACTGACGTACAGTCTGCTAAACACTAATACACAACCTGCTTGGTCCACAAAAGTTCTTATAAGGACTGGTAACTTGGTATAGGGTGCTACGGTACATAGGCTTGAGTGCGGTACAGTCTGCTGTTCTGTAAGGACCGCTATCGGTCCACAATAGATAGGGTTGACGTGCACCACTGCTGACCGCTCACCTATACTGCAGCAGTCCTTCAGCGGTATAGGGACTGACGTACAGTCTGCTAATCACTAACACACAACCTGCTTGTTCCACAAAAGTTCTTATAAGGACTGGTAACTTGGTATAGGGTGCTACGGTACATAGGCTTGAGTGCGGTACAGTCTGCTGTTCTGTAAGGACCGCTATCGGTCCACAATAGATAGGGTTGACGTGCACCACTGCTGACCGCTGCCCTATACTGCAGCAGTCCTTCAGCGGTATAGGGACTGACGTACAGTCTGCTAAACACTAACACACAACCTGCTTGGTCCACAAAAGTTCTTATAAGGACTGGTAACTTGGTATAGGGTGCTACGGTACATAGGCTTGAGTGCGGTACAGTCTGCTGTTCTGTAAGGACCGCTATCGGTCCACAATAGATAGGGTTGACGTGCACCACTGCTGACCGCTGCCCTATACTGCAGCAGTCCTTCAGCGGTATAGGGACTGACGTACAGTCTGCTAAACACTAATACACAACCTGCTTGGTCCACAAAAGTTCTTATAAGGACTGGTAACTTGGTATAGGGTGCTACGGTACATAGGCTTGAGTGCGGTACAGTCTGCTGTTCTGTAAGGACCGCTATCGGTCCACAATAGATAGGGTTGACGTGCACCACTGCTGACCGCTCACCTATACTGCAGCAGTCCTTCAGCGGTATAGGGACTGACGTACAGTCTGCTAATCACTAACACACAACCTGCTTGTTCCACAAAAGTTCTTATAAGGACTGGTAACTTGGTATAGGGTGCTACGGTACATAGGCTTGAGTGCGGTACAGTCTGCTGTTCTGTAAGGACCGCTATCGGTCCACAATAGATAGGGTTGACGTGCACCACTGCTGACCGCTGCCCTATACTGCAGCAGTCCTTCAGCGGTATAGGGACTGACGTACAGTCTGCTAATCACTAACACACAACCTGCTTGTTCCACAAAAGTTCTTATAAGGACTGGTAACTTGGTATAGGGTGCTACGGTACATAGGCTTGAGTGCGGTACAGTCTGCTGTTCTGTAAGGACCGCTATCGGTCCACAATAGATAGGGTTGACGTGCACCACTGCTGACCGCTGCCCTATACTGCAGCAGTCCTTCAGCGGTATAGGGACTGACGTACAGTCTGCTAAACACTAATACACAACCTGCTTGGTCCACAAAAGTTCTTATAAGGACTGGTAACTTGGTATAGGGTGCTACGGTACATAGGCTTGAGTGCGGTACAGTCTGCTGTTCTGTAAGGACCGCTATCGGTCCACAATAGATAGGGTTGACGTGCACCACTGCTGACCGCTCACCTATACTGCAGCAGTCCTTCAGCGGTATAGGGACTGACGTACAGTCTGCTAATCACTAACACACAACCTGCTTGTTCCACAAAAGTTCTTATAAGGACTGGTAACTTGGTATAGGGTGCTACGGTACATAGGCTTGAGTGCGGTACAGTCTGCTGTTCTGTAAGGACCGCTATCGGTCCACAATAGATAGGGTTGACGTGCACCACTGCTGACCGCTGCCCTATACTGCAGCAGTCCTTCAGCGGTATAGGGACTGACGTACAGTCTGCTAAACACTAACACACAACCTGCTTGGTCCACAAAAGTTCTTATAAGGACTGGTAACTTGGTATAGGGTGCTACGGTACATAGGCTTGAGTGCGGTACAGTCTGCTGTTCTGTAAGGACCGCTATCGGTCCACAATAGATAGGGTTGACGTGCACCACTGCTGACCGCTGCCCTATACTGCAGCAGTCCTTCAGCGGTATAGGGACTGACGTACAGTCTGCTAAACACTAACACACAACCTGCTTGGTCCACAAAAGTTCTTATAAGGACTGGTAACTTGGTATAGGGTGCTACGGTACATAGGCTTGAGTGCGGTACAGTCTGCTGTTCTGTAAGGACCGCTATAGGTCCACAATAGATAGGGTTGACGTGCACCACTGCTGACCGCTCACCTATACTGCAGCAGTCCTTCAGCGGTATAGGGACTAAGAGTTTTGTCACAGGGTCATTTAAAAAATGACATGCAGAGGAAGAGGCAGGCCCTTCCGCAGGGGTGGTAGGGGTAGGGCAGGAGCAACAGGCTTGAGCCAAAGTGGGAAGTTGCAGAAGGTGCGTTCAATTACTTTAAAGGATGCACCAGACTTGGTTGAGTGGCTCGCTCAGCCTTACTCTTCTGCACCCTCCTCATCCTCTCGATCTGCACCCTCTTCTTCACTCTCTGCTATGTGCACCCCCAAAGACACTACCACCAACAACACGACCACCACCACCACCACCACATACCTTCCGCTTGAGTCACTGGAATTATTTTCCGATCCATATCAAGAGGACATTTCTGATGCGCAGCCACTCTTGGTATTGGATCAGGAAGAGGAGGTAGCAACAAGCGCTACTCAGCAGTCTGACGCCAGTACCCAGATCAGCCCAAGGAGGAGGTTGGTCCCCGGTGTTGCTGCCTACTCTACTTATAGCGGTGGGGAAGGTGACGTTGATGATGACGTGTCTAGTGATGTCACGTGGGTGCCCACAAGAGAGGAAGAGGAGGGGAGTTCAGAGGGAGATATGGACCAGCAGATAGGGAGGAGAAGCAGCAATGACTTACATTGCACAGCAGGGACAAAGCAGACTGCAAATGTATCAGGAGCGAGTCATCGACCATGTACGGTCACATCTGGCGCTCCCAGGACACCGGCACATGGCTCCGCAGTGTGGGCTTTTTTTAACGTGTCCGCTGCTGACAATAGCGTTGCCATCTGCAATCTTTGCAGTCAACGCGTTAGTCGCGGTAAGCCCAATACTCACCTAGGGACGACCGCCTTAAGAAGGCACATGAGCAGCCATCACCGAGCCCAGTGGGAGCAACGGAACACACAAAGCCACACTGCAGGCTCTCACCGTCCAGCCTCGTCTTCTACTTCTCCTTCTCCTCTCTCCTCACAATTGTCCTCCACTCCACCTTCCATCACGCCAAGCTCACATTTTTCTGCAAAAAGGCAGGCTTCCGTGGGCCTAATGTTTGAGCGTAAAAAAATGATGACGCCGGATAACCCTCTTGCCCAACGGTTGGCGGCTGGCTTGTCAGAACTCATAGCCCGCCAACTACTGCCATATAAACTGGTGGACTCGGAGGCCTTTCGCAAATTTGTGGCCATTGGAACACCACAATGGAAGGTCCCAGGAAGGAAGTATTTCTCAGAGAAGGGCATCCCAGAGCTATATGGCCATGTTCAGCGGCAAGTGAATGTATCTCTGGCACACAGTGTCGGTGCCAAGATACATCTGACCACAGACACGTGGTCTAGCAAACACGGGCAGGGAAGGTATATCAGTTTTACTGCCCACTGGGTGAACCTTCTGACGGCCGTCAAGCATGTAACCCGTGGCACCCGTGTAGATTTGGTTTTACCGCCACGGATTGCATGCAGGCCTGACTCTTCTTCTCCTCCTCCTACTCCATCCTCCTCCCTCTCCTCCTCAGCTGCCTCCTCCTTTTCCGCTGCTAGCGTCTCTTCCACTGCACCGCCCAAGCTCCCCAGAACCTATTCCACATGCCAGGTGAGACGTTGCCATGCCGTGCTGCGTCTGTTGTGCCTGGAAGCAAAGAGCCACACTGGCCCGGCACTCCTTTCAGCTTTGCGTTCACAGGCAGATGAGTGGCTAACACCGCTCAATTTGACAGTTGGTAAAGTGGTGTGTGACAACGGTGCCAATCTGCTTAGCGCATTGAAACAGGGCAAAATCACGCACGTGCCGTGCATGGCACACGTCTTAAACTTGGTCGTGCAGCGATTCCTTGTCAAATACCCTGGGGTCCAGGACATCTTGCGGCAGGCAAGGAAAATCTCGGCCCATTTCAGAAGATCTTACACGGCCATGGCTCGCCTTGCTGACATTCAGCGGCGACACCATCTGCCGGTCAGACGTCTTATTTGCGATTGCCCGACGCGATGGAACTCAACCTTCTATATGCTTGATAGGCTGCTCCAGCAGAAACGTGCAGTTAACGTCTACCTGTATGAACTCTGCGAAAGAAACGGTTCTGGGGAGCTGGGTTTTTTTTCACCGCGCCAGTGGCTGCTCATGCGCGACACATGCAGACTTCTGCGGCCATTTGAGGAGATCACCAAACTGGTCAGTCGCAGCCATGGCGCCATCAGTGACATGGTACCTTATGCCTTCTTTCTGGAGCGTGCATTGCGTCGTGTCATTGATCAGGCTGTGGAGGAGCAGGAGCGGGAAGATGAGGAAGTCGCAATGCTGGATGAATTCCCAGGGGGGGCTACTCTATCTGAGACAAGTCAACAACAGGAGTCTGATGAGGAGTCAGAGGAGGATGGTGCCGGGGCGGATGAGCAGGAGCAAGAAGAGCATGCTTTAAACCTTTCTGGGATCCCTGTTGTGCGAGGATGGGGAGAGGAGAATGAAGAGGACGACATTATCCTGGATGATGAGCAGGAGCCAGGCCACCACACCGCTTCCACTTTAGTGCAAATGGGGGCCTTCATGCTCCAGTGTTTTAATAGGGACCCCCGTATAAAAAGCATGAGGGTCAAGGACCAGTACTGGGTGGCAACGTACTTAGACCCCCGGTACAAACACAAAATGGCGGAAATGTTACCGCCGTCGCAGAGGGCTGTCAGAATGCAGCACTTCCAGGCCTTGCTTCGAGAAATGCTGCATTCTGCTTTTGCGTGCGCTGGCAGAGGAGCAATTCCCACTCCCAGAGAAGGATTTGCGGGTACCAATCCAACAGCGCCTGCAAGAAGAGGCCGGTTTGAAGATGTGTTGGTGACTTCGGATATGAGGTCATTCTTTCAGCCGACCCATCGACAGGTGTCATCCGGATCCAGCATCAGGGAACGCCTAGACCGTCAGGTGTCCGACTACATTGGGTTAACGGCCGATGTGGACGCTCTGAGGAGTGATGAACCCCTAGACTACTGGGTGGGCAGGCTTGACCTCTGGCCAGAGCTTGCCCAATTTGCAATCGAACTGTTGGCTTGCCCCTCATCCAGTGTCCTGTCCGAAAGGACGTTCAGCGCAGCAGGGGGGATTGTGACCGATAAGCGTACTCGCCTAGCTCACCACAGTGTTAACTACCTCACATTTCTAAAAATGAATGAGGCATGGATCTCGGAGGAATTCAACACATGTGATCAGTAGACCATGTATATGTCTATAAACAATTTTTGGAATCAAGCACACAGACCTTCTTAATTCATTTGGCTCACTTCCCTGACCCAAAAAAGCACACCGTACTATATGCCCCTACCCTCCTCTTTGAAGAGGTTGAGCGGTGTCATATTTCTACTGGGGCTGCTTATTATGAGGGGTTCCCACCATCCCTGTGCTGTGCTGACTTCCTCCTGGGTGTTCTTATTATGAGGGGCTCCCACCATCCCTGTGCTGTGCTGACTTCCTCCTGGGGGTTCTTATTATGAGGGGATCACACCATCCCTGTGCTGTGCTGACTTCCTCCTGGGGCTGCTTACGGTGCTGCTGTCAGCGCTGTATGTCACGGAGCTGCTGTCAGCGCTGTATGTCACGGAGCTGCTGTCAGCGCTGTATGTCACGGAGCTGCTGTCAGCGCTGTATGTCACGGAGCTGCTGTCAGCGCTGTATGTCACGGAGCTGCTGTCAGCGCTGTATGTCACGGAGCTGCTGTCAGCGCTGTATGTCACGGAGCTGCTGTCAGCGCTGTATGTCACGGAGCTGCTGTCAGCGCTGTATGTCACGGAGCTGCTGTCAGCGCTGTATGTCACGGTGCTGCTGTCAGCGCTGTATGTCACGGAGCTGCTGTCAGCGCTGTATGTCACGGAGCTGCTGTCAGTGCTGTATGTCACGGAGCTGCTGTCAGCGCTGTATGTCACGGAGCTGCTGTCAGCGCTGTATGTCACGGAGCTGCTGTCAGCGCTGTATGTCACGGTGCTGCTGTCAGCGCTGTATGTCACGGAGCTGCTGTCAGCGCTGTATGTCACGGAGCTGCTGTCAGCGCTGTATGTCACGGAGCTGCTGTCAGCGCTGTATGTCACGGAGCTGCTGTCAGCGCTGTATGTCACGGAGCTGCTGTCAGCGCTGTATGTCACGGTGCTGATGTCAGTGCTCTGTATTACGGTGCTGCTGTCAGTGCTCTGTATCTCCTGCACCCTCTTGTTTGCCTACCCTGGTCCCTGACCTTCCCTCTCCTCCATTGCCTTCATTAGCTCCATAGTCCTGAATTGTCAGAACAATTTCCCAAATAAAAAAAAAATGCTTGTAGTTATCGATCCCAAATTCACCTCATACATGTATTATGCTATTGTCCAGGTGGTGGGACTACGTGCTACCCCCTAATAATTACCCCGTGGCCGCAAATTCGACCTAAAGGTTTGCGAAATTCGCCTCCCATTGAAGTCAATGGAGCCCGCGGCGAACGGTCGTTTTCGCGAACGTTTGTGTCCGTTCGCGTTTCGCGTTCGCGAAACGTCCCGTCGGAAGTTCGTCCATCACTAGTTGTGCAGGCTGTGCGTTGTGAAAAATTCTGTAAACAGCTTTTTTGTAGCTTCTTTTGGGCGCTAAAAATAGCGCTGTAAAAACGCCTATCCCCATTGAAAATAATGAGTAGCCTATCCCCATTGAAAATAATGAGTAGCGCTGTAAAAACGCGGTAATACCGCTTTAAAAACGCCCAGAAGCTATGGGAAGGTCACATGACCACAGTAGAGTATAGGATGCTGGGATACCAGGAAATCCTGTTTGGAACAGGAGAGGAGATCAGGCAGACAAGTGACAAATTAAATCATGGCAGAGCAATCTTTTGAAATGCAGCCAACAGCTGCAGGATCAGCTGCAGAAGCTGAAAAGTCCTCAGAGACTGGAGATCCAGAGGAGTTCATTGACACCATGAGAAGGCACCCAGAACTCTGGGACAAAAAACACAGCTTCTATGCAAACCACCTGAAGAAAAAGGCTGGGTGGAATGATGTGGCTGAGCATCATATAGAAAATTGGACATCATTATCCAACAAAAGAAAAGCTGAGAAAAGTAAGTAGTTCAAATCCCAAACTATTCATATTCTGAATTGTGGTATTCATTACCATATTACCCCCTAAAGTCCAAACCACCCACCATAACCCTAATACCACCCTCATAATCCCAAACTCCTAACCCTAATCCCACCCCTCATAATCCCAAACCACCCACCCTAACCCTAATCCCACCCCTCATAATCCCAAACCACCCACCATAACCCTAATACCACCCTCATAATCCCAAACTCCTAACCCTAATCCCACCCCTCATAATCCCAAACCACCCACCATAACCCTAATACCACCCTCATAATCCCAAACTCCTAACCCTAATCCCACCCCTCATAATCCCAAACCACCCACCATAACCCTAATACCACCCTCATAATCCCAAACTCCTAACCCTAATCCCACCCCTCATAATCCCAAACCACCCACCCTAACCCTAATCCCACCCCTCATAATCCCAAACCACCCACCATAACCCTAATACCACCCTCATAATCCCAAACTCCTAACCCTAATCCCACCCCTCATAATCCCAAACCACCCACCATAACCCTAATCCCACCCCTCATAATCCCAAACCACCCACCCTAACCCTAATCCCACCCCTCATAATCCCAAACCACCCACCATAACCCTAATCCCACCCCTCATAATCCCAAACCACCCACCATAACCCTAATACCACCCTCATAATCCCAAACTCCTAACCCTAATCCCACCCCTCATAATCCCAAACCACCCACCCTAACCCTAATCCCACCCCTCATAATCCCAAACCACCCACCCTAACCCTAATCCCACCCCTCATAATCCCAAACCACCCACCATAACCCTAATCCCACCCCTCATAATCCCAAACCACCCACCATAACCCTAATACCACCCTCATAATCCCAAACTCCTAACCCTAATCCCACCCCTCATAATCCCAAACCACCCACCCTAACCCTAATCCCACCCCTCATAATCCCAAACCACCCACCATAACCCTAATCCCACCCCTCATAATCCCAAACCACCCACCATAACCCTAATACCACCCTCATAATCCCAAACTCCTAACCCTAATCCCACCCCTCATAATCCCAAACCACCCACCCTAACCCTAATCCCACCCCTCATAATCCCAAACCACCCACCATAACCCTAATCCCACCCCTCATAATCCCAAACCACCCACCCTAACCCTAATCCCACCCCTCATAATCCCAAACCACCCACCATAACCCTAATCCCACCCCTCATAATCCCAAACCACCCACCATAACCCTAATACCACCCTCATAATCCCAAACTCCTAACCCTAATCCCACCCCTCATAATCCCAAACCACCCACCATAACCCTAATCCCACCCCTCATAATCCCAAACCACCCACCATAACCCTAATACCACCCTCATAATCCCAAACTCCTAACCCTAATCCCACCCCTCATAATCCCAAACCACCCACCATAACCCTAATCCCACCCCTCATAATCCCAAACCACCTACCATAACCCTAATACTTAAATTTTTTGCCTTTCAGTAAAAATAATAAAACAGCGTTGGAAAACGTTGCGAGATAATTACAAGCGTGAACTCGTGAAACAGCAACAAATCAGGAGTGGATCCGGCGCGAGAAAGGGAAGAATTTACTGCCATTATTACGAATTGGATTTTTTAAGACCAGTTATGCTGGAGTTATGCTTACTTATAACTTACCATAACTTACCAGTTATGCTTACTTATGTAAGTATTAAAATTATCCATAATTTTCTAAATGATTGTTTTTTGCTAATAAATAACTGCAATTTTCAAGTAACACTGTGTAATCATTTTTTAATTTAAGAACAGACAACAACTTCAGTAGCGAGAGTGGGGAAGAGGAGCTTATTCCCAAAACAAGCACTACCACAGAACCACAACCAGAAGAATATGTTGATGACAGGGAAACACCGGAGCCTCCTCCAAGAAGGTCAACAAAAGGCAAAACAAAGAAAAACCCTGACAATCAAGAATTCATTGATCTTGTTAAAAAGCTCATTGATTCACAAAAAACTGAGAATTCGGAAATTGCTGCCTTCACTAAAAGTTTAATACCTCAAATTGCAGAGGTCAAAAGGGAATTCCAATGCGATCTTCGAATTGATATTTTGAAAATCATAAAATCATACCAACTGAAAGGTAATCCTCCCATTCTACATCCCCAACCCTCCGAAAACCTCAACCAGCCACAAAATATCCGGTATGGGAATCAATGGGAAGAATCTGGTTATCGTCCATCTTCTTACAACAATGCATGTGGCCCAAACATGTTCATGACTCCCCAGTTCACTCCACAATTCAATCCAGCACCATACAATATGCCCCAAAATTATTATCCCCCAATTCAAGCTGCTCCTCCTCCTCCGCCTCCCCCTCCTCCTACTTCTATGCCTCAGCCAAACACCACTAGAGAGGAAATACACACTCACACCTCATTCTATCAAGATCTGTAATGTTTTATCAGAACAGTTAAACCTTCCAGGAAATTTTTTTGCACTGCACTGTTTCTTACGATGTTTGAAGCTAAAATGTCGAAAAAAATACCATATATGTTTTGTTTTCTAAAGAAGTTTTTTTACTTATGATAGTTTATTTTTGAAATATCATTTTTTCTATTACAAATGATAATATATTTGTTTGATATTATTAAAGGAAAAGAAATGCCAGTTCATGCATATGTGCAAATTGACAAATAAATGTTAATTTTTTGGCCTAAATCGAAAAATTTGTATTATGTTTATGATTGATAATATTAATACATGTGATTCTAAAATCACTTAGCATTATAAGTAGTCATTCACATGGTGATATAATAGTATCCTGTCTCATCAAGGCAGGTGTCAGCAGGTCAAGAAGAAAGTCAAATCAATGTAAAAGAAGGGATATGTTGTTAAAAACTAGACATGTGCAGAGTTAAAAAATTTTTTGGGAATTTCATTTTCATCAGAAAACTTAATTTATTTAGTTACTCCAGAAATTATTTTTTTTTTATTTTGTTTTTCGTTCAAAAATTGCATTCGTCATAAAATCCACATGAATTACGGTCGAATCTGTCTTTGAAGGCTTATGGTGTCTGTCGAATGTATAAAGAATATTTGACGGAGCTAGTATATAGCATACTTTAGAACCCTATTAAAGTCTATGTGACTCCAACGTTCAAAATCTAAAGTGCTAATTTTAAAGGCTAATTTGCAAGTTACTGTCCTAAAAAGTGTTTGGGGACCCGGGTCCTGCCCCAGGGGACATGTATCAATGCAAAAAAACTTTGAAAAACGGCCGTTTTTTCGGGAGCAGTTATTTTAATAATGATTAAAGTGAAACAATAAAAGTGGAATATTCCTTTAAATTTTGTAGGGGGGGTTGTCTATAGTATGCCTGTTAAGGGGCTAATGTTTCTGGTGCTTAGAACTGTCCCTGCACAAAGTGTCATTTATGCTGGAAAAAAAGTCCTCTAAAATCACTCGCAGCTATTATGAATTGTCAGCTCCCGTAATACAGAGAACACTCATTGAAAGTCATTGTTAAAAAATCTTATAATTTTTTAGAAAAAAAGCGTGGGGGTCCCCCAAATTCAATTACCAGGCCCTTCACATCTGGTATGGATATTAAGGGGAACCCTGCCTCAAATTTATGTAAAAATTTGACGTGGGGTTCCCCCTAAATATCCATAACCAGACCCTTCAGGTATGGTATGGATATTAAGGGGAACCCCGCGTCAAATTTAAATAAAAATTGACGTGGGGTTCCCCCTAAAAATCCATACCAGACCCTTTAACCGAGCACGCAACCTGGCAGGCCGCAGCAAAAGAGGGGGGATGAGAGATCGGCCCCCCCCTCCCTCCTGAACCGTACCAGGCCACATGCCCTCAACATTGGGAGGATGCTTTGGGGGTCTGTGACCCCTCAAAGCACCTTGTCCCCATGTTGATGAGTACAAGGGCCTCATCCCCACAACCCTGGCCGGTGGTTGTGGAGGTCTGCGGGCGGGGGGCTTATCAGAATCTGGAAGCCACCTTTAACAAGCGGACCCCCAGATCCCGGCCCCCCCCTGTTTGAAATGGTAAGGGGGTACAAAAGTACCCCTACCATTTCACAAAGAAAGTGTAAAAAATGTTTAAATCAAACAAACACACTTTTTAAAAATACCTTTATTAAAACTAAAAAAAAAAATAAAAGATTCCAGCGGCCGAAATCCACTCTTGCTATCCAGCGACGGACGATCATCTCTCCAGCGATGTCTCATCTCATCCAGCGCAGCGCAGCATCCTTCTTCTGTCTCCGTGGAGGAGACACTGCAGGCATTCCGGCGGCTGACATTTCTTATATACGGAGGGCGGGGCCACCCGTCGCCTGACCCCGCCCCCCTCTGACGCAAGGGGAAACCCGGGGTTCCCCGTGACGTATGGGTGCCCCCCCCTCTGATGTAACGGAAACCTGCCTGTGTTCACAGATTTGGACATGGAGGAGTGGGATTACTCACAACCCTAACCCGAAAACCACTCCACCTACTCCAAAAAGACATAATCCCAACCTTTGTCCCACGCACCATAGTCCCAAAAGACAGAATCTGACTCAATTTTATTAATTTTTGGATTATTAATTAATGAAATTTCAACGACTCTCAAAAATTTGATCTATTGTATTTAATGTAAACATTATTAAATGCATACATCAAATGTGATAGCAGAATAGCGGAAGACTATATAAATCCAAATAAATATGTAATTGGACAAACATCCAAAAAATTAAATGACTCTTACAATTTTTTTTAGGTATAATCGAACATGTCAATGACGAAGAAATCAAAAAAAACCTTTAATTTCATATTTGTAAAGGTTTAGATCATATCACCCTGCCAACTTACTGCACCTGCAGGACTCAAAAAATAATCTGCAAACTCGTCCCTTATAGTAAAACCCACTCTTGGGCCACGGACATGTGGAAAATCGGCTGGTTCCATGTTATGTGACAATGTATCCTCAAAATTAATGCCATCTCTCTCCCGTACTAAGTTGTGTAACACACATGCTGCCTTTATAACTTTACAAGCATTTTCTACTTTTAAATTAATTGGTTTCTGGAATATCTGCCATTTGTTGGCCAGTATTCCAAAGGCGCATTCGACTAGTCTTCTTGCTCGACATAGACGGTAATTGAAAATTCTCTTCCGAGTATCTAGATTTCGCAAAGAGTATGGCTTCATAAGATGCTCATGGATGGCAAATGCATCATCAGCCACAAAAACATATGGCAAATCAGGACCCTCTGTCCCAGGCAATGGTTGGTTATCCGGCAAGTCCAGTTGATTGGAAGCAAGACGCTTTCCAAATTTGGTATTCAGGAAAACTGTGGAGTCTGCACAGCTACCAAATGATCCAATATCTACAAATATAAATTTATAGTCGGAATCTACTACAGCCATCAAAACAACAGAAAAATACTTTTTGTAGTTATAGTATTGACTTCCACTATGGCAAGGTTTTATTAACCTAATATGTTTGCCATCAATTGCACCTAGACAGTTTGGAAAATTAGTCTTGATGAAGAACCGCTGTGCAATATCCTTCCATTTCTGTTTATTCGGAACGGGCATAAATAGATGTTTGAGATTCCATATTTCATCACACGTATGTTTGATAATTTCACTCAAAGTAGATATTCCTACTCGGAATTCATACTGTAGTGATGTGTACGTATTTCCAGTTGCCAAGTATCTGTAAAAAGAGAACAAATAATTTTAGCGTTCGAAATAAAAATGAGGATTAGATGGGAAACTAGGCAAAATAAATAAAGTCATAACAAGAGAGATCAGGATCTACATCTGTCCGCTCTCAGTCATATGCTGCTCAAATTACCTCAGCGTTAGCAGTAATCGTTCACATGGTGTTATAGCATCTCTGCAATTGGTATCCTGTCTCATTAAGGCCGGTGTCAATAGGTCGAGCAGAAAGTCAAATCTATTGAAAGAAATACATTAGGGTTAGGGTTTTGAGTTGGAGAGTATGGGGAGTGAGATTAGGGTTAGGGTTTTGAGTTGGAGAGTATGGGGAGTGAGATTAGGGTTAGGGTTTTGAGTTGGAGAGTATGGGGAGTGAGATTAGGGTTAGGGTTTTGAGTTGGAGAGTATGGGGAGTGAGATTAGGGTTAGGGTTTTGAGTTGGAGAGTATGGGGAGTGGGATTAGGGTTAGTGTTTTGAGTTGGAGAGTATGAGGAGTGAGATTAGGGTTAGGGTTTTGAGTTGGAGAGTATGGGGAGTGAGATTAGGGTTAGGGTTTTGAGTTGGAGAGTATGGGGAGTGAGATTAGGGTTAGGGTTAGGAGTTGGAGAGTATGGGGAGTGAGATTAGGGTTAGGGTTTTGAGTTGGAGAGTATGGGGAGTGAGATTAGGGTTAGGGTTAGGAGTTGGAGAGTATGGGGAGTGAGATTAGGGTTAGGGTTTTGAGTTGGAGAGTATGGGGAGTGAGATTAGGGTTAGGGTTAGAAGTTGGAGAGTATGGGGAGTGAGATTAGGGTTAGGGTTTTGAGTTGGAGAGTATGGGGAGTGAGATTAGGGTTAGGGTTTTGAGTTGGAGAGTATGGGGAGTGAGATTAGGGTTAGGGTTTTGAGTTGGAGAGTATGGGGAGTGAGATTAGGGTTAGGGTTAGGAGTTGGAGAGTATGGGGAGTGAGATTAGGGTTAGGGTTTTGAGTTGGAGAGTATGGGGAGTGAGATTAGGGTTAGGGTTTTGAGTTGGAGAGTATGGGGAGTGAGATTAGGGTTAGGGTTTTGAGTTGGAGAGTATGGGGAGTGAGATTAGGGTTAGGGTTAGGAGTTGGAGAGTATGGGGAGTGAGATTAGGGTTAGGGTTTTGAGTTGGAGAGTATGGGGAGTGAGATTAGGGTTAGGGTTTTGAGTTGGAGAGTATGGGGAGTGAGATTAGGGTTAGGGTTTTGAGTTGGAGAGTATGGGGAGTGAGATTAGGGTTAGGGTTTTGAGTTGGAGAGTATGGGGAGTGAGATTAGGGTTAGTGTTTTGAGTTGGAGAGTATGAGGAGTGAGATTAGGGTTAGGGTTTTGAGTTGGAGAGTATGGGGAGTGAGATTAGGGTTAGGGTTAGGAGTTGGAGAGTATGGGGAGTGAGATTAGGGTTAGGAGTTTGAGAGTAGGGGGAGTGGGATTAGGGTTAGGAGTTTGAGAGTAGGGGGAGTGGGATTAGGGTTAGGAGTTTGAGAGTAGGGGGAGTGGGATTAGGGTTAGGAGTTTGAGAGTAGGGGGAGTGGGATTAGGGTTAGGAGTTTGAGAGTAGGGGGAGTGGGATTAGGGTTAGGAGTTTGAGAGTAGGGGGAGTGGGATTAAGGTTATGAGTTTGAGAGTAGGGGGAGTGGGATTAGGGTTAGGAGTTTGAGAGTAGGGGGAGTGGGATTAAGGTTATGAGTTTGAGAGTAGAGGGGAGTGGGATTAGGGTTAGGAGTTTGAGAGTAGGGGGAGTGGGAGGCTGAGTTTGGGAGTAGTAGTGGGTGTTGATGAAGGACATATTGCCACTTACGTTGTGATGCTCATCCGAGTATAATTTCGAAATTTCTCAGGGTGCACTCTCAGGTCCTGATAGAGCAACATGTATTGTCCTCTGTCTGCACGCATTTGATTGATGGGATGAACCCAATAACGACGCTGCGCTCTCTGTTGTTGATGTTTCCAAACATATAGCACTAATATCAACAGCAGCTCCAAATACTCCATCTTCTTGTAGGTCTGTTCCTTCCTTCATGGAATAACAAGAAGTGATCTAAGCGGGTGGGGTTGTTTGTTGATTCCAACGCTTCAAAAACGCTCCAAAAACGCTAGAAAAACGCATGGGCGTTAGCGCTATTTTTAGCGCTAACGCTGTAAAACGCGGTAAAAACGCGGTAAAAACGATATGCGTTTTAAGAGCGGTTTCTAAACGCCTCAGTGTGAAAGGGGCCTAACTGCACGTTTCTGCTGGAGCAGCCTATCAAGCATATAGGTTGAGTTCCATCGCGTCGGGGAAAATTGCAAATAAGACGTCTGACCGGCAGATTGTGTCGCCGCTAAATGTCAGCAAGGCGAGCCATGGCCGTGTAAGATCTTCTGAAATGGGCCGAGATTTTCCTTGCCTGCCGCAAGATGTCCTGGACCTCAGGGTATTTGACAACGAATCACTGCACGACCAAGTTTAATACGTGTGCCATGCATGGCACGTGCGTAATTTTGACCTGTTTCAATGCGCTAAGCAGATTGGCACCGTTGTCACCCACCACTTTACCAACTGTCAAATTGAGCGGTGTTAGCCACTGATCTGCCTGTGAACACAAAGCTGAAAGGAGTGCCGGGCCAGTGTGGCTCTTGGCTTCCAGGCACAACAGACGCAGCACGGCATGGCAACGTCTCACCTGGCATGTTGAATAGGTTCTGGGGAGCTTGGGCAGCGCAGCGGAAGAGACGCTAGAAGCGGAAAAGGAGGAGTCAGCCGAGGAGGAGAGGGAGGAGGATGGAGTAGGAGGAGGAGGAGAAGAAGATCCAGGCCTGCATGCAATACGTGGCGGTAAAACCAAATCTACACGGGTGCCACGGGTTACATGCTTGACGGCCGTCAGAAGGTTCACCCCGTGGGCAGTAAAAGTGATATACCTTCCCTGCCCGTGTTTGCTAGACCACGTGTCTGTGGTCAGATGTATCTTGGCACCAACATTGTGTGCCAGAGATACATTCACTTGCCGCTGAACATGGCCATATAGCTCTGGGATGTCCTTCTGTGAGAAATACTTCCTTCCTGGGACCTTCCATTGTGGTGTTCCAATGGCCACAAATTTGCGAAAGGCCTCCGAGTCCACCAGTTTATATGGCAGTAGTTGGCGGGCTATGAGTTCTGACAAGCCAGCCGTCAACCATTGGGCAAGAGGGTTATCCGGCATCATCATTTTTTTACGCTCGAACATTAGGCCCACGGAAGCCTGCCTTTTTGCAGAAAAACGTGAGCTTGGCGTGATAGAAGGTGGAGTGGAGGACAATTGTGAGGAGAGAGGAGAAGGAGAAGTAGAAGACGAGGCTGGACGGTGAGAGCCTGGAGTGTGGCTTTGTGTGTTCCGTTGCTCCCACTGGGCTCGGTGATGGCTGCTCATGTGCCTTCTTAAGGCAGTAGTCCCTAGGTGAGTGTTGGGCTTACCGCGACTAATGCCTTGACTGCAAAGATTGCAGATGGCAACGCTATTGTCAGCAGCGGACACGTTAAAAAAAGCCCACACTGCGGAGCCATGTGCTGGTGTCCTGGGAGCGCCAGATGTGACCGTACATGGTCGATGACTCGCTCCTGATACATTTGCAGTCTGCTTTGTCCCTCCTGTGCAATGTAAGTTATTCCTGCTTCTCCTCCCTATCTGCTGGTCCATATCTCCCCTCCTCTTCCTCTCTTGTGGGCACCCACGTGACATCACTAGACACATCATCATCAACGTCACCTTCCCCACCACTATAAGTAGAGATCTCGGAGTAGGCAGCAACACCGGGGACCAACCTCCTCCTTGGGCTGATCTGGGTACTGTCGTCAGACTGCTGAGTGGCGGTTGTTGCTACATCCTCTTCCTGATCCAATACCAAGAGTGGCTGCGCATCAGAAATGTCTTGATATGGATCGGAAAATAATTCCTGTGACTCAAGCGGAAGGTATGTGGTGGTGGTGGTGTTGTTGGTGGTAGTGTCTTTGGGGGTGCACATAGCAGAGAGTGAAGAAGAGGGTGCAGATCGAGAGGATGAGGAGGGTGCAGAAGAGTAAGGCTGAGTGAGCCACTCAACCAAGTCTGGTGCGTCCTTTAAAGTAATTGAACGCACGTTCTGCAACTTCCCACTTTGGCTCAAGCCGGTTGCTCCTGCCCTACCCCTACCACCCCTGCGGAAGGGCCTGCCTCTTCCTCTGCCTGTCATTTTTTAAATGACCCTGTGACAAAACTCTCAGTCCCTATACTGATAAAGGACTGCTGCAGTATAGGGCAGCAGTAGTACACCTCAACCCTATGTATTGTGGACCTATACCAGTCCTTACGGAATAGCAGACTGCACCTTACCCAACCCTATGTACTGTAGTACCCTATACCTTACCAGTCCTTATAAGGTCCTTTGTGGAACAAGTAGGTTGTGAATGATTAGCAGACTGTACCTCAGTCCCTATACTGATAAAGGACTACTGCAGCAGAAGGGCAGCAGTCAGCAGTAGTGCACCTCAACCCTATGTATTGTGGACCTATACCAGTCCTTACAGAATAGCAGACTGTACCTCACCCAACCCTATGTACTGTAGTACCCTTTACCTTACCAGTCCTTATAAGGACCTTTGTGGAACAAGTAGGTTGTGAATGATTAGCAGACTGTACCTCAGTCCCTATACTGATAAAGGACTACTGCAGCAGAAGGGCAGCAGTCAGCAGTAGTGCACCTCAACCCTATGTATTGTGGACCTATACCAGTCCTTAAGGAATAGCAGACTGTACCTCACCCAACCCTATGTACTGTAGTACCCTTTACCTTACCAGTCCTTATAAGGACCTTTGTGGAACAAGTAGGTTGTGAATGATTAGCAGACTGTACCTCAGTCCCTATACTGATAAAGGACTACTGCAGCAGAAGGGCAGCAGTCAGCAGTAGTGCACCTCAACCCTATGTATTGTGGACCTATACCAGTCCTTAAGGAATAGCAGACTGTACCTCACCCAACCCTATGTACTGTAGTACCCTATACCTTACCAGTCCTTATAAGGACCTTTGTGGAACAAGTAGGTTGTGAATGATTAGCAGACTGTAACTCAGTCCCTATACTGATAAAGGACTACTGCAGCAGAAGGACAGCAGTCAAGTATAATATTCTTTCTATATTTGGAAGAAAGAATATTATACGTGTACAAGCCTATTACCATACCAGTCCTGAAAAGAACCTTTGTGGACCTAATAGTAACAGCTACTGATTAAACTGACTGTCCCTCACTGCCTCACACACAGCTTCCTGCCTGTCCCTATTTAAACTGACAAAACAGAGGCTGCTGGAACAATAACTTGAATAGCACTTTTGTGGACCTAATAGTAACAGCTAATGATTAAACTGACTGTCCCTGCAGCACACAGCGTCCTGTCCCTCTCTCTACACTGACAAAAGACAGGCTGCTGCAAAAATCAGTAGCACAGCAGTGCCTCAAACCTATATCCTGAACTACACCTAACACTTATACCAGTCCTGAAAAGAACTTTTGTGGACCAAATAGCTAGCGATTTGGGTCACTGCAGTCTCTCCCTGCTCCACACAGCAACCTCTCCCTATAGTGACAGAAGAAAGAATGTAAAATGGCCGCCGGATCGGGTCTATTTATAAGTTAGGGGGAATGTCCAAGTGTCCATGTGCTGTAATGTTTCAATTGGCTGTCCTGTACCCCATGATGGATGTGTCACCATAGGTCAAAGTTCTTTTACACAGTAAACACGGAAGTCCGCCGGGCGAACGGCGGCAATAGTCCGCCGATCGGGCGGACGCGAACAGCCGAAATTCGCCGCGGAACGACCGCCGGGTGAACCGTTCGGCCATCCCTAGTCACCAGTACGGTATTTATAAATTTAAATCATATCCCCTCTCAAGCCTCTCTTCTCCAGAGAGAATAACTTTTCCTTATAACTAATATCCTCCAGACCCTTTATTAGCTTAGTTGCCATTCTTTGTACTCAATCCATTTCCAGTGCATCCTTCCTGGGGACTGGTACCCAGAACTGGACAGCATACTTTAGGTGGGGTTGGACCAGAGTCTTGTAGAGCAGGAGAATTATCATTTTATCTTTTTATCATTTTATCTCTGGAGTTGATCCTCTTTTTAATACATGCCAATACTCTGTCAGGTCCTTTTCTATCCTAGATTCCCCAGAGGTTCTCCCCCTAGTGTATAGATTGCATTTATATTTTTGCCACCCAAATGCAATATTTTACATTTTTCTACATTGCACCTCATTTGCCATGTAGTTGCCCACCCCATTTATTTGTTCAGATCTTTTTGCAAGGTTTCCAAATCCTGCGCCCTATTGCTTAGCTTAGTATTGTCCGCAAATACAGAAATTGTTTACCCCATCCTCCAGGTAATTTATGAACAAAATAAATAGGATTGGTGCCAGCACAGAACCCTGGGGGACCCCACTACATACTTCTGACTATTCCAAGTACTCCCCATTTATCACCACCCTCTGAAATCGCCCTTGTAGCCAGTTTTCAATCTATATACTCACCCTATGGTCCATGCCAAAGGACTTTATTTTGTACAGTAAACGTTTATGGGGAACAGTGTCAAATGCTTTTGCAAAATCCAGATACACCATGTCTACGGGCCTTCCTTTATCTAGATGGCAACTCACCTCCTCATAGAAAGTTAATAGATTGGTTTGGCAAGAACGATTCTTCATGAATCCATCCTTATTACTGCTAATGATACTGTTCTCCTTACTAAAATCTTGTATATAGTCCCTTATCATCCCCTCCAAGAGCTTGCATACTATTGATGTTAGGCTAACTTGTCTGTAATTCCCAGGGATGTATGTTGGGCCCTTTTTAAATATTGATGCTACATTGGCTTTTCTCCAATCACCTGGTACCATTCCAGTCAGTAGACTGTTAGTAAAAATTAGGAACAATGGTCTGGCAATTACTTGACTGAGTTCCCTAAGTACCCTCGGATGCAAGCCATCTGGTCCCGGTGATTTATTAATGTTAAGTTTCCCAGGTCTAATTTTAATTCTGTCCTCTGTTAACCATGAAGGTGCTTCCTGTGAAGTGTCATAAGGATAAACCCTGCAGTTTTGGTTACTGAAGCCCCCTCGATTCCCTCATGAAGACTGAGGAGAAGAATAAATTCAATACCTTCGCCATCTCCCCATTCTTTGTCACCAGATGCCCTTCCTCATTCTTTATGGGGCCAATATGGTCTGTCCTCCCTTTTTTACTGTTTAAATACTTAAAGAATTTCTTGGGATTTTTTTTTGCTCTCCTCTGCTATGTGTCTTTCGTGTTCTATCTTAACCACCCTAATTTCACCCTTACATTTCTTGTTGCATTCTTTATAAAGTCTGAATGCTGATGATGATCCCTCAACCTTGTATTTTTCTGAAGGCACTCTCCCTTGCTTTTATATGCATTTTTACATTGGAGTTAAGTCATCGAGGACTTTTGTTCGCTCATTGGCTAATGCCCTTATTTAACCACTTGCTTAATGGGCACTTAAACCCCCTTCCTGTTCAGACCAATTTGCAGCTTTCAGCGCTGTCGCACTTTGAATGACAATTTCGCAGTCATACAACACTGTGCCCAAATTAAATTTTTTATCATTTTTTCCCCAAAAATAGAGCTTTCTTTTGGTAGCATTTGATCACCTCTGCAGTTTTTATTTTTTGTTAATTTTTTTTTTAACCACTTGCTTACTGGGCACTTAAACCCCCCTCAGTCCCAGACCAATTTTCAGCTTTCAGCGCTGATGCACTTTGAATGACAATTGCGCGGGCATACAACACTGTACCCAAATGAAATTTTTATCATTTTTTTCCCACAAATAGAGCTTTCTTTTGGTGGTATTTAGTTACAGCTCGGAGTTTTATTTTTTGCTAAACAAACAAAAAAAGATGCAAAAAAAAAAAAATCATGTTTTAATAGTTTGTTATAAAATTTTGCAAACGGGTCATTTTTCTCCTTCATTGAAGTGCGCTGATAAGGCGGCACTGATAGGCTGCATTGGTGGGCACTGATGGGCTGCATTGGTGGGCACTGATAGGCTGCATTGGTGGGCACTGATAGGCTGCACTGGTGGGCACTGATAGGCATAGTTAAGGCGGCACTAATAGGCACAGATAAGGCGGCACCGATGGGCACAGATAAGGCGGCACTGATGGGCAAAGATGGGCACAGATAAGATGGCACGGATGGGTGGCACGGATGGGCACTGATAGGTACCACAGATAGATGGGACTGATGGGCACTGATAGGTGGCACTGATAGGTGGCTCTGATAGGTGGCACTGCTGGGCACTGATGGGCGGCACTGCTGGGCACTGATGGGCGGCACTGCTGGGCACTGATGGGCGGCACTGGGGTGCAGCACCTTTGAGGCAGATTGGGTGGCACTGTGGGTGGCACTGTGGGTGGCACTGTGGGGTGGCACTGTGGGGTGGCACTGTGGGTGGCACTGTGGGTGGCACTGTGGGCATTATGGGCACAGACGGGGGGCACTTACTTTTACTTTGTTAAACTTCAGGATGGCACTGTGGGAGGCAGGTGGGCACTGGCAGGTGGCATGTGGTGACTTTCATTGCTGGCTGTGATCGGGACTGATGTCCCGATCACGGCCGCCGGTGATCGGCTTTTTTTTTTTCTCCTCGCGCTGTCAGCGCGAGGAGGAATAATAGCCGATTACCGGCTCCGTTCTATCACATGATCAGCTGTCATTGGCTGACAGCTGATCACGTGATAAGGGGTCGGGATCGACCCCTTACACGGATCGGTGATCAGGCGAGTCTCACGGACTCGCCGATCACAGAGCGCGCCGCGCGCGCCCCTCAGGGGGCGCGCAGGCCGCTCGTAACCGGGACGACTAGGTCCGCGCTAATGCCGTCATTCGGCAATAGCGCGGTACCCAAGTGGTTAAAAAGACCACATTTTTTAAAATTGTTTTTATTTTTTTATATTTTGTTATAAAATTTAGCAAACATGTAATTTTTCTCTTTCATTGACGTACACTGATGAGGCTGAACTGATGGGCACTGATGGGCTGCACTGATGGACACCAATGGGCTGCACTGATGGGCACCAATGGGCTGCACTGATGGGCACCGATAGGGCGGCACTGGTGGGCACTGATAGGCGGCACTGAGAGGTGGCACTGATGGGTGGCACTGAAGGGCATTGATAGATGGTATTGGTGGGCACTGAGAAGTGGCACTAATAGGTGGCACTGATAGCTGGCAGTGATGGGCACTGATGGGTGGCAGTGATGGGCACTGATAGGTTAAACTGAAAGGCAGCACTGCTAGGTGGCACTGATGAGGCACTGATTGGCACCACTGGTGGGCATTGATAGGTGGCACTTGTGGGCAATGATAGGTGGCACTGATGGGCATTGATAGGTGGCAGTGTTGGGCGTTGTGGGCAATGGCAGGTTGCACTTGGAGGCACAGAGGAAGAGGTAGATGTGCCTCCTTCCTCTTTGGGACTGATGTCCCTTGCGCATAAACCGGCGATCGGCTTTTTTCTCCTCGCGCTGTTAGCATGAGGAAAAAAAGCCGATTACCGAGCTTTTGTTTATACACGTGATCAGCTGTCATTGGCTGAGAGCTGATCACGTGGTAAGGGGCTGGGACTGTCCCCTTAATCGGATCGGTGATCACCCGAGTCTCAGTGACTCAGTGATCACAGCACGCGATGCGCGCCATGAAGGGGGTGCGCGGCGAGTGCGCAAAGGAGAGGACGTCCTATGACGGCCTCCCGGAAATTCAGGTCTGCGCTGTGGCCGTCATGGGCCAAAATCAAGTGGTTAATATGCTCTTAAAGCAAACCCATATCTCCTCCGTGTTCTTTGTTCCTAAAATTTTATCCCAATTCATTATCCCAATTCATGCCTTTTAACAAGGTTCGTAGTTTAGGGAAGTTGGCTCTTTTGAAATTCAGCGTCTTTGTATTCCCCGTATGTTTCCTATTTTTGTGACTTATACTGAAGCCAATTGACCTGTGATCGCTGTTTCCTAAATTGCCCTATATTTCCACATCCGTGATCAGGTCTGTATGGTAATCAGTAGATCCAGTAAGGCTTTATTTCTAGTTGGTGTGTCTACCATCTGAACCATGAAATTGTCCTGCAAGACATTAAGGAACTGGCAAGCCTTATGCCGTGTACACACGATTGGAATTCTCATCGGAAAAACCTCTGATGGTTTTCCCGTCGGTATTCCGATGGAATTCCGCTCAAACTGTCTTGCCTACACACGGTCCCACCAAATTCCGACCGCCAAATTTGCGGTGACGTACAACACGTACGACGAGACTAGAAAAAGGAAGTTCAATACCTAGTAGCCAATAGCTTCCATCTCGTAGTTGAATCTGAGCATGCGTGAGTTTTTGAGTGTCGGAATTGCATACACACGATCTGAATATTCATTGGGAAAATTGAGAACATGGTATCAATTTTTTTCTGGCGGGAATTCGGCCAGCTAAATTCTGCATACACATGGTCGCATTTTCCAGTGAAAAGTTCTCTTCGGTCTTTTGCTGACCGAAATTCCAATCATGTGTACGTGGCATTAGACTAATGCATGGTCCCCTCCGCACAGTCTACATGTGGATAATTAAAATCCCCCATTATGATAACACTTCCCATCCTTGCTGCTAATCCAAATTGTGATAGGAGGTCTGTCTCTCCCTCCTCCCTCAGGTTAGGGGGCCTATAGCATTCTCCCAGTAGTATTTTCCCCTTAGCTTCATCCCTTTGGAACTCTACCCATAAGGATTCCACTTCCTCCCTAGCTCCCTTAGTGATGTCATCTCTCACATTCACTTTTACATTATTCTTGATATATAGGCATACCCCTCCCCCTTTTTTACCCTCTCTATCTCTGCAATAAAGGGTATACCCTTGAATGGTTGCCAGCCAATCATGAGAGCCGTTGAACCAGGTCTCTGAAATTCCCACAAAATCCAAATCCTCCTTGTACAACAGTATCTCTAGTTTACCCATCTTATCCGCCAGGATCCTGGCATTGGTGAACATGCTACGTAATTTTGACCGGCCACATATTATCCTCTGATTGGGTGTTCCGAGATTGCAACTAGGACTTGTTACTATACTTACTTTGGGTTTATGCGCTTTAGTCAACCTACCACTAATACTACCCTCTGGAATATGTTTCATGCTGACTATCTCTACCTCTGCGCCCTCCCTTCCGTCCCCTAGTTTAAAAACCCCTCTAACCTTTTGCCCATCTTTATTCCCAGCTGATCTGCACCCTCCTCATTTAGGCGCAGTCCTTCCCTTGTATAGTACTGGTAATCAACTGAGAAGTCAGCCCAGTCCTCCAGGAACCCAAACCCCTCCTTACTACACCAGCTCTTCAGCCACTCGTTTACTTCCCTAATCTCCCTCTGCCTTTCTGATGTGGCTCGATGTACTGGTAGGATTCCTAAGAAAACTACCTTGGAGGTCCTTTTCCCCAATTTAGCTTCCAAGTCCCTAAAATCTTTCTTTAGGACGCTCCATCTGCCTTTGACTTTGTCATTGGTGCCAATGTGATCCATGACAATCTTCTGCAGCCCCTCACAGTAATTTGTCCACTGAACCCGAGCGCCTGGTAGACAACATACAGTTCCACTGCTTAAGGTCTTTGTTGCAGATTGCCCTCTATGTCCTTTAAGAATTGAGTCCCCTACCACCAGGATCTGTCTTTCCTTTCCCTTTGCTTCCCCCCACTCTCACTGGAGAAGTTCTTCCCCTGGCAGCTAGGAGAGTCCCTCAGCAACAGCAGTGCTTGTCCCTGACTGGTTTCACCAATGTCACTCAATGGAGCGTACTTATTGGGATGTTCCAGCCCTGGATCGGCTTCCCTGGCACTTCCTCCTCTACCTTTCCTGACTTTTAGGTGTATGCTTACGTTCAATTTGAACATCGGGCTCATCCCATATCCAAATATTTACAATTTTCAGTTGAAATTCGATCGTCCTCGATTCAGCATCGATGCTGTGAATGAAATAATCCATTTTGGGATGACGTCATCTGTGCACGGTACGCTGCGCCCTGCCACTCCGAATGAAGCTGAAAGCAGCCAAAAGGTGCTGTACCCTGCCTCTCCAAACAGAGCCATGGGCATTGGCCGTGCCCTCTTTTCCTGCCTCCCACTGATGTCATCCCCAGCCCCTTTGCCGTGTGTTTAGCTGGCTGCTACGGGACAGGAGAAAAAATTTAACAAAAATACATGACACGAGGAAGGGGTTGATCCCCAAAAGGTAGTCTCTGCACTGTGTTCAAGACTGTGGCATCCATTCTTGGTTTATCTCGTCCTTTGTCCTCTGACTGTGCGAATGTTTATGGAGAGTGCTATAGCTTGTTGGAAGTTCGCTGGAGCCTGTCTCAGCTTGGAGGTGTGACTTGGCTGGTCAGGTGACTGTAGCTCCTGGAACCTGGAATTCGAGCCACAAGAATCTTCCACCTCTCTCCCTGGCCAACTGCAGCAGTGCTGATGCTGCCACTCTCCCAGAGACATCAAGGCTACAGGGTTGTCCACCTTGTTCCATCCCCTGGCGTTCTGTGCTGTGAGGCTGGGGGCTGGTGGAACGTCCTCTGCCCCTGACACTTAGATCCAATGCTACTTCCTGAGCACCCCCCAGTCTCCACCGCTCCACTGGCATTGTTATTCCCCTATTGGAGGCAGGTAGTCTCCTCTCTGGCTAACGTGTGCTCCTGCAGCAATCGTTAGTTAATGTGTATGCTCAAGCAAGTTACTTTTACGCATATACTTTTTCATCATTATTATTTTTTATCCTTATCAATAATTTTTTATTGATCCTTATTGTTCTTGTTTTTAATGAATTTTCTGGCAGCTCCTATTTCATTTTAGTTTTCTTGCCAAAAAATAACTTTCATTACATTTGGGAACTCCAATATGGTTAATTTATCACCCCTTGGATCAGCACTTTCTTATCTGTTTTTATATAGCTACAGGAAAGGAGACATCTGGAGTAGTGATGGACGAACTTCCGACGGGACGTTTCGCGAACGCGAAACGCGAACGGACACAAACGTTCGCGAAAACGACCGTTCGCCGCGGGCTCCATTGACTTCAATGGGAGGCGAATTTCGCAAACCTTTAGGTCGAATTTGCGGCCACGGGGTAATTATTAGGGGGTAGCACGTAGTCCCACCACCTGGACAATAGCATAATACATGTATGAGGTGAATTTGGGATCGATAACTACAAGCATTTTTTTTTTATTTGGGAAATTGTTCTGACAATTCAGGACTATGGAGCTAATGAAGGCAATGGAGGAGAGGGAAGGTCAGGGACCAGGGTAGGCAAACAAGAGGGTGCAGGAGATACAGAGCACTGACAGCAGCACCGTAATACAGAGCACTGACATCAGCACCGTGACATACAGCGCTGACAGCAGCTCCGTGACATACAGCGCTGACAGCAGCTCCGTGACATACAGCGCTGACAGCAGCTCCGTGACATACAGCGCTGACAGCAGCTCCGTGACATACAGCGCTGACAGCAGCTCCGTGACATACAGCGCTGACAGCAGCACCGTGACATACAGCGCTGACAGCAGCTCCGTGACATACAGCGCTGACAGCAGCTCCGTGACATACAGCGCTGACAGCAGCACCGTGACATACAGCGCTGACAGCAGCTCCGTGACATACAGCGCTGACAGCAGCTCCGTGACATACAGCGCTGACAGCAGCTCCGTGACATACAGCGCTGACAGCAGCTCCGTGACATACAGCGCTGACAGCAGCTCCGTGACATACAGCGCTGACAGCAGCTCCGTGACATACAGCGCTGACAGCAGCACCGTAAGCAGCCCCAGGAGGAAGTCAGCACAGCACAGGGATGGTGTGATCCCCTCATAATAAGAACCCCCAGGAGGAAGTCAGCACAGCACAGGGATGGTGGGAGCCCCTCATAATAAGAACACCCAGGAGGAAGTCAGCACAGCACAGGGATGGTGGGAACCCCTCATAATAAGCAGCCCCAGTAGAAATATGACACCGCTCAACCTCTTCAAAGAGGAGGGTAGGGGCATATAGTACGGTGTGCTTTTTTGGGTCAGGGAAGTGAGCCAAATGAATTAAGAAGGTCTGTGTGCTTGATTCCAAAAATTGTTTATAGACATATACATGGTCTACTGATCACATGTGTTGAATTCCTCCGAGATCCATGCCTCATTCATTTTTAGAAATGTGAGGTAGTTAACACTGTGGTGAGCTAGGCGAGTACGCTTATCGGTCACAATCCCCCCTGCTGCGCTGAACGTCCTTTCGGACAGGACACTGGATGAGGGGCAAGCCAACAGTTCGATTGCAAATTGGGCAAGCTCTGGCCAGAGGTCAAGCCTGCCCACCCAGTAGTCTAGGGGTTCATCACTCCTCAGAGCGTCCACATCGGCCGTTAACCCAATGTAGTCGGACACCTGACGGTCTAGGCGTTCCCTGATGCTGGATCCGGATGACACCTGTCGATGGGTCGGCTGAAAGAATGACCTCATATCCGAAGTCACCAACACATCTTCAAACCGGCCTCTTCTTGCAGGCGCTGTTGGATTGGTACCCGCAAATCCTTCTCTGGGAGTGGGAATTGCTCCTCTGCCAGCGCACGCAAAAGCAGAATGCAGCATTTCTCGAAGCAAGGCCTGGAAGTGCTGCATTCTGACAGCCCTCTGCGACGGCGGTAACATTTCCGCCATTTTGTGTTTGTACCGGGGGTCTAAGTACGTTGCCACCCAGTACTGGTCCTTGACCCTCATGCTTTTTATACGGGGGTCCCTATTAAAACACTGGAGCATGAAGGCCCCCATTTGCACTAAAGTGGAAGCGGTGTGGTGGCCTGGCTCCTGCTCATCATCCAGGATAATGTCGTCCTCTTCATTCTCCTCTCCCCATCCTCGCACAACAGGGATCCCAGAAAGGTTTAAAGCATGCTCTTCTTGCTCCTGCTCATCCGCCCCGGCACCATCCTCCTCTGACTCCTCATCAGACTCCTGTTGTTGACTTGTCTCAGATAGAGTAGCCCCCCCTGGGAATTCATCCAGCATTGCGACTTCCTCATCTTCCCGCTCCTGCTCCTCCACAGCCTGATCAATGACACGACGCAATGCACGCTCCAGAAAGAAGGCATAAGGTACCATGTCACTGATGGCGCCATGGCTGCGACTGACCAGTTTGGTGATCTCCTCAAATGGCCGCAGAAGTCTGCATGTGTCGCGCATGAGCAGCCACTGGCGCGGTGAAAAAAAACCCAGCTCCCCAGAACCGTTTCTTTCGCAGAGTTCATACAGGTAGACGTTAACTGCACGTTTCTGCTGGAGCAGCCTATCAAGCATATAGAAGGTTGAGTTCCATCGCGTCGGGCAATCGCAAATAAGACGTCTGACCGGCAGATGGTGTCGCCGCTGAATGTCAGCAAGGCGAGCCATGGCCGTGTAAGATCTTCTGAAATGGGCCGAGATTTTCCTTGCCTGCCGCAAGATGTCCTGGACCCCAGGGTATTTGACAAGGAATCGCTGCACGACCAAGTTTAAGACGTGTGCCATGCACGGCACGTGCGTGATTTTGCCCTGTTTCAATGCGCTAAGCAGATTGGCACCGTTGTCACACACCACTTTACCAACTGTCAAATTGAGCGGTGTTAGCCACTCATCTGCCTGTGAACGCAAAGCTGAAAGGAGTGCCGGGCCAGTGTGGCTCTTTGCTTCCAGGCACAACAGACGCAGCACGGCATGGCAACGTCTCACCTGGCATGTGGAATAGGTTCTGGGGAGCTTGGGCGGTGCAGTGGAAGAGACGCTAGCAGCGGAAAAGGAGGAGGCAGCTGAGGAGGAGAGGGAGGAGGATGGAGTAGGAGGAGGAGAAGAAGAGTCAGGCCTGCATGCAATCCGTGGCGGTAAAACCAAATCTACACGGGTGCCACGGGTTACATGCTTGACGGCCGTCAGAAGGTTCACCCAGTGGGCAGTAAAACTGATATACCTTCCCTGCCCGTGTTTGCTAGACCACGTGTCTGTGGTCAGATGTATCTTGGCACCGACACTGTGTGCCAAAGATACATTCACTTGCCGCTGAACATGGCCATATAGCTCTGGGATGCCCTTCTCTGAGAAATACTTCCTTCCTGGGACCTTCCATTGTGGTGTTCCAATGGCCACAAATTTGCGAAAGGCCTCCGAGTCCACCAGTTTATATGGCAGTAGTTGGCAGGCTATGAGTTCTGACAAGCCAGCCGCCAACCGTTGGGCAAGAGGGTTATCCGGCGTCATCATTTTTTTACGCTCAAACATTAGGCCCACGGAAGCCTGCCTTTTTGCAGAAAAATGTGAGCTTGGCGTGATGGAAGGTGGAGTGGAGGACAATTGTGAGGAGAGAGGAGAAGGAGAAGTAGAAGACGAGGCTGGACGGTGAGAGCCTGCAGTGTGGCTTTGTGTGTTCCGTTGCTCCCACTGGGCTCGGTGATGGCTGCTCATGTGCCTTCTTAAGGCGGTCGTCCCTAGGTGAGTATTGGGCTTACCGCGACTAACGCGTTGACTGCAAAGATTGCAGATGGCAACGCTATTGTCAGCAGCGGACACGTTAAAAAAAGCCCACACTGCGGAGCCATGTGCCGGTGTCCTGGGAGCGCCAGATGTGACCGTACATGGTCGATGACTCGCTCCTGATACATTTGCAGTCTGCTTTGTCCCTGCTGTGCAATGTAAGTCATTGCTGCTTCTCCTCCCTATCTGCTGGTCCATATCTCCCTCTGAACTCCCCTCCTCTTCCTCTCTTGTGGGCACCCACGTGACATCACTAGACACGTCATCATCAACGTCACCTTCCCCACCGCTATAAGTAGAGTAGGCAGCAACACCGGGGACCAACCTCCTCCTTGGGCTGATCTGGGTACTGGCGTCAGACTGCTGAGTAGCGCTTGTTGCTACCTCCTCTTCCTGATCCAATACCAAGAGTGGCTGCGCATCAGAAATGTCCTCTTGATATGGATCGGAAAATAATTCCAGTGACTCAAGCGGAAGGTATGTGGTGGTGGTGGTGGTGGTCGTGTTGTTGGTGGTAGTGTCTTTGGGGGTGCACATAGCAGAGAGTGAAGAAGAGGGTGCAGATCGAGAGGATGAGGAGGGTGCAGAAGAGTAAGGCTGAGCGAGCCACTCAACCAAGTCTGGTGCATCCTTTAAAGTAATTGAACGCACCTTCTGCAACTTCCCACTTTGGCTCAAGCCTGTTGCTCCTGCCCTACCCCTACCACCCCTGCGGAAGGGCCTGCCTCTTCCTCTGCATGTCATTTTTTAAATGACCCTGTGACAAAACTCTTAGTCCCTATACCGCTGAAGGACTGCTGCAGTATAGGTGAGCGGTCAGCAGTGGTGCACGTCAACCCTATCTATTGTGGACCTATAGCGGTCCTTACAGAACAGCAGACTGTACCGCACTCAAGCCTATGTACCGTAGCACCCTATACCAAGTTACCAGTCCTTATAAGAACTTTTGTGGACCAAGCAGGTTGTGTATTAGTGTTTAGCAGACTGTACGTCAGTCCCTATACCGCTGAAGGACTGCTGCAGTATAGGGCAGCGGTCAGCAGTGGTGCACGTCAACCCTATCTATTGTGGACCGATAGCGGTCCTTACAGAACAGCAGACTGTACCGCACTCAAGCCTATGTACCGTAGCACCCTATACCAAGTTACCAGTCCTTATAAGAACTTTTGTGGACCAAGCAGGTTGTGTATTAGTGTTTAGCAGACTGTACGTCAGTCCCTATACCGCTGAAGGACTGCTGCAGTATAGGGCAGCGGTCAGCAGTGGTGCACGTCAACCCTATCTATTGTGGACCGATAGCGGTCCTTACAGAACAGCAGACTGTACCGCACTCAAGCCTATGTACCGTAGCACCCTATACCAAGTTACCAGTCCTTATAAGAACTTTTGTGGACCAAGCAGGTTGTGTATTAGTGTTTAGCAGACTGTACGTCAGTCCCTATACCGCTGAAGGACTGCTGCAGTATAGGGCAGCGGTCAGCAGTAGTGCACGGCAACCCTATGTATTGTGGACCGATAGCGGTCCTTACAGAACAGCAGACTGTAACGCACTCAGGCCTATGTACCGTAGCACCCTATACCAAGTTACCAGTCCTTATAAAAACTTTTGTGGACCAAGCAGGTTGTGTGTTAGTGTTTAGCAGACTGTGCGTCAGTCCCTATACCGCTGAAGGACTGCTGCAGTATAGGGCAGCGGTCAGCAGTAGTGCACGGCAACCCTATGTATTGTGGACCGATAGCGGTCCTTACAGAACAGCAGACTGTAACGCACTCAGGCCTATGTACCGTAGCACCCTATACCAAGTTACCAGTCCTTATAAGAACTTTTGTGGACCAAGCAGGTTGTGTGTTAGTGATTAGCAGACTGTACGTCAGTCCCTATACCAATGAAGGACTGCTGCAGTATAGGGCAGCGGTCAGCAGTAGTGCACGGCAACCCTATGTATTGTGGACCGATAGCGGTCCTTACAGAACAGCAGACTGTAACGCACTCAGGCCTATGTACCGTAGCACCCTATACCAAGTTACCAGTCCTTATAAGAACTTTTGTGGACCAAGCAGGTTGTGTGTTAGTGTTTAGCAGACTGTGCGTCAGTCCCTATACCGCTGAAGGACTGCTGCAGTATAGGGCAGCGGTCAGCAGTAGTGCACGGCAACCCTATGTATTGTGGACCGATAGCGGTCCTTACAGAACAGCAGACTGTAACGCACTCAGGCCTATGTACCGTAGCACCCTATACCAAGTTACCAGTCCTTATAAGAACTTTTGTGGACCAAGCAGGTTGTGTGTTAGTGATTAGCAGACTGTACGTCAGTCCCTATACCAATGAAGGACTGCTGCAGTATAGGGCAGCGGTCAGCAGTAGTGCACGGCAACCCTATGTATTGTGGACCGATAGCGGTCCTTACAGAACAGCAGACTGTAACGCACTCAGGCCTATGTACCGTAGCACCCTATACCAAGTTACCAGTCCTTATAAGAACTTTTGTGGACCAAGCAGGTTGTGTGTTAGTGATTAGCAGACTGTACGTCAGTCCCTATACCAATGAAGGACTGCTGCAGTATAGGGCAGCGGTCAGCAGTAGTGCACGGCAACCCTATGTATTGTGGACCGATAGCGGTCCTTACAGAACAGCAGACTGTACTGCACTCAGGCCTATGTACCGTAGCACCCTATACCAAGTTACCAGTCCTTATAAAAACTTTTGTGGACCAAGCAGGTTGTGTGTTAGTGTTTAGCAGACTGTGTGTCAGTCCCTATACCGCTGAAGGACTGCTGCAGTATAGGGCAGCGGTCAGCAGTAGTGCACGGCAACCCTATGTATTGTGGACCGATAGCGGTCCTTACAGAACAGCAGACTGTAACGCACTCAGGCCTATGTACCGTAGCACCCTATACCAAGTTACCAGTCCTTATAAGAACTTTTGTGGACCAAGCAGGTTGTGTGTTAGTGATTAGCAGACTGTACGTCAGTCCCTATACCAATGAAGGACTGCTGCAGTATAGGGCAGCGGTCAGCAGTAGTGCACGGCAACCCTATGTATTGTGGACCGATAGCGGTCCTTACAGAACAGCAGACTGTACTGCACTCAGGCCTATGTACCGTAGCACCCTATACCAAGTTACCAGTCCTTATAAGAACTTTTGTGGACCAAGCAGGTTGTGTGTTAGTGATTAGCAGACTGTACGTCAGTCCCTATACCAATGAAGGACTGCTGCAGTATAGGGCAGCGGTCAGCAGTAGTGCACGGCAACCCTATGTATTGTGGACCGATAGCGGTCCTTACAGAACAGCAGACTGTACTGCACTCAGGCCTATGTACCGTAGCACCCTATACCAAGTTACCAGTCCTTATAAGAACTTTTGTGGACCAAGCAGGTTGTGTATTAGTGTTTAGCAGACTGTGCGTCAGTCCCTATACCGCTGAAGGACTGCTGCAGTATAGGGCAGCGGTCAGCAGTAGTGCACGGCAACCCTATGTATTGTGGACCGATAGCGGTCCTTACAGAACAGCAGACTGTACCGCACCCAAGCCTATGTACCGTAGCACCCTAGACAGACCAAGTTACCAGTCCTGATAAAGAGCTTTGTGGAACAAGTGAGTTGTGAATGATTAGCAGACTGCAGCAGAAGGGCAGCAGTCAAGTATAATATTCTTTCTATATTTGGAAGAAAGAATATTATACGTGTACAAGCCTATTACCGTACCACTGATACCAGTCCTGAAAAGAACCTTTGTGGAACTAATAGTAACAGCAAGTCTTTAAAATTATCCTCACTGCCTGACACACTGCTTCCTGCCTGTCCCTATACAAATTGGCAAAAAAGAGTAGGCTGGAACGATTAGCTGGAATAGCTCTTTTGTGGACCTGATAGTAACAGCTAATGATGATGATGATGATGATGATGAAGAAAGACTAATCTGGCTGAGCTGTCCCTAAAATAGCAGCATACAGCGCTCTGTCCCTTTATCTAAACTGACAAAAGAAACTCAGGCTGCTGACCTAACACCTATACCAGTCCTGAAAAGAACTTTTGTGTACCAAATAGCTAGCGTTTTCTCTGTCCCTACTCCACACAGGATCCTTTCCCTACAGTGACAGAAGAAAGAATGTAAAATGGCCACCGGATCGGGTGTATTTATAGGTTAGGGGGAATGTCCAAGTGTCCATGAGCTGTCATGTCTCAATTGGTTGTCCTGTAACACATGATAAACGTGTCACGAAAGGTTAAAGTTCTTGTATACATTAAACACGTAAGTCCGCCGGGGCGAACGACGGAAAAAGGCGTTCGAACCCGCGGACGGCGAAAGTCGGAAATTCGCCGCGAAACGACCGCCGGGCGAACCGTTCGGCCATCACTAATCTGGAGCGAGTGTCCCTGACTACCGATCTCCGGAGAATCCTCCTCGGGTCACTCTCACACAGGCTGCTGCGGGAGACCTGAGCCAGCGACTCACGCTTGTCCTCCTCACAACAGGCTGCTGGGGGCAGCTGGAAACCAGTGCACACTCTGTCATCATCATCAGGTACTTAAGTCAGACACATATCTGATGCACCATTATGTGTAAATTTGCCAAATTATGACCATAATAAAATAAATAAACTTGATGGTGGACCTAAACATTAACCACTTCAGCCCAGAAAGATTTGGCTGCTCAATGACCAGAGCACTTTTTACAATTTGGCGCTGCGCTGCTTTAACTGGTAATTGCGTGGTCATGCAATACTGTACCCAGACAAAATTTGCGTCCTTTTTTTTCTACTTTATGTTATAAAAAAAATCCAATAAACTAAATTTTAGCCATACATCTAGGCCAAAATTTATTTAGCCACTGTGTCTTTGGTAAAAAAAATGTCAATAAGCATATATTTATTGGTTTGCGCAAAAGTTATAGCATCTTCCAACTAGAGTAAATTTTCTGTAATTTAAGCAGCTTTTAGTTTATGACTGCCTATCTCATTTCTTGAGGAGCCTAGCTGCGTACAGGACCCCAAAAACCAAGAACCGCCTTCAGGATGTCTAAGGGTGTACATTTTTGATTTTACTCACTACCTAGCACAATTTCGAAGGCCATAAAATAGCAAGATAGCACAACCCCCCCAAATGACCCCATTTTGCAAATTAGACACCCCAAGCTATTTGCTGAGAGGCATGTTGGGTCCATGGATTATTTTATATTTTACCACAAGTTGCAGGAAAATTACAAACTTTTTTTTTCTTTTTTTTTTGCACAAAGTTGTCACTAAATGATATATTGCTCAAACATGCCATGGGCATTTGTGAAATTACAGCCCAAAATATATTCTGCTGCTTCTCCTGAGTACAGGGATAACACATGTGTGAGACTTTTTGGGAGCCTAGCCACGTCAACTGTTATGACATGATAAACTCTTTCTTTCACTGAAATATTTTATTTTCAACAGCACAGCAACGTAAAAGCAGCAATGGTATGGAATTCCCTTCCACAGGTGGTGGTCTCAGCGGGGGGCATCGATAGTTTCAAGAAACTATTAGATAAGCACCTGAACGACCAGAACATACAGGGATATACAATGTAATACTGACATATAATAACACATAGGTTGGACTTGATGGACTAGTGTCTTTTTTCGACCTACTATGTAACTATGTAACGTCTATGATCAGGTAGCAGTTTTATATCATAAATGGTGTCAAAAAGAGGAACACTTTCTCAGCAGCCCACTCGCTGTTTATGTAGGACGGGGACCTCCTCTACATGCTTATCTCTAGAGGATGCACATTTTAAACCTGATGAGTCAAGAATGGCAAATGAAGCTACAATGTCTGGGATGGAGAAACACAAATGCTAACTATATTTCACCTCTCACTTGTAGAATATCTTAAGGAATCAAAATGATGACCTCTCACCACTCAGGTCCCTACTAAACTGTGGCAAACACATGTATGTTGGTTTGCACTCTCTTAATTGGGTAAATCCACCAATCAGAGAGGACAGCACAGGGGACTCCTTATAAAGATTGGCAACATTCCCTTAAGGTCCCACTTTTACATATACTGTGCACAGAATGCACAGCATACCTGTATGAGTTGTCAGAATTCCCCTGACTTTTCTTATTATGTTTTGTTATGCTGTTGTACAGACACTGATGTAGGATTTAGTGTTAACAGCCGAAAATATCGGTCTTGTTTGTTTTGGAGGGTGCACTGCATGAAATATTATGCTACCTGGTCATTGTACTTGTAACATTTCAATGACTTCACTAACAGATAAATTCTGTGAATTCTGTCCACAAAATACATCTTGTTTGAAGACAACACAAATGTCATGTTCAGTTTAGAACTAATTTTTTCAGTTCCCTGTCCAGCATGTATTAAGCTAAAGAAGAAAACACAATGTGCCTGTTACAATTTGTCAGGATCGCTCCTTCTTTCAATGTTATTCACTTCATCTCTGAAGCACTTGACCCCAGAATGGCAGAAAACAAGTTGAACTTAAAGGAAATTTAAATTATAGTTGCTATTGGAACATTTTATGCATCTGTCTAGACAAGCAATAAATCACTTTCCTGGTGCAAAACCTATCATTTAATCTTATATATGATAATCCATTTTATGGAGGCTTCAAAGGTTGCTTCCCACCGCCAAGTCTGTACTTCTATGAAATAGGACACAGATTGTTTTTATTTTACAAATAATTTTTGTTATATGGACTGAAGTGTGTGCAAAATATTTTTTATTTTATTTTAAAAAGCATAAATGTGTTCCTTCAATTACATTAGCAAAGTAAACCTGCAAAATGTCTGCATTAATATCTATCAGAGAAGTCTGAGGAGGTAGCCTACGCCAGTGACATGCTTAAAAAGGTAGTACTTTATTTGTCTTACCTTCGCAATACTCATGGTCAAATATATTAGTCTTCATCCAAATTGATGGTCACATCCCAGACAGCAAGCACTTGTGCTGCAAGTTTGAAAATTACTTGCTAAGCTATTGCTAGACTTGCCAGGCTTGACAAGTTTGTTGCAGAATTGCAGCAAGTCTGCATTACATGACTCCAGATCAACATTCTTTGAAAACATTCTGCAGGTCTGCTGCAACTTCACAGGGGTAACTGTGGCTGACTTTTCATGCTGTAGACTTGCAGAACTCTTGCTCTAGACACACCACTGCAACTTTACTCTTGCTAGAGACTTGCCACGCACATTTTATACAAATTGGAAAAGTGTCAACCAGAAGGTCTCTGCAAGTGTACAACTTGCCAGTGAAAATGTGCAGCAAGTTAACAGACTTACAATTCAACACTGCCACAAATTTGTGGCACATTATCTGCCATTATATTGTAGTGTTTATTAGCAGCTCAAGAATAAAAAAGTGTCTGAATGCCTTTCGGCAACCAGTCAAGTGAAAGCAAATCTTTCCCACTGTTAAAAAGAATGTTAAACATTTTTTTATTTTTTTTAAGATAGTGTAGGACCTGGGTCGGCAACCCATCGATCGCTATGGGTTGGCTCGCTAATATATCCCAGTGTTATTGACCCGGTCTTTCACTGAGAGCTCCCGAACGGTGCAGATGCACGATCACCCTATCCTAGCCAGCAGAGGAAGCCCCCGACCCTTGCATAGTTGCCTCCAGAATAGCTTGGGCTGGTTCAAACTCTTCCTCCTCCACACTCATCCCCATCTCCCCTCCTCCCCAATCCAAGGGGCTTGTGGGTGATGCTAGATGGTAAGGCGACATAAGATTGCCGCCAAGGATCAGTGCCAGGAAATGTGGGTTTGCCACTGCACCTTCCCTGTGCGACTGCATTAAAAAACTGTGCCCTTCTAACAATCCAGGCCAAATTTTAAACCCCCAGTGCCATACACTTCTGAATCCCCAGCACCATGCCCTCCAAACCCCCCAGCACCATGCCCTCTTGAACCTCCAGAGTCATGCTCTCCTCAAACCCCAGCACCATGGCCTCCTCAACCCCCAGCGCCATACACTCCTGACCCCCAGTGCCATACCCTCCTGACTGCCAGCATCATGCCCTCCTAACACCCTGCACCATGCCCTTCTGAAACCCCAGGCCTCCTGATCCCCCAGTACCATGCCCTCCTGACCCCTCAGCGTCATGCCCTCCTGAACCCCCAGCACGATCCCCCTCTTTCCCCTCCAGCGCCATGCCCTCCTGACCATAAATTTTATGCCCTCCTAACCCTCCAGCCTCATGCCCTTCTGATCCCCCCCAGCGCCATGCCTTCCTAATCCCCCAGGGCCATATCCTCTTCACCCCCCAGCACCATGTCCTCCTGGCCCCCTCAGCACCATGTTCTCCTGAACTCCCAGTATCATGCCCTCCTGAACCCCCAGCATCATGCCCTCCTGACCCCCCAGCACCATGCACTTCTGACCCCCAGTGCCATTCCCTCCTGACCCCCAGCATCATGCCCTCCTGACACCAAGCACTATGCCTGCCTGACATCCCAGTCCTCCTGATCTCCCAGTACCGTGCTTCCTGACACCCCAGAAACCTGCCCACCTGACTCTTCAGTATCATGTCCTTCTGACATCCCAGCCCTCCTGATTCCATATCCTCCTGTCCCCCAGTGCCATGCCCTTTTGACACTCCAGCCATCCTGATCCCCTTGCACTGGGGCCACCTGGTCCTCTGCACCATGCCCTTCTAATCCCCCAGTCCCTGCCCCCCTGACCCCAGGCCTACATGCTATTGACCTCTTTACACTGCCCTATATGTTACAGACCTCTGTACGCTGCCCTACATACTTCTGACCTCTATACCCCAGGGCCATATCCTCTTCACCCCCCAGCACCATGTCCTCCTGGCCCCCTCAGCACCATGTTCTCCTGAACTCCCAGTATCATGCCCTCCTGAACCCCCAGCATCATGCCCTCCTGACCCCCCAGCACCATGCACTTCTGACCCCCAGTGCCATTCCCTCCTGACCCCCAGCATCATGCCCTCCTGACACCAAGCACTATGCCTGCCTGACATCCCAGTCCTCCTGATCTCCCAGTACCGTGCTTCCTGACACCCCAGAAACCTGCCCACCTGACTCTTCAGTATCATGTCCTTCTGACATCCCAGCCCTCCTGATTCCATATCCTCCTGTCCCCCAGTGCCATGCCCTTTTGACACTCCAGCCATCCTGATCCCCTTGCACTGGGGCCACCTGGTCCTCTGCACCATGCCCTTCTAATCCCCCAGTCCCTGCCCCCCTGACCCCAGGCCTACATGCTATTGACCTCTTTACACTGCCCTATATGTTACAGACCTCTGTACGCTGCCCTACATACTTCTGACCTCTATACGCTGTCCTACATACTACTGACCTCTGTACGCTGCACTACATCCTACTGACCTCTGTACTCTGCCCTACATCCCGCTGACCTCTGTACTCTGCCCTACATACTACTAACTTCTGTACACTGCCCTAGATACTACTGACCCCTTACGCTGCCCTACATATTACTGACCTATGTACACTGCTTTACATGCAACTGGCCTATGCACACTGTCCTACATACTAATGACCTCTTTACACTGCTCTATATGCTACTGACCTCTGTACGCTGCCCTACATACTTCTGACTTCTATACACTGCCTTACATACTACTGACCCCTTACGATGCCGTACATATTACTGACCTCTGTACATTGCTCTACATACAACTGGCCTATGCAAACTGTCCTACATACTACTGAGCCCTGGATGCTGCCCTATATACTGCTTACACTGGCAAGAAATCAGAGCAGATAGCCAAACTTGAAACTAATTAAGAAAATCAACCTGCAGGACCAGATGCTTTGCCTGCATGATGGACTCCGGCATCAAACTTGTGGGGGTAACCAATTACTCCCCAGACATGAACAATTTGAATGAAAGTGAATGCAGAGTTTCTCACTGAAACTAACTTTTAAGGTAGGCTAAGTTTATGTTTTTACAGTGACATTAGTTTTGGTAGTTTTCTACATGCCGTCTTTACTTTTTATTAGAGGTTTACTAGTTAATTTCTTTAAAAAAAAGAAAAGGGGGGGGGGGGGCTGCACCCTAGTGATCTTTGGTCTTTTCAATGTTGTCCAGGTAGCTCTCCATCTTTCAAAGGTTGCCCACCCCTGGTGTAGGGCATGATTTAAACCAGTGGTCTCCAAACCGTGGCCCTTTGCTTGCCTTTATCCGGCCCAGGCATTATTACTGCGACAGACACCTACACTGGGGCACAATATCTGGCACTGACAGTAACAATGGGGCACTATCACATCCACTAACACTAACGATGGGGCATAATTACTTCTGTAGCACCCTCCTACGTAGGTGCTAGAGAGTGTATATCGTTTTTGGCTTTTTTGCTTAACAGAGAAGCAGACAGGTAAATGTAGGTGCTGCCTGCTTAACAGAGAGTAGTGATTGATGAGTGAGGTCTGCTAGGTGTGCTCTGATGCTGATTTGTGCTCTCTTGGAGATTTCACACTGATCTAATGGTAATGAATCTTATTGGACAGTGGGAGGAAACCCAGCAGGTGAAAGTATGGATGCAGATACAGCCCTGGTTAGTAGGGGAGGTGCCCCACTGCATGCTGGGTGACTGTATTTATATTGCAACAGCAGATGGGCTCTGGGTTTCAGTCCAGCCCACCTCTGAGGAAAGTAGTTCAGGTGGGGAGGAGGTGGCTGCCTCTCCCCAGTAAAGGTGGCCATCGAGCCCCAGATGCTTGATCTGAGGGCATGAAGCCGGGGAGCTACAACTGATGGTTCCTGTTCAAGTTGACTGAGGGAGAATGTCTATAGATCTGGTCATGTGTCACTGGTATAGAGTGTCGCTTGGAAGTTGGAAGGAGGCTACCAGCTGTCCCTGGATATCCTTGAGACTGTGTGTGTTGCTGAAATCTCCCTCTGGTCCAAATGTTAGCATACTTTGTGAGTGAGCTAAAGGAGATATTGGCTAGTGTCTTGAAGACTTGTGTCAACTGACAAAGTCCACTGAGTACTTTCTGCTACGTAGGGACCTTTTCTTCCATACAGACTCTGTATGGTTAAGCAGATCAGCTGCTTCCACTCACCTGTGAAGAGTATATTTGGAGTATCCTACTAATTACCGTCTCCTACCCGAGTTCCCCAAATAAAACATAAAAACAAATCCCCTTGATTGGTTATTGGAGACAAAGAGCAGAAGAGAGTGTGCCTCTGGCTGTGTGAAATACTGTGTACCTGGCTGCAGGATAATCAGTAGAAAGCCCAGGGGACACGTATTCCAGCAGTTCCTGTGGGAGCAGTGCTACACTTCCATTGACAACAAAAAATAGGACACTATTCCTCCCACTGACACCAACTATTTCTCCCCCTAATACCAAAGATTGGGCATTGTTTACTGCCACTGGACACAGTCCGCCCCCCTAAAATCTGAAGGACAGTAAACTAGCCCTTTTTTGGTTTGGAGACCCCTGATTTAAACTACTGTTATATTTCATTTGAATATAGACGTATGTGGCGCTAACTAAAAGTGATAAATAATAAAAAATAAAAAAAATGTGAGCAAAAATAAAAGTGATAAACACACTCAATGAATAGTACTTTCAGGACTGTGTTAAAGCTAATAGCTGGATAATCAAGTACAAGTAATCTTCAACATAATACACGGTAATAAACATTCATATTGTCTGTCAGAAATTATAATAAAGTTCAAACCAAGTAATGAAGTGCAAAAAAACTCCAAAAGTGCAATCAAAATCCAATAAAGAGGCAAAAATCTCCAAGTGACATTTCATATATATGAAGAAAAAAGTACATGTGCAACACGACCAAATGAAATCCACTTCATCCAATTACTATCACCATTCGTGGTATGCCACTCATTTATCCCAGCCTCTCACCTCATATTGAGACCCTTAGCCCTTGTACACACGGTCGGAGATTCCGACGGAATCTTTCCTATCAGACCGTTTTGTCGGCTATTTCGACTGTGTGTGGTCTGCATCGGACTGACCAACTTTTCCAATTTGCCGGTAAAATTTTCGGACAAAATGCTCCAAGCGGACATACTCCGTGTAGCCTACTCCAATGGACAAAGTGCCACGCATGTTCAGATCAAATTCCTAGACCAAAGCTATTGTCTACTAGCCTGAACATAGTCCCGTCGTAATGAAATAACGTCATCACGTTATGTACAATCGGCTTTTCCGACAACTGAGTCCGACCGTGTGTATGCAACATCACTTCCGGACCTCTTCCGGAATTAATCCGTCGGAATAAATCCAACGGATTTGGTTGCCGGAATCTCCGACCGTGTGTACGGGGGCTTACAGGTCAAGTCAAGCCTTGGTATGGATATAACCTGCATCCTCAGCAATCGATCGATTCCCACAGATATCCACAGCTGTGCCGCTACCAGGACGATGCACAGTCCTGGAAGTGCTATTCCTTGAGTGTGTTTATCACATTTATTTTTGCTCACTTTTTTTTATTATATATTACTTTTAGTTAGCGTCACATACTTCTATATTCATTTGTTTTTTCTGTGTGGGAACACTTTCATTTGTTGGCAGCTTCTCTTATTCTATATATTTTGTTGATTATAGCGAATTTAGGTTTTGCAAATATGTTCTCTTCTCTTTCATGTCATATTTCATTACTGTCCTCAATAGGAAGATTTACACTTTCTATTTTCACTGGGGACTTTTGTTACTGAGGCATAAGAGCCAGGTTCACACAGGGGCAACATGACTTCCAGTGCGACTTTGGGAGGCAACTTGGACACGACTTGAGTATGAATCACAGAGCGCGACTTGAGGCGACTTCAACATGACTTGGGGCGACTTACAACATGACTTCAAGTCGCCCCCCCGTCCAGGCAAATTTGGCTGTGGTCAATCACAGAATAATCAGCTCTCGAGGGGGAACTCCACCCCAGATTTTAAATAAAAATACGGCATGGTTTCCCCTCCAAGAGCATTATGGTTCCCCTTAAAATCCATATCAGACCTAAGGGCCTGGTTTGCCCTTGGAGGGGAACCCATGCCGGTTTTTATTATTAGAGAGGCGACATTGTCACTTCAATATACAGTGGTGTGAAAAAGTGTTTGCCCCCTTCCTCATTTCCTGTTCCTTTGCATGTTTGTCACACTTAAGTGTTTCGGAACATCAAACCAATTTAAACAATAGTCAAGGACAACACAAGTAAACACAAAATGCAATTTGTAAATGAAGGTGTTTATTATTAAAGGTGAAAAAAAATCCAAACCATCATGGCCCTGTGTGAAAAAGTGATTGCCCCCCTTGTTAAAACATACTATAACTGTGGTTGTCCACACCTGAGTTCAATTTCTCTAGCCACACCCAGGCCTGATTATTGCCACACCTGTTCACAATCAAGGTATCACTTAAATAGGAGCTGCTTGACACAGTAAGGTCCACCAGAAGATCCTTAAAAGCTACACATCATGCCGAGACCCAAAGAAATTCAGGAACAATTGAGAAAGAAAGTAATTGAGATCTATCAGTCTGGAAAGGGTTATAAAGCCATTTCCAAAGCTTTGGGAATCCAGCGAACCACAGTGAGAGCCATTATCCACAAATGGCGAAGACATGGAACACTGGTGAACCTTCCCAGGAGTGGCCGGCCGCCCAAAATTACCCCAAGAGCGCAGCGACGACTCATCCAAGAGGTCACAAAAGACCCCACAACAACGTCCAAGGAACTGCAGGCCTCACTTGCCTCAGTTAAGGTCAGCGTTCATGCCTCCACCATCAGGAAAAGACTGGGCAAAAATGGCCTGCATGGCAGAGTTCCAAGGAGAAAACCACTGCTGAGCAAAAAGAACATCAAAGCTCGTCTCAATTTCTCCACAACACATCTTGATGATCCCCAAGACTTTTGGGACAACATTCTGTGGACCGATGAGACAAAAGTGGAACTCTTTGGAAGGTGTGTGTCCAAGTATATCTGGCGTAGAAGGAACACTGCATTTCATAAAAAGAACATTATACCAACAGTAAAATATGGTGGTGGTAGTGTGATGGTCTGGGGCTGTTTTGCTGCTTCAGGACCTGGAAGACTTGCCGTGATAAAAGGAACTATGAATTCTGCTGTCTACCAAGAGATCCTGAAGGAGAATGTCCGACCATCTGTTCGTGTACTCAAGCTGAAACGAACTTGGGTTCTGCAGCAGGACAATGATCCTAAACACACCAGCAAGTCCACCACCGAATGGCTGAAGAAAAACAAAATGAAGACTTTGGAGTGGCCTAGCCAAAGTCCTGACCTGAATCCTATTGAGATGTTGTGGTATGACCTTAAAAAGGCTGTTCATGCTAGAAAACCCTCTAATGTAACTGAATTAGGACAATTCTGCAAAGATGAGTGGGCCAAAATTCCTCCAGGACGCTGTAAAAGCCTCATTGCACGTTATCGCAAACGCTTGGTTGCAGTTGTTGCTGCTAAGGGTGGCCCAACCAGTTATTAGGTTTAGGGGGAAATCGCTTTTTCACACAGGGCCATGATGGTTTGGATTTTTTTTCACCTTTAATAATAAACACCTTCATTTACAAATTGCATTTTGTGTTTACTTGTGTTGTCCTTGACTATTGTTTAAATTGGTTTGATGTTCCGAAACACTTAAGTGTGACAAACATGCAAGGGAACAGGAAATGAGGAAGGGGGCAAACACTTTTTCACACCACTGTAGATGGAGATCCGGCTTGGAGGCGACTTCCATTGAAATCAATGGGTACCAGTCGCCTAGAAGTCGGATTGAAGTCGTACAGGAACCTTTTCTGAAATCGGAACGACTGCAGTGGTGTACATTAAGACGGCTCCATTCACTTCCATTGTTTTACTCAACCGCGTGACTTAGGGCGACTTGGGGTGACTTGAAGTGGGATCCCAGGTTGCCCCTGTGTGAACGGCTCTGAAAGTGCTGAGAATATCAAACATTTACAGTTGTTACCAAAACAGGAGGTGAGGGTAAGTCTTACAATAGAAGCTGTAAAGTGTTACTAAACCCAGGACCCTGCATTCACTATATCTGGTCTCCCACAGTACACAGAACATGGAAATGAAAATATTTTAGTAAATATAAACTGCTAAATACCTTTAATCATCAGCAGTATATAGTAGTCTTGTGACTTATGTCAGTGTCCAGCTGAGCACTGGTTAAAGCTTGCAGGAGGAGTTTTCATTCTCCTCTGACTGTCCTATGAGGCTGCATGACCCTTGACTCTCTGCCTGGACAGTGCTGATTGGCCCTGTGGGGATCACATGCACGCTCCCCAAAAAAAAAAAACCCTCTCCAGCAATAAACACCAAACTGATCATGTGCAGAATGCCTCCTAGGGTCCTGTGCTATCAGCAGATGGATTGGGGACTGTGGAAGAAGGGGAGGATCAGAGAAGACAGGATCAAACAGCCTTCTTACCCAATGGGTATAACAAGTGAGTATAACAAGCATGCTGTACTCAGTGGCGTATCATCCATGTGTGCAAGGTATTCACCGCACACAGGCCTCCGAGGGGGGGCCCTCTATGCCCTGACCCACCCTTCACACATGGACAATTTGTTCGGGGATGATTGGTGCAGCGGTGGGGGCCCATCTTTCATCCAGAGGCTCCACATTGAAGGGGGGGACCGCCGCTGATAGGTGAACTGACAGCTGTATCACCGCTAATGTGGCCAATTCTCCACTTCTGGAGGAGTGATGCTGGGGAAGCTCGTGCAGTAACTTCCACCAATGACTTCCTCTGCTGGACAATAGAAAATTTCATCTTTAGATGAGACAAATCAGCCCAGAAGAAAAATGAGAGAGGGGAGGATTTTTCAACACAGGGACAGGGTGGCAGATGTATCAAGCAACCAGGTAAGGAGCACCAGTGCCCCCTCCCCCACTGACTGGCAGTGACCCCCAATCTGCCCCCACTAAGCACCAAGATCCCTATCTCTCCCACTAAGCACCAGGACCCCCCCATCTCCCCTGACCGAGCACTTGAAGACAAATAATTATTTTAGGCAGGTATGCAGGGGCAGGGCTGGGGGCCCCATTAGGTAGGCTGTAGGGGGCCCCACGATTTCTAACAGCAGCACTACTGTAACTGCCCCCCACCCACTGTACCGATCACCCTCGACTGTCCCACTGTTTCCTCCTCTGGCCCCCATGTCCGTCTCTGTGTCCTCCTCTGTCCCCTCTGTGTCCTCCTCTGTGTCCTCCTCTGTCCCCTCTGTGTCCTCCTCTGTGTCCTCCTCTGTCCCCTCTGTGTCCTCCTCTGTGTCCTCCTCTGTCCCCTCTGTGTCCTCCTCTGTCCCCTCTGTGTCCGCATCTGTGTCCTCCTCTGTCCCATCTGTGTCCTCTTAGTTCCCCTCTGTGTCCACCTCTGTGTCCTCCTCTGTCCCCTCTGTGTCCTCCTCTATGTCCTCCTCATTCCCCTCTGTGTCCGCCTCTGTGTCCTCCTCTGTGTCCTCCTCTGTGTCCTCCTCTGTCCCCTCTTTGTCCTCCTCTGTGTCCTCCTCTAGCCCCCATGTCCTCCTCGGTGTCCTCCTCTGTGTCCTCCTCTGTCCCCTCTGTGTCCTCATCTGTGTCCTCCTCTGTCCCCTCTGTGTCCTCCTCTGGCCCCCCGTGTCCTCCTCCAACCTCCTGCGTCCTTTGCTACTGACGGTCCGCTGCCCTACTGACACCATTCACCAACCCCCAAAAAGCATGAAAAAAATGAAAATAAACCCCCAAAAAATTAAATTGTAAAACAATAAATAAAATAATGATAAAGAACTACTGACACTGTCCACTGCCCTACTGATACCATCCTACATATACTACCCAACTCCATACACCCCACACTCCTCTCCTGCACTTACTACCCACCTCCATAAACTCCACACTCCTCTTCTACATGTACCACCCACTCCGCACTCCTTTCTTGCACATACTACCTACCACCATACACTCCATACTCCTCTCCTGCCCATACTACCCACCTCCATACACTCTGCATTCCTCACCCTGCACATACTAGCTGCTACCCTACACTCCATACTCCTCTCCTACACATACTACCCACCACCATACACTCCATACTCCTCTCCCGCACATACTACCTACCACAATACACTCCATACCCCTCTCCTGCACGTACTACCCACCGCCATACACTCTGCGCTCCTCTCCCTGCACATACTAGCCACCACTGTACACTCCGCACTCCTCTTCTGCACATACTACCAACCTCCATACTCTCTGCACTCCTCTCCTGCATATACTATCCACCACAGTATACCCCATACTGATCTTCTGCACATACTACCCGCTGCCGTACACTCCGCCTGTATATTGCCTATTTAACATTACCATATTCTGCACTATGTAAGTCATCTCAGACTCTATTAAACCACACCCCTTTAAGCTACGCTGTCATGGCTGGGCTCAGCCCTTCGTTTGCTGAGCTGGCCACTCAGCTGTTGGCTAATTGCCAGCTCCCATCTCTCCCAACAGTTACTCAGCTGTTGATGATATCCTGCTGTCCAGTCCAGAGGAGCTCTGCCTTCGTCTTGGTCAACATCACAGTGACGATCTCCTGCGTTCCTGTTTAAAGATTTGCTTTGCTGACATCCCTTCTGGCTCCTGCTTGCTGTTGCTTTATGTTGATCCCTGACTTCTGGCTTGGCTGACTATCTGTTCTGGTTACTGAACTTTGGCTATGTTTTGACTACATTTGTTCATTTTCTTTTATTATTAAACAAGTGTGATTTAACTGTACTTCTGTCTCGGTCTGATTTCATGGTTCCTGATACACGCCCAATATTTAGTGCACTTTAAACCACGCCCACTTTTCGCTGTGGCACGCTGTGTGCACCACATTTCTTCATTTGCTGGTGCCTGGGGCCCACTTTTGATCTTGCACACGGGCCCACTCATTTCATGATATGCCCCTGGCTGTACTGCATATACAGACAGATTTTACTCTTGTGGGCTTAGTAACACTTTAATCCTTCTCTATTGTATCCACTAAGTTTTTTTTTTTTTTTTTAAATAACAAACATGTCATATTTACCTCCACTGTGCAGTTCGTTTTACACAGAGTGGCCCCGATCCTTGACTTCTGGAGTCCCCAGGCGGTGCTGGTAGCTCCTCCCTGCATCGTATAACCCCCTAGAAGCGCAACGGGCAGAGGGGAAGAGCGCGTCTTCGGTGTGGGAATTATGGGACTCAGGTGAGTAAAACAGGGGGGCTGGGGGGGGGCGGTCAGCAACAGAAGTTTTTTCGCCTTAATGCATAGGATGCATTAAGGTGAAAAAGCATGAGGGTTTACAACCCCTTTAAGAACTGTTCAGCTTATCAGTGCATAATCAATAAAAAAAACTTTGCTACACTATTGCTCATTGAGGCCTATACAGTATATGCAGCTGTTGGATTCTGTTATTTTTCCTTTTGCAGAGGTGAAGTCAGGCTTTTAGCCACAATCTATAGATCAAAGACACATCTGCCATTACTATGGCAGTCATGTGTCACTATTCTCAGCATACATCAGCAGCTAAGTGGAGTTGTTAGAGAAGAGTTGCAGAGGAGAGCTTTGTTGCTGACTTTCAACATAATGTCACAATTTGCATATCAGAATAGTGCTTTTTAGCCCACTATAGCTGCACATATGGGGAATTTAAGGAATTAGATTAAAAAAAGCTGGTGCAGATTCTGACAGAACTACTTTGTTTATATGATAGAATGAAATTGTTCACATTAAGGCCCCCTTGTCATTTTGCACAGTGGTGCTCAACCTTTCTGATTCTGGTAATTTAGTTGATGGATAGATGCTTAAAATTTAGGGCTCCCGGAACAATATACTGTGATTTGTCACTCTGGAAACCAGTTATATTTAGAGACCCAAGGGGATGAACACTTTTGATTTAGTACAAACTAGAATATGACAAAAACCATCAATCAGTGTTAATTTTCTAACTGCTATCGGTTACGGCACACAGTGATTATACTTTGAAATGCACTAACAATTGAAAGATGATCATGCTGTAAAACAAAACAAAACAAAAAAAAAATTTTGTGCTCACCAATTAATTTCTTTTTTTAAAGTCTATTGTGGGATACAAGAATTCTATACGCCCTATATACACGGTCGGACATTCCGACCACAAAATCCGTCCAATTTTTTCCGAAGGATTTTGCCCAAAACTTGTGTTGCATACACGCGGTCGCACAAAGTTGTCGGAAAATCTGATCCTTCTGAACGAGGTGACATCAAACACGTATGTTGGGACTATAAATGGGCCAATAGCCAATATCTTTCATCTCTTAGTTTATTCTGAGCATGTGTGGCACTTTGTCCATCGGAATTGTCTACACACGATCGGAATTTATGCGATCGGATTTTGTTGTCGGAAAATTTTTGTATCCTGCTCTCAAACTTTGTGCATCAAAAAATCTGATGGAAAAAGTCTGATGGAGCCCACACATGGTCGGATTTTCTGACAACATGATCCGATCGCACATTTTCTGACGGAAAATCTGACCGTGTGTGTGGGGCATTAGGCTGTTGGGCTTAAATTGCCACCTACAGGATACATTACATTTTAGCCGGTACAGGATAACACCACCCACAACCATCATGCTTCAGTTTTGTCTCAAAGTAATACAGAGAGTATGAAAATAAAGAGGGGTGCGACTTGGGTCTCTCAATTTTACAGTGAGTACAAAAATCCTCTTTTTTTTCTCATCCTATGAGGGACACAGGAATTCTTAGCCCTTGTACACACGGTCGGAGAATCCGTCGGAATGTGTCCTATCAGACCGTGTTGTTGGATAATCCGACTGTGTGTGGTATGCATCGGACTGATTCCGCCGGAATATCCGTCTGACCCAATTTTCCAACTTGTTGGAAATATTTTCCGACAAACTGGTCTGATAGGACATACTCCGATCATGTGTAGAGAATTTTGATCGGACAAAGTGCCACACATGCTCAGATCAAATTCCTACATCAAAGCTATTGGCTACTAGCCTGAATGTAGTCCCATCGTAACGAAATGACGTCATCACGTTCTGAAAGATCGGATTTTTTGACAACTTTGTCCGACTACGTGTATGCAACAGTTTCTGACAAGATCCGAAGGACAAAATCCGACGGATTTGGTTGTCGAAATCTCTTTTTTATTTATTCTTTATTTTCAAATTTTTCAGAGTATACAAACATAAACTATTCAACATAATGATAAATACAGCAGCATTTCTTTAAGAATGGTCCACCTTATCCCTCCCTCCCCTCCCCTCTCACTCGGTCCCTACCCCGGGCCTTTTCCATTTTTTCACTCTCTTCCTTATTTTTTCCCTCTTTCTGCTTTTTCCCTTCTTCTTTACTAACAGTCAAGCAGCTTTAGATTTTTCAGTTTTTCCGAATTGTATCCAAAGTCGCCATTTATATTGATATCTCCCTTCTAAGTTATCCAATTTATACATTGTCTCTTCAATATTACGTGTCCTTTCTAACCTTTCTACCCACTCCTTCATCGAGGGAGGGTCGGGTTTCCTCCATCTTCGCGGGATCAGTGCCTTAGCAGAGTTCAGTAGACCAGGAACCAGGGAATGCCCATACTCTCTCTCTCCTTTTTCCGAGTCGTGGAATAAGCAAACCCATGGGTCTCTTCTAATCCCTTCCCCTGTTATTTCAAAGATAGCTTTTATAATTTTCTCCCAAAATAACTGTATCTTAGGGCACTCCCACCATATATGGGCGAAGGAACCCACCGCTGAGCAACCTCTCCAGCATGTTGAGGGGGTCTCGCTGCTGATTTTATTTCCTTGCTGTGGAGTTATATACCACCTTGTTAAAAGTTTATATGACATCTCTCTAGTTTGAAGGTCTTTGGCAACCGAGTACGTTCGTCTAATAATCCTGTTTCTGTGGAGGTCATTATCCAGCGGTCCCAGTTCATTTTCCCACTTCTCCATATAGGGGGGGTGTTTTTGCTCTTCTACCTCTATTAAGATTTCATATATTTTTGAGATCCTTTTTACCAAGCATTGGGGGTGCCCTATCAACTTCTCCAGAGGTCTAAGTTGCTCCTGTCCTCGTAGTAGTTGTGTTAAAGACTGAGTAAAATAGTATAGTTGTAAATATCTCCACTTATCTAAAGGCTTGTGACCCCACTTTCCTATTATTTCCTCTTATGTGCATACCCTATTCCCTTCCATAACCTCTTGTAATTTAATTTTATCTTTCTTAGCCCATCTACTATAATATACATATTCCTCTTGACCTGGTAAAAAAAATTTTGTGTCTAGTAATGGCATAAATGGTGAATTGTGCTCCCACTTGTGTCTCTCGTTTATTGTGTCCCATATTCGCAGTGCCCCTTTTGTCAATAAATTTGTGCTAATCCCTAATTCTCTATATTTTGCGGGTATCCATATTATCTCCCCTAATTCCCTTCTGCTTAGCTTCATTTCTAATTCCACCCAGTCCTTCCCCTTTTTGTTATGTGTCCAGTCTGTGATTCGTGAGATTGCTATAGCCTCGTAGTACTTTTTAAAATCGGGCATTGCTAATCCTCCTCTGTCTTTACTTCTTATCAAAGTGTTAAGAGCCACCCTCGCCGCTTTTTTTTTCCATATGAATCTTTTAATCATCGTTTTTAATTTATTTAGATATCTCTGTGGTAATAATATGGGGACCATTTGACATATGTAAGTAAACATTGGTAAAATGAACATTTTAACTGTGTTTATTCTCCCTATCCAAGATAAAGCTTTGTAATGGATCCTATCTAGATGCTGTTTAATTTTGTTTAGTAGGGGGATGTAGTTAGCCTCAAACAAGTCACCCATCCCTGCCGTAAGCTTTATTCCTAAGTAGGCCAGCTCCCTCCCACACCATCTAAAAGGGTATTTAGTTTGTAGGATTCTCTGCTCTTCCTATTTAAGTTTAGAATTTCGGATTTAGTTGCGTTAACCTTAAAATTGGAGACTTTCCCATATTTTTTTAGTTCTTCCATAGTCGCTGGTATAGAGGTCTCCGGGCTAGAGATATAGAGCAGAAGATCGTCTGCAAAAGCAGCAACCCGATACTCCCTCTCATTGACCCGTATTCCCTGGATGTTTTGATTCTTCCTAATAGCCGTCAGGAGGGGTTCTAGTGCCAGAATGAATAATATTGGGGAGAGCGGGCAGCCCTGTCTTGTCCCGTTGCACAATTCAAGGGGGCAGGACAGGGCCCCGTTTATTCTTATTTTAGCTTTAGGCTTAGTATACAAAGCTTCTATCCACCCTCTCATCCTCTGCCCCAATCCATATCGTTCCAACACTTCGAATAAGAACCCCCAACTAACCCTGTCAAATGCCTTTTCAGCATCTATAGACATGAGTATCGTGGCGGTCTTCTGTCTTATGGTTTCCTGGCTTAGCATAATGGTCTTTAATACGTTATCCCGCCCTTCTCTCCCTTGAATAAATCCAACCTGATCCTGCTGTATCCACTCTGGGACATGAGGTCTTAATCGTTCAGAAATAATTTTTGCAAAGAGTTTAATATCTGAATTTAGCAAGGAAATTGGCCTGTAGCTTTCCACTGCAAGCGGATCCTTTGCCTCTTTCAAGATCAGGACCACATGCGCCAGTAATGTCTCTTCTCAAAATTTTCCATCCCTCCCCACTGCGTTAAAATACTCGCATAGTTTTGGGACCAGCTGTTTTTGAAATTCCTTGTAATATGAGATCGGGAAACCATCTGGCCCGGGGCAACCTCCCTTAGCTGTATTTTTAATCGCCCATTCGACTTCCAACTTTGATATTGGGGCTTCTAATGCTTCCATTTCTATTTGTTTAGCCCTGGGAATATCTATCCCTTTCAAATAGTCCTTTATTGCATCCCGGCCTCTATTCTCTAAACTTTCCTGTTGAATATTATATAGGGCTTTGTAATATGTATAGAACGTATTCACTATATCCTCCGGCATATTTTGTATGTCCCCCGCCTCATTTCTTACTTTTGGGATAAAGGTTCTGCTTTTCTTATCCTTCACCCTCTTGGCCAGCCATTTACCGGCTTTGTTTCCCCATTGATACATCTCTGTTCCCAGAATATGATAGGCGGCCTTCCTGTCCTGCTCTAGGTAGTCTTCTAGTTCTCTTTTTTTTATTACTAAATCCTGAGTGTCGTGTAGTCCCCTTGGTCTACTACCCAGCTCCAGTCTCTGGATTTCTTCATACAGTAGGGTTTTCCTCCTCTCTCTCTCTCTCTTTTTCCCCGCTCCAATCCCTATTAATACCCCTCTTATTACCACTTTGTGCGTTTCCCATAGTATAGGGCTGGAGATTCCCGGTGTATCATTTAATCTAAAAAACTGTTCCATCTCCCTCTCAACCCTACTTACAGAGTCCTTATCCTGTAACAGAGATTCATTCAATCTCCAATTCAACCTCGGTCCATGATCCTCCCCTATCTCCAACTTAATCATAACTGGCGCATGATCTGACACAGTTCTGATTTTTATTTCCGCCTTCTTAAGTGCTTTCAGGAATGAGTGTTCCAAGAAGATATAGTCTATTCGAGAGAAGGAACCATGGACCGAGGAGAAGCATGTATAATCCCTATCCTTTGGATGAAGTACTCTCCAGGTATCCTGTAGCTGGAGTGCAGCCAGTGCCCTTAAAAACATTCTCTGCTTATATACCGATGTCCTGGGACCTCCCGCTGAAGTATCAATTTTAGGGTTTACACTCCAGTTAAAATCTCCAGCAAGAATTAATTTCCCCTCTTTAAAATCCTCTATTTTGTTCAATATTTTCCTTAGGAATATATCCGCATTCTCGTTTGGGGCATAAATATTTACAATTGTACATTTAAGGTTAAACAGCATTCCTTTTAGACACAAGTATCGCCCCTCCGGGTCCACCAGTCGCTCCTCTAAATGAAACCTCGTTGTTTTACTAAAACCTATTGCAACCCCTCTGGAGTACGAGGATGGGGAATCCCCATAAATCCATACCGGGAAATCACTCGAATTCAGTCTGACCCCAGAAGTGCATGTTAAATGCGTCTCCTGGAGACATGCTATATTTGCTTCCATGTGCTGCAACTCATCGTTTATTCTATGTCTTTTCATTTTTGTATTTAAGCCCCTTACATTATAAGTAATAACGTTAACTATGGTTGTCGAAATCTCTGACCGTGTGCACAGGGGCTTACACTGTTGGTACAAAAGCAATCCAGCAGAGAGATTGGCAACAAAGCAACAAGGGCTAAGAGACCTAAGGAGCAGAACACAAAGATTGGGAAATTATAGCAATTCAAAGATCTGTCTCTGAAAATGAAAAAAGAGTAGGTGCTAGCTTTGCAAACAGGAGAAATTGCTTTATGCTACAAAAACCAAGAAGCACTCACAAATCTAGTAGAGAGCTCCAAGACAAAAAAGAGGCAACCTAAATCTTACTTAAGAATTATAATTTTTATTAACATTTTTCAATTCATGTTTGATAGGGGAACAAATAATTATTTATTCCCTACCTGTGCAGTTGGATAAATATAAGGTATAATAACAGCTTTGGAAGATTGGAATATATCTGAAGATCCACCTTGGAAAGCCCACTGTTATCTCCGATAGATTTTCCAAAAGGAACAGCCACACGCATCCAGGTCAGGCATGAAATAAGGAAACATCTCCCATGGTGAAGTATATCATAAAAAAGGGGGGTTTCTTTAATAAAAAATGGATCTAAAGGTCATACAGCAAGCAAACAAAAGTTAAAAGCATACAGATGGACGCAGGGACGCCGTATTACTCTCCACCTGCGTTCCACTATCGGTGTAAGTGACGTATCATGCTCGATCACATCCAACATGTTTCGTCAGTATGTCAGTTCTTCACCGTATGTTCCTTATTTCATGTCTGACCTGGATGCATGTGACTGTTCCTTTTGTTTTATTTGAAAGGGTTTGGACTTCATAACAAGTTATTAACCCATAGGGAGCATGATTCACCACATTTTTTAATTCATAATGGGACAAATTACATACAGACAGTATAGTGCTTTGTTATCTTCCTAGGTGCACGGTAACAATAGCTGCGATATTCAACAGGGTGCCTTCTGTTGGAACCTTGTCAGCTGACACCGCAGTTAGCAAAGAAAAGGCTGCTTCTGTCTCCAGCTTCCAGCACTTACCCGAGGCAAGCAATGTCAAGAGGAAAGCAGAAGGATGAGAAGCTGATAAGCCTCACCTCTCTCTGCATTCTTCTTGCTGGTGCTTGCCTCAGCAAGTTCTAAGAACCTGAAGATAAAGCTGTCCAGCTTTTTGTTGAATCTTAACGCCAAAATGTCCTTATCCAGCATCTCACATTTTTGACACATGTCCTAAAACAGTTCCGGGTACCTAGGGCCATTCCCCTGCATTCGCTGTAGGCTGAGGAAGTTCCCTGGTTAATTGCCTTTGCTTGGGATCTGCATGGAGGACAGGAGTGTAAAGTACTACAGACTTCTGGTTCCTCCCTGATGGTTGATGTAAGCCGCAACTGCGGGGCTTCCAAATGAATTCAAATTGGATGGCCTTCCAGCAGCAATGCTGCAGAGACAAATTGCCCAAATGTTCCAGAATTTTGATTGCGGGATGAGACTCTGACCAACAAGTCTAAAGAATTTACAACAGGCTGACATCCATCAAGAGAATCTTACAGAAAATGAGGAGGACCGCCACAATTTCAGAGCTGGATTCCTGAGCCTCCAGGTGAGGGACAACCTTTTCCAAATAAATCAGTCTGTCCAGGGATTTGATTCACTTATCCCACAAAAATAAAATGTTGTGTTTGTAGGGCACCCCCTTAAGGGCCGCAGTTGAACTTGGATCCCCCACCTTGCACAGCGACACACACCAAATTTTCACAGGCACTGCAGAGACAGAGAACAGTCTGTGACTTTGTTTTTGTGGTTTATTTTTGGGTTAATAACTTGGATGGTGATAGGAGGTTATGGGATGGAAACTTGACTTCAGCAACAAAACGTCGACAGCGTCTTCAGGGACATCTTCCTATACACAGTCTATATACAGTCTATAAACAGCCTCCTTGACACCCCTGCTGCACTTTACTTGCTTGCAGACTCCAGCTAAATCACTGAAATGGATCTGACAGGCACAGTTAGATTTAGCAATGGCCCTTTGCAGGCAGGAACTTGAAGCCCTTTGCTGTGTAGAAGAACACAGTGATCAGCTTGCACTCTCCCTCCTGGCTGCAGCTCCCCCTTTCACTAGCCCTCCTGGCTAACTTTCCTCCACAGTCCTCCAGACGGACTCTTACCGGTCCACCCGGCTGACTCTGCAGGAGTTGAAGCACAATGCTGTCTTCAGTGAGAACTGACTACATGCGGCAGTTCCCCCTTGTAAATCCTCAGTAGTGCTGCTCTACTCACACTGTCGTCATACTTGCTCCCGTGCCTCCAGGAAGGGCTTCTTCCTTGTGCTGTGGCAGGATCCTTCCAGCACCTGAGTCTCGGCCCAAGGCTACCCCCCCAGGCTAGGGGGTACCCCCAGAGGGCCACAAACAGTCTCCACAGCACTATATATCCACCTTTCACCGACTGTCCCTGTTGGCATGGCTCATGCCGATTTATGAGGTAAGCCTTGCCCCCGCCAGCTATTTACTGGGGATTGGTTAAGGCCCTCATAAATATTCCAGACAGCTCCTCCTAACCTCCACCCACTAGCACTAGAAGTTTTTACAACCTTCTAGACCAGGGGGAGGCACCAGAGGAGCTGTCAGAATGAGTCATATAGCCCTGATTTACTGAACCAGGGGTGTATTTACCGCGAGGCAAACAAGGCAGCATTTTTGGGGGTGGGGGGCGGTGTAGGTCCTGGAATGATATAATAGAGCTGGAAGCTGTCTTTACTGTAATAGCAATTGGAGCGGCTTACTGGCCACTTGATTGCTATTACAAACAGTCCCCCCCTCTCGCCGCCTACCGCAGCTCTCCCTGCCAGTATGGATACGCTAGAAATCACTTAGCATACATTATAGCTGGTCCTTAATTTCCTAGTGAACAAGACTCTCAACATTTAGATGAATGCAGGAAAATGTTTTTTTGATCTCTCTCATATAGTGTAGCTTCTAGTGTTGTCCCATGTTGAAATCCTCTGGAGTCCCTCTTTCAGCTTTGGTGCCCCATTACCACTTTTCCTCTGATTTATGTGCCGAGGCTATATTAGGGGTGTTGAATGCATCAATGCATCGCAATTCGGCCACCCACGATTCGGCATTGGGTGACATCATTGGGGTGACGTCATCTGCGTGCCGCACGTGCCTCTCCTAATGGAAAGCAGCTGAAAGGTGATGTGCCCTGCCTCTCCACACTAAGCCGTACTAAGCCGTGGGCGTTAGCCATGCCCTCATTTCCTGCCTCCCGCTGATGTCATCCCCAGCCATGTCGCCATGTGTTTAGCTGGCTGCTACAGGAGAGGAGACATATGGAGCGAGTGTCCCCGACTTCTGGTCTCCAGAGAGTCCACCTCCTCCTTGGCTCACTGTCACACAGGCTGCTGCAAGAGACCTAAGCCAGCGTACCGCTCTTGTCCTCCTCACAACAGGCTGCTGCAGGCAGTGGGAGACCCGAGTGAGCCAGAAGAATACTGGATGGCAGCGCTTGTCCTCCTCACAGGCTGCAGTGGGAAAGCAGTGCACACTCTGTCATCATCATCATCAAGTACTTAAGTAAGACACATATCTCATGCACCATTATGTGCAAATTTGCCAAATTATGACCATAATAAAATAATGAACTTGATGGTGGACCTAAAAAAGTAACCATGCCATTTCATTAATTATGGTTTATGCATGTCTTAATGTCTTAGTGATTGATTCACATCACAATTTCATTGATACCTTTTTTTTGTGTATGATTTATAGTTTTGCTCATCACTGACCCCATACATGCAGCCATGCATTGCATGTGTGGGGCAGTGATGAGCAAAACTATAAATCACACACACAAAAAAAAGGTATCAATGAAGTTGTGATGTAAATCAATCACTAAGACAATAAGACATGCATAAACCATAATGAGTGAAATGGCATACATTGTTGTTTGGGGGGACGTTATAGGGACATTTCTGCAGTCTCTGTCCATCTCTTGTATCATGTCCGCAGTCTCTGTCCATCTCTTGTATCATGTCCGCAGTCTCTAACCATCTCTTGTATCATGTCTGCAGTCTCTGACAATCTCTTGTATCATTTACGTAGTCTCTGACCCTGTCTTGTATCAGGTCCGCAGTCTCTGACCATCTCCTGTAGTATGTCTGCAGTCTCTGACCATCTCCTGTAGTATGTCTGCAGTCTCTGACCATCTCCTGTATCATGTCAGCAGTCTCTGACCATCTCCTGTAGTATGTTTGCAGTCTCTGACCATCTCTTGTATCATGTCTGCAGTCACTGACCATCTCCTGTAGTAGGTCTGCAGTCTCTGACCATCTTCTGTATCATGTCTGCAGTCTCTGACCATCTTCTGTATCATGTCTGCTGTCTCTGGCCATCTCCTGGAGTCATTTGGGGTCAGTCTGGAGCTCCACATTAAGTTGTCTGCTGTCTTTACACTTTGCTACGTGCAGGGAGTGTTGTCTTTTTTTTAAGAACAGATAAAATTCAAAATATGCTTGAATTTTGTGGATGAAAACCGTGCGCAGTAATTGTGATGCATTATGATGCATCGCAGAATCGAATGAAATCGTGGACAGGATAATCGTAATCGAATCGAATCGTGGGGCCAGTGAAGATGCGCACCCCTAGGCTACATATATGATATTTTCTACAATAACCTTTGTAGTTATTTGATTATTTTGAGTGAAGACTTAATTTTCTACTTTACTAGGCTTGCCTTATGTTATTTACAAGTTGGCCATATAAGAGAGCTCCTATTTATTATTCTTACTGTCACCAGACCAGTGTAAGTCAGCAGATGTGTTCCTGATTGTTGCCTAACTAGTTCCAGTGTTACCAGACCAGTGTAAGCCAGTTACAGTGTTGCTGATCACTGCCACGCCAGTGCAATGTTTCCTCTTCCTGCCTCCCACTAACCCTGGCCTGTTAAGTGACCACAGTTCTGCCTGCTGCCTAAATTGAGCCATCTGCAATTCTGACTATGTTCCTGTGAGACACTAGTCGCAGGCATCCCCTGCATTCAACAGCACTTCTGGAACCACAGAAACTCTTTTGTTCTTCCTTTCTTCAGCCTCCTGTACTTCCTGACCAGTGAACATGGCATTCCTGGGGGAAACCATATACCAGTAGGCTAGGCTTGCTTGGATAATAGGAACAGGGACTGCTATAAGTGATGCTACACTAAGCTAGATTTCCTGATCCCTCATATAGAGACGACCAATACAGTACATGTTTTGATAAAATTGGTTGATTTGTATGATACACAGGCTACAATGTTTGGTATATAATCCGTTCAAAAAGTGAAAACGTCTCTAATATGTGGTATTGCCATACTCAGGAGGAATAGTAGAATGTGTTTTGGGCGCTGCTGATTTTAAGTATGCCTAAGCTTTGTGTGAGAATACCTTCTTAAATTGTCAACTTTGTCTAAAAAAAATAAGTTTTCATGGATTTCAAGGAATGAGGAAGGTGCTTGTCGAAGTCTCACAACAGGATATTAGGTAAAGCGATCAAGGCAAGGTAAATATGGCCAGTGGCGTCGCTGGGGGGGTGCAGTGGGTGCGAACCGCACCCGGGTGACGCCCACCAGAGGGGTGACACCAGGGGGGCATTGAGCCAATTTGCTCTGATGCCCACCTACTCCTCTCCTCTGATGACTGCTCTGTCCTCTGCGAGTGACAGCCGGTTCGGGAACTGCAGAACTGGAAGAAGCAAATCCCTATACTGTTCAGTACACCTTCAGCATCCCTGAGCAGCATGACACACATCCCTTTTCCCGCCCCTCTTTCCCTGCCTGTGTGTTCCATTTGTGAAGCCGATGGCCATATTGAAAAAGAAAGCCACTGACTAAGCCAGTGAGACCCGAAACCATCCGAGTGAGTGATCACTGACCAGACCCTTCACTCATCTCTCCCTCTCTTTCTCCATGCCCCCCTCTCCCTGCCCCCTCTCTCTCTCTCTCCCCCCCTCTCTCTCTCTCCCTCCCCCATCTCTCTCTCCCTGCCCCCTCTATTTCCCTGCCCCCTCTCTTTCTCACCCCCTGCCCTCTCTCTGTGTCATCTTTCTCTCCCCCTCTCTCTCCCTGCCCCCCTTTCACTCTCTCTACCTGCCTCCTCTCTATCTCTGTCCGCTTTCTCTCCCCTATGCTCTCTCTCTCTGCCCCCTCTCGCTTCCTGCCCCCCTTTTCACTCTCTCCCCCTACTGCCTCTCTCTCTCTCTCCCTGCCTCCTCTAACTCTGTCCTCTTTCTCTCCTCTTCTCTCTCTCACTGCCCCCTCTCACTCTCTCTCCCTGTCCTCCCTCACTCTCTCTGACCCCTCTCACTCTCTCCCGCTGTCCCCCCTCCACCCCCCCATTCTCTCTCTCCTTGCCCCCTCTCTCTGTCCTCTTTCTCTCTGCCCCCTCTCTCCCTGCCCTCTCTCTCCCCTCTTCTCTCTCTCTACCTGCCTCTCTCTTTCTCCCTGCCCCCTCTCTCTCCTCTCTCTGTCTCTCTGCCCTCTCTCTCAATGTATTGGGGGGTTGACACCAGCATGAATGTAGGGGAACCTTAAAGGCGCCTACCCCACATAAACTGGAATACTGGGTGAAACTCTAAGATGATCCCTAATGGACATAGGATATTGGAGGTGCAGGATATCTTGGGGATGGCTTTAGTAAATCAGCCTCTTTTGTCTCTAAAGCCCAATTGCTGTGTATAAGCTACCACTGAAAATTAAAGGAAGCAACAAGATAACATTTTGTATGATTTTAAGACGATTTTAATGGGATAAAGTTGTGTTTTGTAAAAAAAACTACTACTTGCTAGTGGTGAATTGTGATAGTTACAATTGCCTTATTCTTTTATTTACTCTAATAATTATAAAATACAGAAGAGCACTTTCTGGGCAACAAAGATAATAACAATGGTGTTTTTTCTTACTTAGGAAGACTACTTTTAACTGTTCACTTTAATGGGTTCACTTAAATAAGAACTCCAGTCTAAAATGTTTTATATTTAGATCTATGAATGAAACCTACTAAATATCTTGTTTCCTTTTTTTAAAGCTGGAGGAGGTTAATATGCAAATTATCTAGTTTTTATAAATCAGACAATTAGAATACTTTTCAGTCTTTGCGGCACATCTTTGTGATCCAAAGTGGAGCAGGAATTTACTGCATTATAAGGGAAGATGCTGGCCGGGATTACAAATCCATTTGCAGAAAATATAATTTATGTATGTATGTATGTTTCAGCTGTGTATTTAGGTGTTTATCTGAGAATTCTTGGCATACTGGTAATTGTCTGCAGACCTACACTACAATACACTATGTAGCGCCAGCTACAACTACAGACAATATATATATATTTTTTTTTTTATGAAAAATATGTATGGGATCAAATAAGGCACAAGCAAGGCATTAATGCTTTAGTATGATTACTATACTGCAATGCAAACAGACTATAATAGGAAACTTTAAAAACCAAAAGTTCTAACTTTTCTGAATGCCAGACAGACATTATCTTTTTTTTTCTTTTTTTGACATTTTCAAATGAAAAACAAGTAAATGTTTGTCTTTGAACAGCCTGCCAAGAAAATGACAATTTACCATTATACAGTAAATGACAAAGTAAAGCCCAACTCCAGCCAAACCTTTTTCTTTTAGTTTTGAATAGATTTGGGAAGAGTTTTTAACTGAAATTTGTGATCCTGATGGGAAAATTCACTTCACTTCATGTCTCTCTGACCATCTATGACAGGAGAACAATTGAGGACAAGAATTGAGAGTGATTGTCATTGAGACCAGAAGACATACAGTAGATAGTAATAACGTATAAAGCATTTGTCCCGCATCGTACATTTAACTTAGGCCGCGTACACACGCGCGGACTGTTCGCCCAACTTTGTCCGTCAAACAGTTTCGGCAAACAGTCCGCTCAAAATTAGCATGGACGGACATGGCCACACACGACGGACGAACAGTTTGCTGAAACCGTGCGCGATGACGTGAACGGCACGTACAACGGGACGAAAAATACGACATCCTATACACTGCATTATAACTTTCGGCGTGAAAATCCTCTCTGAGCATGCGCGGAACTTTGTTTGACGAACAAGCCTACACACGAGCGGACTGTTCGCTGAAACAAGGTTTCAGCGGACAGTTTTTCGGAAATTCCGAAAAACCTTGTCCGTCAAACTGTCCGCTGAAACTGTCCGCTGAAAGCCCACACACGAGCGGACTGTCCGCCCAAACACTGTTCAGCGGACAAAGTTGGGCGAACAGTCCGCCCGTGTGTACGCGGCCTTAGGGGGTGCATGGTCAAAGGTGACACCACAATAAACATGGAAATACAGCCAGCACACAATAAGTAAAATATCTCAATCTTTTACCGAGGTCATAAAAGCACAAAAGTTCAAGTAGAAAAAGCAAACGCAAATTTACCAACGTTTTGGAGACACAGAGGTCACACAGTCTGTTACCTAAAGAAAGGGCACCTCTGCTGTATTATATTTATCAAGAATGCTTTTAAATTTAAAAAATGAAGTCAAACAAACTTTACTGAGTTTTGAATAGTTAAATTGGTAGCATTATATATACTGCAATGTGAAGAATCTGAAAGACTTTATTGTGTTTCTTTTTTTTTATCACGTTAGATTTTTGTGAAGAAGGAAACATTGAATTATTCAGATGTTTTACTGGAATAAAAATAAGCTCAAAATTGTATTTTGGTGAACAAGTATTCAAATGTATGATAGAACTGCATGATTTGTGAAACAGCTACTTCAATATATTATATAGTACAGTGTCCTTGTAGAGCTCTTAGCATATGCAGTAGCTGCTGGAAGCAAGATGTTCTATCACATTAAAGCGATAAAAATCTGCATTGTCACTTTGTTTTCTTAGGACTTCTAAGGATAATCCTCTAGTAGACACTTACTGATCTGATATTGGTCAGCACAAGGGGAATAACTCACTTACTTTGTGTAAAGATGCAATGCCTGTTATATCTACCACTTCCCCAAGGTTACAACCCAAAGCAAAAGGGGTCTCCTGTGTCAACTAATGAGACTCTGGATATTAGATTACTGTTGGAGGAGAAGAAAGATAAAAGGTATACTCTAGTTAAAGTTGAAATACTTGAAATCAGGGCCATCTTTAATATTGATTGGGCCCTGGGCAAAAATTTTCTTAGGGTCCCCCATCCAATTTCACTCTCTCTCTGAGACATACAATAAATAGCAGCTAGACTTAAACTTTTACTGTATCAGATCAGGCAGTGATTGCGATTAGTTGCCAGAGGTTACAGCATACCATTACTGCTTACTGACTGGTAGCTAGAGGTTACAGCACTCCTTAAGGTTCACTGATTAGTTGCTAGAGGTTACATCACATGATTTCTGCTTGTTGATTGGCTTCTAGAGATTACTGTACAGTAATACTGTTCACTGGTTGCTCACTGCAGGGGGGCATGATATACATATGAATGCTGCCTTATTTACATATCAATGCAGCTGGCCTCAGATAATTACATATGCATGTCACTGCTATTTACATATGAATGGCTGTTATTTACATGTAAACACAGGGTCTGCTGGTGAGTCACCTGTACACAACAATAGGTCAGAGCTGGGCAGCAGCTATCAGGACACAGCACAGGACTAAAACCTCAAGGGACAAGGGAATGTAAACTGGGATAGTTGGCAAGTATGAGGCAGCTGCTTTGGGCCCCACAACAATGACAGGGCCCAGTGCAGCTGCCCCTTTTGCCCTGCCTTAAAGACGGCCCTGCTTGAAATGCATACAGATAGCACCTCTTACCTGTTCCTTTTGCCACTTCAGGACAATTGCTTTAGCATACTAAAATGCTCTTGAAAAAATAGTAGAATTACATAGTTTCTTCCTGTGAGTCCTGTGAGCAATCAGATTCTTCAAACTGATGTTAAAACTTTTAAAAGATTGTGAATAGTGAGAGAGAAAACAGACAGAGACAACACATGCTTTCAGATGAATGCCCACAATACACACACCAAAGAGCTAGATGAGCAATGATTGTCAGAAACCAGAGATGGGATAAACTGAGTAAACTTTAGAATAAATTGAGTAAGCTATATTATATTCGTGTTTGCATATTGCCTGAAATTGTTTTTGCAAGTACTGTACATCTACCCCAAATTTTAAAAAGGTCTGTGCAAAGAACATTTATAACAAGATCATTTCTGGATTATTCAAATTGTGTTTTGTGTAATGGTACACCCTGATGAGATGCAGATTATTAATTGGTAAGCCTAGCCTGTCTAGGGATGATTCTTCCACAGTTGTCCCACACCACCCACTGCCTATTTAGCAATAACCGAATAAAAGGTTATTGGGACAGCCCTGTGGAAGTGAGAGTTAGGCCGCGTACACACGCGCGGACTGTTCGCCCAACTTTGTCCGTCCAACAGTTTCGGCAAACAGTCCGCTCAAAATTAGCATGGACGGACATGGCCACACACGACGAATGAACAGTTTGCTGAAACCGTGCGCGATGACGTGAACGGCACGTACGACGGGACGAAAAATACGACGTCCTATACACTGCATTATAACTTTCGGCGTGTAAATCCTTTCTGAGCATGCGCGGAACTTAGTTTGACGAACAAGCCTACACACGGGCGGACTGTTCGCTGAAACAAGGTTTCAGCGGACAGTTTTACGGAATTTCTGAAAAACCTTGTTCGTCAAACTGTCCGCTGAAACTGTCCGCTGAAAGCCCACACACGAGCGGACTGTCCGCCCAAACACTGTTCAGCGGACAAAGTTGGGCGAACAGTCCGCGCGTGTGTACGCGGCCTCTGAGTGTATAATACCAGTAGGTTCAAAATAATTCTTTTCACTACTAGGTCAAATGGAGAAAAATGAATCCAGCCCACTCACAAACTGGTAGATGACTTCAGCCTCTCCCACGGGTATGTATTTAAGCTAAATGTGGCAGTATTAAATTTTAGCCTTTAAGCCAATACCAGAAATACCTGATATTTGGTGAACAGTTCAGGCTTCCACCAGTGTCTACTGGTTTTGCCTGGTGCCCAGCACTTGAGGACTCCCATGACCATGAACTCTCTCTGTAGAATGCTTCTAGCTGACAGCCATCCTTATGCTCCCATTCTCCTACAATCACCTCCAAAACAGGCAGCATAAATTTAAGGCCTAATGACCCAGGCCTTTCTCCTTGCAATAATCCTCCCCAAGCAGCGGACTTGGAAGGAAAGAGGCAGAGAGCACACATACTTTCAAGACAGAACTTGGGAGGTAAAAGAGCTTGCTCTAAGTCCACCCAAGTATTTATTTTTTATTTTTTGATCTTCAACATACAATTTAACCAGGTAGTGGCACAACATAGTATTATTGGTCAAAAATTGTATTGTATTGAATGTAACACAATGTAGCAAGATCATACAGAAAGGATTGTTATATATAACCTAATGCATGGGGGCAAGGTTTTAGGACCTGGCTGCATTCAGCAAATATCAGAGAATGGATTTCCAATATGTCTTTGTGAGTATGAGTCAAACCAAATATTTATTCTCTTCCCCAAAATTCATCTCTGGCAACCAGGATCCTAGTGGTTGGTCAGAGAAGGATATGAATGTTTATAACCTGAGCCCACTGTACATTTTCACTCTTTTGCCAGGTACCAGTGACACCTACTGACAGCAAGGAGAATCAATAAACAGGCTGAGTTTAGGGGGGCATACCAGACTCGGGCATTATAAACAAATCCAGGCTACATACAACCTAGCCAAATTAAATTTAAATTGTAATTTTTCCTGGATATGGTAGGGCCACTACGCTTACCTCCAACCAAAGCAAGACTGCGTCCCTGAAGTCAGGAAACAAAGCAGAGGCTGATTATATAAATCAGTTAAGACTACAAACAGCCTGGCAATACTAAGGGTAAAGTAGATGCTCTCCTGCATGTGGCATGGTCACTACATTTGAATTAGAATAATATATGAATACCTGGTGATCCTGCCAGTGACTCCTATTCCACCAGAAGGGTGACAACACTTTAGGGACTGCAGTGTATTCACTGCAGTATTGCCACCCTGCAGAGTTGTGCACATGCTGAGGAGCAGGGTCATCAGTGTGTCACTGCTGGCAACCCTCCACCAATCAGCATGAAATACAGTTTGCCTAAGTCTGGAGGAAGTAATGTATCTCCGGGGTCTGAGGACTGAAGGTCTTGGTGACCTCTGTTATGACATCACAGGAGTTAAGAAGTGGAGTTCTGTCACTCTCAGATGAGCAGGTAAGTAATAAAAACACAGCAGGAATGCATCCAAAAGGAAAAACACAAAGAAAATAGCTAGAGATGCTCTTGAGGATTTCCCTGCCCCTTTGTTCATTGATCTATCAATAACTATTTGATAAAAATGAGGAAATTATCTTTATTTTTTTTCTCTTATGCCGCGTACACATGGTCGGAGAATCCGTCGGAATGCGTCTTATCGGACCGTGTCGTCAGATAATCCGACTGTGTGTGGTATGCATTGGACTGATTCCGTCCGAATCTCCGTCGGACCCAATTTTCCAACATGTTAGAAATATTTCCCGACCAACTGGGCCGGTCAGACCTAATCCGATCATGTGTAGCGAATTTTAATCGGACCAAGTGCCACGCATGCTCAGATCAAATTCCTACATCAAAGCTATTGGCTACTAGCCTGAATGTAGTCCCATTGTAACGAAATTACGTCACCGCGCTCTTGGCAACCGCTAAATCAGACAACTTGGCCCGACCATGTGTATGCAACAGTTTCGGACACAATCCGTCGGACTAAATCCGACAGACAAAATCCGACGGATTTGGTTGGCAAAATGTCCGACCGTGTGTACGTGGGCTTAGAGAAACACTGCTATACACTAGCAAACCAAGGAAGCAATTCCTATTCCAATTGTAGTGGCACCACATCCATGGAGAGCACAAAAGAACAAAAAACAAAGTAAAGGAATTTAACGGTTGCCAACTGTAATCCCAGGTAGGAAAAAACTGAGTACTCATATTGTAAAAATATTCAAAGTTTATTTAACATAGTTAAAATCTCATTTTAACCACTAGCCAACCATAACTGTGGCAGGTTGGCTCAGCTGGGAAAATCGCTGTAGCTGTATGGCGCTCCTTTAAGACATGACAGCAGGTGTGCGCATGCTCCTGGAGCGTGTCCCTAAAACTGATACGCATGCCCGGCGGGCGCAATGACCGCTGGGCACCCTGATGACAGGGTGAGAACCGGGATTTGTGTGTAAACACACCAATTCTGGTTCTCTCAGGACAGTGGAGAGAGATTGTGTGTTCATACTAAGTATGAACACCAATATCTCTCCTCCACTAGTCAGTCCCACCCCCCTAAAGTTAGAACGCAGTTAACCCCTTGATCACCCCCCAGACTTAACTCCTCCCCTGCCAATATAATTTATACAGTAATCAATGGCTATTTTTTAGCTCTGATCTCTCTATAAATGTCAATGGTCCCAAAATAATGTCAAAAGTATCCGATCTGACTGCCGCAATTTCGCAGTCCTGATAAAAATCTCAGATCGCCGCCATTACTAGTAAAAAAAAGGAAGACATAAATCTATCCCCTATTTTGTAGACGCTATAAATTTTGCGCAAACCAATCAATATATGCTTATTGCAATTTTTTTACCACAAATATGTAAAAGGGGAGAAATCCTTCCGGGGTTGAAGTGGTTAAAAACATATCAAAAAGTACATTCAATCAGGTATATATTACATTCTCTATAGGCTAAATAGCTGATGTGGTGTGCACATATACATAGAGACCTGTTTCAATGGCCTACTTTGTTCAGATTAAAGTGGTAGAGAAACAGATGAGAGAAAAATGTTCCCATATGCAAAGCCCGATGCAGGAATCAGTGTAACTTCACCAATAGTAAATTCTACGCGTTTTGCCAAAGGCTTCCTCGGGAGATCCTATTGACACTGGGAGATGTATTGTAATTAGTATTTAGACTTATGTGATTTTAGGCATGCATGAATATACATACATATATATATATATATATATATATATATATATATATATATATATATATATATATATATATATATATATATATATATCACAAATATAACAAATTTACATTCCTTAATAAAAAAAAACATACATACAGAAAAGGGAATTCACTCACTGTTATGTACAAAGCCAAAATGAGAATCATGAGGTGTCTGGTCCACAATAACAGGAGAAGTGGGCACTCACATCCAGTTTAAATAGAGGAGGATAGTGCTAAATGGGGGAGGATAGTGCATGAGGGTCAGTGAAGCTGAAGAGGGGCCTCACTATCGCATGGCCTATAACTAATAGGTAAACCAAGCAATTTTTCTGTGTGAACATACTTTATATAGAAAGAGTCCCCTCCTTGTAGAAGTGGGTGATTTAATAAGGCAACTAGAATATTGTGGCAAAAGATAAATAGGAGGACTTTATTTTATATAGTAATAGCTTTTGGAAACTCACTTAAGAAACAGCAGAGAACAGTAGGCTCCTGGTCCACAATTCAGATATTGCTGTATATCCACAGATGGACAAATTGTCCCACCATGAGGTTATCCTCTAGAGAAAAGCAGCAACAACAAGACAGGATTTAACGAGAGGGGAGTTCCACTGGCAAGACAATTGCCCAACAGGGGAGATCCAATAGCAATAGCTCTGCAGCACAGAAGGTTTATAACTGTGCCAGCACCCAAGACTTCATCTGCCTGTTTGTGAGCCATAAATAGCTGGATGCATGATCAATATTGGAGAAAAAAACCCTTTCAGGACAGAAAGCCTTCTCCATTGAGCCCACCTCAAAATAGGGATGGGATAGACAATGGTCCTGATCATCAGGCACTGAAACACTGACAGGTGAAGAGAAGTAAGCCAGGATTACTCAGCTTCCTAGCATCAGAATGCTCTAGTGGTAAAACCAATGTATCCTGAACTGTGATGGATTAAGCCCCCGGATACACAAGGATTTGCCTAGGAATCAGATGATCCTTTTTGAAAGACTAACCAGCCAATCTCTTCTAGCCAAACATACTCACATAACCTAGACCTCTTCCACAGGGCAACTGATATATCCGCACGCCGACCTGGATACCAGAGACAGGAACGTAGCTGCTAGATCTGCATTGGGCACACTTAACCACTTCAAAAACAAGCCTATTTTTGACACTTGTTGCTTAAAAGTTAAAATCTGAATTTTTTTCTTGGAAATTAATGAGAATCCCCAAACATTATATATATATATATATATATATATATATATATATATATATATATATATATATATATATATATATATATATATATATTTTTTTTTTTAGCAGAGACCCTAGTACATGGTGCTACATGGTGGTCATTTCATTGCAATATTTTATGTCACACGGTATTTATGCAGCGGTCTTTCAAACCCATTTTTTTTTAAAGATACACTTTTTTGAATAAAAAAAATAACAGTATAGTTAGCTCAATTTGGCATATTGTGAAAGATGTTAAGCCAAGTAAATACAGAGGAGGTCTTTGCTAGAATTATTGCTCTTGCTTTAATAATCATGGTGATACTTCACATGTGCGATTTGAACATTGTTTACATTATTGGGCGCAAAATATTTATGTGTTTTCTTATTTATTTTCTTATTTATTTTTATTATTATTGCTCTTGCTTTAACAATCATGGCGATACTTCACATGTGTGATTTGAACATAGTTTATATTATTGGGCGCCACATATGTATGCATTTTCTTCTTTTTTTTATTATTATTATTTATTTATAAAAAAAAGAAACATTTTTATTGTTGTCACAAGGAATGTCAACATCCCTTGTGACACTAATAGGCAGTGACAGGTACTTTTTATGGTGGTATCGGGGGTCTAAAAGAGCCCAAATACCTCCTTTGCCCCTCAAAGTATTCAAAACACCAAAATCTGCGTTTTGAAATACTGACTTTTTTACATTTACGCCACTGGCAGCTGAGTAAACCGGAAGTGATGTTGTGACGACACTTCCATGGTCTTACATAGGAAACCCAATCAAAGATTTTCCGGCTTTGTTCGGGACTCCACACAGCCGACGGACGTGGCGGATGATCACTCTGGTCTCCCGGTGAGACGGGAGACCGGAGCGGAGCGGCAGAAGGTGGTGGGAGGGGGTATGCCCCCTCTTGCTCCTTATGATAATGGCCGAGCGGCTCATTAGCCGCATCGGTTGTTATCATGAGAGAACCGATTGCTAGCACTAAAAAAAGGTACAACCACTGTGATTTTGCGTATAGTGGTCAAAGCGTTTGTTACCCTAAAAAAAAACTATATATATATATATATATATATATATATATATATATATATATATATATATATATATATATATATATATAAGTTCGAGTAAGGAAGGAGTGATAGCACTACCGAGGGAATTTCCATTTACATGGCTGGACATAGAACTCAAATGTGTTGGGATAAAATGAACATCTGCCCTAAGGAAATCTATACCAAGCAAACTATATCCCATTACTTAATGAGATAAAAACTGAAATTATAAAAAATATCAAAGCGACCTCTCTCATGGGTGGGACAGATAAATATGGCAAAGATGGCAATACTCCCAAAAGTTTTGTATAAATTTCAAATGTTACCAATTGCCTTTCCACAAACATTCTTTAAAACATTAAAAAGAATGATTGTAAAGTTTATATGGCAGAATAAGAAACCAAGAATAAAGTTCTCAATACTGAGTAAAAGCAAGGCACAAGGGAGAAAAGCTGCACCATACATTAAAAGATATTATAAAGCAATAATATTAGCACAAATGATAGAATGGATAAACACAAACAGTGACAAAAGATGGGTGAAAATTGAAAACTTAATAAGTAGAAAACAATTAAATAAGAATATCTGGATACCACAAAAATATAGAACGTTTGTTGAAAACCCACACAAATTGACCAGGAATATTTTTAAAGTTTGGGATATAATTTACAGACAAGCAAAATGATAATATAGTTCACCATTAATTTCACTAGCGGGGACACATTTGTTTTCACCTGGTAACGGGTACATTTTGGGGAATGGATTAAAAATACAGAATTAAAAGATATAACAAAAAAATTTAAAATACTATCATATCAGGAATTGAAGTATAGAAGAGAATTTATGGTACTGGATGAATGGATTTACTTGCAGTTAAAATACTTTGTGACAACTCTACTGCAACCAATCAGATCTGAGGAGAACTTAAATTCAATAGAGCAATTATGTAATTTACAGACAAAATTTAAACATGGTATATGGTATATCTCCAGATCTACAAAATACTCATGCGGTTGGAAGGACCAAGAATACCCCCATTCACCGAAAAATGGGAAAAGGAATTAGAGTCCCACTTAAAAGAGCAACAAGTAAGTAAAGTATCGAGAGCGGTACACCATTTTGCAGTAGATAGAAACAAGATTAAAATAAACTATAAATATATATATAGTATACAGTATGTAAAAAATACTTGAATTATCTCTTGTTTGGAAGAGAAGTTTCTACATTTTGTTGAAATCGCCTATGAAAAATGGAACACTGGATATTATTAGACATGCTATTTCATGATAGAAACACAAGAGAAAAAAAGAAATGTTAGATTTTAGGAATGTATTATACAGCAACATACATAATAAAAGAGTTTCAGCTTCCAGTGGCAAAAAAATGTAGTCATCAAAATCCAAAAACTAGTTTTATGATCTACTGTATTACAAATACAATGCCTTGAAAAAGTATTCATACTCCTTGAAATTTTCCACATTTTGTCATGTTACAATCAAAAACGTAAATGTATTTTATATTGTAGAAATGCTCACACGTTCCCACTAAATTTATCCAGAGACATCCCTGAAAAATTCTTTCAAATCCATTTTACAACAAATTAACAGTATAAACTTTTAATCTTTGCGATATAGATATGGTCAGGTGAGTAGTAATTCTGTATTACCCAGTACAGCCGCTCCAGACTTGAATTGTGGTCAAATGACATTGTTAATGTGAGTCTTTCTTTTTTGTTTTTGGGAGTAAGTGCACCATAAACAAAATGGATTTGTATGTAATATAAATTTAACATAGATGTATTTTTTTATTTCTGATTTATTTCTCAATTCTAACTTCTGTCTGTAAAAATGCCTGTTGACAGCTAAGGTTCAGGCTGCAGGTTTAAATGCCGTCGCACCAGGAATTTCCCTCTCTGGCCGGTAAATATTGTGACCACTCTACTCACATCCCTCCTCTCCTTTATACCATGGCTAAGGCTGTGCCACTTTTGAACTATTTTTGACTGTGCCTCAGTTCACACTGTGATCAGGCTCCCTTGTCTAGGGGGGGGAGCCTAAGCAGAGTGTGGATGGATTTACATTCAATAAAATGTATTCAGAACCATGGTTTGGTGCGCTGCTCACAAACGTTTCATGTTCATCAACTCTCCTAACTGTGCCACATCCTTAACATCATTAGATCTATATAAAAGTTTTTATTGAAGGCAGGATTTTTGAAGCACCAAAGACTACAATTCTGTTTCTATAATGGCTATTGGTGCCTTAAATGAGACGTTTATTGCATTAGGCATCAAATTGTCTTTATTTTGATATATATAAGCACCTTTTCATGGGAAGCAGTGGTAAAGTTTATGCCTGGGAAGCCTATATATATATATATATATATATATATATATATATTTTTTTTTTATTATTTTTTTTTTTTTTTCACTGACAGCTTTATAGGCAACGTATGTCAATAAATACGGTGTATGTGTATATTTTAACATATGCAAATGTATGATATACATTTGACCCTTTAGCTCCTAAAAAAGTGGACTATCTAAAATTTGTGAAACGTGCTGAGCAGAGTAACTATAGGAGTAAACGATTGTTACAACAAGAGGGGTTTTTCTCCAGGTTATTTATATATGCTCCAATTAAGTGTGTGGTAGTTATATTATGTTTGGGATCTTTATATATGTATTGCTCTTGTTATTTTATCTTTGAAAAAAATTTTTTATTTTTTTTCATACTTTTGTATACATAAAGTTATATTGTTTTAAAGAAACAAAGTTGCCTAAAAAGTGATGCCTTCAAAAAAAAAATCTTTGTTTATACAAAGTTCATGCTTTGGAGACTAAAACTGGCTTAGGTGAGCGAGCATAGAAATAAGAAAAAAGCTGCGCTTACTAATGTGTATGTGATATATATAAACCACTATTAGTATAAAGTGACAAGAGAGTCCAATATTGATAATGAAAAATAAAGTCCAATAAAATTCAAAAATTGTGAATAGAAACTGTAGTTAAACAGACACCATCAACACGTGATCCACCACCACATGAATTGCACGCTTACCAGAGGCAAGCTTAATTAAAGCCTGTATGTGTCCACGCATCAACTTGATAATAGTGCTTCCACGGACCACCTGGATAATATTCGTACAGTGGGAGAGACTTTCAGATTCACACCGCTGTCCTCACCCTTCCTTATAAGAACGTAAATGATAGACAAGAGAAGGCAACAACCAATTGGAGCGCACCTCCATCATAAATTCATGGAAATGAAAGAAAGACTGGCCATAGTGTAAATCCATAAACTATTTGTTTAATAAAGGATAAAAGTTGCACTTACATAAGTACCATAAAATAAGGCAGATAAAAAACTGTTTGCCGGCCGGCAGCATACACCCGTTCGGATATGGTAGCGATGACGTCAGCGCGTCAACCTCCCTACGTACGTTTTGCCTAGAGATGGTGTCGTTTGGGGAACGGGCGACGCACTGACTCATCGCCATTTAAATATAGGGATAACCACGCCTCATTGTGAGTCCTCAATGGCGGAAACCCATAATGTCAATGTATGTTGACATTCTAAAAAATAAATCTAAATAACATTTGTGCATACCTCACATTTCTATTTTTTGTACCATTTATATTTTTTAGCACGGTATTTTCTTGTTTTTTCAATTTTTTAGGTGAGTGAGCACCTGGGACTAGGTTGAGAATTTGGTATGGAGACCTGGAATGGCTGTTACCTTTGCTTTGACAGCCCACTCTAAATGAATGAGTTGCTTTAATGCAATGCAAGTTTAAATCCCACACAATAACGTGTGTGCAGTACTGAACCACAACTGAATGACCAGGTGTGACATTCTCATTGCTGACAGTTACAGAAATACAGAAATACAACATCCATTTGCTGTGTCACTGGAAGAAGAAAGGATGCAATGTTTTTCAGATGTGGTCTAAAGTAACATAAAAATCATGTACTAGTTCAGGAGGGTAAATATCATACAGGGTGTTCCAGTCATATAGGCAGAAATATATCAGAGGGTTGTTGGGCATGCAGTCATAATCCAGCTGCCTTTAGGCACTAAAGTTTGTTGATGAGCCATTTAACACAAACATTCTGCTTAGAGGAGAATGAGAGTGAAAGAGATTTAGCGAGTGTAGTACCCTCCTAGCTAGGCTGCTGGAATGTCAGGCAATTTCGTTATTTTGACTTCTCTGTACACATTTCTTTGGGCTGTTCTAAATCTCACAGGCTGCAGGTTTTATTGTTCTCCCCTGCTTTCTGGAAGTTTACAGAGCATAGGGCTGTGAGAGTCAAATGAGCAGCTTGAATGTTTATTGTGCTTCAGCCAATCTCTGGGGAGATGTGTCCAGTAGGTGGCTTGGGAGAATATAAATACCATGGGCTATGGCACAGCCAGGTTCTTGGCCTGCTGGAGAAGTTCCACAGCCTCAGGGACCACAGCCCCTTTGAGGCAGTTCTACTGGAATTTGCTGAAATTCATTGAGGTCACAGCTGTGGCAGAGCTGGGGACGCCTATTCTCAAGTATTTTTGGAGCCAGCTAAGGGACTTCACCTAAGAATCTGGTCTGGAGAGCTCACAGAGGAAGTGTCTGGTGAAAGCTGGGAAGTATATACAGTAGCTGTCCTGTGGCATTGTGAGTATTAACCTCTTCCTCACTGAAGAGTGTCTGGTGGAAGCTGGAAATAGGTAGCTATCCTGCAGCCAAATAGAGCCTGGAAGAAGTTAGGAGCTGTGCAGTTGTCCTGTGACATAGAGATGTTTGGTGCAAAAGGGGATGTGTTCAGCTGTCCTGTGACATTGTGAATGCTGACCTGAGCTTGAGATCATGGTGACTGTATCCTGTTTTCTTTTGGAAATATTGCCAGGGGTAGCTCTCACTGAGGCAGCTCCTACAGCATCTCAGTTCTGGCCATTCCCCTGTTTAGAGAATCCTAGCCTAGTGAAGTATGTCCTCCTGATTTGGTTTTCCTGGAGCATCCCGTACCATCCTGCTGCCCTCTCTTCTGTTCAAGTTTATCAGCAATAAAGCTTAAAAAGACAACCCCTAGACTGTTTACTGAAGCCAGAGTAAAGGACTGTTGCTGGGGTGACTGGTGACCTCTGTACTGTTTGGGCCAATTAATAGCATCGGCTCCCTGTTAAACCACATATCACTGAAAGGGAAAATAGTGATTTGAACAGGGTTTTCTATGCTTTCCAAATGCTTGTTTAGTGTTAGTGTTAGTGTTAGTGTTAAACACACAACTAACTTCTTACCTCAGTGAAAACAGCTCACTGCCATCTCACGTCTTTGTCCAACTGTCTAAGAGAATTGTTGCTTCAACAACCAATGTTGTAAAGATTGACTATACTTTCTCTTAAGATAATCTTCAAGAATTTAAAGATTTGAGATATAAAACTAATTTCAAACAACTACAGAGGAAGACAAATTATGTATTAGCATTTTCGAAAACTGTTGTAAACAAAACTCTTATAATAAGCATTGTGGAGCACCTGAAATCTTTAAACAAAATTTAATAATACTACAAAGAACAGACTTTTCCATCAAACTGTGCCACTGCAAAAATGAAAAGTTTTTTAAAATATGCAAGATAAATGACATTACATTTTCATAGAAACATGGCTCATTAACTGGAATATGATGGTTTGCCTGCTATGTAATGATTTTTTCCACTTCTTTGGTTTGTACTTTTTTTTTCTCTAAAATGTTTTCACTACAAATTTGGTAATGCACAAATCTCTGAATTTAAAGCTTTACCCTAATACTTGCATTAAGGTAAAAAATGTTTACGCACCCCCCTCACCCCCCTCCTTTACTTATCTGAGCCTTCATTCAATCCAGCACTGTGCCTATTTGCAACTTGTCTCTCCTCTCACTCTCTGGTCTCACTGGCTTCACTGAGCAAAGTCAGTTATGATGGATCGGGGCTGAGTCCCTCCATCTGTGTCAAAAGACTCAGACAACGAGGGTTGGGAGTGAGCTCGGACATATGCCCCCAAGTACTGGGTGGAAAGGAAGGGGCAAGAGCGCCAGCTTGGGACCCAAGAAGAGGAGATTCGGGGCCACTTTGTTCAATTCCATTGCACAGAGCAGGTAAATATAAACCTATTTGTTATTTTAAAAAAATACAATCACTTTAATATCTACTGTTTACAAAGCATTTGAGCATTTTCACAATTCTACCCAACAAGTAAAGTCAGCCAGTGAAAATACTACTTATAATTGCACTAGATGACTGCTGGACATTTATGTAATTTGCGGTCACCAACAGAATCCATAAACATTTTATGTGTTTATTGGAATGTGGATTACCATTGATAGAAATCTTAATTGCTTCAAAATCTAACCTACTGGAACCACTGCCCCCAGGAAGGTCAGAAATCCAGGGAGCAGGGGAGCTGGACTTTCTATATTTCTACCGCCAGGTGCTTGGATAAAAATGGAGAGTTAAAAAAACACTGGCTGAAGCTGTTCTCTGTAGCTTCTGCCCTGCAGTGCTGAACGGGTTAAAAGCTATATCAGCAAGAGGAGGGTGTTGCTGAGGAGGCAGAGTTCAATAGACTGAGTCAGGCAGCACCACACTGCACTGTGGGAACTGCATTAACCAGAGGGAGATTTTTAGAAAGAGAGGAAAGAGCTGCATTTTCTCAAGCTGTACAGTACACAGCTTCCTATTGTTGTGAGGGAGATTAGAGAGTGCAGGTGGGGTCACCTTAGTGCAGTTCACAGAGTGGACTAATCACTGTGTGTGACCAGATGATGAGCTGCAATACCACTGGGACTGGTGAGTAGCTGCTGTGGAGATTTACAATCTGCTGCTAGAGTAAGAGACTGAGCTCTTTAGAAACTGACCATACAGCAATTTAGTACAGCAAACTAAAAGTTCAACTGGGTCCCAACGCAAGCCAGCTGAAGGGTTAGGACAAAAGACTGCTCCTTTACAGCTGCTATACAGAGACCTTTACATATTGCATATGCATAGACGTACCTTTCAGGGGACATTGCACCAAATCCTAGCCATTCTCCTAAAGTACATTCAACTCATCATAGTATTATTATTCATATTGCAGTTAATGCTTATATGCACTATTTATTGCTGACTTTTGCTGATTGTTAATTCCAGTCTAATGGTGCAGAACTCTATTCTAATTTATCGTAGCATAGTAATTACACTATCTAGCAGACAGTCTGAACCTACCTTCTGTGTGTTAATTTATGCTCACGCCATCATTTATTATATTTATAACCAATACAGTACATTCATTTAAAACTAAACGGTCTTGTGTCTATTTACTGGTGCTAATTCACAGCTGAGTTAAAGGTATCTTTACCCACGTGTAGCCAAACACAGCCAGTTTGGTTCACACCAGAGCTTGCGAATAGGCAAAAATCTGTGTGAATACCATTAAAGTCTATGGGACACAAACATGAAAAATCAAAGGTGCTAATTTTAAAGGCTTATATGCATGTTATTGCCATAAAAAGTGTTTGGGGAACTGGGTCCTGCCCCAGAGGATATGTATCAATGCAATTTTTTTTTTTAAAAACGTCTGTTTTTTTAAGAGCAGTGATTTTAATAATGCTTAAAGTGAAACAATAAAAATGAAATATTCCTCTAAATACAGTGCCTGGGGATGTCATTAGTATGCCTGTAAAGTAGCGCATCTTTCCCGTGTTTAGAACAGTACCACAGCAAAAAGACATTTCTAAAGGAATAAATGTAATTTAAAACTACTTGCGGCTGTAATGAATTGTCAGATCCCATCAAATTATATAAAAATCATTGAAAAACACAGCATGGGTTCCCCAGTCCATTACCAGGCCCTTTGGTTCTGGTATGAATATTAACACCAAAATTTAAAAATATTGCGTGGGGTCCCCCAAAAAAACATACCAGACCCTTATCCGAGCACGCATCCTGGCAGGCCATAGGAACCGTATCAGGCCACATGCCTTCAGCATGGGGAGGGTGATTTGGGGTCCCTTCAAAATACCTTGTCTCCATGATGATGGGGACAGGAGCCTCTTCCCCACCACTCTTGCCCGGTGTTTGTGGGGGTCTGTGGGTGGGGAGCTTATTGGAATCTGGAAGCCCCCTTTAACAAGGGGACCCCCAGATCCTGGCCCCCCCATGTGAATGGGTATTGGGTACTGGGTACATTGTACCCCTACATATTCACCAAAAAAAGTGTCAAAATGGTAAAAATTACAGTAGACAGTTTAGGACAAGTCCTTTATTTTAAAAAAGTGTCCCGTGATGTAACTCCATCTGTGATGACAGCACCGACAGCCCTAGAAAAAAAATAAAACTGAAAAACTCTGCCTCGATTGGAGGTGTCCCGCAACTGCAGACTTTTTGCAATGACAGCTGTTATATAGCTGAGGGCAGGGCCAGCCGGTGACATAAACGGGTGACCCCGCTCCTTCTGATGTCATGTGACATCACGCAACATCAGAGAGGGGCAGGGTCACCCGTTTACGTCCCCGTAAAAAAGCCTGCAAAAAGCCGGTAATTGCACCATGCCTCCCATTGAGGCGGAGTTTTTCAGGTTTTTTTTCTCAGGTCGTCGGTGTTGTCATGGAAGATGGAGTTACATCATGGGACACTTTTTTTTTTAAATAAAGGACTTGTCCCAAACTGTCTCCTGTCATTTTGACACATTTTTGGTGAGTGTACAATGTACCCGATACCCATTCACATGGGGGGCAGGATCTGGGGGTCCCCTTGTTAAAGGGAGCTTCCAGATACCAATAAGCCCCAGACCCACAGACTCCCACAACCACCAGGTAAGGGTTATGGGGAGGAGGCTCTTGTCCACATCAACATGGGGGCAAGGTGTTTTGGTGAACCCAAAAACACCCTCCCCATGTTGAAGGCATGTGGCATGATATGGTTCAGGAGGGGGGGTGCTCTCTCCTCTCCCCTTTTCCTGCAACCTGCCAGGTTGCCTGCTCGGATAAGGGTCTGGTATGGATTTTGGGGGCCCCAAGCCAATTTGCTTTACATTTTGGCGTGGGCCTCCCCTTTAAAGCCATACCAGACCTGAAGGGCCTGGTATGGATTTTTGGAGGGACCCCATGCAAACTTTTTTTTCAATTTTGGCACAGGGTTCCCCTTAATATCCATACCAGACCCAAAGGGCCTGCTAATGGGCAGTGGGGGGAACCCATGCCATTTGTTTCAATGATTTTTATGTACATTGCCAGGATCCGGAAATACATTACAGCCATGAGCATTTTAAATGAATTTTTTTTCTTTACAAATGTAATTTTGCTGCTCTCATTCATAAAACGATGTACGGCTGCCATATAAGCAGCCTTACATAGTGTGGGGCATGGACTCAGCCTCCTGAGCCCTATTGATGCCCTTGGCCAATCATGGCTCTCATAGCAGAGCGTGCTGTGATTGGCCAAAGCATGCAGGTCAGGTGCATGCTTTGGCCAATTAGCAGCCCTCAATGCACTGCGATCTCGCCGTTCATTATGGGGAATTCCGCGGGCACTCAAATTTCCCGCAATGCCCTATAATGTTCGGTATTCTTCAAACGGGCGAACACTTATGTTTGACTCAAACATCGGGCTCATCCCTACCCATGTGCTTGCAGTAACTTTTATTCCACCAGGTGTATCAGAAGGGCAGAGGATGTTCTTGGAGTCGAGGCACAGAACAGAGAAAGCAAATTACCAAGTGACTCTTGCATGGTAGTGCTACACAATTATGCATGTCAAGAAGATTTATGTAAATCTATCTCTTTCATCCCTCTGCATATCTTTATAAACATTTTATAAAGATTGTTTCAATATGAAATCTCCATTGTCAAAGGCAAAATCACCTCATGAAATGTTGGGAGGAATTTTTGGGTGCATTGTAAAACATTATTTGGATAAGCTTTAGGATTATTGCCATTTGTCATACTTATTAAAGCTCAACTTTTTTTTTTTGGGGGGGGGGGGGGGGGGGTTTGGATATAGTGGGGAAAAGTTACCATTTCTGTCCATGACTCCATTTAGAGTATTTTTCTTCACTTCCTGTCTATGTGGCATCAGAAGAAAAAACTGTTGAACAGTTATTACTGGGACAAGAAAGCACAAGCAGCAAAAAGAACATATTTAAATGTTCTAATTCTTCCTCACTCCACTGTGGAGTTTTTTTGTCATTATATGATAAAGAGATTTCCAAAACTTACCAATTAGGAATATGAGGCAATATGAAGCAATGCAATCATGACAGAACTTCTAACCCTTCCAATTTCTCTTCAAAACAAAATAAACAGTTTTGACTGAAAATGAGCTTTAACCAATTATATTAAACTGGACAAATACCCTTAATATGTATTAATATGAAAACACAACTTAATTAACATATTACCCAGAACACCCAGCATTAGCATCAAGATATCATCAATATTATAATTTACATATAATTAGCAAAACCAAATAGCTAGCATGAACAAGACGTTGTGCGTAAATTGTATATACAGCTTTGCTAACATTATTAGTCAAACAGATTGAAAACATATATCAGCTAAATTAGTCGATTCTCAAACAAGAATGTAGCTGCTGATATTTCTGCAAAACAGACTGCCTTTGCACATAAGCTGTCTTTAGCCACAAACCATTTACCAAAAAACAATTCTATAACAGCTTGTAAGTCTCACTTAATGTTACTCATGATGCTGTTGCTGAAGCAAAATAAGCGTAATTCATTTAACCTCACATATGTTATTAGGCATCTTTGTCTACTGTCTACAGTCAATAATAAGTAATAATAATACTGCCCTTTGTGATTAGCATAGACCACTTCTTTATGCACTGGTCTCTTTGGTCCAGAGGGTCACTGCACTGGAGTGGCAAGTATGAAAAAGAGAGATACATTTTTATTTTAGATGGTTAGTGTCATGACCCATACACACGGTTGGAATTTCCAAAAGAAAAAGTCAGACGTGAGCTTTTCATCATATATTCCGATCGTGTGTATGCCCCATCTGACTTTTTACGTCGAAAATTCTGACGGATCTAGAAAGAGAACATGTTCTATATTTTTCCGATGGAAAAAATTCCTATCGGCAAAACCGCTCGTCTGTATGCTGTTCTGACGTAGCAAAAACAACGTATGCTCTGAAGCAAGTACGAGACTGAAGCTATTGGCTACTGGCTATTGAACTTCCTTTTTCAAGTCCCATTGTATGTGTTGTACATCACTGCGTTCGTGAAGGTCGGAATTTGGTGTGATCATGTGTACGCAAGACAGCTTCAGCATAATTCCGTCGGAATTCCACTGGAAAAACCTTCAGAGTTTATTCCAACGGGAAAACCGGTTGAGTTTTCAGGGCATAAGAGTTCGGGTTGCAGGAGGGTTATTAGCGCTATTTTACTGGAAGAGTAAATGCGAGGGTCACCTTAGCAAGGAACATATCTCCAAAGCCTCAGAGCTCAGCATAAAAACAATTAGCACAGAGCTCCGGCATCTATTTGCATGTGTACATTGTTATTTACTCCATCTGAAAAATCCCTTTGGGATTTGTACAATATAGTTTCATAGTTAGTAAGGTTCAATAAAGACACCAGTCCATCCAGTTCAACCTGAGTGAGTGTCTACCCCTATCCCTGTACATTGCACACTCACATTGGTCCCTACCCTCAAGGAGCTCACAATCTAAGGTACCCATTCATATACTAGGGCCAATTTTGGACAGAAGCCAATTAACCTACCTGCATGTCTTTGGAGTGTGGGAGGAAACCGGAGTACCCAGAGGAAACCCACGCAGGCACAGGGAGAACATGCAAACTCCAGGCAGGTAGTGTCATGGTTGGGATTTGAACCAGTGACCCTTTTTACTGCTAGGTGAGAGTGCTAACCACTACACCACTGTGCCGCCAGTGTGACTGATCTAAATAGTCTCTCATTTGTTCCTGCCTATTGAGCCATATACTCTCCCCACTTGCTCCATGCAATTATTAGGGAATACCTGTAAGCCAGCTGGCTTGGGCACCTGAGTATGCATGTGTCTTGGTTCATGGTTCTGCAAGTACAGTTGTGGCTAGATGTGCACCTGCATGTGGACTATGTGTGTTCATGCTTCATGGTGTGTGAATTGATGTTTGTGCACATTCAGTGTCAGAAATGCCACCAAATTGCCTTTTTAAGAGACAGCTGCTTAAGAGGAATTATTTGTGACTGTCCTTGCCTCTGCCTTGACTGTGTATGTCAATCACATTGATCTGCTGACAGATGGTCACACATTAAGAGTCTTTTGGGCTACTCTAATGAGGAGTGCTGGCATTACTATGTTCCCACTCGGTGACATGTATTCATGACCTCTCCTCTCTGAAACCTTGACTCAGGGAGAGGGGAGATGCTGACTGAAAAGCATACTGTATAGGGTGTCAGGCCCCAAGCTAGGATTTTTTATTTATCTAGTGTGCCAGTTAAGCCTTGGAAACAAGATAACTCTCAAAGCTTTTCTTAAAATTCCACTTGCCCATCCTACCACATACAAGTACAGTGTTGGCAAGAATTTCCTCTTTAGTAGGGATGAGCTTCGTGTTCGAGTCGAACGTACGTTCGACTCGAACATTGGCCGTTCGGCCGTTCGACGAATTCCGAACGTTTTGGCCGTTCGCGTCAAAATTCGAGTGACGCGCGCGCGGACCACAATGCACTGCGTTGGCGCAGTGCATTGCTGCCCGATGATTGGCCAAGCATGCACTGTGACCCCGCATGCTTGGCCAATCGCAGCGCCGGCAGCGAGGAGAGCCATGATTGGCCACAGGCATCCTGCCTGTGGCCAATCATAGCTCAGGCTGTGTAGTGCACGCCCCACACTATATAAGGCCGCCTTTGAGGCGGCTTCGTGTAGTGTGTTACTTTGCATCTGAAGCAGTGGGTGTTCTGTGTACCTTCAACACAGTACACACCAATCGTTTTTGGCTGATTTCCTATCTTGCTGCTGTGTAGTGGTTGTTGTCTGTGCCCTGACTGCAGTATACACCACTATATTCACCTCACCTATATAGCTAGTGATCTAGCTTTAACCACTTAACAACTGCCCATTGCCGATTAACGGCTTCAGGGCGGTTGTTTAACTCAGAGAGGCCGTTAATTAACGGCCTCCCAGAATTCTGCTCTCGCGTGCCCCGAGGTGTGCGCACTCGAGAGCATCCGTGACCGCCGGGTCCATAGGACCCGGCGCATCACGGTAAACGGCCGCTCATAGCGGCCGTTTACCACGTGATTGCTCCGTCAAATGACGGAGTGATCACTTGGAAACAAACCGGCGTCATGTTATGATGCCTGTTCCTCCCTCCCCTTTCTGTACCGATCGGTACAGCGGAGGGGAAAGAGATCGGTGTCAGCAGCGATGTGGGCTGCATCTGCAGTGCCCACATCGCTGCTCACCGAATTTAACCCCTCAATTCCCTGCCAATACTCTGCAATACCAGTGCATACTCTGCAGTACCCTGCCATTACTCTGCAGTGCAGTACCCCGCCATTACTCTGCAGTGCAGTACCCCGCCATTACTCTGCAGTGCAGTACCCCGCCATTACTCTGCAGTGCAGTACCCCGCCATTACTCTGCAGTGCAGTACCCTGCTATTACTCTGTAGTACCCCGCCAATACCCCGCCAATACTCTGTAATACCCTGCCATAAATTGCCATACCCAGCCATACTCAGAGATACCCAGCCATACTCGGTGATACCCTGAAATACCCAGCCATAGACGCCCCCCACCCCTCACCGCCCTCCGGTGCTTCTACCAACTCGCCAGTACGATCAAAGCCAGAATCTTTTTTTTATTTTTTATTTCAGGCTTCCCAGCCTAGAGGTGAGATGTGGGGTCATATTGACCCCCCAGATTTCACTGTAAAGAGGACCTGTCACCCCATATTCCTATTACAAGGGATGTTTACATTTCTTGTAATAGGAATAAAAGTGATCAAAAATATATTTTTGGGAAAAAAAATGTCAAACTAAAATAAATAAATAAAGTAAAATGAACAATAAAAAAATAAAATAAAAATTAAAGCGCCCATGTCCCCATGTGCTCGCATGTGCCACACATGTGAGGTATCGCCGAGAACGTTAGAGCGAGAGCAATAATTCTAGTCCTAGACCTCCTCTGCAACTCAAAACATGTAACCAGTAAAAAAATATTTAAAGCGTCGCCTATGGGGATTTTTTAAGTAGCGACGTTTGGCGCCATTCCACGGGCATGTGCAATTTTGAAGAGTGACATGTTTGATATCTATTTACTCAGCATAACTTCATCTTTCACTTTATGCAAACATTGGGCTAACAAGTGGTTAATAATAGAGCTTGCAGTCAGTAGTGTTAGGAGATAGTGCGTGCTGTCTGCGTGCTCTGTACCCAGTACATACCACTATAATATAGGGCAGGCCCCTACTTTCAAACATCCAACTTACAAACATCTCCTACTTGCAAACGCAAGGAGACAGCAGCAAGTGAGATGAAAAAAGACGGACGACAAAACAAATTATACAGGGGTGATAACCCTTCCCTATGTTTTCCAAAAAGCTTAAAGATAGTTTTTTTGACTGGAGCTACACTTTAAAAATGTACCAGTTGAAAATGACAAACAGATTCAACTTAACACAACAAACCTACACAGTCCCTGTCTTGTTTGCACCGCCTGTATACTGCTGTTCTGAGTATATAGGGCCTGGGGGCCACACGCATTTCCTTTTTTTAATATGGGTACGGGGTTCCCCTTAATATGCGTACAAGACCCAAATAGGCTGGTAATGGGCAGGGAGGGCTACCCATGCCATGTTTCTCAATGATTTTCAACCATATTGCAGGAACCAGATATAACATTAAAACCGCAAGCAGTTTTAAATGGTGTTATTTCCGTTTAATGTCATTTTGTGCAGGGACTGTTCTAAACACGGGAAACACGTGGCACTTCACAGGCATACTACAGACACCCCGCAGGCACCATATTTAAAGGAATATTTCACTTTTTTTTTTTCACTTTAATCGTCATTAAAATCAGTGCTCCCGCCAAAACGGTAGTTTTTAAAACTTTTTTTTGCAGTGACCCATGTCCCCTGAGGCAGGAGGCAGGTCGCCAAACCCTTTTTAGGACACTATCTTGCATATTACCCGTTAAAATTAACACTTTCCAATTCGAACGTTCGAGTCCCATAGACTTCAATGGGGTTCTAACGTTCGTACCGAACGCGGGGGTCGTTCGCAAGTTCTGGTGCGAACCGAACCGGGGGGTGTTCGGCTCATCCCTACTCTTTAGCCATGTTCCGCTTGCATACTTCATGAGCATCGTTCCAAAGTATCAAAACACATTTATCGAAGGCCATACATCTCTTCTCCTAGAGCTGCACAAATACTTGGTAAAAAAAAAATCTTGATTCAAACAGCCCCCCCCCCATCTTATTCTGGCATTTCCATGATTCATTCATGTAACAAGTTCAGAGCCATTCCCCGCTCACTCACAGCTGTCAAAGAAGAAAAAAAACAACCATCCAACAAATTTAGTTCTTTTAGATCTAAGGGGTGAACTTTGGTCTGTAAATGAGGTTAGTTTAAGCACTTAAAGACTAAGCCTTTTTCTGACACTTGTTGATTACAAGTTAAAATCAGTATTTTCTAGACAGGTGCATTCGTTTTTGTCCCAATGCATTTTTGACTGAATTTCGGGTATTTTTGTTATCGTTTTAACAAACTTCTTAGAACATTCGACAGACACCATAAGCCTTCAATGACAGATTCAACCTTAATTATTTCGGGCTTTTGGACGAATGCATTTTTTAATGAAACAAAATAAATAAAAACGAATTTCGGGAGCAATGAAATAAAGTTATTTTTCAGACCAAAACGAAATTCCGAAACAAAATATTTCAGTGTGTAGCACATGCCTAGTATTTTATAAAATTACTTAGGACCCCCAAACATTATATATATTTTATATATTTTAGCAGAGACCCTAGAGGATAAAATGGCGGTCATTGTGTCACACAGTATTTGTGCTGCAGAAAAAATATACTTCAATGAATAAAAAAAAAAACTAAACAGTAAAATTAGCCCAATTTTTTGTCTAATGTAAAAGATTATGCTGCGCCGAGAATCGTGATCTTTATTCTAAGCAAAAAAAAAGTGGTTCTCATTTTAGACAAAATAGTGTAACTCTATCTACTCCACAACAAAGTAATACAAAATAAAGTGATACTAAGGCTAAAAATGTTTTTTTTTTATTTCTCTCCCCCCCTCCTTCCCTGTGTGAAGGAATTAGAATTAGCAAGGGGAGAATAGATCTAATGCTGTGCACAGCTGCATCTCTTCTCCCCTCTCTTCCTCTTCACACAGACACCATTGGCTCCTGCTGCTGTCAATCAAATGCAGTAAGGAGGAAGTGTGGGGCAGGACAGCACAGCTCCATAGACACACAGCTCGGGAGCACGCAGACACTGTGGGCCTACATAGCAAGCGTCTTGCTATAGGGACACACAAAGAAGGGGAGGAGCCAGGATTTCCACTGGGGGACATGACAAGAGGAGGATCAGGGCCACTCCCTGAGTCACTGCACAGAGAGGGTGAGTATAACATGTTTGTTATAATCACAAAAAACTTTAATAACTCTTTAAATGCTGAAACAGGATAATTTTTTTGATGACCAGCCTTAAAATATTAAAATGTATTGTACACTTTCAAATGTTTTAAGTGTTTTAACTAAGAATTAATGTAGTTATGTTCCCTGTCCTGTTGTTTGCCTTACCTTGTATTAATGTGTGCACATGTTGTGGTTGATCAATGGGTGATCAATTTGTCTGTGTCCATGGTTTGCTACAGCTTGCCTGTCCCTATTCACCAACTTCCTGTTGTTTTATGGGTCACACAATGCCCAGTGCATGCATTGCAATCCATTCTGTGTCACATAACATATGTGGGAGTGCTAATGTACTATAATGAAAAAAAAATCTTCCAACCTAATAGTGAGCTCTCTGTGGGTCTGCAAATACTCTGCCTGCTTGTGTCTGTGTCAGATCTAATTACTGTGTAGCTCTCACCTGCACCAGCACTAAACATGTTTCTTCACAGAAAATATTAGTTTTCAGACTACAGACCTAGCTTATGCAGTAATACGTGTGTAATAATGTGTGTCATGCAGCCTGTCCATGCCACATAAACAGAAACCTCTGTCACAGGAATGTGAAAAATTACTAGACTATAGGCTATGTATACAGGGCAATAGATACAGTGCAGAAGTGACCATAGCTACAAGAAATGTTTATAGAGTTAAAAGGTAAACTTAAATTAAAAAATTGTTAAAAAAAAGAGAAATACAGGGCACTTGACCATTAGGCTGTTAAATTATACATTCTTGTTTTAGGGTTTAGATACAATTTAAGAATCCATCAGTTAGGTATTGTACCAAATGTACAACTTGTTGAAAATTTAAAGAGATACCACAATTTTCTGTCCCATGTGTCATCAGTGTAGTAATTGTAAAAAAAAGACTTCCATTATGAAGGCACCACTGGTTACTTAATAAACAGCCTCTCATTTATTGGCATACCATTACTGAAGCACTAGTTCAAAAGTCGTTAAGTCATTTAATTGTCATCTGCTGACACTTCAAGATTACGATTTTCAATCAGTCTAAGTCAACAACTTATTTTCATTGGAAGCCATGGGATGATTCAATGCCATAAAAAGTAAAATGAGAGCAGTAAAGCACTCAGAATGATGGATATCTGTCTGTTCCATGAGAAACAATAAGAATTCATTAGGTACTTAAAAAGTGGCATGCTATATTCCTACCTATCAGATACATGTTAAATTTATTAATTTATTTAAGGATTTAAAATTAGCCTTAACCAATAAATTGACAATAACGTTATTGATTTTAGTAGGATTAAAGAGAAGTAAAAGCTCCAATCAGCATCCAATTTGGAAGCCTTTTTACTGTATTCAGGAGTATTTTCTTATTAGGGTACTCAGGAGCATTTCTTTTTATGGTAAAAATGTTTCTAAATTGGATGGAGATTGGAGCAAAGTGAATGTATAAAAGTTAACGATTTCTACATATCAGGTGATTTTTATATTTACAGACATCTGATTCCATGACTAGTGTAGTCTGAATGTTCCCCTTATACTATTCCTTATCTATTAGAAACGAGACCACACCATAGGTTGGAGTAAACTGGCCACAACAGCCTTTATTAAACATAACTCAAAATTACTCCAATAACTTGTAAATATGAAAATATATAAATATATAAATATATATAAATATATAAATATAAATATAAATATAAATAACTTTATTAACATTAAACCACATTTTAATTAACATTAACTGCCCATTCTGGTGATCTCTGACGGTGACCACACTTAAACCAATACCCAATCACTGCGGTACACCTGACCAACTTCCCAAAGGCCTCCACCTGTGACCGGTCGGAGACAACTTCCGCCAGTGAACATAACCGTATTCCCTCCAACGTTCAGGAATACCCAGAGGGGCCGATCATTAGATGAGCCCCCCACTAGTGATGGCCGAACGGTTCGCCCGGCGGTCGTTTCGCGGCGAATTTCCGACTTTCGCCGTCCGCGGGTTCGAACGCCTTTTTCCGTCGTTCGCCCCGGCGGACTTACGTGTTTAATGTATACAAGAACTTTAACCTTTCGTGACACGTTTATCATGTGTTACAGGACAACCAATTGAGACATGACAGCTCATGGACACTTGGACATTCCCCCTAACCTATAAATACACCCGATCCGGTGGCCATTTTACATTCTTTCTTCTGTCACTGTAGGGAAAGGATCCTGTGTGGAGTAGGGACAGAGAAAACGCTAGCTATTTGGTACACAAAAGTTCTTTTCAGGACTGGTATAGGTGTTAGGTCAGCAGCCTGAGTTTCTTTTGTCAGTTTAGATAAAGGGACAGAGCGCTGTATGCTGCTATTTTAGGGACAGCTCAGCCAGATTAGTCTTTCTTCATCATCATCATCATCATCATCATTAGCTGTTACTATCAGGTCCACAAAAGAGCTGTTCCAGCTAATCGTTCCAGCCTACTCTTTTTTGCCAATTTGTATAGGGACAGGCAGGAAGCAGTGTGTCAGGCAGTGAGGATAATTTTAAAGACTTGCTGTTACTATTAGTTCCACAAAGGTTCTTTTCAGGACTGGTATCAGTGGTACGGTAATAGGCTTGTACACGTATAATATTCTTTCTTCCAAATATAGAAAGAATATTATACTTGACTGCTGCCCTTCTGCTGCAGTCTGCTAATCATTCACAACTCACTTGTTCCACAAAGCTCTTTATCAGGACTGGTAACTTGGTCTGTCTAGGGTGCTACGGTACATAGGCTTGGGTGCGGTACAGTCTGCTGTTCTGTAAGGACCGCTATCGGTCCACAATACATAGGGTTGCCGTGCACTACTGCTGACCGCTGCCCTATACTGCAGCAGTCCTTCATTGGTATAGGGACTGACGTACAGTCTGCTAATCACTAACACACAACCTGCTTGGTCCACAAAAGTTCTTATAAGGACTGGTAACTTGGTATAGGGTGCTACGGTACATAGGCCTGAGTGCGTTACAGTCTGCTGTTCTGTAAGGACCGCTATCGGTCCACAATACATAGGGTTGCCGTGCACTACTGCTGACCGCTGCCCTATACTGCAGCAGTCCTTCAGCGGTATAGGGACTGACGCACAGTCTGCTAAACACTAACACACAACCTGCTTGGTCCACAAAAGTTTTTATAAGGACTGGTAACTTGGTATAGGGTGCTACGGTACATAGGCCTGAGTGCAGTACAGTCTGCTGTTCTGTAAGGACCGCTATCGGTCCACAATACATAGGGTTGCCGTGCACTACTGCTGACCGCTGCCCTATACTGCAGCAGTCCTTCATTGGTATAGGGACTGACGTACAGTCTGCTAATCACTAACACACAACCTGCTTGGTCCACAAAAGTTCTTATAAGGACTGGTAACTTGGTATAGGGTGCTACGGTACATAGGCCTGAGTGCGTTACAGTCTGCTGTTCTGTAAGGACCGCTATCGGTCCACAATACATAGGGTTGACGTGCACCACTGCTGACCGCTGCCCTATACTGCAGCAGTCCTTCAGCGGTATAGGGACTGACGTACAGTCTGCTAAACACTAATACACAACCTGCTTGGTCCACAAAAGTTCTTATAAGGACTGGTAACTTGGTATAGGGTGCTACGGTACATAGGCTTGAGTGCGGTACAGTCTGCTGTTCTGTAAGGACCGCTATCGGTCCACAATAGATAGGGTTGACGTGCACCACTGCTGACCGCTGCCCTATACTGCAGCAGTCCTTCAGCGGTATAGGGACTGACGCACAGTCTGCTAAACACTAACACACAACCTGCTTGGTCCACAAAAGTTTTTATAAGGACTGGTAACTTGGTATAGGGTGCTACGGTACATAGGCCTGAGTGCGTTACAGTCTGCTGTTCTGTAAGGACCGCTATCGGTCCACAATACATAGGGTTGCCGTGCACTACTGCTGACCGCTGCCCTATACTGCAGCAGTCCTTCATTGGTATAGGGACTGACGTACAGTCTGCTAATCACTAACACACAACCTGCTTGGTCCACAAAAGTTCTTATAAGGACTGGTAACTTGGTATAGGGTGCTACGGTACATAGGCCTGAGTGCGTTACAGTCTGCTGTTCTGTAAGGACCGCTATCGGTCCACAATACATAGGGTTGACGTGCACCACTGCTGACCGCTGCCCTATACTGCAGCAGTCCTTCAGCGGTATAGGGACTGACGTACAGTCTGCTAAACACTAATACACAACCTGCTTGGTCCACAAAAGTTCTTATAAGGACTGGTAACTTGGTATAGGGTGCTACGGTACATAGGCTTGAGTGCGGTACAGTCTGCTGTTCTGTAAGGACCGCTATCGGTCCACAATACATAGGGTTGCCGTGCACTACTGCTGACCGCTGCCCTATACTGCAGCAGTCCTTCATTGGTATAGGGACTGACGTACAGTCTGCTAATCACTAACACACAACCTGCTTGTTCCACAAAAGTTCTTATAAGGACTGGTAACTTGGTATAGGGTGCTACGGTACATAGGCTTGAGTGCGGTACAGTCTGCTGTTCTGTAAGGACCGCTATCGGTCCACAATAGATAGGGTTGACGTGCACCACTGCTGACCGCTGCCCTATACTGCAGCAGTCCTTCAGCGGTATAGGGACTGACGTACAGTCTGCTAAACACTAATACACAACCTGCTTGGTCCACAAAAGTTCTTATAAGGACTGGTAACTTGGTATAGGGTGCTACGGTACATAGGCTTGAGTGCGGTACAGTCTGCTGTTCTGTAAGGACCGCTATCGGTCCACAATAGATAGGGTTGACGTGCACCACTGCTGACCGCTGCCCTATACTGCAGCAGTCCTTCAGCGGTATAGGGACTGACGTACAGTCTGCTAAACACTAATACACAACCTGCTTGGTCCACAAAAGTTCTTATAAGGACTGGTAACTTGGTATAGGGTGCTACGGTACATAGGCTTGAGTGCGGTACAGTCTGCTGTTCTGTAAGGACCGCTATCGGTCCACAATACATAGGGTTGCCGTGCACTACTGCTGACCGCTGCCCTATACTGCAGCAGTCCTTCATTGGTATAGGGACTGACGTACAGTCTGCTAATCACTAACACACAACCTGCTTGTTCCACAAAAGTTCTTATAAGGACTGGTAACTTGGTATAGGGTGCTACGGTACATAGGCTTGAGTGCGGTACAGTCTGCTGTTCTGTAAGGACCGCTATCGGTCCACAATAGATAGGGTTGACGTGCACCACTGCTGACCGCTGCCCTATACTGCAGCAGTCCTTCAGCGGTATAGGGACTGACGTACAGTCTGCTAAACACTAATACACAACCTGCTTGGTCCACAAAAGTTCTTATAAGGACTGGTAACTTGGTATAGGGTGCTACGGTACATAGGCTTGAGTGCGGTACAGTCTGCTGTTCTGTAAGGACCGCTATCGGTCCACAATAGATAGGGTTGACGTGCACCACTGCTGACCGCTGCCCTATACTGCAGCAGTCCTTCAGCGGTATAGGGACTGACGTACAGTCTGCTAAACACTAATACACAACCTGCTTGGTCCACAAAAGTTCTTATAAGGACTGGTAACTTGGTATAGGGTGCTACGGTACATAGGCTTGAGTGCGGTACAGTCTGCTGTTCTGTAAGGACCGCTATAGGTCCACAATAGATAGGGTTGACGTGCACCACTGCTGACCGCTCACCTATACTGCAGCAGTCCTTCAGCGGTATAGGGACTAAGAGTTTTGTCACAGGGTCATTTAAAAAATGACATGCAGAGGAAGAGGCAGGCCCTTCCGCAGGGGTGGTAGGGGTAGGGCAGGAGCAACAGGCTTGAGCCAAAGTGGGAAGTTGCAGAAGGTGCGTTCAATTACTTTAAAGGATGCACCAGACTTGGTTGAGTGGCTCGCTCAGCCTTACTCTTCTGCACCCTCCTCATCCTCTCGATCTGCACCCTCTTCTTCACTCTCTGCTATGTGCACCCCCAAAGACACTACCACCAACAACACGACCACCACCACCACCACCACATACCTTCCGCTTGAGTCACTGGAATTATTTTCCGATCCATATCAAGAGGACATTTCTGATGCGCAGCCACTCTTGGTATTGGATCAGGAAGAGGAGGTAGCAACAAGCGCTACTCAGCAGTCTGACGCCAGTACCCAGATCAGCCCAAGGAGGAGGTTGGTCCCCGGTGTTGCTGCCTACTCTACTTATAGCGGTGGGGAAGGTGACGTTGATGATGACGTGTCTAGTGATGTCACGTGGGTGCCCACAAGAGAGGAAGAGGAGGGGAGTTCAGAGGGAGATATGGACCAGCAGATAGGGAGGAGAAGCAGCAATGACTTACATTGCACAGCAGGGACAAAGCAGACTGCAAATGTATCAGGAGCGAGTCATCGACCATGTACGGTCACATCTGGCGCTCCCAGGACACCGGCACATGGCTCCGCAGTGTGGGCTTTTTTTAACGTGTCCGCTGCTGACAATAGCGTTGCCATCTGCAATCTTTGCAGTCAACGCGTTAGTCGCGGTAAGCCCAATACTCACCTAGGGACGACCGCCTTAAGAAGGCACATGAGCAGCCATCACCGAGCCCAGTGGGAGCAACGGAACACACAAAGCCACACTGCAGGCTCTCACCGTCCAGCCTCGTCTTCTACTTCTCCTTCTCCTCTCTCCTCACAATTGTCCTCCACTCCACCTTCCATCACGCCAAGCTCACATTTTTCTGCAAAAAGGCAGGCTTCCGTGGGCCTAATGTTTGAGCGTAAAAAAATGATGACGCCGGATAACCCTCTTGCCCAACGGTTGGCGGCTGGCTTGTCAGAACTCATAGCCCGCCAACTACTGCCATATAAACTGGTGGACTCGGAGGCCTTTCGCAAATTTGTGGCCATTGGAACACCACAATGGAAGGTCCCAGGAAGGAAGTATTTCTCAGAGAAGGGCATCCCAGAGCTATATGGCCATGTTCAGCGGCAAGTGAATGTATCTCTGGCACACAGTGTCGGTGCCAAGATACATCTGACCACAGACACGTGGTCTAGCAAACACGGGCAGGGAAGGTATATCAGTTTTACTGCCCACTGGGTGAACCTTCTGACGGCCGTCAAGCATGTAACCCGTGGCACCCGTGTAGATTTGGTTTTACCGCCACGGATTGCATGCAGGCCTGACTCTTCTTCTCCTCCTCCTACTCCATCCTCCTCCCTCTCCTCCTCAGCTGCCTCCTCCTTTTCCGCTGCTAGCGTCTCTTCCACTGCACCGCCCAAGCTCCCCAGAACCTATTCCACATGCCAGGTGAGACGTTGCCATGCCGTGCTGCGTCTGTTGTGCCTGGAAGCAAAGAGCCACACTGGCCCGGCACTCCTTTCAGCTTTGCGTTCACAGGCAGATGAGTGGCTAACACCGCTCAATTTGACAGTTGGTAAAGTGGTGTGTGACAACGGTGCCAATCTGCTTAGCGCATTGAAACAGGGCAAAATCACGCACGTGCCGTGCATGGCACACGTCTTAAACTTGGTCGTGCAGCGATTCCTTGTCAAATACCCTGGGGTCCAGGACATCTTGCGGCAGGCAAGGAAAATCTCGGCCCATTTCAGAAGATCTTACACGGCCATGGCTCGCCTTGCTGACATTCAGCGGCGACACCATCTGCCGGTCAGACGTCTTATTTGCGATTGCCCGACGCGATGGAACTCAACCTTCTATATGCTTGATAGGCTGCTCCAGCAGAAACGTGCAGTTAACGTCTACCTGTATGAACTCTGCGAAAGAAACGGTTCTGGGGAGCTGGGTTTTTTTTCACCGCGCCAGTGGCTGCTCATGCGCGACACATGCAGACTTCTGCGGCCATTTGAGGAGATCACCAAACTGGTCAGTCGCAGCCATGGCGCCATCAGTGACATGGTACCTTATGCCTTCTTTCTGGAGCGTGCATTGCGTCGTGTCATTGATCAGGCTGTGGAGGAGCAGGAGCGGGAAGATGAGGAAGTCGCAATGCTGGATGAATTCCCAGGGGGGGCTACTCTATCTGAGACAAGTCAACAACAGGAGTCTGATGAGGAGTCAGAGGAGGATGGTGCCGGGGCGGATGAGCAGGAGCAAGAAGAGCATGCTTTAAACCTTTCTGGGATCCCTGTTGTGCGAGGATGGGGAGAGGAGAATGAAGAGGACGACATTATCCTGGATGATGAGCAGGAGCCAGGCCACCACACCGCTTCCACTTTAGTGCAAATGGGGGCCTTCATGCTCCAGTGTTTTAATAGGGACCCCCGTATAAAAAGCATGAGGGTCAAGGACCAGTACTGGGTGGCAACGTACTTAGACCCCCGGTACAAACACAAAATGGCGGAAATGTTACCGCCGTCGCAGAGGGCTGTCAGAATGCAGCACTTCCAGGCCTTGCTTCGAGAAATGCTGCATTCTGCTTTTGCGTGCGCTGGCAGAGGAGCAATTCCCACTCCCAGAGAAGGATTTGCGGGTACCAATCCAACAGCGCCTGCAAGAAGAGGCCGGTTTGAAGATGTGTTGGTGACTTCGGATATGAGGTCATTCTTTCAGCCGACCCATCGACAGGTGTCATCCGGATCCAGCATCAGGGAACGCCTAGACCGTCAGGTGTCCGACTACATTGGGTTAACGGCCGATGTGGACGCTCTGAGGAGTGATGAACCCCTAGACTACTGGGTGGGCAGGCTTGACCTCTGGCCAGAGCTTGCCCAATTTGCAATCGAACTGTTGGCTTGCCCCTCATCCAGTGTCCTGTCCGAAAGGACGTTCAGCGCAGCAGGGGGGATTGTGACCGATAAGCGTACTCGCCTAGCTCACCACAGTGTTAACTACCTCACATTTCTAAAAATGAATGAGGCATGGATCTCGGAGGAATTCAACACATGTGATCAGTAGACCATGTATATGTCTATAAACAATTTTTGGAATCAAGCACACAGACCTTCTTAATTCATTTGGCTCACTTCCCTGACCCAAAAAAGCACACCGTACTATATGCCCCTACCCTCCTCTTTGAAGAGGTTGAGCGGTGTCATATTTCTACTGGGGCTGCTTATTATGAGGGGTTCCCACCATCCCTGTGCTGTGCTGACTTCCTCCTGGGTGTTCTTATTATGAGGGGCTCCCACCATCCCTGTGCTGTGCTGACTTCCTCCTGGGGGTTCTTATTATGAGGGGATCACACCATCCCTGTGCTGTGCTGACTTCCTCCTGGGGCTGCTTACGGTGCTGCTGTCAGCGCTGTATGTCACGGAGCTGCTGTCAGCGCTGTATGTCACGGAGCTGCTGTCAGCGCTGTATGTCACGGAGCTGCTGTCAGCGCTGTATGTCACGGAGCTGCTGTCAGCGCTGTATGTCACGGAGCTGCTGTCAGCGCTGTATGTCACGGAGCTGCTGTCAGCGCTGTATGTCACGGAGCTGCTGTCAGCGCTGTATGTCACGGAGCTGCTGTCAGCGCTGTATGTCACGGAGCTGCTGTCAGCGCTGTATGTCACGGAGCTGCTGTCAGCGCTGTATGTCACGGAGCTGCTGTCAGCGCTGTATGTCACGGAGCTGCTGTCAGCGCTGTATGTCACGGAGCTGCTGTCAGCGCTGTATGTCACGGAGCTGCTGTCAGCGCTGTATGTCACGGAGCTGCTGTCAGCGCTGTATGTCACGGAGCTGCTGTCAGCGCTGTATGTCACGGAGCTGCTGTCAGCGCTGTATGTCACGGAGCTGCTGTCAGCGCTGTATGTCACGGTGCTGCTGTCAGCGCTGTATGTCACGGAGCTGCTGTCAGCGCTGTATGTCACGGAGCTGCTGTCAGTGCTGTATGTCACGGAGCTGCTGTCAGCGCTGTATGTCACGGAGCTGCTGTCAGCGCTGTATGTCACGGAGCTGCTGTCAGCGCTGTATGTCACGGTGCTGCTGTCAGCGCTGTATGTCACGGAGCTGCTGTCAGCGCTGTATGTCACGGAGCTGCTGTCAGCGCTGTATGTCACGGAGCTGCTGTCAGCGCTGTATGTCACGGAGCTGCTGTCAGCGCTGTATGTCACGGAGCTGCTGTCAGCGCTGTATGTCACGGTGCTGCTGTCAGCGCTGTATGTCACGGAGCTGCTGTCAGCGCTGTATGTCACGGAGCTGCTGTCAGTGCTGTATGTCACGGAGCTGCTGTCAGCGCTGTATGTCACGGAGCTGCTGTCAGCGCTGTATGTCACGGAGCTGCTGTCAGCGCTGTATGTCACGGTGCTGCTGTCAGCGCTGTATGTCACGGAGCTGCTGTCAGCGCTGTATGTCACGGAGCTGCTGTCAGCGCTGTATGTCACGGAGCTGCTGTCAGCGCTGTATGTCACGGAGCTGCTGTCAGCGCTGTATGTCACGGAGCTGCTGTCAGCGCTGTATGTCACGGTGCTGATGTCAGTGCTCTGTATTACGGTGCTGCTGTCAGTGCTCTGTATCTCCTGCACCCTCTTGTTTGCCTACCCTGGTCCCTGACCTTCCCTCTCCTCCATTGCCTTCATTAGCTCCATAGTCCTGAATTGTCAGAACAATTTCCCAAATAAAAAAAAAATGCTTGTAGTTATCGATCCCAAATTCACCTCATACATGTATTATGCTATTGTCCAGGTGGTGGGACTACGTGCTACCCCCTAATAATTACCCCGTGGCCGCAAATTCGACCTAAAGGTTTGCGAAATTCGCCTCCCATTGAAGTCAATGGAGCCCGCGGCGAACGGTCGTTTTCGCGAACGTTTGTGTCCGTTCGCGTTTCGCGTTCGCGAAACGTCCCGTCGGAAGTTCGTCCATCACTACCCCCCACACCCTCAGATCCCTTCTGAGTACCTGTCTACCGTCAGAAACCACCAGAAAACACACCGCCAACACGAAAAACTTTCAGCTGCCGTGACAACCGATGAACCTGAAAAGAAGAAAAAGACCAGCAACAAAACACCACAAAACAAACACATAACAATAGGGCGGGAGGGTGGGAAAAACTGCCTCCTCTGTGTCACACTGGGCTCCGAATGATTCCTTAAAGCCACACCTCTCCCTTTTATGTGACCCCTCCCCTACACTGAACTTGTTTCCTGCAAACCTTTTCCTGAACTCCACCCATAAAGCTTAACCCTCTGTGTCCCTCATCCACACTGTCATGTCCAGCACTCCTTATATCATTGCATTCTTAATCCGTGCTTCTCTTGACTAGTGTAGTCTGAATGTTCCCCTTATACTATTCCTTATCTATTAGAAACGAGACCACACCATAGGTTGGAGTAAACTGGCCACAACAGCCTTTATTAAACATAACTCAAAATTACTCCAATAACTTGTAAATATGAAAATATATAAATATATAAATATATATAAATATATAAATATAAATATAAATATAAATAACTTTATTAACATTAAACCACATTTTAATTAACATTAACTGCCCATTCTGGTGATCTCTGACGGTGACCACACTTAAACCAATACCCAATCACTGCGGTACACCTGACCAACTTCCCAAAGGCCTCCACCTGTGACCGGTCGGAGACAACTTCCGCCAGTGAACATAACCGTATTCCCTCCAACGTTCAGGAATACCCAGAGGGGCCGATCGTTAGATGAGCCCCCCACACCCTCAGATCCCTTCTGAGTACCTGTCTACCGTCAGAAACCACCAGAAAACACACCGCCACAGCCCGAAAGGGTGACCCCCTCAACCTTGAGGGCCGCCCCACACCCGAAGAGCTTTCTGTATGCCCTCCTGTAAGCCAAAGGACCAGAGGTCAATCCCCACATCCGATAGATGAACGCCATCCCGCCTAAGATAAAGCCCTACATTCACTTCCAATTCCCTGTGTCTTACCACAATGCCCCCGTTCTGCACTACAAACCGCCCAACAACCTTATTAACCCTAATCCTAGTTTTCTCGAGGCTGGCTAAAGACCTGGCCCCCCGCCACACCGTTCTGGCCACAATGTCCGACCACACCAAAATGGTGCCCGGGAACAGGACTCGCATGCGCAACACATCAGCTTTGATATCCGCCAAAATGTCCTTCACTTTCCGAACTCCCAGGTCATTGCCCCCCGCATGAACAACCAGCACATCTGGGGGCCTATCCCTCAAAGCGAAGCGCTCCACCTCCCTCATGACACGCTCCCACCTCATGCCCGGGAAACCCAACCACATCACCCTAGCTACCTCCCTGGGGATACCCAATTGCCTGCCTGCTGGTAGAGAATCACCTCTCCTGGCCCCCCAGCAGACGTACGAATGCCCCAGGATCCAAACGAGGCGTTGAGAACCTCCATCTGGAATGAAAACAAGAGAAATAACACAACAACCAAAGGAATGTTACAAGCACAGTCCTCCCCCCCATAAATCCCACAGCAAACAACCCCCAGCCGCACCCTCCTTACCCCAGTAGCAACTGCGGCCGGACATAGGACCGGAACCTCCGGGACTCCCATCTACCAATCCGGCGCACCACCGCCTCCTCCAGCCCACATCGAGCCGCTTCCGTGGCCGCCCCAATCCGAAAAGAGTGGGACGCGTAGTCCCGCTCATCCAAACCCACCGCCCTCAGGCATTGCCGAAAGACCGACACAAATTGAAAACGGGATAGAAAAGAGCCCTCCTCGTGCACCAAAAAGGGGGCCCGCCCCCACAGGCCGTACCGCCCGGAAAGCCCGTACCGCCGCCACCGGGCACACTACCGAGCCCGGCAGGGCGAGCAGCGTAATCGCCACTCCCCTGCCCCGTTGATCAGTCTTAGACCTACGCAACCGTATACTCACCCGATCCGCAACCACCTGCACATCCTGATCCAACAGACCCCCAGCCACCCGTTTTGAGCGACACACCAACTCCCCAATCCTAAAAGCCCCATAAAACGCCAACGAAAACGCTGCCGTAAACAGAACGGTCTCGTAAGCAGACGAGCAAACGTCCACCAACCGAGAACAAATTGCCACCAAATTGTCAAATGACACCGGCCGGCGCGCATCCCTACCCTTCCAATCCCTCCTGTACCCTTTCAACGTTTGCCTCACCCAAAAATCCTTCGTCCCGTCCGGCTCCCCCCACAGTTTGAACAAAAAGGCCAACCCCGCCAGCTTCCGCTCAATAGACGCGGGAGACAGGCCCGTCTCAATGTTCCGGGCAACCCAGTACAATACCACCCAGCGCCGGTCGGAGCCCCGACCAGCCACTCCAACCTCCCGCAGGAACGCCCACCATTCCGCCCACACTCTAGAATAAGCGGCCCATGTAGCCTCACTCAACGACCTTTTTAACCAACCTGCGGCGATTCCAAGGGAAGTTCCCACATCCACCCGGGGCATGGCGCCCCCGACTCCTCCGCTCCCGGCGCCAGCTGCCGGAACTTGTCCCACTGAAAACGAGAGAGCGAGTCAGCCAAAGAATTCTCCACCCCAGGTATGTGCACAGCATAAACGTAATCATTGAGCCGCAAACAGCGAAAGACCAGGTGTCGCAGCAGCCGGATGACCGGGGGGGAGGAAGCAGTCATCCGATTGAGGACCTGGACCACCCCCATGTTATCGCAATTGATGCGCAACTTCAAATTACGAAACTCCGCCCCCCACAGCTCCAATGCCACCACTATCGGGAACAATTCTAGCAAAACCAAATTGCCCAACAACCCCGCAACCTCCCATGAGCGTGGCCAAGGTTCCGCACTCCACCGACCCCGGAAAAATGCCCCATAACCCGTTGAGCCAGCCGCGTCAGTAACCAACTCCACATCGAAGTTGCTCACTGGCCCCGACATCCACATAGCCCGCCCATTATACGACTCCAAAAATTCATGCCAAGCCCGCAGGTCCTCCCGGTGTTCCCTTCGCAAACGCACAAAGTGGGTAGGGGCGGTTACCCCGGCAGTGGCCCCCGACAGCCGTCGGCAGAACACACGGCCCATAGGGATGATCCGGCAAGCGAAATTCAGCTTGCCCAACAGGGACTGCAGGGCCCGAAGCTGAACCTTCGGCCGGCCCTGCATGCCTGCCAACTCCGCCTGCAGATCCCGTAACTTATTCTCTGGCAAGCGACACTCCATTGCCATAGAATCAATCACGATTCCCAAAAAACTCAATTCCGTCACCGGGCCTTCCGTCTTATCCCCCGCCAACGGCACCCCGAACCTGCCCGCAATGTGCTGCAACGTGGACAGAAGAATCGCACACACATTGGAGGCAGGCGGGCCCACGCACAGAAAGTCATCCAAATAGTGGATGACCGACTCCAGGCCCGAAACATCTCTCACCACCCATTCCAAAAATGAACTAAAAGCTTCAAAATAGGCGCATGAAATGGAACAACCCATGGGCAGGCACAAGTCCACATAAAACTTGCCCCGCCAATGGCATCCCAACAGCCGGAAGCTGTCCGGGTGGACCGGCAGAAGGCGAAACGCCGATTCCACATCCGCCTTGGCCATGAGAGCCCCACGACCATACCGCCTGACCCACCGTACCGCCGCGTCAAAAGACGTGTAGGAAACCGTACACGCCTCCGGGTCAATGAAATCATTGACCGACCCCCCTTTCGGAAAAGACAGGTGATGAATCAAGCGAAACTTCCCCGGCTCCTTCTTAGGAACTACACCCAACGGGGAGACCACCAGGTCCCCCCACGGCTGCACTTCGAAAGGACCACCCATCCGGCCCAGCGCCACCTCTTTACCCAATTTGTCATCCACAACCCCCGGGTGATCTAAAGCCGATCGCAAATTCCTGCCCAACGGCGGCACCCCTCCCAAAGAACAGGGAATCCTAAAACCGTCCCGAAAACCCAGAATTAACCCACGCGCCGCCGCACCATCCGGATACCTATTTAGGAAAGGAAGCATCCTTCCCAGGTTCACCGGCGTCATCCCTCTTGTGACCGGCGGCACTGGCACGCTGACCTTTTTTGAAACAGCGAGACAAGGGGTGGGTGCCGCCGCACCCGGAGCACTCATGCTTGAAGCGGCACGCGCCTCCGAATTTACAAGCCCCTTCATTAAAGGGCCAGCACACCCCCCACTTCTTTCCGGCCGGCAGTCCCGAGGAAGACGCACTCCCGGCCCCCCCCTGAAGAAACGGAGTGGGCGCCCGCGGAGCAGACATAAGCCTCATCCAGAGGCTTATGTCCTTGTGATCCCACCGCAGGTCAGCCCGCACTGCCTTACGCTGACGAAACTGCTCATCATAGCGCAGCCAAGCCAGCCCTCCATACACTCGGTGAGCCTCCCCAATCGCGTCCAGGTAACAAAATAACGCCGAGCAATGCTCGGGGTTCTTTTCCCCTATCACGCTAGCCAATATAGCGAACGCCTGAAGCCAATTTGCAAATGTGCGCGGGATCAGCCGATACCTACGTTTTTCCTCGTCGTCCTTCTTGGAACTGTCCGGCTTAACCCTGTCCAAATTAAATTTCTCGAGGGGGAGCAAGGAGAAAATCTCCACATACTCACCCTTGCCGATCTTGTCCCGCACCTCCTGCTTCAAATGCGCCCCCAATGGGCCTTCGAAACAAACATAGACTTCGCACCGGGCAGCATCCGCGATCCTAACCAGGTCGGACCGCGCCCCCGGGTCCGCGGGCACCGGGGGGACCCCCGAGCCCACAGCCCCCGCATCCGTGCTCCCCGACACCGCAGCAGGCGGTGCATCCCGCGCAGGAATGACCTCCGCCCCCCCGGCCCCCCCCACAGTACCCATCCAGGGGGCCACCTGAGGCGACCCGGAGCCCCCAGCAAACTTACCAACCAGGGCCTGCAGCCCCCCCAACAGCTCCTGCAACTGACCTGACGGCCCCCCCGGGGCCACAGGCCCCGCCCCCTGCGCTGAACCTGCCGCAACCCCCCCCAATACGTCCCGGGATCCCGTGGGCACCGCACCCCCCTGCGCCACCCCCATCAGATCCCGCAAGGCATCCGCCAGCAATGTAGACTCCCGCAACTTACCCGGGCCCCCAGGGGCCTCGGCGACCGGTACCGGTCCGGGTGTAGAAAAGGACCCCTCCTCCTCCTGGGACAGCTCGCTCTCCGAACCGACCTCTCCAACGCGCACCGGGGACGCGGCAATCCCCCTGTGCTCCGCGCGGTCCATCCGGTCCCTGCGATCCGGGACTGCAGGCAATGTCCTCCTCCCCCCGCCGCCCCCGGCATGCCGGCGTCTACAACCAGCCCTGCCAGGCACCTTGGCAGCCTTCTGCGACCCACCCTCCCCCCCCTCCGGCATGCGACCCCCCCGGAGCGCCCCCCTCCCCCCCACCGCGCGGATGCTGGCCCCAGACCCAGCCTGCCGCAGATCCCCCGCCACGTGCACCCCCCCCCCCTTGGCCTGCCGACCCAGAGCCATCCACACTCCCCCCCACCTCCACCGGGCCCCGTGCGGTCCCGGCGCCATTCCCATGCGGCCGTGAAGCCCCGCCCCCCTCCGTTCGGCGGCGCAACGACCGCCCGGACCGGGGGGAGCCGATAACCTGCCGTTTTGCCGGGGGGACCGATCGGTCCACCCCCGGGCTCCGGGAGTCACGAGGCGGCCGAGGAGTAGGCCCAGGAGAAAAACGCGCCGGAGGCCGAGACCTCCGCGCGCGCAGTGGAACCTCACCTGTCCCGCCGCCATCCACATCGCCGTCCGTCAGGTCACCCACACGTTCCCGCAGCCAGTCCGCACCGTGCACCTCCGCCGCCCGTCGCAGCCGCGCGAAGAGTCCCTCGAGGTCCGCCATAGCAGAGGAGCAGCGAAAAAACTGCCTCCTCTGTGTCACACTGGGCTCCGAATGATTCCTTAAAGCCACACCTCTCCCTTTTATGTGACCCCTCCCCTACACTGAACTTGTTTCCTGCAAACCTTTTCCTGAACTCCACCCATAAAGCTTAACCCTCTGTGTCCCTCATCCACACTGTCATGTCCAGCACTCCTTATATCATTGCATTCTTAATCCGTGCTTCTCTGTACAAGTAATATCTTAAAAAGTCTTTTATGATGAAATAACTTAGTGAATATGCCTGGTTTGATTTGTTTTATTTCCTAAGCCTTAGCATACATACATTTTAAGACATGATATTTGGGGAGAAACATACACACACATTATAACAAAGTCACAATTCTCATTGTTACAAAACATTAGTAAATATAAAGGATGGATTTATTAAATATGGTGGGGTAGGGTCAATGGGGTTGATTTATGAAAGGCAAATATACTGTTACCGTATATACTCGAGTATAGGCCGACCCGAATATAAGCCGAGGCCCCCAATTTACCCCCAAAAAAACTGGCAAACTTATTGACTCGTGTATAAGCCGAGGGTGAGACATGCCTGTCCATCCCTGTGTGTGTGTCCGTCCATCCCTGTGTGTCCGTCCATCCCTGTGTGTCCGTCCATCCCTGTGTGTCCGTCCATCCCTGTGTGTCCGTCCATCCATCCCTGTGTGTGTGTGTGTCCATCCATCCATCCATCCCTGTGTGTGTGTGTCTCCATCCATCCATCCATCCATCCCTGTGTGTGTGTGTCTCCATCCATCCATCCATCCATCCCTGTGTGTGTGTGTCTCCATCCATCCATCCATCCATCCCTGTGTGTGTCTCCATCCATGTGTGTGTGTGTGTGTGTGTGTGTGTGTGTGTGTGTGTGTGTGTGTGTGTGTGTCCAGCCTACCTTTGTCCCGAGCCTCCGTCCCGTGCCTTGCCTCCGTCCCGTGCCGTGCCTTGCCTCCTTGCATCCGTCCCGTGTCGTGCCTTGCCTTGCCCCCGTCCCGTCCCGTCCCGTGCCGTGCCGTCCCGTGCCCTCTTCGTCGGCTATTGTAAAGTTCAAAAGCTGCGCCGCCGCCTTCGCCTGTGATAGGCGGAACACTGAATTTCCCAGCAGCCTGTGTTCCGCCTATCACAGACGTCGTATCATCCTCGTCCGTAGTACGAGGATGATACGATGTCCGTGATAGGCGGAACACAGGCTGCTGGGAAATTCAGTGTTCCGCCTATCACAGGCGAAGGCGGAGCCGGAGGCGCGGCTTTTGAATAGAATGGCCGCTGTCTGTCTGCTCGACACGCTGATCGAGCGGGCAGACAGCGATGACTCGAGTATAAGCCGAGGGGGGCACTTTCAGCCTCAAAAAAGAGGCTGAAAATCTCGGCTTATACTCGAGTATATACGGTAACTTTTTTCACTTTCTGCGTATGTGTTTAGGTATTCTTTGCAAACTGAATTTTCACCACATTTACTAAGCTAAGGCAAAATTCCCTTTCCTTTATTAAATAAACCCCATTGGCTCACTATTTTATAACACTTGAAATTCCACCTACTATGGACATATAAAAGGCCAAAGGATTTTACATCTTTTGGGGAAAGCCAAATTGCAGGTAAGCAAGTATATACAGTATACAGCTTGATTATATATATGCAAATTGTTCTTCTTGCCAGATACTTGTAATTTAATAATTCATTTTTTTGTGATGCAAGCACCCCTGCCAGACAGCAGGGGTGACCGGGCATTATTTTTTTTTTACTGCAGTTAAAGTGGTTGTAACCCTAACAAAAAAAAAACATGCTCCTGTCCCTTTAAGGCACAAGATATAGCACAGTGCTTTCGCCATGTCAATTGGCCCTTTCTATGTTCTACAATACCTGGTTGATCCTGTCTGTTCTTGTTTTCCCTTGTGTGTACTGATCACGTTTATCCCGGCTGCTGATCCCTGAGAGCATGGTTAGATTACGTGCCTCCATCATCCTGCTGTGTATTCAGCGTCTCTGCATCTCCACCTCTCCCCCTCCCACTGCACTCTCTAGATCAAGAACAAGAGCAGAGGGAGGACATGTGACCACACAGCAAAGCTGTGCAAAGAAGGTATTTCTCTTTATAATAAAAAAAAAAAAAAAGCGCACATACTGTATTTAATATGTTCCTAAAACAGAGGGGATAAAAACATATAATAAGATGTGACTTTACAACCCCTTTAACCTCTTGCTGACCACCCACCTTCATTTTACAGCGGCAGGTCGGTATGATCCCGTGAACCGTCGTTGCTATACGTCGGCTCCTGGGATCGGGATAGCAGCTGCACCGCAGATTGCGGAAGTGTGTGTGCGTAAACACACAAATCCCTGTTCTGCTCTTTGAGTAGAGACAGATCGTGTGTTCCTAATAGCTAGAAAACACAATCTGTAATTTCCTCTAGGTAGCCTCCCCCTACAGTTAGAAACACACAAAGGGAACACAGTTAACCCCTTGATCGCCCCCTAGTGTTAACCCCTTCCGTGTCAAAAGTGTCCAATGTGCCCGCCATTATGTCGTAGTCCTAGTAAAAATAATAATAATAATAATAAAAATGCTATAAATCTATCCCCTATTTTGTAGACGTTATAACTTTTGCACACACCAATCAATATACGCTTATTGTGAGTTTTATTACCAAAAATATGTAGAAGAATACATATCGGCCTAAACTGAGAAAAAAATTAACTTTTTTTTTTTTTTAATTGGGGATATTTATTATAGCAAGAAGTACAAAATATTGTGTTTTTTTCAAAATTGTTGCTCTTTTTTTGTTTATAGCGCAAAAAATAAAAACTGCAGAGGCAATCAAATACCACCAAAAGAAAGTTCTAGTTGTGCGAAAAAAAGGATGTCAATTTAGTTTGGGTGCAGCGTTGCACAAAAACGCAATTGTCAGTTAAAGCGATGCAGTGCTGAACTGCAAAAAATGGCCCGGTCATTCAGCAGCCAAACCTTCTGGAGCTGAAGTGGTTAAGAAATACAGCTTGGTCCAGGGCCCATCCCTACCCATTAATTTTAAATAAAGGCACCAGCGCACTGGTGAGATGTATTCCTGTGTTCTCCCTTCTATAGTCAAGATTACAGTGTTAAAATTAAAGAGTAAGTATCACTTTTTTACAGTATTCAGTCCCTGTTGGGAGTATTTTGTAGTACTTTGTCCCATCTTCCTAGGTGCCCTATAAAACTTTCTGAGATGTCACATAATGCATCCCTTTGTACGTGGCTAACTGAGATCACAGCTAGCAAAAATATGGCTGTTTTGCTAGAAAATGCCTGTCTCCAAATCAAAGCACTCTGGGGCAAGCATCCGCAAAAGGAAAGCATGCTGATATGCTTCACCTCTCTCTTCATTCCTCTTGCATGTGCTTGCCGGTTTGCTGACTGTGTTTAATGGGAGTTCTACCTACCTACAGAGATTTCTAGAAAAAGTTTCCAGCAATCAATTTGATTTACTTAGAAGAAGCCTTTTCAAAAGAAACAAGTCAACAATGATGGGGAGCAGTTCCAGGCACTAGTAATAAAAAGGAATGAACTAAAAGACCTATTGGATCAGAAGACCTGAAGGGCCTTTAATAGAATTACAAAAGAAAGATATTTATGGGGAAATAAAATGGGGAAATAACTGGCACAAATATTGAAGAAGAAAAAAATACGTAAATTATATAGAAAAAATACAGAATAGTACCGGGGAGATGGTATTTTCAACAACAGAAATAGCAAAAGTGTTAGACCCCTTTCACACCAGGGCGTTTTGCAGGCGCTATAGCGTTAGAAATAGCGCCTGCAAAACGCCCTAAAGAAGCTGCACCATTGTGTGTAGTGTGAAAGCCCCAAGGGCTTTCACACTACAGCGGTGCGCTGGCAGGATGTCAGAAAAAGGTCCTGCCAGCAGCTTCATTGGAGTGGTGAAGGAGTGGTGTGTTTACTGCTCCTCCACCGCTGCTGCCCATTGAAATCAATGGGGCAGCGCTGTAATGCCGCCGGCAAAACGCCACTATTGCGGCGTATTGCCGGCGGTTTTGACCCTTTCGCGGCCGCTAGCGGGGGGTAAAAGCGCCCCGCTAGCGGCCGAAATGCACCGCAAATCCGCCGCAAATCCGGCGGTAAAACGCCGCTAAAAATAGCGGCGTTTTACCGCCGACGCAAGGTGCGGTGTGGTGTGAAAGGGGTCTTAGAGAATTATTATGAGAGATTATATTCAATAAAACAAAAGGGACAACAGAAAATATAAAGAATGGAAAAGATAAAAGATCTGCCTCAGAAAAACCCATAATAGAAGAAGAGATTAAAACAGCTTTAAAAGACCTGTCATCTGGAAAAAGTCAGGGCCCAGATGGGTTCACGACCTATTATCTTAAATTTTTTTTAGAAATTTTATGTTCATATATGAACGGTTTGGAACAAATTATGAGATGGGAAGAGAAGCCCTGTTGGCCTCATTCACAAATATTCCAAAGGAGGGAAAAGAGTACTTTATGCTCAAGTTACAGACCAATATCCCATTTGAACGCAGACACAAAACTATTTGCAAAGTGTTAGCCACAAGTAGTGATGGCCGAACGGTTCGCCCGGCGGTCGTTTCGCGGTGAATTTCGGATGTTCGCGATTCGCCCGATCGACGGACTATTGCCGCCGTTCGCCCGGCGGACTTCCGTGTTTACTGTGTAAAAGAACTTTGACCTATGATGACACATCCATCATGGGGTACAGGACAGCCAATTGAGACATTACAGCACATGGACACTTGGACATTCCCCCTAACTTATAAATACACCCGATCCGGCGGCCATTTTACATTCTTTCTTCTGTCACTATAGGGAGAGGTTGCTGTGTGGAGCAGGGAGAGATTGCAGTGACCCAAATCGCTAGCTATTTGGTACACAAAAGTTCTTTTCAGGACTGGTATAGGTGTTAGGTGTAGTTCAGGATATAGGTTTGAGGCAGTGCTGTGCTAGTGATTGTTGCAGCAGCCTGAGTGTCTTTTGTCAGTTTAGAGAAAGGGACAGGACGGTGTCCGCTGTAGGGACAGTCAGTTTAATCATTAGCTGTTACTATCAGGTCCACAAAAGTGCTATTCCAGTAACCAGTTATTGTTCCAGCAGCCTCTGTTTTGTCAGTTTATATAGGGACAGGCAGGAAGCTGTGTGTGAGGCAGTGAGGGTCAGTTTAATCAGTAGCTGTTACTATTTTAGGTCCACAAAGGTTCTTTTCAGGACTGGTATCAGTGGTATGGTAATAGGCTTGTACACGTATAATATTCTTTCTTCCAAATATAGAAAGAATATTATACTTGACTGCTGCCCTTCTGCTGCAGTCTGCTAATCAGTCACAACCTACTTGTTCCACAAAGGTCCTTATAAGGACTGGTAACCTGGTGTAGGGTGCTACAGTACATAGGGTTGAGTGAGGTACAGTCTGCTATTCCGTAAGGACTGGTATAAATCCACAATACATAGGGTTGAGGTGCACTACTGCTGACCGCTGCCCTATACTGCAGCAGTCCTTCATCAGTATAGGGACCGACGTACAGTCTGCTAATCAGTCACACACAACCTACTTGTTCCACAAAGGTCTTTATAAGGACTGGTAACCTGGTGTAGGGTGCTACAGTACATAGGGTTGAGTGAGGTACAGTCTGCTTTTCCGTAAGGACTGGTATAGGTCCACAATACATAGGGTTGAGGTGCACTACTGCTGACCGCTGCACTATACTGCAGCAGTCCTTCATCAGTATAGGGACTGACGTACAGTCTGCTAATCAGTCACACACAACCTACTTGTTCCACAAAGGTCCTTATAAGGACTGGTAACCTGGTGTAGGGTGCTACAGTACATAGGGTTGAGTGAGGTACAGTCTGCTATTCTATAAGGACTGGTATAGGTCCACAATACATAGGGTTGAGGTGCACTACTGCTGACCGCTGCCCTATACTGCAGCAGTCCTTCATCAGTATAGGGACTGACGTACAGTCTGCTAATCAGTCACAACCTACTTGTTCCACAAAGGTCCTTATAAGCACTGGTAACCTGGTGTAGGGTGCTACAGTACATAGGGTTGAGTGAGGTACAGTCTGCTATTCCGTAAGGACTGGTATAAGTCCACAATACATAGGGTTGAGGTGCACTACTTCTGACCGCTGCCCTATACTGCAGCAGTCCTTCATCAGTATAGGGACTGACGTACAGTCTGCTAATCAGTCACACACAACCTACTTGTTCCACAAAGGTCCTTATAAGGACTGGTAACCTGGTGTAGGGTGCTACAGTACATAGGGTTGAGTGAGGTACAGTCTGCTATTCTATAAGGACTGGTATAGGTCCACAATACATAGGGTTGAGGTGCACTACTGCTGACCGCTGCCCTATACTGCAGCAGTCCTTCATCAGTATAGGGACTGACGTACAGTCTGCTAATCAGTCACACACAACCTACTTGTTCCACAAAGGTCCTTATAAGGACTGGTAACCTGGTAAAGGGTGCTACAGTACATAGGGTTGAGTGAGGTACAGTCTGCTATTCTATAAGGACTGGTATAGGTCCACAATACATAGGGTTGAGGTGCACTACTGCTGACCGCTGCCCTATACTGCAGCAGTCCTTCATCAGTATAGGGACTGACGTACAGTCTGCTAATCAGTCACAACCTACTTGTTCCACAAAGGTCCTTATAAGCACTGGTAACCTGGTGTAGGGTGCTACAGTACATAGAGTTGAGTGAGGTACAGTCTGCTATTCCGTAAGGACTGGTATAAGTCCACAATACATAGGGTTGAGGTGCACTACTTCTGACCGCTGCCCTATACTGCAGCAGTCCTTCATCAGTATAGGGACTGACGTACAGTCTGCTAATCAGTCACACACAACCTACTTGTTCCACAAAGGTCCTTATAAGGACTGGTAACCTGGTCTAGGGTGCTACAGTACATAGGGTTGAGTGAGGTACAGTCTGCTATTCTATAAGGACTGGTATAGGTCCACAATACATAGGGTTGAGGTGCACTACTGCTGACCGCTGCCCTATACTGCAGCAGTCCTTCATCAGTATAGGGACTGACGTACAGTCTGCTAATCAGTCACACACAACCTACTTGTTCCACAAAGGTCCTTATAAGGACTGGTAACCTGGTGTAGGGTGCTACAGTACATAGGGTTGAGTGAGGTACAGTCTGCTTTTCCGTAAGGACTGGTATAGGTCCACAATACATAGGGTTGAGGTGCACTACTGCTGACCGCTGCACTATACTGCAGCAGTCCTTCATCAGTATAGGGACTGACGTACAGTCTGCTAATCAGTCACACACAACCTACTTGTTCCACAAAGGTCCTTATAAGGACCGGTAAGGTATAGGGTGCTACAGTACATAGGGTTGAGTGAGGTACAGTCTGCTATTCTATAAGGACTGGTATAGGTCCACAATACATAGGGTTGAGGTGCACTACTGCTGACCGCTGCCCTATACTGCAACAGTCCTTTATCAGTATAGGGACTGACGTACAGTCTGCTAATCAGTCACACACAACCTACTTGTTCCACAAAGGTCCTTATAAGGACTGGTAAGGTATAGGGTACTACAGTACATAGGGTTGAGTGAGGTACAGTCTGCTATTCTGTAAGGACTGGTATAGGTCCATAATACATAGGGTTGAGGTGCACTACTGCTGACCACTGCCCTATACTGCAGCAGTCCTTCATCAGTATAGGGACTGACGTACAGTCTGCTAATCAGTCACACACAACCTACTTGTTCCACAAAGGTCCTTATAAGGACTGGTAACCTGGTGTAGGGTGCTACAGTACATAGGGTTGAGTGAGGTACAGTCTGCTATTCTATAAGGACTGGTATAGGTCCACAATACATAGGGTTGAGGTGCACTACTGCTGACCGCTGCCCTATACTGCAGCAGTTCTTCATCAGTATAGGGACTGACGTACAGTCAGCTAATCAGTCACACACAACCTACTTGTTCCACAAAGGTCCTTATAAGGACTGGTAACCTGGTGTAGGGTGCTACAGTACATAGGGTTGAGTGAGGTGCAGTCTGCTATTCCGTAAGGACTGGTATCAGTCCACAATACATAGGGTTGAGGTGCACTACTGCTGACCACTGCCCTATACTGTAGCAGTCCTTCATCAGTATAGGGACTGACGTACAGTCTGCTAATCCGTCACACACAACCTACTTGTTCCACAAAGGTCCTTATAAAGACTGGTAACCTGGTGTAGGGTGCTACAGTACATAGGGTTGAGTGAGGTACAGTCTGCTATTCTATAAGGACTGGTATAGGTCCACAATACATAGGGTTGAGGTGCACTACTTCTGACCGCTGCCCTATACTGCAGCAGTCCTTCATCAGTATAGGGACTGACGTACAGTCTGCTAATCAGTCACAACCTACTTGTTCCACAAAGGTCCTTATAAGGACTGGTAAGGTATAGGGTACTACAGTACATAGGGTTGAGTGAGGTACAGTCTGCTATTCCTTAAGGACTGGTATAGGTCCACAATACATAGGGTTGAGGTGCACTAATGCTGACCGCTGCCCTATACTGCAGCAGTCCTTCATCAGTATAGGGACTGAGAGTTTTGTCACAGGGTCATTTAAAAAATGACAGGCAGAGGAAGAGACAGGCCCTTCCGCAGGGGTGGTAGGGGTAGGGCAGGAGCAACAGGCTTGAGCCAAAGTGGGAAGTGACAGAAGGTGCGTTCAATTACTTTAAAGGACGCACCAGACTTGGTTGAGTGGCTCACTCAGCCTTACTCTTCGGCACCCTCTTCATCCTCTCGATCTGCACACTCTTCTTCACTCTCTGCTATGTGCACCCCCAAAGACACTACCACCAACAACACCACCACCACCACATACCTTCCGCTTGAGTCACAGGAATTATTTTCCGATCCATATCAAGACATTTCTGATGCGCAGCCACTCTTGGTATTGGATCAGGAAGAGGAGGTAGCAACAACCGCTACTCAGCAGTCTGACGACAGTACCCAGATCGGCCCAAGGAAGAGGTTGGTCCCCGGTGTTGCTGCCTACTCCGAGATCTCTACTTATAGCGGTGGGGAAGGTGACGTCGATGATGGCGTGTCTAGTGATGTCACGTGGGTGCCCACAAGAGAGGAAGAGGAGGGGAGTTTAGAGGGAGATATGGACCAGCAGATAGGGAGGAGAAGCAGGAATAACTTACATTGCACAGAAGGGACAAAGCAGACTGCAAATGTATCAGGAGCGAGTAATCGACCATGTACGGTCACATCTGGCGCTCCCAGGACACCGGCACATGGCTCCGCAGTGTGGGCTTTTTTTAACGTGTCCGCTGCTGACAATAGCGTTGCCATCTGCAATCTTTGCAGTCAACCCATTAGTCGCGGTAAGCCCAACACTCACCTAGGGACGACCGCCTTAAGAAGGCACATGAGCAGCCATCACCGAGCCCAGTGGGAGCAACGGAACACACAAAGCCACACTCCAGGCTCTCACTGTCCAGCCTCGTCTTCTACTTCTCCTTCTCCTCTCTCCTCACAATTGTCCTCCACTCCACCTTCCATCACGCCAAGCTCACGTTTTTCTGCAAAAAGGCAGGCTTCCGTGGGCCTAATGTTCGAGCGTAAAAAAATTATGACGCCAGATAACCCTCTTGCCCAACGGTTGACGGCTGGCTTGTCAGAACTCATAGCCCGCCAACTACTGCCATTTAAACTGGTGGGCTCGGAGGCCTTTCGCAAATTTGTGGCCATTGGAACACCACAATGGAAGGTCCCAGAAAGGAAGTATTTCTCAGAGAAGGGCATCCCAGAGCTATATGGCCATGTTCAGCGGCAAGTGAATGTATCTCTGGCACACAGTGTCGGTGCCAAGATACATCTGACGGGGAAGGGGAAGGTATATCACTTTCACTGCCCACTGGGTGAACCTTCTGACGGCCGTCAAGCATGTAACCCGTGGCACCCGTGTAGATTTGGTTTTACCGCCACGGATTGCATGCAGGCCTGGCTCTTCTTCTCCTCCTCCTCCTCCTACTCCATCCTCCTCCCTCTCCTCCTCGGCTGACTCCTCCTTTTCCGCTGCTATCGTCTCTTCCGCTGCGCCGCCCAAGCTCCGTAGAACCTATTCGACATGCCAGGTGAGACGTTGCCATGCTGTACTGCGTTTGTTGTGCCTGGAAGCCAAGAGCCACACTGGCCCGGCACTCCTTTCAGCTTTGCGTTCACAGGCAGATCAGTGGCTAACACCGCTCAATTTGACAGTTGGTAAAGTGGTGTATGACAACGGTGCCAATCTGTTTAGCGCATTGAAACAGGGCAAAATCACGCACGTGCCATGCATGGCACATGTCTTAAACTTGGTCGTGCAGCGATTCGTTGTCAAATACCCTGGGGTCCAGGACATCTTGCGTCAGGCAAGGAAAATCTCGGCCCATTTCAGAAGATCTTACACGGCCATGGCTTGCCTTGCTGACATTCAGTGGCGACACAATCTGCCGGTCAGACGTCTTATTTGTGATTGCCCGACGTGATGGAACTCAACCTTCTATATGCTTGATAGGCTGCTCCAGCAGAAACGTGCAGTTAACGTCTACCTGTATGAACTCTGCGGCAGAAAAGGTTCTGGGGAGCTGGGGTTTTTTTCACCACGCCAGTGGCTGCTCATGCGCGACGCATGCAGACTTCTGCGCCCATTTGAGGAGATCACCAAACTGGTCAGTCGCAGCCATGGCGCCATCAGTGACATGGTACCTCATGCCTTCTTTATGGAGCGTGCATTGTGGCGTGTCATTGATCAAGCTGTGGAGGAGCAGGAGCGGGAATATGAGGAAGTCGCAATGCTGGATGAATTCCCAGGGGGGGCTACTCTATCTGAGACAAGTCAACAACAGGAGTCTGAAGAGGAGTCAGAGGAGGATGGTGCCGGGGCGGATGAGGAGGAGCAAGAAGAGCATGCTTTAAACCTTTCTGGGACCCCTGTTGTTGTGCGTGGATGGGGAGAGGAGAATGAAGAGGACGACATTATCCTGGATGATGAGCAGGAGCCAGGCCACCACACCGCTTCCAGTTTAGTGCAAATGGGGGCCTTCATGCTCCAGTGTTTTAATAGGGACCCCCGTATAAAAAGCATAAGGGTCAAGGACCAGTACTGGGTGGCAACGTACTTAGACCCCCGGTACAAACACAAAATGGCGGAAATGCTACCGCCGTCACAGAGGGCTGTCAGAATGCAGCACTTCCAGGCCTTGCTTCGAGAAATGCTGCATTCTGCTTTTGCGTGCGCTGGCAGAGGAGCAATTCCCACTCCCAGAGAAGGAGTTGCGGGTACCAATCCAACAGCGCCTGCAAGAAGAGGCCGGTTTGAAGATGTGTTGATGACTTCGGATATGAGGTCATTCTTTCAGCCGACCCATCGACAGGTGTCATCCGGATCCAGCATCAGGGAACGCCTAGACCGTCAGGTCTCCGACTACATCGGGTTAACGGCCGTTGCGGATGCTCTGAGGAGTGATGAACCCCTGGACTACTGGGTGGGCAGGCTTGACCTCTGGCCAGAGCTTGCCCAATTTGCAATCAAACTGTTGGCTTGCCCCTCGTCCAGTGTCCTGTCTGAAAGGACGTTCAGCGCAGCAGGGGGGATCATGACCGATAAGCGTACTCGCCTAGCTCACGACAGTGTTAACTACCTCACATTTCTAAAAATGAATGAGGCATGGATCTCGGAGGAATTTAACAAAGTAGACCATGTATATGTCTATAAACAATTTTTTAAATCGAGCACACAGACCTTCTTTCTTCATTTGGCTCACTTCCTTGTCCAAAAAAAGCACACCGTACTATATGCCCGTACCATCCTCTTTGAAGAGGTTGAGCGGTGTCATATTTCTACTGGGGCTGCTTATTATGAGGGGCTCCCACCATCCCTGTGCTGTGCTGACTTCCTCCTGGGGCTGCTTATTATAAGGGGCTCCCACCATCCCTGTGCTATGCTGACATCTTCCTGGGGCTGCTTATTTTTTTTTTTTTTAAACAAATTTTTATTGAAGTATACATAAATATACAGAAAAATACGACTTAAAGCCAAAATAACAGGAACCGTTTTGACAAGCTATCACATTACAACTTATACAAAACATGTAGTAACAGCCATGTATTATGCATGCTAAGACCAGGAATACATTAGACAGTTTGAGAAGTATAAGGACCTATACTATATATGTTGTTTATAAAAAAATTCGTTTTACTAATGGGTAGAGGGGAGGGGAGCAACTCCACCCGGACACCCCGAAAGGGAGCTGGACTGTGTCCAAGCGGAGTCAGGTCCCTCCCCCCACCATAAGATCCTGTTAGTCTCCTTACATCCTGTTAACCAACATGTAGAACAAAGGCAGCGGTTTTGAATCCGAGTATGCAGAAAAGAACGGCCTCACTTAAACTAGAAGTCTGGAGTAGCACAATAAAGAAGTAAACATTTGACACCCTGTGAGGCTCAATAATGTAAACCGTAAGATGCGTGAGAGTAACCACAACCGAAGACCACCGGAATCTATCTCCACAGTTTATCCATATCTCAATAGGTGGTGTATAACCAGGATACTATCAGCTACATGCATAGGGATCATCTCTTCAGAGACAAGATGTCTTGTGAAGAGGGGATCTAAATCCCTCCTCAGGGGAAAAGGAGGCTCTCCAGAGTACTGGGGTTAGGGCTCCAACGTGAGAGGGAGCAGAGATAGAGACAGGAGGGGGAAGAAACCAGGAAAGGAAAGGTAAGAAAGATATAAGACATAGGAGTTCTGTCCATTGACTCCGCACCTACGTCCCACTCTGATTTGTGAGTGACTGATAATCAGGGGTAGAAAGGAAGTGGAACCAACAAGCCCAGGTAGAAGTGAATTTTTCTTGTTTGTCATGGGCTTGATGAATCAGGTCCTCCATTTCCGCAATTTTGCGGACTCTCGCCAGCCATTCTGCGATCGTGGGTGGATCGGAGTTTCGCCATTTGGTCGGAACACAGAGTTTGGCTGCGTTTAACATGTGCATTGGTAGTGATCGAAAATAATGTTTTTTGGGGATAGAGGGCAAGCCTAGTAGAAATTGTGAAGGTCGGAAGGCCAAGTCAAAGGTGGTAACCTGTTTGATCACCCTATGAACTTCTTTCCAAAACGGTTGTAATTTGGGGCAAGACCACCAAATATGTAAAAAAGATCCTATTCCTTCTGAGCAGCGCCAACATTGTGGGGAGAGGTGTGGGACGAAGCGTTGTATTTGGAGAGGTGTCCTGTACCATCGTGAAATTATTTTAAATGCATTCTCCTGTGTATGAGAGTTCAAGGTCCCTTTATGCGCCATCTGAAATATAGTTTCCCAGTCTTCTATTGAAAAGGACTGGGACAAGTCATCTTCCCACTTCTGTTTCAGGCTATCGAAAACCGACTTTAAAGGTGATACTAGCAGCGTATAGATCTGTGAAATGAGGTGTCGTTGTGGTTCTGATAGCGTACAGAGTTGTTCGAAAGTAGTTAAGGGCCGAGACCATTGATAAGGGGATGGAGCCGACTGGAGGAAGTGTCTCAACTGAACATAAGACCAGAAAGGGACATAATTCGTATGTGTCATAGCTATTAAGGATTCGTATGATTTCATTTTCTCCCCCACATAGAGGTGTCGAACTTGCAGGGGATCCTGAAAACCGGCATCGTTCAAGAAGCTTGTCGCTAAACCTGGAACAAAATCGGGGTTACCTCTGATGGGTGTTAAGGGGCTGTTAGGGGAGGACAATGCATATTTTGTGAAGCTATCTTTGGCTGCTATTAACGTGGGACCAATTAGGGGGTGGTTTCGTATGGCGAGCGGGATGTGTTTTGTATGTATCCAGGGAAGTGACCCCAGAGACGAGGGGGTTAGGGATTTCTCAAGTTGTACCCAATCCTTCCCTGGAGCGTGTAAGTTCCAATCGAGGATCCTGGTTAGATGGCTAGAGAGGTAGTATTTATAAATGTCTGGAAGGCCCAGACCTCCTACAGCCTTAGGGGCGGTGAGTTTCAGGAAACTAAGTCGGGGAGGTGTCTGTTTCCAAATAAACGAAGTGAAAAGTCTACGTAGAGAGGCAAAAAACAAGTTGGGGATTGTAATGGGAAGAGCTTGTAAGACGTATAACACCCTAGGGAGAATATTCATCTTAATTATAGCTATTCTCCCGAGCCAAGAGAACAACCCTCCCGACCACTTGGAAAGATCTTTGGTAATAGATCGGAGTAGCGGTAGAAAGTTAGAAGCATACCAATCTTGGATGGACGTGGTCAGGTGAATTCCCAGGTATTTGATGTCATGTGTACTCCAAATGAATGGGAATTTAGCTTTGCATTGATTACAGGTCTCTGTTGAAAGAGTCAGGTTAAGGGCAGTGGACTTTGAGTAATTGATTTGAAGGTTGGACAGGATATGGTAATGTTGTAGTGTCGAGAGCAGTGCAGGGATGGTTGATAGGGGATCTGTTAAAAATAAGAGGATATCGTCTGCAAAGGCCGCTGTTTTAAACTGACGATGGTGTATTTGTATCCCTTTTATGGCTTGGTCCGCTCGAATGCAGTTGAGGAGGGGTTCAAGTGTGAGAATAAAAATTAGTGGGGATAGCGGACATCCCTGGCGGGTACCATTTGCGATGGGGAAGGCGTCTGACAGGTGGCCATTCACTCTAACTTTAGCCGTGGGGCTGGAGTAAAGGGTCTTAATCAAGTTCAACATCGATGGTGGTAGGCCCAGGGATTCCAGCGTTTGAAACATAAAGTCCCAGGCCACCCTGTCAAACGCCTTCTCCGCATCGAGGGACAGAAAAAACCCTGGGAGACCCTGGGATTGCAGCCAATGGTGAATGTTGAGAGCTTTGATTGTATTATCTCTCGCTTCCCGTCCGGGGATGAAGCCAACCTGGTCTAAATTAATAAATTGAGGAAGTAAGGGGAGAAGTCTGTTGGCCAGAATTTTTGCGAACCATTTTAAATCGACATTAAGTAGGGAAATCGGACGGTAGTTCGCTACCTTCGTCACATCTCTGTCCGGTTTGGGAATGACCACAATGTGGGCCGTAAGTAAGTCACGTGGGGGCGTCTGGGGAGAGGAGCAGGAGTTAAAAGCTAAGAGGAAATGTTTTATAAGGTTGTCTTGAAACGCTTTATAGTATCCCGTGGTCAACCCATCGGGGCCTGGGCTTTTACCCGACTTCATTTGTTTTAGAGCCAAAGTCGCTTCCTCCGCTGACAGAGGGGTTTGGAGTTTCACGCATTCTTCAGTCGAAAGTTTGGGAAAAGCGTGCTTATGCAGAAATTCCGATATCAAAGCCTTCCTATCTGTCAGCGGATTAGCCGGCGAGGCAGGGGAAAGATTATATAGTTGTTTGTAGAATGAGACAAATTGGGAGGCAATCTCTGGGTTTGACGTGAGTTTACGACCCGAGTTGTCTGAAATAGAATGTATCGTCACAGCTGCTTTTTTTGCCTGGAGGGCTCTGGCTAAACCCTTGCTCGCTTTGTTACCGTATTCGTAAAAAAATTTCTGAGAGAGTATATATTTACGTTTAATCTGTTTTCCCAAAAGTTCCAACATGTCCTGCCTGGCTTGGATCAGGAGGGTCAGGGATTGTAGAGCCTGGGTCTGTTTGTGTGCTTTCTCAAGACTAGAAATTTTGGCCAACAGATCACTGAATTGTTTTTTCCTGGCTTTCCTACGCTGAGACATTTCTGCTATGAGTATACCTCGGATCACACATTTATGGGCTTCCCAGTTGGTCAGAGGGGAAGTGTCAGTGGGTTTGTTATCTTCAAAGAAATGCTTGATGCTCATTTTGATTTTATCTTGTGTAACCATGTCTGTCAATAGGGAGGGGTCTAGACGCCAAATCGCGGCTGTGGGCGGGTTGTCATCAGTATATATGGACATAGAGATCGGGTGGTGATCGGAAAGAATTTGAGGATCAATCGAGGCTTGGTGAAGTGAATGGAGATCTTTTTGAGACAAAAAGAAGTAGTCTATACGTGAATATTTATTGTGCGGGGGGGGAAAATAACGTATAATCTCTGGTATCGGGGTATAGGGTCCTCCACGAATCATGTAGCAGTAAGTTTTGCAGCTGGGTCTTGATGGAGCGTAAGGCCGCGTAGGGGATAGTCGATTTCCCTGTTGATGTATCAATGATAGGGTTCAGCGGGGTGTTGAAGTCCCCACCAAGGATTAGGGTACCCTCTACAAAGGGGATCAAAGTTTGGGCGAGAGATTTAAAGAAGGAGACTTGCTTTGAGTTTGGTGCGTATATGTTTGCTATGGTATACGTGGTGTGTCCTATTTTGCCCTTCAGGAATAGGTATCTACCTCTTGGATCTGATAATTTATCTAGAAGGAGGAATTTGCATCGTGATGCAATGAGTGTGGAAACCCCCTTTGACTTGGCCTCCGAATTCGTAGCGTGATATACTACCGGGAAGTATCTAGAACAAAGTTGCGGAATTGCATTGGACCTGAAGTGTGTTTCTTGAACGAGTAGGAAATCAGGATGAGATTTTTGCATTTGGAGTAACATTTGTCTCCTTTTTTCAGGTATGTTTAAACCTCGAGCGTTAAAGGACGTGAACGTGAGTGTGGGCCTGGCAGGAGTCGGCATCTTGCGCTGTTACAAATTGGCAAGAGAGGAACACTGAGGTTAATGAAAGCCAGAAAGAGCACAAGGGCACGGAGTCAGCGGACAGAGGGGTTACCAAGACAGAAAAGGTCAGACTAGAAATCGAAAAGGAAAGGGAAGGGAACCAGAAAAGGGGAAGGGGAAGGAAAGGGAATGGGTTGGTTTGTAAACACCGACTGTAGGGACGTACCTACTGTCCCTCCTAAATAATTACAAAAAGTCGGTATAGATTGGGTGAACTACACGAAAAGAGCTACTGTTTAACGATAGGTTTTGAAACGTGTCAGTTCACCTTGTGGGAGGTGGGAGTACCGTGAGGAAAGTGTATCTAAGAACAACCATCGGACCTACGACCTATATTTAGTGTAAAGGCCTGATAACATAATATTAGGGGTTGTAACCCTTTATAAAGCAGCCCCCTGGGATAACAGCAGGGACGGGCAATTAAAGGCTAGTTACACATCCGGGCAGTTTACTAAGGACGAGAAACTGTCTATGGTATCCTTGCGGTGAGGGTCAATAAAAAAGTACCTAAAAGGTCTAGAGCATAACCTAAAAAACATTTTAACATACCGAACCTCTGCACACAATAGTAATCAGTCAGCATAGCGAAACATTATGGGAACTTCTTGTAACCACGTAAGGTGTGCGTATCTTGCTTCCATGTCAGGGCGAGTGGACCATAAATCGCCAGGATACCCGAGCAACCAGCAGAGAACTGGATCGAGATCAATGTTGTACCGGGCATAATGAACCAGGCCTGACAGGGGAGCAGAAAGGCGCGCTGAATCGTAAATATATGCATTTTGTCCAGGGGTATAAAAAAGAGCAAAAACTTGAAGAAAGAAAAAACAGAGAAAATAATTAAAAGAGATCATTGACCATTAGTTACCCCTCCTCACCCCACGAAGCCTATTAATAGGTTTTCAGACGGGGCGACCTGCTACTGTAGATCTCTTTCTCTATACATAGGCAGTCTGGTACATATTCACAGGGATGTGTATTGGTGAACGAAGGGATCAAGGGTTCCGTCAGATCGAACAATGGAGTAGCGTGTTCGTCCGAACGATAGTTGTGGTATAGGTGGTGTAACTTAAGTATCGGAACCGTGGGTCGTTTATTCGATTCAAAAGAGGTTTGAGAATAAACATTGGGAATCGCAGCACTCTAAGTAGGAAAATGTCAACGATGAACGAACAAGAAAAACTTGCGGTGAGTGAATGTCCCTCCAACCGAACGAGTGGCTTTGTTCGCAGAGCCAGAACGGAACAAGGCGTCAGGCCTTATACAAAAGGCGTTGAACTGCAATCTCACCTAACGATCCCTTCGTGCGCGTCGCGGTGTCGGACCGGACGGAGATCTGCGATCGGGTTGCCTTTGATGAGCATGGTTTCTGTCGTTCAGAGGCGGAGACGGGGAACGACGTCTTCTGAAGGATACCTCCGACACATCCATTCTTTCTTCCCTGGCCCGAGGTTGTGGCCTGGAACGAGCAAATTCTACGTACCAATTAGGGAGCTCGACATACGGGAGATCCAGGGAATGACAGAAGTCGTCTAGATCTTCCGGGACCTTGAGTATAGCAGTGCGATCGTGATAAGAGGCCTGTAGACCGAACGGAAATTTCCACTTGTAGGGAATGCCCTTGCGCCTGAGAACGTCTAACAACGGACGTAAATCCCTTCGATTTTTCAAGGTGATGGCTGACAGATCTTGAAATATACGTATGATGTGGCCCTCATAGGTGATATCCTCTTTTGCTCTGGCCTGACGTAGAATATCTTCCTTTATGGCATAGTCTACAAGGCAGCAAACAATATCTCTGGGCGGATCGTTATCTCTGCCCCTGGGCCTGAGCGCTCTGTGGATTCTCTCCATGCTTATAGGCGTCTGAGGGGGTCTGTCTAAAATACCATTAAAGATGGATGTCACAGTGTGCGATAGCTGTTCACTACTCACTGTTTCAGGTAGGCCTCGGACCCTCAGGTTGTGTCTCCTTCCCCGGTTGTCGAGGTCCTCGACGTGTCTTTGGAGATCCCTGAGGTACAGGCTGTGTGTGGTGGTCTTCCGATCTAGGTCTCTCAGGATTCCTTGATGGCGGTCAGTAGTTTTTTCTACCGCGGTTACTCTTCCCGCTATTTCCTGGAGTTCCTGGCGCAGATCAGATATGGCCGCCGTAAGCGTGTCCTTTATGTCTGAGGCGACCGCCCTGAGGTCCGCTAGGCATAACGGTTGAGATGCAGGGGGAGTAGATGGCACGGGCAGTCGCGTGGAGTTGCGTTCTGAGGGAGTGAGAATAATGGATTCGTTGTTCCTCACCTCAGGAGGGGAACCCTCCGCCATATTGGGCCTCTGAGTGCGGAACATCTCCGGGATGTTGTAGGTCGCACGGTGATTTGGGCCCCTCGGGGACCTGGAGCGGGAGCCCGAAGTGCCACGGGAAGAAGTCCCCATGTATAGGAGGGTAGATGAATGCCGCTCGGCAGGGAAAGGCAGAAGATTAGGCCGTGGTCCGACAGAGCTGAGGAGTTAGGCAGCCATCTTCCTCGGCCGGCAAGCCACGCCGGGGCTGCTTATTATGAGGGGCTCCCACCATCCCTGTGCTATGCTGACATCCTCCTGGGGCTGCTTATTATGAGGGGCTCCCACCATCCCTGTGCTGTGCTGACTTCCTCCTGGGGCTGTACCTCTGCTGTGCATATTATGAGGGGCTCCCACCATCCCTGTGCTATGCTCATTATGAGGGGCTCCCACCATCCCTGTGCTATGCTCATTATGAGGGGCTCCCACCATCCCTGTGCTATGCTCATTATGAGGGGCTCCCACCATCCCTGTGCTATGCTGACTTCCTCCTGGGGCTGCTTATGGTGCAGGTGTCTGTGCTGTATATCACGGTGCTGATGTCAGTACTCTCTATCACGGTGCTGCTGTCAGTGCTGTATATCACGGTGCTGGTGTTAGTGCTTTATGTCACACTGCTGATGTCAGTGCTCTCTATCACGGTGCTGGTGTCAGATGACTCTATCAGGGTGCAGGTGTCATTGCTGTATGTCACGCTCCTGATGTCAGTGCTCTCTATCACGGTGCTGCTGTCAGTGCTGTATATCACGGTGCTGGTGTTAGTGCTTTATGTCACGCTGCTGATGTCAGTGCTCTCTATCACGGTGCTGGTGTCAGATGACTCTATCACGGTGCAGGTGTCATTGCTGTATGTCACGCTGCTGATGTCAGTGCTCTCTATCACGGTGCTGCCGTCAGTGCTGTTTATCACGGTGCTGGTGTTAGTGCTTTATGTCACGCTGCTGATGTCAGTGCTCTCTATCACGGTGCTGTTGTCAGATCACTCTATCACGGTGCAGGTGTCATTGCTGTATGTCACGCTGCTGATGTCAGTGCTCTCTATCATGGTGCTGCTGTCAGTGCTGTATATCACGGTGCTGGTGTTAGTGCTTTATGTCACGCTGCTGATGTCAGTGCTCTCTATCACGGTGCTGGTGTCAGATGACTCTATCAGGGTGCAGGTGTCATTGCTGTATGTCACGCTGCTGATGTCAGTGCTCTCTATCACGGTGCTGCTGTCAGTGCTGTATATCACGGTGCTGGTGTTAGTGCTTTATGTTACGCTGCTGATGTCAGTGCTCTCTATCACGGTGCTGTTGTCAGATCACTCTATCACAGTGCAGGTGTCATTGCTGTATGTCACGCTGCTGATGTCAGTGCTCTCTATCACGGTGCTGGTGTCAGATGACTCTATCACGGTGCAGGTGTCATTGCTGTATGTCACGCTGCTGGTGATCATCTCCTGCACCCTCTTCTTTGCCTACCCTGACCTTCCCTCTCCTCCATTGCCTTCATGCGCTCCACAGTCCTGAATTGTCACAACAATTTCCCATATAAAAGAAGAATGCTTGTAGTTGTCGATCCCAGATTCACCTCATACATGTGTTATGTCATTGGCCATGTGGTGGGACTATGTTTGCACAGCTATTAATTATTTTGTGGCTGCAAATTTGACCTATAGGTTTGCAAAGTTCGCCTCCCATTGAAGTCAATGGGGCCCGCCGCGAACGTTCCGGTTCATGAACTATCGGCCGCGTCCGCAGCCCGCGTTCGCGAAACGTCCCGTCGAAAGTTCGTCCATCACTAGCCACAAGGATGAAAGATGTGATGACTGATTTGGTGCACAGGGACCAATTGGGGTTCATCCCAGGCAGAGAAGGAAGAGACAATGAGGTGAGAACATTGCTCTTGCTTCAGAAAATCAGAGAGGGAAATACCTCAGGTCTACTCCTGTCAATAAATGCAGAAAAAGCATTTGACAGGGTGGACTGGGGATTTATGATGAACACCCTGGAATCCATGGGAATAGGTCCAAGGATGGTCCAATGGATCAAAGTATTATATAAGCATCCTACAGCAATTGTAAAGGTCAATGGGGCTTCATCTCCCCCCTTCGAAATGTTCAACGGAATGAGACAGAGGTGCCCCCTATCACTGCTACTACTTATGCTATCAATAGAACCCCTTCTGGCAACTATTAGGAATAACTCATAGGAGGAGCCATAGGAGGGATTAAGCTAGGAGATGAGGAGCATAAAATAGCAGCTTACGCCGATGATCTACTATTTTACATTTCTAATCCAAGGATTACAATGCCCAATTTAAATTTGAACATACTGAAATATGATGGCGAACTATCAAACTTAAAAATAAATCTTTCTAAATCAGAGATTTTAAACATAAATGTAAATAAACAGGAAGAATGGAGTTTACGACAAGAATTCCCATTTACATGGAAGACAGAATTAAAATACTTAGGAATAAGGTAGTAAATACTGGACATTGGTTGGGATTTTTAATGAAGCCATGGCCTGGTAAGGTCATGTATTTCCATCCCAGGGGACTTTAAATGAAACTATGGCCTGGTAAGGTCATACGTTTCCATCCCTATTAAATTCAAAGAAAGGGAACAAGGGGGAAGGGGAGACATTGGGACTTTACATGAAGTACATGGTAGCAAAAGAATAAAAGGTGAACTGATAGGAATTTTATTGATCATTGGAGTTGGATTTACAAAAAATTTAGATTTGCAATGATAAACAAGGTAATAGACAATACATGATAATAGTAGTAGTGGTAAAACATGGTAATAACATGAATATCACAAAGTATCACAATAAAACTCCAGAGTTCATCGCGGCAAGGTTAGATAAAAGCATATGCAGCATAATGCCTGCAGGACCAAGGCCTTTGTGCACCGATTAGGGTAATATATAGTAAGTTTAGAATCTGAATGTATTTGATAGAGGAATGGCATATGATAGCTCTACGCACATTTTGTCAGGAGTAAAGTTAAATAAATCAAAATAATGAAAAGCATGAACGGGGGAAGGGTAAACAGAGAACCCACACCTAGTGCATGCTTACTCACTCAGATAAGTGCACTGATGGTATGGTAGGTGGGTGCTGCAAGATGTCCATATGCACCTCCAACTGGGAGCCGTGGCGGGCAGCTCAAAGAAGACGCAGCCCGAGTAGGCATAGCAATACCACGAGGCACTCCTGTGGAGAGGGTGAAAAATTAAAAACCATCAAGAAGGTTGCAAGGTGTGCTGGGAGTGAAGGGATGAAGCAGAATGACTAAAGAAACTAAATATAAAGAGAAAGGGGAGTGCAAAAGTGAAGGATCACCAGGCAAAAGAGTGGAGGTACCTAAGTGACTGTGAAAATAAGGGTGGAGCAGTGAGTGAACCTTAGGAATAAGGTTAACATCATCCCCAGGGAAAATATAACAAGTAAATTATATCCCACTACTAAATGAAATAAAATCAGAAATAAGATAAGTTATGTACAAATTTCAAATGTTGCCTATCTCTCTACCTCAGATATATTTTAAAAACATAATAACTAAGTTCATTTGGCAGAATAAGAAACCGAGAATTTCATTCTTGGTACTAAGGAAAGATATAATGCAAGGCGTACTAAAGGTACCAGACTTTAAAAAATACTATAATGCTGTGTTAATATCATGAGTAATGCAGTGAGCAAGGGAGAAAAAAATGAGAATATAATGTGATAGTGATACACGGTTGGGTAGAATTATATGGGTTCCACCTCAATTCAGAGCACTGGGTGAGAATACATATGCAATGACACAAAATGTACTTAGAATTTGGGATCTAATACATAAACAAGGTAAATGGAAATATAACTCACCATTAATTTCACTGAAAGAAACTAATTATTTTACTCTGGAAAAAGGGAAATTATTTGCAGAATGGATAAAAAATTAAAATGCACAATTAAAGGACATAACAGAAAAGGGGAAAATATGCACATTTCAAAAATTAAAACACAAAACAGATTTGTTGGTGATTAATGAATGGCAGTACCTCTAGTTGAAGCATTTTGTTACAACTTTGCCACAACCAATAAGATCAGTGGAAGACCTAAGGCCTCTGGAGCGACTGTTTATAACACTAAACACAAGATATAGTATATCACGGATCTATAAAATCTTAATGGCAATGGAGGGGCTAGAGGTCCCGCCATACATAAAAAGATGGGAAAAAGAATTGGGAAAATTAGGGAATAAACAAAAATTAGGAAAAATATTGAGACTGGTACACAGCTCTGCGGTAGATACTAATACAGCTGAAATTAACTATAAATGTCTTACAGGGTGGTACCTAACCCCAGATAAAGCATGCAAATACCAAACAGGGAAAATACCACACTGTTGGTGAAGATGTAAAGTAGCGTGAAAGATGGCCCACATATGGTGGGACTGCCCAAAAATAAAAAGCTATTGGAAAGAGATTTTACAATTAATAAAGGAGATTGCTAATAGGGAAATATTTTAAAAAAACTTGGACGTGCTTATTCCTTGGGGTAGAATGTTCAAAAAAACAATATAAAGTATCCGTGATACCTCATGATGAATGCCGCTAAAAGCCTGATACCTAGACATTGGCGAGAAATAGAAATTCCCACAATAAAGGATTGGATTGGAAGGGTAGAAGAGATATACAATTTGGAATATCTGAGATAATGTGGAGAGGAGGGAATGGTAAATAGATGGAAAGATTGGAAGACGTTTAAGAAGACGGTGAGATACGTGGAGGAAGTGGGAGGATAAGATAGGGCTAACTGGCAGAACTGGGATATGGAGGAAAACTAGATAAGGGATTAGGCGGCTGAAGGGGGGTGGGATGGAGATGGATTGATGGGAGGGGAGGGTGGGCGGTATTAGGACTGAAGGGGGATTTAAATGTACTTATTAAATGTAATCATGTCTGAATTTTGAAATTTTTGTACTTTAAAATAATGAAAATTAATAATAATAATAAAAAAAAGTATATCGGCCCCATTGCATCCCAGCCAGAACAAAAGTTTTAATAAAATGCATTTTATACAAATGAATAACAAAACATTTGTGATGTACTGTATGTTTTACACAATATTTTAATCCTAGTCCTGCCACCACTGTTCTAAGAGACAGGAAAATACACAGTTGCATATTAACCCCCCTGGTGGTGTTCCAGAGTCTAACTCAGAGTGGAAGTTTTGTACCAAAAGCGGTAACCCCGAGCCAGACTCTGGACCGCATCACTGAATCCAAGAGGAGGTTTACTTACCTTCTCCCTTGGATCCAGCGATGTCCCCGCGCTGTACGAGTGTCTCGTTCTCCGCTCAATTCATCACAGAGCCGATCTCTGTTCCCTGCGAGCGATTTGACGCACGGGGACGGAGATCGGCGCCAAATTCAAAAAGTGAAACACACACATTACATACAGTATAATTTAATCTTACAGATTACATTGCTGTATGTAATTATTTCACATCCCCTTTGTCCCTAGTGGTCTGTCCAGTGCTCTGCATGCAGTTTTATATTATAAAAACTGTTCTTTATGCCTAGAAACTGGAGATTGTCCATAGCAACCAAAACTGTCCCTTTACATCAAAAATGATTTTAGACCAACTAGAAAACAGCGATAATAAATTAGAATCACTCGCAGAATTGAACGATAGCAATTTGTGGGGAGATCCATCATCAAATATTAAAAAGTAATGACAGTGACAATTCTGCAACAGAGCAAATTTCAGTGTTTTTGATTTGATTACATTATTGAATATTTTTTATTATTGTTATATTATTATTTGGTATAATTATTTATAGTTATTTATTATATTATAATTTATGATTTCATTTTTCAAACTTTATCATACCCGGGATGTCTGCTAGACTCTGGTTTACACAGATATAAGTGAGTTATTCCTAAGAATTACAGGACTACAATATAAAACACCAAATTTTCATGCAAAATAATTGTACCGCTTTTAGCACCTAAAATCCGAAATAATCATACCGCCAGGGAGGTTAATATGGCACGTAGTCTTAACCCTACATTTTTTATCATTTAAATCTGAACTCCAGGTAAACAGCTGAAATGTTGAAAAAAATACATTAGAACAGTTGTACTTCTGTCCATTCAGTCCTAAAATTTAACAGGCTGCCACACATCACAGCCAGGTTGTTGACCTGATTTTTCTCTGCTGTAGTTATTCAGTATAGCCAGGTCACCTCCCTCCCTTAGTCTGTGATTGGACAATAGAGAAACAGCAGCAAACTAATTGGATCATTCCTCTTGTCTCCCTTCTGTCAGTAAGTTCATTGACAGCACACCTGATTGGTTCCTAGTGCTGCCCCTTCTTCTCCCAATCGGAATGCTGCTATACAAGGGATTGCATGACGCTGATACCATGTGATATTAAGGTACTTACAAAAGTTATTTTAAAATCACTCATAATATTTATTATTTCCTATTATTTAAAGAATGCATAACTGCTCCAATTTGTATTTTTATGTCTGACCGTAGTCCAGCTTTCATTATACAGAGCTTGCATTTTAAAAGCCTAATCTGTTTTCCAATTTCAACATGTGGTTATTTTCCCCATTTTCATTCTTCTTCATTTATTCTTCCTTTTGTTACATTTGTGTTTTCAACTTATAACTGTAATGACATCTGTTATATGCCATTTAGAATTAGTTCACATTATTGTTTCTTTACTGAGTAACATCCTGGCTGGCACATAAAAAAAGTGTAATTAATAATGCATCACTAAGCCCAGACCTATTATACATACAGTAAATGCAGTATCATTAGAGATACATGCTGCAAAGTCTAATGTAATCAACAGCAACACAATTGGATATGGGTCTACAATAACAGAAAGCAAAGGGAAATCCAAAATGATAAAATCACCAGAGCAAAAGAAGCTAAATCTTTCAATAGGGTCATCTGTTCCTATGGCAATTGTCTTTGGGAGGGGGGGGGGGGGGGGGATTTCACAGATTTTCTATGATTTCCTGTTAAGTCTCTGGTCAGGAAGTAAAGAGAAAACTCCCAAGTGGGGATATCAATACAGGGAGATACAATAAGGAAGACAGCAATAAATCACCAATGTGGGTTTAAGCCCTCCATAATGTTTTGGCTACACATACACTTTAAGGAGGGTACTGCTGTGATGTAAATTTTACAAAAGGCACAGAATTACCCCTTTAGGTTCCACAGTGGGTATAACAAGTGTGCTTTACTGCATATACAGACTGATTTTACTATTGTGGGTTTAGTAACACTTTAACAAATTTTTCTCCTTATTTTTAAACTATTATTTTTCTGCTTTTTGTTTATTATTATTATTATTATTATTATTATTTCTGTTTATTTCTATTTTTATTAAATATTAATATTTAAACTTTTTTCCATTTTATTTGTTTTGATTGTTATTTTTTCTTAATTTCACAAAAAGTTTAAAAAAGTGTTATACAATTTGTAAATAACTTTGCATTGCTTTGTACAAGAATCCTATCATTAGTGTAATTTTAAACATTTTAGTTGCAGAATCATATAATAAAATGTATACCTTTTGATGTGTATACCTTTTTGATGTAAACTAGTTTAGTTTATATTAATACTGGTCAAAAAATAAATAAAATACATTATTTAGGTTTTGTTACTTTTTGTCCAAGGATTGCATTAAAAAATACATTTTTGTTGACAAAGTTATTGCCGGATAAACAGGTTGATAGTAGTAATTTTAAAATTGCTTGAGTCTATAGGTGTTTAACAGGTTTGAAAAGTTGAAGTAGTTCTCCTTTTGGATCTAAACCAAAAAACAAAAATGGCAGCACATATTCTTAATTTCTGGTAATCCGGCCAGTAACACGCTTCCTGCATTAGGGTAACTACAGTCTGTAGTCACACATAGCCACACTTGGACAGCACCATTGCCAACCTTTGGAGTGGGAAGTGTTGGATAGACTAGTAGATTGAGATGAACTTTAGATTAAGTGGCTAACAAACTAAAGTCTGCAAATACTCACCTCTGCTCCAGTGATGTGAAGACCGTAAGCTCTTTTGCTGGCACCAATATTTTGTCCCCAACTTCTTCCAGTTTCCTGGGTCTTAAGCCATTTTGATACACTTGAGTGTTTGTTCATTGAGGCACCAAAGTGTGATGACAGTGTACACTGAGCTGCACATGTGCAAAGTGTACATTATAAAGAAGACTTCAAAAAGGTAGGTAAGTTTATTTTATTGCAGAAGAGATATAGGGGTAGATTTACTAAAGGATAAAATACACTACAGGCAGACCCCACTTTTAAGTACACATTGGGGTTTATTTACTAAAACTGGAAAGTGCAAAATCAGGCTCACTGCTGCATAGAAACCAATGAGCTTCTAACCACAGCTTGTTCAATTAAGCTTTGGTAATAAAACCTGGAAGCTCATTGGTTTCTATGCAGAAGTGAACCTGATTTTGCACTGTCCAACTTTAGTAAATAAACCCCATTGTATATTTAAAAGTGGGGTATGTCTGTATGCACTTTGCATAGTACAGTTGCAGTCTGCAAGAGCAGTTGCTCCAGAGCTTAGTAAATTAGACGAAGCTCTGCTGACTTCCATCATCCAATTATGTGCAAGCAAAAATTCAGTTTTTTTCATTTTTCTTGCATGTGATTGGGTTTTCTTTGCAAAGTGAAGCTTTAACTCTTTTACTAAGCTCTGCAGCAACTGCACTTGCAGAGTGAACAGTCTATTTGCATTTATTAAATCAACCCCTTAGCATGTCTCTCCTGCAAATAGAAACCTAAGTGTTTGTTATTTTTATTGATAAGCTGCATTTTCATTTTTGGGTTTGAATATGCTTTAAGCAATAGAGATGGTTGACTTTGCAAAGTGAATTTTTACTTAACATATTGAATAAGGTAAAGCTTTGTTCATTTCAATCATCCACTTATATATGCAAGCATAAATGCAGCTGCATTTTTCTAGCAGAAGATTGAAAGCCATAAATAATGATTATATGCTATACTGAGTACATGTAATCACAAGAGATTACAATCTGCTAGGAGAAGGCCACCTTCATACAAGATCCTTTAAATGTGAATTCTGCTTTAAGATGTCTGTTTTTTTTTTTTTTATCAAATATAATGTTGGATGTATAGCTACACTTACAGTATGCAGACACTGCCTGCTTCAAGCTGATGTTTCTCCAGTGATTACATGAGAGCAGGGCAACACAGAAATAATTTTTATGGCTTCTGTTGAAGACATTAGGGTTGATTTACAAAGGACAAATAGACTGCACTTTTCAGAATGCTGTTGCACCCTGCAAGTGCAATAGCTCCAAAGCTTAGCAAATGAGGAAAAACATCACTTTGCAAAGAATACCCAATCGCATGCAAGAACATTTTTAAAGAATAGCATTTTTTCTTCCATATGATTGGAAGTCAGCAGAGCTTCTGCTCATTTACTAAGCTCTAGGGAAACTGCTCTTGGCGAGTACAACTGCACTTTTCAAAGTGCGCAGTCTAGTTGACTTTAGTAAATCAACCCCACTGATTCACACAGGTATGTAGAGTATATATATCAGGGATATGCAATTAGCGGACCTCCAGCTGTTGCAGAACTACAAGTCCCTTGAGGCATAGCAAGATTCTGACAGCCACAAGCATGACACCCAGAGACAGAGGCATGATGGGACTTGTAGTTTGGCAACAGCTGGAGGTCCGCTAATTGCATATGCCTGGTATATATCTTTCATATTCCCAGTCCTTATCTGCAGTCCTTATCTGCAGTTACAAAGCAGAGGCAGAGCAGCTAAAGGTAAACAGATTAGTATCTGGCCTATGTTTATGTAGATAAGCAGTTCTGTACTGGTGACGTTCCATAGGCAGGCCATTGACTATGCAGTTTCTTCCATGAAAAGAAACTTGCTTGATTTCCCAATCAGTACAGTCAGTGTTGATAGGGAAATCCCTCCCACAGCGCTATTTTGTTCTGTCTGTGGGGAGCGAGAGGATTTTTCCCTGCTGGTGGAACACCGGGGCTCCACTCCATGCACATTGGGCTTAAAAAAACATCTGTTACCTTGGTAGTAAAAAGACGCTCTTATAGAACATTTTTTAGTAGTGCGTGTTTTAGGCGAGTTTTGGAGACTTTTGCATTTTTTGTGCCAGAAAACTCCAATCAGACATGCAAACCAGAAGGGTTTTTTTCCTGCCTCTAAACGCTGAGCTTAAAATATGCCTCTAATTGTCCTAATGTGCATGGACACATAGGCAGAACACAAAAGTCCTGTAGTAGTAGCGATTTTTAAGCCAGTGTGCATGGAGCCTAAAAAATCTGACAAATCAACTTGTGTACAACCAGGGTGCCCATGCATGGATCAAAATTAGTCTAGTTCTTGCCGAACCTGCCGAATTCTGATCCATGTGCCCGGCTTTAATATAATTTAATATGATGAGCGAATTTGTTTTATAAAAGTATAATAGAGTAATAATTTTATTGATTTTTAATGTGTGAAGCACATATTAGTGTTAGCTGGCTACTAGAGTTTGTGTATAGAGGTTTTATACTGTATATAAATGGCAGCTCAGGAGTTTCACACTATATAAAATCTGTTTTATTATTACAGCTATTTCTTAAAATTTCATATCATTTTGGGGCATTATTGTATGTGATTCTATGGGTAACTTGAATACACTTATTTCCTATAAAGACACACAGATGAATTAATATATTTTATTTATTGAGCTAGACTTTATGATAAACCGCTTGTGGACCTCCCCATGTAGATATACTGTGGCAGGGTGTCCACTCTGCGCCAGATCACGTACATGATTCAGCATTTCCAGGTAGGGTGTGCATGCGTGTGCCTGGTGCCCAATCTGTCCTATCATTCACCTGTCAGTAGGTCCTAGTCAATGCCAGGACTTGCTGATCAGCTTAGCGAACCACAGTACAGAGCCCTGTGTTTACTAACAAAACGGGGCTCTGTACACAGTAGAGGGGAACAATAATCACATCTCTTAGTAAAAGCAACACACATTACACACATTAAAGATGTTACCTCCTTACTAGCAAGTGACATTAGTACAGTTACAGTGTATAGAATTAGCATTGATCACTATATTCACTTAGTCAGTTCCCGCGCGTGTCATTTAGTGTCAGATTACCAGCCACACTATCACAGTCACATTATAAGTTGTTGATCACCGCCATTACTTGTATTAAAAAAAAAAAAAAAAAAGTAAAAATTCTAGTATATACCACCATTCATAGACATTATGACTTTCACGCAAACCAATCAATATACACTTTTTGGGATTTTTTTTTTTTTTTTTTACCAAAGACATTTAACAGAATACATTTTGGCCTACCTTTTTGAATAAATTCGATTTTTATATAATAATAAAAAAAACTGTGGTGATCAAATACCACCAAAAGAAATCTTTATTTGTCTGGAAAAAAAGCATATACTGTACATTTTATTTGGGCACAGTGTTGCATGACCCAGAACTAAAGTGGATAACATTAGCAAGAAGTAGTTTTCTACCAGCTGCCAGGCACTCTGACTCTATATATACTCTTCCTATAATGTACTACAACATAGATAACAAAGCATTGTTGAAGTAGTCCCGTCAGTATGTTAAAGGTACTAAATTGTCTCCAGCAGAAAAATGCACTTAATAGTTCTGCACACATAGTACTACCCTTACACAACATCTTGAACATAGTGTATTCGTGTATGTATTCAAGGAACTTTTTGCTGTTCATTTTTGACACTTCCTAGCAGTATTGACAATTGGCCTACCCAACCCAACACCTTTACCTTCATATTGGTCATTAAGACTGTCCATAATGGGTCAGTAGGAAAGTGAATTTTTTTTCTAATAAATATTTTCTAATAAATATAAGGCATTCTCTGACAAGGCAGAGATTGTCACAACATCTATCCTTCTGCATCCATCCAATCACATGCCTTGTATCCATTTGAAAATAAAACAAGGCATTCTCTAAATGGCAGAAGTGCTGAGCAAGTGACCCCCTGTTTTCATTATACAGACCACAAGTCGCTTGAGCAGCACCTGCAGGAGGCCAGCGCCGACTTTTTACTACAAATAATTTTTGTGACTCTAGAGGCCCTCTGAATGTGGCATATGAAGAATTAGATGTAATCAAGCTGGACCATGTAAGTTTAAAAAAAAAAAAAAAAACATTGCTGGCTTTAAAAAATGTAAAATAATTTTTATTTACATTTATTTAGCTCTAGTGTGATGTGGACATTTTTAAATTATTATTTATATCAAGGAGCTTCAAGGGAACCATTGTGAGGACTTAAAAGTGCACTTGGAAGTGCAGTTGCTCTAAATCTAAGGCCGCGTACACACGGGCGGACTGTCTGCCCAACTTAGTCCGCCGAAACACATTTCAGCGGACAGTCCGCTCGTGTGTGGACTTCAGCGGACTTTTTCAGCGGACTGTCTGACGAACAAAGTCTTACGGAATTTCAGTAAGATTGTCCGTCCAAACTTGGTTTGAGCGGACAGTCCGCCCGTGTGTGTGCCAGTCCGCTGTACTTTCGAAATGAGCGGACTTTTCCCGCCCGGAGAAAAGTCTGCTCATTTCGAGCGGGTATCCAGGTAGGCGGGGCCCGCGACGGAGACGTCGCGGGCCCCGCCGCCTGGTATGGACTTAAAGGGGAACCCCAATGCCGAAAAAAATCGGCGTGGGGGTGCCCCCAAGTCCTCAACAGACCCTTGTCCGAGCACGCTACCCGGCCGGCCAGGAAAGGGGGGCGAGCGAGCGCCCCCTCCCTCCTGAGCCGTACCAGGCCGCGTGCCCTCAACATGGGGGGTGCCTTGGGGAAGGGGGGGCCGCGCGGCCCCCCCACCCCAAAGCACCTTGTCCCCATGTTGATGAGGACAAGGGCCTCTTCCCGACAACCCTGGCCGTTGGTTGTCGGGGTCTGCGGGCGGGGGGCTTATCGGAATCCGGGAGCCCCCTTTAATAAGGGGGCCCCGGATACCGGCCCCCCACCCTATGTGAATGAGTATGGGGTACAATGTACCCCTACCCATTCACCTGTGAAAAAAAGTACAAAAAAAAACACAACACAGGGTTAAAATATTTTATTGCACAGCTTCGGGGGTCTTCCGTCTTCGGGGGTCTTCTCGCCAGACTCCTCCGCTATCTTCTTGTAGCTCTTTTGCTAGCGGAGGAGTCCGGCTTTCTTCCTCCCCGCCGCCGGCCTCTTCTCCCGAGTTCGGGGGTCTTGTCCCCCTCTTCGGTTCTTCTGCCGGGCCACCGCGCCTTCTTATAGCTCTTTTACAGGCGGTGGCCCGGTCTTCTGTCGCCGCTGTCGCTGTCGCCGCCGCCTTCCGTTCTTCTTCTTCTTCTTCTTCCCCAGGAGATGTTGCCTCGACGATCTCTCCGGCCGGAATGCCAGAGCCGCGCTGTGCGGCCGCTTATATAGTGACAATGGGGCGGTGTCACATGGTATATGTCACATGGGTTGGTGTCACATGGTGACCCCGCCCCCTTACGATGTCATAGTCCCCATGTGACATCAACCCATGTGACCAACCCATGTGACATATACCATGTGACATCGCCCCATTGTCACTATATAAGTGGCCGCGCAGCGCAGCTCTGGCATTCCGGCCGGAGAGATCGTCGAGGCAACATCTCCTGGGGAAGAAGAAGAAGAAGAAGAAGAAGAACGGAAGGCGGCGGCGACAGCGACAGCGGCGACAGAAGACCGGGCCACCGCCTGTAAAAGAGCTATAAGAAGGCGCGGTGGCCCGGCAGAAGAACCGAAGAGGGGGACAAGACCCCCGAAGTCGGGAGAAGAGGCCGGCGGCGGGGAGGAAGAAAGCCGGACTCCTCCGCTAGCAAAAGAGCTACAAGAAGATAGCGGAGGAGTCCGGCGAGAAGACCCCCGAAGACGGAAGACCCCCAGAGCTGTGCAATAAAATATTTTAACCCTGTGTTGTGTTTTTTTTTGTACTTTTTTTCACAGGTGAATGGGTAGCGGTACATTGTACCCCATACTCATTCACATAGGGTGGGGGGCCGGTATCCGGGGCCCCCTTATTAAAGGGGGCTCCCGGATTCCGATAAGCCCCCCGCCCGCAGACCCCGACAACCAACGGCCAGGGTTGCTGGGAAGAGGCCCTTGTCCTCAGCAACATGGGGACAAGGTGCTTTGGGGTGGGGGGGCTGCGCGGCCCCCCTTCCCCAAGGCACCCCCCATGTTGAGGGCACGCGGCCTGGTACGGCTCAGGAGGGGGGGGGGGGCGCTCGCTCGCCCCCCTTTCCTGGCCGGCCGGGTAGCGTGCTCGGACAAGTGTCTGTTGTGGACTTGGGGGGCACCCCCACGCCGATTTTTTGCGGCGTTGGGGTTCCCCTTTAAGTCCATTCCAGGCGGCGATGGCCAGCGACGTCTCCTTCGCGGGCCCCGCCTACCTGGAGACGCGCTCGAAATGAGCGGACTTTCCTCTGCGTGTGTGGGCGAGTCCGTTCATTTCAAAAGTTGAGCGGATTGTATGGCGGACTTAGTCCGCTGTATTAGTCCGCTCAAAAAGTGCCGTGTGTGGGCAAGTCCGTTCATTCAAAAGTTTGGACCGACTGTCTGTCGGATTGTCTGACGAACTTAGTTGGGCAGACAATCCGCCCGTGTGTACGCGGCCTAAGGGGTAGATCTGAAATCAGTGGAAGCTCTGCTGATTTTATCATGCAATCATGTGCAAGCTAAAATGCTGTTTTTTATTTTCCTTGCATGTCCCCCTTTGTATTTACAGCGAATTTACTTCCAAGTGCACTTTCAGTGCAAAGTGGATTTTCCTTTAGTAAATAACCCCCATTGTGTCTCCACTTGGTCTTGTGGGCTTGATATGCTAACTTCGGAACTGGTTATATTAAGATCAAAGAGGGCTAACTGATTTAAATCAAGAGAAAGACTTAACGAAGGCAGACAGAGAGGCAACAAAGAGAGTCTAATGTTTAAGCCTGATGACAAACTGTACTTGAAATTACAGCCAATCAGAATTTGATGCAACTCTGGACCAATGACAAGGTTTCAAAGTGGATAGAACATGGATTGGTGGGAGTAGGGGCAGGGGGTAAAAAAGCAGTACAAAGAGCTACTCACTCTCTCTTCCTCTCGGCGTGCCCCCCCCCCCCCCCTGCAAGAATGGTAACATAAGGGCTGTCTAGGTAATATATCTGTATTATTTATATCGTATATGTCTCTTTTCTTTTCTCTAACTTTCTTGTATCCTAGGATTTGGTTTTTAATACCTTGATAGCATGTGTATGTCAATTGTAACCATATCTCCTTTTTACATGACCTATCTTTGTGGACTAACAACACTGTATTTATAACATCACTATGCTATATTTGGTAATCTCTGATTATTCTCACGTTTCTTTTCTGTATAAATAAATTTGATTGTTATTCTTTTCGCACAGTTATCATTCATTATTAATTCTGTTATAGTCGCAACTGCATGGGTTGATTCTTATACAGACAAAAGGTTTTATGCACTTATGTTAGGTATCATTAAGTGTATAAGTGAGGTAGGTAAGCATAACAAGTGTGACTTCTATTCTACAGCCTTTACCCTGAGGGCACATATTACAGTGATCCCTAAGGAGGGTAAGGACCATGCTCAGTGCATGAATTACCAACCTATTTCCCAATTAAATGTAGACCTGAAGATTCTTAAATTGATACTTAGCATCTAGACTACAAATTCACCTTCAGAATTTCATCCACCCTGATCAAGCTGGATTTATGCCTACTAAGGACGTAAGGGATAATATTACTAGAGCCCTGGATATTATTTATCTGGCTCATCTTTGTGAAATACCCTTGTTTGCTCTCCTCTGATGCAGAGAAGGCTTTTGACAGGGTGGATTGAACATTTCTGAAGGAGACGCTAACTCACATTGAAGTGGGAAAGGCTTTTAGTAAATGGATAGATGCTATATACTCGGTTCCATCTGCAGCTGTTAGAATTAAGGAGGTAACTTCTACATACTTTAATTTAACTAATGGCAACAGACAAGGATGTCCCTTATCCCCATTGATCTTTATATTAACTCTAGAGCCATTTTTGAGGCATGTAAGAGGAAGTGCAGATATTCAGGGCTTTCCAATTGCCAAGTCGGATCATAAAATTGCAGTCTTTGTGGACGGCATACTGTTTTTTTAATTACATCCCCGGAAACTCTGTTGCCAAATTATTAAGTGAGCTCAATCGGTATAATACACCCTTGAACTTTAAAATCAATATTACAAAATCTGAATTGCTTAACCACTTCCGATGGAGGCTCTTTACCACATGATCAGCCGTCTCCAATCACGGCTGATCACAATGTTAACAGGCAGACTGACAGACGCGGACAGAGGAGAGCCGAACGGCGGCTCTCCTGACAGGGGGGGGGGTCTGCGCTGATGCCCACACTGGACCACCAGGGAAGCTGCCAGGACCACCAGGGAAGGGGGCAACATGTGGATGGCCAGGTACATCCCCCATGGCCATCCACATGTGCCCAATGTTCCCAATCTGTGCCAATCAGTGCCCACAAACGGGCACTGACTGGCACCATAAGTAACTGATAAATTAACTAATGCCCAGCAATGCCACCCATCAGTGTCATCAGTGCCACCCATCAGTGCCACCTATCAGTGCCCATCCATGCCCATCAGTGCCCACCTATCAGTGCCCAACAGTGCCCATCTGTGCCACCTATCAGTGCCACCCATAAGTACCCAGCAGTGCCACCTACGAGTGTCCATCAGTGCCACCTATGAGTGCCCATCAGTGCCACCTATCAGTGCCCATCAGTGCCGCATACCAGTGACACCTATCAGTGTCCATGGGTGCCAACTATCAGTGCCCATCAGTGCTGCCTTATTAGTGCCCGCCAGTGCAGCCATATCAGTTCCTGTCATTGAAGAAGAAAATTTACTTATTTAGAAAAAATTAACAGAAACAAAGAAAAACTTTTTTTTCTAAACTTTTTTTTCAAAATTTTCGGCTTTTTTTATTTGTGGCGCAAAAAATAAAAATCGCACAGGTGATCAAATACCACCAAAAGAAATCTCTATTTGTGGGAACAAAATGATAAAAAATTGTTTGGGTACAGTGTAGCATGACCGTACAATTGTCATTCAAATTGTGACAGCCCTGAAAGCTGAAAATCGGCTTGGGCGGGAAAGTGTCTAAGTGCATGGTATTGAAATGGTTAATATTACATTGGCCCCTGTGCGTGTGCAAGCTCTCCAATCGTCATTCTCTTTTCCATAGGCATCCTCTCACCTGACATACTTAGGGGTCAAATTGACTTCTTCAGTGGATAAAATATTTTAAGCTAATTTTTCACTAATACTACGGGATCTTTCCTCTGACTTGGATAGATGGAATAAGGGCTCCTACACATGGATGGGTAGGAATGCTATTCTCAAAATGAATATCTTCCCAAGGTTACTGTATCTTTTTCAGACGTTATCAATAGTCATCCTGGGCTCTTTCTTGAAGTCAGTGCGTAGTGTCTTTATCAGATTTGTCTGGGCAAAAAAGAAGGAACCCTCGGCCCATGGGGTATCTGAGGCATATAAAGTGTTAACACATTCTCCGGAGGATTTTGTCCCCAGATTCCTTCAAAAATCGGAAAGAGATTCGAACATTACATTCTCCAAAGAGGGTACAATATTGCATATTTTTTGGTCCTGCCGGAAATAGGAGGCGTTTTGGTCTAAAGTGTTAGACTTCATAAGGCAGCTCACTGATTATGACCTGGGATCTGACCCGGCCAGATATCTTCTTCATTTCTCAGAATTTTCAAAGTATAAATATAACAAATCAATGATGGTCCATCTTCTGAAGACATGTGTTCTGGCTCTATGGAAGCAGGAATCGCCTCGTTTTCACTGTGGCTCACATAAATAGCTGATGCCACAGAGAAAGGTATTGCAAGGTAAAGAAGAGAAATTTAACAAAAAATTTACCTAGTGGTCCCTGTTTGTCTGTTCTAGGGAATATGGCCTTGCGCTAGTGGATGGGGAATAGAGGGGCTTTAAACCTTTTTCATTTCTTTATTTTTTTCCTCTTCAAAATAGGTGTGTGATATGTCACTGTATTGTTGTTTTAAGGTTATTGTACAGTCAGGATGGCAGAGGTCCAAGAGTGTGCTACAACTAGAACCATAATATAAAGAATATGACTCTCTGGAGTTTGTGTGCCTACCAAAAAACAATAGACATGTGAATTTGTTTTAGTCCGAATGCATTTGTGTCCGAATTTTGGGTATTTTTGTTATCATTTTAACAAACAATAACGAACGTGCAGAATCCGAAAGCCAAAAGATCCGATATAAACAAATGCTTCATTTTCGTTTTTGTTGTGACAACAGTTTAATATAGATAGGGGATTCGACATGAAGTTGACAATAGCGATCTGTGTCCATAGAACCTGTGGTCGAATGTGCCTAACCTTAGCTCTATTAGTCCCAGATTATTCTACATAGAGAGAAAAGATTTGACATTATAGAGACAGTAGCAACAAAGGTCGAATGCGCCTAACCTAACTCTATTAGTCCAAGATTATTCGACACAGAGAAAAGATTCAACATGAAGATTCGACGAAGCAGTCGCCGCGAGCGAACATTTATGGTCAAATGCTTCTCCCATAGGCTATAAAAGAATTCTAATGTTAGTTGACTAGTAATAATAATTAATAAATATAATTATTACTAGTGTCATACAACATTAGAATTCTACTATAGCTTGTAGGTGGAACATTCAACTGGAAATGTACGATTGCGGCGTCGTACAGTTTAGCTGCTCCGTTGAATCTTCTTAGAACATTCGACAGACACCATAAGCCTTCAATGACAGATTTGACCTTAATTATTTTGGATTTTCGGACAAATGCATTTTTTAACGAAAAAAATAAATAAAAACAAAATAATAAATGTATTTTTCGGACGAAATTTCCGAAAACCAAATTTTTCAGTGTGCATATGTCTAAAAAACAAAACTGAATTGTGTTAAAGCTATATTTTGTGGTACGCATGCAATTCTATCATGTTTGTTTGTTTGTATAAAAAATTGTTTCAAATAAAATAGAGAATTTAAAAACAGAACAGAATTCAAAACAATGGAATCCAAAATAATAGAAAATAATTGAATAGAAAATAAGAAAATAGAATAGAAAAACAATAGACTAGAATAAAATATAAAGAATATAACCATCTTCAGAAATACCAATTTAGAATAGGATGAATTTGAATAGAAAAGATTAGAACAGAATTGAAAAACAAATAATATAGACTAGAATAAAATAGAATATAGCCATAATATAATATTTTATTTTATTGTATTCTATTGAGTTTCTATTCTATTCTCTCATTTTCTATTCTATTATTTTCTATTCCATTCTAAACTTTTCTATTCAAATTCAAATTCATTCTATTCGAAATTCAATTTTCGGAAGATGGTTATATATTTTTTTCTATTTTATTTTTATTTTGTTCTAATTTTCGAATTGTCAGACAGTTTCAATAGCTCAATGCAACAACTGCTTTTAAATGGAAAAAAAATGTAACTCAAATGCATTTTCGAATTTGAATACTGATTCAATATTTTTTTAGAATTTTTTTTTGTATGTGGTCCATATTTTAGAATTCGTTTGAATTTTTTGAATTTGAATATGAAACGAACGCAACAAATTCCGAAAAGAAATGTAATGAATTTAACAAAACAAATTTATAAACATATTTAACTAACGGATCAAAACAAAAGGAAACACATTTTTTCATCCTGCGTGTGTCTAAGGGCACCAGCCTTTGGATGGTCTGATAGCTTGGTTGAGAGCTCAAGCAATGTGACAATTACATTCCTGGCACGTGCCAGGAATGTAACCTTTTAAAACTGTTAAATCAGTGGGTTTATTTCCGCTTTAAGTGACTGCATTAGGGAAAAACTTATTTTGCAGAAGCTGCTCACTGCTGGTTAGAATGGATGTAAGTAAAATATTGCAAAGTAACATGCACACATTAAAATTATAATTTTTCTTATACCTATTCTCCTGCGCATAACATTCAAATTACTTCACACACTTGCATCATAAAGGTACTTACATCTTTTCTGTCTTGTAGTGTATTGATTGATGTGCCTGCTTACCTGCAGGGCATTGCTTATAAAGATCATGAATTATTAAGGTTTCATTCATGCTATGCACAGGGAACACTGAAGCATTTATTTCTAGTGAATGCTACCAGTCTCCTATGAATTTACAAAATTATGATAAACTGCAAAAATTAGAGTACATCCTCACAGCATGCAATCTCAGAGTAGTCAGTTGTGCTGGACTTGATTCATACGTAATGTAACCCTGTCTTTGTTAACCTGGGTTGTCATAATAACCAAATTATGAAGCTTTTGACTATGTCTATGGGTCCATGAGTATCAGCTGCACAAAGAGAAAGAGAAGCTCCAGCAATCTACATAAATATGGTGACCTGCTCAGTTTCCTTCATCTGAAGTATAGCGTAAATACAGAGGTCCACAGACATCCCTCGGACAAGGTCATCAGGTGCCCAGAGTGAAGAAGACAAACTGTGCTCCCATTCTCTAGGCAGAAGAACAGCAGGACTAATAGCGGCACATGCAGCATACAGTTATGAAATGTATGCAATGGTTGTGATATGCTGAAATAGTGCCAGTTGTTGTGGTACACTTCAGCAAACTGAAGAGTTTAATAGCATGGCATGTTCAGTCCAGAGCTAGCAGCGGTGAAGGAAAGATGTCCTGGCATCAATACAAAGAAAGAATGCCCCTACGTTATTGTGACATAATCGACAAATGGTGTCACTGGAAGGGAAAAAATGTCCCTCTGCTGGTGGTGTCTCTAAGCATTAAAAAAAGCCTCTTCATCAGTGTTGTGGGGAAAAAAATAGAGCTGCGTCAGTGTCACTGAAAGTGATAAAATCAGCTGTCAAAACACTCAGAGTTGACAAATTTTTGCCACAAGTGGAATAATATAACACATGTAGTGTGATTGTGAAGAATATTCTTTATCTGACTAATTCACTATTAAGCCTTTAAGGCAGCCGTTTTTTCAACAAAAGAGCAAAACAGACAGAAAAAACATGTAGAAAGGTGCTAAAGCTCCGCCTTCTGGCTTAAATTAGAAATTCAGCATATTAATAAGGAATTTGTAGTATTTACCTAAAAACAAAGTGTAAAACCCAGCTTACCCACACTGCTCAGAGCCAAATTACTTGTAAGTTATTAACAGATGGAAAATGCGTCTCAACCGTCTCTTCTCCAGAGCGAATAAGTTCAGTGCTTGCAACCTTTCTTCATAACTAATATCCTCCAGACCCTTTATTAGTTTTACAAACACGGTACAAAAGGTAAACCGCGCTACTCAAACAACAAAAGAAAGCAACCTATAAGCAGCAACCCTAATCGTAATACTCCGATATCAAACTAAATAGGTGAACAAAATGAGCTGCGCTAAAAACAATGAAACTAGAAAATAATCAAACACCAAAAAACCTAATCAACCTATACCAATAGACGTAAAAACAATATTAAATTGACAGAAAAATGTGATTAGTGAATAGTATACATGAATACTAACGTATCGTCATAAAGTGAATAAAGTGTATACTAGACCTAAAATGACATTGATGTGAATATTACAAAGAAAACCCCCACAATAATTAATGTAGATTGACACAAAAAAAGGGTTATAATGTGTGCTAGATTTAAACGAATAGTATTAACTAAAATAATATTCAAAAAACCATAAAAAGTTCATATGTGATGAAAAAAATATATTTATATATAGTCCCAAGATTAATATTGGTTCTTCAAACTTGACATAAAGGTGCAAAAATATCCACAAATGCGTGTATATAAAAACAAAAAAAATTTTTCAAAACAATCCTCCACCAGTGAGAAGAGGGGCCGCTTACCAGAGCTTAAGATCCCAGTGTTAGTGAGATCAGTAAGGCAACAGCACAGAGGTTTCTGGGTGAACCGTCACAGGCATCCCACCATCTCCATCTCCAATATGAAGCCTCCAATCGAGAAACGAAGGTGTCGTAGATTGCTGACACCACGCTGTCTCTATCTCCAATACGAAGCCTCCAGTCCGGGAACGAAGGTATCGTGGATCATATAAAAAATCAAAGACACTCGCATAGCGTAAAACCACTTGGTTTAATAAAGTAAAGTTTAAAAGATTTACACTCACATGCGTAAAGAAAAAACGATCATATAAAAACGAGCCGGCCGGCTCGTTCGTCACGAACGGACGTGTTCACGGGACGAAACGCGCGTAGGGAGATAGGCGTTCTGACGTCTCCGCGTTCTACGCCCAACCAGGAAGTGCGGGCGGCACACGAGTCCGGCCGGCTCGTTTTTATATGATCGTTTTTTCTTTACGCATGTGAGTGTAAATCTTTTAAACTTTACTTTATTAAACCAAGTGGTTTTACGCTATGCGAGTGTCTTTGATTTTTTATATGATCCACGATACCTTCGTTCCCGGACTGGAGGCTTCGTATTGGAGATAGAGACAGCGTGGTGTCAGCAATCTACGACACCTTCGTTTCTCGATTGGAGGCTTCATATTGGAGATGGAGATGGTGGGATGCCTGTGACGGTTCACCCAGAAACCTCTGTGCTGTTGCCTTACTGATCTCACTAACACTGGGATCTTAAGCTCTGGTAAGCGGCCCCTCTTCTCACTGGTGGAGGATTGTTTTGAAAAATTTTTTTTGTTTTTATATACACGCATTTGTGGATATTTTTGCACCTTTATGTCAAGTTTGAAGAACCAATATTAATCTTGGGACTATATATAAATATATTTTTTTCATCACATATGAACTTTTTATGGTTTTTTGAATATTATTTTAGTTAATACTATTCGTTTAAATCTAGCACACATTATAACCCTTTTTTTGTGTCAATCTACATTAATTATTGTGGGGGTTTTCTTTGTAATATTCACATCAATGTCATTTTAGGTCTAGTATACACTTTATTCACTTTATGACGATACGTTAGTATTCATGTATACTATTCACTAATCACATTTTTCTGTCAATTTAATATTGTTTTTACGTCTATTGGTATAGGTTGATTAGGTTTTTTGGTGTTTGATTATTTTCTAGTTTCATTGTTTTTAGCGCAGCTCATTTTGTTCACCCCTTTATTAGTTTTGGTGCCCTTCTTTGTACTCGCTCCATTTCCAGTACATCCTTCCTGAGGACTGGTGCCAGGAATTGGACAGCATACTCCAGGTGAGGCCGGACCAGAGTCTTGTAGAGCGGGAGAATTATCGCTTTATCCCTGGAATTAATCCCCTTTTTAATATATGGCAATATTCTGTTTTCTTTGTTAACAGCAGCTTGGCATTGCATGCCATTACTGAGCCTATAATCTACTAGAACCCCCAGGTCTTTTTCATCTTAGATTCCCAGAGGTTCACCCCCAAATGAGTAGACTGCATTCCTACTTTTGCCACCCAAAGGCATTATTTTAAATTTTTCTACATTAAACCTCATTTACCATGTAGTTGCCCTCCCCATTAATTTGTTCAGATCTTCTTGCAAGGTTTCCACATCCTGTGGAGAAGTTATTGCCCTGCTTAGCTTAGTGTCATCCACAAATACAGAGATTGAACAGTTTAACCCATCCTCCAGGTCGTTTATGAACAAATTAAATAGGATTGGTCCCAGCACAGAACAGTGTATTCGTTCAGAGACAATCAGAATAAATATAGTACTGACTACATGCACAGTATATAGGCAGCTTTTACTAAGCTACAGTTTTTCAGGAAGTAAACAAGCAGGTTTATAATCAAGAATTCAAAATGATAGCATTTTGTTTTAGATAAAAATGCAAGAAGTTTACTGACTCTATGTAGAGTATGAAGGAAGTTTTTACTAAGCTCCAGTTTCACAGGAAGACAACAGGAGGGTTGTAATCAATATTACTGTGTATTATTTCCCAGCACTAAGCGTACAATATATTATGACTCCATAAACACACTGTAAAAAATATTGTGCTGGGTGTACTCAAAAAAATTGAGGCAACTATTTGCATTAGCTTTTTAAATACTGTCAACTAAACTTATTTTTGTCTGACTTTTGTTGTTTTAAGTAAAGCCAACTAAATTTTTTCAGTTTATAGACCATAATGTTTTAAGTTAGGAATACATACTTTAAAGGGGTTGTAAACCCTCACCTTTTTTAACTTGTTTTAAGTACTAGTGGTATTAGCATCTTATATCAGTGTATATTTTTGCACAAAAATGTTTTTTCCATGTTTTTTAACCTACCGATCTGAGGCTCTTCCTCGTTTTCTTCTCTGTAACTTCCATTCTACTGAGCGCACTCCTGGTCGCCACGTCACATAGCTTTAGGGATTACATGTCCCGACATGCCATGCGCTATCGTTCATGCAATTTCCTTCAATTCCAGGACTGCTTGCTCGAGGATGCCCTGAGTACAGACTACAGCCACTTTCACTTATAGATATCACGGGGTGGAGGAAAGGCGGGGTTGCGGTCATGTTCTCCTGATTCCCGTGCCAATCAAAGGACATGGGTCGGAGATACAGTGTCTCCCTGCAGGGATGTAGTCCCAGTGCTGGGAGCAAGCACGCATGGGAGAACCCTTCAGAATGGCTCTGCAGAGGGGGCACCCATCTGGGAGAAGGACAGGAAGTAGGCAAAACGGACTGCAAAAAAAACACACTTCTAAATGAAAATGAAGGAAAAGGTGAGTGAACACATGCTAAACTACCTTAAAGGAGCAGGATTAGGGCAAAAAAGCAGAGGGTTTAGTATCACTTTAACTTGTCTGGAACTATAGTTTTAAGTAAAGCCAACTCAATTTTTCCAGTTTATAGACCATAGGTTTAAGTAAAGCCTACTCAATATTTTCAGTTTATAGACCATAGGTTTAAGTTAGAGATAGATACATGATTGTATTCCTAACTTAAACTTATGGTCTATAAACTGAACAAATTGAGTAGGCTTTACATAAACACTTAATGTCTGCCAAATGATGGCTATAGTGTGGCTCGATAACTCTGGGAGGACGTACATTGTGGTTCTCCCAGAATCACGCCTCCGCGCGCCCCCTGGGCCATGCACCCGGGAATAACCGTGACTGACAGCGGCCGTTAACCATGTGATCGCTCCGTCAAATGATGGAGTGATCACTTGTAAACAAACCGGCGTCATATCCGCTTCCTCTCTGCCTCTCTGTACTGATCGATATAGTGTGAGCGGAGAGGGGGAAAATCAGGTGCACTAGCGCTGTGGGCTGGATCTGTAGTGCCCACAGTGCTGATATGTGGCAATTCCAGCCTCATCCATCCCTAATAAGTAATACTCATCCATGCACATCCATCCATTAATACTCAGCAATACTCATCCATCCAACCATACTCAGCCATACTCATCCATACATCCATACTCAGCAATACTCATTCATCCATCCTCAGCAATACTCATCCATCCATCCATACTCAGAAATACTCATCCATCCATGCTCAGCCATTCATCCCTAATCAGCAATACTCATCCATGCTCAGCCATCCATCCCTACTCAGCTATACTCATCCATCCATCCATGCTCAGCCATCCCATCCACCCTCATCCATACCCAGCCATACCCAGCCATACCCTGCCATTCCCAGCCATACTCAGTCGTATCCAGCCGTACCCAGCCATACTCAACCATACCCAGCCTTCCCAGCCATACTCAGCCGTACCCAGCCATACTCAGCCATACTCAGACGTATCCCAGCCATACTCATTCATGCTCAGTCATCCCTTCCATACTCAGCTGTCCCCATCCACGGCTCATCCATGCCATATCAGTTCTCATCCATGCCACATCCATGCCACTAAGTGCCTCACAAAAGTGTAATAGGTAGTCAAATTAGATTTGAAACATATGCCCCTAGAACACCTGATGGTGCTCCCTGCATGTTGGGCCTCTCTATGTGGCCAGGCTGTGTTCTCTCACATGTGGTATCGCCATACTCAGGAGGAGTAGGATAATCTATTTTGGGTTGTAAGTTTTGGTATGTACATGCTATGTGTTACAAATATTGTATAAATTGAAAACTTTGTGTTAAAAAAAATGTGCTTTCATTTTCTTTACACATTTTCCAAAAACTTGTAGAAAAAAATTACATGTTCAAAAGACCCCGCCTTATAGATTATACATTGGGTTGTTTTCTTTCTGAAATGGGGTCATTTTTGGGCATTTCCATTGCTCCAGGTGTAAGTGTAAGAGGTAGTTAGGAAATTATATGTGTAATTTATGCGCTAAGAATGCCTAATGTTCTCTTTGTAGGTTGCTCCTCTGTATGTGGACACGCTGTGTAAAAGTTTCAGACATGAGGTATCGCCATACTCAGGAGGAATAGTAGAATGTGTTTTGGGGTGTAATTTGTGCTATGCATTTGCTGTGTGTGAGAAATAACCTGCTAATATAACAATTTTGTGAAAAGCAAAAATAGAAAAATAAATCTTGATTTTGCAAAGAATTGTGGGAAAAAATTACAACTTCAAAAAACTCACCATGCCTCTTACTAAATACCTTGGAATGTATACTTTCCAAAAAGGGGTAATTTTGGGGGCATTTGTACTTTCCTGGCTTGTTAGGTTCTCAAGAAATGAGATAGGTCGTCAGTATATCAGGTGTGATCAATTTCCAGAGATTGGCACCATAGCTTGTGGGACTCTATAACTTTCACAAAGACCAAATAATATACACTGATTTGGGTTATTTTTTTACCAAAGATATGTAGCAGTATAAATTTTGGCTAAAATTTATGAAGAAAAATGACAAATTGCAAAATGTGATAAAAAAAATGAAGAAAAATGAATTTTTTTAACAGAATTGTCTGTCTTTTTTCTCTTATAGCATAAACAATAAAAAAAAACTGTGGTGGTTAAATACCACCAAAAGAAATCTCTATTGTGTGAAAAAGGACAACAATTTCAAATAGGTACAGTGTTGCATGACTGTTGCATATCTTTGGTAAAAAATAACCCAAATCAGTGTATATTATTTGGTCTTTGTGAAAGTTTAAGTGCCCAGTTTAAGTGCCAAGTGGTTAAACATAGTTACATAATTACAAAGTTATATAGTAGGTGAAATTGAAAAAGTCCAACCTATGTGTGTAATTATATGTCAGCATTACATTGTATATCCCTGTATGTTGCGGTTGTTCAGGTGCTTTTCCAATAGTTTCTTGAAACTATTGATGCCCCCCGCTGAGATCACCGCCTGTCCTTTCCACTCTTACAGTAAAGAACCCTCTACGTAGGTTAAACCTCTTTTCTTCTAATTTTAATGAGTGGCCATGAGTCCTGTTAAACTCTCGTTTGCGAAAAAGATTTATCCCTATTGTGGGGTCACCAGTATGGTATTTGCATATCGAAATCATATCCCCTCTCAAGCATTTCTTCTCCAGAGAGAATAAGTTCAGTGCTTGCAACTTTTCCTCATAACTAATATCCTCCAGGATACTGGAAACATTTTGTTGGCTTTACTTAAAACAACAAAGTTGAAAAAACATGAAAGGTCTAATGAGTCAGGCGAAAATATGTTTAGTTGACAGTACTTAAAATGCTAATGCAAATAGTTGCCTCAATTTTTTTGAGTAGACCCAGCACAATATTTTTTGCAATGCACTAACTTGTCTGGAACCATAGATTTAAGTGATATTAACTTATTTTTTGTTGTAACTTACTCAGTTTTTTTAAGTTGGTAAAACTTATTTTGCAAATGTATTTTATATTTTTAAAAGGAATAGTCTCAAGAAACAGGCTTTCAAAACAAATGCACATTTATTATTTATAAAGTGTTACAAATGTAATATTAAAGCAGCGTCAAATGTATATGTAAACCTCTTTTTATTTTTAAAAAAGAAAAAGAAAAAAATTACTTTTTCTCAGTAAACAAATCAAACTGAAACACACACATGTAACATACTATCTGTATAGAACACAGAATGTATTAACTTTTTTTTTAGGAAAGTAATTTGCACTTTAAAGTGTGAACTTTTGAAGATAGATTCCCCACATCTAGCTCTAAAAAGATCTTCTGAAAAACTTCAAAGGTATACAGTATCTCACAAAAGTGAATACATCCCTCACATTTTTGTAAATATTTTATTATATCTTTTCATGTTATAACACTGAAGAAATTACACATTGCTACAATGTAAAGTAGTGAGTGTACAGCTTGTATAACAGTGTAAATTTGCTGTCCCCTCAAAATAACTCAACACACAGCCCTTAAAGCCTAAACCACTGGCAACAAAAGTGAGTACACCCTTAAGTTAAAATGTCTAAATTGAGCCCAATTAGTAATTTTCCCTCCCCGTTGTCATGTGACTCGTTAGTATTACAAGGTCTCAGGTGTGAATGGGGAGCAGGTGTGTTAAATTTTGGTATTATTGCTCTCACTCTCATACTGGTCATGACATTTAAAGGCAAATAACTGAGGATCTGAAAAAAGAATTGTTACTCTATATAAGGATGGCCTAGGCTATAAGGAGATTTCCAAGACCCTGAGCTGCAGCACGATGGCCAAGACCATAGAGGGGTTTACCAGGACAGGTTGCACTCAGAATAGGCCTCGACATGGTCGACCAAAGAATTTGAGTGCACATGCTTAGCGTCATACCCAGAGGTTGTCTTTTGGAATTAGACATAGGAGTGCTGCCAGTATTGCTGCAGAGGTTGAAGGGGTGGGAGGGTCAGCATGTCAGTGCTCAGACCACATGCCGCACATCACATCAAATTGGTCTGCATGGCTATCGTCCCAGAAGGAAGCCTCTTCTAAAGATGATGCAAAGATGATGGAAAAGCAAGCCGTAAACAGTTTGCTGAAGACAAGCAGACTAAGGACATGGATAACTGGAACCATGTCCTGTGGTATGATGAGACCAAGATAAACTTATTTGGTTCAGATGGTGTCAAGATGGTGTCAAGCATGTGTGGCGACAACCAGGTAAGCAGTACAAAGACAAGTGTCTCTTGCCTACAGTCAAGCAAGGTGGTGGGAGTGTCATGGTCTGAAGCTGCATGAGTGCTGCTAGCACTGGGGAGCTACAGTTCATTGAGGGAACCATGAATGCCAACATTTACTGTGACATACTAAAGCAGAGCCTGATCCCCTCCCTTCAGAGACTGGGCCGCAGGGCAGTATTCCAGCATGATAATGACCACAAACTTACCTCCAAGACCACCACTGCCTTGCTAAAGAAGCTGAGGGTAAAGGTGATGGACTGGCCAAGCATGTCTCCAGACCTAAACATTATTGAGCATCTATGGGGCATCCTCAAACAGAGGGTGGAGGATCGCGAGGTCTCTAACATCCACTAGCCCCATGATGTCGTCATGGAGGAGTGGAAGAGGACTCCAGTGGCAACCTGTGAAGTTCTGATGAATTCCATGCCCAAGAGGGTTAAGGCAGTGCTGGAAGGTAATGGTGGCCACACAAAATATTGACACTTTAGGTCAGGGCTTTTTTTCTCAGAGAATAGGTGCAGGAACCCACCCACCCCAGTCAACTCTCTGTCATTCACAGTTCAACTCCCTCCCCCACAGCTCAGCCTAACCCCCCTCCACAGGTTGCCCTCTCTCGTCCACAGTTCACCTCCCCTCACAGATCACCCTACCCCCTCCAAAGCTCACCCCCCCACAGGTTACCTTCTCTTCTCTCAACCACAGTTCACCCCTCCCCCACAGCTCAACCTACCAGCCCCTCTCCACAGCTCACCCCCCACCCACAGGTTACCTTCTCTGCTCTCATCCACAGCTCTCCCTCTCTACTGCTCACCCCCACATCCACAGCCAGCTCACCCCCCCCCCCCCATTCACAGCCAGCTCACCCTCTCCATCCCCACATTTCACAATTCATGTTAGCATGCGCAGCCCCTCCCCCATCTACAATCCCCCTTTTACCTTCTGTCAACATTTCACCTCTGCCCACCCCCCATCACACAGCTTACACCCTCAGTCCACAATCACCTCTGCACCCCCATCCACATCTTATATTCCCCCCCTCCACAACTCACTTCTGCACCCCTATCTACAGCTCACCACCCCAGCTCTAGCCCACTACAACCCTCTACAACCCCCCATGTTCCACCTCTGCACCCCAAGCCCCCCCCCCCCCCAGTTCTCTTACCCCTGTACAAATTTTCCTGCCAACAACCCTCACTTTGCACAATATAACCCCCCTCTAGCTCTGACCTCTGCAGAACATCCACAACTTCACAGTCTCTACTCTCTCTGCACAACCAGTCCCCCCTTCCTCCCCCTTTCCCTCCTCAGCTCTCTCCCCTACATTGGTATTAGAGCCGAGCTGCAGACTTCTGTTCTATTCTGTCAGATCACGCTTGTTTTTCCCCTCAGATTACTGTGCAGCCTCCTCTGTGCAGCTCCGCCTGTCAGATCAGTGTACACCGAACCGAGGAGTTTCAGAGTTCTTCACTCGGCTCCGTGCTACAGAGATCTGACAGACAGCAGGCGGGGATAGCTGCCTCTGAAATCCCCCATTAATGCCGATAGTTGCATCGCACCGATCAGTCAGCTGTGGAGCACATGTCCTGGATGCCAGTGCTAGCATACGGAAGCTGGTGGAGAAAGTGAATTGTATAGAAATCTTCCTCTGCCAGCTTCTGTTTTATGTGACAGACTGCCTGAGGTGGCAGAACTGCATTCCGGCGAGTTCCGGCAGAAATAAGTGTACTCACTTTGGTTGCCGGAAGCTTATACATTAATGGCTGTGTGTTGAGTTATTTTAAGGGGACAGCAAATGTATACTGTTATACAAGCTGTACACTCACTACTTTACATTGTAGCAAAGTGCAATTTCTTCAGTGTTGTCACATGAAAAGCTATAGTAAAATATTTACAAAATTGTGAGGGGTGTACTCACTTTTGTGAGATACTGTATTTTAGTTTTTTTTGGGTAACTTGGGTTAAAAGCCTAAATGAGTCCCATAAGAAAAACACATGCTTGGGTACATCAGAGATTCCAGTGAGAACCACTACTCCCTCAATAACTATCCCCAAGGTGTTTCTGTTTTCATCAGTAACTTTGTGGATAACAAAAATATTTAGGATCAAGGTAGATAGGTCTTCTTGGATCCTCATCATCCAGGTCCTGTGGAGACATAAAACCGTGTAATAAGATAAAGACCAAAACAAAATGTCACAGAGGATGTAACAAGGTCCTTTATTTGCACCAGCAATTTAATAGATTTATTTAATAAAATCCCAGTTAGTTAAATAAATAATCATTACATTCTTACAGCATATCATTTCTCTAATATATATTTAAATATATAAATATTTAGCAAAATGCATTTCTAATGCCCTGTACACACGATCAGACTATCTGGTGGACAATGCACCAGTGTGTGGGCTCCGGCTGACCTTTTTTTCCCCAAAAGTCCAGCGGACTTGGAAAGAAGTTTTGACTCAAAAATTGTCCGCCGGACTGCGATTCTGGCTGACAATCCGGCCGTCTGTGCGCTAGTCCGCCAGACTTTTGAAATGAACGGACTTGCTCACACGGAGAAAAGTCCATTAATTTTGAACGTGGCTCCAGGTAGACGGGACTAGCGCAGGAGGTCAATGTCGCCGCCTCCATGGGCGAGATTGACACCTCACTGGCCCCGTCACCTGGTATGGACTTAAAGGGGAAGCCCTATGCCGAAAAAACGGCATGGGGGTCCCCCCAAAAGTCCTTATCCGAGCATACAGCCTGGCCGGTCAGGAAAGGGGGTGGTGACGAGCGAGGTCCCCTCCCTCCTGAGCCTACCAGGCCATGTGCCCTCAACATGGGGAGGTGCTTTGGGGAAGGGAGGGCCCTAAAAGCACCTTGTCTCCATGTTGATGAGGACAAGGGCCTCTTCCCGACAACCCTGGCCGTTGTTTGTCGGGGTCTGCAGGCGGGGGGCTTATCAGAATCCGGGAGCCCCCTTTAAGGAGGGGGCCCCAGATACCTTCCCCCACCCTATATGAATGAGTATTGGGGTACCATGTACCCCTATCCTTTCACCTGGTGAAAAAAAGTGCTCAGATAAGGGCCTGATATGGACTTTGGGGGGGCCCCAAGCTGTTTTTTTGGCATAGGGCTTTGCCTTTAAGTCCATACCAGGTGACGGGGCCAGCGAGGTGTCAATCTCGCCCATGGAGGTGGCGACATTGACCTCCTGCGCTAGTCCTGTCTACCTGGAGCCGCGTTCAAAATGAGCGGACTTTCCTCCGTGTGTGGGCAAGTCTTTTCATTTCAAAAGTACGGCAGACTCCTGCCAAAGTCCGGTCGTGTGTGGGCAGGTCCGCTCGTTCGGAAAGTCCGGCGGACCTCCGCTGCAAAGTCCGGTGGTTTGTCTGCCAGACTAAGTCCGCCGGATAGTCTGATCGTGTGTACGGGGCATAAGACATTCACTGTGAATTAAGGGGGATTTAAATCTCAGGTACAACTGCCATTCCCAAAAGAAAGATAAAGAAAATGAGGGGAAATATTTACAGGATGTGATATGTAAATAAAATTATACCATTTCTTTGTGCTGCGTTTGTGTTGAGTTGTGCCGCAAAAATTAACATTTCTGACTGTTTGGTTTTGAAGTTATTGCACAATAAATTTGATAGTATGTGACCTCAAGCCCCCCCCCCCCCACTTTGCACCCCATGTTATTACACTTTAAAAACAAATATACAATTTGTTTGTGCTGAGTTTGTGTCACTAAAATAAAGGTTTATGCTGGTTTCATTTCAGATATTATAGTTTATGAAACCCCGCCCACTTTGGATCCCATGTTATTACATTTCAAAAACAAGTATAGCATATGTTTGTGCTGAGTTTGTGCTTCAATAACTGGTATTGGTATGGTTTAAATCATGAACCAGGGAATTGGGGCCAAATAAATGCCCTGTGACATGCTAACCATTTCTCCTACACACAGAATGAACAGCCCATAATTATTCTTTCTGATAAAAAATGAGAGTGCTATGTGAAAAAATTCTCTATATGCTTATTTTTTAAATGTAATAACAATAACAGTGCAAAGTTAGGTTACATAATCTAATGTTGAATATCTCAAAAATCGAACAGTTTGTTTTTATGGTACAAAGCAGCACAAACGCAGTACAAACAAATGGTATTGTCATAATCAAGGGGTCAGGCTTGAAGACCAGTTGCTATAGCAGTGGAAGCTCACACAGGAACCAGCAGGATAGGAGCACAGGCAGGTCACCCTGGTAGATGTCACAGGCTCACTTGAGGTGCGGAATCTAAGTACTAACCAGAGTTCATCAGAGCTCCTGATGATGGAGATGGATTTTACTGCATGTTAGCACCAGGTCATGGTCCTCAGGATCGCCCCACCAGGAGGTGAGCAAGCCGGGGTCCAGTAGCAGATATAGCAGATAGAGATCAAGCAGAAGTGTAGTTGAGGAAAAAGCCAAAGGTTGGTAATGAATAGTTGCAGGTTGGGATTAAGCAGGAGCGTAGTCAAGGAGCAAGCCAAATGTCAGTAACGATTAGTAGTGAAGATACAGACAGCAGCATGAGAGACAAAAGTGAGATATTGGCTGGAGAAAGTACAAAATTCTCTCAACCAGTAAGTGCAGAGACATAAAATCAGGAAGTTCATGGGAGGAGCAAAGAGTTCAAGGCTCAAAGCAAATAAGATTCACAGCAGGATCATTCAAGGAATTGTCCAGGAAACTGTCCAGCATTCCAGATAGCTCAGCAAGCACAGTCATTGCCAGAGACAGCTGAGGTCCCAGGTCCTGACAGGTATAATTGTTTTTAAACTGTAATAACATGTGGTGCAAAGTGGGAGAGGTTTCATCAGCTATAATGTGCAATATCTCTGAAACCAATCCAGCACAGATTCGTTTTTGCAGCACAAATCAGCACAGATGCAGTGCAAAATGAATGCTATCTTTGTTTTTCCATTTTAATAACATTGGGTACAAAGTGGGTGGGATTCCTGTTACATAAGTGAACAACGCCCCTCTGAGAAACTCTGAGGCTGAACACCGAGGCTGAAATGCTATGACAGAAACGCTATGACAGAACCCCTGACAGAAACACAAAACGCCATGACAGAAAAAACACCATGAAAGAAAAACGCCATGAAAGAAAAACGCCATGACAGAAAAAACGCCCTGACAGAAAAAACGCCATGACAGAAACGTTGAAACTTAATGCTGATGCAGCACCGTAGTGACAGAAAACCAGTTAAGAAACGCAATGACAGCAATACTAAGACTGAAAAGCTGAGGCAGAAATGCAATGACAGAAATCCTGGGGCAGAAATGCTATGACAGAAAGCTGAGACAGCAATGCAACGGCAGAAATCCTGGCCAGAAATGCAATGACAAACTACGCTGAGACTGAAATGCAATGACAGAAATCCTGGGGCAGAACACTATGACCGAAATGCTAAGACTGAACGCCTAGCCAGAATACAGACACTGAACGGCGAGACAGAAATACTGAGACTGAAACGCAGAGCCAGAAAAAGCTGGGCAGAACACTATGACCGAAATGCACGCAATGACAGAAATGCTGGGGCAGAACACTATGACAGAGATACTGGGGCAGAGATGCAAAGACAGAAATGCTGGGCCAGAGATGCAAAAACAGAAATGCTGAGGTAGAGACGCAATGACAGAAATGCTGAGGCAGAACGCAATGACAGAACTACTGGGGCAGAACGCAAAGACCAAAATGCCAGGCTGAACGCTTATGACGGAAATGCTGGGACAGAACGGTATGGCAGAAATCCTGGGCCAGAAAACGCTATAACAGAAACCCTGGGGCAGATGCTGTAACAGAAATGCTGGACAGCATGCTGGGGCAGAACACTGTGACAGAAATGCTGGGCTGGAACACTGACAGAAATGCTGGGGTGGAACACTGTGACAGAAAACCTGGGGCGGACACTGACAGAAATCCTGGGGCAGAAACGCTATGACAGCAACCCTGAGGCAGAAACGCTATGACAGCAACCCTGAGGCAGAAACGCTAAGACAGAAATCCTGGGTCAGAATTCTAAACAGACATGCTGGGCAGAACACTAAGACAGAAATGAAGGGCAGTATGCTATGACAGACATGCTGGGCAGAACGCTATGACAGACATGCTGAGCAGGACGCTATGACAGAAATCCAGGGGCAGAAAACACTATGACAGAAATTCAGGGGCAGAAACACTATGATAGAAATCCAGGGGCAGAAAGGCTATGACAGAATGTTGGACAGAACGCTATGACAGAAATGCTGGACAGAACGATATGACAGAAATGCTGGACAGAACGCTATGACGGAAATGCTGGTCCGAACGCTATGGCGGAAATGCTGGACCAAGCGCTATGACGGAAATGCTGGAAAGAACGCTATGACAGAAATGCTGGACAGAACGCTATGACGGAAACGCTGGACAGAACGCTATGACAGAAACGCTGGACAGAACGTTATGACAGGAACGCTGGACAGAACGTTATGACAGAAACGCTGGATCGAACGCTATGACAGAAATGCTGGACAGAACGGTATGACATAAATGCTGGACAGAACACTATGACAGAAAATCTGGACTGAACGCTATGACAGAAATGCTGGGCAGAACGCTGACGTGATAGAAAAACAATGACCAAAGAAAGTAAAATAACAAGTAAAAGCAGCAAACCTGGCAGACCTGTCACCTCACGTTACCATGACAGCTGTGGGTGGTCTGACATCCTCTGACACTGCTGCAGAGATGCCAGTTTGTGGGGAGGAAAAGGAGCGATGGGCGGGTGACCACCCATCCCCCAATGAGCACCGGGACCCACCAGGCGTGTGGCTCCCTTGTGGGAATTGATGGCCTCCGGACAGCTTTTACACGAGTAATATCTCTGAAACCAAACAGCACAAACGTTAATTTTTGCAGCACAAATCAGCACAGATGCAGCACAATAATGCTATCTTTGTTTTTACATTTTAATAACAATGGGTGCAAATTAGGTGGGGCTTGAGGTCACATAATCTAAAATGTAATATGCAATAACTTCAAAACCAAATGGCAGAAACATTCCTTTTTACCTCACCCTGGTTCTGCCAAATGCAGTAAGCGCAAACTTTGTGTGCGGACGAGTGAGTTGTCTCAATAGGTGTATACAACAGACGTATGTCCATTTATTATAAATATATTAATCAGCAAATAAAATAAACATTTTGGATGGTATGTTAAGCAACAGTTAAAGCATGTGAACAATAATTTGTTCAATCTTCATTCTTACCTTTCAATGCCATTGCATGGCTTTGTAGTGACTTGGAAAAATTCTTCTCACTGGTGGCACTCTTTTGTCCTGATGGGCCTCAAAACGTATAGAAACTGCCTTGTGCAGGTTTTCAAAGTTCCAAGAGACGTCAAACTTTTTGAAATTGCAGCATCAAAACTCATTTGGTTGCACGTTTGGCAAACATCTGCTTCCCGCAATTTCAGTCAAATGAAAAGATTTATTTTTTTAAGTAAATGTAACTCAATTAGACTATGGAAATGCACATACCTTAAGGCTTCATGTACACTGCTGCTGATGAATGGACGTTTAGGAGCAGTTTGGCATTTTTTCAGCTGCCCCTGAACTCTCCTCTATGTTATCTTATCAGTACATGTACACAGGGTCGTTTATAGTCATTTCTAGGCAGTTGAGTTTAGAAGCATTTTTTGGAAAGCAAAAAATGCATTTAAGATGGATTTTCAGAGGTATTTGAAATGCCAAATGCCTGTACAGCTTGTAAACTTGGTAGGGCGCGTTTAGCCGCATTGTTTAATTTTGACCATTTGAAAAAAACAAAACGCTTCTAAACGCTAACGTGGCTAAATGTGGCATGTAAATGAGGCAAAACAGAAATTTTTAAACGTCCGTTACTATCTGTCAAGTTAAATCGTTCAGGAGAGGTTGTAAAATGTCCCGGGTACATTAAGCCTAAAAGTTTTGTCTAGATTACTCATTATTAGACATTATTTTTGTACATGTAAAAGGTGTGTTTTAAGAACTAATAACAATTAAGTAAGGTACTTAAAATATCAAAGTAAATTAATTAACATTTATTTATTTGTTGAAAATTATACAATTTATGTGTTAAAATTACAAGCCAACAGAATCTTTTTTATTAGTGCAGTATTTAATTACTTTTACTAGAACAATTTTTAAGAAAAGGAGACACATCAGGCAGCTTTTATTCAAGAAATCAACATTCGAGTGTAAGCATTTCTAGAAAAAGCAAGCAAGATATTGTGCTGACGCTATCAATTTTAACATGCTGAATTTTGAACAGGGGAGACACTAGCCAGCTTCTAATCAAGAAATCAAATTTAGAGTGTATTTAATTGAAAAAAGTCCTCAAAATATTGAGTTGAATAGGAGCACAATGTTTAACCACTTTCAGACCGGACCATTTTGCTGGTAAATGACCAGAGGTCTTTTTACACTTTGGCACTGCGCTGCTTTAACTGGTAATTGCGCGGTCATGCAATGTTGTACCCAAACAAAATTTGCGTCCTTTTCTTCCCACAAATAGAGCTTTCTTTTGATGGTATTTGATTGCCTCTGCGATTTTTATTTTTTGCGATATAAACGTAAAAAGACCGCAAATTTTGAAAAAAAATGATATTTTCTACTTTTTGTTATTAGAAAAATCCAATAAACTCAATTTTAGTCATACATTTAGGCCAAAATGTATTCAGCCACATGTCTTTGGTAAAAAAAAAGTCAATAATTGTATATTTATTGGTTTGCGCAAAAGTTGTCACATCTACAAACTAAGGTACGTTTTCTGGAATTTACGCAGCTTTTAGTTTACGACTGCCTATCTCATTTCTTGAGGTGCTAAAATGACAGGGCAGTACAAAACCCCCCCAAATGACCCCATTTTGGAAAGTAGACCCCCTAAGGAAATTGATAAGAGGCATGTTGAGCCCATTGAATATTTTATTTTTTTGCCTCAAGCGATTGAATAATGACAAAAAAAAAATTTTTTTTTTTTTTTTACACAAAGTTGTCACTAAATGATATATTGCTCACACATGCTATGGGCGTATGTGAAATGACACCCCAAAATAAATTCTGCTGCTTCTCCTGAGTACGGGGATACCACATATGTGGGACTTTTTGGGAGCCTAGCCGCGTACAGGGCCCCGAAAACCAAGCACCGCCTTCAGGCTTTCTAAGGGCGTAAATTTTTGATTTCACGCCTCACTACCTATTACAGTTTTGAAGGCCATAAAATGCCAAGATGGCACAAAACCCCCACAAATGACCCCATTTTAGAAAGTAGACACCCCAAGCTATTTGCTGAGAGGCATGTTGAGTCCATGGAATATTTTATATTTTGCCACAAGTTGCGGGAAAATTACAAACTTTTTTTTTTTTTTTTTTTTTTCACAAAGTTGTCACTAAATGATATATTGCTCATGCATGCCATGGGCATATGTGAAATGACACCCCAAAATAAATTCTGCTGCTTCTCCTGAGTACGGGGATACCACATATGTGGGACTTTTTGGGAGCCTAGCCGCGTACGGGGCCCCGAAAACCAAGCACCGCCTTCAGGCTTTCTAAGGGCGTAATTTTTTGAGTTCACTTCTCACTACCTATTACAGTTTTGAAGGCCATAAAATGCCAAGATGGCACAAAACCCCCACAAATGACCCCATTTTAGAAAGTAGACACCCCAAGCTATTTGCTGAGAGGCATGTTGAGTCCATGGAATATTTTATATTTTGCCACAAGTTGCGGGAAAATTACAAACTTTTTTTTTTTTTCACAAAGTTGTCACTAAATGATATATTGCTCACGCATGCCATGGGCATATGTGAAATGACACCCCAAAATAAATTCTGCTGCTTCTCCTGAGTACGGGGATACCACATATGTGGGACTTTTTGGGAGCCTAGCCGCGTACGGGGCCCCAAAAACCAAGCACCGCCTTCAGGCTTTCTAAGGGCGTTACAGTTTTGAAGGCCATAAAATGCCAAGATGGCACAAACCCCCCCCCCCCAAATGACCCCATTTTAGAAAGTAGACACCCCTAAATTTAGGGGTACACTAGTGAGACTAGGTAATAAATGGCGGGTGCCCTGAAACTATAAAAAAATAACTAACCAACCAGCGTCACCTGTAACAGTTATATGGTGATCACTGGTGAAAGGGTTAACTAGGGGGCAATCAGGGGGCTTTATGCGGTAGTATATGGGGGTCCCTGGCGCTATAAAAAGCTGCGGCGAACCTAAATACCTACCTGCCTAACTAGCGTCACCTGTGACACTAATACAGCGATCAGAAAAACGATCGCTTATTAGGCTGGGTTCACACTGGAGCGATGCGGGAACGCCACGAATGCGCGGCGGGTTCCCGCATCGCATGCCTCCCGGCGGCAGTTCACACTGCCCTATGCGAACTGCTGGGAGTGTCAGTGAAATGTTAATGACACCCCCAGATCAGTTCGCATATCGCAGTGCGATCTGCAAACTTGGATCGCATGGTGTGAACACCCATGCGATCCGATTCTGCTGCGGACCAAAAAAAGGGTCCCGTGCGAGTTTGCGGCGGGTGCGGCGGGTGCGACACGAATTCAGCCATACTATCTGTATAGCTGAACTCGAATCGCACAGAGATCGGATGTGATTTGCACTGCAGTGCGGTGCGAATCACATCCGTTCTCATAAACCGCTGCAATGTGAACCCAGCCTTAGTGACACTGGCGACGGGGGGTGATCACGGGGTTAAACCTTTATTGGGGGGGTTAGGGGGGTACCTTAGAACTAAAGGGGGCTAACCCTAACTGCCCTAACAGTTATTAGTCACAAATGACACCTGCCGGGTGATCAGGGGGTTAAACCTTTATTAGGTAATAAATGGCGGGTGCCCTGAAACTATAAAAAAATAACTAACCAACCAGCGTCACCTGTAACAGTTATATGGTGATCACTGGTGAAAGGGTTAACTAGGGGGCAATCAGGGGGCTTTATGCGGTAGTATATGGGGGTCCCTAGCGCTATAAAAAGCTGCGGCGAACCTAAATACCTACCTGCCTAACTAGCGTCACCTGTGACACTAATACGGCGATCAGAAAAATGATCGCTTATTAGGCTGGGTTCACACTGGAGCGATGCGGGAACGCCGCGAATCCGCGGCGGGTTCCCGCATCGCATGCCTCCAGGCGGCAGTTCACACTGCCCTATGCGAACTGCTGGGAGTGTCAGTGAAATGTTACTGACACCCCCAGATCAGTTCGCATATCGCAGTGCGATCTGCAAACTCGGATCGCATGGTGTGAACACCCATGCGATCCGATTCTGCTGCGGGCCAAAAAAAGGGTCCCGTGCGAATTTGCGGCGGGTGCGGCGGGTGTGGCGGGTGCGGCGGGTGCGGCGAATGGCTGAACTCGAATCGCACAGAGATCGGATGTGATTTGCACTGCAGTGCGGTGCGAATCACATTCGTTCTCATAAACCGCTGCAATGTGAACCCAGCCTTAGTGACACTGGCGACGGGGGGTGATCACGGGGTTAAACCTTTATTGGGGGGGTTAGGGGGGTACATTAGAACTAAAGGGGGCTAACCCTAACTGCCCTAACAGTTATTACAGTCACAAATGACACCAATGCAAAAAAAAAAAAAAAAAAAAAAAAAATGACATTGGTGTCACTGTGACTGGGGGGGCAGGGGTAATTGGGGGGGTGATCGGGGGGTAAAGGGGGGGTGTGAGTGTGCCTGGCATGTTCTACTGTGTGTGGGATGTGTTGGTGCAACTCACTGATCCGCTCTCCTCCGTGTCGGAACGAAAAATACCGACACGGAGGAGAGAATACATCACTTCCTCTCCTGTGTTTACATTACAGGAGAGGAAGTGATGTCACCGAGGATTTCCATTCGTCGGGAGCGATCGCGAGGGGGTGGCCATGAATGAATGGCCGTCCCCTCGTCCGGGATCGCTCCCGAACGAAAACCGACCGCCGCAGGCACCGGGCGGGGGCCCGATCGGGCCCCCGACCCGCGGGAGGCAAATCACGTACATGTACGTGCTTATGCCTGCCCGTGCCATTCTGCCGACGTACATCGGCGTGAGGCGGTCGGCAAGTGGTTAAACATTAAACATGAAGCCCTTTTTATTTTTGTTGTTGTTGTCAAAGCTTACTTGAACAATCTGAAGTTAGAAGCTGATTGGCTTCCATGCTGAGCTGCACCATATTTTGCACTCTCCAGTTTTAGTAAATCAACCCCAATATGTTCCAATTTGGCATCTGAGATAATTGGCTTTTTAGACACCTGTTCTTAGCATTACAATTCCTCACTAAGAAAACTTGTACATTTGTATACATGTAGATGTACAATCTGAAGCCTGTGAGAAATAGTCCTGAATTAATGTCATTGGTTGTTAAAACACACTCTTTCTATTTTCTATCTAATCTTAATGACATGGAACTTGGGCATTTTTTAAAATACATGGATAGTTCTATATCTAAAAGAGGTTAGAGGTATGTGTGTCCATTAACAAGAGTATATCATTGGGAGATCCAGCATGTGTCACAGTGTCACTGAGTTAAGTAATCTAGTGGAAAAGGTTGATATGTTCATTCCTGATAACCCGGTCTAACCCCTGCTCAGAAATCTGTTGTTTGCACCAACTGAGCCATAAATGTAAAGTACAATGCAAATATAAATTGTTTTGGATATTTTTAGAAAAGCATATTAAACCAATCCATTATGCAGTGACAAAAGATAAGACAAATAAACTCTGTGCTGTCATACACATATGTTTCCCAGTGGGCAATTCATGTCATTATCATCTGCTGAGCTTTTCTAGTTATAAATCTGACTATCAGCATCTACAATATTCATGCTCATGTCACACCATGGTTTATTCAGCGTCTTGTAATCCTCTTGCCTTATCACTGAGCTATTCAGAAAAGTTGAAATATTAAATAGATGTGAGTTAAAAATATCCTTCCTGTTCTCATACGCGACCTCTAAAAGTGTTTAATTATTACTAAATGTCTTCCCTTTTTGGAAAATAAGTTTAACACACATTCAAAGGCAAAACTTTCTGTTGTTAGCTGTAGACAGAGTAGCTAAAGTTTATAACCCCTATTAGGTGCGTATTACTGCCGCTGTTAAAATTATTTTGTAGTTAGAGTCTTCACTTGGAAATGCTATACCCTAACTACTAAGACCTGAGGTGTGCCTTAGCCTACCTGGCCAGTACACCTAAAAAAGGGCATACCCTGAATGTAAAAGTATGAAAAATGTACAATGTTTATAATATATATGAAGGTTTGGGGGAAACAGGTGGGTGAGAACCTTGAAAATGAGCCGACGCAGGATCAGACAGAGGAGGAGGGATATATACCTCTCAGACTCCTCCTGCAAATACAGGCTAGCCTCCAGACAGCTTTCTTACTTGTAGTTAGAATCTTCACTTGGAAATGCAATACCCTAACTACCAAGACCTGAGGTGTGCCTTGGCTTAGCTGGTCAGTACGCCTAAAAGAGGGCAAACAAATGCAAAAGTAGGTGTGATAAGAAAGCTTGATGAAGGGTAGGTAACAATCCATCTAGTAGAGTAGCAAACACCTGGATGGCTTAGGTATACAGATCCGGTATATGTCATCTATAACCGGAGGAATACCAGCATCCCATGAATTGATGATAAGAAGGGAATCCCTGTTTAGAACCTGTGAAACTGTCTGAAACCCAAAAAAAGTCATGTAAATGGCTTGGATTAAGCCTATTTTCCGAGAAAACACAGACATGTGAATGAACTGCTTGTAGTGAGAGGATATGTTGGGGAATAATTGCAGAGAAGATCAAACACTTCAAAACAGACACCAGTTGAGTAGCTCTGTAAAATTGCCATGAGCCCCTGGCCTATCTATTTATTTTTGGAATGGGGAAATTAGGGAGGGTGTGCTGCAAAAATGGTCTGACATATCTGACCAGTTCTCCAGGCAACCTTGCAATCAAGAGATTAGAGCCAAGAGTGGAACCCAGAATAATGATCATATATGACCTACCACTTTGTGGGCCATCAAGGGGATGTTGGCTAAACACACATGCTGAGAGAGACTGCAGATCCCTGGGCAGTAACTAGGGTCTCCACGCGATGGAAATCAACTAAATGAATTATCCCCTGACCCCCCTACAGATACCCAAGATCCAATAGAGTGCTTGGCAAAGGTGTCAAAGCAAGGACTGCTTTTGACCCAAGGGTAACCCAGTGGTGAAATGACATTGCGCCATTTACCATGCCCTCCCAGCAGGCAAGTCTGATGGATGTAGCTTCAAAGCATTGGTGATATCAGCTTGGATAGCCAATACCCCCCCCCCCCCCCCCCCCAGCTGTACAAAGTGCTAAAACGCCAGATCCACGGATGAGTACTTTGAGGAAAAATCTTCCGCAGGAAAGAGGACAGCCAAAACGTAACAAACGTTATCAGAAAACTTGCCACTGGACACCCTGGTGGGCCGACCCACCACCTTCAGAATGAAGGTGAAGAACCAGACCCTGCACCCCTTGGAAATTACTGCCTCCAGTAACTTGATAGACAATGAAAGCATGACTGTCCACTGAAGCCAAGATACTACATATGAAAGACAACAACGAGATAGTGATGAGGTCCGTGTGCAGGCCTGAAAATTCCTCCAGCATGGACTATCTGAAGACCGGGATAGGAGATTCCAACACAGCCCCTGACAAGGAACATTACTTGAATCAGACATATTGAACCAGAAGGCTTGAGAAGACTGGTCGACTAAGGGGATGCTGACCTTCCCTGCAGGAATGTAGGAAGAGCAGGAGCTGGAGGTGTGCTGACACCCCACCTCTGACCGAGCGCGCTTCGATCACCTCCATCCTGTCTTGCAACTGTAACAGGCCGTGGAGAGCATATTTTGGCCCACATGAATCTGCGTTAAAAAAAAATGCCCAAAACATTTTCCATGCTGGTGGATAGGGGTAGCTAGGACAGAATTGGAAACAACAACCCAAAGCGTTCTGCCTTCCTGGCTGTGGCTGGGAAAGGAAAACCCCTGTGACAAAGCTCCACTGTGTGCTTAAGTATAGACCAACTCCTTAATGATGGAGTGCTACTATGCTCTGAACTCCCATGTGGGATTGAACATGACTTCTGCAATGTGCGGCATGCCCAAATCCAAGGAAACACAAACTAGAGAAAGTGACAACAGACAACCAGACATGAGAACAACACCCCTCTGTTCCTACCTAAGTATAAGGATGTAAGCAATAATGACAAGACCACAGTGCGTGAATGAACCTGATGAGGACCCCCACCCAAGTGTATGTAGTAAGTGAGCCATAGTAACCTGCAACACAGAGACAGGTAACTGAAACTGAACACTCAGGGCTAATGTACCCACAGACCGTGGTGGGTAATCATACAGGTGTAATGAAACTTGGGGGTGGTATTGATAAACGCTCTTGTCCACTGAACATGCCTTCTACAGTGCGGTCACCAGCTCTTTTATCCCTCAAGGTTTACTCCTTGAATACTAAAGGCCTCAATATCCCAGAAAAATGCAGCAGTGTTCTTGCTGAAGCACACAACCATAGAGCTCAAGTGATATTTCTGCAAGAAATCTACTTTAAATTGGGCTCCACTCCTCGCCTATCCAGTAGTCGATTCCCAGAGGTATATCATGCAACTTGTGCTGACTCCAGACTGCAAAAGTTTTGCAGATCCAGGTTTTCTTAAGGCCTTCAACACCTTCTCTCACTCTCCTTGCTCTTCGGGAAGCCTATTAGAGGCTTATATTTTGGTAATCCCTAAAGAAAATAAAGACCTCACTGATTGTTACGTACCTGCTGGATGAGCCTGATGTGCAGTGGGAAGGCTGTCTCGTACAACCCTGGCTCAAGGGCCACTGGTGTTGAAACAGTGGCCACAAGAGCCTGGCTGTGTATGGGTGCCTGGTTTGTCTTTGGTTTTGTCAGTTCAGCTGGTGCAGCAGGAAAAAGAAAGCAGGCTGGTAAACTGGGGAGACACTGAATACGTAGTCAGACAAGCCGAGTTTGGTAACAGATGATCAGCTGTAGATATAGACGACAGGCAGAGAATGGTCAGGATACAGGCAAAGTTCAGCAACAGGATATCAAGCAGTGTAGAGCTGAGCGTGGTTACAAGGCAGGCCAGGGTCAGGATAACAGAGATCAATCTTAGTCAAACAAGCCGGGTCAAACACAGGAAACAGATCAGATCACAGTCACATGAACAGGTATGAGCTGCAGATTAGAAAGAAAAGACACAGTGCTGATGAGGTGTTTAAATAAGGCAGCCTGTTGGCAATCACTGAAATAAGTCTGCACTATTTTAACCCCTAGGTGGCAGATCCATGACATTGCCCCCCCCCTCTTACGGGCAACCACTGGGTGCCTAAGAGGTCTCTCTTCCGTGGATGACTGCGAAAAACGGTATTAACCAAGTCTCTGGTGTGCACATCCTGTTCAGCCCCCCAAGAGTTATCCTCTGGGCTAAGGAACTGTACCTGATTCCTTCTTTTCCTACAGTCTATGATGGCCTCTACCTCGTACTCCTCTTCACCATTGATCTGGAAAAGAGTCAGGGACTATGGGTTTCAAGAGAGAAACATGGAAGGAAGGATGTATCTTAAGTTTGTACTCAGAGTCAATCTGTGGATAGTGAAGGAAAGGAACAAAGGGCAACAAGGAACATAGACCTGAAGTGTGCCGGGGTCACGTGGTCAGTATGCCTAAAAGGGGGCATACCCAAGAATGAGATATAATGAATGAAATGAAAGAAAAAAGGGGTAATGGGTGGGTGGGACACAAGATCCAGTGACGACGAAGGGAGAGAGGAAAAGGAGGGCAGGCTTTAAGCAGCCTGACTCCTCCTACAAACACAGGCTGGCCTGCGGTCAGCCTTACCCTTGTACTCGGAGTCAATCTGTGGATAGTGAAGGAAAGGAACAAAGGGCAACAAGGAACATAGACCTGAAGTGTGCCAGGGTCACGTGGTCAGTATGCCTAAAAGGGGGCAAAAACAACCATAGTAGGATGAAAGCTACCAACCAGACTTAACCACATCAAATAACCACATGACCTGACAAAATTGCCAACACTAGAGGTATCCCAAAAGTGGCCCTGTGCCATGCCCAGAGAAAGCAAGATGACCCACACCTGCTCAACTCCCAAATAATGAGGGCTGGGGCCCCCGGTGAAAAGTCACAAAACTACTCCTGTCCTGAAAGAAATAGCCAAAATATGCTTAAAGTCCAGACCCTGTACGGCCAACAAGGGGGCGGCAATGGAAAATGTATGTGGCTGCGGAGAAAGGAACATCAAGAAACACAACAATGGAGCATCCCAGGGTTTGCCGAAAGGAGTACCTACAAGCTGGTTTAAACTGACGTCAGGCCCCCCGCCTTGCCTGGCTCCGAGAACCCGATGACAGTGCTGACCCCCCACAGCTGCGTCACGTGAGCATGCCAATGTAATGGAAAAGGCCAGAGGGTCAAACCAGTTGATTGGCCAGAAATAATCAAAACCCTGGGCCAGAAAAGGAACTCCCCTACCAGCTATGGCTGCCTGAGCTCCAGGCTGAAAAACCAACACACAAGGAGACCTGACCACGTAAGAAATGTCACAAAGAAAATGACCCACAAAGGGAAGACTGTTGAGCACTGCAGGAGGGCCACTCTTCTGGATCACCTAAGGATGGCCTGCAAGAGAACGTGGAAAATAATGGAAAGCCTGACAGAGGCCTTCAACCAACGTGAGATGCTGAGTCCCCGCCAGATGCGCCCCGAAAACTATGGGCTGATATGATATGGAAGGGGCCAAAAAAAACAAAAAACAAATAGGGACTGGATAACCCGTCAGGACTTAGGAAAACCTAGTCCGGAAATCCTGAAAACAACCCAAGGAGTATCACGAGCCTACCTGGTATACAAAATTAAAATGAACTAATCATGGCAACTGCGTCTGCCAAAATGGGAACCCAAAAGCCTCATAAACACTAGAGCTAAAGAGAAGGCATGTCACCGGCATCTGCAAACGAGACCTGACCTACAAGTACAGACCTAAGCACTGAAAGAGTACAAGACAAATCCGGGACCCACAAGAGAAACCCGGGGACCCACAAGAGAAACCCGGGGACCCACAAGAGAAACCCGGGACCCACAAGAGAAACCCAGGACCCACAAGAGAAACCCGGGACCCACAAGAGGACCTGGAAACACGAGAGAAACCTGGGAAAAGCGAGAGAAACATGAAAACGTGAGATGGCATAGAAAACAAAAACATAAGAAACATAATTGCATGAGAAACCATAAACTGCCTGAAAAACATGAGATTGGAATGAAATATGTAAGTAACGTAAGAAACAGATGAGGAGACTTGCCACTGAACAAGCCAATTAAAAACGATCACCTCAATCCATTAAACCCAAAGACGTGATGGGTAACCTGCAGTGGAAAAAAAAACAAAAAACACAGACAACCCAACAGTGTGAAAACGACCAAAAAACATAACAGACCACCAGCCCATGACAAAACAAAACCCCTGGTACCTAACAAGTATAAGGATGAATGTGCAGAAAAGGCAAGACCACAGCGCATGAATGTGAAACCTAATGACAACACCACCCTACTGTATGCAGTAAGCGAGCCCGAGCAAACCTGCAGCGCCAAGACAGGAAATTAAAAATGAAACACTCAGGGCTAAGGTACCCACAGACCGTGGTGGGTAGTAGTAAAGGTGTAATGGTGAAAGTGCACGTATGACGTATAGACTACAGGCGAGAAAATTGTGGGACGACAATCAATTAAAAACGAAACCTCAGCCCGTATGAATCTGTAGACGTGACAGATCCTGGATGTAAACATTAACTGACGGAAATGCCACGAATGAACAGGCAATGACACAAAACACACGGGAAGCGAGAGGAACACACGGGAAGCGAGAGGAACACACGGGAAGCGAGAGGAACACACGGGAAACGAGATAACACACGGGAAAGAGAGAACACACGGTAAACGAAAGAACACATGGGAAACGCAACATGGAAAACACAAGAAACATGGAAACTATCACTTGCGTAATAAACGTAGACTGCATGAGAAACGTAAATTACCTGAGAAACGTAAATTACCTGAGTAACGTAAATTACCTGAGAAACGTAAATTGCAAGAGAAATGTAAATTACAAGAGAAACGTAAATTACAAGAGAAACGTAAATAGCAAGAGAAACCATGACTGCAAGAGAAACCGAAAATTTCATGAAACCGTAAAGCTTGCAAGAAAACCGTAACCGCATGAGAAACCGTGAAATTGCATGAAAAACCGTAGATTGCATGAGAAACCGTAAATTGCACGAGAAACCGTAAATTGCATGAGGAACCGTAAATTGCACGAGGAACCATAAATTGCACGAGGAACCGCAAATTGCACGAGAAACCGCAAATTGCACGAGAACCGCAAATTGCATGAGAAACCATAAGCCGCATGAGAAACTATGAATTGCATTGGAAGCGTAAATTACATGAGAAACTTTACCAAATGAGACCATACCTACCTGGAACCCTCCCCCATGGAAAAAGCGCCAAGACACCATAACACGTCTCCTCAGAATGATTCCCTGACCAAACCCTAACCTGCAAGTAACTATTAAATGCATGGTCATATGTGAACAACAGGAGTCTGTCCCAGACACCCATGGCTGACTGACCGCAGTCCAAGAGTGTAAAGATCACACACCTGCCGCCAAGGAGCCCCAGCAAGAGACTCCAGCCCAGCTCACCACACATCCAAACCCTGACCATGAGTCATTTAAAATAGCACATATGGTCCATTTACGCATGCACATATTTGCAGGCATGTTTAACAGTCAGTCATCGTAAAATACTGCCAAAATCAGACCACGGACACAGAATTTCCTTGTTTAGGTTGATGCCGCTAAAAGTGAAGCAGCATGAATGGGCCCATAGTATACAATCCTGCTGCGTTCAGATCTGTATAAATTGAGGATTTGAACGCAGAACATTGAACATGAGCCCACAAGTGACATGAACCTTTTCTATGCAGATTTAATAAGAGAGCATTTAATGCTAAATGACAGGTCCACTTGAATATGTTCCCCTGACACAAGGGATTGCAGCCGACTTCATTCACAAGAGCCAAGGAGGATATACAATTCTATTCAAGTGACAATGAAATAAGTAATTGATAACTGTGACAAATATCAGGCTAAAGCTGAATTCTAATTTCAGAGGGAGGACGGACGCCCCCCCCCCCCCTAGCCCCGGCGTGAGCATGGCCAACCCCCCCCCCCAGATTCCGGACGGCACATCCCCAAGGTGACAGGCGGCATCGGAGGAGGCAGCAGCCGAGCACACCCCCCCACCCAGAACAGGCAGCCAGACCCACCCCCCTCTCCCGGGGGGGGGGGGGGGGGGAACGCCGGGAAAGGTGGGTGGACAGCCCACCAACCCTGTACCAACACAAAAAAAGAGAGGGGAGCTGGCAGGCGGCCGAACACCACCCCCCCAGCAGCGGGAGAAGCGGCGGGTAGGCGGATGGACGGTCCCCCTGTACCCGATGACCTGATGGGTGGTCAGGCGGATGGTCCCCCGGAGACACCCGGCGAGAGCCCGAGAGAGGAACCGCCACCCCGCCTGCCCCCCACTAGCTGAGTAGACCCGGAAATGACGTCACAAGATCCAGTGACGACGAAGGGAGAGAGGAAAGCTTTAAGCAGCCTGACTCCTCCTACAAACACAGGCTGGCCTGCGGTCAGCCTTACCCGAATCAGGTAAAGATAATTCATAATAATTCATAAGAAACCTCATTAAGTTTCTTCTTGACTGGGGATGGTCCCACAAATGTAGGTGCCAGTTTCTTTGAGGGACATGCCAACCTGAGATTCATAGTAGACAGCCATACCTGGTCTCCCGGGTGGAGAATCAGTTCACCCCTTCTTTTCTTGTCAAAAGCCATCTTGCTTGCTGCTTGTGCCTTGGTAACCACTTCTTTAAGCAACTTATTGTTGCGGTAGAGGAAATTCACTGTGTCTTGGACAGCAGGAACTGTGGTCTCTGGAATAAAATCGGGCAAGAAGGATGGGTGAAAACCATAATTTGCAAAGAAGGGTGACTGACCTGTGGCTGAGTAAGTGGCATTATTGTAGGCAAACTCTGCCAGTGGTAGCTGTGATACCCAGTCATCCTGGACTAAAGTGGTGAAGCATCGGATATACTGCTCCAACGTCTGATTGGTCCTCTCTGTCTGTCCATTGGTCTGGGGATGGTAGGGCGGAGAACAAGGATCTTTAAATTTTAGGGGCTTCACACAGAGTTTTCCAGAATCGTAAGTGAACTCAACCCCCCGATCAGAGACAATGTTCATAGGGACTCCATGAAGCCTAACAATCTCTCTGATAAACACTTTAGCTGTCTCCATGGCCGAGGGAGTACTCTTCAGATGCAAGAAATGGGCCATTTTGGACAATCGTCCACTAGCACAAAGGTGGCTGTGCATTCTTCCAATGGGGGAATTTCCACAATGAGATCCATGGCTATCATTCTCCAGGGACTGGCAGTGGCCAAAGTAGACCCCAGGATGGTTCTTTGTACCCTTGCTCCAGTTGCAGATTGCACAGGAATTCAGGTATCTCTTACAGGTTTCTTCCAGGTCTGGCCACCAGAATGTGCGTTTCAGGAGATCGAGCGTCTTGTGCACCCTGAAATGACCTGCTAGGGGATGATCATGACACAGACCCAAAATGGTTATACTTAGACATTCAGGCACAATACCTTGCTTTCGTTAAACAGCAATCCTTCCTGGACTGTCAACGTGCCCCTGGAGGGCTAGGAACATCTGTCGAAGCCTGCTTCATTTGGTTGAGAAGGTTGTCCTGTAAAAGTAAGAAGTTATTTTCAGATAAGATGGTATCTGCCACTGGTGGTTCCTTGGGGTCATCAAACATACGAGACAGTGCATCTGGTTTGACATTCTTTGAGCCCGGCCAGTAGGTAATGTGGAACACAAATCGGGAAAAGAACAGGGCCCAATGTGCTTGACGTGGCTTTAGGCGTTTAGCAGTCCTCAGGTACTCAAGATTTTTGTGGTCAGTATAGATCAATATGGAATGCGCTGCTCCCTCCAGGAGGTACCTCCACTCTTCTAAATCTGCCTTTATGGCCAGTAATTCTCGGTCCCCAACATCATAGTTTCTCTCTGCTGGAGACAGCCTGCGGGAGAAAAAGGCTACTTGATGCATCAGATCCTTAGGGCCTTGGCGTTGGGAGATGAGTGCTCCAATAGCGACTTCAGATGCGTCTACTTCTAGTGTATATGGCAGAGAGGGCTCTGGGTTACCAAGAACCGGTGCTGAAGTAAACAGTCTCTTCAAGGTATGAAATGCGGCTTGTGCCTCAGGTGTCCAATGGAAGCGGAGGTTCTGTTTAGTCAGCTGTGTGATAGGGGTTATGATAGCCCCTAATGAACCTCCTGTAAAAGTTGTTGTCGGTAGGTGCAGGCCAGTCTAAGATAGCAGAGATTTTTTCAGAGTCCATCTTGATTAGGGAGTCCATCTTGATTAGGGATGTTCGCCCGTTCAGCGAAGCCAGAACTCTGTGGGCCAAATTCGTATGACGCTCACAATGCAGTGCATTTCTGGCTCATGATTGGCCAAGCATGCACTGTGACCCCGCATGCTTGGCCAATCACAGCGTCGGCAGTGAGGAGAGCTATAATTGGCCACAGGCAGGATGCCTGTGGCCAATTATAGCTCAGGGGGGTTTAGTACACGCCCCACACTATATAAGGCCGCCAGCAAGGCGGCCTTGAGTAGTGTGTTCCGGCGTGCAGGGAGAGAAGGATAGGCAGGGACAGTTTGTTCTTTTCTCAGGCATCTGCAGGAGTTAGTGGGTGTTGTGTTCCTCCAGCGCAGCATACACCTGTATCTACCCTTTATTGCTGTTGTTTTCTAATACAGCCATCTGCAGGAGTTAGTGGATGTTGTGTGCCTCCAGCACAGCACAATATACACCTGTATCTATCCTTTATTGCTGGTGTTCTCTAATACAGCCATCTGCAGGAGTTAGTGTGTGTTGTGTGCCTCCAGCACAGCACAGTATACACCTGTATCTACCCTTTATTGCTGGTGTTCTATAATAAAGGCATCTGCAGGAGTTAGTGGGTGTTGTGTGCCTCCAGCACAGCACAGTATACACCTGTATCTACCCTTTATTGCTGGTGTTCTATAATAAAGGGATCCACAGGAATTACTGGGTGTTGTGTGCCTCCAGCACAGCACAGTATACACCTGTATCTACCCTTTATTGCTGGTGTTCTCTAATACAGCCACCTGCAGGAGTTAGTGGGTGTTGCATGCATCTAGCACAGTATACACCTGTATCTACCCTTTATTGCTGGTGTTCTATAATAAAGGCATCTGCAGGAGTTAGTGTTTGTTGTGTGCCTCCAGCGCAGTATACACCTGTATCTACCCTTTATTGCTGGTGTTCCCTAATACAGCCATCTGCAGGAGTTAGTGGGTGTTGTGTGCCTCCAGCACATCACAGTATACACCTGTATCTACCCTTTATTGCTGTTGCTCTCTAATACAGCCATCTGTAGGAGTTAGTGGGTGTTGTGTGCCTCCAGCACAGCACAGTATACACCTGTATCTACCCTTTATTGCTGTTGTTCTCTAATACAGCCATCTGCAGGAGTTAGTGGGTGTTGTGTGCCTCCAGCACAGTATAAACCTATATCTACTCTTTATTGCTGGTGTTCTATAATAAAGGCATCTGTAGGAGTTAGTGGGTGTTGTGTGCCTCCAGCACAGCACGGTATACACCTGTATCTACCCTTTATTGCTGGTGTTCTCTCATACAGGCATCTGCAGTAGTTACTGGGTTTTGTGTGCCTCCAGCACAGTATATACCTGTATCTACCCTTTATTGCTGCTGTTCTATCATACAGGCATCTGCAGGAGTTAGTGGGTGTTGTGTGCCTCCAGCACAATATATACTATCCAATTGCTGGTTTTCCCATCTCCCTGCAGGCCATTACTATGTCTGGAAGGCCAACAAGGAGAGGCAGACAGTCACGAGCCAATAAAAGAGGGAAAGCAGGCTCTGTGTCTAGAGACAACAGTGCTGGCCGTGGATGCGGTGCATCGTCATCAGCACGTGGCCATGGGACATGCTTGTCCTTATTTTCGGCATCTGGACGTGTTGAGCCGCATCATGCCGAAGACTTGGTAGAGTGGATGACCAAGCCCTCTTCATCCTCCTCATCCTCTCTCACCCAGGCTCAGGGTACTAGCAAAGCAGCTGCCAATGCATTCCTCTTCCCTCGTCTCAATGTCATCATCAGACCCTTCTTCCCTAGACCCACCATGTCCTCCTGAGGAATCCCCCGAACTGTTTGAGCACAGTGTTGGGTACATGCTCCAGGAGGATGCCCAGTGTTTTGAAGGCTCTGATGATGATACCCAGCTAGAGGAAGGCAGTAGCGTGAGCGCAGAGAGAGGGGATGCTCAAGAAGGACAGCAATCTGGCAGTCATGTTCCACCAGCTGCAGCATACTGCCAGGTTTGCTCCAGTGATGAAGAGGGAGGGGATGATGAGGTCACTGACTCCACGTGGGTGCCTGATAGGAGAGAGGAGCAGGAGGAGGATGCACATCTCCAACGAGGCAGGATGCCCTCCGGGGGCCAGCTTAGGGGCAGCACACCGACTGAATCATACCGCAGAGCCCCGCCTGTGCAGGGCGCTGCCTCTGCGCGTTATTCCAAAAGTTCTTTGGTGTGGGCCTTTTTTGAGACGAGTGCATCAGATCGCACCGCTGCTATTTGCAACATATGTCTCAAGCGTATCTCGTGTGGCCAAAACATCAGCCGCTTGGGCACCACATGCTTGACCAGACATATGTTGACCTGCCATGCAGCTCGTTGGCAAGCGTACCTTAAAGACCCACACCAAAGAACAAAGCGGACCTCTCCTTGCTCCTCATCAGCTGGGATCTCCGACCCCACTAGACCTTCAGTCCTCTCTGAAACCTGCACTGAGAGGAATGAAGGTGTAGAATTAGGTGTGTCACAGCCAAGTACTTGCGGGCACTCTGCACTCTTGCAGTACACCCACGTCCGATTGTAGCAGGCAAATTTCCCTTCCCCAGCTGCTGGACCGTCGAAAGAAGTTAACTCCCAGCCATCCACATGCCCAGCGGTTGAATGCTAGCTTGGCTAAATTGCTAGCACTTCAACTGCTACCTTTTCAGTTGGTAGACTCGGCCCCCTTCCGTGAGTTTGTACAATGTGCGGTTCCTCTGTGACAGGTCCCCAAATGACACTTTTTCTCACGGAAGGCGATTCCGGCTCTCTCCCGGCATGTGGAAGGCAATATCCTTGCCTCGCTGGACAGGGTGGTCAGCGGTAAGGTGCATATTACCGCTGACTCATGGTCCAGCAGGCATGGACTGGCACGTTACCTATCTTTCACGGCCCATTGGGTCACTCTTCTGGCAGCTGGGAAGGATGCAGGACAAGGTGCAGTAGTGTTGGAGGTTGTTCCGCCACCACGCCTTCAAAATGCTACTACTGGTGGAGACACACCTCTCTCCTCCACCCCCTCCTCTTCTTCTTCCTCCATGGCCTCTTCCAGTGCTCTGTCCTCGGAACCAGTGGTGCTCCATAGGCATTCAAGGGGCTACACAAGTACGCAGGCAAAAAGATGCCATGCCGTGCTTGCGCTGGTTTGTTTGGGGGATAGGAGCCACACTGGGGCAGATATTTTGTCAGCTCTGCAGGGGCAGGCCGAGAGGTGGTTGATGCCATGCCAGCTTAAGCCAGGAATGGTGGTTTGCGACAATGACACCAACCTCCTCTCCACCCTCCGACAGGGACAACTGACCCATGTGCCCTGTGTGGCTCACGTCCTTAACCTGGTGGTGCAGTGGTTCTTGGGCAGGATGTCCTGAGGCAGGCCAGGAAAGTCTGTGTGCATTTCTGCCAATCATATAATGCCAGTGCTTGGCTGGCTGAGCTCCAAAGGGAGTTGAACCTGCCCAAGAACCGCCTTATATGTGACATGCCCACCAGGTGGAACTCAACGTTGGCCATGCTGCAGCGGCTGCACATGCAGCAGAGGGCCATCAATGAGTACCTGTGCGACTACAGCACCAGGACAGGGTCAGGGGACCTCGGTTCTTTCTCACCACGCCAGTGGGACATGATCAGGGATGCATTCACTGTCCTGTCACCGTTTGAGGAGGCCACAAGGATGGTGAGCAGTGACAGTGCATGCATCAGTGACACTGTACCTCTTGTCCACCTGTTGGAGCATACCCTGCGTGGAATAATGGACAGGGAACTTGAGGCAGAACAGAGGCAGGAAGAGGAGGACTTCCTTGCCTCTCAAGGCCCCCTTTATCCAGCCAGTGTTCCTGCTGTGCCACCCATCACACAGGAAAAGGAGGAGGAGGAGGATTGAGTCATGGAGGTGGAGCCTGGCACACAGCATCAGCAGCAGCAGTCTTTTAGGGATGATTTACAGTCCCAAGAAATCCGTGGACTTATACGTGGCTGGGAGGAGGTGGCTGCAGATCATGTTATCCTTAGTGACCCAAAGGACTCCGGACCGAATGCCTCAGCTAACCTACGCTGCATGGCCTTCCTGATCCTGCAAAGCCTTCGGAAGGATCCTCGTATTCTTTAGATCAAAGAGATGGACCATTACTGGCTGGCCACTCTCCTTGATCCACTGTAAAAGGGTAAGGTTGCGGATCTTATCTTGCTGTCGCAGAGGGAGCAGAGGATGAAACATCTCTGGGATGCCTTGCAGAAAGCCAAGTATTATTCTCCACAATTTTTTTTATTGTGCATTAAAAAAAAAAAAAATTAGACAGCTATCTGCCAATAGACAATATAAACAAGATGTGCTCAAAAACCTATAAATCTCACAACATGGCATGAATATAATAATAATTATACACCATAAATGAAAGTGTCAACACAGTCCAGCACATATATATATATATATATATATATATATATATATATATATATATATATATATATATATATATATATATATATATATATATATATATATATAAAATAATGCAGTGATGCAAATCTTCTATATAGTGTTCCTCCAACACCGTGCTTAAATCTTCAAAAAAGCAAACGTGCTTCACTCGAAGTGACATATAAATGTTCTCACCAGATATCTCCCCCAACTAATACACTCTAGTATGCAGGTTTGCGGTTATTCTAAGCCAGGAGGAAACATGTGGTTGTTCAAAAGAGGAAGGTGTGAGAGGAACGGGGACATGAGCCTACCGGAATACCAGACTGAGTCCCAGAGCTTTAGGCTATGAGCGATTAGAGGGCTGATGGGGGGGGGAATGATTGGGGGGAAGCCACAGCAAAGTGGAGACAGGGACCGGCACGCAGTTAGGAACCCCCAGAAGGACCCAGAGAGGAATTTCAGATATGGCCTGAAGTAGAGTATGCTGGGAGATTTGCTTGCCAATATTTCATTACCTTGGGAACTCCAAGTCTGCCTTGTAAAGGGTGGGCATATAGGATTAAGCTTGAGACCCTGGGGCGCTTATGGGCCCAAATAAAGGAAAGAATTCTATTCTGGAGGAGGCGTAGGTAAAATGCGGTGACGCTAACAGGCAAGATCTGGAAAAAATATAAGATCTTCCGGAGGACAGTCATCTTGACTGCATGAATGCGGCCAACCAGGATAGAGTGGGGAATCTCCAGGATGTCATAAGAGCCGTGATGGAATTCAGTAGAGGGTAAAAGTTTGTGGAAAAAAAGGGAGGAGTAGGAGCGAGTCAGCTTGATACCCAGGTAGTCGATTGAAGAGCCAGCCCAACTATATGGGAAGGTAGATTGGAGGTGTGAACCCAGGGGGTCTGGGAGAGAGATGTTCAGTGCTGTGGTTTTCTGTGGATTGATTTGAAACGGCAACAAGACAGGTCAAAAGAGACTGCAAATTAGGCAAGGAAACAATTGGGTTGGTCAGAGGATTCCGTTGATGTTTGGGTCAGCTCTGAGGGCTATTGCTAAGGGCTCGAGGTCGAGGATAACAAGAGCGGAAGATAGGGGGCACCCCTGCCATGTTCCTCTAAAAATAGGAAACAAGGGTGATAGGCATCCTGCATAACGCATGGTGGTGGATGGGGAAGAAGAAAGGATGGCTAACCATTGGAGGAGGGACTCACAAAAGCCCCATCACTTTAAGACGTATTGTTAGTGGTCCCACAAGAGGGAGTTGAACGCCTTGTATATGTCGAATATACCATTTAATACGAGCGCTTAGGATCTTCCCCAAGAGCTTCATATCCTTATTCAGTAAAGAGATGGGGCAGAAGGCTTGGGGATCACGGGCTTCATCATTGGTTTTCGGGATCATGGAAATGTCCACCCGTAACGAGTCGTGGGAGGGCAGGGCGTCCTGCTTCATACTGTTGAAGTAGGCCTTCAAGTGTGGGTGCATTTTTTTTCAGAACAAACAATTTTGTAATCAATACTAGGGGATGCATTTGAGAAAAAAGATTAAAAATGGAAAATTTAATTTTGCTGTACAAATTCTGAAACAAAGATGTAACTATCACATGTTAAATCGAAAGGGAAATTTAAAATGTGTTAATTTTTCTACTTATCTATGCCCTGCCTTAGGATACACTAAATGTACTGTATATGTGATATATGCATCTTTATGAGGTAACCATATGGGACTGTGCACAGCAGCAGGTCAAATTCACCTGTAAATTAATTTTGATTTCAAATTCAAGCTGAACATACATAAAAGTATTCTGCATTTGCCTATCAACTCAAGTCTTAAAAGTCCTAAATCTTTTTCTTCTTCTTCTTTTTTTTTTTTTTTTGCATAATAGTACAGATCTCTGTTGATATTACTGATAAGGTAAATGATGGCGAAAAGCAAGTGAGTTCTTCAATCATTTTATTATTCATGCTTATTCTGTAAAGAAGAACAATATTCTAGCAGCATCTCTGATAATTATCATTATTATAGACTTCCAAGGCTGCTCCATGGGTAGTTTTATGACTCATGCATACATGATTTTAATTTTTACTGGCCTTCTCTGAAATCTGTTATGTATTTGCTTTTTCTTTTTTTTACTGAAATATATTGTAAATTCTGCTAATATAAATGTGCTGAATTGTATTTGATTTCAGCATCTGTGCAAACTACAGAACAGCCACACTCAGGCTGGGTGAGACAATCAGGTGTCCTGTTCTCAAATGTGTGGTTGGTCTGCCTATCAGGTCTATCAGATAGCAAAAGAGCAGGATGGGAAACTTTTCCTGGATTTCTAACGCCGTGTACACACGAGCGGAATTTCTGACAGAAAAAGTCAGACAGGAACTTTTCATTGTATATTCCAATCTTGTGTATGCCCCATCAGACTTTTTACGTCGAAAATTCTGATGGACCTAGAAAGAGAACATGTTCTAAATTTTTCAGACGGAACCAATTCCTACCAGGAAAAACGCTTGTCTGTATGCTTTTCCCAAGTACCAAAAACGACACATGCTCTGAAGCAAGTACGAGACGGAAGCTATTTCTAGTCACGTCGTACGTGTTGTATGTCTCTGTGTTCTTGACGGTCAGACTTTGGTGTGACCGTGTGTATGAAAGACAACTTGAGCGGAATTCCATCGGAATTCCAACGGAGAACATGGTGTACATGGCATAACAGTATATGTGTTTTTTGTTCTATAAAGTTTGTTCATTTCAAAGTTGATTGTTAAAAGCAAACAAGATCTTCCAGCTCAGAACCACAAAAACATGTGATCTCAACGGTTGTAAAGCTGTTAAGCTCAGACCTCACCCCACAAAAACCCATTATACAACACTGGGAATCAGATTTGAAGTCTACCTTGACCGCGCAACAATGGTCATTGATTTATGAACACATACACAAGCGTTCTATCAACGTATCGGCACAAGAAAATCGATATAAAATTTACTCCAGGTGGTACCGCACCCCTGACAAAATTCACAAATTCTTCCCAGATGTCCCCACATCCTGTTGGCGTTGTAATGCTCCAGTTGGCAATTTCCTACACATATGGTGGGACTGCCCCATGCTGCAGCCCTTCTGGAAAGGGATTCATGACACAATAATTAACATTACTACATATCATCCTGATTTCTCCCCGGCACAATATTTGTTACACCATACACCGCTTTCACATAAAATTTATAAATCTTCGATAGTCCCACACCTGATTAATGCAGCCACCCAATGCATTCCACGTCATTGGATATCTCCAAACCCCCCATCTATTGAGGAATGGCTCCAACAGATGGATAAAATAGAGGAAATGGAAAGATTAATTCACCAAGCATATGACAGAAATGAACAATTTTCTCATAAATGGGCGTGCTGGATACATTTCCGCGCCTCTACATCCCGTAACACCGCGATTACTCATACTTGACATGGTTTATCAATGGTCTAGACACCGTCTGCACTACCTTTCCTGGGATATTAGTTGAGAATCCTGTCTTGGCACCCCTACTCCGCTTCCTCCCCGGGGAGATCATAGCCGACTACATTCCTCCCTACGCATTTCGCCATACGTTACCTTACAATTTACATTCCCCCTCCTACCCCTTTTATGAGGCCTCACCCCCCTCCTCCCTGCTACACCTAAGGGAATTCTAGTGCCGACCCCCCCTTCCCCTTACTTTGACTTTACATGAGTATAACTATTTTACTTATAACATATGTAATGTGATTTCATTATTGGCCCCTAGCGGATCTCCTCCCATATCGCACCTAGAAGTTTTCAGTTCTCAACCATCCACAGTGTGATCCCATTTGGGGTGGATGGCAGCACAGGTGATCCGTTAGGACCCACTACTATTATCTGACCCTTGTTCAGATATCGTTGTGTACTTTAATTGTTCCAAATATTGGATTATCTATTTTTACTGTTCCTTCTCAGTATGTACACAATTCCTTTATTAATTTTTGATTCGTCAATTGATGTAACTTGAGCTCTATGTTTTATTTTTATTTTTATTATGATGTTTCTCCTTGTCATTGTTATCCTGTACTAAACGTACATACCTTGATTGTATTGTGTAACTCTCAATAAACTTTCTTTGGAGAAAAAAATAAAAATAAAAAAAAAAAGCAAACAAGATCTTAAACTTCTTCTGAATGACAGTTAAATGTACTGAGAATTTCTGTACAAATTTTCCTAAAAATGTTTGAACAAATTTTCAATTTCAAATTTTACTACTGTAAACCCAGCTTGCATGGCAAGCTGACATGTACTCACTTTTGTTGTCAGCGGTTTAGACATTAATGGCTGTGTTGAGTTATTTTGAGGGGACAGAAATTGTACACTGTTATACAAGCTGTACACTCACTACTTTACATTGTAGCAAAGTGTCATTTCTTCAGTGTTGTCACATGAAAAGATATAGTAAAATATTCACAAAAATGTAAGGGGTGTACCCACTTGTGAGATACTGTGTGGGTGTGTGTGTGTGTAAATATATATATATATATATATATATATATATATATATATACAGTATATATAAATGATATTATTATATATTTTTTTATTTTAGCATAGAAGTCTTGATGAATTGTAGTATGTTCCCCTTGGATCATGAACAGCGAGTTTAGCTAAACACTTTTACTGCAAATCATCCCGTAAAAACAGTTTGTTGTCAACTATGTATGAGTGTATTGTTATGTACATTATTATATATGATGTTGTCATTTTTGCATTTTGTATTTTTACATTTTATGGATTTTTGATTTATTTGGAAGCAGCAAATTATAGAAAAAACATCTAGCACATTTATCCCAAACACTCATCGCGGTATTGTGCCTGTTTGGGATGCAGCTGTAAAATAATTATAGGCCACAGTGTCTGGAGATTTGTATAGCTCCCCATCTGCAGTTAATGCAATATAGGACAATGGTACCAAACAATCCACCTAGTTTGAACACACAACAATAGAAAACAGCCTTTTATTATGTCATGAGGACAGCACAGAAATTATGCTGCCTACTTAGTAATTAAAGCATGAAGCGAGCATGTAGTAAAAACACATCAATATGTACACTGACAGTTAAATACATTTCAATATGAACAATTTCCTTTGTGCAGTTTGACAAGTGTGGGTGATTAATGTGAGCATGTTTGTTATTTGCAAGTCATATTTTATTGTGCTTTTGCTATCTAAAGGTTATTCTGCTCTAGACAGAAAATGCGTCCACTTTATCAACTTTATATTTTTGCACTTAGAAAGTAATAACTACAATGACAAATAAGAAATTATACTAGGATGTCAACATTTTCCTAATGCGCATCTGTCTTTTGTTGCTCACTTGCAGATAAATCCGTAGCTGAGATACATAGATGGGATTTGTTTTACCTGTTAAAGACAATGTATTTCCATCTATCCAATCCTGAACTTTAAGCCAGCTATAGACAGTTCAAATCTTGGATGGTTCAGCAAGCATCAGCCGAGATTTGACCCATATTTGGGCAGGATGAATGTACCCAAGTTGACCGACGTCACATGGGACGAAATGTGTAGGGAAGTGCACTTTCTGACATCACCGCATGTTCCTAGAAAGGCCAGCTGGCAAGATTTAAAAAAAGATACACAGTGTTTGTTGATCTAAGTGCAATCTTATACTTTTTAAACACCTCCCACCCAGCCACTGCACATATATGGCCGGGTAGGCGCTGCCTCCTTCTGAGTGGACTTTCAGAAATGTCCTTCAGAAGGAGAGGGATCACGCAGCTGCACAATGTGCTCATGTCATCTGGACATGGTGCATCTAAGATCGGCAGGAGGGCTCTGTGACTGACTCTCCTGATCACATGATGGCTCTGTCCAATCACAGCCATCGTGACGTAAATAGAGAGCTGGTTGGTAGGCGATCAGCTCTCTTCTCCTCACACGGAAGTTGTCAGTGAGAAGAGGGAGAGTGGATTGCTGCAGCCAGCCGGTGATCAGTGAGTATGAGCTTTTATTTACAGCTTTTTACACTCTGATCACCAGCCCAGTGTCCTCACACAGTGTTCTCACACAATGTCCCCAAAATAGTGTCCCCACAACAGTGTCACCACACACATGTCCCCACATATCCCCACACTGTAAAAACACCTGTCCCCCCACTCACTACCTTTGTAGCAAAGTGTAATTTCTTCAGTGTTGTCACATGAAAAGATATAATAAAATATTTACAAAAATGTGAGGGGTGTACTCACTTTTGTGAGATACTGTAATTGGAAATATGATTTTTACAGCACAAAGACTCATTGAAAAAACTATTTGCATTAAAGTGTAATATTAAAGTAATATAGCCTAGAGCCACTACAGCCAAATTCCAAGTAGTGCAAGTACTGGGTGCAGTATCCTTCTGTGTCTCAGCATAGATGTTGATGTTCTAGCATATTCTTTCTGTGGCAGTTCATTACTTCAGAGAAAAAGTCAGCTGTATGATCAGGGGTCAAGTCCTGGAAAAAAAAGTGTGGGAACTCACCCCCACCTCAAAAATAAAAAAGTTTATTCCAATGCGTTCTTGCAGGCCTCCCCCCACAGCACTGTCCTTTTCTGCCCCCTTCACCCCCCTCCCAGTAATGTCCTTTTCTGCCCCCTTCACCTCCCCCAGTAATGTCCACCTCTGTCCCTTTCACCCTCCCCAATAATGTTCACCTCTGTCCCCTTCACTCCCCTCTCCAGTAACATCATCTGCCCCTTCACCTCCCCCCCACAGTAATGTCCTCCTCCGCCCCCTTCACACCCTGAGGCGAGGCGGCACCACCGAGACACTCACATCAGTGTACTGCTATTGTCCTCCTGCTTTCTGCTGTGGCGAGGCGCCAAGGCTGCCGCGACCATGTGCTACTGCCTTCCAATCAAAAATGGCGCCAGATGGCGCCATTACACCACTGTGCCCGCCCAGCCAAAAATGGGTGATTATGTATGAGCTTTGCAGGCAAAGCTCCTCTTCCTCCCACAGTAACGTCCTCCTTTGCCCCCTTCACCCCCCCTCACAGTAATGTCCTCCTCTGCCCCCTTCACTTCCCCAGTAATGTCCTCCTCTGTCCCCCTCACATCAGCATCCTCCTCTCTGCTGTGGCGAGGAGGCGCCACCAAGACACTCACATCAGTGTACTGCTATTGTCCTCCTGCTCTCTGCTGTTAGCGAGGCTGCCGCGACCATGTGCTACTGCCTTCCGATCAAAAATGGCACCAGATGGTGCCATTACACCACTGTGCCCGCCCAGCCAAAAATGGATGATTATGTATGAGCTTTGCAGGCTTCAAAACAGCGCATGAGGGGTTGCGCTGTTGGCCCTGCAGGACGCAGCTGCTAATGGGAATGGCATTTCTGCTTTGGAAAAAGTACAGCAATACCGTTACCATGCATTCCTGCAGGACTCAAGCCCTGTGTGTCACCTTAAGAAAGGGGTCCACCATGGCCCTGAAACATTGGTGTCTTAAGGTTTACTCTGCATTTTTGTATATTGCTCTTGCAAAATAATCTCATTAAAATCCTGAGGTTGATGTCTGTCAAGACAAATATGAAAAGTTTTATAAGATTTGGGCTATTTGGATCCATTTTGAATCCACTTTATTAACCTACTAATCTGATTATTTTGCACGTTTGCTGTAGATAAATAGTTGTAGGAGCTTTTGCTCTCCAATTTGCTACTAAGTGTCTTTTTCTGCATTTTATTTTCAAAATGCTTGATCTCAGACCATACCGCCCCTCCTTCATCTATAGTCAGATCTTTTTGTTTGGTTCTGTTAACCTATTGCTTTAGCACACTCTTTGTTAAAGTGTTATTAAACCCAAACCCAGAAATTTAATTATTGCAGCTTATAATTAGGGATGAGCTTCTTGTTCGAGTCAAACATACGTCCGACTCGAACATCGGCTGTTCGCCCGTTCAGCGAAGTCCGAACGTTTTGGTCCATTCACGCCAAATTCATGTGGCGCTCACGGCCCACAATGCACTGCAATGGCGCAGTGCATTGCTGGCTCATGATTGGCCAAGCATGCACTGTGACCCCGCATGCTTGGCCAATCGCAGCGCCAGCAGCGAGGAGAGCCATGATTGGCCACAGGCAGGATGCCTGTGGCCAATCATAGCTCAGGCTGTGTAGTGCACGCCCCACACTATATAAGGCCGCCAGCGTGGCGGCCTTGTGTAGTGTGTTGGCGTCTGAAGCCTTCAACACAGTACACACCGATCGTTTTCGGCCGATTTTCGATCTTGCTGTTGTGTAGTGGTTGTTGTCTGCGTGCCCTGACTGCAGTATACACCGCTATATTCACCTCACCTATATAGCTAGTGATCTATCTTTTATAATAGAGCTTGCAGTCAGTAGTGTTAGGCGCTTGTGCATGCTGTCTGCGTGCTCTGTACCCAGTACATACCGCTATATCCACCTACATAGCTCTTCTCTATTTGAGCCCACTTGCCATCTGCAGGAGTTATTGGAAGTTGTGTGTGCCTCCAGCACAGCACAGTATACATCTGTATATACCCCTTTATCTCTGGTGTTCTATAATAAAGGCATCTGCAGGAGTTAGTGGGTGTTCTGTGTACCTTCAACACAGTACACACCGATCGTTTTCGGACGATTTTCGATCTTGCTGTTGTGTAGTGGTTGTTGTCTGCGTGCCCTGACCCCAGTATACACCGCTATATTCACCTCACCTATATAGCTAGTAATCTATCTTTTATAATAGAGCTTGCAGTCAGTAGTGTTAGGAGCTTGTGCGTGCTTTCTGCATGCTCTGTACCCAGTACATACCGCTATATCCACCTACATATCTCTTCTCTATTTGAGCCCACTTGCCATCTGCAGGAGTTATTGGAAGTTGTGTGTGCCTCCAGCACAGAACAGTATACATCTGTATATACCCCTTTATCTCTGGTGTTCTATAATAAAGGCATCTGCAGGAGTTAGTGGGTGTTGTGTGCCTCTAGCACAATATACACTACCCAACTTCTTTTTTACCCAACTCCCTTCAGGCCATTACCATGTCTGGAAGGCCAGCAAGGAGAGGCAGACAGGCGCGAGCCGATAAAATAGGGCAAGCAGGCTCTGTGTCTAGAGACAACAGTGCTGGTCGTGGACGCGGTGCATTGTCATCAGCACGTGGCCATGGGACACGCTTGTCCTTCTTTTCGGCAGCTGGACATGTTGAGCCGCAACATGCCAACGACTTGGTAGAGTGGATGACAAAGCCCTCTTCATCCTCCTCATCCTCTCTCACCCAGTCTCAGGGTACTAGCAAAGCAGCTGCCAACGCATCGTCTTCCCTCCTCTCAATGTCATCATCAGTGACTCCTTCCCTAGACCCACCACGTCCTCCTGAGGAGTCTCCTGAACTCTTTGAGCACAGTGTTGGGTACATGCTCCAGGAGGATGCCCAGTGTTTTGTAGCCTCTGATGATGACACTCAGCTAGAGGAAGGCAGTAGCGTGAATGCAGAGAGAGGGGATGCTTAAGAAGGACAGCAATCTGGCAGTCATGTTCCACAAGCTGCAGCATACTGCCAGGTTTGCTACAGCGATGAAGAGGGAGGGGATGATGATAGCACTGACTCCACGTGGGTGCCTGGTAGGAGAGAGGAGGAGGAGGAGGCACATGTCCAACGAGGCAGGATGCCCTCCGGGGGCCAGCTTAGGGGCAGCACACTGACTGAATCACACCGCAGAGCTCCGCCTGTGCAGGGCGCTGCCTCTGCACGTTATTCTAAAAGTTCTTTGGTGTGGGCCTTTTTTGAGACGAGTGCATCAGATCGCACCGCTGCTATTTGAAATATATGTCTCAAGCGTATCTCGCGTGGCCAAAACATCAGCCGCTTGGGCACCACATGCTTGACCAGACATATGTTGACCTGCCATGCAGCTCGCTGGCAAGCGTACCTCAAAGACCCACACCAAAGAACAAAGCGGCCCTCTCCTTGCTCCTCATCAGCTGGTATCTCCAACCCCACTAGACCTTCAGTCCTCTCTGAAACCTGCTCTGAGAGGAATGAAGGTGTAGAATTAGGTGTGTCACAGCCAAGTTTTTCCGGGCACTCTGCTAGCAGTACACCCACGTCCGATTATAGCAGGCAAATGTCCCTGCCCCAGCTGCTGGACCGGCGAAGAAAGTTCACTCCCAGCCATCCACATGCCCAGTGGTTGAATGCTAGCTTGGCTAAATTGCTAGCACTTCAACTGCTGCCTTTTCAGTTGGTAGACTCTGCCCCCTTCCGTGAGTTTGTAAAATGTGCGGTTCCTCAGTGGCAGGTCCCCAAACGTCACTTTTTCTCATGGAAGGCAATTCCGGCTCTCTACCGGCATGTGGAAGGCAATGTCCTTGCCTCGCTGGACAGGGCGGTCAGCGGTAAGGTGCATATTACCGCTGACTCATGGTCCAGGAGGCATGGACAGGGACGTTACCTGTCTTTCACGGCCCATTGGGTCACTCTTCTAGCAGCTGGGAAGGATGCAGGACAAGGTGCAGTAGTGTTGGAGGTTGTTCCGCCACCACGCCTCCAAAATGCTACTATTGGTTGTGACACACCTCTCTCCTCCACCCCCTCCTCTTCTTCTTCCTCCATGGCCTCTTCCAGTGCTCTGTCCTCAGAACCAGCGGTGCTCCGTAGGCGTTCCAGGGGCTACGCAAGTACGCAGGCAAAACGATGCCATGCCGTGCTTGTGCTGGTTTGTTTGGGGGACAGGAGCCACACTGGGGCGGATGTTTTGTCATCTCTGCAGGGGCAGGCCAAGAGGTGGTTGACGCCACGCCAGCTTAAGCCAGGAATGGTGGTTTGCGACAATGGCACCAACCTCCTCTCCGCCCTCCGACACGGACAACTGACCCATGTGCCCTGTGCAGCTCACGTCCTTAACCTGGTGGTGCAGCGGTTCTTGGGCAGGTACCCCGGCTTACAGGATGTCCTGAAGCAGGCCAGGAAAGTCTGTGTGCATTTCCGCCGATCATTTAATGCCTGTGCTCGGCTGGCTGAGCTCCGAAAGGAGTTGAACCTGCCCAAGAACCGCCTTATATGTGACATGCCGACCAGGTGGAACTCAACGTTGGCCATGCTGCAGCGGCTGCACACGCAGCAGAGGGCCATCAATGAGTACCTGTGCGACAGGGTCAGGGGAGCTCGGTTTTTTCTCACCACGCCAGTGGGGCATGATCAGGGATGCATGCACTGTCCTGTCACCATTTGAGGAGGCCACAAGGATGGTGAGCAGTGACAGTGCATGCATCAGTGACACTGTACCTTTTGTCCACCTCTTGGAGCATACGCTGCGTGGAATAATGGACAGGGAACTTGAGGCAGAACAGAGGCAGGAAGAGGAGGACTTCCTTGCCTCTCAAGGCCCCCTTTATCCAGACAGTGTCCCTGCTGTACCACGCATCACACAGGAAGAGGATGAGGAGGAGGAAGAGGAGGAGGAGGATGAGGAGGAGGAAGAGGAGGAGGAGGATGATTGTGTCAGCATGGAGGTGGAGGCTGGCACTCAGCATCAGCAGCAGCAGCAGTCTTGTAGGGATGATTTACAGTCCCAAGAAACACGTGGACTTGTACATGGCTGGGAGGAGGTAGCTGTGGATCATGTTGTCCTTAGTGACCCAGAGGACTCCGGACCGAATGCCTCAGCTAACCTACGCTGCATGGCCTCCCTGATCCTGCAAAGCCTGCGGAAGGATCCTCGTATTCTTCGGATCAAGGAGAGGGACCATTACTGCCTGTCCACTCTCCTTGATCCACGGTACAAGGGTAAGGTTGCTGACCTTATCTTGCCATCGCAGAGGGAGCAGAGGATGAGACATCTCCGGGAGGCCTTGCAGAAAGGTCTGTGCAACGCGTTCCCAGAGACTGGGAGGTTACAAACTCCTGGTCCTGGACAACGTGTTGCTGAGGCATCGGTCAGAAGGAGCAGTGGAGAAGGTGGCCGTCTGACTGATGCTTTCAGACAATTTTTTAGTCCGCAGCCCCAAGGTATGATCGGTTCCAGCAACTATCACCAGCGTCTGATTTACATGGTGCAGGAATACCTAGGGGCAAGGTCAGACTTGGACACCTTTCCCACCGAAAATCCTCTGGCTTACTGGGTCTTGAGGATGGATCACTGGCCAGAGCTTGCACAGTATGCAATTGAGCTACTGGCCTGTCCTGCATCCAGCATTCTTTCGGAACGCACCTTCAGTGCTGCTGGTGGCTTTGTTACCGATCACAGGGTCTGGCTGTCTACCGAATCAGTTGATCGTCTGACCTTCATCAAGATGAATCAGTCTTGGATCACCCACAGCTACCAAGTACCTGAAGCTGATGTAACCGAATAATTTGTTTTTGAAATATCACATCCCTTCAAGACTGCCTATGCTGAGTGACTGTCCTGTTATGTTGATTGTCTATCCTCTTCCTCCTCCGATGATATGTTGGAAGAACATTTCTGTTTCTGGGTGATGCCATCAGCCCAATTTTTCTGCCCCTGTTTAACAGGGGCATTTAAGTACAATTTTTGATGCAATGCTTTGCAGCAGGGCTAATTCCTGCAATCAAACAAGAGTATATGGGAGAGGTTGCAGTGTCGTGGCACCAGCACCAGTGCCTAAGGCCCAATTTTTCTGCCCCTGTTTAACAGGGGCGTTCAAGTACAATTTTTGATGCAATGCTTTGCAGCAGGGCTAATTCCTGCAATCAAACAAGAGTATACGGGAGAGGTTGCAGTGTCGTGGCACCAGCACCAGTGCCTAAGGCCCAATTTTTCTGCCCCTGTTTAACAGGGACATGTAATTACAATTCTTGATATAATATTTCACAGGAGGGCCCGTTCCTGTGCCCACCCAGAATAACTGTGAGGACTTATAGTGTTGTGGCACCAGCACCACAACCACCAAAGGTCAATTTTTCTACCACTGTTCAACAATGGCATGTAATTACAATTCTTGATATAATCGTTCACAGCAGGGCGCTCCAGCGCCCACCAAGAGTCACTTTGAGGGCTTACAATGTTGTGGCAAAACCAACACCTTGTTCTGCCATTTCTGCAGAGCATATAGGGCAGGCCCCTACTTTCAAACATCCAACTTACAAACATCTCCTACTTGCAAACGGAAGGAGACAACAGCAAGTGAGATGAAAAAAGATGGACGACAAAACAAATTATACAGGGGTGATAACCCTTCCCTATGTTTTCCAAAAACCTTAAAAAAAATGTTTTTGACTGGAGCTACACTTTAAAAATGTACCAGTTGAAAATTACAAACAGATTCAACTTAACACAACAAACCTACACAGTCCCTGTCTTGTTTGCACCGCCTGTATACTGTTGTTCTGAGTATATAGGGCCTGGGGGCCACACGCATTTCCTTTTTTTAATATGGGTACGGGGTTCCCCTTAATATGCGTACAAGACCCAAAGGGGCTGGTAATGGGCAGGGAGGGCTACCCATGCCATTTTTCTCAATGATTTTCAACCATATTGCAGGAACCAGATATAACATTAAAACCGCAGGCAACTTTAACCACTTAATAACCGCCCTATAGCCGAATGACGGCTACAGGGCGGTTTCTTAACTCTGGGAGGCCGTCATATGACGTCCTCCCAGAATTCCGCTCTCGCGCGCCCCCTGGGGCGCGCACTCGAGAGCATCCGTGACCGCCGGGTCCTGTGGATCACGGAAAACGGCCGCTCATGTCGGCCGTTTACCACGTGATCGCTCCCCTTCAAATGACGGAGTGATCACTTGTAAACAAACCGGCGTCATGTTATGACGCCGGTTCCTCCCTCCCCCTCTCTGTACCGATCGGAACAGCGGAGGGGGAAGAGATCGGTGTCAGCAGCGATGTGGGCTGTATCTGCAGTGCCCACATCGCTGCTCACCAAAAATTAACCCCTCAATTCCCTGCAAATACTCTGCAATACCCTGCCATTACTCTGCATTACTCTGCAATACCCTGCATTACTCTGCAATACCCTGCATTACTCTGCAATACTCTGCAATACCCTGCAATACTCTGCATAAATACTCTGCAATACTCTGCAATACTCTGTAATACCCTGCAATACTCTGCATTACTCTGCAATACCCTGCAATACCCTGCAATACTCTGCAATACTCTGCAATACCCTGCAATACTCTGCATTACTCTGCAATACCCTGCAATACCCTGCAATACTCTGCAATACTCTGCATTACACTGCATTACTCTGCAATACTCTGCAATACCCTGGAATACTCTGCAACACTATGCAACACTCTGCAATACCCTTCAATGCTCTGCAACACCCGCCAATACTCTGCAACACTCTGCAATGCTCTGCAACACTCTGCATTACTCTGCAATACCCTGCAATACCCTGCAATACTCTGCAATACTCTGCAATACTCTGCATTACACTGCATTACTCTGCAATACTCTGCAATACCCTGCAATACTCTGCAATACCCTGCAATACCCTGCAATACTCAGCAAAACTCTGCAACACTCTGCAATACCCTGCAACGCTCTGCAACACCCGCCAATACTCTGCAACACTCTGCAATGCTCTGCAACACTCTGCAATGCTCTGCAACACCCACCAATACCCTGCAACACTCTGCAATGCTCTGCAACACCTGCCAATACCGTGCAACACTCTGCAATGCTCTGCAACACCCTCCAATATCCTGCAATGCTCTGCAACGCAATACTCTGCAATGCCATACTCTGAGATACCCAGCCATACTCTGAGATACCCAGCCATACCCAGCCATAGTTGGTGATACCCTGCAATACCCAGCCATAGACACCCCCCCCCTCCCGCCGCCCTCCGGTGCTTCTACCGACTCGCTAATACGATCAAATCCAGAATCTTTTTTTTTCAGGCTTCCCAGCTTAGAGATGAGATGCGGGGTCTTATTGACCCCATATCTCACTGTAAAGAGGACCTGTCATACCATATTCCTATTACAAGGGATGTTTACATTCATTGTAATAGGAATAAAAGTGATCAAAAAATTTCTTTTTGGGGAAAAAAATGTCAAACTAAAATAAATAAAGTAAAATGAACAATAAATTATTATTATTTTTTTAAAGCGCCCCTGTCCCCATGTGCTCGCATGCAGAAGCGAACGCATACGTAAGTCCCGCCCACATATGAAAACGGTGTTCAAACCACACATGTGAGGTATCGCTGCGAACGTTAGAGCGAGAGCAATAATTCTAGCTCTAGACCTCCTCTGTAACTCAAAACATATAACCAGTAAAAAATAATTAAATCGTCGTCTATGGGGATTTTTAAGTAGCAACGTTTGGCGCCATTCCGCGAGCCTGTGCAATTTTGAAGAGTGACATGTTAGGTATCAATTTACTCGGTATAACTTCATCTTTCACATTATGCAAAAATTGGGCTAACTTTACTGTGGTTTTTTTTTAAGCACAAAACTGTTTTTTTTCCCCCAAAAAAAAGCATTCGAAAAATTGTTGTGCAAATACCGTGCGAGATAAAAAGTTGCAACGACCACCATTGTATTCTCCAGGGTGTTTGCTAAAAAAACATATATAATGTTTTGGGATTCAATGTAATTTTCTAGCAAATAAATTATGATTTTTACATGTAGGAGAGAAATGTCAGAATAGTCCTGGGTGCTCCAGAACGCCTGATGGCGCTCCATGCATGTTGGGCCTCTGTATGTGGCCACACTGTGTAAAAGTCTCACACATGTGGTATCACCGTACTCGGTAATAATAGCAGAATGTGTTTTGGGGTGTAATTTGTGGTATGCATATGCTGTGTGAGAAATAAACTGATAATATGACAATTTTGTGAAAAAAAAAAAAACAAGTAAAAAAAATCTTGATTTTGCAAAGAATTGTGGGAAAAAATGACAACTTCAAAAAACTCATCATACCTCTTACTAAATACCTTGGAATGTCTTCTTTCCAAAAAGGGGTCATTTGGGGGATATTTGTACTTTTCTGGCATGTTAGGGTCTCAAGAATTTAAATAGGCCGTCAGTACTTCAGGTGTGATCAATTTTCAGATATTGGCACCATAGCTTGTGGACTCTATAACTTTCACAAAGACCAAATAATATCCACCAATTTGTACTTATTTTTACCAAAGATATGTAGTGGTATAAATTTTGGCCAAAATTTATGAAGAAAAAATTACTAATCTGCTAAATTTTATAACAGAAACGAAGAAAAATTCATTTTTTTACAGAATTTTCTGTATTTTTTCTTTTATAGCACAAAAAATAAAAAACCCAGCGTTGATTAAATACCACCAAAAGAAAGCTCCATTTGTGTCAAAAAAAGGACAAAAATTTCATATAGGTCCAGTGTTGCATGACTGAGTAATTGTCATTCAAAATGTGAGAGCACCGAAAGCTGAAAATTGGTCTGGTTATTAAGGGTGTTTAAGTGCCCAGTGGTCAAGTGGTTAAATGACGTTATTTCCGTTAAATGTCATTTTGTGCAGGGACTGTTCTAAACACAGGAAACACGTGGCACTTCACAGGCATACTACAGAAACCCCCCAGGCACCATATTTAAAGGAATATTTCACTTTTTTTTCCCACTTTAATCGTCATTAAAATCAGTGCTCCCGCCAAAACGGCCGTTTTTAAAACTTTTTTTTGCATTGACCCATGTCCCCTGGGGCAGGAGCCAGGTCCCCAAACCCTTTTTAGGACAGTATCTTGCATATTAGCCGTTAAAATTAGCACTTTTAATTTCGAACGTTCGAGTCCCATAGACTTCAATGGGGTTCTAACGTTCGTACGAATTTGGGGTCCGTTCGAAAGTTCTGGTGCGAACCGAACCGGGGGGTGTTCGGCTCATCCCTACTTATAATATATAGAAGTGGTGGCTGTGTCAGTTTTGTTTTCTGGGGCTTTTCCTCCTTTGCTTTCACCTGGTGATCTGGCCAGTAACATACCCCCTGTATTAGAATGCCCCCACCCTGACTGAATGATACATTCTGCTGGAGAGCATGTTGTTTTGAAATACAACTGACTTACTGGCCAGATCACCAGATGAAAATGAAAGAAAGCCTAATAAAGAAATTGAACAGCCATCACATCTAAGAATTGGTAACCTGCAATATAATAAATGTTTGCTTTTGGGTTTAATATCACTTATGGGGAGGAGGAAGTTTGCAAAACATTATACATGCAAGTTGCTGACAGCGACTCCTGTGATTTTGAGATATTTTCACACAATATTTGCACACGTTGCCTCTTTTGATAACAACTTTCTCATCTCCACAGGCTTTGACAACTTTTCCTTAGCTTACCTGAGCCCTGGAACTCGACCTGGTGGGGACACGCTGTCTCTCTGGCCGGGGGTTCTCGGCTCTTGATTGGATAGATTGATAGCAGCACAACCATTGGCACCCGCTGCTGTCAATCAAATCCAATGACGTCATACATGCGGTGGCTATGGATGCCGAATGCTCGACTTGGGAGTGCGTCCACTAGGTAACCCCCTCGGGAGAGCGCTTCACCTAGGGGGGCCACAGAAGACGAGGTTTGGGGCCACTCTGTGCAAAATGAGCTGCACAGTGGAGGTAAATAGGATTTGGTGGTTATTTAAAAAAAAGAAAAAACAAACCCTTACAGTCACTTTCATGTACACATATAGGAAATGTATGCTGATTGATTTTCGCTGGATTTCTTTCTTCTGCAACTACCTCCATAACATGAATGTATGCTTGTATTTCTGTATACCTTAAAATGCAGTAGTCCCATGTCTTTCTGCTCCTTCGTCGTTCCAGTTTTCAGCATGATAACTTCTGACAAGTTCTCCAACACAGGAGATAAAAGCAGCTGAAAATATGTGTCAGGGAGGTTGCTATAAATAGATAAGCAGGGAGCTGATCTATTCACAGCACAGCTCTGCATGTTTCTTTCTTCCTCTGCCTATGTGAAGGGGGGGGGGGTGTGCCTTTTCTCTAATTATCTGTCACACAGTGTATGCCCCGACTCCACACCCACTCCTGGAAGAGGAAGTAATAATTCTAACATGATGTTCACTTTCTAAAGAATATAGAAAGCTGGAGACAGCAGATATACATGTAAAACTTATGTAGGGAGATTTGTTTCACCTCTGTGTATCATCTGAGGCTATTCACTTCACTGGGTATAGGAGAGAGTTTACATCTACTTTAATTCTTCATCATGGAATGCAAATGTTGGGGTACATTTCTGACATTCAGAACTCAGAAGTTAGAACTGAAGAAGCAAACTGTAAAATGTCTTAAACATTACAGAACAAGTTTAGCTGAATGTGACTAACTGCTACCCACTCCAATTTAAAGTATGTTTAACCTTAACCACTTCCCACCCGGCCAATGCATATATACGGCCGGGTGGGAGCCGTCTACTCCTGATAGGCCGTTCAGGAACGTCCTTCAGAAGTAGCGGGATCGCGCGCGCGCGTGCCCGCGCAGCGGCACGATCCCGATGTGCTCGTGTCACCCGGACACGGCACATCTCAGATCGGCAGGAGGGCTCTGTGATTGGCCCTCCTGATCACATGACGGCCGTGTCCAATCACGGCCGTCATGTGATGTAAACAAACAGCCGGTTGCTAGGCTATCGGCTCTCCTCTCCTCACACGGAAGTCATCGCTGAGGAGAGGAGAGCAGATCTCTGCAGCCGGCTGATGATCAGTGAGTATGAGCTGTTTTTTACAGCTTTTTACTCACTGATCATCAGTCTAGTGTCAACACACAACACACCACACAGTACAAACACAGTCCCCACATATGTCCCCAAAACACACATGTCCCCAAAACATACATGTCCCCAAATAATAAAAACACATGTCCCCAATAATAAAAACATGTCCCCCACATATGTCCCACTAAAATCACATGTCCCAATGATTATCTGCACACATATGTACGTGATCACCTTCACACATATGTACATGATCATTTGCGTACATATGTCCGTGATCACACAAACCAATTATTATACACTTAACGGAATTTTTTTTACCAAAAACATTTAGCAGAATACATTTTGGCTTAAATTTATGACAAAATTTGATTTTATTGGATTTCTTTTCAAATAGAAAAAAGAAAATATTGTTTTTTTTCCAAATTTCCGCTTTTTTTGCGCTTATATCGCAAAAAATAAAAAACGGAGTCGTGAATAAATACCACCAAAATAAAGCTCTATTTATGCGAACAAAATGATAACCATTTCATTTGGGTACAGTGTAGCATGACCGCGCAATTGTCATTGAAAGCGCTAGAGCGCTGAAAGCTGAAAATTGGGCTGGGAAGGAAGGGGGTGAAAGTGCCCTGTATTGTAGTGGTTAAAGAGGGAGTCCTGCAATTTTTTTTTCTTTTAAAAGTCAGCAGCTACAAATACTGGAGCTGCTGACTTTTAAAATAAGGACACTTACCTGTCACAGGGTCCAGAGATGTCGGCACCCGAGGCCGAACTGTCCCTTGGTCCCTGGATGCTGCCGTTGCCATCTTCGGTATGGGAATCAGGAAATGAAGCCTTGCGGCTTCACTTCCCGGTTCCCTACTGCGCATGTGCGAGTCACGCAACGCAATAAGAATGGTCCGCGCTGTCTCTGCGACTCGTGGGTGTCACAGCAGACAGCGCGGTGGGACAGGAAGAGGCATAGACTCCCATGGGAGTCTATGCCTGGAAGTGGGTGCAAATACCTGTCTTAGACAGGTATCTGCACCCCCCCCCTCTTAAGGTGCCAAATGTGACACCAAAGGGGGGGAGGGTTCCGAAAAGCGGAGGTTCACTTTTTGTATGAACCTCCGCTTTAATGTAAGTTCTGTCTGCCCAAAACTTATCGGGATGAATCTTTCTCCTGACAAAGCTATAGGCCTTCATTACCCCTGCAATTTTTCCTTAATGTAAAATGCATAGAAACAAGCATAGACAGTACAAATGTCTTATGCAGTCCACAGCAAGTGACCAATCCATTGCACAAAACTGGTTAGTCTATTAAATAAGCTAATAAATGGTTCTGTCAGTCAGTGAATAATTTATGTACCCAAACTGAAATGGCATTATTTTATTATATTTTTCAATGCTGAAATTGGAAATGAATATATACAAGAAAAGTGAAAGACCATCTAATATAAAAAAAAAAAAAACATAGTTTGGTAAAGTGAATAGACTACAATACCCTAAGCAAGGAATGTTCTAGGCCTTTATCAGTTATGTAATTGCCTTTCCTCTGCATTATGGTCTTAAAAGCCTGAAAGTTTGTAACTACAGAGCTTTTATAAAGTAAATGATACTGCTGAGTATGTTCCATATAATTAAACATTAGACTAAAACAAATGCTCCTCTATTAAAGTCCAATTATACTGTATTCCCCACTAATTAGAAATTCTATAGACCTAAAAATTCTTCAATTTTTACATTTCTTTTTCAACACAGTACCGTAAGTGATGTGGAGCTCCCTCTAGTGCATTAACCATTCATGCGTATAAAGGCTTAGATGGTCCATCAGTTTTACCATATGCAGATAATAATGAACTCAGAAACAATGCACACAATTAAAGCTGTTTTTTGCTTAAAATTGAACTTCAGCCACAACTTTTTTCCAGTTTCAGAGTGTGGAAAAGTTAGAATTTATGTAAGGATATTGCAGGCTGTGTCCCCATTAGGGAAATTTTACCTTGATTTTTATCCATTTTCCCACCTTACTTTAAAAAAAAAAAAAAAAAAGAAAAGAAAAACGGTGTTTATTGCTGTCTGTGACTCTATTGGAGAGATTTCCTCTCTTTTTCTGTCTCTTCGTTCTCTTGAAAAAATCTCAGAATGAGACACCGACAGCTATAAAAACCTAAAAATTGTTTGGAACACTTTCTTAAATAAAATTGTCTGGAGCTGGGCTTTGAATTTCTATTGAACTTCAAAAGTATCCTTACAAATGGTAGGGACATATGCAAAATGTACATAATTCCTAAATGTCACCTAACCGTATACCTTTATGAGTTCCACAAAACAAGTACAAATGCTTACACTCCATTTAATAAAAAAATGTAACTTAAAGATACCAATTTGTGTATATAATACACTGCACTGCTCATAATTTATTTTAATTGGGTTAAAATTTACCTTTTTATTAAAGCCCAAATTTAGCTAAAACCAAAAACAGACACATCAGCAAAAGGGACATAACTTACAGTTACTATGTAGGCAGCATAAAATGTATATGTGTAGTGTAAAACATCAAAAATAAGTGCCTATACTGTTTAAAATCCAGTAATGCTCTCATCCTGCACATGCTCAGTTGCTCTCTATTCTTGGCACTGTGCCTTAATCAGAGCCACTAGAAGTCAATCAACTAATAGCCTCAAGATGTACTGTTGTTGGAGGGGGAAGACAGTAACAAGAATGACACAGACTGTTCAAAGGGAACACAGTTTAGGGAAAAAGGAAAACAAGCAGGAGAGATGACAGGACAAACTCTGCTGCCAGGGAGACACAAAAGAATTAAAAGACGGCCATAGATGTATCGGATTTGGCTGTTTCAGAAGGGACCAGATGAATTTTGATCCATCTATGGGCAGTCGGGTTGTACAGAAATCAACCTCTTAATTGCCTTCTGTACAATCAGGAAATCCAACAATTGTTTTGCATCATATACGGCCTCCCTTGCAAGGATGGTGTCTTATCTTATCTCCTTAATATTCTTACCGTCCTCCCTCATTTGCAGCCTGTGAACTTCAGTACTATAAAGCTTCTGTCAGCCTTCTCCTTTAGCTGGGCCAAGACATACAAGACAGGTTTAAAATGAAATGTACATATTTAATTAAAGAAAGTGACATATAGGGGTGTATTTACTATAGCGCTCATGCACAAATGCATGGTTGAAAATGGTTAAAACCTGGGCACATTTACGCAAAAATGGAATTCACTATAGTGCTTGGTAAAAAGTAGTCACAAAACCGAATTCACTATAGGTCACAGACAACAGAGACCGTCTAAATCAGCAGTCATTTTTAAAGCATCATATGATAGTCTAAATGGTTCTTAAATATGTGGTATATTGTTTGAAGATAATCCGCTTTTAAACTGGTTTAAAAATGTATATATAAACAGAAATATGAATGAAAGTCTGAGAAGAGATAAATTCCCCCTCTTTCTACAACTATCTACCAGCACAAGTTGGCATGCTCAGATATGCAAAAGAATAACGCTATAGTAAATTCACATATTCGCGAACGTGAAAATGTGCTTTATATAGCTACATTTAATTTTCTACCATTGATTATAATTGTACAATTGTTACTTCAACAAAAACATACATTTTAATTTTGAGATAAACTGTTTATTTCTCTAAAAAAAATCTTCCTTGTTGGGTTTTTACGTTGCTTCTTCATATTTTTTTTTTTGAAGAATTCTAGTAATGTGTAATGTTTTTATGTTTTTTTATGTGAGGTGTGTCTATGAGAATGTTATTGTACCTTATTGTACTGTACCTCTCTGCCCGGGGTTCTCAGCTGTTGTTCGGATAGATTGATAGCACAGCAGCCATTGGCTCCCTCTGTTTTCAATCAAATCCAATGACGCAGGTGCCGGGGAAGCGGGGTCGAGTCCGGCATTTTGTGTCTATAGAGTCCGCAAGGTAACTCCCAGGAGAGCGCTTTTCCCATAGGGTTTACCGATGTGAGGAGAAGCTGCGAGAGCCATCGGGGGACCCCAGAAGACAATGATCGGGGCCACACCATGCAAAACGAACTGCACAGTGGAGGTAAGTATGACATGTTGGTTGTTTAAAAAACAAAACAAACAAAAACGAGGGTTTACAAACCCTTTAAATCACTGGGATTAGTTCAGCTTTAAACAAAACCTTTTTTTTAAATTTCAAATACAGTTGTGAAATTTCACTACCAAGTCATGACATAAGATTAAATCATCCCAAGGGGACCCCAAAAAACATGATAGTTATTCTAACCTTTCTTAAAGTGTTACTTAACCCACAACAGTAAAATAAGTCTGTATATGCAGTAAAGCATGCTTGTTATACTCACTTTGGAACCTAAGGAGTTAATCCTCTGCAATGTGTAAAAAGGCTGTTTGATCCTGTCTTTTCTGATCCTCCCCTTCTTCCACTGATCCCAAACAACTATTCTTCATAGTCTCAGTGTATGCAGAAATGTAGCCACATACTCTTGTTCATTTCTAAGATGGACTAGGGACTGTGGATTATGGGATTTGTAATGTGTGTAATAAAGTGCACAGGACCTTAAATAGTGTGCACTGCTTGTTCCAAAAACAGAACTGAAGGGGAAAAGGAGAGGTTGAGAAGGAGAAAAAACAGATCACAGAACTATTATGTAGTGGATGTGTATGGATTATTTTTGAAGAGCAAGGATATAATTTAGTGTCACTTATGCCGTGTACAGCATGTCCGACTAAAAAAGTCAGACGGAAGCTTTTCATCATATATTTTGATCGTGTGTATGCCTCACCGAACTTTTTTTTTTTCAAAAATTCTGACGGACCTAGAAATAGAACATGTTCAAAATATTATCTAAATAAACCGCTCGTCTATATGCTTTTTCCGCCAGGCCAAAAACGATGCATGCTCTGAAGCAAGTACGAGACGGAAGCTATAGGCTACTGGCTATTGAACTTCCATTTTCTAGTCCCGTCGTACGCGTTGTACGTCACCGCGTTCTTCACAATCGGACTTTGGTGTGATCGTGTGTACCGTATTTGCCGGTGTATAAGACGACTGGGCGTATAAGACGACCCCCTATTTTTCCAGTGAAAACATAGGTTTTGTGCTTTACTCAGATATAAGACTACCCCCCTTCGGAGGCAACACCATTTAAAAAAATCAGAAACGTAAAAAAATAAAAACACATCAGACAACATCAGAAAAAACTTGTGAACTACAAGTCCCAGAGATCCCGCAATTGGCAGGCAGCAACAATTAATCCTCTTCTCCAAAGCACCATAACTCATACCTGTATTTTTGGGGAGATCTGGAGCTGGATGTGCAGTACAGGATGCTTTGTTAATATGTAGAGCGCCAGGTACACAGTATATGATGCTGTGTTAGTACAGTAGCACCAGGAACACTGCAGAATACAGTGTGCATACAATGTGCACCGCTAAGCCAATCATGGCAGGCAATGTATTTTACTAATTTGTTGATGGATACAAAGCCTGCTTGGATTGGCAGAGGCTGTGACATTATCAGCCCGCGCCACTCTGACTCATTGTACTGTATCCTGCTCGGATTGGCAGAGGTTGTTACTCCAATCCGAGCAGGCTTTGCAAGGCTCTGTATTCATCAACAGAGTGCATCGGGCGCCGGGATTGGCTGAGCGGTGCATACTGTATGTATACAGTATTACCGAGCACCCGGCGGGCTGAAATCCATTGCGGCCGCTTCATACTCGGCGTATAAGATAACCCCCACTTTTTGGCTGTGTAATTTAGGTGTAAAAGGTCGTCTTATACGCCAGGAAAATACGGTACGCAAGACAGTTTAAGCGGAATTCCGTCAGAAAACCCGATGGGAAAACCGGTCGTGTGCACAGGGCAATACTAGCACTAGCTGACATACAGACACTTCTCTCACATACAGACACTTCTTAGGCCACGTACACACGGGCGGACTGTTCGCCCAACTTTGTCCGCTGAACAGTGTTTGGGCGGACAGTCCGCTCGTGTGAGGGCTTTCAGCGGACAGTTTCAGCGGACAGTTTGACGGACAAGGTTTTTCGGAATTTCCAAAAAACTGTCCGCTGAAACCTTGTTTCAGCGAACAGTCCGCTCGTGTGTAGGCTTGTTCGTCAAACAAAGTTGCGCGCATGCTCAGAAAGGATTTTCACGCCGAAAGTTATAATGCAGTGTATAGGACGTCGTATTTTTCGTCCCGTCGTACGTGCCGTTCACGTCATCGCGCACGGTTTCAGCAAACTGTTCGTCCGTCGTGTGTGGCCATGTCCGTCCATGCTAATTTTGAGCGGACTGTTTGCCGAAACTGTTTGACGGACAAAGTTGGGCGAACAGTCCCCGCGTGTGTACGCGGCCTAAGGGTGAGATTGGAGGGAAAAATTATCATTCAAACTATACTTTTAAATTTCACAGATACTGTAAGTATTATTGTGCCTTACAGCCTTTTAATACATTTGTAATGATGAGTGTTAAAGGTAATGTACAGTGATGTATGTTTTATTTATTTGTTACAAACATGACTCAAAATTAAAATGTGTATATATAGTATTGGGGACAGGCACAACTGGTAGTAGCAGCAGTATACCAACATCTGCCCTTCCAAGCTACTAACTAAACTGATGTCAGTTTCTGCTTCTAATGGGCCACCTAAAACAAACAGGCACCTTTTTAGTGTTCTATCAGCAGGTTCTCACAGCAGAGAGATCAAGAGAAAGTGAAAGAGAGCACTTAGAACCCAATAACCTCACATATATAAAAAGAAAAGTGGGGCAAGTGGGACTTTAAATGAAGCATGTCAATTGAAAATAAAAATAGAGACGGTTATATCTCAGCTCTAACAGTCCCCATTGCTGGAAGTTCTGCCCATTTTTTGGGCTATATTGTAAGTCATTTTATCAATTAAGTGGATCAATTTGATACTCTCTCCATTTAACCGAGGTTCCACATATATTAATATTTGTCATATTTATTTTGTTTTTTTTTAGTAAAAACATGCATCCCACCCCTGATGACTGGCATGAAGCCAAGAAACACGTCGGGTTCTCAAACTAAGGATGCCCAATTAAGCTTATTTTAATCCTTGATAATATAATTTTTTGTCCTATAGAGTTTGTACTCATTCATGCGATTTTATGATTTTGATTGGTAATTTATGTATTTCTGTTATGAACTGCATCTATGTATGTCAATTGATTTGTCTATACTCCAGATTTTCTGATCATTATTATGAAAATATATTGAGTGTATATCTATATTTATATTACTGTATTACTATTGTATGCATTCAGATCATGGACTACCCCTAGGGGTTATTGATTATAAATTAAATCTAAATCATTTCATCTACTCACATGTATTTATTAATTTTTTATTTTCAATTGACATGCTTCATTTAAAGTCCCACTTACCCCCCTTTTCTTTTTATACAATTTACCCGGGATAGAAGCATGCCATTGCTACTTGGTATTGCGGCAGGTCACTTCTCTTAAATCTCACATATATAAAGGTCGGTCTAGCTAACAGGTAAGATGTGGTCCTAGGGATGGGGCTTTTTTTTGTTTGCTCTTAGATAAGGCGGCACTGATGGTCACTGATAAGGCGGCAGTGATGGGAACTAATAAGCGGCACTGGTGGGCACTGATGAGGTGGCATTGGTGGGCACTGAAGGGTGGCACTAAAGGGCATTGATAGGTGGCACTGAAGGGCACTAATAGCTGGCACTGATAGCTGGTACTGATGGCACTGATGGGTGGCAGTGATGGGCGCTGATCGGCACCGGTAGGTGACACTGATAGGCAGCACTGCTAGGTGGCACTGATGAGGCACTGATTGGCACCACTGGTGGCCATTGATAGGTGGCATTGATTGCTGGCATTTATGTATTGCTGGGCACTGATTAGTGGCACTGTGGGCAGTGATTCGTGGCACTGGCAGGCGGTACTGGTGGGCACATATGAGGTGGCTTTGCCTCTTCCTCCTTGGGACCGATGTCTCTTCAACAGAAGCCAGTGATTGGCTTTTTATTATTATATACTGTGACCTAAAAATACAAAATCTAGGTGCCACTCAGGTAGAGAGGTAAATTCCAACTAGACCGCTGTAAGTGCAGGCAGGGACAGGGAGCTCATCCTAGCTCCAAGCTGCAGCAAGGCTTATGGATCTTCTCCTTTGACATTTCTAAAGATGTTATATAACTATTAAAATAAATTTAAAGCAGTTTTTAAAAAAAAATCTTTAAATCGTAATTTTTTTAATGTATTTATTATTATTTTATTAACCACTTACTTACTGGGCACTTAAACACCCTTCCTGCCCAGACCAATTTTCAGCTTTCGGTGCCCTCACACTTTGAATGACAATTACTCAGTCATGCAACACTGTACCAAAATGAATTTTTTGTCCTTTTTTTTCCACAAATAGAGCTTTCTTTTGGTGGAATTTGATCACCTCTGGGGTTTTTATTTTTTGCGCTATAAATGAAAAAAGACCGAAATTAAAAAAAAAACGCATATTTCTTTGTTTCTGTGACAAAATTATGCAAATTATAAATTTTTCTTCATAAATTTTTGCCACAATTTATACTGCTACATGTCTTTGGTAAAAATAACCCAAATTAGTGGATATTATTTGTTTTTTGTGAAAGTTAAGCCGCGTACACACGGGCGGACTGTATGGCCAACTTAGTCCGTCAGACAATCCGACGGACAGTCCGTCCTACTTTCGATTGAACGGACTTGACCACACACGATGAACAAACAGTCCGTCGAAAGCTTGCGCGATGACGTGTACAGCACGTACGACGGGACTAGAAATAGGATGTCCGATACACAGCAATGCAACCTTCCGCCGTGTAAATCCTTTCTGAGCATGCGCCATACTTAGTCCGTCCAACTAGCCTACTCACGAGCGGATTGTCCGCTGAAACCAAAGTCTGACGGACAATATTACGGAAATTCCGAAATACTTAGTCTGCCAGACTGCACGCTGAAAAAGTCCGCTGAAGCCCACACACGAGCAGACTGTCCACTGAAATGTGTTTCGACGGACTAAGTTGGCCAGACAGTCCGCTCGTGTGTACGCGGCTTTAGAGAGTCTACAAGCTGTGGTGCGAATCATACAAAATTGATCACATCTGATGTATTGGTGGCCTATCTCAGTTCTTGCGACCCAAACAAGTCAGGAAAGTACAAATACACCCCAAATCACCCCTTTTTGGAAAGTAGACATTCCAAGGTATTTAGTAAGATGCATGGTGAGCTTTTTGATGTTGTCATTTTTTCCCACAATTCTTTGCAAAATTAAGATTTTTTATTTTTTTCATTTTTTTCCCCACAAAATTGTCATTGTAATAGGTTATTTTTCTCACATGGCATGTGCATACCACAAATGACACCCCCAAAAAAATTCTGCTACTCCTCCTGAGTATCACAATACCACATGTGTGGGACTTTTTCACAGCCTGGCCACATAGCGAGGCCCAACATGCAGGGAGCGCCATCATGTGTTCTAGGAGCATAAATTACACATCTAACTTGTTGACTACCTATTACACTTTTGAAGGCCCTGGAGCACCAGGACAATGACATGTGACACTGATGACAGATGGCACTGATACGTGGCAACGATGACACTTATACGTGGCACTGATGACACATGGCACTGATGACAGATGGCACTAATATGTGGCACTGATGACAGATGGCACTTATACGTGGCACTGATGATAGATGGCACTTATACGTGGCACTGATGACACGTGGCACTAATACGTGGCACCGATGACAGATGGCACTAATACGTGGCACCGAAGACGCGTGACACTGATGACAGATGGCACTGATAAGTGGCATTGATGACACATGACACTGACAACAGATGGCACGTGACACTGACAGGTGGCACTGATGACAAATGGCACTGATACGTGGCACTGATGACAGATGGCACTAATATGTGGCACTGATGACAGGTGGCACTATGTGGCATTGATGACACGTGGCACTGATGACAGATGGCACTTATACGTGGCACTGATGACAGATAGCACTGGAGACAAATGGCACTGACAACAGGTGGCACTGGGGACAGATAGCACTAACAGGTGGCACTTAGGACAGATAGCACTAACAGGTGGCACTGGGGGCAGGTAGCACTGGGGAGGATGGCACTGGGGAGGATGGCACTGAGGAGGATGCCACTGGGCGAGGATGGCACTGGGGTGGATGGCACTGGGGAGGATGGTACTGGGGTGGATGGCACTGGGGAGGATGGCACTGGTGGCAGATGGCACTGGGGGAGGAGGGCACTGGGGCGAATGGCACTTTTTTTAACTTTTTTTTTCACTTACGGCCGCTGCCGTTCATCTCTCCCCTCTCACACGCTGTCTGTGTGAGGAGGGAGAGTGGCGCTGAGAGATGATCTCATATGTTTACATATGAGATCATCTCTCATTGGATAGGATTCGATCGCGCTGTAAACGGCCGCTGTGATTGGCCGTTTACAGAGATCTGTGACTGGCTGTGTCCGAGGGACACGACCAGCACAGAACTTCCCCGATGCACGCTCCCGGGAGCACGCATTGCGGAAGTAAACAGGAGGATGTCCAGGGACAGCCTCCTGGCAGATAGCGTCCGCTCTGTAGCCGTCTTTCGGCTTTAGGGTGGGCACAAAGCGGTTAATGTTGGATTACTTTATTACAATCATTTTAAAATTATAAAAAAAAATTTACAAAATCGAACCAAAACCATTATGAATAGATGAGTTTTGAGTAGAAATGTAACTGTGATAATGATATTTTGTTGTATATTTATTAATCACTTGCCGTCCACGCTATAGACGAATGACGGCCACAGCGCTGACCTGAATTTCCAAGAGGACGTCATATGTCGGCCTCCCCTTTGCACGCTCCCTGTGTGCGCCCTGCAGGGCACGCGGCGTGCGCTGTGATCACAGAGTCACTGAGACTCAGGTGATCACAGATCTGAGTAAGGTGCGAGTCCCAACCCCTTATCATGTGATCAGCTGTAAGCCTATGACAGCTGATCACATGATGTAAACAAAAGCTCGATAATCGTTCTTTTTCTCCTCATGCTCACAGCACGAGGAGAAAAAAAAGCCGATCACCGGCTTATCTGCAAGGGACATCAGTCCCGAAGAGGAAGAGGCAATTATGCCTCCTCTGTGCCCACCAGTACCCCTTGCCAGTGCCACCTGCCATTGCTACCTGCCAGTGCCCACAGAGTCCACCAGTGATACCTATCAATGCCCATGAGTGCCACCTATCAATGCACACAAATGCCACCTATCAATGCCCACCAGTGGTGCCAATCAGTGCCACCTAACAGTGTTGCCTATCAGTGTAACCAATCAGTGTCCATTATTGCCACCCATCAGTGCCCATCACTGTCACCTATCGGTGCCCATCAGTGCCACCTCCTTAGCGTACATCAATGAAGGAGAAAAATTACCTGTTTGCTAAATTTTATGACAAATTATAAAAAAAATAATTTTTACATTTGTTTTTTTCAAATTAAAAAAAAAACAAAAAACGCAGAGGTGATCAAATGCCACCAAAACATAGCTCTATTTGTGGGGGAAAAAATTATAATTTCAGAATCTCATTTGAGTACAGTGTAGCATGACCGCGCAATTGTCATTCAAAGTGCATCAGTGCTGAAAGCTGAAAATTGGTCTGGACAGGAGGGGGGCTTTAAGTGCCCAGTAAGCAAGTGGTTAAGTACTAAATATGACATTTGTTAAATATTAAATATGACATTCACCAAACATTCACACATCCTGGTGTTGTGTTTTAAATGACAGTGATTGATTCATCTGCACTGAATATTTGGTCCGCTGCTTTATTAATATTAATTAAATACATTTGTAGTCATAAAGCCTACAAAATATAGTGCTGTCCATGTGTTGTTAGGCTCACCCACTTACAAAATACAAAAGTTATAAAATTCAGGAACTAAACTGTGTTATGCTAAAACTGATTTATAAACTGATTAGCAGTTCATGGTCCTCTTCATTACAGAACTGCCCTTCCAAGGTCTAAATGTAAACTCATGATTCTATTATGCATCCAAATTTAGAAGGAGCAGAAACTTTGTTTTTGTGCAATAATTTAATTTCCTTTCTATTCCTGTCTGTATTAAAAACCTCTGAATGTAAGTTAGCGTTGTACAATTAGTTTATGTTGATACTCACCAGACATGGTTCCATTAAGATAAAATAGCCTTTAATCATTTGTCCGTAAATAGTAACAAAGTGTAACTGTTATAAAACAAGAGGAGTATGTCTTTCAAAATCAGATTTTCAATTTAAATGAGTAAAACATTTCATGGTGTATATATGTTAAAGAGGAACTGCAGTCTGCTCACATAATTTGTAATAAGAATATCTTTGCCATTCTGAAGCTTCCCTCCAACCACTTTGCATATTATTTTATATAAACTGTGATTCTGTACTTGCCAAATATGCTGCAAAAATCTCCCTCCACTGAGTCTGGCTGCAACAGTTTTAACTGTGGGCAGCTGAAGCTGCTGCCTGTTCACTTTGTGAATTTACACAGACACACAGCTCCAGCTCTGCAGCTCTCATTGGCTCTCTTATGGCTCACCCCCCCCCCCCCCCCCACATGGCAAACTCTCGCGAGAGTGAGAAAGAGAGTTGTGCATGATGTCATAAGCCTAGGCTGATTACCAGACAAGAAAGAGGAAGTGGGCTGTACAAGATATTTACTGGCAGGAAAAAACTATTACCATTACTATCCAAAGTGAGAACAACAAGGACAAAAAATGTAATAGATGGAAAGATGAAAAAATTACAGAAGGTCCGCTTTAAACTAATAGTGAAAGTTCTTGACCAAATTAATTTCAATATTAGTAAATATCAGCCAAAAGTTAATTTAAATCGATCTAAAATTAGCCAACATTTTAATGAAATGGAAAAAAGAGTTTGGCCACTTAATTTTCCTTAACCGCTTCCCGACCACCTCATGTAGATATACTGCAGCACAAGGGCACGTACAGGCATATTAACATACCTGTACATTGCCCTTTAAGAGGTGGCCCCCGTGCAAGCCAGGAGCTCTGTGACTACGAACGTGGGTCCCGTGGACCTAATATTCACAGGGATACCCACGATCGTCTCACGGTGAGGAAGAATGGGGAGATGCTAATGTAAACAAGCATCTCCCTGTTCTGCCTAGTGACAGCATCACTGATCTCTGCTCCCTGTAATCGGGAGCACTGATCAGTGATGTGTCACACACAGCCCCTCCCCTCCACAGTTAGAATCACTCCCTAGGACACACTTAACCCCTACAGTGCCACCTAGTGGTTAACCTCTTCACTGCCAGTGACATTTTTACAGTAATCAATGCAATTTTTTCGCATTGATCACTGTATTAATGCCAGTGGTCCCAAAAATGTGTCAAAATTGTCCGATGTGTCCGCCGTAATGTCGTAGTCACGATAAAAATCCCCAATCACCGCCATTACTAGTAAAAAAAAAAAAATTATCAATAAAATTGCCATAAAACTATACCCTATTTTGTAGATGCTATAACTTTTGCACAAACCAATCAATAAACGCTTATTGTGATTTTTTTTTACCAAAAATATGTAGAAGAATACGTATCGGCCTAAACTGAGGAAAATTTTATTTTAAAAGATTTATTATAGCAAAAAGTTAAAAAGAATGTGTTTTTTTTTCAAAATTGACGCTATTTTTTGTATATAGCGCAAAAAATAAAAAGCTCTATTTGTAGGGAAAAAAGAACGTCAATTTCGTTTGAGAGCCACGTCGCACGACCGCACTATTGTCAGTTAAAGCGACGCAGTGCCGAAACGCAATAAGTACTCTGGTCAGGAAGGGGGTAAATTCTTCCAGGGCTGAAGTGGTTAAGCAAGAAACAGAAATGCTTACATTTCCTGCTACTATTAGCAACATCCCTATTTCTCTTGGATAAAGAGATTTATTTATCCAATGACAAATCACTAGCACTGTTGGGTACCATTTTTTAACACTTCATCAGAGAATCTCTGATGACTCGTAATATTATTTCTTCCTTAGGCCATGAATTCCTTTACTTTCAGAATCTATTAATAATAATGGTTCTGAGTAAACTCATTTTTTTGGTTGTAAACATGATTGTAGATTGCTTCAACAAAACTTTCATTTCCCTATCACGCTAGCCTTGACTAATTTAAAATCAGACACATACAGTACTTGATTAAAATAAAAAATATGGCTAAAAGTGTATTTCTACTTTTGCAGCCAAATTGAACTAATATCTACTTTATATTTGTTATATGTCCTCACTCACACAGCATAGCTTAAAAAAGATATTTAAATATTGCAGCGTACCTTTTTTTAGATGCTCTATTCTGGACCCTGCAAGGAACAATCTTCTTCTTTTTTGTGTGAGGACATGACAGCTGTGTTTTCCATAATTTACCCTGTATGACGGTGGCGGAACTTCACTATCAGTTGTAAATAGACATGTGCACTGCCGAAAGATTTGTTTGTTTTTGTTCCATCTGTTTTTTAATTTTTTTTTTATTTAATGTTTAAATTTAAATGTATAAATTTGAAAATCCAGAAATTCGAAAACTCGTAAATGCAAAAATTCAGAAATTCGAAATATTGGAAAATTTAAAAATCCGAAAATAAGAAAGAAAATCCAAACATTCTAAAGTATGAAAACTCGAAATAATAACTAACGAACTAATAATAACTTACTGTTAAATTATAGGTATTGGAATTTCCTTTCAAACTTGGCTGTTAGTCAACATAACGAATACGAATTTATCTGAAGTTACGAATTATCCAAAATAACGAATGACGCATCTAAACAAATGGAACTAAATTAATTCATAATAATAATAACAATAAAAAGTTATTATTATTATTATTATTAATGTTATTTATTATTGATTTGTTACATTACATTAATTTAGACACGGCATTCGTTATTTCAGATAATTCGTGACTTTGGATGAATTAGTAATCGTTACGTTCTCTTAAATTCAAGTTTGAAAGGAACTTCCAATACATATAATTTAATAGTTAGTAATAGTTAAACGGGCCGTAAACCTTTGTGTTTTTTCACCTTAACCACTTCAGCCCCAGACCATTTGGCTGCTCAAAGACCAGAGCACTTTTTGAGATTCGGTACTGCGCCGCTTTAACTGACAATTGCGTGGTCGTGCAACATGGCTCCAAAAAAAAAATTCCTTTTTTCCCCCCCCCAAAAAATAGAGCTTTCTATTGGTGGTATTTGATCACCCCTGCAGTTTTTATTTTATGCGCTATAAACAAAAAAAAGCAATATTTTTTTACTTTTTGCTATAATAAATACCCCCCAAAAATATATAAAAAAACAATTTTTTTCCTCAGTTTAGGTCAATACGTATTTTTCTATATATTTTTGGTAAAAAAAAATTGCAATAAGTGTACGTTGATTGATTTGCGCAAAAGTTGTAGCATCTACAAAATAGGGGATCGTTTTATGGCGTTTTTATTATAATTTTTTTTTTTACTAGTAATGGCGGCAATCTGTGATTTATTTATTGGGACTGCGACATGGCAGACACGTCGGACAATTTTGACACATTTTTGGGACCATTCACATTTATACAATGATCAGTGCGATTAAAAATGCACTGATTACTGTGTAAATGTGACTGACAGTGAAGGGGTTAACCACTAGGGGGCAGTGAAGGGGTTAAGTGTGTCCTATTGTGTGTTCTAACTGAAGGGGGGAGGGGAATGTGCAGGGGAGATGACGATCTGTCTGTTCTCCCCTCAGAGTGTTTACACACACAGATCCCAGTTCTCCGTGTGCCCAGATCGATCGCAGGAGCCCGGCGGTGATCGCGACCGCCAGGTACTCGCATTGGCTCCATGGGTGAGCAGGGGGCGCACACCGACGTTCCATGACGGTAATTTGCTCAACCGAGCCATGTTGCCGCAGTATAACTACGGCAGCTGGTCGGCATACGGTTAATGCATTGAGTTGAAAAAACTTCTGACACTGACCGGCCCCCCAGCCCCACCTTTTTACTCACCTGAGCCTGTTCGTTCCCTCAGTGGAGACGCGCTGGACCTCTCTACCCGGGGTTCTCGGCTCTTGATTGGATAGATTGATAGCAGTGCAGCCATTAGCTCCCGCTGCTGTCAATCAAATCCAATGATGCGGGCACCGGGGGGTGGGGTCAAGTCTGGAATTCTATGTCACACAAATGCTGGACCCTGGAGGGCGCCCACAATGTAACCTCCCAGGAGAGCACTTCTCCCAGGGGGTGTACCGATGCGGGGAGGAGCAAACTTTGTTGCAGATTACTACCTTTTGGTATCCTGGAGAAATAGCTGTTGGTGTTTGTCTGTGTCAAAGCGAAGAATGAATGGGAGTGATTTTATAATTACCAACCAGCTGTTGCATTTGCAGGGCTGTAATGAGGAAAGGGGCAGGGTCTGCAACCCTTTTCCCTCTGGGAGTATCACACCAAACTTCTGCGAAAATCAGTGAACCAATCACACAGTTACATTTCTAGGGGCCGTTCTGTACACCAACTGTGTATAGAACACCTCCAGGATGCCATATTGCATTGGATTTTACAGAGAATTACAGTGCTGCAGGTAACGCTATATTATTTATTTATTTTTTGCAATGTTTTTCCCCACAAAAGTGGAGTTACCCTTTAAATGCATATAAACACCTTTGATTCACCTTGCATTTGATGTCGGTGGCAGTAAGATGGTGAAGGGCCATATTGGGGGCCAATGTTCTGCATTCACACGTGGTTACAAAAAATATGGAGACAGGAGGAGAGCAGAGAGATGCCCCCATCAGTCTGTTTCTGATTTTATAAGCACAAGTTCACATTGATGCTATGTGGAATGTCATGCATGGCATGTGGCACGTGGCGATTCCCAAAAGTAGTTTCTATACTACTTTTGGTGACTTCGGGTGAGATTTCAATAGACATCTGTGCAGGAACCAACACAGATGTCTCTAAAATCACCCTCCCCGGAGTCGGAATGACATGCAGGTATGAAATTGTGTGAGTTCAGCTGAACTCGCACAATTTCAATCCCGCAGCAGTGTGAACCTGGGCTAAAGCTTGGATGGGCAGTTACAGGAAAACATTTACAGCACCTATCAACCTTTGCATTGATTTGTACAGGCTGCTGGCCATGGTTGGTCGTGAACATCTGCCACAAAGAAGAGCTGATTGGTCGTATGCAGTCCTTGAGATAACCTTAGACACCGTAGGCCTAGACCAGGGGTCTTCAAACTACGGCCCTCCAGTTGTTCAGGAACTACAACAGCTGGAGAGCCATAGTTTGAAGATTCCTGGTCTGGACACAGAAAATCCTACATAATACATAAGTAAAAGGTTATTTTTATATGAAAAGATTTACATAATTTGTATAGCATATTAAAGGTGCAATACACTTTAAAACCAGGATAAACCATAGGCATGCTGTGCAAACCCTAATCACCCTGTGTGGCGCAGATTCCCTCCTGTTTGAACCCTTGATGTTTCACCAAAGCCCCCTAACAGGGCTCCTAAAACAAATTGTAAAAAAAAAAAAAAAACTGTAAAAAAAATAATAATAATAATGCAAATAAAAAATACTGACGCCATCCACTGCCCTACTGACACCAATCTCTGCCTTACTGACACTGTTCACTGCCCTACTGACACCAATCTCTGCCTTACTGAAACTGTTCACTGTTCTACTGACACTGTCAGTATATATACACATGTACACACACATATGTGTGTGTTTGAGCTCTGAGGTCCGCACCCTAATGCAATAAGCTATGCACACCTATGGTGAGATAAACATACTGCGATGGGTGTTGGATTAACCATTTCTATTCCCTTACCTTTGCCAGAGCTGAGATATTTATTTATGTACATACAACAGTCCCATGGTCACAAAGGATTTGATGACCCATGATATAACAGTCTCTGAGAAACTGACTTCAAACTCCCATTCTGCTAGGAGGGATATGGTAGTAAACCTGCAGATAAGGGGGACTTATTAACCTAATGGAATGTGGACTTGCATGGTGACCCCATACTAGAACTGAAGAAAAAACTCAAAAATGTTTTATACAATGCATTAAAAAGTAAAATGATTACTAAAGATTTTTGTGGTTGCAATATCCCATTACCCATGCTTTATATGTCTTGTAGAAAACAGGAGTAGGCTCCATTTTTACTTAGCCAATCATTTAGCCTGCATGCTAGCACCTTTGGTGAGACAAACTTGGCCAAATCTAAGGGATACCACCATAGCCCATAGACCTGCAAATACAAGTATTACTGCATTATGTAATAAAGATGGCTGGCTGTATGGGACCTGGGTGGGCAACAGCAATATGAAAATGCCTCACTTAAAGAGGAAGTAAACCCTGATGAGTTTACTTCCTCTTTCATTCCCTGCAAAGGCAAAGCATAATGGACTACTATGCATCGCATAGTAGCCCATTGTGTGTCACTTACCTGACACAGGAGCCAGCGAAGTCGCTGCTGTCCCCTGTAGTCCACCGCATCCATCTTGTTGGTGGGGTCTCGCAGCTCCGCCGCTGTCATTCGGCGAAGCCGCGATGACGTCACTCCTGCGCATGCGCACGGGAGCCAACACGCGCGGCAGCTCCATTGCTGAGAATTCCGCGCTCAGTGCGCCTGCGCGCCGCTGTCTACGGCGCATGTGCCGTAGACAGCGGTGCCCGTTTTCGGGCAAATATCTCCTAAACCATATAGGTTTAGGAGATATTGCTTGTACCTACAGGTATGCCTTAATCTAGGTTTACCTGTAGGTCAAAGTGTTTTGTAAGGGTTTACAACCACTTTAACCACTTAAGGACCCCATTAATGAATAAGCCATTTTTTTTGCGATACGGCACTGTGTTGCTTTAACTGACAAATGCTCTGTCGTACGACACTGTATCAAAACAAAATTGATGTCCATTTTTTTACCACAAATAGAGCTTTTCTTTTGGTGGTATTTGATCACACCTGCGGTTTTTGCACTATAAACAAAAAAAGAGTGTAAAATTTCGGGAAAAAAGCAATATTTTTTACTTTTTGCTATAATAAATATATAAAAAAAACATAAAAAAACTAATTTCTTCCTCAATTTCGATATATATTCTTCTACATATTTTTGGTAAAAAAACACAATAAGCGTTAATTGATTGGTTTGCACAAAAGTTATTGTGTCTACAAAATAGGGAATAGATTTATGGCATTTTTATTATTATTATTTTTTTACTAGTAATGGTGGTGATCTGTGATTTTTAGCAGGACGCAGCAGACAGATCGGACACTTAATTGACATTTTTGACACTTTTTGGGAACCAGTGACATTATTACAGTAATCAGTGCTAAAAATATACACTATTATACTAATGACACTGGCAGGGAAGGGGTTAACATCGGGGGCGATCAAGGGGTTAAATGTGTTCCCTGCAGGTGTGTTCTAACTGTATGGGGGATGGGTTGCTTGGGGAAACACACAGATCTGTCTTTCTACATAGCAGAAAGACAGGATCTGTGTGATCTCCCCTGTCAGAACGGAGACCTGCCTTGTTTACATAGGCAGATCCCCGTTCTGTCACTGCGGGGAATGATCACGGGTGGCTGGTGGACATCGAGTCCGCCCCACCCACTGATTGGCTCCCCCACTGGCCAGTGGGCACGTGCACGCCCAACAAAATAGAGTTCCTAAGCCGGCATACAATTACGGCGATTTGTGGGAATGAGCCGACCTGCCGTAGTACAATGACGGCGGCTGGTCGGCAAGTGGTTAATTTAATTTGGCTGTTAAAATTAATATTAATGGAGAAGTTACTGATGCTTATCAATATTCATCAGTCTGTTAAAACCACATATTAGCAGGAAAGGAAACATAATTGAAAATGTGCAGCTGTTTAATGTAAGGGTCACTGAATATTTAGAAATGTCAATGAATATTTTCAACCCAACCTGTTTCTCTTTTTATAATTAGACAAGCTGGCTCTTCACTGATACATGTGTTGTTTCATGAATATCACTAAGAGATAGTAAAAAGGGAGATAAACTCCAAAAAAGCCATGACTGGGGTAGTTCAGATAACTTACTGCCCCAACTCAATTATGTACCTGCCAACACCCTTCCCTTTTCACCCCAGTAATGACACTGACACTGTGTTCGACTTAAATGGCCCCTTGGCCTTTTATTAACTCAAAGCATATTTAAACATAAACCTAATATGAATAGATTGCAGATCTTTGACGACACCAATCCAAACGTATGGAATCTGTGTTACCTCTAAGTTAGACTTCTGTCACCAGCCACAACACTGCCTCGGGGACTTACTAACTGACTACAGACCCCTACGACCTTACCACCCGGTAGTATAGACTGAACTAGACAAGTCAGGAGGTGGGTGCGACGGAACCGATCCCACACTCCGATTGAGTGTTTCCGTCAGTATACGGCTTCCTAAGTCCTGGAACACAAGTCCAATGGATCTGGCTATAGGAACCCCCAAGAACTAGACGACACCAGTCTTGGTGGACATCAGGAATGACCTTTATTTGAGATCTCACACAAAATATATACAGTGGGGTGACTAAAACCTAACCTAATTATCATGAGCTAATTATCTAAATCAACGGGGGCGTGGCCGGGATGGTGGACTGAGCTGCTGGTGAATCATCCGTTTAACTATCCGTTTGCGGTGCTAAATTTTACCAGAAACCCGTGTATGCCTTCAAGAAGCTCGGGGGGTCCCAGAAGGGCCAAGAAGTTGAAGTTCCTCTCGCCCGCTGAGCATTTGGAAGACCCGACACAGCGGCCTGCTTCAGTGTGCCTCAGCAATATGGCGTCGCAGACAGACCGCGTGGAGGACGCTCCGCCTGGGATCCTGGAGGTGATGGCGGCTATTACGGCGTGCCAGGCTACTCTAACGAATAAAATCGAGGCCGTACAGCTGGACGTTGGGCTGCTGCGACAGGATATTGATAAGATCCGCTCCTGGATTTCGGCGGCGGAACAGCGGATTGGAGATACTGAGTACATGGTGACCAGCCATGAGGCCTCCATACGGGCGCTTCAAACGAAGGTCAGGGCATTGGAATACCGAGCGGAAGACGCCGAGAACAGGAGCCGTCGTAACAACCTTCGTATTGTAGGGCTCCCGGAGGGAGTTGAAGGTAGAAATCCGACCGTCTTTACGGAGGACCTGTTGCGTTCGGTTCTCCCGGCCGCACAGCTGTCTCCGTACTTTACAGTGGTGAGAGCACACCAGGTCCCACCGAGGCCCGGCCCAGAGGGCGCTCCTCCGCGCACGCTGATCCTGAGGCTGCTGAACTTCCGCGACAGGGATGAACTTCTTCGCGCGGCCAGAGCGGCGGGTGACATTCCATATCGAAACGTCAAGCTTATGCTGTTCCCCGACTACACTCTTGAGACACAGCGGCAATGCAGGTCGTTCAATGCGGTCAAGGCCGCTCTGAGGAGCAAGAACGTTCGGTACAGAATCCTGTTTCCAGCCAAGCTACGTGTGGTTGACGGTGAGACTGTGCGGATCTTCACTAGCCCTAAGGATGCTAGCGCCTGGCTGGACACCCTTCCCCGTGGGTGAGCTGTAGATCGAGTATCGGGAATTGATCTGCTTTCCATGTAAACTAGGGGTGAGCTGGACATGGACTGCCTAGGAGGGACGCTTTGCCTCTGTTTATTTTCCCCGTTCAGTTTTGGAGGGTGCCCTACTTTTTTCCCCTTCTTGTTTTAGTTGTGGGGCCTAGCAGCCACCTCTGGCTATCCCTTCTATTTTTGAGTTCTTCCTTCCTGTTTTGATCTTTATTTTGGAAGTGCTGGGCTCCCTGAGATGGCACTAATTACGCACTTTTGTCTGGAACTTATCGCCCCGGAGCTTTTGTTTTACTCCTGGGGGTCTCCCTGGACTTTTTCTGGCATACTGAGACATTTTCTTTTGTTTTTCTATCGTTTTTATTGGTAAATATATATTTTTATCTTTTCTTATTTTTGTCCGTACTCCAGCATCTCGGGACGGAGATATTGACTGTAGTTTTTACTCTTCGTATTCTTCCACTGTTCTGTGGTTGGGACTGTTGGTGTAACCCTGAGCGGGTGCGAATCCGCTGCCATTTACCCCATCTGAACTTGTTCATGTTTGTTATTAGGGGGTGTATGTGCCCTCCACTGTTGGGAGGTGCACAGGGAGGGGGGCGGGGGGGGGACGCCTGTTGCGACCCATGGGTTACTGGGTTTGGGAATGTATAAGTTCTGTTTTATTAGTTTGGTTGGTTTGGGAAGACATGTGTGGGTTTTATATGTGGGCTGTCTATCTGCTAAGACGTGGAGAGAGGGCCGCGGGTGGCTGGAGAGGTTTTGGTCCTGTGGAGGGGAGGATGCTTGGAGATGGCGCACCCTGGTTGGGATCCTGATTGGATGGCGGAGCGGAGATCATGGCTGATTTGACAGTTCTTTCTTGGAACGTCCGTGGCCTCAATTCCGCCGTGAAACGGTCCCTGGTATTTAAATTTGTGTACAGATACACTCCCAAAATTTGCATTTTCCAAGAAACGCATCTTATCGGTTCCAAGATCTTAGGTTTGAAGAGGGCAAGGGTGGGAGCGCATTATCATGCCTCCTACTCTAGCTATGCCAGAGGTGTTAGTGTGTTAGTGCACAAATCACTGGATTTTCAGCCCATGCTGATCAAAACGGATCCGGAGGGTCGCTTTGTTTTGATTCATGCGCTGATTGCCGGCATCCCCTTTGTTATTGTGGGCCTGTATTTGCCCCCCCCGGCAGATAGTGCCCTGCTTTACAGTGTGATGAGGGTGGTGGCTCAGTTGGGGGTGGAGCGAGTGTTACTGGTTGGGGACTTCAACTTAGTTATGTCTAACACCTTGGATAGACTTCATCCCTCCCCTGTGTCCAGTTGTGGGTTGTCCAACTGGGCCTCTGCATTTGGGTTAACGGATCTGTGGAGGCACTTCCACCCCTCTGATGCACAGTTCACCTGCCTGTCCGCTACCTATCGGACATTGTCCCGGTTGGACATGGCTTTTGCGTCCTCCGCTGTGCTTCGGGAGACAGTCTCTGCGGAGATCCTCTCCCGGGGCATATCGGACCATGCTCCCTTGCTGGTGTCGGTTGGAGGGGGGGGGGCGTCGGGACCGAGATTGTGGAGGCTGTCGAAGTACTGGATTGAGGAGGTGGGCATCCGGGATGAGATCCCAGAGGCGTTGTGTGACTTTTGGTTACGCAATGAGGGTTCTGTCGACCCTTTGTGTGTCTGGGATGCATTCAAGGCCTGGATTAGGGGTGAATACATGCGGAGGATTGATAAAAGGAAGAGGGAATACGTGCAGTCTCTGCGGAAAATGGAGGAACGAGCGCGAGATCTAGAGGGGAGGTTTGTTACCAGCCCGCAGCCTAATAATTACTCCCTTTGGCAGGGTGCCCTTCGGGAGTTATCGCTGCTCAGGATTGACCTGACCAAGAAGTCCATGTTATCCAGTGCCCAGAGGGTGTTCGAATATGGGGATAAAAATGGGAGGCTTTTGGCCTGGTTGGCCAAGGGACAGTGTCCGGTGACCCACATAGGGCGATTGAGGGATGCCGGGGGTGCCCCCCTGACCACCCCTGAGGCGATTAACGACCGATTTCTGCACTATTATCGGGGACTCTACTCCTCTAGGGTCGGTTATTCGGAGGCGGAATTGGCTGGGTTCTTGGATGGGGTGGACTTCCCATGCCTGAGCCCGGCTCGGCGGGAGGACCTGGAGCGGGATATTTATCTTGAGGAGGTGCAAGTAGCGATGGGGTGTATGCAGGCGGGTAAGGCCCCGGGACCGGATGGTCTCCCAATCGAATTTTATTCTACACATCAGGAATTATTAGCCCCGCGGTTGGTCTCCCTTTTTTCTCAGTTTGCGGAGTTGGGCTCTCTCCCAGATTCTATGTCTGAGGCGGTGGTGGTGTTGGTGCCCAAACCCGGTAAGGATCCTGAAGATTGTGCAGCTTATCGGCCCATTTCGCTGCTTAACGCAGATGCTAAGCTGCTGGCGAAAATCTTAGCATGCCAATTGATGCAGGTGCTGGAGGACCTAATCCACCGGGACCAGACGGGGTTCATGCCGGGGAAGGGCACTGATATCAACATTCGCAGGCTCTTTCTTAATTTGGACATGTCTCATGACAACACGGGCACTAGAGTCATAGCCTCTCTGGATGCAGAGAAGGCTTTTGATTCAGTGGAGTGGGCCTACCTCTGGGAAGTGCTCCGAAGGTTTGGGCTGGGTCCTAAATTTTTAGGTTGGCTACGGATGCTATATGGGAGTCCGAGGGCCAGAATTCGCACGAACGACACCCTTTCCGATTTTTTTCTCCTCCAGAGGGGCACCAGGCAAGGGTGGCCGTTGTCGCCCAGCCTTTTTGCATTAGCCCTTGAGCCCTTGGCGATTTTAATTAGGGAATCAGCGGAGGTCAAGGGTCTTAGAGTGGGCCCTCTGGAGGAGAAAATCTCGCTATGTGCAGATTATGCCCTGTTGTACTTACAAGATGCGGGGGCCTCACTGCAGGCTGCCCTGGATATTTTCACTGAATTCGGCAAATATTCGGGCATCCAGATTAACTGGTCTAAGTCTATCCTATTCCCTCTAGATCCTCAGGCGAGGGCGTTGCAGACACCGTCCCCGCTGGTTTGGGTAGAGGAGTTCAAATATCTGGGAGTGTTGGTCGCGAGGGAGACTCGGGCATTTCGTCGGCTTAATCTTCAACCCCTGGTAGCGAAATTTAAGGACCATTGTGTTAAGTGGAAAGATTTACCCCTGTCCCTATTGGGTCGGATTAACATTTTCAAGATGATGTTCCTCCCGCGTTTTTTGTATATGTTCCGCAACTGCCCGGTGTGGCTCCCTAGTTCCTTTTTTAGGGAGCTGGAGGGAAACATGAGCACTTTTCTGTGGAGTGGCGGGGCCCCTAGGCTGGCTAGAGCTACCTTGCAGTTGCCGGTCCGGTGTGGGGGCTTGGCTTTACCGAACTTGCAGGTGTATTATTGGGCGGCGATTCTAGTATCAGTGAGATGGTGGTTTGAACAGTCGGGGGCCAATGCGGCGGTGGGACTGGAGGCGGCGGCCTTGGGTTCCATGCGAGAGCTCGGGAATCTGGTGTACAGGGGTCCTAGGGCATATCGATCTCTTCCGTCTGCTACCGCGACAACCTTACGGGCTTGGGCGGTGGCCAGAAGGCGATTCCTTCGGGAGGATCGATATTCGCCCTTTGTTCCGCTATGGGGTAACCCGGGTCTCCCCCACTTCCAGTCGGTTCCGGGCCCGCAGCTGTGGTCCCGGTACAATATTCGGACCCTCAGGGATATTTATGCCGAGGGGTCCTTACTGCCCTTTAGAAGTCTAGTGGAGGGGTCGGGGCTTCCTGGGTTTATGCTGTTTCGTTATTATCAACTGCGACATGCGGCCAGGGCACAGTTTCCCAGGCCTATTGTGCTGTGTGCGGACCCGGTAGAGGATACCCTGGCGCAGGAATCTCTCAAAAAGACCCTTACCACGCTGTATCAGGTTCTATTGCGCTCCGATTCTCCTAGGATGAACACCCTCTGGGACAAGTGGCGGGCGGACATCCCTGGTTTGGATAGGCAGGATTGGGAGGAGTGTTTTGAGGATGGGTCCCCGGCTGCTGATCTCCTCTAGGGACCGGCTGATACATACGAAATTTTTATACCGCGTGTACTTTACGCCGCAGAGGCTGCACAGAATTTATCCTCATCGGTCCCCGGTGTCATTACCCTGAAGGCACTTTTCTACACATGTTTTGGGATTGCCCCCGTATTGCACAGTTCTGGAGGGATGTTTTCGATTGTATAAATATTCGCCTGCAACTGGCAGTTCCTATGACGCCTGAGTTCGCCCTCCTGGGGATTCAGGAGGATGAACAGCGACCGCGGTACAGTAAGCTGTTGCTTTCCCTCCTGGTGTTTTACGCCCGGAGGGAAATTCTCCGGCACTGGATATCGTCCTCGCCCCCTACGGTGGAATTGTGGGATGCTGCGGTTAATGCTGTCCTCCCCCTATATAAGCTGACTTATCTAGTTAGAGGGTGCCCGCAGAAGTTTGACCGGGTATGGTTACCTTGGGTGGAACAGTTTTGAATTCTTGGGGTATTGAAGGTGGGCCCCCCCCCTCCCCCCCTTTTCTTTCCCCCCCCCCCTTTTTTTTTTTGTTTTTTGTTTTTTTCTTTTCTTCCCCTTTTCCCTTCCCTCCCTCCCCACCCCCCCCCCTCCTTCCTCCGTACTTGTATTTCTGGTAAGGGTATGTAACGGGTCCGACTATGAGCCCGTTTGTTTAGGAACACTTTCTTTTCGTGTAGCTTTGCTTCTTCGGCTCGCTTGTTACGATATATTAATTATGGATAACTTCTGTGCTGTACCAGTCTGCTGAGATGTCTGTATATTGCTTGTTATATTTTGTCTTCTCAATAAAACCAACCGTGTTGTTAAAATTTTTTTTATCTAAATCAACACTCAGACTAGTTGACTGAGGGATAAGACTTTTCGGCTCCTAGCTCACTAACAATTCAATTGCAGGTTAATTAGCACAAATAACAAAACAACAATAGGTGAAATACTCTTTAGAATCTGTGTCAAGCCAGACTAGACTCATTTACATTATACAAGACAGACAGGTGGCTGGGGATGATGATATTAGCATCTAAGAGTTTGTGTCCCAATAGTGTGATTCAGTCTATTGCTAACATGGCATTTACATATCCAGAGTCTGTGTGTCTTGGGGGGGGGGGCACAGACCTGAATCCAAGTAACACCACCTCAGGGGTCCCCAGGCATACAGCTCACAAAGAGCACCGTTCCCTTAAATGTGAGGGCCCATAATCACAAGGCAAGAGGCTCACATTCAGTCCCCTCCAAGAGCCTTCGTCCCAGCTAGGTCTGTCACATTTCTCCCCTTTCGGCGGGAGACTAACACATGAGGAGACCCCAGACGGCTTGACGCCGAAGTTAGTCAGGGGTTCCAGTCCTCTAATGCTGGTATCCACACAGTATCCCAAATAAAGTGTCCCAAACAGAGTATCCCTCACCCAGTCAACCTCTGCCTCTCTCAGAGAACATGCCTGACGCTGGGGAGAGGTGTGGACCGGTCCTTCCCCCTGGAGTCCCTTTAGCCGCAGGAGAGAAGACAGGGTGGTTGGGCTCAGTCCGTCATGCTGTTGGGCCTCTGGGCCTACTGCCCAGAATCCCTGGGGTATACAGGTGGAGACTGAAGTCCCATCCACCTTTACAGGAAATCTGTCCTCTGTTTGTTGTGGGCAGAGGCCAGCAGCGCTTTCACCCGTTGACAGCAGTTCAGCTGGGCGTAGGAGCTTCCCTACATCATCTGCTCCAGCTAACTGTTGGGGAGAGAGCCTGACTGCCCCAGCTCCCTGGAACTCCGCAGTTGTTGCTGGTCCTGGGCAGAGGTTGGTAGCACTCTGCCCGATTGCTAGCACTTCTGCTAGTTTTCTGTTAGTGGAGACCACAGGCCCATCCACCGACACCAGATCAAGCTGCCGTTGTGAGGCTACGACTGCATTCTCTCCTTGGATCCTGATCTGCAGCTCGTGATAGACTGCCACCTCCTCACCCTGGGTCTCCCGAATTGCGGCAGGTGTGGGGTAGAGGTCTTGGACCCTCTGTCCGGTTGCCAGCACTTCTGCTGGGGGTTTGCTAGGTGGTTCCTCCTCTACAGAAACTTCTATTAAATCCGCAGTCTCTGGAATTGCTAAAAGTGTGGGACAGAGGTCTTGGACCCTCTGTTCAGTTACCAGATCCTCAGCTGGAGAAGTTTGTTGTAACTCCATAGATGCTGCTGGCAGAAAATCACATGTCCCTGTCAGTGTTGTGGGAGATAGGCCGACTACCTCTTCTCTCAAGAAGGCCAAAGCCACTGTTGGTGCTGGGCAGAAGTTAGCAGAACTCTGCCCTGCTGTCAGAGCTTCAGGTTTGGGGATGACAATCTCCGGAGTTTCCACTGCCGATTCTCTGGCATGCTGCTGAACGTGTTCTAGCAGTTTCCTGTACGCCCTTTCCAGATGCTGTTCCTTCCTTAACAAATGGTCCAGATCAGGTTTAAGTTCTGAGACCCCTGCAAGACCGAAATGTCGCACCACCACCCCACCATTAGGAGCAATAAACCTGCCCACTTCTTTATTTACCTTAATGCGGGCCTTATTCAGCTTCCAGGACACGTGGGCCACAATTTCATGAACACACCGCAATCATGTCAGGGAAAGAGGACCGCAATCTAAGGAAATCCCATTGGACATCCTTGATGACTTGTCTCATGGGATGGAGTCCCAAATCATTATCACCCACGTGGAGGACCAAAATGTCTGGGTGCCTGTCTAACCGTGCAAAACAGTGTAACTCAGGGATAACTCTGTGCCACATCATCCCGGGAACCCCAATCCATCTGACCATGTCCTCCTCTCTTGAAACCCCCAACTGTCTGCCCTACGGTCTGACCTCAGCCCTCTTTGCCCCCCAGAACACAAGAATGTCCCAAAATCCATATGAGACATCCAGGGGCATCTGAAAAGACATACACAAAAGTGAGTACACCCCTCACATTTTTGTAAATATTTTATTATAGCTTTTCATGTGACAACACTGAAGAAATGACACTTTGCTACAATGTAAAGTAGTGAGTGTACAGCTTGTATAACAGTGTAAATTTGCTGTCCCCTCAAAAAAACTCAACACACAGCCATTAATGTCTAAGCCGCTGGCAACAAAAGTGAGTACACCCCTAAGTGAAAATGTCCAAATTGGGCCCAAAGTGTCACTATTTTGTGTGGCCACCATTAATTTCCAGCACTGTCTTAACCCTCTTGGGCATGGAGTTCACCAGAGCTTCACAGCCAGATTGCCACTGGAGTCCTCTCCAACTCCTCCTTGATGACATCACGGAGATGGTGGATATTAGAGACCTTGCGCTCCTCCACCTTCCATTTGAGGATGCCCCACAGATGCTCAATAGGGTTTAGGTGTGGAGACATGCTTGGCCACTCAACTTTAAAAAAATGTGAGGGGTGTACTCACTTTTGTGAGATACTGTAAAAAAAATATGATGCACCACAGCACTTGACGATATTCCTTCCAACAAGTAAACACAACACAGACAGAAAAACCAGATATCACACATATTTACTTATGTAACATTGGCTGACATAAATACGATATCTTGAGGACTCCCATCAATACACTTTATCACTTCCTTTGAAAGACCCCACCAAACCGCCTCGGTACAGCCCCTATTCTAAAAGAATGAGCCGCAAATTCCCCAGGAACCAAACTCCCTGCAGCTAAGTATTTTCTGAACACTACCGTAAACTGGAACTTTGAAAGAAAGGAACCATCCATATGTACAAATAAAGCGCCCTCCACCCAAAAGGCAAAAACAAAGTTGTAAGCTGTTGCCGCTGAGCAGCTCTTTTTGTGCTCCTCTGCCCGCCTGATCCACCTTGGATCGCCTGATCCAAATCTTGACCGACGAAGCAGAGCACTGTATGTCCCCAAACATGAGGCCCTCTAAAACTTTCTTTGACGGACTGATCAGTTCACTGATCCGAAAAGCCCCAAAGAAGACCAACAGAAAAGTCATTCTAAACAAAACCCTCTCATAGCCCAAAGCGCAAACCCCTTCTAAGTTCTCCAGAACCATACTGAGCAAAAATGAAACTGGGCACCTGGAATCCTTACCTTGCCTACCCTTTCTGTAACCCTTAAGAGCCTGTCGAATCATAAAGGACTGGGTGAAGTCAACCTCACCCGACAGTTTAAAAAGAAATGCTAGGGCTGCTAATTTCCTGCTCATCCCGGCCTCCGATACACCCTTCATAAACTTGCTGCAAACAAAAACCAACACCAGAGACGACATCTCCTCCCCTTCAGCTACCCCACCTACCTCTTCTAGTACTGCAAACCATTAAGTGAATCCCAAATCAATTCCAAGGCGAGTCCAATGCCGCGGTCCACAACCGATGAGGACAAGGCACCCCCACCTGTTCCGCCTCGCCATCACGAAAAAAGCCCCGCTGGAAAACGAGACAGAGCATCTGCTAATTTGTTGGTAGACCCAGGAATATGCACTGCATATAGAAACACATTCATTTGTAAACAACTTAACACTAAATAACACAACAGCCTGATAACTGGAGGTGAAGAAGCTGATATGTTGTTGATCACCATCAGGTTATGGCAATTGAATCACACTTTCTTTTTCCTAAATGCCTCCCCCCACAGACAGAACTATAGGAAAAAGCTCCAACAGAACCAAGTTCTTAGGATACCCAGCCTCCTGCTAGGCAGTCGGCCACCTCTCTGCACTCCACTGACCCTGAAAATACTCACCATAACCTACCGACCCAGCCGCATCCTTGAAAAGGACCAGGTCAGCATTACTGACCGGTCCCAATAGCCATAAGAACGGCCATTGACCGATTCCATGAACAAGTGCTAAGTTCACAGATCAGTCTGCATCGTCGTAGCCAGCCGCACGTAGTGACTAAGTACCTTAATGCCCGATTTGGCCTCCGACAATCGCCTGCATAAGATCTGACCCATGGATATAATTTTGCATGCAAAATTCAGTTTGTCTAACAACGATTGTAATTCCTTAAATCTAATCTTCCGCCTGCCACCAGCTTGCCGCAGAGTGCAACCAATTTGTCGGTAGGCAATCTGCATTCCATGGCCACTGAAACTATGGTATTACCAATAAACACCAGTTCCGTGGCCGGGCCTTCAGTTTTGTTGGCCACTAATGGAATTCCAAACACCTCGGCTAGATGTTGTAATGGCCCTAACAATATCCTGCAACATCGGGCCTAATGCACAGGAAATCATCCAGATAAAAAATGACCGATTCCCCCCACCCCCACCTCCCTAACTGCCCATTCCAAAAAGGAACTAAATGCCTCAAACAGGGCACACGATATTGAACAACCCATGAGTAGGCAACAGTCTACAAAATAACACCCTTGCCAACAACACCCTAACAAGCAACCTTTGGGGATGCACTGGCAGCAGCCGGAACGCCGGTTCAATATTGGATTTGGCCATGAGTGAGCCCTGTCCATACTTCCGAACCCACGATACAGCGGCATCAAACGATGTATAGGTCACCGCACAAACCTGTGGGTCAATACCATCAGCCGCTCTTGGGGTACGAATGATGGTGGATCATCCTGAACTGCCCCGGTTCTTTCTTTGGAACCACACCCAATGAGGAAACCACTAGCCTCTTTAGTGGCGGGACAGGAAACAGGCCCGCAATGCGACCCAAAACCACTTCTTTTAACAGCTTGGCGGACGCCACCTCCTGATGAAGAAGGGCCGAGCGTTAGTTTCTGAAGGCAGGAGGAACCTCCCACACCTCACTCGGGATCTGAAACCCTTCCCTAAACCCCGCTTCCAGAAGCCCAGCCACTGCTTTATCAGGATACCTATTTAGAAAAGGGAGCATATTTTCCACCTTCACCTGCATGGTCTCTTTTTCCACTGGCATCCCCGGCACACCCCTTTCCTTGTTTGAAGCAGCGGAGCATGGGGGTGCCTTCGCATCCCGAGCACTCATGTTTGTAGCAACACGAGCTCCCAAATCTGCATGCCCCCTTATTAAACTGCCAGCAAAACCCAGTCCTTCTAGGGGCTGGCGATCCAGAGGAGGAAGCACTGCCAACCCCCTGGGGAAAAAACTGACCAGAAGTCCTGGAAGAAGTCATCAACTTCATCCAGAGGCTGATATCTTTGTGGGCCCATCAAATGGAGGGGTGAATGGCTTTCCGCTGATGAAATTGTTCATTGTAGCGGAGCCATGCCAGGCTGCCATAGACTCTGTGCTCCTCGCTAATAGCCTCTAAGTAACAAAACAGGGCCGAACAGTTCTCTGGGGCCCTTCCCCTTATCACACTGGAAAATATTGCGAAAGCTTGCAACCAACTGGCAAACATATGCGGAATAAGCCAATATCTCCTTTCTTCTTTTTTGCTCTCCTCTGGTTTAACCCGATCTAAGTTAAACTTTTCCAATGGGAGCAGGGAAAGTCAAAGTATTTTGACAAACTCATCCTTCCAAATCTTTTCCTGTACTTCTGTCTTAAGATGAACCCCCCGCAGTCCCTCGAAGCACACGTATACCTCACATCTTGTTGTGTCCGCCAAACGCACCTTGTCAGTGTCTTTGTCCTTGATCGTCACCCCCATACCCACTCCTGCGGCGTTCTTCTCCGTCTGCGTGCCCACTACCACTCCTAAACTCACCTTCTGAGGGGCAGCATCCACCATAGCAGGCAACTCACTAACCAAAGGGGGAGGGGCCCAGGGCCTAATCAGGGCAGGATTCCGCACCATACCGTCCTCAAGGTGGTGCAACAATGCATGTAGTGCGTCCAAAAGGGGCCCACCTTCCCCATAAACCCGGCACACCACCTGTCCCGTGTAACCCATAGTACTACCCCCCACCACGTGTACAGACATAGAAGCAGGTTGACAAGACAAAGAGGGAACAGACACAGATTTACCGGGCTGCACTAGGCGGGATGCCTCTCCAGCCGCCAATCCTGATGCCCCCGCGGCCTCCAGGGAATCCACTGCCAGCTCCCCTTCCTCTGCATTGCTGTCCAATTCTTCTGGAGGGGGCTTAGCTTGCCCATGGGATCTCCTCTGCCAACCCATCGATCGACCTCTCCCTCTGCCGGTGGTTGCTGCGGTGTTCCAGATTCTCCTTAAGGGCTCCGGTCGTCACCGCTCCAGCTCCCCATGCTGATGTCATCATTAAGCGCTGACAGCCACAGCACAAGCACCTCTCTGGTCAGCCACCCAGGCCAGGACAAGGACCCGGAGGCAGGGCCTCCCAACTGACGTAAGTTACATGCTGCAGAGCCTGCATCACAATGCGATCTCCCTTGCTTCCGGTGGGGGCTGACGGCTGTGCCTGGGGACAGGCCGGCACCCAATACAGCGTCTCTCCTGCGCCGAGTTGGCACTCTGACTGGTCATGAGTGCCAGCCACGTCTACCTGGGCCTGGATGACCAGGTAAGAGACCGTAACCACCGCAAGGTGAGTGCCCCCCCATGGACTCCGCCGTGGATAAGGATTCCTCCCAAGCACCCCCTTTGCTGCAGAAGATGACCGCTTAGCCAGGGGCCCTGAAGAGTCCCAACTGGGGCTCCCAAGCCAGTGCTGAGGCCTCGGCGTGTGTTCCAGGCTGAGGCACTCCGGAGGCCTAGACCTCCAAGCACAAGTGGAGGAAACCTGGCGTTGCATCCAGTCAGGTTCATTTATCTCCGCTGCAGCCCTGAGCTGGCATAAAAGTTCTTCCAGCTCACTCATTATGTGATTCTGTTTGCAGGCTGGATTGCAGCACTTGGCTAAACTGATGTTCCACCACCGACTTTCACCTGCAACTACTTCCTCCCTTCCCTAACTATGCAGCTCCTCCCTATCCTGAACGAAACGCCTTCAATCAGGTAAGAGGCCAGTTTATTTTCTCTGAATCGTCCTAACCGCTCTTTAGCCTATTGCAGTCTGATAGTGTCTTCCGCCCGCCAAGTATGCCCTGCGTTTACATGTCCTTCCAGCTCCGTAAATGTCTTAACAATGGTTTTCTATAAATCAGTCCTATTTTCTAGTCATAATAATAGCATACTGATTAATTTATAAATTTTCCTCAAACTGAAAAGTTCTAAAGTCTTCACATCAGTCCATGTAGTACTAGATTCTGATATCAAGTGCAGTCACTGTAGATCTGAGGGGGACATGCAAGCAAAATAAAAAACAGCATTTTAGCTTGCACATGATTGGATGATAAAATCAGAAGAGCTTCCCCTCATTTCAGATCTTCCCTTCAGATCTACAGCGACTGCACTTACAAGTGTACTTTCAAGTGTACTTGCAGTGCACTTGTAGTGCAGAGTGGATTTGCCTTTAGTAAATCAACCCCAGGGGGTTGATTTACTAAAGGCAAATAGACTGTGCACTTTGCAAGTGCTGTTGCTCCAGAACTTAGTAAATGAGGTAAAGCTTCCCTTTGCAAAGAATATCCAATCACATGCACGGAAAATTTAAACAGCCTTTTTGCTTGAATATGATTGGATCATAGAATTCAGCAGAGCTCCCCCTAATTTACTAAGCTCTGGAGCAACTGCTCTTGCAGAGTGCAACTGCACTTTGCAAAATTCACAGTGTACACTTGCAAGGGCATTCTCTTCAGAGCTTAGTAAATGAGCAGAAGCTCTGCTGACTTCAATAATGCAATCACATGCTAGGAAAAACGCTTTTTTTTTAAATGTCCTTGCATGTGATTGGGTATTCTTTGAAATGTAAAGGTTTACATCATTTACTAAGCTCTGGAGGAACTGCACATTGAGAAGTGCACAGTCTATTTGTCTTTAGTAAATCAACCCCCTTAGTGCCCTGGCTTAACCTCCCTGGCGGTATGATTCAGTCTGGAATTAAGTGCTGAAAGCGGTACAATTATTTTGCACGGAAATCTGGCTTTTATTTTGTAGTCCTGTAATTCTTAGGAATAACGCTCTTAAATCTGTTCAAACCAGAGTCTAGCAGACATCCCCGGTATGATAAAGTTTATAATATAATAAAGAATAATAAAAATTATTCAATAATATAATCAAATCCAAAAACACTGAAAAATTGTCAATTGTTGGTTGCTATGGACAATCTCCAAATTCCAGGCAGTAAAAAACAGTATTTATAATATAAAAGTGCATGCAGGGCACTGCACAGACCACTAGGGACAAAGGGTGTGTGTATTTTTTAATACAGCACTGTAATCTGTAAGATTACAGTGCTGTGTGTGTTTTGTGTGTTTTTGCTTTTTGGCACTGCATCGCGTTAACTGGCAATTGCACCGTTGTGCGATGGTGTATACAATACAATAACATATTTTTGGTAAAAAAAAAAAACGTAATAGGTTTATATTGGTTGGTTTGTGCAAAAGTTATTGTGTCTTTTTTTTAATGTTTCTACTGGTAATGTTGGCGATCTGTGATTTTTAGCAGGACTGCGATATTGCGGCAGACAAATCTGACCCCAAATTACACTTTTTGGGGACCAATGACATTATTACATTGATCAGTGCTATAAAAATGCATTGATCAATGTAAAAATGACACTGGCAGGGAAGGGGTTAACACTAGGGGATGATCAAGGGGTTAACTATGTTCCCTCAGTGTGTTCTAACTATAGGGAGGGTGGGCTACTTTTGGACATGACAGAGATCACTGTTCCCGATCACTGGGAACAGAAGATCTCTGACATGTTTTCTGTCAGAATGGGGATCCGCCTTATTTACAAAGGCAGATCCCCATTCTGCCTCTTTATTAGGCGATTGCGGGCCACTATCTGACCCGCCTGACCCACGGGCACAATCCCGCAGCGTGTAGAGGACACGCGAGAGTGCACCATCAGCAGCGCATGCCTGCCCACAACTGTGCCTGCACAATGACAGCGGTTCGCGCAGGAGACCCAACCTGCCGCAGTAGAACTGCGGTGGGCAGGCGTTAATTGGTTAAATCTTCACGACACATAAATTGACTGTCTGCCTAGAAACAATCCAGCAAATTCTATCAAACTTCAAACAATGAGATTCACGCATAATGTATCTAATTGAAGACCAGTCTGTGTGTTCAGCAGGTAATGCTGGAACATCAGAGACTACTTGGCCACCTATTTTTATTCTGCTTACAGAGTTAACTATTCTGAGATGTATCTCCAAATCGAGAGCTTTCCAATGACTTCCAAGGAGTTCCACTCAACAGAATGTATTTTAGGGCTTTTATCCCACTTTTATTCACCCAAATATCAAATTAACACAGGAAGTTATTTACGAAAGGCAAATCCACTTTGCACTGCAAGTGCACTTGAAATGTGATCATGTGCAAGCTAAAATGCTGTTTTTTATTTTCCTTGCATATCCCCCTCAGATCTAAAGCAAATTTAATTCCAAGTGCACTTGCAGTGCAAAGTGGATTTTCCTTTAGTAAATAACCCCCTTAGTGCTCTTCCAAAGCATAGGTTATTTCGCATAGCAACGAATACAATTTCAACCTCCTGGTTATTTTGTGACAGCTCTATCTATTCCTCTATAGTACAGAGCTGCCCCGTCTAAGCATTTCTGTATAACTGACTCCTTAGTCACCAGACTAGGCCTGTTGTCCACTTACATATAGATTGCTACTTGCTACTAATGCTGGCCATACACCAGATGAAAAAAATGCGTTTTCGAAAAATGAACATACGTATTTGACCTCTGCACCCTGGTTTCCTGCGCTTTAAATATATGCCCATAGGAGCAGAAGGAATCTTGCGCATAGCGAGCATCTCTACTGCCTCACCTACATCAGCACCACCTTCAATATGGATGTGGATGAGAGGACCATTGCCATAGTAATGCTTGGGTGATGGCTATACAGCAAGCAGAGGAGCCCAGAAGCAAAAGGCGAAGGTTATGGAGTAAAGAGTGGCTGAAGAACCGTGATAACTTCTCTCATATGAGATTGGTTCAAGGAAAATAATACCGATGATTATCGGAACTGTCTGAGGATGCCTGATGAGTCCTTTCAGCTGCTACTGAGTCAAGTGTGACCCCTCGTAACAAAAAAGGACACAGTCTACAGTCTTAAGAACTAGCATCACAGTGTAGCAGAGACTGGTAGCAACACTTTGTTTCCTAGCAACTGGACAAAGTTTTGAAGACCTCAAGTTCACCACTGGAATCTCTGCCCAGTTGCTAGGCCGCATCATATCTGAGACCTACCAAGCCATCATAAGAAACATGCAAGGTGAATACTCAAAAGTAATGACACAGTGCTTTTATTTTTAACTCTCAAACACTGTACAACAGAGCTTGCTTTAGTTATCTTTGCATTTTGAAGCTCTAAACATATGAGAAAACACAAACTAATTCATAACATCTCAAACTGGCAAACATAAAATTATTTAAACCAAATGTATGTTATTCACAAAGATGTGTACTGATAATCATGCCCCCAGTTGTTTTGTGGATGATCCTGCTGTGTGAACGGTACATGCCACTGATGCATTTGTTAAAGTTGTTGAGATGATTGGGTGTGTGTGGTTTTTGTGCTCAGGTAAGTGCGTATTTGCGGTGAGCTCCGCTCTTAAGCCTTTATTAAGAAGCTGAATGAGTAATGGTTCCAGTAATTGTTTTTAGTCTTCTGATATCCGGCATATTTTCTTGGCAGCAAATGCACCCAGGTCATTACATTCATCCCTCTTCTGATTTAACGTTGCAGATGTTTGTAGTAGAAAGTTGACTATTGTTTCGTCTTTCTCTTTTTGTTCCTGCTTTCTGGTGGCGATGTGACAGTTTGTGATTCATTGCCAAACAGATCCTGTATAATAAAGGAAAAAAAAATAATGTATAGATAGTTAAGCCTAAAAATGTTTTCAACATATATTTTTACCTTTCACAGCTACTGGCAGCTGTAGAGGAATGGAAAGCAACAGCTTAATGACTATTGGAATTTCCCCAACTGTGGTGGTACCATAGACGGGAAGCATGTTCCCCAGAAAAATCTGGTTCCTTCTATTTTAATTACAAAGGCTACTTCAGCATTGTCTTAATGGCAATCGTGAATGCAAAATATGAGTTTATCTTTGTGGACATTGGCAAAAATGGATGAAATTCAGATGGGGAATATATGAGAAAATGCATTTTCCGCAACCCCCCTCCCCCCCCCCCCCCCCCGCAAAAAAACAGACTTCTGCATCTACCATCCCAAGAGGACACAGTGGAAGGACTAAACTTCATATTTGTTGCAGATGATGCATTTGCATTATCTGATCATGTGTTGAAACCCTTAAAAACCTTACACCTGATCAAAAAATCTTTAATTAAAGGTTATCTCATGTTAGATGAGTTGTAGAAAAAGCATTTGGTATTATGACCATCTGCTTTTGTATCTTCCATACAGCAATAAATGTAGCCCCCCAAAAATGTACACTATAGTTTATTGTTGCTGTGTTGCATAATTTTTTAAGGCATACTACCTCCACCTACATGCCACAATCCATGGTGGACCGGGAAGATACTTTGTTTGGGAATGTCATGCCTGGTGATTGGCGCAATGATACTAAAGGGCTTTTAAACCTAGGCCATGCCCCACCATGTCTTTCTCTAGTTAACTAGCCTGTCAGAATGGCCTGGATTATATGCAATATTTTCTGGGCCATGGAGAAGTAGATTGGCAAAACAACCTCTAAATTATATTTGTAAATTTGATTGTCTGCATTTAGCAATTATTTCAGTACTAACCACAGGTGTCATGTTATTTTTGCCTTAAGAAATCAAATGTACAAAGGTACTGATAACTTTTGGATTTAAATTTTGATGTGTGGTGTAATTTTGTATGTATTATCTTTAATCTAGATTTTCTTATCCGTACATATAAAAGTGTATAATAAAAACCTATATGCTTACTTACCTGACTGTCTTCCATTTCCTTGAATGTTCCATCTTCTTTATCTCCTGAAATATTTCCACTGATACAGTCTAAACCTGACACAGAGGGTCGTGCTTCCTCCTGGTCAGTCAGAAAACTGACACTCTCAAAATACCATAGGCGTGGCACGTATACTTGATCTGCACCTGCACCAGATCTTTCGGAATCATTATTTTTTTCCAATTCTTTTTTGAATATAGTACGCAGATTTTGTATTTCTTTGGTCACATAGGATATATCTGCTTTGGCATACACAACAGTGCATAGTTTCACTAATTTAGTATACACTTCATTTGGCTTAAGACGATCTGAATAGTCTTTATAGCGTGCTTTCCATAGACATGGAAGGTCTCAGTACATTTCAATGAATTGGGGCAGGAAATATGGTGAGGTAAATTTGTCCACCATTGCTCCTGAAATAAGAAACAATGCACCATTGTACAGCCAAACTACACCAAACAATTAATACCCTAAAACTATTGTAATGGTCGGCTTACCTTCAGTTGTTACAAATCTTCTGTGGATTGGTCAGTGTAATCATTCGTGACAACTTTCTATATGCCGGGTCGGCGTGTACCGTGGTACTCTATGAGAGTTTATAAGCTCCGCCCCTCTTCATCCTCTTCATCCTCTTCATGCAGCAGAACGATGGCTGAAGAAAAAGACCATGCCGTTCCCGAATGAATAAGCCAGCACAGGGTGAAAAACAAGCAACACCTATGTCCCTGGATGAGATGAAAACTATGGAGAAGATAAAATTGATATGATGGGAGGCTCTACAACTACCCGGCCTAATACAAGAAAGAACACCATCATATAGAAGGTTGTCCATGTGCTTGAGAAGAAGTATAGTGTGGAGTGAACAAAGGACCAGCTGCGCAAGAGATGGTCTGACTTGAAGTATAGGGAGGAAGCCCATTTGCAGAAAATACAATTAAAATGATCAAATGATCAAAAAAGGTATTTTATATTATTTTCTGCCATTTCTGCTCTCTCTGCTCTACATGCAATCCATCTAGTCTTCTCTGCAATGTCTTCATCAATGCAAACTATATTCTTTAGCATGCATGCTTTTGTGATTACATTATTATGTGCAAGATTACTGTACTGTGCTGCAGCTCTACCCATATTGTGTGCTTGAATTTTTAAAGGCCAATGTTTCATGATTTTCTATTATCTTAAACCTAGAAAGACACAAGAAAGCACACTTTGATACCAGAACTGCGACAACAGGCAGGGCCGTCTTTAACGCAGGGCAAAAGGGGCAGCTGCCCAGGGCCCTGCCATTGTTGGGGGCCCTGCGCTGCCCACCTTTTGAGACCTTCACTGCTCGCCGGCTACTTGCTAATGTCACTTGGAAAAACAGAAGCGCTGCTTCTGTATTTCCAAGTGACAGTGCTCCTCTCCTGGCCGCCGCTCTGGGGAGTGTCTGATATACACACACTCTGTGAGAGCAGATGAGGAAGGGGGCGGGGAATCTGTACAGGGGAAGCTACCTCACACTGGCATGCTACACGGACATCGGGGGACTGGACAACATGCTGTGAGTAGCTTTTGGGACAGAGGAAAACTGTATTGGAATGGCAGAGGGGGGAGGACTTTGAGGGAAGAAAGTTTTACCTTGTACTTGGGGGGAGAGTGGAGTGTGGAGTGTGGAGCTCTGTACTGGAATCTGGAGGGGAGGACAGCCATGCATCCCTACACTCTGCACCCACCCCTCACCCCCTCCCTGCACCCTCCCCTCACCCCCTCCCTGCACTCTGCACCCACCCCTCACCCCTGGCACTCTGCACCCACCCCTCACCACCTGCACTCTGCACCCACCTCACCCCCTCCCGGCACTCTGCACCCAACTCACCCTCTGCACTCTGCACCCACCCCTCACCATCTGCACCCACCTCACCACCTGCACTCTGCACCCACCCCTCACCCCCTCCCTGCACCCACCTCACCCTCTGCACTCTGCACCCACCCCTCACCACCTGCACCCTGCACCCACCTCCCCCCCTGCACTCTGCACCCACCCCTCACCACCTGCACTCTGCACCCACCTCACCCCCTCCCTGCACTCTGCACCCAACTCACCCTCTGCACTCTGCACCCACCCTTCACCACCTGCACCCTGCACCCACCTCACCACCTGCACTCTGCACCCACCCCTCACCCCCTCCCTGCACCCACCTCACCCTCTGCACTCTGCACCCACCCCTCACCACCTGCACCCTGCACCCACCTCACCCCCTGCACTCTGAACCTACCTCACCACCTGCACTCTGCACCCACCCCTCACCTCTCACCCCCTGCACTCTGCACCCACCCCTCACCCCCTGCACTCTACACCCACCCCTCACCACCTGCACTATGCACCCACCCTCACCCCCTCCCTGCACTCTGCACCCACCCCTCACCCCCTCCCTGAACTCTGCACTCACCCCTCACCCCCTGCACTCTGCACCCACCCCTCACCACCTGCACTCTGCACCCACCCCTCACGCCTTCCCTGCACTCTGCACCCACCCCTCACCCCCTGCACTCTGCACCCACCCCTCACCACCTACACTCTGCACCCACCTCACCTGCACCCACCCCTCACCCCCTCCCTGCACCCTCCCCTCACCCCCTCCCTGCACTCTGCACCCACCCCTCACCCCCTCCCTGCACCCTCCCCTCACCCCCTCCCTGCACCCCCACCTCACCCCCTCCCTGCCCTCTGCACCCAACTCACCCTCTGCACTCTGCACCCACCCCTCACCATCTGCACCCTGCACCCTCCTCACCACCTGCACTCTGCACCCACGCCTCACCCCCTCCCTGCACTCTGCACCCACCCCTCACCCCCTCCCTGCATCCACCTCACCCTCTGCACTCTGCACCCACCCCTCACTACCTGCACCCTGCACCCACCTCACCCCCTGCACTCTGCACCCACCTCACCACCTGCACTCTGCACCCACCCCTCACCACCCCCCTGCACTCTGCACTCACCCTCACCCCTCCCTGAACTCTGCACCCACTCCCTGCACCCTCTCCCTGCACCCTCCCTGCACTCTGCACCCACCCCTCACCCCCTCCCTGCACTATGTACCCACCCCTCACCCCCTGCACTCTGCACCCACCCCTCACCACCTGCACTATGCACCCACCCTCACCCCCTCCCTGCACTCTGCACTCACCCCCCACCCCTTCCCTGCACTCTGCACCCACCCCTCACCCCCTGCACTCTGCACCCACCCCTCACCACCTGCACTCTGCACCCACCCCTCACCACCTGCACTCTGCACCCACCCCTCACCCCCTGCACTCTGCACCCACCTCACCACCTGCACTCACCCCTCACCCCCTCCCTGCACTCTGCACACTCCCCTCACCCCCTCCCTGGACTCTGCACTCACCCCTCACCCCCTGCCTGCACTCTGCACCCACCCCTCACCCCCCTGCACTCTGCACCCACCCCTCACCCCCTGCACTCCGCACCCACCTCACCACCTGCACTCTGAACCCATCCCTCGACCCCTGCACTCTGCACCCACCCCTCACCCCCTGCACTCTGCACCCACCTCACCACCTGCACTCTGCACCCACCCCTCACCCCCTCCCTGCACTCTGCTATTTGATGCAGAGGTTATGATGTGCAGTAACCTCTAGTAACCAATCAGTGAGCAATAATGATTTGCAGTAACCTCTAGAAACCAATTAATGAGCAGTAATGTTTTGTAACCTCTAGCAACCAATCAGCAAGCGGAAATGATGTGCTGTAACCTCTATCAACCAATCACAATCGCTACCTGATCTGCTGCAGTAAACTCATTTTGAGTCTAGCTGGGGGGGGGGGGGGCATTAAAATGTTTGCCCAGGGTCCAATCAATATTAAAGACGGCCCTGACAACAGGAATGGATATCGTTCAGGTTGATGACACAGCTCCAGCTACTGCTATAGTACCTGATGATGATGCAGAACCATGCCAAACTATGTCAGATGTTGAAGCAGACCAGGCACAGCATTCCTCTGATAACATAACAAGCAGCACAAGTAAACCACTACACATAGACTTTAACATCAACTACATTTAAAACACATTTTCCTTATTTTTTGTTTTTTTTTATATCTTCAACAGCATGTCATCTGTCTGAGGAACAGGGATTAAATTCCCTCAGTGCCCAAAGATTGGTAGCTGATCTTTTGAAGTGCTTATCAGAGTTAGAAAACTGAAAGATCACTTAAAGAGGAGGGCCGGTTTAAAAAAAAAAAAGTAAAAGTCAACACTGTAGCTGCTGACTTCTAATAAGCACACTTACCTGTCCAGGGCGCCCGCGATTTCGGCCGCCCGAGGCTGACCTGTCCCTCGGTCTCGGGTACCGGCGCCGCCATTTTGGCTAAGGGAAACAGGCAGTGGAGCCTTGCGGCTTCACTGCCCGTTTCCTACTGCGCATGCGCGAGTCGCACAGCGCTTTGTGAATGGGGCGCGCTGTGTTCTGGGACACACAGTTCCCAGTGCACAGCGCGACCCATTATCCAGAAGACGCCGCGCGGAGGAGAGAAGACTAGAAGATCTCCGCGGAGGAGAAAGAGGCAGATTAGGATGATGTGCCTAGCAACAGGCATTTCTGGTAAGTTAAAAAAAAAACATTTTTTCATTTTTTTTTCTGATTTTTTTCTAATTTTTAATGTATTTTTTTTTTCAGGGTGGCCCTCCACTTTAACCACTTACAGACCGGACCATTTTGCTGGTCAAAGACCAGACCACTTTTTGCGATTCGGCACTGCGTCGCTTTAACTGAAAATTGCGCGGTCGTGCAACGTGGCTCCCAAACAAAATTGACGTCCTTTTTTTCCCACAAATAGAGCTTTCTTTTGGTGGTATTTGATCACCCCTGCGGTTTTTATTTTTTGCGCTATAAACAAAAATAGAGCGACAATTTTGAAAAAAATGCATTCTTTTTTACTTTTTGTTATAATAAATATCCCCCAAAAATATATAAAAAAACATTTTTTTCCCTCAGTTTAGGCCGATACGTATTCTTCTACATATTTTTGGTAAAAAAAATCGCAATAAGCGATTATTGATTGGTTTGCGCAAAAGTTATAGCGTTTACAAAATAGGGATAGTTTTATAGCATTTTTATTAATAATTTTTTATTATTTTTTTTTTTACTAGTAATGGCGGCGATCAGCAATTTTTATTGTGACTGCGACATTGTGGGGGACCCATCGGACATTTTTGACACATTTTTGGGACCATTGTCATTTATACAGTAATCACTGCTATATAAATGCAGTGATTCCTGTGTAAATGACACTGGCAGTGAAGGGGTTAACCAGTGGGTGGCAGTGTAGGGGTTAAGTGTTCCTAGGGGTGTGTTACTAACTGTGGGGGGGTTGGGCTTTCATTTAGTGAACACTGATCTCTGCTCCAATCACATGGAGCAGAGATCAGCGTCACTAGTTGCTAGGCAGAATGGAGAAATGCTGTTTACACGGCATTTCCTCCATTCGGCCGCTCCGTGAGACGATCGCGGGGATGCCCACAGCGATCGAGTCCACGGGCCCCGCGACCGGACTCACGGGGGCCCTGACCAGCGCGGGAGCGCGCCGCCGGCGGCGCGCTCCCGATGGCAGGGCAGCATTGAATATTGGACGTACCTGTACGCCAATATGCCTACCCGTGCCATTCTGTCGACGTACATCGTCGTGCGCTGGTCGGGAAGTGGTTAATCTCTGTCCAACAAAGTTTTATGTTTGTAGTTGACACTAGGGATGGGCCGAAAGGACCCCTGTTTGGTTTGCACCGGAACTTCCGAACACAGTGAAAGTTCGGCCCCGAATAATGAACCCCATTAAAGTCAACGTGACCTGAACATCAAAAATCAAAAGTGCCCATTTTGAAGGCTTATATGCAAGTAATTGGGCATACAATGGTTATGGGGTCCAGGTCCTGTCCTGGGGGACCTGTATCAATAATTAAAAAAAAGTTTGTGAAAAATGTAATTTTTAAATGAGCAGTGATTTTTTGATTTTTAAAGTGAAAGCTTAAAAATAAAAAATTCCTTCCAATATAGTGCCGGGGGGTGGGGGGGGGGGTCCCTTTAGTCTACCTGTAAAGTTGCAGATCTGTACCATGTCTAGAATCTTCTGCAGCAATAATTGCATTTATAAAGCCAAAAAAAGACATTTTCCCTGCAAGCTGCCTTTATTTTGCACAGCAACAGCTGGGGAGCCAGAGTGTATGATGAGGCCACAATGTAGTGCACTGGGAACAAGATTAGAGATTTTTTGGATACATTCTGGTGTCACTTTGACTTTGTATAGAAGTAATGGGTGCATAAAAATTGGTCTTTGGGTGTCGGTGGCGACTTCCCACTGTAATCCTATAGAGTATTCTTGATGAAAGCAAGAATTGGCCTTCCTGTAAAAAAATGTAAATGATATGTACCTGTCAAACAGGTGGCGAAAAATTACTCTTTGGGTGTCGGAGGCACCTTCCCACCATAACCCTATAGAGGTGCTCTTGATGAAGACAAAACAAATTGCAACAATATGCATGTGGTTTGTGTTTTTGCCATGTTTGATGTACCTGAGACAGTTTGCAGATAGAAACAGTACGATCTGCTGCAGAGGTACTGAAAAAGGCCCAAACAGTTGTGCTTTGGGGAGTGGGCCGGGAGATAACAGCTGCAGAATGTGATGGAATAGGGTGGCTGTTCTCTTCTCTTTCTTGATGTCAGCCTCCTTGGGGTTGTGCTGCTTCACCTTCAGTTTCCTCCTCTGCTCTATCTGGCACCCAAGCCGCATCAGTGACATCATCATCATAATCTCCATATCCTCCATCTTCATCATTACCACTGGAGACAACTTGGCATGCTGAGGCTTGAGGAACATGAATGCGATTTGTCTACCAGTGTTCCTCCCTCTCTCTAGGCTCATGTTCCTGTCATCCTCCACCCCAGAACCAACATCTGAATCCAGTAATGGCTGAGCAATATCAAGGAGCAAGTGTCTGACGCTGTGGTCAAATAACTCAGCTGACTCCTCAATGGCTGATGTTGGGGCTATGGAAGGAATAGATGTGGACAAGGAGACAAGGAGGCAGGTTTATCCACTATGGCAACTGCAGGGGACTGCATACTTGTCTCTGCTTGCGTGACAGAGCATGAGGAGAATGAGGAAGGTTTAGTAAGCCAGTCCACCACCTCCACTGCATGCTATGGCTGGATAGCACGGGTAAACTCACTAAACAGAGGAAATGATGCCCTGCCTGAGGACTGACCACCACGTCCATCTTTGCCTGTGGACACATTTGTTGCTGGCCCCCTTACAGTGCCAAGAGAACGTCTGCCTCTTTGTTGTCCTCCCAGACATTATTGGGAGGGGGGCTTATAAGCAAAGAGGGAGGGGGCTTATAAGCATGTAAAAAGGTGTTTGGTGCACTTTCATTTGAGTATTCACACTACACAGACACACTCCACGGATTCACTATAATATACTGCAATATAATGCACCAAATGTACAGTGATGCACAGAACTATATGGCGTTAAACTGGCAGTAACGCACACAAAAGTAAATGGCATTAAACTGGCAGTAATGCACAAAACTTTATGCTGTTAAACTGGCAGTAACGCACACAGAAGTAAATAAATGGCGTTTAACTGGCAGTAACGCAATCAAATAGACGGTGTTTAACTGTCACTACACTGACGCTATCTGAACTGTCCCTACTCTAGCTATACACTAATGTAAATATTACTGACAGGGTCTCACACACACAGAACTATATGGCGTTAAAATGGCAGTAACACACATAAAACTATATGGCGTTAAACTGACAGTAATGCACAAAACTATATGGCGTTAAACTGGCAGTAACCCACACAGAACTATATGGCGTTAAAGTGGCAGTAACGCATAAAACTATATGGCGTTAAACTGGCAGTAACGCACACAGAAGTAAATAAATGCAGTTTAGCTGGCAGTAACGCAATCAAATAGACGGCGTTTAACTGTCACTACACTGACGCTATCTGAACTGTCCCTACTCTAGCTATACACTAATGTAAATATTACTGACAGGGTCTCACACACACAGAACTATATGGCGTTAAAATGGCAGTAACACACACAAAACTATATGGCGTTAAACTGACAATAATGCACAAAACTATATGGCGTTAAACTGGCAGTAACCCACACAGAACTATATGGCGTTAAAGTGGCAGTAACGCATAAAACTATATGGCGTTAAACTGGCAGTAACGCACACAGAAGTAAATAAATGCCGTTTAGCTGGCAGTAACGCAATCAAATAGACGGCGTTCCACCGTCACTACACTGACGTTATCTGAACTGTCCCTACTCTAGCTATACACTAATGTAAAGATTACTGACAGGGTCTCACTACACTACACTGAAACTATATGAGCTGTCCCTACTCTACACTAATGTATGTATGAATGACACAGTCTCACTACACTACAGTGAAACTATCTGCGCTGTCCATACGCTAGCTGCACACTATGTAAAGTTGAATGATGGTCCTCCTCACTACACTCACACTATCCCTAGACTGACACTCAACTAATATTCTACACTGACAATTGAAGAAAAAATAGCACAGTATAGTACACTAACTAACTAATAACACTGAGCAAAGCCTTCTTCAAAGTTCTATCACTTTCCACGCCGAAATCACACGGAATAAATGCCTGACATTGAAAGAATACTTTTATACTGTGGCGCGGGAATGAGCCATGATTGGATGATGATGTCATGATGATAGTGTCCAATCATGACTCTGACAGTGCTCTGTGGCCTGATTGGCTGAAGCTTTCACTGCTTTAGGAAATCGTGGCTTGCAGTGCACTGTTCAGCGCCACAATGCATTGTGGTTGGTTTGGGGGGGGGGGGCGAACAAACGTTCGGCTGTTCGTCAAAAAACAAAAATAAAATAAAATATGCACAAAAAAGTTTGTAAAATTATTTCTTTACTTTATCAAAAAAATAGCATTTATAATAAAGTTTTAATATTGCATATTTGGCTTGTTGTACTCGTTTTTTATAAGATAGGTATATCAAGATTGACGAGGTTGCAGGTTATATAGTTGGTGGTGTGTACTATTTGGCATGACTTTGTAACGTGAACGTTCTTTGGCACGAATATTTACCTTCCGGGTTAAATGTTTTTCACCTATAAGCAGTAGCAACCGTTAGTTTTTTCACAGATGAATAAGGCATTAACCTTGCAATTTATTGTTCATACAACAGAAGTTTTTCAAACCTACCATTCGTTTTTTTGCCACAAATATGTCACAACCGATTAATGATTTGTGCCTATTAACTTGCCGAAATTAAGTGTCTAAATGACCGATTTTCGTCCGATTTTTCCTCAAGTATAAGGCCAGCATAACTCTTTTTTGTGGGCAATACCTGACTTCCATCAGTTAGACACCTGTTCAGAAACACTTTCCCTGCTAAAACAGGCACTATCTGCACCTTTACACAGTGACAGGCCAGACACCTGTCAGGCTATATGTATACCTTTCATTTAAAATAGGTGAAAAAAATACATTGGTCAGGCAACGCACTGACATCTTTGCTGTCATAATGCAATGTGATGGCTGTTCAGTGTGCTCTTGTGCCTTAAAGGAGGGTTGAGCTCCCTCGATTCACCTGCCCTCCATCTATCCATCAGATTGCATGTGCTCCCACTGTGGAGACTCTTAAAAGTCAGAGGGAGGGTCTACAGGTAACAGGGTGCCATGCCGGGGCCTGCAGGTTACGCATTTATCTGAAAATGCATGCCACTAAGCCCCTGTTTTTAACCATACTGTTATGTCCCCTGCACACGATCGGAAATTCCGCCAGAAAAATTCCGATGTGAGCTTTTGTTCAGAAATTCCAACCGTGTGTATGCTCCATCGGACTTTTGCAGGAGGAGAGCAGGTTCTCAATTTTTCAGATGGAAAAAATTCAGATCGGAAATTCCGATCGTCTGTAGCAATTCCAACGTGCAAAATTCCTATGCATGCTCAGAAACAATTTGACGCATTCTCAGAAGTATTGAACTTTATTTTCTCGGCTCATCGTAATGTTGTACTTCACCACGTTCTTGACAGTCGAAAATTCTGAGAACTTTTGTGTGACCGTGAGTATGCAAGCCAAGCTTGAGTGGAATTCCGTCGGTAAAACCATCCAAGATTTTTCCAACGGAAATTCCGCTTGTGTATACGCGGCATCAGACAGGTCAATTCTGTTGGTCGCAGGTTGGTCATTTCCCTTGTTAACCACCATAAGGAGGTTTTATAATGATTTTTAGACAATTGTCACATACTGTGTGTACTCTTTTCTACATATGCAGATAAGTCATTATGAAATTCCCAGCGGAGAAGATACACTATTATATGATGTATGGGTTTCTTTTTTACCTTGATTTCAAGGTGACTTTATCTGGCAAAATGTAATTTGGGATACAATTTAAATTAACCCCATTCTTTGTGTATTGCATATGAATATACAGTCTTCTATGAGCAATGGTTGTAGCCTTGATTAAGCTGTTATCAAGGAGCCTCTAGCTTTCTCGAAACTAAAAGCAAACCCATTGTTATATTTAGTAACATCTCTTTTTTGAATTTATTCTCTCTTTATTTTTGTTTTCAAAAATATAAAACAAATGACAATACATAGCTTGTATTACATATAAATAACCCCCCCCCCCCCCCCCGGAAAAACAAAAAACAAAAAAACAAAAAAAACAGAACCACCAGTAGCCTTTCTTATGGCCCCTGGATCCTTCTTCTATTTATCCATACACACCAAATCTCCTCTATTCGCCACTATGCTCCCTGATTCATATTTCTATATCTCTCTCTGATGTCCTAAATTGTTTCCAGCTTATCCAGGGAATCTTCACATGTATGCATTATCTCTTCAACTTTGTATATGTTATCAACTTTTGTGGCCCATTCCCCAATACTAGGATTTTTTTTGCAGGTAAGGCAATAAAGGCCTCTTGTATTGGACCATTGGTATTTCCACACAGTGAAATACACTGTCAAGGATCCCACCCTACCTGCTTCCTCGTTATATCTTGTATAGTAGTCTCTGGTGTTCTTTCTCCATATTTTTATTTCTCTAATTAGCATACAGTGAGAAATTATATGTTGAGCATTTCTCAGGGAGCTGAAAAGTTTTTTATGGGTAATAAGTTGTTTCTTGAACGTATTGGATGAGGTAAAGAAGCTATAATGTGCTGTATTTGCACATATCTCCAACTGTCTAATGGTACTATACCCCATTTTCCCTGCAATTCTTGAAGTGAGCCCCCCTTCATTATATCCTTTAACTGTAGTATGTCATTCTTTACCCAACATACAAAAAAAACAGAGACTCCTCCTTCCCTGGTAAAAAAATAACAAGTGTCAATCTATTTAATTAAAGGGGAATTCTATTCCCAATTACCGGTAAATTGTTTATGTGTGTCATCGCTTTTCAGGTGCTTTCACACACAAAAAAGCACCTGAAAAGCTCACGAAAACCTACTTCTATTAAAATTAATGAATGCTTTCACACTGGGGCAGTGAGCTGGCAGAGCGATGAAAAAATGCACCTCTCTATTCAAATGAATGGAAAGCTCTTCAAAAGCGCCTGAAAAGCTCTACAAAAGTGCTCAGTGTTTTACTGGCAGTTTAGAAGTGCCTCAGTGTGAAATGGGCCTAAGTGCAAACTCTATCTCAACCCAACTTTTTTTTTTATATGATAAAATTTTTATTAGGATTTTAAAATATACATACACAAAAGAAGCATAGGGTCGTAGGAAGATAACTATAACATAGACGAGTTTACATTACAATAATTACAATATAAAACAAAAAAAAAAACAGATTTTAAAAGGTGGAGGGGGGGGGGTCCCCTACTCATGATACAGCTGGATTTCAGTCTGAGTGTCTGGAGGTGGGGATGGCGACCTTACACCCAACTGGTCCCAGTCTCAATCCAACTTTTATTTTGATTATTATTCACCCATTCAACCATATGTGAAATTCCTAGATAATATCTTTTAAAATCTGGCAATGCCACCACAACCCCCCCCCCCCTTCTTCTTTTACCTTTACCAACACTACACATGCAAATCCTATTATGACAAATAAACTTCAACACTACTGACCTCAATATCTTAAAGTACACCTGTGGAAAATCAATTGGGATCATCTGGAATAAATACATGGAATAAATACAGTACTTTGGGGAGAATTCTCATCTTCACTGTATTTATTCTGTCCATCCAGGAAATGGGTCTACAGCTTAAAGCGGAGTTCCACCCAAAAATGGAACTTCCGCTTTAAGGGAAGGTGACCCCCTGACATGCCACATTTGGTATGTCATTTTTTTGGGGGGGAGCGGAAATCCTCTTTTTATAGGGTTACAGCTCCCACTTGCTCCTGGGGCACCGCAGCACCGGAAGAAAAATCACCTCTCCCCCTCTCTCTCGGCAATCATCTGGGACACGTCACAGATCCCAGATGATTGCCCAGCCAGTCACAGCAAAGCCACAACCGGTCTCCCACAGTGACAATGCCGGCACCACAAAGAGGAGGGCTTCGTTCTGATTATTAAACGTCAGCAGCCGCAGTATTTGTAGCTGCTGACTTTTAATAACTTTTTTAGAATTGGAACTCTTATTTAACCACTTTCAGACCGGACCATTTTGCTGGCTTAAGACCAGACCACTTTTTGCGATTTGGCACTGCGTCTCTTTAACTGACAATTGTGCGGTCCTGCGACGTGGCTCCCAAACAAAATTGACATCCTTTTTTTCCCACAAGTAGAGCTTTCTTTTGGTGGTATTTGATCACCCCTGCGGTTTTTATTTTTTGCGCTATAAACAAAAAAAGAGCGATAATTTTGAAAAAAACGCATTATTTTTTTTTACTTTTTGCTATAATAAATATCCCCCAAAAATATATAAAAAAAATGTTTTCCTCAGTTTAGGGGGTGGCAGTGTAGGGGTTAAGTGTGTCCTAGGGGCGTGTTACTAACTGTGGGGGGCTGGGCTGTGTGTTAGTGAACACTGATCTCTGCTCCAATCACAGGGAGCAGAGATCAGTGTCACTTGTTGCTAGGCAGAACGGGGAGATGCTGTTTACATCGGCATCTCCCCTTTCAGCCTTCCCATGAGACGATCGCGGATATCCCCGCAGAGATCGAGTCCATGGGACCTGTGACCGTACTCATGGGAGTCACGACCGACACGCGCCGCTGGCAGGGCAGCAATTTCAACTGGACGTACCTGTACGCCAGTTTGCCTGCCCGTGCCATTCTGCCAACATACATCGTCGTGCGCCAGTCCGGAACTGGTTAATGAACTCAGTTCCCCCTTCATTCATCCTGTATAATGTACTTAACCACCTGCAGACCATCCTACGCACATATACTGCAGCAGGGGGCACGTGAATGCCATGGAGGCACAACCAACCAACCAGCTGTTCCGGTGAACTCGATGTCCCTGGGACCCGCCGATCTATTAGGACACAGGCTGAATGGCTGGCTGCCTATGTAAACAAGGCAAACCGCCATTCTGTGAGAGGGGAATGTACTGATTCTGTGTTTCTGATAAGCAGGAACATGAATCTGTACAGTCCCGTAATCAAAACACCTCCCTCCTCAGTTAGTAAGCACCCCCTAGGCAATGACATACATTTAACCCTATGATCACCCCTGATGTTAGCTCCTTCCCAGCCAGTGTCATTAGTACAGTGACAGTGTATATTTTTTTAGCACTGATCACTGTATTAGTGTCACTGGTCTCCAAAAAGTGTCAAAAGTGTCAGTTAGGTTTCAAATTTGTCCGCCGCAATATCGCAGTCCTGCTATAAGTTGTTGATTGCCCCTATTACTAGTAAAATAAAGGAAACAACAAAAAGAAAAAAAAAATATCCCATAGTTTGTAGAAGCTAGAACTTTTGTGCAAACCAATCAATATACACTTACTGGGATTTTTTAAATAAAAATATGTAGCAGAATACATATTGGCCTAAATTGATGAAGTATTTAGACTTTTTACATTTTTTTATTGGTTATGTTTTATAGCAGAAAGTAAAATACATAGTTTTTTTTTCACAATTGTCAGCCTTTTTTTTGTTTGTAGCGCAAATAATAAAAACCGCAGAGGTGATCAAATACCACTAAAAAAAAGCTCTATTTGTGAGAAAAAAAGGATAATTATTTTTTTTGGGTACAGCCTTGCACGACAGCACAATTGTCAGTTAATGTATTGCAAAAAATGGCCTGGTCAAACAGGGGGTAAACCTTCCAGAGATTAAGTGATTAAAGAAGGTGTTAATTTTATCCCTAGATATTTAAGCTCTTTTTTGCCAGATGACAGGGAATGTTGGTTGGTTTCCCGCTGTTCCTTGGCTGATACTGTAACATTGAAAATTTCTAACTTTGCAAAAAAAATATTTTTTTAGACTTTTCTGCATTTATTTTCAAATTTGAGACTTTCCCATACTACCTCAATCCCTCTACGACATTTGGCAGCCTTGGATTTGTTATATAAAATAACAAATCATCTGCATATGCAGCGACCTTAAACCCCCTTTCACCTAATCTAATCCCTCTTACATTCACATTTGCTTGGAACAAGCCAACAACGGCTCCAGAGAAAGAACAAACATCATGGGCGACAAGGGGTACCCCTGCCTTGGTCTATTGAGTAACTCAAAAGGTTGGGACAGTGTACCTTAACCCTTACTCTTGCTGTGGGATGGTAATATAATGCTGTTATCCATTGTATCATTTTAGGCCCTAATCCTAGATCTTTCAGAACCGCAAACATGAATCCCCAGTTGACCCTATTGATTGCTTTTTCAGGGTAAATTGACAGAAACATGACTGGGGACTGTTCTTTGACTCCATATCACCATCACCATCACCATCAATGTTTTGAGGCAGTTGTCTCTGCCCTCTCAACCTTGTATGAAGCCCACTTGATCCTTATAGATCCATCTCGGCAACAGGGGTCTGAAACTTTCTCAACCTTTCTGCTAGTATTATAATATAGTGATATTGGCCTATAACTTGAGTGTAACGTTTGGTTAAGGATTCTTCTCGCATATTCATCTCCTCACACAAAGTTTGGGAACCAATTGCTTCTGGAATTTTTTATAATACATTAGGGAAAACATATCTGGGTTAGGGATCTTCCCACTTGCCATACCCCCCATTATTACCTCCTTCTGTGGTATTGGTCTCTCAAGGGTATCTAAGTCATCTTTAGATAACTTTTCATAGCTTCTCTTTCTTTTCATCTGTCAAACCTTCCTCCTTACTGGCCTGGTATAGCTTATTATAGCATTTGCTGAACACTTTTGCTATTTTGGATATGGAATATACCAGCTCATCCCTGTCATGTTTTATTTTAGCTATAAAAGGGGCTGTTTTTTTATCCTTCAAAATATTTGCTAACAGCTTATCAGGCTTATTCCCCCATCTGTACCCCTCTTTAGCAAAAATACTAAATGCACGCTTTGTTTCTTGTTCCATACTTTCTTTTAATCCCTCCCTTTTCCCTATTAGTGACTTCAAAAGATAGATATTCCCTTGGTCTAATTTATGCTTTTGCTCTAGTTCTGCTTTCCTTTCTCTCTTCTTTTGTGTACCTATTGCTATTAATATGCCTCTTATATACAGTAAGCCTTATGTGCCTCCCACACTGTTGCTAGTTAAGTTTCTTCTGGATCATTAAGGAAAAAAACATATCTATCTCTTCTCCAATGTTCTCTAGTACCTTAGGATCTTGTAAAAGGGAATTATTTAAACTCCATGAGCAGCTTTTCTGGGGGTCTGCTGTCATATCTAACTTTACTACCATCGGTGCATGATCTGGTAGCGTTATAGATTTGATTGATACTGTTATTAATTAATCGGAAACAACTGATATTACAATAATATGTTATATATTATTGTATAAGACCCATGCACTGAAGAAAAATATATATAATCTCTACTACTTGGGCATTTACGGTAATCCTCCACACATCTACTAGTTGGTGTTTTTGCAGCACCTTTTTAATCATAATTTGTTGTTCTCGTTCACGCCTCAAAGTTCCCGATGTTACATCTAACTGTCGGTCCATATGCATATTAAAGTCCCCTGCTACAATTAATTTCCCCTCCTTAAATTCCATCATTTTATTCAATATCTTCCTTAGGTATATACTGGGAGATTTATTGGAGCAATATATGTTTGAAAGCCTGCATTTAGTATTGGACAATAATCCTTTGATAAACAAATAGCAGCCTTGGGGCTGGGTCTACCCGCTGTTCTTCTACTGCAAAGTTTGTAATTCTGTTTACCACTCCTCTTAAGCGACTCGAGAAAGAGTCTCCATAGTACCACTTTGGTAATGTTTAGAGGTCAATAGAATCCTTGATTCACCTGTAATGTGTCTACTATAAGAAAATTATATTAACCATATAATGATGAAGCTCCTTTGTTATCATATATGTCTTTCTTGAAGTGTTTAATCTGGAAACATTATATGTAACTATGTTCAGTGGAGCCATATTTTATATTAATTACCTCCAGGGTGGCGACATGTATAGAGGCTACAGCGATCCAGAGTATAAGGGGGAAAAAAAACACATACCCTCCACTCCCACCCCATAATTACTCATCCATCTCCCAGAAAGATTCCCTCCTGGGAGATGACCAGTGCTGAGCTTTGTTTAGCAATCCGCCCTATGGGTGCCATTCCTGGCATACCCTATTGTCCATATCCATATTAGGGGTCAAAATTGTACATACCCTGCCCCCAAATCTCCCCAGGGCAGGGACGGATCCAGGGGGGGCACATGACCCCCTCCCTGAGAAAATAGTGAGCAAACCAGCGGGTGAGTGGGCGGGCAGGCTGGTGAGTGGGCCGACCCATGAGAATCTCAACCATGGTGCCGTGATAATTGAAGCACCAACACCAGCCATTGCCCATGAACCCTCCACCGTGGGCATAGAATGCATTAAGATAAAAAACCTTATGCCTTTCTAACTACTTTAACAGAACAATATAGAAAATTTAAGTTTAAACCATTCTTGAATTAGTCAATTATTCAGTAGCTGCCTAAACATACAGTACTTAGGGCCGGTTCACACAGGGGGCGACACGAGGCGACACGACTTGCCGTGCCCCGATCTGACAAGTCGCCCCTGTTCTGTACAATGGAACCGTTCTGAGAGGAGCGACTCGAGTCGCTCCGACTCAGAAAAAAGGTTCCTGTACTACTTTTGGGTGACCTCGGGGCGACTTGCATTGACTTCTATACAGAAGTCATTTGCAAGTCGCCGCTGAGGTCGCGGCAGGTCGCGGCGAGGCAAGTCGGTGTCGCCTCGCATCGCCCCCTGTGTGAACCGGCCCTTAGGATTAATACAATGAAGTGTATAAACAGATAAAATATTTTGTCATCCTTTTTCTTTTCTTTTTTTTCAGGTTTCAAAAAGCTTTATTGTTGAATAAAGAGTAACAATGAGACAAGGTGTCACCCATGCAGGAGTGTACTGGGGTATAAAGCAGAGAAATAATAATTGTCAAACATTTTCTCAATGCGAACAAGGAATGGGCTATCAACTTCATATTTGAAAGGTTAAAAGGAGAACTTAATATACTGTGAATCACAATATTTGAGCTACTAGTCACCCAATCACTCAGGCACCCCTAATAGGAACAATCTGAGCCACCCAGCAATCCCCATATTGGTTGCTGAAAGTACCAGTGTATACTAACGGATAGGAAAAAATGTCACTAATAAGCTTGTCAATCCAAAAATGCCACGATAATTAAAGGAGTTGTAAAGCCAGAATGTTTTTATCTTCATGTATTCTATGCATAAATGTTAAAAAGCCTTCTGTGTGTAGAAGTCGCCCCAGCAACCCCTAATAATTACCTGAGCCCCATCTTTGTCCAGCGATGTCCATGAGTCTCTCAGCCATCTTCCTCCTGATTGGCTGAGACACAGCAGAAGCGCCACTGGCTCCCGCAGTTGTCAATCAAAGTTAGTTAGCCAATCAGGAGAGAGAGGTGGAGAGGCTGGATGGCAGCTCCATGTCTTAATGGACATACAGAGCTGCAACTCGGCTTGGGTGCCCCCATAGGAAGCTGCTTGTTGTGGTGGCAATCGACAGGAGGAAGGGGCTAGGTGGAGCTAAGAGGGACCCAAAAAGAGGAGGATCTGGGCTGCTCTGTGCAAATCCACTGCACAGAGGAAGTAAGTATGACATGTTTGTTATTTTGTAAAGTTTTGTTTAAAAAACACTTTAAGCTGAATTGAAGACCTTATGCTTTGGTATCCACATCAATGACCTCAGATCAGGAGTTACATCTGGTTTGAGTATTCTGTAAAGGCTATTTCTGCCCTTAATTCAGGAGATGTGATTGCTTTTTTGTTACAACCTTGCCTTCCCTGCTAACCATGTTTGATTGGCCAGAGCAGGGGTGGCCTTATGGAGGAAAAAAAATGAAAACAGTAAAAATAATGAAAAAAATGTCTAGTCTGTATATAATGCTAAAAAAAAATTACAACATAAAAACAGGTGGGAACATGGCTTTGTCTGGGCCAGCATTTTTCTCCTAGCTCTATCTATGGTCAGGATTTTGCCCTTTATAACTTGTTTAAAAGCCTGCTGGCAGTAATCCTGAATGCTTGATTTTGAACATGTTCACCAGCAGCCAAACATCACATATAGTAGTAGGTTTTTGTTCTGTTACTAAATATGACAGCTACCTTTTTTCTGTCAAAGGATATTAGAGAGGAGCTCCAGGCTCCCCCCCCCCCCCCAAAAAAAGTCCACAGCTGAAAATACTGTAGCTGCTGACTTTTAAAAACAGGACACTTACCTGTCCAGGCATCCAGTCCTCATCTGAGCCGATTCTTCAATTGACTATCAGGTGCTGGCGCCGCCATCTTGACTAAGGGAAACTGCCAGCTGGTTTCCTACTGCGCAAGCACACATGGGAAGTGTCTAAGAAGGCTGTGGAGGAAGGAGGGGGCCGAACTTTAGGCTCAAATCACCACAGAAAGGTGGAAAATGTGGGAGCGGAGGGGGGGGAGGCAGTGGAGCTTCCCCTTTTCAGTGGAGGTCCGCTTTGAGGTAGTGGTGGGTGATGTTACCAACCAGTGATGTCATCTTTACTGGCTGGGAATCCATATAAACAAAGAAGCAGAGTATGTTTATTTTTTTTAAAAGGGCCCTTCAAGTCTAGTATTAATTTTAAGGGGGATCCTATGCAAAAAAAGAAAGAAAGAAAAGAAAACAAAGAAAATGTAGTACTGTCCCCCTAAATTTTATACCACATCCTTAAGGTTTTGGATTTTTAGGGGAAACCCAACGCAAAAATCAAGATAAAAAAAGTGTGCAGTTCCCCCAAAAATCAACACTAGTCCTTTACCTGAACATAAAATGCATAGAAAACCTGCGTTGAAGTGTTTGAACCTGTGAGATAAAGCAGCCACTTGTGCAATTGTGACACTAATAGCAGAAAAGTGTATAGTGTTGCGACACTTTTCAACTATTTTTTTTAAAATAAATTCGATTTTTATGGATTACACTATGGGCATGTACTTTTTTATTTCCTGACATATCTTTAACATTGGTGGAGTAATCCTTATGGGAAACATGTCTGATGCTTGGAGGATATTAAAGCGGAATTAAGAATTTTTTTTCATCTTTCCATCTATTAAATCTGCCCTTGTTGTTGTAACCACCTCAGTCCCGGAAGAATTTACCCCCTTAAAAGATGCACTTTTTGCGATTCGGCACTGCGTCGATTTAACTGACAATTGCGCGGTCGTGCGACATGGCTCCCTAAAAAAAATCACCTCTGCGGCTTTTATTTTTTGTTGAAAAAAAAAAATAGCGACAATTTTTTAAAAAACAATAGGGTCAATTTTGAAAAAAACTCATTATTTTTTACTTTTTGCTTTAATAAATATCCCCCAAAATTATATAAAAAACATTTTTTTTTCCTCAGTTTGGGCCAATACGTATTCTTCTACATATTTTTGGTAAAAAAAATCGCAATAACCGTTTATTGATTGCTTTACGCAAAAGTTATAACGTCTACAAAATAGGATATAGTTTTATGGCATTTTTATTTTATTTATTTATTTTTTACTAGTAATGGCGGCGATCAGCAATTTTTATTGTGACTGCGACATTATGGAGGACACATCGGACAATTTTGAGACATTTTTGGGACCATTGGCATTAATACAGTGATCAATGCTAAAAAATGTATAGGAGAATGGGGGTGTAACTGCACTGGAATAACAAGGGGGAGAAAAAAAACACAAACAGCAGCACCATACAGTGCGACAACACTAAATATAATAAAATCAGAAAAGCTGCACTATAAAAGTAATACATTAATGTCCATGATCCCACAAAGTCCCAGGAAAATATTGCTTCAATGATCACAGGGAATTAAAAATACTGAAGCCACTGGTTGTTGAACACCGCAGTTTACATGCATGAACTCCAAAAAGTGCCCAATCACTGTAGATGTAAATTGTGCTTACCAGATGGCAAGCATTAAAGGCAGTTGGCTAAACCCAGCCTAGGGCCTTTAAGCTTGCAGATGTCCACAACACAAATAGAAACCAGGCACAACTGTATACTACGTCCGTCCGAGTGTCCGTACACTTTCATATATTGCTTTGGAGAAAGAGAAGGACTGCCATAGTGTTGTATATTTAAAACTTATCAAATTTATTTATTAAAGGTTGCACTTACAGTTTTGTAATAGCAGAATGCATATAAGAAACAATGCCAGCTGACATGTACAAATGGAGCTTGTCCTCCTAAACGAATGGCGTGGTGATGTCACTGCGGGCCTTCCTCCAGGCGCGTTTCGTCATTAAGTAGACGTTTTCAATGGGGAACGTTCCCCATCCCCATTCCCCTCACCAACTATGTTGGGGGACCCTTCATTCAAAGTACTTTGACACCATGTGGATGAGGACAAGGAACCCCACAGCCTGGCCCAGTGTTTGTGGGGGTCTACAGTCAGGGGCTTAATGGAATCGGATTTGGGAGCTTGTCGCAATATAATACCCCCTACTTATTCACAAAAAATGTAAAGTGTAAATGAACACAGACAGATTTTGGTCTTTTAGTAAGAAAAGTCCTGCTATGTACATCCATCATCAATCACATCGTTCAACAATGTAGAGCCTTATCAATCAAGATGCCCAACACCTGCCAACTCACTGAAAGAAAAAAAATGGTAACTGCCTACACACATCTATTTGATTCCCCTGGCCGAATCACATTTCCCTGTCCCTGCCGCTAAAATGTAAACAAAGAAGCAGGATTTCCCGAAGGATGTAATTTTCCATAATGACCTTATTTGACCAATTATATAACAGGGATCACCTGTGTTGCTATTAGATGTCATCTGCCAGAACTATCTTTCGGCCAAGGGAAGTGACAGGAGCAGGTGGACTTTTTCTTTCTTTTTTTTTTACCAAATTCTGTTCAGCAGCAAGTAGCTCCTTCAAAATGGTTAAAGTGGAACATTAAAAATGTTAAATTACTTTAACCTCCTTGGAGGTAACCCCAAGCCACACTCAGGATTGCATTGCAGAATCCTGGTCCAGGTTACTTACCTTGTCCCAAGGGTCCTGCTGTGTCTGTGGGCTCTGTCCTCGGGCAGATGTACCATGTGCCAGGTTCTGTTCCCTGTGAGCGTTGTGGCGCATGGGGGCGGAGCCCGATGGCAAAATCAAAAAGTACAAAAAACACAACACATAGAGTACACTGTAATCTTACAGATTACATTAATGTATCAAATCATTTCACATCCCTTTTGTCCCTAGTGCTTTTTCCAGTGCACTGCACGCTGTTTTATATTATATATACTGTTCTTTCTGCCTGGAAACTTGGTGAATGATGTCCATGGCAACCAAAAAGGTCCCTCCACATCAAAAGTGGTTTTAGACAAGCTAGAAAATAGTGATAATAAATTAGAACACTCGAAGAATTGAGTGATAGTGAATCGTGGGGAAATGAATTTAATTATTATTATATTATTATTTTTTATAATTATTTATAGTTATTTATTATATTATAATTTGTGATTTCATGTTTCAAACTTTACTATTTACTAAAGGAAAATCCACTTTGCACTGCAAGTGCGCTTGGAAGTAAAGTCGCTGTAGATCCGAGAAGAATATGCAAGGAAAATAAAAAAACAGCATTTTAGCTTGCACATGATTGGATGATAAAATCAGCAGAGCTTAGGCCCCATACACACTATCATATTTTCTGCTGAATTTTTCCTTCAGATTTACCAAAACCATGTAGTAGAAGGGCCTGCTTGATTGCATACACATTGAAACTCCTAAGGTTTGACCTCATAGTATATGGTCTTGGTAAATCTGAAGGAAATACGCAGAAAATCTGATAGTGTGTATGGGGCTATAGATTTAGAGCGATTGCACTTCCATGTGCCCCTGCAGTGCAAAGTGGATTTGCCTTTCGTAAATAACCCTCATTAAGTCATATGGGTGAATAAAGACACTTATTTTACAAAAACTGTATCATTTCTTTGTACAAAAAACTAACACACACAGATCTTCAAATGAAACATAGATTAAAATTGGTTGGTACATTCAAGCAAAGACATATTGAGGATTATTTACTAAAGGCAAATCCACTTTGCACTGCAAGTGCACTTGGAATTAAAGTCACTGTAGATCCGAGGGGGACATGCAAGGAAAATAAAAAACAGCATTTTAGCTTGCACATTATTGGATGATAAAATCTGCAGAGCTTCCCCTAATTTCAGATCTACCCCTCAGATTTAGAGCGACTGCACTTTCAGTTGCACTTGCAGTACAAAGTGGATTTGCCTTTCGTAAATAACCCCCATTATGTGTTGTTTAGGCCACTAACATTAATAATGTTCATAGTTTAATAGTTCTATCACCACTTCACCCAACAATAGATAGTAAATGCATATTGCAGATAAATACACTTAATCAGGACCAATGGCAAAATAGGTGGTTAGAGACACAGATCATCATCATAGATGTCATAGTGGTCAGACATCTGTTAAATGAGCACTTAAAAAGAAAAAAAAAACAGTGACATCTAGACAAAGACCTCTATAGGTAAGCAGGCTAGATAGTGGAGAAATCCAAGACTAAAAATGGACCTGTCATAAGGTGGACACAAAAGCAAGATTCCCCCATAGACTGCTATGCTGGGAGCATGTATCCCTCATTTGTTTCCACCTTGTGACAGGAAACTCTTCATGTATGACATTTACCCAGCCAGCATCAGAATAGAAACAAAGGGGTGGGTATCCCTCGAGACATCAAACTGTACAAAAAAAAAAAAATCTTCACAAAGTTTGGTTAAAAAGAAAAATATAACAACGTCTGGGTGTATCGCCTTCTGAGTCAAAGTAGTGATGGCTGCTTGCCTGACACTGTGGTATAGCACAGTCCACAAATTCACGCAAACAAGGCATTTGCCAAGCATGGCATAAAGGCCCTAAGCATAGGGATGATTTTTGTAAACTTTTCTTTTCATTCCAGCAGTGATTGCAGAGGTTTGTGGACCAGCCTTTTGTATAGTTGCCAAAATATTCTGCCAACTCCTTCAGCTGGTGGGGCTGAGGCAGGAAGAGCTGAAGAGTGGGAGGAGTAAAAGGGAATATGAGCAGCATTAGAAAGGCATTTGGCTGCTCTATGACATTTAGGGCTCATTTATACTTGCTTCAAAACATGGCATTGGACACACTTTGTTAAGGGCACTTTCACACTGCCAGCACCCAGGCGTCAGCAGTAAAGTGGCGCTATTCGGCTGATAGCGGGATGCTTTTAACCCCTGCTATTCGGCCACTAGCGGGACGCTTTTAACCCATGCTAGCGGTCAAAAAAAGGTTAAAACCGCCCGCAAAGCGCCGCTGCAGCGACACTTTGCCGGCAGTTCAGCGGCGCTACCCATTGATTTCAATGGGCAGGTGCGCTTTATAGCGCTGCAAAGAAACTGCTTGCAGGACTTTTTGTTCCACCCTGCCAGCCAGTGGCGTTACTAGGGGGTGGCTTTTGGGGCTATCACCCTGAATCTGGGGCCCATAGCCCAGAGTCTCTTCAAGGGTTCCCAAGGGGAGGGGAGTCTCTTTGGGGACCCTGATTTTTTAAGGGGGAGGCTTTCTGGGGACCCTGATTTTAAGGAGGAGGCTCTCTGGGGACCCTAATGTAAGGGATGGCTCTCTGGGGACCCTGATTTTAAGGGGGGGGGGCTCTCTGGGGACCCTAATGTAAGGGGGAGCTCTCTGGGGACCCTGATGTAAGTGGGGGGCTCTCTGGAGATATATACACACACACACATGTATATTACTGTATATACATGTTTTTGCCCGCCCAAGCATATGACTTTCTTTACTACGCTGCTATGGGCTCCAGCCCCAGATATTTTGTAGACTTAGCTACGTCCCTGTTGCCAGCACAGCACCCCAGTGTGAATGAGCAGTGTGCACAATAAGGAGCCCACAACATGGGATTGTGGCTGCCAACGGAGTAGATAAATAAAAAAAAAGAGAATGTATATGTATATGATTTGATAAAAAAAAAAAAACAGTCTTGTCATGAGGCAACGAGCGGGAAAAACTTTTTTCCACAGGTATAGGAGGTTATATAAGTACCTGTGAGACAGACCGCTCACAGATGCCCTGAGGTGGCTTAGGCGTGAGCTCCTCCACTGTATCCCTGTCAGCTCCCCTAAGCCCAGTCAGGATATGAAGTCCCTTGTTAGGAGAGTCCTTGAGAGGGCTGAAGCGGAGGGTGGCAATGAGTGGCTCCAGCGGTGTCTGGCACTCACTGAAGAAGGCACTGTGTCTGGAGCAGCTGCAGCAGAGTCTCATCCGGCACAGAATATGACTGAATTGTCAGCTGAATCCCATCCATGACCCCCGCCTCAATCCAGCGCTCGCCGGCTCACTCTATACAGAGGAGCTTACCTCGGGAACGCACAGCCACAGAAGAAGCAGCAATGAAGGAAAAGCAGTCTCAACATGCAGCTGAGCGGGAAGATTCCTTTAGTGGAGCTCTGAGGGGGAGTCGGCGTGGCAAGTGGAACAGACGAGCTTTATCTCCTTCTCCTATCCGCCGCAGCAGAGGTAGAGGTCGGGCATGCCACTCTTCAGCGCCGCTGATCGAATTCCCTGGTAGGGAAGAGCTGTCACCACCTAACTTAAGCTACGCTCCTCCTGCCTCTCCGCATGGGAATGAAGCTACACCCAGAGCAGTATCTTCTCCTAGCGCTGCTGGGATTTGTCCTAGGCAGGTAACTCAGGTTGATATCTCGGCATCACAGGCATCTAGGCCATCCAGGCTGGATGCAGTGAGGGCCCCTATGTCTCATTCCTCCCTTACAGGTGCAGATGTCAGCCAAGTCTCAGCACAAGGGACACATATTCCAGTTGTTTATAATTATCCTGAAACCAACTATGCAGGTGAGTCTACTCAAACTGAACTAATTAACCAGCTGCTTGTCTCTTTAGCCAGATTCAATGAAAATGTATCTGTCAATCGTTCTACTGCTGTATCCCCTTCTCCAGTGAATGTATGGTCAGGTAATTCAGTAACTAATATTAATCCTGTTTCTACCAGTGCAAATATTCCTGTCTTTATGCCTGCTTATGTTTCTGAGACACGTTTTTAAGAGGTTCTTCCTTGTGAAATGTCACCTCTGGGTTTTCACTTGCCTTTAAATTTAAAAGAAAACATATGGAAAGGTGAATTTTTAGATCTATTGTCTTTACTACCTATTTCAAAGGAATGCCTTACAAAATCAGATAAGAGGTCTGAAGATGGCACTGATGACAGGCGTCGCCCTGTTTCTAGGACTTTTTTTAATTGGTTGCAGGCCTTCTGCATTTTCTCTGCGATAATGGGTGAGAAACATCAGGAAAAATGCACTGGGCTTTTTCAACACCTAGAGCATGTTCTGGATGCGTATAAAAGTTTTGGCGGTATGGGATGGTTTAATTACGATGAATCCTTTCACCAAAAGATTGCAATTTACCCAAACCTAAAATGGGGTAACAAAGATGTGGGATTGTGGTTAAACCTTATCATTCCTCAGAAACCTGTTTTTGTTAGACCTCAGCCTCAGTCAACATTGAGCACAACGAATTCAAATTCAGTATATAAAAAAAAGGTACATGTTATGCATTTAATGAGGCTCAGTGCAAATGGTTGAATTCATGTCGTTATCGACATGAATGTTCTTTTTGCTTTGGGAATCACCCAGCAGTTAAGTGTTTTAAAAGATCGTCTAGCAACCAAGTACATAGGGAACATTCAAAAAGCCTGCACAACAGTGAGGCTGTCCGCAATGCATCCATGGTTAATGTTATACCCCGACAAGGAGAAAGCACAGTTAATAATTGATGGTTTTTCTACTGGTTTTAAACTTCCTATCTTAAGTTCCGGTTGCAAGTTATCAAAAAAATTAAAATCAGTTTTTCTCCTACTGATATAGTAAGGGATAAATTATTGAAAGACATTTTGGCTAATAGGATTGCAGGTCCCTTCCTATCCCCTCTATTTGTTAATTTTCGAGTCTCAACTTTAGGTTTAGTCCCAAAAAAGGAACCTAATGCTTACTGTCTGATTCACCATCTTTCATTCCCTGTAGGTAATTCTCTAAATGACGAGATTGACCCAGCATCTGTTTCCGTTAAAAATGCAACTTTTGACAATGTTATTCAAATAATTAAAACATTTGGACGTGGTGTTTTATTAACTAAAGCTGACATTCAGTCAGCCTTTAGATTACTGCCCATTGCTCCAGAATCTCATAATTTGGGTTTTTGTTTTGAGGGTTATTTTTTCTATGACAAATGCCTCCCAATGGGTTGTTCATTGTCATGTTATTATTTTGAAATCTTTGCTTCATTTCTTCAGTGGGTTTTAATATTTGAATCTGGGCACACTGGGATTATTCACATCTAGATGGTTTCCTTTTTATTGGTCCTCCTAGATCTATGGTTTGTTCTTTAATTCTTAAATTATTTTTCTGTATAGCTGAATATTTTGATGTCCCTTTAGTCATTGAAAAAACTTATTTTCCTTCTCCTATTATTTAATTTTTGGGTATTAAAATTAATAATTTATTATTTTAATTTGAATTACCTGCTGTTAAAATTTGCAGGCTACAATCCCAAATTTCATTCTTTCTGCGCCAAAATAAGATTTTACTCAAGGAGCTTCAATCCTTTTTGGGCCTTCTGGCCTTTGCTACACACATAATGCCTATGAGTAGAATATTCTCCAGAAGGTTATCTTTAGCTATGTCTGGTCTTAAATCACCTTTCTCCCATATCAGGCTGACTTGCGATCTCAAAGTCGATTTATTAGTATGGTCCCAATTTCTTCAAGATTATAATGGCAGATCTTTTTTCCACGATGATTTCATGTTTGCTGCCGACTTAGAGTTATTTACAGATGCCGCTGGATCACACGGGTTTGCTGCTATTTTCCATTCCCATTGGTGTTCAGGTTCATGGCCTCCCTTTTGGGTCTCTAGTAAAATAACAAAGAATGTTGTTTTATTGGAGCTCTTTCTAATTGTGGTTGCCTTAGAAATTTGGGGTAACCAATTTGCTAACAGACGTATTATTATTAATACGGATAATAGAGGTGTATTATTTGCTTTGAACTGCCTTTCTTCAAAGTCCTTGTTGGTTATAAAACTTTTACGTCATTTAGTCCTTTTATGTTTAACATTAAATATTTGGGTTAAGGCAAAGTATATACCAGGAAAGTTCAATGTCATCGCTGATGCCTTATCTCTATTCCAGATGGCCCATTTCAGACAGCTGTTGCTTCAGGCAGATCTGGTTGGGTACCGTTGCCCGAGTCATCTTTGGGATCTGATTTGAATCCAGTATTTTTGGCTATAGAAAATTAAATCGCTCCTAGAACATGGACTGACTACTCAGTTTCATGGGAAAAATGGCTGAAATTCAATTTGGAGTTTGGTTCTCCTGGATTACCTCTGTCTGGGAGTTCAATTTTGGCTTTTCTTTGCTCTTTAATGCAGTTAGGATTTTCTTTTAATCATATTAATAAGATCCTAGCTGGAGTTTCCTTTTTCTTTAAACTTAACATAATTTCCCAGCCTGTAACAGTTTATTTTCAGTCAGGCAAGCATTGAAGGGTTTAAGAAAGGTTAAGTTGGTTCCAGATTTGTGCAGGCCTATTACTTGAAATGCTGGCAAATAACAAACACAGTTTGGAAGGTTTACTATTATCAGACGTTTCTATTCTGGAAGATAAGGCTCTTATTTTTATTAGAAGGTCTAAAACAGATAGGACAGGTAAAGGCCGGTGGCTCAATCTATTTGCATGTGGTGACTCCATCCTTTGTCCTATGTTAATTCTCAAAAAATACATGGATGTCAGACCAGCTTCTGGAAATCAATTTTTTGTACACATAGAGTCTTCCACTATGACAAAATTTCAATTTTCTGTAGTTCTGAAATGTTGTTTTTCCCATTTAGGGCTTTCCCTTTTCAAATTCTCTTCCCATTCGTTTAAGATTGGAGCCGCCACTGAAGCCGCTAGATTGGGTCTAAGTGATACAGTTATTATGAGATTGGGTAGATGGGAATCTAGTAGATTTAACATTTACAGTCAACCTAATTTATCTCTTTAATTTTTAGGTGAAAAATCAGTCATTTGGATTTGGCCATTCTTATATTTACTGCTCATAAGAGAGCTTCAAAGCGTTGCTACGGTTCCAACCTAACGTTACCTTCAGATAAGCTTCATATTCTTTGGAAGGGCATTCGTGGTCTACAATGGAATAATTTATTCTTTCATCTTTCTGATTTGCTTCTTCTCCATCTGTTCTAATTCTGCACTTTGGAGGTAACGATGTTGGTAGATTAAAAACTTTAGAATTTATGTTTTTAATGAAACAAGATTTGTATCGATTGAAGTTAGTTTTTCCTAATACTCATATTATTTTTTCTGAAATGATTTCTCGCTTGCCTTGGTTATATTCGCAAGGTGGTAAACCGCTTGAGAAGATTAAGAGGAGAGTTAGGCCGCGTACACACGGGCGGACTGTCTGACGGACTTGGTCCGCTGAAACGTGTTTCAGCGGACAGTCCGCTCGTGTGTGGGCTTCAGCAGACTTTTTCAGCGGACTAAGTCTTTCGGAATTTCCGTAATATTGTCCGTCCAAACTTGGTTTCAGCGGACAGTCCGCTCGTGAGTAGGCAAGTTGGACGGACTAAGTATGGCGCATGCTCAGAAAGGATTTACACGGCCGAAGGTTGCATTGCAGTGTATTGGACGTCGTATTTCTAGTCCCGTCGTACGTGCTGTACACGTCATCGCGCAAGCTTTCAGCAGACTGTCTGTTCATCGTGTGTGGTCAAGTCCGTTCATTCAAAAGTAGGACGGACTGTCTGTCGGATTGTCTGACGGACTTAGTTGGCCAGACAGTTTGCCCGTGTGTACGCGGCCTTAATCACTCCATTGAAAAGTTCATGCCAAGGATTGGGAGGATCTCTTTCCATCATGTTGATCTGAAAGGAAGTTTTCCCGGTCTTTATAGACAAGATGGTGTTCATCTTTTAGATGTAGGTTTAGACATCTTTAACCTAGGTCTTCAAAATACCATTGAATAGGCCGAGGTGCTGGGGTAGCCGTTTTTGTTTTCAACCAACCCCGCTGGTGGGGACTTTGTTTTTATAAATTGTTTCATCAGTTCTATGACTGAGTGAATTTAGAATTTTTTTTAAAAGTTAAAATGTTGGAAATATAATTTATTTATTCTTTCACTGTTTTATTTTGATTAAAGTTATTTGATTAATTTTAATACCAATAAAGGTACCGTGGCCATTTAAAACACCAATTGCTGTGTGTTTTTATTCTAGACGTAAAGGAAAGTGCGACCTACAATCCCATGAGCAGTGGGCACAATAAGGAGCCCACAGCATGGGATTGTGGCCGCCAACGGAGTAGATAAAAAAAAAAGAGAATGTATATGATTTAATAAAAAAAAAAAAAGCAGTCTTGTCATGAGGCAACAAGCGGGAAAAACGTTTTTTCCACAGGTACAAGAGGTTATTTAAGTACCTGTGAGACAGACCACTCACAGATGCCCTGAGCTGGCTTAGGCGTGAGCTCCCCCTCCCCTCCCACCCTTGTCGCTGGCACCGTTATGTGGTTATGTCACCCTTGGATCAAGGGGGGACTTTGTTTTCATAAATTGATTCATTTGTAGCTCGAGTTCTATGACTGAGCGAATTTAGAATTTGTTTTAAAAGTTAAAATGTTGGAAACATAATTTATTTATTCTTTCACTGTTTTATTTTGAATAAAATTATTTGATTAATTTTAATATCAATAAAGGTGCCGCGGCCATTTAAAACACCAATTGCTGTTTGCTGTGTGTTTTTATTCTACACGTAAGGAAAGTGCGACCTACAATCCAATGCACTCTGGCTTTCACACTGGGACTGCAGCTTAGGATTTTTACAAGCACTATTTTTAGCACTAAAGTGCTTGAAAAATTCCTCCTGTGTGAAAGGGGTCTAAAGCTCTCTGAACGCTAGTCAAAGCCCCTGTCACTAAATGAAATGGTTAGCTTTCAGTCCTGTTTACACCTTTCATTTTTCTTTGCTTTGTTTTTGCTTTAAAAATTATACCACATGTCACTTTAGTGGTGCTTCAATTCGTATTCAAAGCCTCCGCAGAAGTCTATGACAAAGCTCGCTTGAAGCATCTGCAGCTTTAGAGAGGCTTTAATTCAGCTTTAGCTTCACTTTGTTTTAGAGAAATTGCAAGTATGAAATATCCACACACACACACAGGGCATCTGTCAAGCTTTAAAAAAGCATTACTGAAGCATCATCGAAGCACCACTGAAGCATCAGTGAAACACCATCAAAGCATCATCGAAGCATCAAAAACACATCAAAGAAGCATGTTGAAATGGTAGGAGCTTTATTGTGTGTTGTTGAAGCAAGTGTAAATGAGTTCACATCTATAAAGATTGGATGCATGTTTCTCCACATCCAATTCGCATGGCAGGAGATTGTGACCGTCTCTCTATGGAGCCAGGTTCACATATCTCTATTGTGGCTGTGGTGAGGCTTGCGTGTCTTTGGCTCAGTTTCAGGGCCGAATTCGGGCAAAAATTTGGCCCTGATTCATGCCTGAAACGTAGAACAAGGAAACACACCGGACCCCTGCTGCGAGCCGCATTCATAGGGGGTGTGAATCCAGTCTGAGGAGGAGTAGAAAAGAAAAGGAAGCAAAAAAAAAGGGAATGACTTGAGGTATGGCAAAAGGTATGCAATATTGGAGGAGATACGGGAGAAAGAAAAGGGTGCATTAGCAGCAGCTACAAGAAGGAGCTGCTATGCATTCTTGGGTAGGAGAAAAGGCCCCAAACAATTGGTGTTTTCAGCCCTTGAAGAAGAGAAACAGAAAGAAAAGAGCCAGAATCAATCCACTAGATTATATTATTATTATTATATACGACTTATATAGCGCCAACAGTTTACACAGTGATTTACAGCCAGCAGGAGAAGAGAAGAGCGAAGCCGGAAGTGCTGCGAGGGGAAAGAGGAAAGCCAGGGCAGTAGGGGGAATCTGCCTGGGCACACCTGGCACACCCTGTGCACATGCCTATGAACAGACAGTACAATTACAATACAGTTTAGTACAGTAGGAATCTGAGGGTCCTGTTCATAGAGCTTACAATCTAAGAATATAATTAGAGGGTTGCAGTGCATAGAACTTTGCCGAATAAAAATATTGTTCTAATGCACCCTGGTGTAGGAGAAAAATCTGAGAAAGGATATACTAGAATTATTTAAAAATATAATATAACATACTTATTGAACATTCTACAGGTTCCTACAAACTCTACAGAGCTAGAATTACAGCAATGCTTTGATAATGTAGTTTGGTTCATTAGGACCTATTCACTGGATAACTCTTTCAGATCTCGCATACCTATACACAAATATTCAGTAAAATTAACAAGTGATGAATCAGCACTTTTCATGATTAAGTCATTTCTAGCAATAATCTATGTTCAGTGAAGACATCATGCTATTAGAGATGTACTAAAGTGGAAATGCATTGTCAGAAAGGCCTTTGGATAAAAACTCATTCAACACTTTAATGGAAGATATGTTTCAGTCATATATATACATTATCTTCCTGTGAATGACATTTTGTGCATGCTGATATATTCTGACATGTTTATTAGGAAATCAAAGTCTGAGTGTCAGCAAATTAGTTTGTCTTTGTCATTTGAAAACTATGGTCTTTACTGTCACTGGAACAATTCCTGCCTTCACTAAGACAAATGGGAAACAGAGTTCTCTTGACATTTGCAGATTTCGTTTGAATTGATGACGCTACTGAAATAAGTAGAATCTCTGATTCTTAAGTATTCAGCTGCTATTGTTTTTCTGACTTTGACATTTTTATTAAATAATAATAGATATACAATTTGTGCTTTGGAAAAACAACTAGTGACACTGTTAGACACACAGATACATTGACACAGAGAACAAACAAAATCTTTAAAAGAAAATCATGGACAAAACACAAAATCCACCAATAAAAAACTAAAGTGAAAAGCAATACACCCATTATACTGTATATGGAAAATTAAATGTAGAAAAAAGTAGACTTGGTTATGGATAGACATCGTGCAGACACCATGGCTCTTTTCTGAGTGACTCTGTCACGAGTGATGTGCAGTTTCACTGCAGCAGTTTAACGAAAGCAGGATAACTAAAGCTGGATGAAGATGCAACAAGAACCCTGCTCCACTCTGAAAGATGACAAGCAAACCAGCAATTGACATTTATTTTATATGAAGTCAGAGTCCCACTCTCTATCCACTAACATGCTCCTTCTACTCTTCCTTCTCACATCGGTGTCTTCTATCCTCAAATTATCCTTGCTCTACCCTCCTCTAAAACCTGCAGCATTCTGATATCACCCTCACTCCTCCCTACTACTGCACCCATCATCTCCTGCATTTTCTGCATCCACATGCCGACATAAACACCAGGGCCGTTAGACATGTGCGCTCATGCACATCCCACTCCCATCTTGCCTTCTTCACCCTCCTTCTTCTCTTTGTCTCAGATGACATTTCTTCTAATCCTGGTCCACCATTCTCCAACTGAAATCTACATATCCAATACCCCTCCTCCTCTGGGAACCACTGCAATCTGCTCAGTTTAATTTCTATCCCCTTGCTTCCTCAAAGAAGCCCACCAATATCATGTACCCTTTAAAATGCCCACTCCATCTGTAACAAGCTAACATCTGTGCATGACCTCTTCATCTCTCATGGCTTTAACATACTTGCCATAACCTATACCTGGCTTCTAAATTGTGACTCAGCTTCTCCTGCTGCCCTCTCCCATGGTGGCCTCCACTGTACTCACTCCCCCAGACCCAATGGAGTTGGATTCCTTCTATCCTCCTATCACATTCCAAGTCCTTCCTATCCCTTCCTCTCTATCCCTTCTTCTTTCAAGATGCACTGTATTTGTCTGTTTTCTCCCATTTCTCTAAAGATTGCAGCAACTTATCGGCCTCCTGGACCAGTATCATACTTTTTGGCTGCCTGGCTACCCTACTTTCTCTCCTCTGAAATACCCATTCTTCAACATTCCTGTCAATGTAACAGCCCAGCTAGAACTCAACTTATCAACTTAACCTCATCTTTTGACCTAACCCAATGGACACATACTTCCACTCACTCCAATGAAGCCCCCTTTCAAACGTATCCATCAAGCTTTGATTAATTCAGATGTATGAAATCTTTTCTATGTACAGTCACTGTTGTGCTGAATTTGAGAAATATGATGACCTTTCCTTTACTATAAAAATGTATGCTGTGCACATAGTTCCTAGCTTTCAAATTTGAGCTTTAAATCAATAGCTAAAACATTTTCATTAATCCCTCAATCTATTCCGCCCATCAGTCAAAGTCAAATCAATTTACCATGTTGGTTATCTTACCTGGATACTTGGAAGATACCATTTGTGAATGGCAATTCCATACACATGCCTAAGACAACGTCTGTTGAAAAATGTTTAATCATCTATTTTATATTTTTAAAACCATCTGTTAAAAATAAGGGACATTTAATTATGGGGATAAATCAATTGTTTGATTGGTGTTTTCAATACCCAATCCTACTGTTTCATAAAGGCACGCAGCTGAAGGTTTCTGGTTATCATCCAGGCATAGCTGTATAGTATCAGCTCACCCACGCTCTTTCTGTCAGTAATCTGATGATATTGGAACTCCCTTTGCTTACCTGTTCCTTGCTGTCTCTCCATATTTAAAGTGTAAATTCCTTTTTTTACAAAAAAATTGGTTGAAAAGGTGAACTAGCATCTTATACCAGGAGACAGCAAAGTGGCACAAGGGTTTTGAGCTCCCAAACACTGTCTGGATTTCAGCAACCAGCATTAAAATAAAGTGACAGAGTGGTGAAAAAGAAGTAACAAGAAGTAACAAGAGAAAGTAACTTTCACAGTCACCAATGGAGGGGCATAAATAGCACTGCAAATTAACACCAGTGCAGGAGGAGTGCACTGCCCTGATCACCATAGTGTGGGAAAAGTGAGTTACAAGTACTAACGCTGCCATTGACACCAATTATGAGGGTTGTTAATATGATCACTTGCAGCAATTAGGGGCTTACTATTGCAGTCTGTGACACTATGGCTGGGAGTTATCATTGTGGCCATTGACACCAGTGCTGGGGGTTATTACTTCAACTACTGACACCAATACAGGATTATTATTGCAATCATTGATACCAATGATGGAGGTTATCATTGTGGATACTTACATCAATGCTGGCAGTTATTGTTACTGACACCAAATGATGACAATTATTTTATTCCCACGTTATGTTCAGTGTGCATTGCAGTTGTTGTGGAAAATTTTAGATGTATTTATTATATGTATTGTCATAAGAGTCCTCCTGTGTTCATTCTTCCCTAGCCCGCTCTAAAAGAGCTGACTGGGGCAGACTGACGCTGGTTGAGATCCGTTAGGTAGTGGATAACTTCTTGGGATTGGAAAAAGGTGTTTGCGGAGTGGGGGTATGTTCGTCAGCAAAAGGGCCCCTGTACACTGTACAGACGATCGTCTGGGGGCATATGCTTACTCTGCAGGGATTGGTTGTAGGCGGATGTGTGCACATTGTCTCTGCTGTGTCTGATCACCACATGGAGATGGGCAGTGCACATCTGTGGATAGCCTTCCATTCACAAGGAGGTTTAGAATAATCCAAGTATACATTGTTCTTTGGAACAATGTGTATTAAGGATTTCTATCAATGGAATTATAGTCATCGTTAATTGGTTTTGTATGGTTTCCATCATTGAAAGCGTTTAGTCAGTTTGCGTCACTGACTCTTTGAATGTATACATGTCTGTGATTGGTACTTCTGTATTGTATTGTATTGTCCTTATATGGGAATTCACATCCTGTGTTACTGCTGTGAGGTCACACCCTTTGTGGGAGGTGTTCAGCTGTTGGAGGCAAACCCTCCAGGGCGTGGCTTCCAGTGGAAAGGTAAATAAATAAAGTTTTGGTCGAGGTCTGGTCAGAGATGCTGACCGTTTGGAGAATGTAAGACTGCTGGTGATGGCTCTTTACTGGGGAACCAGAGGGGCCTGGCTGAGGAGCAGCCAGGCTGAAATGAGGATGTAGGTTGCATTGGGGATGTCTGGTCATTGGGATGAATGGGTTGGAAAAGTTAAGCTTAAAGTATTGTATCATTAAGATGGAAGCACAGCAGCAGACGGGCTGTGTGCATAGCATACAGTAAAATTGCTACGACACAGTGCACTGCAAAAAATGCAACAAGCCCACATGGGCATTAAGGTGCATTACAACATTTTCATTTTGAATGGCCTTTCAAACTTGATCCAATGTGTGGCCCTCTGAAAGGTGGGTAGCCACACTGAAGAACTTCTGTAATGTTCAAGTTAACCACCTCTGTTTTAGATACCAGTAGTGAATATATATGATATTCTTGTGAAACATAAAATAATAAAACATGTACAAAAAATATATACCAAGATGATCCTTGCCTAGCCATTTTGGAAGAACTATACAATATGAATGAAGACCCCGCCACCACCTTTAGTCTCTCAGACACCTCTTGCACATACTATCAGCCAGATTCCCCCCCAGTAAAACATACTCCTTTTAGGCCCAAATCCATCTTTAACCCCAGCCAGGCAAAAGGCCCATACATACAAAGCTTCTACCAGGTTGTCTATGCAGATATTAAACGTCTTTGTAAACTAAGGCCCCCCCTCTCTCCCCTACAGCACCACAGAAACAACCTCACTCCACAAGAAACTCGGGCCCTTCAGAGTCTAACAAAAAATTCCTCCATTGTCATCAAAACAGCAGACAAAGGAGGTGGTATAGTAATTCAGAATTCTGATGACTATATAAATGAGGCCAACAGATTACTCTCTGATAATAACACATACAAACCCTTAAAAAGTGACCCGCTCCCCCTCTTCTCCATAGAAGCTGAAGCACTCATAAAACGAGCCCTTGGAGATAATATTATTACAAAAGCAGAAGCTTCCTTTCTATCCAAAACATATTACAACACTCCATATTTCTATCACCTTCCGAAAATACATAAAAATTCAGAAAATCCCCCGGGGAGACCAATTGTTGCCGCAATGGAAAGCATAACCAGCCCCTTTTCTATTTACATTGACCATTTTCTGCAACCACTGGCACAAAATCTCCAAACATACATACGAGATGGCACACACCTACTAGAGATTCTAAAAACTTACTCCTGGGAGCCCACCTACCAGTGGGTGTCCTTGGATGTCAATTCCCTCTATACTTCAATTCCCCATGCTGTTGGCCTTCGGGCAGTAAAACACTTTTTAGCCCTAGACCCATCCCTAAAAACTGCACAAGCAGATTTCATCTTAGATTCCACAAAGTTCTGCCTCACCCACAATTACTTCTCTTTCAACAAAAAATTCTACTTGCAAACCCAAGGGACAGCTATGGGCGCCAATTTTGCACCTAGCTATGCAAACCTGACAATGGGCTTTTGGGAAACTTTATACATCTGGAACAACAATCCATACACAGAACATATTATATACATAGGTCGCTACATAGATGACATTATCATCATATGGAACAACACCGGACCACCCATAGACGACTTTGTTTCACATTGTAACGCCAATGATCTAGGCCTATCTTTCACTTTTGAATCCAGTCCAGACAGCTTACCCTTTCTAGATCTTGAACTTTGCCATACCAACAAAACCATCTTCGCAAGAAACCACAATAAACCCACTGCAGGAAATTCATATTTACACTTCCAAAGCTGCCACCACCCAAGGTGGATCACCAATATCCCTAAAAGTCAATTTAATCGTTTAAAACGAAACTGCACCCATAACTCAGATTACATCGAGCAAGGTACCCTGTTTAAAAGAAAATTTGAAGACAAAGGCTATCCCCCCACCCTAGTAGATGAAGCCTTTACCAAATTCCTGGACACGCAGCTAGTAACACACCCGGTTACATCCCAACCACATGAAACCATGCCGGACAAACTGACGGTCCATTCCCAAACCCACAGCACCAGATTCATTACCCAATATCACTCCCAACACAAAAAAATGGAAAAGATCTTCAAAAACCATTGGAGTATACTTCTAGAAGACCCTCTACTAAAAACCTCTATAACAGATACCCCCAAGATTACATATCGTAGAGCACGCAATGTAAAAAGTTTTATTGCCCCGAGCAAATTGAAAACCGATAACAAGCCAAAGCCACTCAGGACATTCCTCACCCTGAAGGGCATGTACCAATGCAAGAAACTAAAATGCCTTACCTGCAAATTCGTCCATCACCGCCAAAAATCCTTTACCACTAAGGGCAATACATACGAACTGAAAGAATTTTACAACTGCTCCTCTGAGTTTGTAATTTATGCGATCCGCTGCCCTTGCAACCTACTTTATATAGGGCGTACCATTCGCACCCTAAGAAAAAGGTTCGGCGAACATCGCCGATCAGTAGAAGGAGATTCCAATCTCACTATCCCACGACACTTCAAAGAACACCATCAAGGGTCCACAGAGGGCATGCAAGTTTGGGCCCTTGAACAGATACCTGGATCCTTCCCCCTCGCAGAGCGTTTCAAACGCCTCTGCGAGAGAGAAACTTTTTGGATATATACGTTAGACACCCTCACGCCTGGAGGCCTTAACGAGGACATAGAAATTAACTAAGTTGTCTAATCTGCATCCATCACACTTTCCTAATGAGACTTATAATCCCCCCCCCGCCTTCCCTATCATAAATCAGAATTAACGTGCCTTTTCAGATCCCACTGCATATAGGTCCATGCATGTGTGTGTATGTATGCACACATGTGTGTATATATATATATATATATATATATATATATATATATATATATATGTGTGTATATATGTGTGTGTATATATGTGTACTTAATAGTGTGTGTACGTGAATTGAAATGCACACACATGTACAATCGTTATGAATACTTCCCACCTTTTATTGTATATATTCTTTATATATATATATATATATGTTTTGTTTGAGCATCATTGTTTTATTTGCACATCATTTTCAATTGTATCCTATATTACCAAATTTTATAATATCAAATCCTATCAATATACATGTCTCTTACCATCTTACGTTCTAATACCCACCAAAGAAATATACCTACAGCATTTCATCTAATAAAAAATTATTTTGCCCCATCCCCCGTTTTTTTCTCACCATTTTCATTTTTTTTTTTTTATTTCTCTGTATTTTTGTATTTGTATATATATTTTGATTTTCATTTTTTTATATATACTTTTTTATATATTTTTTTATATATTTTTCATAATTTTATTTTTATTTTTTATTTTTACTATCTAATTTTTTCTATATATATATTTTTTTACTTGCATTATCATTATATTTTTTTTATCCATATTTTTATCGTTATTTTTAGTATTATTTTTTAATTCCACTGGTATATATATATATATTTTTATTCTTTTTATTATCATTTTTATTTTTATTTTTATTTCTATTTTTCAATTTCTAACAATTTTTTTATATTAATTCTTTTACAATCTATTTCACTCTTTTTACAAAATTCTTTTTACAAACATTTTCGATTTTTCTAAAACAATCTAATAAATAAAAAATAAAAAATCCCAACTTTTATCGTTTTTTCCCACATTTTTAATTTGTATCTATACACACACAAATTAAACTGTTCCTTTATGGACACACACACAATAACAATCTACAACAAGCCTGCAGCACATAGCCTATTAACACCATGCCTTGGTCGGAACAGTTCCGCCCCACAAGGTGGAACCTGAACTCGAACGACCAATTAGAACTGCCCTTCTCCCTATTTAAACCACTTCCAATATGGTGACCCAGATGCCTGATGAAGGAGCACGCATGCTCCGAACGCGTGCAACGTAAACCATAACGAACGTCATCGCAGTGCGCCCCAACGTACCAACGAACGGACCTCCCTGATGCTGCTACGGGCCGTGCGACGCTGGGAACCACCGGCGCCACCGGACGAGAAACACAGTCGAATGAGCCCTGCGATGTCCCCCAGAGACCTTTCTAAATACATGATGTGCCTGAAACTCTCTGGTAGAGTGTGAGTGTATAACTTTACTAATTAAATGTTTGTGATCCAAATATACTGCACTTAGATTGGCGCTGTTTTTTCTTCTCTTTATATATCACTGATGACTTGTTTTTTTGGTTGCTTTCGAGGGAACAAGCTTTGTATTATCATTGCTACAGTTTTTTTTTTTTTTTTGTTAAGCAGGATTTATATAGCGCCAACAGTTCACGCAGTGCTTTGCAACTAAGGGTAAACAGTACAACTATAATACACTTTAATACAGTAGGAATAAGAATGCCCTGCTCGTTAGAGCTCACAATCTAAAGGGGGTAAAAATTGTGGTGGATGAGTTGATGGAGAAAATTAAAGTACAGTTGTTAGATTGGGCCAGATAGGCTCTTAGGAGAGATGAGTTTTCATGGATCATCTGAAAGTTGACAAAGTAGGAGATAGTCGGACAGATTGGGGTAGAGCATTCCAGAGGATGGGAGAGGCTCAGGAGAAGTCATGGAGGCGAGCATGGAGGGAGGTGAGAAGAGAGCTAGAGAGCAGGGGGTCTTTGGAGGAGCGAAGAGAACAATTTGGTTGGTATTTTGAGACTAGGTTAGTGATGTAGCTGGGGGCCAGTTTGTTGATGGCTTTGTAAGTTATTGTTAGTATCTTGAATTTAATTTTTTGGTTGAGTGAAAGCCAATGGAAGAATTGCCAGAGAGGTGTAGCAGATGCCAAGCGGTTTGTAAGGTGGGTGAGCCTGGCAGCAACATTCATGATGGACTGAAGTAGTCGAGGCGAGAGATGACCAGGGAGTGGATTAGAGGCTTTGTGGTGTCATTGGTTAGGAAGGGGCGTTATTCAGCATGTATCACTGGGAGCTCAGTCTCCCTAATTCCATGGTTTTTCCAGTTGTAGTTGGTTTTGAATGTGGCGTTGAAAGAAAGAGTACAGTATCTTACATAAGTGTGTGGTTTCTTCAGTGTTTAGCTGTGGTTGAACAAACAGATTTGTCACTAGACTGCTATTTTGAATTTTGTTTTTGTTTAATTTTCAACTCAAAATTTTCATCCATATTCGAATTTGATTCAAAAAATGTTGATGGAGTTGGAAATGTCATATTTGGACAACATTTGGTCCTAACTATGTATAACCATATCTATGGAATGGTAAGTCTACCTTGCAACAGATCTGGCAATCACTAATGGGGCCTACACATTATATAATAATCGGAAGGAAAATGTTGTATTCAGAATGATCATAAGACTTTCATACAGTGTATACATGCATTTCAAGAGCCAATTTAGACTATCAAAAGAAAATTACTGAAGGAGCAAACTGCACAATTTTTCTCATTAATGAACAGAATTCTGATTTTCTTTTAATGTGAACTGGTTTCGTACAATAAATCATCACATGAGAAATATTGCACATGATCGCATAAAATAATTTCAACCCAGAAGAACATGCAGCCATTCATAACCAAAAGTAAATATCATAGGCACTATAATAATAATAATAATATATAAACATACAGTATGTATATTACAATTAGGGATGCACTTTATGTTCAGGTTGAACATGAGTTAGACTCGAACATTGACTGTTCGCCTGTTTGCCAAATAGCGAACAATTTGGGGTGTTCGCGGCAAATTTGAAAAGCCATGGAACACCCTTTAAAAGTCTATGGGAGAAATCAAAAGTGCTAATTTTAAAGGTTAATATGCAAGTTATTGTCATAAAAAGTGTTGGGGACCTGGGTCCTGCCCCGGGGGACATGTATCAATGCAAAAAAAAGTTTTAAAAAATGCAGTTTTTCCTGGGAGCACTGGTTTTAATAATGCTTAAAGTGAAAGAATAAAAGTGTAATATTCCTTTAAATGTTGCACCTGGGGGTGTCTATAGTATGCATGTAAAGTGATGCATGTTTCCCGTGTTTAGAACAGTCTGAGAGCAAAATGAAATTTATAAAGAAAAAAAAGTAATTTATAACTACTTGCTGCAATAATGAATTGTCGGTCCCGGCAATACACATAAAAGTTCATTGATAAAAACGGCATGGGATTCCCCCACAGCGGAACCCCCAACCAAAATGTAAGAAAAAAATGCGTGGGGGTCCCCCCAAATTCCATACCAGGTCCTTCAGGTCTAGTATGGATATTAAGGGGAACCCCGTGCCAAATTTAAAAAAAGGTGTGGGGACCCCCTCAAAATCCACACCAGACCCTTCAGGTCTTGTATGGATTTTAAGGGGAACCCCATGCCAAAAATTTAAAAAAATGGCGTAGGGGCCCCCCAAAAATCCCTACCAGACCCTTATCAAATGCAATATTATCCAACCTGGCATGCCGCAGGAAAAGAGGGGGGACAAGAGAGCCCTCCCCCCTTTACTGTACCAGGCCACATGCTTTCAACATTGGGGGGTGCTTTGGGGTAATCCCCCAAAGCACCTTGTCCCCATGTTGATGGGTTTATGGGTTGATGGGGAGAAGGGCAAGGGTTGTGGGGGTCTGCGGGCAGGGGGCTTATCGGAATCCAGGCCCCCCTGTGGGAACTGGTAATGGGGTACAAATGTGCCCCTACAATTTCACAAAAAAGTCAAAAATTTAAAAGGACAATAGATGGTTTTTGACAATTCCTTTATTAATGTCTTCTTCTTTCCCCGATTCTTCTTCCATCTTCTTCTGGTCTTCCTTCAGTGTTCTTCTTCTTCCTCCATCTTGTTCTTCCCATATCTTCCTCTGCTTCTTCCTCTGGTCTTCTGGTCCGGCATCTTCCTCCGACTTCTTCTTCTCCGCTTTGTCCTCCAGACGATCCACCTCAATGGGAGTCTCCTGCTGTGTGACGCTTCTGTTCAGGTGATAGCTCTTATATAATGTAGGGTGCAGGGCAACCCGGGGACCCTGCCCCCCTCTAACTCATGGGGAATTCCCTATGGCTTTCCCCGTGGTGTCAAAGGGGGTGGGGTCACCGCGTGGCCCCACCCTCCATTATATAAGAGCTATCATCTGAACAGAAACATCAAACGTTTTCACGTGCCAGTGATGTAACAAATAGGAGGAGCCAGTAACCCCAGTGTTGTGTAAGCAGGAACAACCAAGTGAGGAGATATCATATCTCTGAAGAGATAGCATATCTCTGAATATCATATCTCTGAAGAGATAGCATATCTCTGAATATATGCAACTGACCTTCCTAAATGTGGTCTTATTGCGGGGCATGTGTGAGTGCAACTGTTTTATTACCCATATGCCATTTTTAGTTTATTTATTTGCGCAAACAGGTATGTCCTTTTTTTTTGTTTGAGCAATATCGATCTATGGAGGATTGAAAGCAATGAAGGTTGGAAAGCAATCCACCACATGTGAACATCATCAGAGACTACACACCTCATCATTTGGGTATCGTTGTCCTTTTGAGTTTTATCTTACAAATGAGTGGTATTTGCCTTTTTTCCCAGTATCTCCATGAGTCTACAAGCATTTTGGAAGAACAGTAATGTATATCTAGTGTGGTTTACTGGATACTTATATATGATTCGTTTATTTATTTAATATTTTTTTTGTAGGATCACATCCTTTATTGGATCACATTATTTATTGGATCACTGTGCTATGTTAAAGTTGATGGTAGTGCTTTATTCATTTTTTATATATATATTTTTTTGTGATATCAGCGCATTACACAATAATAGCAGTCACTATCATTTGTTCATCTTAATATCATTTTTGGTTCACAATTTGATATAATCATTTACATCAGCACTTTAGTAATTTTTATACAATTTACTATGTACATACGCCACTGTTTGTTATGCTTAAACTGTATCTTATCTGCGTTGGAGTTCTACCTACATTTGCCATAAAAGTTATATGTCTGTATTGCTCTCTATTTGCACTTACAGTAAAGCAGGACATAGAGGGTTTGAATCTTGGCTGGTTCAACAGGGACTAGCCAAGATTAGAATTATCTATGGGCAGGATGAATTAGCCAAGTTGACCCATCGATTGACTTGGGTGCAACCAGCATACATGGTTTTTAATGGGATTATTGCTGCGGATATAGCTGCTAGTAATAATGACTATGAGTTCTTCTGGTAGGAATGGCTCCCTGCTCCCCCCCCCCCCCCAAGGGTCTTAGGTTATAAAAGTTGATTTGGACACAAATGATGCTAAAATGATTCATTCATCAGAAATATTGACAGTTTTATTTTTGACACAATAATCTTCCTTGTTTTAAAATAAATATCTTATTTCCACATTTTACTGTCTCTATGTACAGTACTGGGCAAAAGTTTTAGGCAGGCGTGAAGAAAAAATTGAAAGTACGAATACTTTAAAAAATACATATTCTACTTTTTTTTATCAATTTAATAAATGCAGAGTGAGCAAAAAAAAAAAATCTAAATTAAGCCAATATTTGAATACCCTTTAGCTTCAAAACAGCATCAGTTCTTTTAGGTACGCTTGCACACAATTTTTGTAGGAAACAATCAATAGTCAACAATATGTTTACATTTGGAATTATTTTTCAAATTCAAATTAGTTTTATTTAAATTTGCTTCGATTTTGAATTTAAAGATTTAAAAATGTAGTTGACATTTATTTCAGATTCGTTTGTTTTCAGAATTTGTTCCTATCGTGATTTGGAAATTCGGATACATCCGAATTTTCGAATATCAAAAACCGTGTCCAAATTTCAAGTCAGAAATAAATGAAGTGCACATTCTACATACAACTACCCCAAGAAGCCCAGGGGTAAGCAAGGGAAAGAGCAAAACTCATTAGTCAGCCCAGCAATAAATCTCCTAGTGGTTGGCCAGGGGGAACATAAATATTTATTATCCAGTATTATTATTATTGTGACCTCTCACTTTATGGCAAGGGTTACACCATAGCTACTCAACAGAGCTAAATTTAAATGGTAGGTTGACTACACCAGACAGATTTCAATGGCACCATATATAAAAATTTGTTTGACAAATAAAACAGCTCCCCTATAGGTATTTTATCTTTATGCTTAGCTTTCTTACAAGGGTACAGTTTAAATGATTGTGGGATGCCCTTTGCAAAAAATAAATTGATTTGATATTCTCCGATTAACTTTCATTATACAGATTTTTAAAGCAGCCCTGTTGCCACAATAAATGAGATAACACACATTTCGGGCAGGCAGTGAGTGAAATCTTTTTATAGAGCTATGGATGCTGCTCCTGATGCTTTCAGTTTCAACTGAAGCTATTGAGCTCCCAAACAAAGGAAAATTGATATCAAAAACACCTCAACAATAAAAAGGGAATTAAAGCCCCACTTACTTGCTCAATGGGAAAACAGAAATATTAAGAATAGGCAATAGAACACTCTACATTTCCTTTAGCGTGCATTCACACTTGCGAATGCACCCTGCCTGTAAATACATGTGAGAACACCAGTGGGGGTTCCTGCAATTAGCTGTGAGAGGCAGCCCTACTGAAAGCAATTGGAGGCTACCAGCTCCTGCAGCTAATTGTGCCCATTCACATGTAGTCTCTCATGTTGCGATCACATGCAAGTGATCAGCCCTGCACACAGGCAGTCTGCATCTAGGGCCGATCACTCACATGTGATTGCAGCATGAGAGACTACATGTGAGTGGGCACAATTAGCTGCAGAAGCTGGTAGCTTCCCATTGCTTTCAATGGGAATGCCTCTAGCAACTATTCACAGAAACCCTTACTGGGGTTCTTGCAAATAATCACAGGCAGGGTGCATTCGCAAGTGTGAATGCACCCCTCTACAGGAATAAACTTAGAGGGGGTGGTAGGGAGGGTTTACAGTTTACTCTTATTTTTCCTGGAATTGGGCTATAAGTTGCTCAAAGCTGTCCTAAAGCTTTGCAAATGCTTTGTAAAAACTTGATGCACACCCTGTTTTCAATCTAACATTTATAAGTTGAAGCCTTTGTGGACAACTTTGCCACTGTTTTCTGCAGCCAATTTTTAAAACGTTTTTAAAATGTCCGTTCCTTATTACCATGCCAACTGGGTTTGTACTATTCACTGTTCCTGTTCAGAATGCACACAGAAATGTTGTGTTTTGTTCCTGTGAATGGTTCAAAGTGTTTTCCAGACGTATTTCTTTTATTATAAAGCTGCGACTGATCATGTGATTAGAGCAGGTACACCAGCCTTTCTCAACCATTTTACCCTTGAGAAATTAGGAAACCTTAAAATAATTTTCAGGTTCTCGTGGAACCCCCTGCTAAAAAAGAATTATGCCTACAACTCATGATACATTACCGTCATTTATATGTCAAAGAAAGTTTTTTTTAATATACAGTAAGAATAAGTAATGGGGCATACTTAGTGTCAACTCTAACATTAGTGGTCAGTTTGGAAGTAATGGGAACTTACCCCCTTGCGTTGGTGATCAGTAAAGGTGGGAGATCAATCCACCATTGCTCAAAGCTCAATAAACCCCTACCAACCTCAGGAGGAATCCTGGTTGAGAAACACTAAGGTATGCCTTCACCAAAGAATACTCAAGGAAAAAAAATCAATAAGTGGCCTTTTTGGTTGTGGTAAATACATTGTAGAGTATATTATATAATTTTTGTCAGTTGTAATAAATTCATTTTAAAGGTGGGATTATTGGATAGCACCCAATAGAAAATATTGGGGCTGGAGTTCACTTGCTGTGCAGCAGAGGAACTGGCAGAAACACTTTTGGCTCTGGGTAGGACCACGCATAGTGAAAATTTCTTGAATGGGGACAGCAATTAGTATGGGATCAGGTGGGCAGCACTTTGGGGGTTGAGAGAATGCCTTAAATTAGAACTATAGGCAAAACCTTTTTTATTAATTTTCAATAGAGCAAGAGAGAATTATACCCCCTGTAGGATATTTTTTGCTATCCGTGTCCCATTGTGGAGATTTCCCTTCACTTCCTAGCCAAAGAGGAAATCCCTGAAAAATGAGGACATTTCTTGAAGACACCCAGGTCACCAGAACTAGTGCCCACATTGGAAGATTTCCCCATTATTACTTTTCTGAGGACTACACAAAGCGTGGGATTTAGTTTCACTTTAAATGAGAATAGTAAACAGAAAAAATAGAGAGAGTAAATCTCCTTAACAGAGGCACAGAAAACAATAAAAACTGACAGGTGATCTAATCCCTGTGCATTCTATCCAAAACTAAAAAAACAAAGTTGTGTGTTTAGTTATAGTTTAAAGGACAACTTGTACCAAAATTACAGTTGTCCTTTAAGACCTATCATCCAGTTAAAATATTTTGGAAACATTTCAAGATTATTTTAATGATTTAACAAAATTCATTACAGTACTGTACTTGCAGGATTTCTATTCTTTTATTCATGTCTCAGAAATGGGCAGGCTGCAAGAAATATTAGTAGCTGAATACCAGGAGCCTGATTAATCGTTCTTTGTAGTGTTTTCCATTTTGCTATATGACATCTCATACATATTAAACACCGCTACCCCCTTATCTCCATCAAATTTTCTCCTCCACACAAACAATGCATCGAAGTGCGCTGTGGATTCGGCCTTATAGCTTTATATGGTGTTTTCAGTGAACCGTGAAACTACTGCTATTGTTCATTAGGTATGGAAACATTTCCCCACACAAAGAAAAAATCATACGTGACTATATGGCAGCACACAGTATTCTGCTCATTTGAAATTCATTCATTGAATAACCTTACTCATCTAGATTTATTGTGAATGAATTGATTGCTGAAAAGTTGAAACATTAGAATGCATGTTACACGGCTTTACTTAAAAGAATAGCTTGCAGGTATGGCTTTCCTTTACTGCTGTAGCTTGTTTTGTAGGTTTTTCAGTTCAAGATCTGCAGAATCTTATATGCTGCTACTAAATATTTAAATTGCTATTTTCATTTTATTTGTCTTGTTTAAAATTATTTGTAATTTTACCGTGTGCTTCCAAAAAAGTTACTGCCCATTATACATCTATGGAATTTTGATTCTTTATTTGTCTATTAGATGTAAAGCTGCAGAAAAAGAATATGAATGAAGAATGTCATAACTATTCAATTGAACTGCTATCGGGCTAAAGATTTGCCCTGGAAAAATGGAAAGCTACTGTTTTATGAGAATCACCTTGTATAGTAACATTGAAGGGACTTACTACCTAGAGTCCTTTTCAAGCAACATTCAATCATAGCTCTTCAGGTGAGAGAGTTGGTCTGGAAATGTGGAAAGGCACAAAAAGATTCATGCTCCTGGATTAACAGGGTTGCCTGTGTATAACATACACATGCAGTTTCTCTCCTGCACAAAAATTATTGTGCATGCTTGGCACTGGTATTGACACCCAGCAGCCTGTGTAAACTGAAGGACTGCAGAAGGAAGTCACTGAGTGGTCTTCAACTTGTATCTGTTTAACTGCGACCTAATCTGTTATTCTACCTCTACATGTATGATCCTGCTTGTCTACCAAGTCTCCTTTAGGCTTCTGCCTCCTCGTTAGGACCTTGGCCTGTCTTGTGGACTCTGCTACCTGCCTTCTGCCTTGTACTTTCCTTGCCTAGCTGTTACTGACCTTGGCTTGTTTCCTTTTCTGTTTTTGCTTCCTGAATTAGTACTAAGCTGTTCAGCTATTCCTGACTTTGGTTTGTACTCCGACTCTGCTTCTGCTTCGCGAGGGGCTCAACCTAGTTCCTATAACCTGCTTGGGTACCATGGTGTTGCTCCACTTGGATCCTGCTCCATGATCCTCAGTCCTCTGCTCCACACATCTGGCATCAACACAGAACTGTTACTGCCTGCAATTTTGGCACTTGTGCCAATCTGTGTCCTCACACTCTCTGTTACCACCTTCAGGAATGTCGGGCAGGAAGTACAAAAGGAGCCCCCTTTATGTACTCAGTCTCTACCAGGCATGGCATAGGTGGATTTGCTCTTTCATTTAGTTACTGCAAGGACTTGACAATACTGGGTGTCCTAAGTAGGAATGGCCTCGTGGTTCGCTCGGTGGTCGGTTTGTGGCGAATTTTGCGTGTTCGCGATTCGCCAAACTGGGGGACTATTGGCGCTGTTCGCCGGCAGACATATGTGTTTACAGTGTGAAAGAACTTTGACCCATGATGACACATCCATCATGGGGTACAGGACAGCCAATTGAGACATTTCAGCACATGGACAATTGGACATTCCCCCACCTTATAAATAGACATGATCTGGCGGCCATTTTACATTCTGTCTTATGTCAGTGTAGGGACAGGTAGGGATGGGCGAATGGTTCGCCCGAACGGTTCTCCCGGCGGTTGGTTCGTGGCGAATTTCGGCTGTTCGCGGTCCGCCCAATCGGCGGACTATTGCCGCTGTTCGCCCGGTGGACTTACGTGTTTACTGTGTAAAAGAACTTTGACCTATGATGACACATCCATCATGTGGTACAGGACAGCCAATTGAGACATTATAGCACATGGACACTTGGACATTTCCCCTAACTTATAAAAAGACCCGATCCGGCGGCCATTTTGCATTCTTTCGTATGTCACTATAGGGAGAGGTTGCTGTGTGGAGCAGGAAGAGACTGCAGTGACCAAAATCGCTAGCTATTAGGTCCACAAAAGTTCTTTTAAGGACTGTTATGGTATAGGTGTAGTTCAGGATATAGGTTTGAGGCACTGCTATTTAAGTCATTGTTGCAGCGGCCTGTCTTTTGTCAGTGCAGAGAGGGACAGGACGCTGTGTGCAGCAGGGACAGTCAGTTTAATCATTAGCTGTTACTATTAGGTCCACAAAAGTCCTTTGCAGGACTGGTATGGTAAAGTAGTACAGGATATAGTTTTGAGTGCTATTCAAGTTATTGTTGCAGAAGCCTATGTTTTGTCAGTTTAAATAGGGACAGACAGGAAGCTGTGTGTGGCAGTGAGGGACAGTCAGTTTAATCAGTAGCTGTTACTATTAGGTCCACAAAGGTTCTTTTCAGGACTGGTATGGTAATAGAGTTGTACACGTATAATATTCTTTCTTTCAAATATAGAAAGAATATTATACTTGACTGCTGCCCTTCTGCTGCAGTAGTTCTTTATGAGGATAGGGATTGAGGTACAGTCTGCTAATCACAACCTACTAGTTCCACAAAGGACCTTCTAAGGACTGGTAAGGTATAGCGTACTAGAGTATATAGGGTTGAGTGAGGTACAGTCTGCTAATCCTTAAGGACTGGTATAGGTCCACAATATATAGGGTTGAGGTGCACTACTGCTGACTGCTGCCCAATTCTGCAGCAGTCCTTTATCAGTATAGGGACTGAGGTACAGTCTGCTAATCACAACCTACTAGTTGCACAAAGGTCCTTCTAAGGACTGGTAAGGTATAGTGTACTAGAGTATATAGGGTTGAGTGAGGTACAGTCTGCTAATCCTTAAGGACTGGTATAGGTCCACAATATATAGGGTTGAGGTGCACTACTGCTGACTGCTGCCCAATTCTGCAGCAGTCCTTTATCAGTATAAGGACTGAGGTACAGTCTGCTTATCACAACCTACTAGTTGCACAAAGGTCCTTCTAAGGACTGGTAAGGTATAGCGTACTAGAGTATATAGGGTTGAGTGAGGTACAGTCTGCTAATCCTTAAGGACTGGTATAGGTCCACAATATATAGGGTTGAGGTGCACTACTGCTGACTGCTGCCCAATTCTGCAGCAGTCCTTTATGAGTATAGGGACTGAGGTACAGTCTCCTAATCACAACCTACTAGTTGCACAAAGGTCCTTCTAAGGATTGGTAAGGTATAGCGTACTAGAGTATATAGGGTTGAGTGAGGTACAGTCTGCTAATCCTTAAGGACTGGTATAGGACTGGTATAGGACCGCTCCTCCATCACTCCTTCCCATTGAAATGAATGGTCACCACTGCTGAAGCACATGCAATGCAATTTTGCAGCAGTGCTTCACTGCCCCGCTAGCAGCCGAATAGCGGGGCTAAAATGACGGTAAATCGCTGCTAAAACTTGCAGCATTTTACCGTCAACGCCTGCCCGATCCAGTGTGAAAGCAGCCTTAATAAGTGATGCAGAAAATTTCTTACACATTTATTAAACAAAACAAACCTCCAATCAGTTCACTTGTATGTATAATTTAGATAAAAAAAAAAAAAACGATTTATTAAATACACAAAAACAGGTACTCAAAACTTTTGGACAAAAAAAAAGGGCTAACTTGCGTTTCAAAGACCTCTGCGCAAATACCGCATCACATAAAATATTGCAACAACTGCTATTTTATTCCCTAGGGTCTCTGCTAAAAAAACATATATAATTTTTGAGGCTTCTGAGTGATTTTCTAGCAGAAAATACTGGATTTTTACTTGTAAGCAACAAGTGTCAGAGAAGATTTAGTCTTTAAATGGTTAAACTGAGAACTTCTACACAGGGAGTTCAGCCCATTGAAGAAGAAACATTGTATCACTTTGATCTTTTCTTGGCAGCCTGCCCATAGAGGAGGAAAGTCCTTCACTGATGTCTTCAGGCAACTTACATTGACTTCTATTACAGAAGTCTTTTGCAAGTCGTGGGGAACATGTAATCGGCTTTTTTATCAGCACAATCGGCCGATGCCGATTAATTAAAAAATGCCAAATATCGTCCGATATATCAGCCGGCCGATATATCGGTTGACCTCGAGTGCTCTCTATTACGGCGCTGGTGTCAGATCACTCTATCACGGTGCAGGTGTCATTGCTGTATGTCACGCTGCTGATGTCAGTGCTCTCTATCATGGTGCTGGTGTCAGATCATTCTATTACGGTGCAGGTGTCATTGCTGTATGTCACGCTGCTGATGTCAGTGCTCTCTATCACGGTGCGGTTGATCATCTCCTGCACCCTCTTCTTTGCCTACCCTGACCTTCCCTCTCCTCCACTGCCTTCATGAGCTCCACAGTCCTGAATTGTCACAATTTCACATATAAAAAAAGAATGCTTGTAGTTGTCGATCCCAGATTCACCTCATACATGTGTTATGTCATTGGCCATGTGGTGGGACTATGTGTGCACAGCTAGTAATTATTTTGTGGCTGCAAATTTGACCTGTAGGTTTGTAAAGTTCGCCTCCCATTGAAGTCAATGGGGCCCGCGGCGAACGTTGCGATTCGCAAACTATCGGCCGCGTTCGCGGTTCTCGTTCGCGAAACGTCCCATCGGAAGTTCGTCCATCACTAGGGACAGGACGCTGTGTGGAGCAGGGAGAGACTGTAGTGACACAAATCATGAGCTATTAGGTCCACAAAGGTCCTTTTAAGGACTGGTATAGGTGTAGTACAGTATATAGGGTTCAGTGCACTGCTGTGCTGGTGATTGCAGCTGTCTTTTGTCAGTGTAGGGACAGGATGCTGTGTGGAGCAGGGAGAGACTGTAGTGACACAAATCACTAGCTATTAGGTCCACAAAAGTCCTTTTAAGGACTGGTATAGGTGTAGTACAGTATATAGGGTTCAGTGCACTGCTGTGCTGGTGATTGCAGCTGTCTTTTGTCAGTGTAGGGACAGGACGCTTTGTGGAGCAGGGACAGTCAGTTTAATCTCTAGCTAGCTATTACTACTAGGTCCACAAAGGTCCTTTTAAGGATTGGTATAGGTGTACAATATATAGGGTTGTGGTGCACTGCTGTGCTGCAGATTACTGCTTGTTTCTGCAGCAGTCTTTTATCAGTGTAGGTACTGAGGGACAGTCTGCAAATCACTAGCTACTAGATCCACAAAGGTCCTTTTAAGGACTGGTATAGGTGTACAATATATAGGGTTGTGGTGCACTGCTGTGCTGCAGATTACTGCTCATTTCTGCAGCTGTCTTTTATCAGTGTAGGGACTGATGGACAGTCTGCAAATCACTAGCTACTAGGTCCACAAAGGTCCTTTTAAGGATTGGTATAGGTGTACAATATATAGGGTTGTGGTGCACTGCTGTGCTGCAGATTACTGCTTGTTTCTGCAGCAGTCTTTTATCAGTGTAGGTACTGAGGGACAGTCTGCAAATCACTAGCTACTAGATCCACAAAGGTCCTTTTAAGGACTGGTATAGGTGTACAATATATAGGGTTGTGGTGCACTGCTGTGCTGCAGATTACTGCTCATTTCTGCAGCTGTCTTTTATCAGTGTAGGGACTGTTGGACAGTCTGCAAATCACTAGCTACTAGGTCCTTTTTAAGGACTGGTATAGGTGTACTATTTGGTGTGCAGTATATAGGTGTGTAATACACATATAAAATGAACAGGGACCCCTGTATAAAAAGCATAAGAGTCAAGGACCAGTACTGGGTGACAACGTAGACCCCCGGTACAAACACAAAATGACGAAAATGTTACCACCGTCACAGAGGGCTGTCAGAATGGAGCACTTCCAGTCCTTGCTTCGAGAAATGCTGCATTCTGCTTTTGCGTGCGCTGGCAGAGGAGGAATTCCCACTCCCAGAGAAAGAGTTGCGGGTACCAATCCAGCAGCGCCTGCAAGAAGAGGGAGGTTTGAAGATGTGTTGGTGACTTCTGATATGAGGTCATTCTTTCAACCGACCCATCGACAGGTCTCATCCAGCATCAGGGAACGCCTAGACCAACAGGTGTCTGACTACATTGGGTTAACGGCCGATGTGGACGCTCTGAGTGATGAACCCCTGGACTACTGGGTGGGCAGGCTTGACCTCTGGCCAGAGCTTGCCCAATTTGCAATGGAACTGTTGGCTTGCCCCTCATCCAGTGTCCTGTCCGAAAGGACGTTCAGCGCAGCAGGGGGGGATCGTGACCGATAAGCGCACTCACCTAGCTCACGACAGTGTTGACTACCTCACATTTGTTAAAATGAATGAATGAGCAATGGATCTTGGAGGAATTCAACACATGTGACCAGTAGACCATGTATATCTCTATAAACAAATTTATTTAATCGAGCACACAGACCTTTTTTCTACCTTTGGCTCACTTCCTTGTGCAAAAAAGCGCACCGTACTATATGCCTGTACCCTCCTGTTTGAAGAGGTTGAGCGGTGTCATATTTTTGGGGCCCAGCAGCGAGTTGCTGGTATCAGTGCTGCTGTCAGTGCTCTCTACCTCCGTGCTGGTGTCAGTCCTCTCTCTCTATCTCGGTGCTGGTGTGGTGTCAGTGCTCTCGATCTCGGTGCTGGTGTGGTCCCAGTGCTCTCTATCTCGGTGCTGGTGTCAGTGCTCTCTATCACGGTGCTGGTGTGATGTCAGTGCTCTCTATCATGGTGCTGGTGTGATGTCAGTGCTCTCTATCACGGTGCTGGTGTGGTGTCAGTGCTCTCTATGTTTGTGCTGTTGTCAGTGCTCTCTATGTTTGTGCTGGTGTCAGTGCTCTCTATGTCTGTGCTGGTGTCAGTGCTCTCTATGTCTGTGCTGGTGTCAGTGCTCTCTCTCTATCTCTGTGCTGGTGTGGTGTCAGTGCTCTCTATCTCGGTGCTGGTGCCAGTGCTCTCTATCTCGGTGCTGGTGTGGTCTCAGTGCTCTCTATCATGGTGCTGGTGTGGTGTCAGTGCTCTCTATCTCGGTGCTGGTGTCAGTGCTCTCTATCTCAGTGCTGGTGTCAGTGCTCTCTCTCTATCTCGGTGCTGGTGTGGTGTCAGTGCTCTCAATCTCGGGGCTGGTGTAGTCTCAGTGCTCTCAACCTCGGTGCTGGTGTCAGTGCTCTCTCTCTATCCCGGTGCTGGTCTGGTGGCAGTGCTCTCGATCTCGGTGCTGGTGTGGTCTCAGTGCTCTCTATCTCGGTGCTGGTGTCAGTGCTCTCTATCACGGGGCTGGTGTGGTGCCAGTGCTCTCTATCACGGGTGCTGGTGTGGTGTCATTGCTCTCTATCTCGGTGCTGGTGTCAGTGCTCTCTATGTCTGTGCTGGTGTCAGTGCTCTCTATCTCGGTGCTGGTGTCAGTGATCTCTATCTCGGTGCTGGTGTCAGTGCTCTCTCTCTATCTCGTGCTGGTGTGGTGTCAGTGCTCTCTATCTCGGTGCTGGTGTCAGTGCTCTCTATCTCAGTGCTGGTGTGGTCTCAGTGCTCTCTATCACAGTGCTGGTGTGGTGTCAGTGCTCTCTTTCACGGTGCTGGTGTGGTGTTAGTGCTCTCAATCTCGGTGCTGGTGTCAATGCTCTCTATCTCAATGCTGGTGTCAGTGCTCTCTATCACTGTGCTGGTGTCAGTGCTCTCTATCACGGTGCTGGTGTCAGTGCTCTCTATCTCGGTGCTGGTGTCAGCGCTCTCTCTCTATCTCGGTGCTGGTGTGGTGTCAGCGCTCTCTATCTCGGTGCTGGTGTAAGTGCTCTCTATCACGGTGCTGGTGTCAGTGCTCTCTCTCTATCTTGGTGCTGGTGTCAGTGCTATCTATCTCGGTGCTGGTGTCAGTGCTCTCTATCACGGTGCTGGTGTCAGTGCTCTCTATCACTGTGCTAGTGTCAGTGCTATCTATCTCGGTGCTGGTGCTGGTGTCAGTGCTCTCTATCACGGTGATGGTGTGGTGTCAGTGCCCTCTATCTCGGTGCTGGTGTGGTCTCAGTGCTCTCTATCTCGGTGCTGGTGTCAGTGGCCTCTCTCTATCTCGGTGCTGGTGTCAGTGGCCTCTCTCTATCACAGTGCTGGTGTCAGTGCTCTCTATCACAGTGCTGGTGTCAGTGCTCTCTATCTCGGTGCTGGTGTGGTCTCAGTGCTCTCTATCATGGTGCTGGTGTCAGTGATCTCTCTCTATCTCAGTGCTGGTGTCAGTGCTCTCTATCTCGGTGCTGGTGTCAGTGCTCTCTTTTACGGTGCTGGTGTCAGTGCTCTCTCTCTATCTCGGTGCTGGTGTCAGTGCTCTCTATCTTGGTGCTGGTGTCAGTGCTCTCTATCACGGTGCTGATGTCAGTGCTCTCTATCATGGTGCTGGTGTGGTATCAGTGCCCTTTATCTCGGTGCTGGCGTGGTGTCAGTGCCCTCTATCTCAGTGCTGGTGTCAGTGCCCTCTATCTCAGTGCTGGTGTCAGTGCTCTCTATCTCGGTGCTGGTGTTAGTGCTCTCTATCACGGTGCTGGTGTCAGTGCTCTCTATCACGGTGCTGGTGTCAGTGCTCTCTCTCTATCTCGGTGCTGGTGTCAGTGCACTCTATCACGGTGCTGGTGTCAGTGCTCTATATCACGGTGCTTTTGATCATCTCCTGCACCCTCTTCATAACCTACCCTGATATTTCCTCTCCTCCATTCATGCGCTCCTAAGTCCTGAATTGTCAAAATTTCACAGATAAAAAAAAGAATGCTTGTCGTTGTCGATCCCAGATTCACTTCATACTTTTGTTATGTCAGTGGCCATGTGCTGGGACTATGTGTGCACAGCTAGTAAGTATTTTATGGCTGAAAATATGACCTGTAGGTTTTTAAGGTTCGCCTGCCGTTGAAGTCAATGAGGCCCGCCGCAAACTTTGCAGTTCGCAAACTTTTGGCTGCATTCGCGGTTCGCGTTCGCAAAACGTCCCGTCGGAAGTTCATCCATTTCTAGTCCTAAGCACCAGAAATGTTGATCCATATGTGCTCCTAATATGGCTATCGTTACCTATGGCAAGCCTGGCACCTAGTTTTGTTGAACCCTGATTGTATCTAACCATTTAATGTAGATATTTTATGTTTTTATTATGTTTATTATATTCTGTGACGTTACAAAGTAAAATTGCAAGCCATCTGTAATTTGTTGGTTCTATAAAGGTTTATAAAACCAACCTTTATGTCTAAGGTACATTGCAATGATTTATTTTGCTAATGGTAAGGCCACAGTTTTAATCTGCCATTGGCATAAAAACTGTGCTTCATGATCTAGTACCTCTCTGTTCTGCAAGCTACAAGCTCCGCATGTCAGTTCACTCTAAGGGTGGTGCTATAAGGGGTGGGGGCTCTGTAAGATTAATATACAGACTCAAGTGCCCATGTCATGCAGCCATGAATGTTTTCTGGGTGAAGCAAGTAAAATTGGTCATATGTTGGGGCCCGAACACTGAATATATATACAAATAAACGGAATACTGAGTAAACAATGCATAATGCAATGCCTTATGAAACCAAAAGATATTCATTTGAAACCATAACTGAGGTGATGAAGGCTGTGGTTCAAAATTTACACCAGTCCCTATCTGTGGAGATGTCCACTGAAGTCTAAAACCAGAACGCAAAACCTAAAGCTTTAAATCTGTTTAGTGTCGACTACGAACTCTCAGATTGCAAAATCATATTGTAGGCAAACAGATATCAAATGAATATGAGAAGAAAATGCATATGAGAATAGGCAACTGTAGCATCTTGCTCTGGATCAATCATGCCCCATGTTTATATTCTTAGACAACTTGACATCTACCCTTTGTAGAGAACATATAACCAAGAATGGTATAGTGAGAAGAGGATAAAAAAAACAAAAAGTCCTTTACTGAACCAGTGCATAGTACAGTAGAGCATTCTTAGAGGTGAAGGTATTCACATGTCTCATTCCATTACATATCGCAAAATTAACAGGACCATTCCTCAGTTAAAAATAATGGATTGATGCATGCCAGACATCTTTTTACATCCCAAAGGCTAACGATATATCCAGAGCTGCTGGTGTACACTACAGATATAGTCTAATGGTATAGAGCCACTTAATGCAAACTGCATAAAGCTGTCTCAAGTTTACTGATCATCACCAGTGCAGTGTATGGAAATCATGGCTTTTGTGGTGTAGGACTTGAAGATCAACAAGAAAGTACAACCAAGAGGGTTATGGGATAGTTATTTCTGAATATGTGATGGAATGAGACATGTATGGTGCTACCCCTGAAAGGGCATCTGGAATTTGAGCCTTTTTGCCCCACACAGCAACCACAAACAGGCAACAGGAATTTCCCACACTCTCCAATTAGCTCAAATAAACAGTCTAGGGGTTTTAGTGTAGGTTGTTTATTTAGGGAATGTTGAACTTGGGTTGGGATTGGGGTACATGGAATGCCCAAAACTGAAGAACTTTAAAACTTCCAAAAACGGTTGAGGAACTTCAAAAATATTTAGCTGCTAAACTCCAGCTGAATTATGACTAGTGAGAGTAATGATGCAGCTGCTCAAAAATGGCAAAAGATTCTAACAAACAAGTCAATGTTCGAAGGATGGTACCTGGCTGTATTGCATGGCACCTGGCTGATCTTGGGTCCAAAGTACAGATATTGGGGTGCTCCTGGATGTCTTGCATTGCTCTCAAGCTGTCCCAAACACTGTCCTCTCTGTAGCTTTGGATGTGATGCTAGTTTGTACTCACTCAGTAGTTTTTAAAATCCAGAAAGGGGCTGTACTGGCCTCTCTGCTGGGCAGTCCATTCCTGGCTTGGCTTTGTTTGTTGAGTATTGATTGAATATGATGAGCTGGAAGCTTCTTGAATACAGGAAACAACTTTACTTGAATGGAGGATACTGATAGCAGAATATATCTTAAGATCTGTCAGGGCTGGGCTCAGCCCTTCCTTCTCAGGGCTCTGTTCTCAGCTCTCAGTTAATTGCCAAAGACTCTTCCTTCAAAAGTGGCTCACCTCGTCTTCATTTCCTACTCGTCAGCTAGAGCTGCTGGTTAAAAAAACTTCTTGGATCAGAGCTTCTGTGCCTTTGCCTTGGTCATCATATCAGGACTCTCTCTGCTTTGTTTTCCTGTGAAAGACTTTTGCTTGGCTGACTTCCCTTCTGGTTCCTGATCCTGTTTGCTGCACCCGACTTCGCTGTTCTCTGGACTCCTGTTTCTTGGGCTTGTCATGACTACCCGTCATAGTCCAGGTTACTCTGGCTATGTTTTGATTACGCTTGCTCTGTTTATACCATTTTACCATTTTATTAAATAATACTTCTGTCTCAGTCTGATTCATGGTTCCTGACAACAGCATGGAAACAGGAACACAACTGAACTCTGAGGAAAGCCCCTCTCATTGCATCATACAATACATTTACATGCACATTACCCTATGACACTACAGCACCACCTGTAGGGATGAGCCGAACACCCCTCCCCCCCTTTCGGTTCACACCAGAACATGGGAACAGGCAAAAAATTAGTTTGAACGCGCAAACACCATTAAAGTCTATGAGACACGAAGATGAATAATCAAAATTGGTAATTTTAAAGGCTTATATGCATGATATTGTCATAAAAAGTGTTTGGAGACCTGGGTCCTGCCTCAGGGGACATGTATCAATGCAAAAAAAAGTTTTAAATACGCCCATTTTTTCGGGAGCAGTGATATTAATAATGCTTAAAGTGAAACAATGAAAGTGTAATATTCCTTTAAATTTCGTACCTGGGGGGTGTCTATAGTATGCCTGTAAAGGGGCGCATGTTTCTCGTGTGAGTCTGACAGCAAAATGTAATTTCTAAAGGGAAAAAAAAGTAATTTAAAACTATTTGCGGCTACAATTAATTGAATTGTCGGTCCGCAATACACATAAAAGTTCATTGATAAAAATGGCATGGGGATTTCCCCACAGGGGAACCTCGAACCAAAATAAAAAAAAAAAAAAAAAAAAATGCCTGGATTTCACCCTAAATTCCATACCAGGCTCTTCAAGTCTGGTATGGATTTTAAGGGGAACCCCGCACCAAAATAAAAAAATGGCATGGGGTCCCCCCAAAAATCCATACCAGACCCTTATCCGAGCATGCAACCTGGCAGGCCACAGGAAAAGAGGGGGGGGGGGGGTGAGAGAGCACCCCCGAACCATACCAGGCCACATGCCCTCAATATTGGAAGGGTTCTTTGAGGTAGCCCCTCAAAGCACCTTGTCCCCGTGTTAATGGGGAGAAGGGTCTCATACCCAAAACCCTTGCCCGATGGTTGTGGGGTTCTGCGGGCGGCTTATCGGAATCTGGAAGCCCCCTTTAACAAGGGGATCCCGGCCCCCTCCCCAAATGTACCCCTACCATTTCACAAATAAGTGACAAAAAAGTTAAAAAAGACAAAAGACAGTTTTGTCCTTTAGTCCTTTAATAAATTCTTCTTTGCGCTTCTTCTTTCATCTGGTCTTCCTTCGGTGTTGTTCTTCTTCTCCATCTTCTTCTTCTCCATCTTCTTCATCTTCTTCTTCCTCCGCTCTTTTCATCCCACATCTTGTTCCGGCTTCTTCTCTGTGCTGTCCGCATGATCCGCCTCAGTGGGAGTCTTCAGCAGGGTGACACTCTGCTTCTTCTGACACTTCTTAAATAACAGAGGGTGGGGCCAAGAGTTGATTACTTCCCAGGGTGGCCAGCAGCCTTGGGAGAATGGTAAATCTGGAGCTCGGCAGTACGGAGACTCTCTGAGACAAAGCAGTGGTCACAAGGTTTCTCAGGAAGAGCATGGACCTAAGCAGTGAGAATTTTGTCCCCCAAGGGAGAAGTGAGGCTGCTGCGAACCATAGCCAGAATACAATCAGGAGGAATCACAGCATCCCGAACCGACTCCAACTTGGAAGTGGAGGAAAATTGTTGGGACAAGGCGTCAGCTCTTACATTCTTAGTACCGGGTAAGAATGAGACAATGTAATTGAAACTTGACAAGAAAATCGCACCCTTCAGGGAGAGAGGCATTTAGCCTCAGACAAGAACGGGAGATTCTTATGGTCAGTAAGAATAAGAATCGGCACAGTGTTATCTTTGAGGAGATGTCTAAATTCTTTCAGGGCTAAAATGATCGCCAACAGCTCTCTGTCACCAATCTCGTAATTATACTGTGCAGGTGACAATTTCTTGGAAAAGTAACCACAAGGATGCATAGTGCTCTCAGAGGTAGGACATTGAGACAGAAGGGCGCCAACACCAGTCTCAGAAGCATCAATCTCAAGGATAAAAGGTAACGTAGGATCAGGATGTGCCAACACAGGAGCAGAAACAAAGGCAGTCTTGAGACTCTCAAAGGCCTTAATGGACTCTGGAGACCAACTGTCCTTGCTGGTCATATCAGTCAGGGGCTTGACCATAGAGGAGAAGTTACGAATAAACTTACGATAATAGTTGGCAAAGCCCAAGAAACGCTGCAGAGGATGCAAACCCATGGGTCGGGGCCACCGTAGAACTGGCAAAAGTTTCTCTGGGTCCATCGAAAAACCAGCAGTGGAAATGACATAACCCAGGAATTTAACCTGTTCAGGATGGAACTCGCACTTATCCAGTTTACAATAGAGATTGTTCTCTCTTCGTTTCTGAAGGACACAACAGACATCTGTGTGGTGGCTCTCCAGGGACTTGGAAAATATGAGGATATCATCAAGATAAACCACAACACATAACTGCAACAAATTTCGGAGGACATTGTTAATAAATTCCTGGAAAACTGTAGAGATGTTACAAAGAATAAAAAGCATTATGAGGTACTTATAATGGCCTGTTCTGGTATTTAATGCAGTTTTCCACTCGTCGCCCTCCTTAATCCTATTGAGATTGTATGCCCCTCTCAAATCAAGCTTCGTGAAAACCATTCTCTCGCAAAATTATTGAGATCCCATAATCAATACAAGGTCTCAGTTCATCACTCTTCTTCTTCACAAATAAGAAACCAGGAGATGAGGATTTGCATATGAAAGCTTGCGAAAGTGCATCTGCAACATACTCCTCCATGGCCTTATCCTCTATGATTTTATCTTCCAAGACCGACAAAGGGTAAAGCCATGAGTTGAGGCCAAGAAGAAGAAAATAATAAGAAGAAGGCGGCAGCAACAGCAACAAGACCGGCCAACGCTAGTAAAAGAGCTGTAAGAAGATAGCAGAGGCCCGGCAGAAGAAGCGAAGAGGGGGACAAGACCCACGAAGTTGAAAGAAGACCCCCAGACGGCGGCGGCAATGAAAGAGAAAGCCGGGCTCCTCCACTAGTAAAATAGATAGCGGTAAAAGAGCAGAAAAAGGCGGAGGAGCCCGGCGAGAAGACCCCCGAAGTCAGAAAAAGACCCCCGGAGCTGTCTAATAAAGTACTTTAAAAACCTGTGTTATGTTTTTTTTATTAACACTTTTTTCCCCAGGTGAATGGGTAGGGGTACATCATACCCCATACTCATTCACATAGGGTAGGGGGCCGGAATCTGGGAGCCCCCTACTTGCCCCCTACTTGCCGTGTGTGGGCAAGTCCATTCATTTCAAAAGGTCCAGACAGGATGTAATTGCGGTAACGCCACCCAAGTAATGGCGTTACCATGAGGGGAAGAGTAATTAGTTAGATTACTCGTTACCCTCTAAAGTAACTGCGTTAAGTAACTCAGTTTATTTTAACTAAGAGTCACTTACATCACTGAATATAGGACATAGATGAAATATTGCAAAATGCATTTTGTCTATATACAGTATTTCAATAGCACACCATTGGTCATTTCAGAGCCAGAAATGGTCTCTCCTGAATGGCTTGCTTTGTTATAAGGGGACATTTTGACATCTCTGAATGCATACTAATGCTATATCACTGCATCGTTTACACTATAATTCATTAAACTGAAAGTGACACCATAGTTGCCAACAGTCCCAATTTTCCCGGGACAATCCCGATTTTGGGATTCTCGTCCCGATTTAAGCTGGTCCCAATTGTTTTCACGGCTACACAAAAATGGCTGCCGCCATCGCCATGAGCGTTGTTTTCCCTTGTGCTCAGTACAGAGGGGATGGGCAGTCAATTGGCTTCTCTCTACAGTGTAAAAATAGAAAATCCTATTCTGCACTGAAGCCTTATTGGCTGCAGGGTTGGTGACCCCTCCCCGCTCTTCACTGAACACAAGGAAGACGTAATCAGCCTCCACCCGCCGCCGCCAACCCGCCATCCCCATGTGTCCGACGAGCGGGGACACCGTGGGAGCGACGGGGCTCGGGGAATGGTTGGACTGACGGGAGGGAAGAAAGGGGGCTTCACCTGGCTGTTCAGGAGTTCTCTGACTAACCCATACATAGCTGTAGCCTGTCAGTGTAATGAGGGAGGGGGTTACACAGCGTATGGATGGGAACACTGATGTTTTTCTCCTTACATGGGAGCCTTAGAGCTTTCCCTGCAATACTTTTCTCATAGGCTAAGCCCTGGCATGGATGGACCGGGGCTCCGCTGGCTGAGCATGCTGATGGTCCTGGCTCCCCCCTTGCACCCCATGTCACCACCATACCTGTTTCCCCCCTCCCCCCATGTCACCACCATACCTGTTTCCCCCCTCCCCTGTGTCACCACCATACCTGTTCCCCCTCCCCGTGTCACCACCATACCGGCACCCCCCTCCCCGTGCCACCACTATACCTGCACCCCGTGTCACCACCATACCTTCACCCCCCTCCCCGGTGTCACCACCATACCTGCACCCCCGTGTCACCACCATACCTGCATCCCCCTCCCCTTGTGACACCACCATACCTGTACCCCCCTGTGTCACCACCATATCTGCACCCCCTCCCCCCATGTCACCACCATACCTGCATCCCTTCTCCTCCCCGTGTACACCACCATGCCTGCACCCACCTCTCCCCATTTAAACACCATGCCTGCACCCCCCTCCCCCATGTCAACACCATGCCTGCACCCGCCTCTTCCCATGTAAAAACCCTGCCTGCACCCCCTCCCCCATGTCAACATCATGCCTGCATCCCCCATGTCACTACCATGCCTGCATTCCCCTCCCCCCATGTCACCACCATACCTGCACCCCCTCCCCCCATGTCACCACCACTCCTGCATCCCCTTCCCCCATGTTACCACCATGCCTGCATCCCCCTCCCCCATGTTACCACCACACCTACATCCCCCTCCTGCCTAGTCACCACCATGTCTGCACCCCCCAAGTCACCACCATACCTGCACCCCCCAAGTCCCCATCATGCCTGCACCTCCCAAATCACCACCCTGCCTCCACCCTTCCCCAAGTCAGCCTGTAACACCCCAAGTCACCATGCCTCTATCCACACACCTCTTCCTCCTTGTCACCACTCTTAAGGAGATGTAGCTAGACTACAGCCAACACTCCATCTGCAGCCAACACTCCGCTGAGGGCACCTTATTTAAGAGGCACTCCGCTGGAGACACCTGATGTAAGAGGCACTCCGCTGAGGACACCTGATGTAAGAGGCACTCCGCTGAGGACGCCTGATGTAAGAGGCACTCCGCTGGGAACGCCTGATGTAAGAGGCACTCCGCTGGGAACGCCTGATGTAAGAGGCACTCCGCTGGGAACGCCTGATATAAGAGGCACTCCGCTGGGAACGCCTGATGTAAGAGGCACTCCGCTGGGAACGCCTGATGTAAGAGGCACTCCGCTGGAAACGCCTGATGTAAGAGGCACTCCGCTGGAAACGCCTGATGTAAGAGGCACTCCGCTGGGGACACCTGATGTAAGAGGCACTTTGCTGGGGACAAATGATGTAAGAGGCACTCCGCTGGGGACACCTGATGTAAGAGGCACTGTACTGGGGACACTTGATGTAAGAGGCACTGTACTGGGGGCACCTGATGCAAGGACGGACTCTTCTTGATTTGTTAAACTCTGGAATACACATTTCTATTGTGGTGTAGGATCTGGGCCTGCTGCCCCCCTTCCTTCTTTCGCTCTCCCTCCCTCTTTTCCCCTTTCTTTCTCTGTCTCTCATTCATCTCAGACTCTAACCACACCCCCATTTAAACCACGCCCATATAAGCCACGCCCTCTATTTCACGTAAACCATTCCCATTTTTCATCTTGGCAGGCTATGCGCGCCACATATTTTTGCTATGCCATGCCTACAAACGCATGCCCGCCCCCTAATTATAATAAGACTCCGCCTACAGCCAAAAAAGTGTTCCTAAAAATTGTTTTACAATGTTGGCAACAATGTGATACTAAACTCTGGTTTTAAAAAATATATATATTCAAGTACAGTAAATATTCTTAACTCAAAAAAGCACCTTTCTCTCAGCCTCCTCTAAATTTCCAATTTCCTTTTTTTTTGCTGCTGTGATCGAACTTCCTGTTAGAGAATGTCTACTTTGGTTCTCCATGGTCCCACTTTACAAACGTAGCCACCCTCTCATGATCGCTCCTGAGATCTGAGATGAAGCCTAGAGCAGTGATGGCGAACCTTGGCACACCAGATATTTTCGAACGACATTTCCCATGATGCTCAACTACACTGTAGAGTGCATGAGCATCATTGGAAATGTAGTTCAAAAACATCTGGGGTGCCAAGGTTAGCCATCACTGGTCTAGAGATTATGGACTTTGCGATGTGTAGTATGCATAGAGCAGTGCACATGACCACAACTAACATGCATTACTCAATCCAAACAAGCGGAAAAAGAGAGGTTTGGGAACTCACTGAGGAAATGACAAGGAGGCAGAAAAGCGCAATAAGAAACAAGATCATGAAAATTGCTTACAGGGCCATTTAGCAGTAGATGTATTACTTTTGGAGAATTAGGCCGCGTACACACGGGCGGACTGTCTGCCCAACTTAGTCCGCTGAACAGTGTTTCAGCGGAAAATCCGCTCGTGTGTGGGCTTCAGCGGACAGTCTGACGAACAAAGTCTTACGGAATTTCCGTAAGGCAGTCCGTTCAAACTTGGTTTTGTCCGTCCAAACTTGGTTTCAGCGGACAGTCCGCTCGTGTGTAGGCAAGTTGGACGGACTAAGTATGGCGCATGCTCAGAAAGGGTTTACACGGCCGAAGGTTGCATTGCAGTGTATAGGACGTCGTTTTTCTAGTCCCGTCGTACGTGCTGTACACGTCATCACGCACGCTTTCAGCGGACTGTCTGCTCATCGTGTGTGGTCAAGTCCGTTCATGCTAATTTTGAACGGACTGTTTGTCGGATTGTCTGCCGAACTTAGTTGGGCAGACAGTCCGCCCGTGTGTCCGCGGCCTAAGAGTATAGTGCGTCACTTTAAATTTTAAAATCAGTAAGCTTTTCCTGCTAACCTTGCCAACATTTGCCTTGATCATTTTCCATCCATACTGGGTAAGTATACACTTTTTCACAGTTTCTGTTTTCTCTAATAATGGAACATTAAAGGTAGATAATTGATCTGTTGGTGTAAGAGTGGTTGTCTTTGGGATTTCAAATAACTGCTCTTCACCTATCACTATGGTAACTTCTATAATTCTGTGCTATGTAATTAACTTTTATAGGTTTTATGTGCTGCAAATATGACATATCCTGATTAAATAATTGAATACAAAAGTCTTCTTAGCTGCACGAAGAGCAGCAACCTACAGCCACCAATCAGAATTCATATTTCAACAATCTATCTTCAAAAAGCTAAAATATTATTTGACATTAATCTTTGCATTTCTTTTTAGAATAATATATAATATATAATGTATCTAAAACATCATAGAAACAACATGTTTCAACCCCAATCTGTTGGTCAATGACAGAGCTACCTCCTTTTTCCACCATATATCACCAGTACACTGCGGGACCTTTTTCCAAACATAATAGGCCTCCAGCTGTACCGCTCAGAGACAACCCCCTTCTCGCAACCATACCAGTATTCCATCAACCTTTTGGTGGAATACACCGGAGGGGCCATACTACCTATGAGCCCCCCATCCCTTTTACCACATCTGTTACTGCTACCGTCACCGACAAACAGACAAAACACAGGCAACCCCACCAGCTGCCATGACGACCATCCTCACTCGATCCTGAAACAGAAACACACACATATTAAAGTGGAGGGCCACCCTGAAAACAAAAAAATATTAAAAATTACAAAAAAATCTAAAAAAAAAAAAAAAATGAAAAAAAAATTTTTTTTTTACTTACCAGAAATGCCTGTTGCTAGGCACATAATCCTAATCTTCCTCTTCCTCCTCCACGGAGATCTTCTGTCTTCTCTCCTCGTCGTGTTGTCTTCTGGGTAATGGGTCGCGCTGTGTTCTGGGAACTGTGTGTTCCAGAACACAGCGCGTCCCATTCAGAAAGTGCTGCGGGACTCGCGCATGCGCAGTAGGAAACGGGCAGTGAAGCCATAAGGCTCCACTGCCTGTTTCCCTTAGAGGGAATGGCGGCGCCGGGACCCGAGAGCCGAGGGACAGGTCGGCCTCTGGCGGCTGACATCGCAGGCGCTCTGGACAGGTAAGTGTGTTTATTAAGTCAGCAGCTGCAGTGTTTGCAGCTGCTGACTTTTTTTTTTTTTTTTTTTAAACGGCCCTCCTCTTTAACACCATCAACAACAAACCTATAAGAGAGGGCGGATGGGAAAAACTGCCTCCTTGTTCTGTCCCCCACACGAATGTCTGGACCTTGGCTCCACCCCTATAAATAAGCCCGCTCCCTCTGCCTAGCCACTAGTCTCCTCCCCTTACTAACCTTCCCCATTTTAACCCTATGTGTGTCACACTAGACACACAGTCATGCCCAGCCCTACACTATATTTTTCTTGCTTTATTTCGTTCTGGGCCTCACTGGAAAGAAGAGATTTTCAGGTCAGTGTGAAGCAATACACTGGGCATAATAGTATAAGGCTGCTTCCACACTGATATGCTACGGTTTACCCACACCATGGGTCCAGTGCAGTGTAGCTGCCGCTTTCTTGCATGTTTGCTGCACTAAGCCGTAGACTTCTATGATATCCTGCCTAATTTCACTCTGGGAACAATCCGCAATGTGTGGCAGGTGACATGGCAAGTGACAATCCGCAACGTGTGGCAGGTGACATGGCAAGTGACAATCTGCAACGTGTGGCAGGTGACATGGCAAGTGACAATCCGCAACGTGTGGCAGGCTTAGTGGCAAGTGGCAATCCACAATGTGTGGCAGGCTATGTGGCAAGTGACAATCCGCAATGTGTGGCAGGCGACGTGGCAAGTGACAATCCGCAACGTGTGGCAGGCGACATGGCAAGTGACAATCTGCAAAGTGTGGCAGGCTTAGTGGCAAGTGGCAATCCGCAATGTGTGGCAGGCTGAGTGGCAAGTGACAATCCGCAATGTGTGGCAGGCTATGTGGCAAGTGACAATCCGCAATGTGTGGCAGGCTACGTGGCAAGTGACAATCCGCAATGTGTGGCAGGTGACGTGGCAAGTGACAATCCGCAATGTGTGGCAGGTGACCTGGCAAGTGACAATCCGCAATGTGTGGCAGGCTATGTGGCAAGTGACAATCCGCAATGTGTGGCAGGCTATGTGGCAAGTGACAATTCGCAATGTGTGGCAGGCTATGTGGCAAGTGACAATCCGAAATGTGTGGCAGGCGACGTGGCAAGTGACAATCTTCAACATGTGGCAAGTGACAATCCGCAATGTGTGGCAGGTGACGTGGCAAGTGACAATGCGCATTTGGTGACAAGTGACAATGTGCAGTGTGTGGCAAGTGACGTGGAAAGTGACACCCTCAGGGCTCCCACTGATTCTGCATTATGGTGAGTTGAACCATTTATTTTTATATTACAATGTAATAATAGAAATAATACGCTTCAATCATCCTGATACCATAACAACCATGGTGCCGTGATAATTGAAGCGACTATACCAGCCATTTCCCAGATAAATTGCCCCAAAAAAAACATATTTTCTAGCAGTGCCCCTCCCGAGACTAGGCTCTGGATCCGCCCCTGCCTGCAACTTTGTGCAGTACAGCAAACAATGGGTTAAAGCAGGCAGAGTTAGCTGCTTAGAGCCCGCAGAAGCATGCAGTTGCTGGGCACTTGCAGAGTGGCCCCATTTACTTGAATGGGTTGTGATTGGCAAGCTGTAGTCACCACCAAAAGCAACAGGAGCCTTAATTTTTGCTGTGGCATGTGTACACCGTTGGCTGCTGCCAGAGCAGCTAAGAGGAGTAGGGATTGGGGGTAAGACTGCAAGGGCAGCATTTATGAGAACCCATCAGCTATATTTTCCTCCTGCAGTGTGTTTAGAGCACACTGTGTGGTCTCCCTGTCACACCTAGAGAGGGGTGGGAGGGCAGCATTTATGAGAGCCCATCAGCTATATTTTCCTCCTGCAGTCACTGAAAGACAGCTTTTCTTCTCCCTCCATCCCCTGATCAGCAGCGGGGGGGGGGGGGGGTTCGGCCGCCACCCGCCCACTTCTCCAGCTGTTCCACCAGGAGGGGGGGTTCGGCTGCCCGCCAGCTCCCCTGTCCTGGGGGGGTCTGGCTCCTCAAGGGGGCCGCCCACCCGCTTCTCCTGCTTGGGGGGGGGGTTTTCAACTGCCTCCTATATTTATTGTACAGATGTGACCCCTGACATATCCAATATATGGGAGGATTGCTAGGACCGATCTGTCTCATATATTTATTGTACAGATATGTCCCCTGACATATCAGGGTAGATCAGGTTCCACTGGGAGAGGGGGGGCTTTGTGCACAGGGCCCACCATTTCCTCTCCCTATGCACTCTGCTTGCCTCTGGTGGCCTCCCGCAGATTCTGGGGGGGGGGGGGGGAATTGGCATCTGTGCCACACACCTGGCGGGGGTCAGTGTTCTGTCCCCTCCTGCTCCTCTCCTCTACCAGTAGGGGGGGGGCAACGGTGCTCTGAAGGTGAACGGTCACTGACATCTCTGCTGCTGTGACAGAGGATGTCAGACTACCAACAGTCTGCCAGGGTTGCTGCTGTCTCTTGTGAATTTGCTTCTTTAGTCTATGTGTCGATTGCAGCCTGCGTTCTGTCCAGGTTTCGGTCACAGCGTTTTCTGTCCAACATTTCTGTCAGTATTTTCGGTCACAGCGTTCTGTCCAGCATTTTCTGTCATAATGTTTCTGTCCAGCATTTTCTGTCCAGCATTTTCTGTCTCAGCGTTTTTCTGTCATAGCATTTCTGTCCAACTTTCAGTCGTAGCGTCACCCTACACCCACCACTTGTCACTTGCCAGCCAGTTCACCTCCCGGGAACTCTCGCCATGCTCCATGGAGGGGATGCCTACACGCTTCCCGGTTTTCATGGGGGGACACTCACCCACCTGTTCACCTCCTGGCACTCTTGCACCCCCCCTGCAAGTCCAGGCACCCATGTCAGTTACGGGGGTTTATCACGGTGCTCAGCCCCAGGTTTCTGTCTCTGCGTTCTTCTGTCATCACGTTGTCAGGACCTGGACTTGAACCTGGGACCTCAGCTGTGTCTGGCAACGAATCTTCTCTCTGAGCTATCGGAGATGCTGGACAGTGCCTTGTCAGATCCTTTAGACAACCCTGCCTTGTACCTTGATTTCAGCTGAACCTTGAACTCTTTGCTCCTCCCATGAACTTCCTGATATAAGCCATGTCTCTGCACTTCCTCCTTGCCAGAATATTGTGCTATCTCCAGCCTGTATCTCGCTCCTGTCTTCCCTGCTGCCGCTTATATTTGCTACTGCTCGATATTGACCCTTGGCTTGTTCCACGACTACGCTTCTGCCTGATCCCAACCTGCAACTACTCGTTACCGACCTTTTGGCTTGCTTACTGACCATGCTTCTGTTTGATCCTTTCCTGCTCATCCGCTACTGAACCCCGGCTTGCTCACGTCCTGGTGGGGTGATCCTGAGGACCACGACCTGGTACTAACACGCAGCTAAATCCATCTCCACCATCTGGAGCTCTGGTGAAAACCGGTTAGTACTTAGACTCCGCACCTCAGGTGAGCCTGTGTCATCTGCCAGGGTGACTGCCTGTGTTCCCATCCTGCTGGTTAATGGTAGTCCTGCAACTGCTATAGCAATTGGTCTTCGAGCCTGACCCCTGATCGTGACACACGTTCTGTCCAGTGGTTTCCGTCATATCGTTCGGTCCAGCTTTCTGTCAGTTCATTCGGTCCAGTGTTTCTGTCATATTGTTCGGTCCAGCTTTTCGTTTGGTCCAGCTTTTCTGTCATATCATTCGGTCCAGCTTTTTTCCGGCATAGTGTTCTGTCCTGCATTTCCGTCATAGCATTTCTGTCCTGCATTTCCGTCATAGCATTTCTGTCCTGCATTTCCATCGTAGCGTTTCTGTCCAGCATTTCCATCGTAGCGTTTCTGTCCAGCATTTCCGTCGTAGCGTTTCTGTCCAGCATTTCCGTCGTAGCGTTTCTGTCCAGCATTTCCGTCGTAGCGTTTCTGTCCAGCATTTCCGTCGTAGCGTTTCTGTCCAGCATTTCCGTCGTAGCGTTTCTGTCCAGCATTTCCGTCGTAGCGTTTCTGTCCAGCATTTCCGTCGTAGCGTTTCTGTCCAGCATTTCCGTCGTAGCGTTTCTGTCCAGCATTTCCGTCGTAGCGTTTCTGTCCAGCATTTCCGTCGTAGCGTTTCTGTCCAGCATTTCCGTCGTAGCGTTTCTGTCCAGCATTTCCGTCGTAGCGTTTCTGTCCAGCATTTCCGTCGTAGCGTTTCTGTCCAGCATTTCCGTCGTAGCGCTTCTGTCCTGCATTTCCGTCGTAGCGCTTCTGTCCCGCATTTCCGTCGTAGCGTTTCTGTCCCGCATTTCCGTCGTAGCGTTTCTGTCCTGCATTTCCGTCGTAGCGTTTCTGTCCTGAATTTCCGTCGTAGCGTTTCTGTCCTGAATTTCCGTCGTAGCGTTTCTGTCCTGCATTTCCGTCGTAGCGTTTCTGTCCTGCATTTCCGTCGTAGCGTTCCTGTCCTGCATTTCTGTCGTAGCGTTCCTGTCCTGCATTTCTGTCGTAGCGTTCCTGTCCTGCATTTCCGTCGTAGCGTTCCTGTCCTGCATTTCTGTCGTAGCGTTCCTGTCCTGCATTTCTGTCATAGCGTTCCTGTCCTGCATTTCTGTCATAGCGTTCTGTCCTGCATTTCTGTCAGATCCGTACGGGCTGAGGTTTGTTTCATTTTGTTTGTCATCCCTTTATTTTCTCTCCCGTATAACACACGTCATACGGTGCACGCTCGTTTCTTTGCACGTCTATCCACCAAGGTTTGATAGGCCTGTGGGTATACTAGGCAGGAGGGTTTTTGCTACCTGTCTGTTTCTGTCATGGCGTTTTGTACGTAGCTTTTCTGTTAGCCAGGGCTCATTTCCTGGTCTGTCACGCCTACGGACCATATGGGCTGAGGTTTCGTTTCAATTGATTGCCATTCCGCAATCTTCTCGCCCGCATACCATACTTTATATGTTGCATGCTTATTTCATCTCACTTGTATGTCTACCCACCACGGTCTGTGGGTACACTAGCCCTGAGGGTTGTTTGCTATCTGTCTCTGTTTTTCTGTCATAGCTTTTCCATTCGTAGCATTATTGTAATTCGTAGTGTATGTTAGGTGGGGCTCACATCCAGGTATACTGTACGTCATACGTTGCGCGCTTATTTCTTCACTCTTGTACGTCTACCCACCACGGTCTGTGGGTACACCAGCCCGGAGGGTTTGTTTGCTATCTGTCTCTGTGGTTCTGTCATAGCATTTCGTTTGTAACTTTCATGTCATAGCTTGATGTTCATAGTATGTCTGTTAGCTGGGGCTCACATCCAGGGTCCGTCATGTCTACGGACCCATACGGGCTGAGGTTTCGTTTTTGATTGTCGTCCCACAATCTTCTCGCACCGTATACCATACGTCATACGTGCACATTCACCATACCTTTACTACTACCCACCACGGTCTGTGGGTACCTCAGCCCTGAGTGTTCATTTTTTAATTACCTGTCTTGGCGCTGCAGGTTGCTCGGGCTCACTCACTACATACACTAGGGTTGTGTCAGCAGTAGGTTCACTTTCACGCGCTGTTGGTCTTGTCATTTCTGCACTTACATCCTCAGGTACGTAGGGGTATTGTTTTGTGTGTTGGTTGTCTGTTCTCTTTTTGCTTGTTGTGTTTTTCTCTGTTCAGGGTTTGGGGTGGGTTGCGGAGGAGGCCGGTGCACATTCATCCCTCCACCGTCGCATGGGGGTTCAGTGCTTGGTAGCACCCCATTTTTAGGGGTGGGACCAAACTCTTAGCTCAGTTATCACCGGGGTACCTCTTTCCCGGCCTCAGCTGGGGGGGCAGTATTCAGGGGGTTATTCCCAACTCTGTTCAACCTCTTCCATCCACCAGTGCAGCGCATGATTCGTGCAGGATTCTTCAACCTAGTTCATGCAGTTTCTCTATGCGCTCTTATTTGTTAGTCAGGATGGTGGGGTTCATAGCCCGTTAGGCTTGCACTGAGGTTTCAGCTGCGGCTCCTGTTCTTCTCAGTGCGCCTTCAGGTGATGTTGGAATTTCTCACAGTGGCTTGTAGAACTGGGGGCAGTGTGGTCTTGGGTAATCAATCTGGCCAATGGTTATTATCCAGCGGTGGGCTTCTCACAAGGCGGGATGGTCTCATAGGTTCATGTTTATGGTTTTCGCTGGGTATTGCATCGGCAATTTGGCCTCATCTGCCAATTCCATGAAGTATCTATCAGGTGACCAGTTTTCAGGACCTACAAACTCCTGTCAAGCTGTCCATTTTTGCGGCTCACCCTCTCTAACCGTCAAGGGAGGGGAGTCGGGGATGTTCTCTTTGGCACAGCTACCAGTTACCGGCCAGGTTTTCGTGGTGTTTCAGACTTCCTGTCTCCTTCCCTTGACAGTTCCCAGTTAGTGCTCTAGGCAGTTTCTCTCTAACCACTTACAACTTCCCCTTCATTGGTATAGATGGGTAAGCTAGGGATTTGTGGTCATATTTCTGTACCTTAACCTTGGTGTCGGGTAAGTAAGTTGGCCTTCTCTGCATCATTCCTTGGGTCGGCGCTTTCTCCATCCTCTCACTACAAACAGTTGTTCTCACGTTCAGGTTACTTGCCAAACCAGGCTGGAGTCCTAAACCCTTTTCGGTTTATTCATCTGGTTCCTGGGCAATTTTTGTAGGTCCCGCAGGGGGTCCTTTCTTTACATCAGGTTCATGGGGCACTGGAGATCCTCCATGTTAGCAGCTACATACGTAACCCCCCTTTCCTGTAGTCAGCCGGGCATTTGCATTTTCCTGACTAAATGGTTGTTGCGGGCCTTCTTTGTAGCTTTCACATCACACCTACTTTGTGTCTTTTTGCCCTCTTTTAGGCATACTGTCCAGCCAGGCCAAGGCACACCTCAGGCCTTGGTAGGTAGGGTCATCATATTTCCATATGAAGACTCTGACTACAAGTTGGAAGGCTGGCCGCAGGCTAGCCTGAATTTGTAGGAGGAGTCTGAGGGCTTTAAATCCCTCCTCCTCCTCCTCCATCAGAGCCTTCGTCGGCTCATTTCTGGGTTCCCACCCACCCGTTCCCCCATACTTTCATAATTTCATTTACATTTCATACATTCATTCAGGGTATGCCCTCTTTTAGGCATACTGTCCAGCCAGGCCAAGGCACACCTCCGGCCTTGGTAGGTAGGGTCATCGTATTTCCGTAGAAAGACTCTGACTACAAATATGTTATATTTACTGTCCCCTTCCTTTTCTGAATGAACACAGCGAATGATTGGTACTAATCACTGACTGTGTTCATTCATAAGGGAAGCGTAGTAATCTGTGTTTACTAGGCTTGAGTTTGTGAATGAACAGAAAGCTGCTCAGCACAGAGGACTTCCCATTCATTCACTGTCCAATGCAGGTGAGGCTGTAGAGAAAGGAATGGGGAAATCTCTGTCCTCAGTCCCTTTCTGTCTCAAAAGTGAGGGGTCTCTTTAGACCCTTGATATTTCACCAAAGCCTTTCAAGAGGGCTCATAAAAAATTTGTGAGAAAAAAAATTAAAAAAAGAATAAAAACAAAATTGTAAAAAATAATACAGATAAAAAAACTACTGACACCGTCCACTGCCCTTCTCTCTTTCCCTAGTTACACCTTCCTATGCCCTACTGACTGATACCATCCACTGCCCTACTGACGCAGTCCACCACCCTACTGACTGACAACGTTCATTGCTCTACTAAGTGTTAGCATCCACTGCTTCAATTGCTGACACCTTCCACTGCCTTACTGACAATGTCCACTATCAGTGGCGATGCATCTATAAGGGCGCATGGGCAGCGCCCCCTCTCTCCTCTATGACCAATGGATAGATTCCTTTTCGGGGGGCGGGCGTCTAAATTACAGCACCTGATTTGAGTCATTGGCTGTAATAGGCGTCAAAAAAAGTAACCAGGTGTTTTAGAACATCGAATGAATATTCACTGTTCTAACACTAAACCACCTCTCCACCAATCAGGTGCTCGGGCCTGTTACCTGTCACCTGATTGGCTGAAACGACAGGCGCTGTGCTTGGATGCCTGTGCAAGTGCACTAAAAGTGCACTTGGAAGTAAAGTCACTGTAGATCCGAGGTGGACACGCAAGGAAAATAAAAACAGCATTTTAGCTTGCACATGATTGGATGATAAAATCAGCAGAGCTTCCACTCGTTTCAGATCTACCCCTTATGCCGCGTACACATGACCGGACTTTTCGACAGCAAAGGTCCGAGGGAACGAATCCGTCGGACAATTTGATCGTGTGTGGGCTCCATCAGACCTTTGCTGTCCAAAAATCGAATGGATTTTAGAAATATAAAGTTCCAAATTTTTCTGCCGGAACTCCGCCGGACCCAGTTCCTATCGAGAAATCCATTCATGTGTATGCTAGTCCGACAGACAAAAAACGATGCTAGGGCAGCTATTGGCCACTGGCTATGAACTTCCTTATTCTAGTCCGGTCGTGCCTAATCATGTTCAAATCCGTCGGACTTTGGTGTGATTGTGTGTGGCCAAGTCCGTTCATTTAGAAAGTCCGTTGGAACTCCGCTGAAAGTCCGTCGGGAAGACCGTCGGACCTAGTCCATCGAAAAGTCCGGTCGTGTGTACGCAGTGAAAAGGGGATTTGCCTTTTGAAAATAACCCCCATAGTGTGTCTATACATATTATACATATTCTCTCTGTGTGTAATAAGCAACAGGAAAGCAGTTGAGCACAAAGCAATTATTTTTCAAAGCAAAATGTAATTTTAGAAAGTATTCAGTGATTATCTCATGTATGATGCTTTTTCAGAAAGTAGTTTAAGGCACAAGCATAAAAAGAGTATAACTGCGATGGTTTATTTTATTGTAATGGTGCCATTTACTGTATAATAAGGAAGAAAATAAAACTGGAAGGAAATTTACATAATTGCGTTTTCACCAAGGGTGCTGTTGATTTTATATAACAGATTTTTACCAAGAATCAACTCATTAACTACTCCAAGAATTTTTATTTTTTTTTGTAATTATCCATAGCTTGGTAAAACACTTGGAGACTGAATGCATAAAGCAAAAAGAGCAGTAAATCTGAGGGGTTTATTAATTTAATTAGTGCAACGTTATACCCGGGTAATTGATGGCAATGTACAAGTCAAATCCAGCAAGATTTCCTGGAAACTCCAAAACTGATTACAATGTCCAGAGCCATCAAAGGCTAGTACTTCCGTTTGGGAAAATGGTATGAAAAAAACAACCTGCTCTGATACACAGCTCTGATGACCAGACGTTATATGAATTAATATACCCCGATGGATAATCTATCAATTCTATCACACAACAAAGTGCTGCAAATCAAGAAAAATAAGACAGATAATAGGACACATTTACTGCAAGATTGAGGCTTGATTCATATGACTTGATTTACTCATGAAGTAGAGCCTGCTTACTTAGCAAAATGAATGTTCAGTGATGCTGTCTTCACTTTGAATTATATGCAAGAGTAAAAAGGATGTCTTCTGAATGACTGAAGTAAACTTGGCTTCACCTTTCTCACTAACCCACATTGATATATGTATACAAATGAACAGAGAATTACACCCTAATGCCCTGTACACATGGTCAGACTTTCCGACAACAAAATCCGTCTGATTATTTCTGACGGATTTTGGCCCAAACATGTCTAGCATACACACGGTCACACAAAGTTGTCGGAAAATCCGATCGTTCCGAATGAGGTTGACGTAGAACACATATGACGGGACTATAGACGGGCCAGTAGCAAATAGCTTTCGTCTCATAATTTACTCTGAGCATGCATGGCACTTTGTCCGTCGGACTTGTCTACACACGATCAGAATTTAACCACTTCCCACCCGGCCAATGTACATATACGGCCGGGTGGGAGCTCTCTACTTCTGAGAGGACGTTCAGGAATGTCCTTCAGAAGGAGGGGGATCGCGCGCGCACGTGCCCACGCAGCGGCGCGATCCCGATGTGCTTGTGTCACCCGGACACGGCGCATCTCGGATCGGCAGGAGGGCTCTGTGATTGGCCCTCCTGATCACATTACGGCTGTGTCCAATCACGGCCGTCATGTGATGTAAACAAACAGCCGGTTGCTAGGCAATCGGCTCTCCTCTCCTCACACGGAAGTCGTCGCTGAGGAGAGGAGAGCAGATCGCTGCAGCCGGCTGGTGATCAGTGAGTATGAGCTGTTTTTACAGCTTTTTACTAACTGATCACCAGTCTAGTATAAACCTACAGTGTAAACACACATGTCACCACAATACACATGTCACCACACATGTCCCCAAATAATAAAAAGACATGTCCCCAAATAAAAAACCACATGTCCCCCACATATGTCCCACTAAAATCACATGTTCCAATGATTATCTGCACACATATGTACGTGATCACCTGCGCACATATGTACATGATCATTTGCGTACATATGTCCGTGATCACACAAACCAATTATTATACACTTAACGGAATTTTTTATACCAAAAACCTGTAGCAGAATACATTTTGGCTTAAATTTATGACAAAATTAGATTTTATTGGATTTCTTTTAAAATAGAAATAAGAAAATATAGTTTTTTTCCAAATTTCCGTTTTTTTTGCGCTTATATCGCAAAAAATAAAAAACTGAGTGGTGAATAAATACCACCAAAATAAAGCTCTATTTGTGTGAACAAAATGATAAAAATTTAATTTGGGTACAGTGTAGCATGACCGCGCAATTGTCATTGAAAGTGCGAGAGCGATGAAAGCTGAAAATTGGGCTGGGAAGGAAGGTGTTTAAGTGCCCTGTATTGAAGTGGTTAAACGATCGGATTTTGTTGAAAATTTTAGATTCTGCTCTCGAAGTTTGTGTGTCAGAAATTCCAACAGAAAAAGTCAGAGCACACACAATCGGATTTTCCAACAACAAGATCCAATCACACATTTTCCGTCGGAAAGTCTGATCGTGTGTACAGGGCATCAAAAATTAACATTTTAAAAATATAAAACGTGTCCCTGTTTAAAAAACAAATACTTACTAGTCTATGGAGTCCAGTACTGTCTTTCTTGTGGGGAAAGTTCTCCCTATACTGCTTCTCCCTGGCACCACCATCTTAATTTCAATTCATATCTGTTAAATGCACAAACATGGGATCTGCCAGACACCCTGCACCATTTCTGCACCTGCGTGAGATACCATAAGCTGCCCGTGATGTAGAAATCTCAAGGGACCGTTCTCAGGACTACACATGTGTGCAAAATTTCCACAATGGATCCTGGATTGTTCAAGGGCATTCCTGCACATATGTAACGCAGGGTCTGGGTACATCACCCCTACCTAAGTGAGAAGGAAAGGCCCGGGAGTAAAGGGATCGCAGAGAAAATAGCAGAGGGCCAGCATGACAGGGGTGAGAAGGGGGCACTGCAGGGGTTAAAAGATAGGTGGTGGAAAGTGCGGAGCTGGGGAGGAGTTTAGAGAAGCATGTGGTGGGGAGGGGTTGAGTTTATTTAAGAGTCAGGAGGGGGGGTTTCCAGTCAGCAGTGCAGGGAGTCAGCAGGAAGACAAGTTTTGGTTTCAGGACATGTCATGGCAGCAGTCTGTTGGCGGTGGTGGTGGTCTTTGATGGTGGTAACTAACCCATGAGATGTGGGGGACTCATTGGTGGAATGGGCCCCCTTGCTGTACAGTTAGCACGGGTTAGCTGAAGATGATAATGGGGACACTGCATGTAATGAATTGTCTCCGGGCTGATGTTATACACGGCCGGAGGCCAATTGTGGTAGGAGACCTGCAGTGAAGTAGAGCAGAGTAATTTGGGGAAGTGCCATCAAAGACCACCCGGGGAAATAACTGATATTTTTGAGTTTGTTATGGTTAAATTGTTATATATTTTTATATTTGTGAATAAAAGGCTGCTGTGGCCAGTTATATTCCAATGAAAGTGTGGTCTTGTTTTTTAGAAGTAAGATTAAAGGGGGGTAAGTTTGGAGCATAATAAATGGCGGCAGTCATGATAAAGGGGGAAGTGAACGTCTAAGCTACCCTGGTCATGACGGAGCTGCACTAAAAAAATGAAAAAAAAAAAAAATGGAGGCAAGGGAGAGGAAAATTTAAAAAGGGTGAAGGTCTGCTTTAAGTAAACCAACCCTAAACTAAGAAATGTGCACTTGTCACAGCATTTTTCTAGGTTTTTTTTCCCCCCTTACATATGATTATACATGTAAATCAAGCACTTTTTAAAAGTGGAACTAAACCCTCCTATTCTTTACAGCCGAGGATGGTGCCATGGTGCTACACAAGTGCCCAGCTATACCACCAGCCATTTGAGTGCTTGAAAGCTTAGTTCAGATCTGAAATAAGTACTCTGGTCACTGTGTCAATTATCACCTTGAATATTACTATTTTGAGAGAGTTTAATCAGTGGGTTTGGTTCTGCTTATGAACATTTGATAATGCCAACTCATGTGATGTGTGAATAATTATGGGTTGACTTTAAAGTGGTTCTAAAGGCTGAAGGTTTTTAATCTTCATGCATTCTATGCATGAAGGTAAAAAAAATTCTCAGTGCAGCAGCCCCCACTAATACTTAAATGAGCCCCATTGCAAACCAGCAATGTGCACGAGAGCCTCTGCTCTCTGGGAATGACCAATGGCTCCCACTGCTGTCAATCACAGCTGGTGAACCAATGAGCAGAAAGAGGGGACAGGGCCAAGCCACGGCTCTGTGTGTGAATGGACACACAGAGCAGCGGCTCAAGAGTGAGCCTGCTTGGGTTCCCCCATCAGAAGCTGCTTGCTCTGGGGGCACTCAGCAGAAGGGAGGGGCCAGGTTACAAATAAATATGTGAAAAGTGTGGTGTGCATTTGTATTCAGCCCCCCTGAGTCAATCATTTGTAGAACCACCTTTCACTGCAATTATAGCTGCAAGTCTTTTTGGAGATGTCTCTACCAGCTTTGCACATGCAAAGAGTGACATGTTTGCCCATCCTTCTTTGCAAAATAGCTCAAGCTCTGTCAGATTGGATGGAGAGTTTCTGTGAACAACAATTTTCAAGTCTTGCCTCAGATTCTCAATTGGATTTAGGTCTGGACTTTGACTGGGCCATTCTAACACATGAATACGCTTTGATCTAAACCATTACATTGTAGCTCTGGCTGTATGTCCAGGGTCATTGTCCTGCTGGATGGTGAACTTCTGCCTCAGTCTCAAGTCTTTTGCAGACTCTAATAGGTTTTCTTCTAATGCCATGTACACACGACCAGACTTTCCGGCAGACTAGGTCCGACGGTCTTCCCGACAGACTTTCGGCAGAGTTCCGATGGACTTTCCAAACGAACGGACTTGGCCACACACAAACGGAATACCTGTACACACGGTCGGAATTTCTAATGGAAAATGTGCGATCAGATCGTGTTGTCGGAAAATCCGATCGTATGTGGGCTCCATTGGACTTTTTCCATTTTCAACACACAAAGTTTGAGAGCAGGATCTAAAATTTTCCGACAACAAAATCCGATTGTTTAAATTTCCAATTGTGTATAGACAATTCTGACGGACAAAGTGCCATGCATACTCAGAATAAATTAAGAGACCACAACTATTGGCTACTGGCCCATTTATAGTCCCGACTTATGTGTTGTACGTCACCTCGTTGAGAACGATCGGATTTTCTGACAACTTTGTCCGACCCTGTGTATGCAAGACAAGTTTGGCACAAAATCCGTCTGAAAAAATCCGATGGATTTTGTTGTCGGAATGTCCGACCGTGTGTACAGGGCATAAGTGCGTTTGAAAATCCGCTCATTTTGAACGTGATGACATAAGACGGGACTGAAAAAGGAAGTTCAATAGCGAGTAGCCAATAGCTTCCCTTGTGTCGCATTTGGTCCGTCGGACCAGCATACCGATGAAGGGTTTTCCCGATAAGAATAGAGTCTGTTGGACAGATTTGAAACATGTTCTATTTCTAGGTCCGTCAGATTTTTTTTAACAAAAAACGATCGGATTAGCCGACACAAGATCGGATTGTCCAACGGACTGGTTCAGTCAGGCCTAGTCTGCCGGAAAGTCTGGCCACGTGTACGTGGCATTAGATTGCCCTGTATTTGGCTCCATCCATCTTCCCATCATTTCTGACCAGCTTTCCTGTCCCTGCTGAAGAAAAGCATGCCCCACAACATGATGCTGCCACCACACAGTTTCACAGTGGTGATGGTGTGCTCAGAGTGATGTGCAGTGTTTGTTTTCAGCAACACATAGTGTTTTGGAATAATTTTGATGGTTCAACCTCAAGCAACACCTAACAAAGATGGCACCTCATCCCTGAAAGTTTGAAACATGAATCAAAGGACAGGAAGGGAAATTAGGGATTTTTGCGGTGCTAATTAACAAAATACAATTAATTGAAGTACAAAGTTAGTAGTACAAAAATTTATTAAGTTTGAGCTTAAAATCAGTAGCAATATATGCTTAAAAGATTCAGAATAATGCAATACAGTGGTTGTTCTCGTCAAGCACACATAGTCCCGACATGTTTCGCATTAGATTGCTTCTTCAGGGGATGTGTGAAAGTTTGAACAAGATCTAAACCGAAAATACAAAGTACAAAATAATAATAAAGTATGTCACAACATTCGTAAGTGCAGAAATAGAGGGGAAGGGGAAAGGGGGAGGGGAAACAACAGACACACACACATCAAACCCACCTTCAACCACTACGTTGGTGGTAAAGTAGTGGGATTGTCCACCTCGGGGGTTAACCACAGCAGTGCTGAATCGCAGGGGGCTAAAAAGCCAACCCAAGAAAACTGATAAAAAAAGGAATATATAGTAAGACCAAATTTGAAATTTTGGGATGATTTAAAGTTCTTTGAGTACCTAGCTTAATTTCAAGGTTGCTAAAATAAAACAACCTTTTGGGGGTGAAGGACCCTCTAAAGTATAAAAATTGAGAAAAAATAGTACAAGGATGTATTTTAGTTTCAAATGTATTACTTACGTAGGTTGGATAATTGTAAGCAGTGGGGACGCTCGCATTTTGAAAATAAATCTTTTTGAGCAATCAGGGAGACACACCTGCATAGAAATACCAGCTGGGTGGCCAATCAAAGAGAAAACAAAACGAAGATAAGAAAAATTAAAAAATAAAAAATAAAAAAGTGTATCTCAAAAGGGTGGTGTGTACATCATAAACTGAGTGTTATACAGACACAAACCCTCAGGCATATAGATATACCCAAAGAGTTAAACATTCGCATCCCAAGGCATAGAATTCAAAGCCAGGGAGTTAATGCAAGCATATAGAAAGGGACATAGACAGTAGCCTAGGTCCAAAGGGTTGAAACACCGGCAGAGAGATACGTGAACGTTTTCAAATGAAAAAAAAAGGCCGATCGAATAAATGTTGAAGAATATAACAGTAAGCTTACCGAAAAGTACAGAGTCTGAACGATCAAGCGTCACCCTTGGCTGCAACCCGCAACGGAATGACGATATTACGAAGGCTTTTTATATGCCCCGCCATCAAGCCGGCGTCTGACGTAGTCGGCCTGATGCGGACAAAAGGAGCGCTATTGCGCATGCTCACCAATGGGACGAGACTGAATAGGCCTACAAATCCCATAATGCCTCAGGCATGTGGGCGGAGGAAAGAGGGGAACGATCGATGCCTTCGTAGAAAGCGAAGGCATAAACGAACGCGGCCATCAATCTGACCGCCCGGTCAGGCGTAGAGGCAAAAAAACGATGGAAAAGAGGGTCGGAACAGAATGGCAGAAGAAATAGCCAATCCTTCCGACCAATGTAGGGGGAGCGTCGCAGCGCTGAAAAGGGGCAATGGCACACAAGGCGCCTGTGCCCCCGGGTGTCCGTGCGAACAGCACTGATGGGGAAGCCGTAGAGGTGGACCATTCGGGTGGGAAATCCTAAAAAGGGAAGGACAAAAAACATAATGTTTTGGTTTTAGGCCAAAAATGTTCAACATGTGTAGGACCTTCTTATGGCTTTTTTTCAGCAATGGCTTTCTTTTTGCCACTCGTCCATAAAGGCCAGATTTGTGGAGTACACGACTAATTGTTGTCCTGTGGACAGACTCCCCCACCTGAACTGTGGATCTCTGCAGCTCCTCAAGAGTTACCATGTGTCTCTTGGCTGCTTCTCTGATTAATGCTCTCCCTGCCCGGCCTGCCAGTTTAGATGGACGGCCCATATCTTGGTAGGTTTGCACTTGTGCCATACTCTTTCCATTTTTGGATGATGGATCAATCCATCTGATAAAATCCTAATCGACACACATTTATATTTGTAAACCCCTCATGAGCCATACCAGGCCACGCGCCCTCAACATGGGGTAGTGCTTTGGGGAAGGGGGGGCCCTAGCCGTTGGTTGTTGAGGTCTGCAGGCAGGGGGATTATCAGAATCCGGGAGCCCCCTTTAATAAGTATATATATCAGACCACCCACAACGGTCTGTGTCGGTTCCAGTGCAAGGTACTGCACATCAAGGAGCCGACTCTTCTCAGCTCCCTCACGGTCGACTATCTGTGCGTCCAATCGCAGGTGCACTTCGGCTTCTTCATTCGTGGTCTTCGTCGGCGGTTCCCGCTCATGGTCGCAGATAAGTAGTATCCAAATCTTTTCATATCATGTGTAAACTTGCGGCTTATCATGCTTGCTATCCTGCACCCCTTTCCGCAAAACCTACCTCTGAGTTGTTGACACTCATGTCCCGACATCTTTCGGCACAGGCATAGTACATTTGTAAACTCCTTCTACCAAACATACGATTCATTCATAGATCCAAGGCTCCGAGTCGCTGTCGGTCGTTCTCCAATATCACTCGCCATAGGCTTCACTGGTTATAAAATTCACTGTCCATGGGGTTGCCATCCTATCCTTTTTTGAGATAAACAGGTATTGTTTGTAAGGGTTTCTGTGGCTGATTGAGGTGTAATTAAACCCACCTGATGCCTCTCCTGCACTTGACTAGCCTAGGGGGATGGGTGGTTGATAGGTGTTTGGTTTTACAGTAAGGAATGGCATACACTCTACAACCAATTCATATCAGATATTCCTTACCTGCCAATTTATATCAGATTCACCTCATACATTTTTTAAGCGGATTCGTGTCAAATGCATTGCAGAGGCTGACTCTGCCAACTCACTGCATGTCCACGTAGTTGTACCTTCGAGATCGGTCGTATATCTTCATCGATTGTCCCACACTCGGATCACTACACACTCGCTGTCGCAGGTAAGACTTTGTTGTTATCGCTCCTCTAAAACTCGAATAGTTACGTTATCATGTTCGTTTTGCAAAAGTCGCACTTATGCCACCGTAAGTCTTTCTATGTCATCGTTCATGTATTTCATGCTTTCTACCTAACGCGGGTTTACTCGAGCCGTTCACTTCACGGTCGATGCGGTCAAATCCGACATTCAAGCCCCTTAGTCACCTCGCATCTGCGGCTGATTCGAATCTAGTCTCAACTTCGCTTCTATGTCTCGGATCCTCGGCAATCACAAGCCCCTTCAACCGCCATCACCATTTAGTCAATTCAAACCCAGCCATATCATCGGCATTTCGGTCAGAACTGTCATACGAGCCCCGTAGTCACCTCACATCTACGGCCAATTCGAATCTAGTCGCAATTTCGCTTCTATGTTTCGGATCCTCGGCAATCACAAGCCCCTTCAACCACCATCACAATTCAATCAATCCGAACCCAGCCATATCATCAGCGATACGGTCGGATCCCATATACGAGCCTCTCAGTTGCATCTACGGAGGATTCGAGTCTAGTCGCAGCATCGGCGCAACGATTCGAGTCCTTGCCAAACGCAACTCTAAACAACCGAGCCGAATCCTGTTGCATCACCGACTCAAATGAGTCAAATATTTCACAGACTATTCCATAGCTATAGCCCGGTTCAAACTAGTCACATCGACAGTACCAATTCAGCAATACTTACGTATCACTTTCTCAGTCTATCCATGCATGATCATACACAATTCCCTCCACCAATTTGCTCAGTGTTGCGCACGGTCATTCCTACATAATCACATTTCCTCTATAACCTTTTCTTTCGCTTTTCAACAAGGCTGCATTCTTGCAATCGCTGCAAGTCTTTCTGCATTTGGCTTAAAAACGGCCAACATCTCCAGTAGCAACATAGCTACTCATACGTTTTCTCTATCCCTTTTCCCCTTTCAGGTCAATAAGGTTGCCAGTTGGTCCATCCTATGCCAGGCTTGGACTGTCTTTCACCCAAAAAAAAAAAAACATTGTCGAGGGCTTGCATCTTCACCAGGGGGCCAGCTTAGCCCCAAACAGCTCTTTGCAATCCCCCTTGTCAAAACGAAACACAGCCTCCACAGGTCCTCGCCTCAATGTTTGGCCAACTTGGGTTTATATGGCCGTCAGAAATCCTCTTGATTCCTGGGTTCAGTTAGTCCTCCTCTTTGTTCGACCTCTACCCCATTGTCGCAGCAGCTCAAGTCTGGTGCAACAACTGGGCAGGACAAACAGTGTCATTCGCCACAGACAACCAAGCCACAGTCAGTATTATAAATAAAGGAGGTCCTAGTCGCTGGCCATCATGGCCTTCCTGCACAGGCTGGTGCCACTATCCCCACAGCACCGATCTAACGTCCTATGCGTCCACATCCCAGACAAACGCAATAATCTGGCTGACGCACTACCCGTTAACCTTGCTTCATTATTTTTGCAGGAACCTGGAACCGACCCGACCATGTCTCTTATCCCACACTGGTCGTAGATAACCTCGGATTCAAACAACACTTTCACAACGCTACCTGCCTTATTAATCTTTCATTATCTCACAACACCCTGAAGGCCTACCGTACAGCCTAGAGGTTCTATGTCAGGTTACTAGCCTCAAACTCCAGAGCAATACCAAGAGTTTTCCATCACATCCTGGCCTTCATATCAACCCGCCACACACAGTTGGCATTGTCACACAATACCTTAGACTTTACTCAGCTGACATCCAGTATTTCATCCCCTTACGAGATCCTAACAAACCGTCTTGTTTGCGGCCCATACGGTCAAGGCCATGTTGTGTGGTATTCACAGGCAATGACCCCAAATCAGTATCAAATGGCTACCCATCACCAGCGCCATATTCCGAGACGTGTCTTTCATCCTGTCACATTCCCCTTTGGTTAAATTCAGCCTGGTCGTTCAAGCAGCCATCTCCCTGGCTTTCTACAGCTTCTTACGCCCCAGTGAATTCAGTCACTGTCCCAGTTGTAAAGTGTTATGTAGACGCCACCTCACACGCCATCAGACATACTTTATCTTGCACCTCAGGGTGTCCAAAACACAATAGTCCGGTCCAGGGGTTGGCATCAAACCTTTCCGAACTCTCAAAGCCTGGTGCCCCGTGTCCATTCTAGATCAATTTTTGGCTCAACTTTTTGATCCCTCGTAGGACAGCCCATTACTACCATTCCCGATTAGTACCCCAGGCAGCAACCAGTTCATTAGTCACGTCAGGTTCCTTTTGAGCAAATTAGGCCTGGACCCTGGCCATTTTCTTGGACATTCTTTCACATTGGAGCAGCATCAGTAGCCTCACGAAACGGGGTCCCAGACCACACGATCAAAAGATGGGCAGGCGAGAACTCACCTGCTTTACTCGATACATCCCCAATCCACAAGTGGAAATGTCAACTTTGCCCTGTAGTGTCTTGTTGTACATAAATTAATAATTACCTCCCTAACCAAGTCTTTTGCGGCCTTCTCTTGGCATATCGCCCAGCAGACCAGGGCTCACCGCCCAGCTCACCAGGGCTTACCTTACAGCAGACCAAGGGCACACTTCAAGTCTATTTTATGTTGTTAGTCTTGTGACGTGTTTATGTGTTCTTTCATATCTCTTAGAGTGGAGGGCTCCGCCCATAAATAAGAGGGCCAGTATGGTGGCCTGTAATTATGGGAGGAGCCTTGAGGGTATTTAATCAGACCACCCACAACGGTCTGTGTCGGTTCCAGTGCAAGGTACCCACCCACCCATTTCCCTTCTCAGAGTACTTCTCTTAAAACATGCTTCTCTACAGAAACATCCATTTACTTTCTTAAGGTATGCGGCCTTCTCTTGGAATATCGCCCAGCAGACCAGGGCTCACCGCCCAGCTCACCAGGGCTTACCTTACAGCAGACCAAGGGCACACTTCAGGTCTATTTTATGTTGTTAGTCTTGTGATGTGTTTATGTGTTCTTTCATATCTATTAGAGCGGAGGGCTCCAACCATAAATATATATATATAGCGCCGGCTCCTGAAGAGCACGCACTATGTGTTTTTTCTATTTAAAATTCCTAAAGCCACAGATGGGTTTTAGGATCAATTATACCAAATTATGGTTTCAGTGCCAGTCTAGCTGGATTTCACTGGGTTCTGCTTGGCCACAGATGTCGCTGTCACCATTGGCAAGTGTGAGAACGCAGTTTAGCTAGGCGTATTGAGTGCCATTCTTTCTCAGAACCAGCCCAGTGGGAGTGTCATCTTACTGTGCATTCTGGGAGAGGGCACTTAAGGTACTGACATCACGTGCTTCTGGGTTCCGGTTCAGAGGATCTTTCTATCTGTTTGGTCCTGGTCCTCCTGACCAGCCCCCATGGCTCTCATGGCCTGGGGTGCGGTTCCATCCAATTCCGAGTCTCGGGGCTGGCTAACCCGAGGCAAAGTAACTGGGAGGGGGATTCAAAGGTGGTCCGGTGCCGTCTCATCTGTGGAGAGGCCCACCAACTGGAGAAGCAACAAGGGGTGGACTCTTCGGGAGAAGGCCACAAATAAGGCTGCTTCTCAGAAAGAGCCTGGAGGCTCAGTTGAAAGACACCAAGTGAATCTACACTTGTATGATAGTTCTCTAAATTTGCCTACGTCCTTCAGTTACATTCAAGTCTGTGGCAGAGACTTTATTCACAAGTGTTCTACATTCAAGTCTGTGGCAGAGACTTTATTCATACGTTTTCTACATGCAAGTCTGTGGCTGAGACTTTGCTTTACTTAAACACTCTATCGGCTGCTAGGCCTATCCAGTAGCTGTGAGAATCCAGTTGTGAGCGGTAATTCTCTGGATTTCTATAGTGAGAGACTTTCTATTTTTTGCAGTTCCAGGAGTACCTGAACTTCCTACTCAACCCTCTATCCTTCATTGAGAGACTATTCTGTCTACTTGTTGTCAAATAAATATCCCAAAAGTGGATCCAGTGTCAGTTTCTGCAGTTCTTTGGGCCATCTACCTTGGGAAATCCCTAGACGTACACGAGGTCAAGAAGGTAACGGTAAGCCCAATAAAACCAGCCGCTCCTTCGGGGGTCAGTGCTACATATATATATATATATATATATATATATATATATATATATATATATATATATATATATATATATATATATATATATATATATCAGTGCCTTGAAAAAGTATTCACACCCCTTGACATTTTCCATATTTTGTCATGTTACAACAATAAATGCATTTTATTGGGATTTTATGTGATAGACCAACACAAAGCTGCAATTACAGCTGCAATTCTTTTTGGGTATGTTTCTACCAGCTTTGCACATCTAGAGAGTGACATTTTTGTCCATTCTTCTTTGCAAAATAGCTCAAGCTTTATCAAATTGGATATAGAGCATCTGTGAACAACAATTTTTAAGTCTTGACACAGATTCTGGATTGGATTTAGGTCTGGACTTTGACTGGGCCATTCTAACACATGAATATGCTTTGATCTAAACCATTCCATTGTAGCTCTGGCTGTATGTTTAGGGTCATTGTCCTGCTGGAAGGTGAACCTCCGCCCCATTTTCAAGTCTTTTGCAGGCTTTAACAGGTTTTTTTCTAAGATTGCCCTGTATTTGGATCCATCTATCTTCCCATCAACTCTGACTAGTTTCCCTGTCCCTGCAGAAGAAAAGCATCCCACAACATGGTGCTGCCACCACCATGTTTCATGGTGGGGATGGTGTGCTAAGGGTGATTTGCAGTGTTAATTTCCCACCACACATAGTGTTTTGCTTTTAGGCCAAAAAGTTAAATTTTGATCTCATCTGACCAAAGCCCCTTCTTCCACATGTTTGCTGTGTCCCCCACATGGCTTCTCACAAACTGCATAGAGGACTTCTTATGGCTTTCTTTGAACAATGGCTTTCTTCTTGCCACTCTTCGATAAAGGCTAGATTTGGGGAGTGTACGATTAAAGCCCCATACACATTATCAGATTTTCTGCTGATTTTTGTCTTCAGTTTTACCAAAACCATGTACTGCAAGGGCCTGCCTGATTGCATACAAAATTAAACTCCTAAGGTTTGACCTTGTATTATATGGTTTTGGTAAATCTGAAGGAAAAAATCAGCAGAAAATCTGATAGTGTGTATGGGGCTTAATAGTTGTCCTGTGGACAGATTCTTATACCTGCACAGTGGATCTCTGAAGGGCCTCCAGACTTACCATGGGCCTCTTGGCAGCTTCTCTGATAAATGCTCTCCTTGCCCGGCCAGTTTAGGTGGAGGGCCATGTCTTGGTAGGTTTTGCAGTTGTGCCATACTCTTTCCATTTTCAGATGATGGATTGAACAGTGCTCCATGAGATTAAATGACACACAGGTGGACTCTATTTACTAATTAGGTGTTTTCTGAAGGCAATTGGTTCCACTATATTTTAGTTAGGGGCATCAGACTAAAGGGTACTGAATACAAATGCACAAACTTTTCACATATTTATTTGTAAAAAGTTTTGAAAAACATTTATCATTTTCCTTCCACTTCACAATTATGTGCCACTTTGTGTTGGTCTATCACATAAAATCCCAATAAAATACATTTATGTTTTTGGTTGTAATATGACAAAATGTGGAAAATCTCAAATCTCAAGGGGTATGAATACTTTTTCAAGGCACTGTGTATATGTATATATATGTATGTATGTGTGTATGTGTGTGTGTATATATATATATATATATATATATATATATATAACCTCCAAAAAAAACAAAAAAAAAACCTCAATTCCCTGAATCAGCATTGGGACTCCGAGTACACGATGGACATTTTCTACCTGAGTTACTTCAGGTTTCACGGCTCCGGCACTCTGCAATTACATCACTCCCATGGGAGCCGCTGGTCACGGCACGAGGCCTGAAGAAACGGCACCAGTGGCCAGTTTCTTCAGTGCTCATGCACCGATGACTTCTGCAGCAATGCATATACTGAATATCGCCTAAACCAGTGGTCATCAACCCTGTCCTCAGGGCCCACTAACAGGCCAGGTTTGCAAGATAACTGAAATTCATCACAGGTGATATCATGTGCTGCTCATTGATTGCAGTATTCTAGTCTGCATCTCCCCAAGGTAATACATAAAACCTGACCTGTTAGTGGGCCCTGAGGACAGGGTTGATGACCACTGGCCTAAACTGTGCAAGTTTAGGAGATATTCAAGGTACCTACAGGTAAGCCTTATTATAGGTGTAAGAGTTTACAACCACTTTAAATAAAACATCATTTTATTGATAATTGCCAATTATTGTTTAGCCTCATATTAAAAGCTACTGAAAACTATTTTCATTTTAGTTGGATCTCTTTATCTTTTTAATTTAAAATGTAGAATCTGAATTTACTAAGTGTGTATGTTCCTATGATGATGATAGGCGGCACGATAGAATTTCGCTTAACCTATTTCACATTTTTTTTTTCTTACCTTTCACAAGCTCAGCAATAATGTTTGTCCTTTTATACTCTTGTCTGTGTAATGCCTGTTCTGGAAAACCTGTCAGGCAAAGGTGTTCAGCTGAACAGCTAAGCAAAAGCAACCGGATTTGACAGAACCGAGAATGAAGTACACAGGCACAGTGTGTGCAAAAGACAGAAAGTGCCATTCAGGAAATATAGTATAAAGCTCTAAAAAGCCTGGCACTTCACAGCTACATATGGCTAGGTGCATCTGTTAAATATATGCTATAATAATATCTGAGTAGTATAGTGCGAACCATCAGCCAGCTGACAAAACTAATTAACTTATGCAGGAAGAGATAGAAAGAAAGAATTCCTTAACTCTTTAATCATTGGAACACTTTTACAAACTGATAAATTGAATTTGTGAAAAATATTGCTATCATATAGGGTGCACTACTGGAGGTTTGTAAGTCTGTGCGGCTGATTTACTACAGGAGTTGAAAATATTCACTCACTGAATTAAGTAAAAATTCACTGCAATCATGTGAAAAGTAAATTACTGTTTAATCGATTCGTAACTGGGTATTTAAAGTGAACACAGCTACAATTTATCAAAAGAAGATGCTCAGTCTTATTAGCAAATAAACCTCCTTATATCAGAACAATGTTTATAAATTATCTAGGAACAAATTAAAAGTAGATTATTTTTATAATGGTCACCCAAATCATTACATATTTAAATCAAACCATGCAGGGCAAAGTGACAGGTGAAACTATAGATAGAATATGAACAGTTAGGTATTTCCTATCAACCAGTATATGATCTTTAAAACAAGATTTTACAGACCTCTGTGTCTATAGGCAATTATCAAAATATTCCCCCCAAAGTGTACTCATAAGCAAAGATATCATTCCAATTGTTCTCTTTGCAGCTCTGCTCACCCTGTTTCTGTATACCAGAGTCACTGCTGGGAAGGGGGAACAGGAGTAGCTGTGCTGTTTAAAGAAGGACACCTGTTGGCTTCCGTAACTCCGTAAGCCCAATCTGTAAGACCCCTTTCACACCACACTGCACCTTGCGTCGGCGATAAAACGCCGCCATTTTTAGCTGCGTTTTACCGCCGGATTTGCGGCGGATTTGCGGCGCATTTCGGCCGCTAGCGGGGAGCTTTTACCCCCCGCTAGCGGCCGCGAAAGGGTTAAAACCGCCGGTAATACGCCGCAATAGCGGCGTTTTGCCGGCGTCATTACAACGCTGCCCCATTGATTTCAATGGGCAGCAGCGGTGGAGGAGCGGTAAACACACCGCTCCTTCACCGTTTCAAAGAAGCTGCTGGCAGGACTTTTTTCTGACGTCCTGCCAGCGCACCGCTGTAGTGTGAAAGCCCTCGGGGCTTTCACACTACACACAATGGTGCAGCTTCTTTAGGGCGTTTTGCAGGCGCTATTTCTAACGCTATAGTGCCTGCAAAATGCCCTGGTGTGAAAGGGGTCTAAAAGCTGGAGCTTCCTGTGTGCTTTTCACTTGTAATGGTTGTCTACTGTATACTTACCAGCCACTTTATTAGGTGCACCTTGCTAGTACCTGGTTGGACTCCTTTTGCATTTGGAACTGCCTTAAATCTAGGTGGCATGAATTCAACAAGGTGTTAGAAAAATCCCTTTATACTGCCAGAAAAATCTGTCCAAAAATCTGAAGGACTTTAGAAATAGAACATGTTTCAAATTTTTCGGCGGGAACTCTGCTGGACCCAGTTCCTATCGAGAAATCCATTCGTCTGTGTGCTAGTCCAACGGTCAAAAACCGATGCTAGGGCAGCTGTTGGCTACTGGCTATGAACTTCCTTATTCTAGTCTGGTCGTACGTCATCACGTTCAAATCCGTCGGACTTTGATGTGATTGTGTGTGGCCAAGTCCTTGTACACACGATTGGAGATTCCGACGGAATGTGTCCGATCGGAGCGTTTTTTGGATATTCCGACTGTGTGTGGTCTGCATCGGACTATTTCTGTCTGAATATCCGTCGGACCAAATTTTTCAACTTGCCAGAAATATTTTCCAACAAAATGCTCCGATCGGACATACTCCGATCATGTGTAGAGAATTCCGATCGGACAAAGTGCCACGCATGCTCAGATCAAATTCCTACATCAAAGCTATTGGCTACTAGCCTGAACGTAGTCCCGTTGTAACGAAATAACGTCATCACGTTCTGAACAATCGGATTTTTCGACAACTTCGTCCGACCGTGTGTATGCAACAGTTTCGGACAAGATCCGTCGGACAAAATCCGATGGACAGAATCTGACAGATTTGGTTGTCGGAATCTCCGACCGTGTGTACAGGGGCTAAGTCTGTTCATTTGGAAAGCCCATCGGAACTCCGCCAAAAGTCTGTCGAAAAGTCCGGTCGTGTGTATGCAGCATTCGAGATTTTGGTCCATATTGACATGATAGCACCATGCAGTTGCTGCAGATTTGAATCTTGTATGGATCCATGCTCTCATGTTGTTTATGCCAAATTTTGACCCTACCATCTGAATGTTGCAGCTGAAATCGTGACTCATCAGACCAGGCAATGTTTTTACAATCTTCTATTTTCCAATTTTGGAGAGCCTGTGCGAATTGTAGCCTCAGTTTCCTGTTCTTAGCTGACAGGAGAGGCACTTTGCGTGGTCTTCTGCTGCTGTAAGTGAATAAATAAATGAAGTCGTGCTACGGACTACCAACCCTGTGAGTACTAAAATTTGAAAACAAATGTAAAATTAAAATTAAAATTTAAGTGTAACCGTGAGTTAGTGATAGCAAAATTTACAGGGGTTAGAGCTGCCTTTACCTAAAACCTCCGCCCCCTGATATAGAGGGGGTATTGAGTTTGAAAGATATAAATAATAGGCTATGGCGCTAAACCCAAAATTATATACTTGGCATTTAATAGCCTATCTATGAAAATATATGTATATACTATTACTGGTCTATCTGCAAACTATATATAGTGCAAAATTATGACTCAGTGCTGAAAGTACTAATTAAACCATATAAAATTAAAGTGAAAAGTAATAGTTGGTATGTGCAAATACGTGCTGACACTGCTGTGTAAAATTAGTATAGATTCCATATAATAATATTAACATATAATAATATCAAACTTCAATCAAAAATTCATACAAAAATAATTGATGCCAAATCCTTGTGGATGGGAAAAAGTCAGAAGGAAGTAGAGAGGAGACGTTGTTGGAAGAAGTAGCAGAGGAGATATCAATGGAGTCTATATAAATGGAAGAGTGAACATTTCCTCAGCGCACCAGCAGCAGCATCCAGATAGCAGCACAGTGGCTCACACTGTGAAAGCCCATCCAACCCCACAGGGATACAAGTTCTGGTGAGAGCATTCACATTACCACAACACTAAGTGGCGCACCGGGGACGAATGTTTTCTCTCCATTGAAGATTGGCACTGTTTGCACTAGTCACTTTATTTTGTGTCACTGCTACCTAGGACATTATTATGGGACATTTGTAGTGATTCTATGCGACTATTTTCTCTGCATTGAAGATTGGCACTTTTTGCACAAGTCACTTTATTTTGTGTCACGGCTACCTAGGACATTATTAAGGGACGTTTGTAGTGATCCTATGTGGCTTTGAAAGTTTTTTCCCATGCACAAGGATTTGGCATCAATTATTTTTGTATGAATTTTTGATTGAAGTTTGATGTTATTATTATATGGAATCTATACTAATTTGACACAGCAGTGTCAGCACGTATTTGCACATAACTATTACTTTTCACTTTAATTTTATATGGTTTAATTAGTACTTTCAGCACTGAGTCATAATTTTGCACTATATATAGTTTGCAGATAGACCACTAATCGTATATACATATATTTTCATAGATAGGCTATTAAATGCCAAGTATATAATTTTGGGTTTAGCGCCGTAGCCTATTATTCATATCTTCTGCTGCTGTAGCCAATCTGCTTCAAGGTTTGATGTGTTGTGCATTCAGAGATGGTATTCTGCATACCTTGGTTGTAACGAGTGGTTATTTGAGTTACGGTTGTCTTTCTATCATCTCAAACCAGTCTGCCCATTCTCCTCTGACCTCTGACATCAACAAGGCATTTTCATCCACACATCTGCCACTCGCTGGATATTTTCTCTTTTTCGGACCATTCTCTGTAAACCCTAGAGATGGTTGTGCGTAAATATCCCAATAGATCAGCAGTTTTTGAAATACTCAGACCAGCCCATCTGGCACCAACAACCATGCCATGTTCAGAGTCACTTAAATCCCCTTTCTTCCTAATTCTGGTGCATGGTTTGAGCTTCAGCAAATCATCTTTACCACCTCTAGATGCCTAAATGCATTCAGTTGCTGCCACGTGATTGGCTGATTAGAATTTTTTGTTACCAAACAATTGAACAGGTGTACCTAATAAAGTAGCCAGTAAGTGTAAGTCGGTTCTCCAAATGAGTGACATCACAGGTAGTATAAGCAATCTTTTGACTGAGAACAACCAATTTATAACACATTGTCACTTCCATATGCAGTCCTCAGAGGAAAAAAAAAGAGCAAAATCTTTTGAATGCTGCACTCTCCTCTACTGAAACAATTCATCTCCTGAACAAATGGAAATTGTGACACACATTCAGAGACATACAGCTGAACTCTAACAGACACAAATAAATGCATCTTAGCAATCAATAATACATCATTACATGTATTTTTTAAATGCAAGCAATCTTTGTACTTTAATTTGACCTGATATCAAACTCTTGCAGTTCCTGTAAAACAGAGCTGGAGTGTGAGAGGAAGAAGCAGCACAAGGGGGGTTATTTACTAAAAAGCAACTCCACTTTGCACTGCAAGTGCACTTGGAAGTGCAGTCACTGTAAATCTGAGGGATAGATCTGAAATGAGGGGAAGCTCTGTTGATTTTATCATCCAATCATGTGCAAGCTAAAATGCTGGTTTTTATTTTCCTTGCATGTCCCCCTCGGATCTACAGCGACTTTACTTTCAAGTGGACTTGCAGTGCAAAGTGGATTTTCCTTTAGTAAAAAACCCCCATGGAGCAGTGGTGGCGCATAGGGGGCGCATTGGCTGCCCCCCCCCCCCCCACAGGCTGGACAAAGGGACATAGGCTGGCTGCATTTCATGGGACACAGGCTGGACGCAGGCTGGACAGAGGGACACAGGCTGGACACAAGGACATAGGCTGGCTGCATTTCATGTGACATAGGCGGGACACAGGCTGGACACAGGGACACAGGCTGGCTGCCTATCATGGGACACAGGCTGGACACAGGGACACAGGCTGGCTGCATTTCATGGGACACAGGCTGGACACAGGGACACAGGCTGGCTGCATTTCAAGGGACACAGGCTGGACACAGGGACACATGCAGGCTGCATTTCATGGGACACAGGCTGGCTGCATTTGGTGGTACACAGGCTGGACACAGGGACACAGGCTGGATGCATTTGGAGGGACACAGGCTGGATACAGGGACACAGACTGGCTGCATTATTTCATTTGACACAGGCTGGCTGCATTTTATGTGACACAGGCTGCATGTAAGGAGGGACTCTGCTGGGGGCACCTGATGTAAGGAGGGACTCTGCTGGGGACACTTGATGGCATTTGGTGCCAGGTGACGTGGCTAGTGACACGCTCAGGGCTCCCACTGACTCTGCATTATGGTGAGTTGAATGATTTCATTTTATATTACAATGTAATAAAAGAAATAATGCGCTTCAATCATCATGACACCAGAACAACCTTGGTGCCGGGATGATTGAAGTGCTGGCACCAGGTGTTTGGAGTATCTTTATCTGCTGATTGTTAAACTTTCTAGCATACACATATTTATATTGTTGTGTAGGATCTGGGCCTGCTGTCCCTCTCTCTCTCTCCCTCCCTCTCACCCTCCCTCTCCCTCTATCTCTTGTTCATCTCAGACGCTAACCACACCACCTTAAAGCCACGCCCACTATTTTGCTGAAACCACGCCCATTTTTACCAAGTGGGGTCAAAAAGGAAGGGCGGGGTCTGGCGCCCCCATCCTAACCAGCTGCCACTGCCATGGAGTCAATCAGTTAAAGTATTGGCAAGGATCATGTTGATAGTAAGAGAAAGCAGAGTGACAGAAGGATTTGCTTATCACTGTGCTGCTTCTCCTTTCGCTTTCCAGGCAAAGGGTCAGTCTACAGCAAAAAGCAGGGCGCTAAAGTTAATACCAGGCAAAAAACACTTTTATTAAAAGCAGTACACTCAAGCCCCATACACACTATCAGTTTTTCTGCTGTTTTTTTCCTTCAGATTTACCAAAACTATATAATATGAGGTCAAACCTTAGGAGTTTCAATTTGTATGCAATCATTCAGGCCCTTGCACTACATGGTTTTGGTAAATATGAAGGAAAAAAATCAGCAAAAAAACTGATAGTGTGTATGGGGCTTAATTACATGTCAAAAATCACCAATACACCAGGTTGAGAAAATAGAGCTGATCAACTGAAGGCACACAGAGGCAATGGATGGCTGATACCATTAGCCATTCATTATACCACAGACTCTCAGAATGTTTATCCATGGACTAATCATTACATTGAACAGAGGAGCGCTGGACATTTTGTGTAATTGCGCTCATGGGAAATGGGTTGAATAATGCCGTCTATCAGACTTAGAATATCTAGTGGCATAAAAAAGTATAACAGGAGAATTGAAGGTGAATATTGAAGCAATAGTTGCTTTTGGTATTTATTTTCTTTTAACTTGGTTTTCATTTTTCTTGTTGTTTTTGGTTGGAGCTGTGCTATAAAAAAAATTCTTGGTTGTGCAATTTGTTTTGGTTGCGCAATCAAAAGTCAATAAAGGAGCTTTAGCCTTAAGCCTCGTACACACAATCAGATTTTCCATAGACAAAACCTCGGAGGACAGGGACATGTAAGTCCGAGGATGAGACCCAAGAGCGTTCCTTCAGACCGTACCCCTTTCCAATGCACCAGATACTGTATATGCCCACGGAAAGCTATGGGAGTCAAAAATGGACTGTACTTCATACTCCTCATGGTTCTCAACCTGTACAGGGTGAGGACAAGGCACCAAGGTGGTAAAGCGGTTGCAGAGCAAAGGTTTTAATAAGGAGACATGAAATACATTTGAGATATGCATATCAGAAGAAAGGTCTAATGCGTAAGCCACTGGGTTAATTCTGCGAGAAATACGGAAAGGCCCAATAAACCGAGGGGTGCGAACTTCAGAGAGGGAACACGAAGTCGGAGGTTGCAAGATGACAGCCAGACCCTGTCCCCAACCTGTTAGGAAGGCGCGGGCAGGTGTCTGCGGTCTGGAGCATGGAGTCTGTAGCTATCATTAGCATGTCGTAAAGCCTCCTGGCTCAAGTGGAACGAAGACTACAGAGATACTCCTCTAACGCAGGAATACTCTGCGGAACAAATGAGTCAGGCAACATGGAAGGTTGGAAACCATAGTTAACCTTAAATAGGGACAATCGGGAAGTAGACTATAAGGCACTATTGTGAGAAAACTCCACCCACGGTAAGAGGTCTGACCAGTTGTAATGATGGTCAGGAATATAGCAACGTAGGCATTGCTCCAAGGACTGATTGGCTCGTTCTGCAGCCCCATTAGACTACGGGTGATTCCCAGAGGAGAAAGCAAGCTGAATTCCCAACTGTGCACAAAATGCTCACCAGAACCAGGACCCAAACTGACTACTCCTGTCCGAGACAATCACCTTGTGTAGCCCATGTAAGCGAAAGATCTCCCAAGCAAAAATGTAAGCCAATTCCTTAGAAGTGGGCAACTTCTTAAGTGGAATACAATGTGACATTTTCGAGAGCCAGTCAACCACCATAAGGATAACTGTGTTGCCCTGGGAGTTGGGTAACTTCACAATGAAATCCATAGACAGGTGGGTACAGGGCTTCTCCATTGGGTATGGGTTGTAGGAGGCCCACTGGAAGGTGCTTACTCTGAGCACAGACGAAACAGGCAGCTATGAAGGCGGTTACATCAGCACGTAGACTAGACCACCAGAATTGTTGGCAAATGGTACAAAACCATTGATTCTTCCCAGGGTGGCCAGCAGCCTTGGGAGAATGGTAAGTCTGGCAGTATGGAGACTCTCTGGGACAAAGCAGTGGTCACAAGGTTTCTCAGGAGGAGCATGGACATGAGCAGTAAGAATTTTGTCACTCAAAGGAGAAGTGAGACTGGTGCGAATCATACCAAGAATACGATCAGGAGGAATCACAGGAACCGGAACCGACTCCATCTTGAAAGTGGAGGAAAATTGTCGTAACAAAGCATCAGCGCTTACATTCTTGGTACAGGGTAAGAATGAGACAATGCACTTGAAACTAGACAAGAAAAGAGCCCATTGCACCCTTCTGGGAGAGAGGCGTTTAGTTTCAGACAACAAAGTGAGATTCTTATGGTCAGTAAGAATGAGAACTGGCACAGTGGTACCTTCGAGGAGATATCTCCATTCTTTCAGGGCTGAAATGATCACTAACAGCTCTGTCACCAATCTCGTAATTGCACTCCGCAGGTGCCAATTTCTTAGAAAAGTAGCCACAAAGATGCATAGTGCCCTCAGAGGTAGGACATTGTGACAGAAGGGCGCCAGCTCCAGTCTCAGAAGCATCAACCTCAAAGATAAAAGGTAACGTAGGATCAAGATGTGCCAACACAGGAGCAGAAACAAAGGCAGTCTTGAGACTCTCAAAGGCCTTAATGGACTCCAGAGACCAACTCTGTGGGTTACTGTCCTTTCTGGTCATATCAGTCAGGGGCTTGACCAGAGATGAGAAGTTACGAATAAACTTCCGATAATAGTTGGCAAAGCTAAGAAAACGCTGCAGAGGACATAAACCTAGTCGGGCCACTGTAGGACTGCTGAAAGTTTCTCTGGTCCATTAAAAAACCAGCAGTGGAAATGACATAACCCAGGAATTTAACCTGTTCACAATGAAATTCGCACTTCTGCAATTTACGATACAGATTGTTCTGTCTTAGTTTCTGAAGCACACGCCAGACATATGTGTGGTGGCTCTCCAGAAACTTGGAAAATATGAGGATATTGTTGAGATAAACCACCACACATAACTGCAACAAATCTCGGAGGACATCATTAATAAATTCCTGGAAAACTGCCGGGGCATTACAAAGACCAAAAAGCATTACAAACCACTCATAATGGCCTGTTCTGGTATTAAACACAGTTTTCCACTCGTCACCCTCCTTAATCCTCATGAGATTGTATGCTCCTCTCAAATCAAACTTTATGAAAACCATTGCTCCATTGAGGCGGTAACATAACTCTGTAATCAATGGAATCAGATAGGCATTCTTAATCGTGAAATGATTTAGACCCCTATAATCAATACAAGGTCTCAGTTCACCACTCCTCTTCTTCACAATGAAGAAACCAGCACCAGCAGGAGATGAGGATTTGCGGATGAAACCTCAAGAAAGTACATCTGGAACATACTCCTCCATGGCCTTATCCTCCAAGACTGACAAAGGATAAACCCGGCCATGAGGGAGTATGGCACCCGGTTGAAGGTCAAAGGCAATCATATGACCGGTGTGGAGACAAACTACCAGCTTGAACTTTGTCAAAGACATTGCTAAAATTGCGGTACTCCCCTAGCAGAGAGGAGAGTGAAGAGGTGCACAGGACCTTGGCTACCATCTTGAAGCATGTCTTACTGCATTGTGGTGACCAGGAGAAAACCTCAGCATGGAGCCAATCAAAAGAGGGGGTTGTGCCTCTGTAGCCAAGGATAACCAATAACCATTGGAAACTTAGGTGAGGAAATAATTTGGAATTTAATTATCTCATGGTGAAGAGCTCCTATGAATGAATGAATGAATGAATGAATGAAATACTTGTATACCGCACAATGCGAACCGAATCGCCTCTAGGCGCTGTGGCGAGCTTTGATCATCTGCTAAAAGAGGAAGGTCTTGAGTTTTTTCCTAAAAGCCAGGTGATTTTCTTCCATGCAGATGTTGATTGGTAGAGCATTCTTATGGCCATGGACAATGGAACAGTCTCATGAGTCACATGGGCAGGCTGTAGAGGTCTCCCGTCAAGAACCTCAATGGCAAGTGGAGTGTCATGCAACTGCAGTGGAATAGAGTGCATTGATACAAAGGCAGCATCACTGAACACGCCTGCAGCCTCAGAGTCGATTAGAGCCTGTATCTCAATGAACGACTTAGCCCAAGAAAGGGTAACCGAAACCAGGGGCTTATCATTCTGGATAACTGGGGACAAAACAATGCCACCTAAGGTCTGTCCTTGACAGGACCTCAAGGTTCGGGTGTTCCCAGGATAGGTAGGACAGGACTTCAAAAAAGTGACCTGCCTGACCAAAATAAAGGCACAATCTCTCCCTCCTCATCCACAGAGAGACACGTGAAGCCCAAGTGAATGGGTTCATCTTCACTGACCGACTCGGTACCAGGAGACATGGGAGGTGAGGGAGGCAAGGGTGGGACTGCAAAGCTCTGAGACAAATGTACAGGAGACTTCTGCAAGCACTCCTTAAAACAGAGTCTTTCTCTAAGTCTTGAGTCATTGAGGATGGCAAACGTGATCAACTTCTCCAGCTCAGTAGGTATATCTCAGGCTGCTATCTCATCCTTAATGGTATCTGAGGGACCAGAAGAAAAAGCAGCCGCAAGGGCCACATTATTCCAAGCAACCTCTGCTGCCAGAGTATGGAATTCAATGGCGTAATCGGCAACAGTTCTCGTACTCTGTTTGATGGACATGAGACACTTGGCAGCAGAAGCGGAGTGTGCAGGAACGTCAAATACCATTTTAAAAGAAGCCACAAACTCAGGGTAACCCAAGAAAACAGTTTTTTTGCATCTCCCATAGAGGGTTTGCCCAAGCCAAGGCCCTCTCAGAAAGCAAAGCCATCACAAAACATACTTTGCTCCTGTCGGTGGGAAATGTCTGGGGCAGCATCTCAAAGTATATCTCAACCTGGTTGAGAAACCTTCTGCGTTGGACCGGATCACCTCCAAACCGCTGGGGAAGTGGAGCAAAACCAAACATACCTCTCATAGAGGTAATACTCGAGGTGCCTGCACAGAGATAGGAGCAGCAGCAAGGGTGGCTTGCAACACAGGTTGTACCAGAGAAGCCACAGTGGGAGATTCCAGGTGAGCCGTGCGACTCAGGAGCATTTGTAACGCCATGGCAAACTCATCCATATGGTGATCCTGCTCATCCAATCTGGAAAAAATATTAGAAACAAGTGGATTGACTGTATCTTCTGAATTCATGGCCTTCGCCTACTGTCAGAAACCACTAATCAGATCAAGACAGAAGTACAGTTAAATCACACGTGTTTAATAATAAAAGTAAATAGAACAAACGTAGTCAAAACATAGCAGAAGTTTGGTAACCGAAACAGATAATCAGACAAGCCACAAAGTCAGGAAGCCAGGGAACAGCGTAGTGGAGCAGGATGCAGGATCTGGAGCCAGAAGGAATGTCAGCCAAACAAGTCTTTAACAGGAATGCAGGAGTCTCTGTGATGTTAACCAATGGAAAGGCAGAGATCATCTGGGCTGGGCGGCTTACGTAGGCAGGACTGATGAGCAGGGTATCATCAACAGGTGAGTCACTGTGGAGAGATTGGAGCTGGCAATTAGCCAACATCTGAGCGGCCAGCTCAAAGAAGGAAGGGCTGAGCCCAGCCCTGACAGTTTCGTCAGGGTTCACCACTAGGACTGAGAGCCAAGTTTGGATACAGGAAGCAATCACCAGCAGAGTTCGTCCCTGAGATCCAGATCTGGGCTTGGAGTGAAAAGTGGCTTGCTGACCAATTGGTAACAGAGGAGGACACTGCAAGTAGGGTGTGGATTGATCTTCTCCCCTTATAACAAAAAAAATTCAGACTTTCCTGGGAAATCAATAAAAAAAATATATATATATTTTTTAGATTTAGAAATAAAAAATGAAAAAGGAAGACTGAAGACACAAACATACTTAAAACCAGTGGATAGAAATAGCTACCTGTCCATGGACAGTTGCCACTATGCACCCTGGTTGATCAATATACCAAAAGACCAATTAGTTAGATTGAGAAGGAATTGCACAGATAAGACAGAATTTGAAGAACAAGCCAAATTGATTGGTAATAGGTTTGTACAGAGGGGATACCAACAACAGTGCATCTGACAAAAGATACAGGAAGTGGGAGAAATGGAGAGAGATGTACTGATTAGGGGTACTATAAGAACTGATGAAAGTAAGCAGACCATTCCCATAATAATGGACTATCATATCCAGCATAAACAAATTGAAAAAATCTTCAAAAAACATTGGGGGATATTATAAGCAGACCAGCATCTTGGACAAATACTATCAGACATCCCAAGGTTTACATATCGAGGAGCACCTACCCTAAGAGATAGAATCGCAAAGAATGTGGAAAATCCACCATGTAGGAGACATTTTTGTTTTTTGAAGGAAAGGGTTTTAGGGCGTGTAAGAAATGTTATATTTGTAGGCATACTAAAGAAAATAAAAAGAAGGAAGAGTTTGTGCCGCATCGACTGGTAAAAATGATAAAATTAAGGATTTTATATCATGCAAAACTGAAGGGGTAGTTTATCTATATGAATGTTCATGTCATATTCAATATGTTGGGAGAACTAAGAGACCACTAAGGAAGCGTTTAAGGGAACATACACAAAACATCAAGAAAGGCTTCACTAAAAATAGCTTATCAAAACATTATGCTGAATATCACAGTAGGGATCCCTCATCCCTTTATCCTATGGTATAGAAACATTTAAACCCTATTGGAGTGATAATAAAGTGATCAAACTTATCCAAATGAAATCATGCTGAATTTATGAGTTACAGACTTTAACGCTTTTAGGGCATAACGTTTAATCTCAATTGTTTTATTTCAGATTTTTGACAAATTGTTTTATTTAATATTTTTTCATATACCCATTTTCTATGTTATATCAATTGTCTAACTTTGTGACCTATTATTATCCTTGCCAACTATTAATATTTTTTAATTCATTAAGATCTGTGATTATTTCTTCTTCAGCAGTAGATATCACGCTACATATTGTCGTGGTCTTGCGAAGTTTAAAAGTGCCTTATTCCATTTTTGTTATTATTATATATTTTTTTTTTTTTTTATTTCCATGAAATTTTTCCCTAGGATTTTCAGAATTGTTTCCTTAGGAATAGGATTTATCTTATTTTGATTTTCATTGGTTAACCATGTCACCTATTGATAATATGTCCATTACTGGTTATTGTTATGATGTTTATATTAATGGATTTAAAACAGCCATTGTTCAGTTATCATGACATCATGCAACATTTATATATTTTTTATATTATTTTTTTATCTTTTTTATTAGCTAATTATGTCATCATTATGGTATTATGCCCGTTGTCGTTGAATATATGCTTTTCAGATTTTAAATAGCTTTAAAATGGCCGCTGTATGGCTGCCTTGACATCAGGAAACATATTTAATTCCAGCTAAGTTCACCCAACTCCAGCCCTTGAGAAAGTTACATGATATTTGACACAATGCGTTGAGAGGAGCCTGGTGACGTCACTTCCAGTCATAACTGAGACCAGAAGTGAATACTGAATGTATCAAAGTTGATTGTCTTTTACTGTAGATGTAAGTTACTACTGTTCAATAAATCATTTTTTTAAATTGCTGCACTATGGAGATTTGCTTTGTCTTATATGGTCCTTAAATGGAGGAGAGAAGGAGGATTATTACAGCACAGAGGAAGAGTTTTTAACACTATTCATCCGTAATTACTGCCCAACATATCTCATCCCTGGTTTTGTGCTCTGAGAAGAGAGGCAAGTGGAATGTGATCTGCGATTAAGGATTTATATACCAAAGCACTGTCAGACCTGTTTTGGTCTTTGATTAAGGTGACCTAGGGCACACTCCTGGTGGACTTTGGATGGTGGAAGCAAGTGTGACCACAACGTTTTCAGAGTCTGCACCCGATTTTCTCACATTCTACTTTCAATTATCTCACTATTGTTTTTTGCACATGCACTTTAAAGCTTGGGACTGATCTTTGGTGTGTTATTTCAGTAAATGGACTGCTATTTTGTTTGATACAGTTTATGGGCACTGTTTTTTACCCATTAAGTGTAATATGGTATAAATTCATATATATGTGGTATTCAATCATTTTATATTAGCCTTTCACAACACTATAGATTTGGAATTGCTGCTCAGAGGCTTCTCATCATTTGCTATATAAGTTTTTAAAGCCTTTGCTATGTTTACTTATTTTGTAGCACTATAATTAGCACCTGGTAGGTAGCGCCACACTTATATTTTATATCTTGATTGATCATCTCTACTTTATGATTTGGGCACTGAATCTGGGAGAGGCTTATTTAGAAAAACTGGGAAAAGACTGAGGCCGCGTACACACGGGCGGACTGTTCGCCCAACCTTGTCCGCTGAACAGTGTTTGGGCGGACAGTCCGCTCGTGTGTGGGCTTTCAGCGGACAGTTTCAGCGGACAGTTTGACGGACAAAGTCTTTCGGAAATTCCGAAAAACTGTCCGCTGAAACTGTGTTTGAGCGGACAGTCCGCCCGTGTGTAGGCTACTTTCGAAATGAGCAAACTGTTCCCGCTCGGAGGGAAGTCTGCTCATTTCGAGGTAGGCGGGGCCCGCGACGGAGACGTCGCGGGCTCCGCCGCCTGGAATGGGCTTAAAGGGGAACCCCAACGCCGAAAAAAATCGGCGTGGGGGTTCCCCCAAAGTCCACAACAGACCCTTGTCCGAGCACGCTACCCGGCCGGCCAGGAAAGGGGGGCGAGCGAGCGCGCCCCCCCTCCTGAGCCGTACCAGGCCGCATGCCCTTAACATGGGGGGTGCCTTGGGGAAGGGGGGGCCGCGTGGCCCCCCCACCCCAAAGCACCTTGTCCCCATGTTGATGAGGACAAGGGCCTCTTCCCGACAACCCTGGCCGTTGGTTGTCGGGGTCTGCGGGCGGGGGGCTTATCGGAATCCGGGAGCCCCCTTTAAGAAGGGGGCCCCCGGATACCGGCCCCCCACCCTATGTGAATGAGTATGGGGTACAATGTACCCCTACCCATTCACCTGTGAAATAAAGTACAAAAAAAAACACAACACAGAGAAAAAATATTTTATTGCACAGCTCCGGGGGTCTTCCGTCTTCGGGGGTCTTCTCGCCAGACTCCTCCGCTATCTTCGTGTAGCTCTTTTACTAGCGGAGGAGTCCGGCTTTCTTCCTCCCCGCCGCCGGCCTCTTCTCCCGACTTCGGGGGTCTTGTCCCCCTCTTCGGTTCTTCTGCCGGGCCACCGCGCCTTCTTGTAGCTCTTTTACAGGCGGTGGCCCGGTCTTCTGTCGCCGCCGTCACCGCCGCCGCCTTCCGTTCTTGTTCTTCTTCTTGTTCTTCTTCTTCTTCTCCAGGAGATGTTGACACGTCGCTCTCTCCGGCCGGAATGCCAGAGCCGCGCTGTGCGGTCACTTATATAGTGACAATGGGGCGGTGTCACATGGTATATGTCACATGGGTTGGTCACATGGTGACCCCGCCCCTTACGATGTCATAGTCCCCATGTGACATCAACCCATGTGACCAACCCATGTGACATATACCATGTGGCACCGCCCCATTGTCACTATATAAGTGACCGCACAGCGCGGCTCTGGCATTCCGGCCGGAGAGAGCGACGTGTCAACATCTCCTGGGGAAGAAGAAGAAGAACAAGAAGAAGAACAAGAACGGAAGGCGGCGACGGCGACAGCGACAGCGGCGACAGAAGACCGGGCCACCGCCTGTAAAAGAGCTACAAGAAAGCGCGGTGGCCCGGCAGAAGAACCGAAGGCGGCGACAGAAGAACGGAAGGCAGCGGCGACAGAAGACCGGGCCACCGCCTGTAAAAGAGCTACAAGAAGGCGCGGTGGCCCGGCAGAAGAACCGAAGAGGGGGACAAGACCCCGAAGTCGGGAGAAGAGGCCGGCGGCGGGGAGGAAGAAAGCCGGGCTCCTCCGCTAGTAAAAGAGCTACACGAAGATAGCGGAGGAGTCCGGCGAGAAGACCCCCGAAGACGGAAGACCCCCGGAGCTGTGCAATAAAATATTTTTTCTCTGTGTTGTGTTTTTTTTTGTACTTTATTTCACAGGTGAATGGGTAGGGGTACATTGTACCCCATACTCATTCACATAGGGTGGGGGGCCGGTATCCGGGGGCCCCCTTCTTAAAGGGGGCTCCCGGATTCCGATAAGCCCCCCGCCCGCAGACCCCAACAACCAACGGCCAGGGTTGTCGGGAAGAGGCCCTTGTCCTCATCAACATGGGGACAAGGTGCTTTGGGGTGGGGGGCCGCGCGGCCCCCCCTTCCCCAAGGCACCCCCCATGTTGAGGGCACGCGGCCTGGTACGGCTCAGGAGGGGGGGCGCGCTCGCTCGCCCCCCTTTCCTGGCCGGCCGGGTAGCGTGCTCGGACAAGGGTCTGTTGTGGACTTTGGGGGAACCCCCACGCCGATTTTTTTCGGCGTTGGGGTTCCCCTTTAAGCCCATTCCAGGCGGCGGAGCCCGCGACGTCTCCTTCGCGGGCCCCGCCTACCTGTACACGCGCTCGAAATGGGCGGATTTGCCTCCGCCTTACGTGGACGAGTCCGTTCATTTCAAAAGTTGAGCGAACTGTTTGTCAAACAGTTCGCTGAAACAGTCCGCTCGTGTGTGGGCAAGTCCGCTCAAGCAAATTTTGAGCGGACTGTTTGCCGAAACTGTTTGACAAACAAAGTTGGGCGAACAGTCCGCCCGTGTGTACGCGGCCTCACAGTATTTTTTTTTTTATTATTGGGGTAGGGATCGCTGCTGTCCTAACTGTTTGTTATATGACTATCAGAATTTATTTTGTTAAATTCAGACTGAAAGTTCAATATACAGAATTCAGTAATTCAGGCACCAGTATGTGTGGTGAATGCGCCTGTACATTCACCCATATGCTGTGGTATGCGCGTTTCTGTGTGCATGGCATTGGCAAGTGCATAAGTCTTATGGCTGATGCGATCGTTCTGATGGTAGGCATGATGTTCCTGACAGGTAGAGGGAGAAGAGGACCTGCAGGTGCATGCATAGGAGAATTGGTTTTGATACAAATTGCACAAGATCTTATGAAGTCCTCTAAATTTCTACGCAGATTTGGCCTTCAGTAAAGGTAGGGAAGAAATGTGAGCATTCTGAGGACAGGAAAGGCATCTGAGGAAGTTCAAAGAAACATCTCTCAGACTTGGCATCTGTGTGTGGGCACTGGGCAGATCTGTGGGACAAAAATTTATATATTGTCCATGTAGACGACAAACTGCAGGGACATTGCAAAGGCTGCATGGGAAACACTAAGAACACTTCTGACCATTCCTGATGTTATATGCAGTCTTCCATTCATCTCCCTCTTTAATGCAAAATAAATTTTATGCAACTTGTAGGTCTAGTTTGGTGAATACTTGGGCTCCACAGAGACAGCCAAAGAGTTCTGGTTTATGGTGAAATTATGTTCTTTCCCCCTCCGGAGTATGGTCCCAACAGTGCTCACTGGAACATTCAGAAATTCTGAAATCCTTCTGCAACCAATACCATCAGTATGTTTTGCAACAATAACGTTTCGAAGGTCTTGAGTGAGCTTTTTGCTTTTACCAATCATGACATGTTACTTGTATGATACCTTGGTAATGAGACACCTGTTTATACACCATCAGTTTAGACTGAACCAGCTGATAATAATTTGCACTGACAAGTGGCAAGATTGCTTTCTAATTACTGATAGATTTCAGCTGGTGTCTTGGCTTTCCATGCCTTTTTTCACCTCCCTTTCTTCATGTGTTCAATACTTTTTCAATGTGCCATTCCATTTTACTACACAACTTAATTTCTGAACGTATTTGTTTTGGTTTCTTTGTATGTATGGATTGCATGGTTGTTACCAACATGTGGTGAACATTTTATGTCAATCGCACCTTTAGAAATATATTTACCTAGAAAAATGGTGACCCGTTTAATACTTATTTTACCTGCTGTATATCAGAGTTTTTTCCTTCAAATGATTTATATTTCTGTATCGCTAGTCTTGAGATTTACAAAGCACAGCCTTACACAGGCCAGATTTACTGTACCTTACAACACAGCCTTGTCTGGCAGGAGTGTGAATCTGACCTTTCTCTGCTGTAGTTTCACTTTTTTATTTACAGGTTAGGACAAGACAGACAAAGGAGATCATCTCTCTGTCAATCTGCTCCCTCCTCTTGTCAGCATGGCTCATTGCCTTGCAGCATACCTGACTGGTTACTTCTCCCCCCTCCTCTCTGAGCTGCTGCACAGACTGTATAGTAAACTCTAAGAGGCTGATACTAAGTCAAGTTTAAACCAAAATACACTTAATGGCAATTTGATTTTTACAGGACAACTTTCATTTGTGCCATTTATAACTTTAAAAAACTTTTTTAACAGCAATTTACGCTTTACGTTAACCACTTTCAGACTGGACCAATTTGCTGGTCAAAGACCAGACCACTTTTTGCGATTCGGCACTGCGTCGATTTAACTGACAATTGCGCGGTCGTGCGACGTGGCTCCCAAACAAAATTGATGTCCTTTTTTTCCCACAAATAGAGCTTTCTTTTGGTGGTATTTGATCACCCCTGCGGTTTTTATTTTTTGCGCTATAAACAAAAATAGAGCGACAATTTTGAAAAAAACGCATTCTTTTTTACTTTTTGTTATAATAAATATCCCCCAAAAATATATAAAAAAAACTTTTTTTTCCCTCAGTTTAGGCCGATACGTATTCTTCTACATATGTTTGGTAAACAAAAATCGCAATAAGCGATTATTGATTGGTTTGCGCAAAAGTTATAGCGTTTACAAAATAGGGATAGTTTTATAGCATTTTTATTCATAATTTTTTATTATAATTTTTTTACTAGTAATGGCGGCGATCAGCGATTTTTATTGTGACTGCGACATTGTGGGGGACCCATCGGACATTTTTGACACATTTTTGGGACCATTGTCATTTTATACAGTAATCACTGCTATAAAAATGCAGTGATTCCTGTGTAAATGACACTGGCAGTGAAGGGGTTAACCAGTGGGTGGCAGTGTAGGGGTTAAGTGTTCCTAGGGATGTGTTACTAACTGTGGGGGGGTTGGGCTTTAATTTAGTGAACACTGATCTCTGCTCCAATCACATGGAGCAGAGATCAGCGTCACTAGTTGCTAGGCAGAATGGATAAATGTTGTTTACAACGGCACTTCTCCATTCGGCCGCTCCGTGAGACAATCGCGGGGATGCCCACGGCGATCGAGTCCGCGGGTCCCGCGACCGGACTCACAGGGGTCCCGACCAGCGCGGGAGCGCGCCGCCGGCGGCGCGCTCCCGATGGCAGGGCGGCAAATTTACATGTACGTCCATTTGCCTGCCCTTGCCATTCTGTCGACGTACATCGTCGTGCGCTGGTCGGCAAGTGGTTAAATATGCATAGTATTATGTAACTAGTATGTATATTTACTTAACCACTTTAAGACCAGGCCTCTTTTTTAGATGTGGTATTTACAAGTTAAAAACTGTTTTTTTTTTGCTAGAAAATTACTTAGAACCCCCAAACATTATACATTTCTTTTTCTAACATCCTAGACAATAAAATGGCGGTCGTTGCAATACTTTCTTTCACACCGTATTTGCGCAGCTTTTTGAATTAAAAAATAAGACAACAGTAAAGTTAGCCCAATTTTGTTTTTATATTGTGAAAGATAATGTTACGCCAAGTAAATCGATACCCAACATGTCACATTTCAAAATTGCTCCCACTCGTGGAATGGAGACAAACTTTTACCCTTAAAAATCTCTCTATAGGTGACATTTAAAAAATTCTACCGGTTGCATGTTTTGCTTTACAGAGGAGGTCTAGGGCTAGAATTATTGATCTCGCTCTACCAATTGCGGCGATACCTCACATGTATGGTTTTAACACTGTTTTCATATGTGGGCACTACGCACGTATGCTTTCGCTTCCGCATGCGAGCTCGGCAGGACAGGGCGCATTAAAAAACTATTTTTCCTATTTATTTTACCTTTTACTTTTTATTTTTACACTGTTTTAAAAAGAAGTGTCACTTTTATTCCTATCACAAAGAATGTAAACATCACAGGACCTCTTAAATATGAGATCTGGGGTAAAAATTACCTCAGATATCATATTTACTCTAAAATGCAATAAAAAAAAAAATTGTCATTTAAAAAAATAAACAAAATAAATTTGCCCTTTAAGAGCTATGGATGGAAGTGACGTTTTGACGTTGCTTCCACTCTGCAGTGTCATGGAGACGGGTGGGGGCCATCTTCCCCTCACTCCTTTCCATGTCAGCCCAGGGGACAGACGCAATCGCCTCCGCCACTGCCAACGGATCCGATAAGTGGCGGAAGGCACCAGATCACAGCGTGAGGGGGGCCCCTCTCCCACCACCGATATAAGTGATCTTGCGGTGAATCCGCCACAGAGACCACTTTTATCTTGTAGCCGATCGCTGTCTGAACATGAGGATACCGGGGTTATGGCAGCTAGCTGCTGCCATAACAACGATATCCGTTCCCAAAATGGGGGTGTACATCAGCGTGCGGCAAGTGGTTAAGAGCAAGTTTGAATGGGAACATCTTGTCAAGGTTGTCCATTAAAGTGACTAAACGATATCCCTATTCTCCAAATATAATCCATACACAACCACTTCTTAATGGCCCTGTAATCTTTTTTTTCTTTAATTGTTTCTCAGTGTGGTTTTGTGTCACCTTGTAAAGACCACCGTGGGCTTCTTAACCTCTGTTTTTCCCCATAATTCCATTTGTTTGGAACAATGCAGTACACTAGTTGGTAAAAATTCCTACCTGTACCTTGTGTTTTTCACCTGCATAAGATGTACATTGATTATGTAGTGCTGTGGTGTAATTTGTTGCCCTGTAGGCAACCTACAGCCCCCCTCAGCCCCTCTAATACTTACCGGAGCCTCACCTCTGTCCAGCGATGACCATGAGTGTCTCAGACATCCAGGACTCTCCCTCCTGATTGGCTGAGACACGGCAGTGGCACGATTGGCTCCCACGGCTGTCAATCAAAGTTAGTTAGCTGATCAGGAGAGAGAGGGGGTGGAGCAGAACCACAGCTCTGTGTCTCAATGGACACACAGAGCTACAGCTCGGCTTGGGTGCTCACATAGCAATCTGCTTGCTGTGGGGGCACTCAACAGGAGCACAGAAGAGGGACCCGAAAAGGGTGAGGATCTGGGCTGCTCTGTGCAAATCCACTACATAGAGCAGGCAAGTATGACATGTTTGCTATTTTTATAGCAAAAAAATGAGACTTTACAATCGTTTTAAGTAAATTGTCATATTCCATTATCAGCAATTTCTGTTTGTGATGAAGCGTGAGGCAATCAGCTTGCTTCTGTACAGTTTATTGTATGACCTCTGTCTGTGATGTGAGACCTGACTCTTCCTGTGAAGGAACTACATATCCAACAATCTCTGGATCTGTCATTCTAGTGCTTGTGCAAGTAAGAGCTACACAGTAATTAGATATGACACAGACACAAGCAGACATTTACAGACACACACAGAGCTCACTCATGCAGTTGCGAGATGTTGTGTTTCATCACATTACCACTCTCACATTTGTGATGCAACAGAGAAAAGGCCAAGGTATGCACTGGATGCTATATGACCCAGAGCAAGAAGCTGCCTGTCCCTTTAGTGAATAGGGACAAGCTAGATGAATTAATACATGCTGTCTTATATACAATGTGTTTTTGTCTTTTGCACACCTCTGGAGATATAGTACTGTAAATTCAAAGCAACCTCCACATATAGGAAATTGTACCTTGATGTTTAAAAAAAACAACTTTTGGACTTTTATTCAAAGAATATATGATGAAATAGTTATCTACTCTCACAAATATGAGGGCAACAACGCTTAAAGCTTTCACTCTACATTACATGCAAAAGGACAAAAGCCGATCTTGGCTTCAAGGTGAAAGCAAAAAGACAATTGCTGGTCACGAAGGGTGAGTCACAGAAACAATGAAGCATTTGAATCTATTATCCATTAATACTATAGTCTGTGATGTTATGATCAGAAAACTAACTATTAAGAAAATCAAGTATAATGGCAGGCTTGCACATCGGAAATGACTTTAAAATAAATGAGAGCTCAAGTTTTCCTTTGCCCAAAAAAAAAAAAGACATCTTTGAGCACCCAACAACAAAATAATTTATTCTTTTCCAGACAAACATTCTGACTTTTCAGCTAGAGTTCAATTTTAATTTAATGCAAACCACCAATATATTTATTTTAGCTGTCAAGCCCTTGAGAAATGGAAGGATCATTTTAGGTGTAGTGCTTACCCCCCAGGGCCATCTTAATAACATCATGGGCCCCTGGGCAAAGTCATTCTCTGGGGCCTCTATAATGGAAGCAGTGCAGGTAAACAAACATCAAGTAGGTAGGAGGTAGACAAGCAGAGGATCCCCTTTTGGGTGGAGCTCTGCATTAACTATATGAACAATCATTCTGTACAGCAAAGAATCAGTGGGAACATATTTCATACATAAGTGACAAAGCATATAATATATCTGCTAGATTGAGGCCTACCCAGCACTCTGATAACTACTACATCCCAGATATCCCCCCAGCACTCTGACCCCTCTACACCCCAGATATCCCCCCAGCATTCTGACCCCTCTACACCCTAGATATCCCCCAACACTCTGACCCCTCTACATCCCAGATATCCCCCAACACTCTGACCTCTCTACATCCCAGATAACCCCCCAGCATGCTGACTCGTCTACATCCGAGATAGCCCCCCCAGCACTCTGACACCTCTACACCCTAGATATTCCCCCCAGCACTGTTACCATATACACCATAAGATACCCCTTGTATTGTGACGCCACTACATCCCTGATACCCCCTACACTGTGGCCTTTCTACATCCCTGATACTTCTAGCACTATAGCCACCAAAGATACCCAAAGCATTGCTACCCTCTATACACCCTGGATCTCTCCTCAGCATTGTTTTCACCCATACACCCTTGATATCCCCCAGCACCATTATTTCATCCATGTAGTACCCCCTTTTCCAGTGGATATACAGTGCATGTAAACTTTTTGCAATGTGCCCACCTCCAGCACTGGACTCACCTGTACCAATCAAGCAGGCAGAAGGAGGGAGCATCCCTCTGTGCATTTCAAGCCCTTCGGTGCAAACAGTGCTGGACAGCTTTGCTCACTATGACACCATCCACAATGCTACTTCCTCAGGTGGGCTCTCAGTGCTGCCCACTCAGCAGCACCCACTCCAGCTCCTACTCTGCAGCCTCTGAGTCCCGAGCATTCAAGCTGCATGGGGTGGGGTCAGAGCATCACTGGCGCTCCAGCCCTGCCCTTCCCTGCTGGCTGTAAAATAATAGGTATCGTTCTGCACAGCATGGCACACCGCTGCCAGCCTGCCTCCCCTGTGTATCCATCACTCTCAGTGCCATCATGGGACCCCCAATTTTGGGGCAGTGTGGGCTCAAGGACCAGCTGCTTTGGGGAAAGTGCAGGGGTCCCCCATGCAGCTGGGGCCCCTGGGCAGTGCCCAGGTGCCCACTTATTAAGACAACCCTGCTTACCCCCACATGAGCTGCTTGATATGATGGGTTCTCTGTTCTGCTATGACTACTCAGTCCCCACTGACACAGCTGGTGATAGGTTGAAGGCTGCTCACACTTGTGTAACTCAAGTGTTTCTATACTACCACTCTATAATAGTACACAGAAAATACGCCACAAAAAAGATTAAATAGATGTTTTATGGCAAGACAATTAAACAATTCATGAATCAGTAGGCAGGCAACGCTAACCATGTTTAAAGATGCTGAATCACATTGTGTGAACACTGGCCTATAATCTGACAAATAACTATACTGTGACAAGGCTAACCAAATTTTAACTGTCGCAAATGGTGAAAATAATTAACTAACCCAAAAAAATGTCCTTGAATGCATACAGCCCTTTAGTGAGTGGGTGTACGTGTTCCTGACAAGGGGTACCCCTGGAGATGGTTACAATGTACCTGATGCCTAATTGTCAGTTTTATCCAGCTATCATTAGGGCCTGGCTGTAAGGTGGTGCATGTGAAGTTGTCCCTTTTAAGAATGTACAATGGATAGCTGATGGGCTTCTTAGTGCTTAGTAAGGAGCAGTCTTTATAGGCAGTAAATGTGTGCAGCAAGGGATTAAGTTTGGTACTGTTATGTAGTTCCATGTACTACTCCTTGCATGCAACAGGTCCAGTCCCATACCCTTGGTGGTCAGTTGTCCCAGAAGTCTCAATCCTTCTGATCATGTCCTTACAATCAGACTCCCACTGGTTCCATCTTGCCTCAGGCACACAAACAGTCCCAGCTCAGCAAGTGACCCCCTACTGATTTTGTACATTTGCCCAATGACAAAGAAATGATTAGCCAATAGTTTTAATGGTAGGTTTATATTAGGGACACAAACCACAATAAAAACCTGTATATATAGAAAGGAATTGTGCAATCCTAACTCACATAAACTAATAAAAATTGTAAACCTTATAAAACAAAATAAAAAAACAAAAAAGCGATGTTAGTCAATCAACCAGTGAAGAGCGATTAATAAAATTAATCGAAAAAAGGGGGTGTGGCCTGGCCGCTGAGCGAGATGGCCGCTTGAATGCACTGCTCCGCTCCTCCACACTAAAGCTGCGTACACCCGGGCCGACTGTCTTGCCGACTGTCTTGCCAACTAAGTCCGTCAGACAATCCGACGGACAGTCCGTCCTACTTTTGAATGAACGGACTTGACCACACACGATGAACAGACAGTCCGTTGAAAGCTTGCGCGATGACGTGTACAGCACGTACGACGGGACTAGAAATAGGACGTCCAATACACAGCAATGCAACCTTCCGCCGTGTAAATCCTTTCTGAGCATGCGCCATACTTAGTCCGTCCAACTAGCCTACTCACGAGCGGACTGTCCGCTGAAACCAAAGTTGGACGGACAATATTACGGAAATTCCGAAATACTTAGTCCGCCAAACTGCATGCTGAAAAAGTCCGCTGAAGCCCACACACGAGCGGACTGTCCGCTGAAATGTGTTTCGGCGGACTAAGTTGGACAGACAGTCCGCCCGTGTGTACACGGCTTAAAGCCCAGCACAGCCAGCCGTCTCCCGCCGCACGAACGGACTGCTGAACAGCCAGCTATACACCGGACAGCCTCCGGACTATGTCCAAGAAGAAAGGCAGGCTCAAGGGACCCCGCAGACTCCTGGACTTCTACATGAAGCCCTCGCAGCAGGACTCACAAAATGGCGCCGACCGGGACCCGGGAAACCCGAGGCTCCCTCCTATCAGCCCTGCGGCGGCCTCCTCTCCGATCCACGCGCTGGAAGAAGAAATGGATCAGACATCAGAGCACTCCATCTCCCCTGGGGACAGAGGTTAGAGGCTTGCAGAGTTCCCCACGCATTCCTCTGACAAGCAGCCTCCCTCTAAGAAGCAGTATGGTGCTGGGACCTGTAGTCCCACCACTACAGACCAACTAGCCACACAGTCTCTTGCTGCCTACCCCACCACAGACAACCCAGCATCTGAGCACTCACTGAAAGCCATGCTACTCTCCCTACAAACAGAACTGCATAGAGACTTAAAAATCTCTCTTAGTCAGATACAGGAGAAGGTCACCACCTTAGAGCAGCGTACAGATCATATAGAGCAACACTTATCTGAAGCCACCAAAGCTCACAACAGCATGGTCGACTTACAAGATGAGCAAGCTGCTATGGTCACCCAGCTCCATCTCAAAATCGCAGACCTCGAGGACTGCTTGAGGTGGAGCAATATTAAGGTGAGAGGGGTCTCCGAATCGCTTGCAGCCACGGAAATCGTACCATATCTACACCAATTGTTCCGCAAACTAGTGCCCACGCTGACGACACAAGACATGCTCATAGACCGAGCACATAGGATTCACAAACCACAGCATCTGCCGGCCTCTGTTCCCAGAGATATCCTGGCAAGGGTACACTTTTTTCATGTCAAGGAAGAGATTATGCGGGCAGCAAGGGCTCAGAACCTCCGTTCTGAATGAACGAAAAATTGCCTACAAATGGGGCTACCCTGTTAAGCTCATTGTGTCTCATCGCAACCAACAAGTTGCTATGTTATCACCCAAGGAAGGCCTTAAACAGCTTCTCAACTGGGGCCTGCTAGCCCAGGCGCCTCCTCGCACCCCACCTGCAAGGCCATCCTCCAAGATTTCCAACCTGTGGGAGCCACAAGCTTTAACTTAGCCGCAGGTCACCTGCCTGCACCATGCAGCATTCTGTCTATCTTTAAACGCATATAAACTTTTTGGCTGGTTCTATTGACCTCCCAGCTCTGCTGAAATGTAGCTCACAATTGTCTCCTTAAACGCTAAGGGCCTCAACAGTCCTTTTAAAAGATCTCTCCTATGGCGCAAAGCATTGAATCAGAAGGCGGACATACTATGCGTCCAAGAGACCCATTTTTCTGATCCCAATTCCCCAATATGCACTCATAGACTATTCCCCCACTGCTTTCATGCCCGCGCTGATAAAAAAGCGAGGGGAGTAATGATAGCAGTTCGCTCTTCGGTGGCCTTTACCCTTAGGCACGCAGAATATGACCCCGAGGGCAGATACCTCATCCTGTCGGCTACATTCAACGACCAGCCACTCGTCATAGTTAATATATATGCGCCTAATACTCGCCTGAAATCTTTCCTTAAAGCAATACTCCACAAGATCCAACACTACCCAAAAAATGAAATCGTACTTTGTGGAGACTTTAACGAGATTTTAGACCCCCAGATAGACTCCTCCAACCCAAAACGTAAGTTGTCCTCGGCCCTGTCCTCAATAGTCTCCATGGAAGACCTCCATGACCCATGGCGGTGTCTGCACGGTACTGAGAGGGACTACTCCTTCTATTCCCATACCCAAAGATCTTACTCTCAGATCGATCTGTTTCTGGTCTCCAAGCTCCTGCTACAAAAAATTAATAAAGCATCCATTGGCCTCATCACATGGTCGGACCATGCACCACTCTCCATTTCTATCTCTCTCTCGCCCCCCACCTCTAGACACACAATCTGGCATTTAAACGCAGCACTACTCAATGTAAAGGAGGTCAGGGAGCGGATTCGGTCCGAGATAACTTCTTACTTCACCTCCAACAACGGCTCTGTATCCAACCCGACCACACTCTGGAATGCACACAAGTCGGTCATTCAGGGAATTTTCCTCCAGTTGGGGGCCCAGGAAAAGAAAAAGAAAACACTTGCAATAAATGCCCTCCTACAGCGTATTCAAGCTATTGAAACACTGAACAAACAAAATCCCACCCTGGCCAATGCAAAAGACCTTAGCGCCTTAAGGAATGAACTAAGCTCACTCCTTCAAAAAAACTATGACTTCTATCTTAGACGTCTTCGTCTAACATTGTATTCTCAAGGCAACAGAGCAGAGAAACACTTGGCCCAACAGTATAAAAAAAAAAAGCAGCGCAAAGCAGAATCCCATTCTTATTAAACCAGCAAGGTCACAAGCTATCAAACCCCAAAGATATAGCAAATGAATTCGGTGCCTTCTATTCAAAATTGTATAACCTCTCCCTATCAACCTCGGAACCGCAGCCTACCGCACAATTGATACAGGAGTTCCTTACCCCCTTACAACTCCCCTCAATAACCCCCTCCCAACTTGAAGAACTAGCCAAGCCATTCTCCCAACTAGAAATCCTCAAGGCCATAAGTGAGCTTCCCCTACATAAAGCCCCTGGACCGGATGGTTATATAAATGAATATTACAAAACTTACAGAGATCAAATTACACCCCACCTTTGCAACACCTTTAATAGCTTCTTAAACACTGGTCAGATCCCATCAGAATCCCTCGAAGCAACAATAATTACCATCCACAAGCCTGGTAAACCTTCTCATGACCCTTCTAGTTACCGCCCCATCTCGCTCCTTAATACGGACAGAAAACTTTACGCCAAATTATTAGCCACCCGCCTAGCTTCGTTTATTCCCAACCTAATGACCAGGTGGGCTTCATCCCTTTCCGCCAAGCCTCAGACGGCACCCACAGGTTCATAGACATGATACATTGGGCGGAGCACCGTCGAGTGCCTTCTCTGCTGATCTCCCTTGACACAGATAAGGCATTCGACCGGGTTAACTGGCTCTATCTAGACCTTGTCCTGCAAAAAGTTGGCATAAGTGGCCCTTTTAGACAAGCCATTCTGGGCCTCTACTCAACCCCAAGCGCAAAAGTTCTCACATCGGGACTATTGTCCTCCCCTTTTTCCATTACCAATGGAACCCGTCAGGGTTGCCCCCTCTCCCCACTCATTTTTGCGTTGGTGATTGAACCGCTAGCGCAGGCGATCAGAACGCACCCAGAAATAGCCGGACTGAAGATAGATCACAGTACACACAAAATAGGCCTATACGCCGATTATATTATTATCTGGCTCACCAACCCACTACACTCACTGCCCCCGCTCTGTGATCTCCTACATCAATTTAGCCTCATTTCTCTATACAAATTAAACCATTCTAAGTCTGCTATGCTAGGAATATCCTTATCCCCACAGCTCAAAACCAACATTTCCTCTGCATCCCCGTTTTCCTGGGCCCCCAGCTCCTCTCTGACCTACTTGGGCATCCAGCTGACCTCCCCCGCCTCTCTAATACTACGCACTAACATTGCTGTTGTCACCCAGAAGCTACAGGCTCTAACCAATTCGCTCCTACAGGTGCAGGCTTCCTGGGCAGGCCGGATAGCCCTTGCTAAAATGTTTTTATTACCACACATCCTGTATCTGTTCAGAACACTACCGATACCAATACTCCAATCTGACATCGCTGGTCTTCTTAACAATTTTATCTGGGCAGGTCGCAAACCACGAGTTAAGGCCTCCTTGCTATACACACCAATGAAATTTGCTGGACTGGGAGTGCCCAACCTCAGACTCTATCACAAAGCAACCTTACTCGATCAAACCAGAAAACTTTGGGATATGTCCTCGCTACAGCCTTGGACCCTAATCGAAGCAGCAGACACCGTACACGCGCCCTCGCATCTCCTAGCAGCCAAATGGGTGGGTTTTCACCCCGCACAATCCTCTCTACCTACTTTGAACGCAACTTTAAATAACTGGAAATCTATATCACAAAGCTCAGGGGGAATACACCCCAAGCTCTTCGTCAAATGCCTCTTGCAGCCATCTCCCTCCTCTCCCCGGATCTACCTATGCAGAAATGGCTGGCGCAAGGCATCCGAAATATTGGGGATTTATTTCAGGACAACCATCTCCTCTCCTTCCATCAACTTACAAATCGATTCCTCCTATCTCACAAGGATTTCTACATATATTTGAGAATACGTCACATTCTTTCCTCAATCCCAACATCCACTTGCAACTCCACTAAAGACATCGTCCAGCTTCTTTGCTCGCCCACCAACAGGATCCGCGGCATCTCCTGCTTCTATGCTCTCCTAGCCCAACAGTCTCAACTAGAAAGCCCTCCGGCAATTACTCACTGGGAGGCCAAACTGAACACTCATATTCCCCCATCAGACTGGTACCGGGCAATTTGCCTATCAGCAAGGTACTCAAAAAACGTGTCCCACTGGGAGACTGTAATTAAAATTTTATACAATTGGTACTATACTCCTGTAAAGCTAGCCTGCATCTTCCCCGCTCATTCCAGCAAATTTTGGAGAAACTGCAATACGGACGGTCATACACTCCATATTTGGTGGGGGTGTCCCTTTTATAAATGTATTCTGGACAGCCATCACCACTTTCATGCATGAGGTAACCGGCTTGTCTCGTGTCATTACCCCGCAGATGGCCTTATTTGGCCTAGACATCTCAGTCTGGCCTCCACATTTTCACCCTATTGTCACACAAATCTTTATAGCAGCCCGTTTAGCTATTGCCCGCCAATAGAAGCAACCCATTGCTCCCGATATATCAGCAATGTCATTGAAATTTTAAATGAACACTTGCTGATGGAACATCTCTTTGCAAAATCACAAATGTCTTTGAGGAAATTCCACTACCACTGGAAGCCCTGGCTCTCTGACCCCAGGGCTAAACCCTGTATCTGATTAGAACATAACTTTTACCCCCGGTGATAACCTCCATATAGAGGTAATCTTCCAGGTCTACTCTCCCTTAGAGTACCCTGAACCCACTGCGATAAGAATGACACGGAGACAGGCTAAACAGCTCACTAACTAAATACTAATGTCGATTCCCCTACTGGTATCCACCCCTCTCACTTCTCCCTTCCTTCCCCTATCCCTCCCTTCCCCCCTTCCCGATCCCTTTCCTCTTGGGGAACTGGAATAATCCCTAAGCTCTGTGCGCTTGTTCGAGCTATATGCTCTTTGTTATTGTTGTTTATGGACATTATGTCTTGCCTATGTTTTGTCCGCAATTTCCATGTCTTAATCTGTACTTTATTCATCATTTTCAATAAAGCTCTTTGAAAATCAAAAAAAAATAAATAAATTCATCGAAAAAATTTGTTTTTAAAAGTCTCAAAGCAAAACTTAAATTAAATAATGATGAATGTTCATATAAGCTTTCAATGCAGCACCTGGATATCTGCAATATTAACTAGTGGGTGCTTTTACGTTCCAATGAAATGTAATGATAAAAAAAATAATAATAATAAAGCCAGATGGCCTCTTACCAGACAAGATGGACCCCAAACTGCCAGTTGGTGCATGGTGACGTCACAGAAAGTCTCTCCACGCAACGCATTTCCCTTTATCAAGCATCGTTATTTTATACTAGGCAGGAGAGACATCGGAAGTTCGTAATTCTTTATGCCCCTCGGGTGTCAAACATTTACCGCATATTTTATCATGGCGAAGATTATTTAAAAAGGATTATTCAAAAGAGATTCCACATAAAAGCATATCATGGTGCAATCTTATACTAAAAATAAATACATCTATGACTTGTTTAGTACATTTACTATAAATCTGTATAAGCATAGCTACCATAAATTTGGCTGTTGAATATTATTAGACAAACAAAACGGCGCATAACCATGATTTAGGTCAATATATTCATTACAAAATTTACCAAAATATATAAAAATATGCAATTACTGAACTAGTTGTTTTCTAAAAATGATAGATGTTACATGATCAGACTTTCATGATATACTAAACATCCTAACCCCTTTAAATTACCAAAAACATCAGACATTTCAATATATCAAATAAATTAATGTAAAAATTTAAAATTAATGTAAAAATAAATTAAAAATATATTTAAAAATAAAAATGTAAACTTAATTTAATTTAATGTGTGGAATTAATATGGCTACTATGTCTGGCAGCCCCTATGATGGAGTCATATTCCATAATGACACATAAACAAAACCACACACTAATAATTCATTTTATTTAAAAATTAATTTAAAAAAATATTCAAAAAATGTATATTAAAAATGGAGCAAGAAACAAAATTATGTGTTATTTATATAACAATTATGTCCCATTCTACATTGAGCCCCAGGGGACTGTAAGAGTGAAGTTCAAATATCCATTGAGTTTCCCTACATGAGGTCTCTTTAAGTTGCTACCCATCCAATATTTTTCTATAGCTATAACTTTTATTTCAGAGTCCCTTCTATGGCACTCCCGAAAATGTCTTTATACACTATAACCAATAAATCCTTTACAGATATTGGCCAAGTGTTCACCAATTCTGTGGTTCTTCCCATATACTGGAGCTCACACAGACAGATTAATAAATAAATAACTCCACACATGGAATGGACATGGAATTTTAAGAAAAAGATGAAGTTCTGATGGTTCTAGATGTTTTACATACATTACATTTCTTGCACAGGAAAAAGCCTTTCATGTTACCAAACATGCCAACCTTGGGGGGGATTGGGGTTATGGCACTTGGTGCTTGTCTTTAAGTGTGTTATTTTTCCTAAAAATAACATTCGTTTTTCGGGAAGTTTGGGACCAAGAATTGTATAATTGTTTTTATATTTGCCTTTTTCATAATCTTGTTAATCCACCAATGTTGTGAAGAGAAAGTTGTAGAAAATGCCCACCCATAAGGATTATTTTCCCTTGGTTCTTTATTCCTTGGCATCAATAATTGACTTCTATTCATGTTGCATCCTTTTTCCAATTCTCGTTTTAAATTATCCTGATTGTAACCTTTTTCTATGAATCGTTTTACTAAGGTTTCAGCCTGTATTGAGAAGCCTGTTTTAGAAAAATTTCTCCTAATTCTTTGGAAAGAAATAGAGCATGCACTAAATTGGTAAGTAAATCTGACACCCCACTGGTTGGAATTCAGATACCCCATAAATTCATGTAGCAAATTTGTCTAAGGCTGAAACAACGAATCGATTAATCGACAACTAATTGATTATTGAATTAATCGATTACTATTTTCATAATCGATAAATCGGCCAGTAACATAATGGGGTTAAAAAAACCTAAAATGAGCCCTTTATAGAACAAAAATAGCAAATAATCGTTACTGTAAATATTACTTTCACAGTTCTACAGTAAAAAAATTAACCCTTTATAGTAGTGATTATTTGCTTTTTTGTACTATAAAGGGCCAATTTTAGTTATTTTTTTGTTTAACCCCATTATGTTACTAAATGTTTTAGACCTGGTTCACATCTGTGTTTTTTGTTGCTTTTTGCAGAAACCACTACAGTTCATTTACATGATTTCCTATAGGACAAGTTCACATCTATGCTTTTTTCAGCCACTGCATATTTGGAAAGGGTCAGGGACTTTTTTTTACACAGAATGGTGCTTTTTCAGTTCAATATACTTCAATGGAGAAGCTGCAGAAACGCATTTAATGCATTTTTGCAGCAATTTGTGTATTTTAATCTGCCCAAAAACAAAGTAAATAAAAATATGAAAAACGGACAACAACGTAAATGCAGAGCAGATAAAATTTTGATGCATAGGTGAAACTTGCTAGACAGATTGGAACGTACTGTCCCCTCCCCCTTCCCTGCCTGAGTCTGTGCTTGTTGAAGTCGTCCCCCAGGTGTGGATCCCCTTAAAAGGAGAACGCAAGGAGGTGTGAAAGTTGCCTTTCTGCTGTAACTTTGGAACACTGCTGGAGGAGAGGAGAAAAACCCAGAAAAGAACTAGAAAAAATCCCAATTAAAAAGATGGATTTGAAAAGAAGATAAAATAACACACATGGAAATATACAGGCACTGCACATAGAGTGTTTAGACAAATAAGAAACTATATTCAAAAGGGGAAATCAACCTGGGGAGGAAAAAAACACCAAATAAGAAACCCAGTATGAGAGGTAGAACTTTAAAAGGGACTGAGCCCAAAACCCCAAAAGAGAGCTTGAATACGAGCATGATCCAGAAGTACTTAACACAAGAGAGGAGTCCAAAAGGTCCGGGATCTGAAAAACAACAGGGGATTAAAGAAAAGAAAAAAGACCCTGGGAAAAAGAAAGGAGAGCTACAGGAAAAAATCAGAATAGATACCACGATAGAAAGTGAAGCAGAGACAAGCAGAATGGAGGAACAACAGATCAATGCACTGCTCAAATGCCAACTAAACTGGAAATAACAGAGATGTTTGCAAGATTAGAAAATTACATGAAGACAGAAATTGCCTCAATGCTGGATGACCTGGGTCAGTCGTTGAAGAGGGTAGAGGAAACAGAGGAAACAACTGATAAGCAAGCTCAAGAAATAAAAGAGCTAAGAACACAAGTCAAAATCCTGCAAACTGGACAGAGGGAAATGTTATATAGACTGGAAAATCAGGAAATCAAAGTAGACGGCAGAATTTGAGGATCAGGGCACTCCCAGAAGATAGAGGAGAAGAGTTGAAAAAAAGAATGAATAAAATATTCAATTCCCTCTTGGACAGAAGAGAGGACGACGAGTTAAAAATTGAACAAGTACATAGGATTAGGAAATCTCCAAATGTAAGTGCGGATGTTGTGCGCGATATTATAGTCAGATATCAATTGTATGAAGATAAAACCGAGATCTGGAGTAGACTCAGAGGTACGCCTTTGCAGACCTATCAGCAGAAACACTGGCAAGATGAAGACTTTTAAAACCACTATTTGATCAAATGAGAGCTGCGAACATAAAATATGGCTGTTGGTACCCTGCATGCTTAATAGCTCAGAAAGAAGGCAGATCAGCGAGACTAAAGTTCCCGGAGGACTTACAGGAATTTTGTAAGAAAATAGATACTTCAATCCCGGACATTGCTGGTTGGCCGGGAAGAGGAAGAACTCTACGGGAAAAAGAAGGACAGAAATTGCAGAAAGTTGCAAGAAGAACTAAAAAAATAAATAAAAAAAAGATAAAGATGAGACTACTTGGGATGGGATTTTGACAGGCAGAGTTAAGAAGTTGGGGTGGGTTGGGGCGGTTGGGGGTTGTGGGAGAGGATAGTGGAAAAGAATGAGGCTGTATATCTGGGAAACCCGGTTTACCTTGGAGTGACTTGTCCTCCCCCCATGTTCTGCTAGGGGGGGATGCGGGGGGTTGGATGTGGGTGATCATGGTCGGAGCCACACCCTAAGACAGGAGACTTGCAGGAATAAAATGGAGAGGGACTCCACCTGCGAGTCAGGGGCCGGAGATTGGCCATGGGGGGAAGGGGAGGGGGTAGGGTAGGGAGGAGAAGGGGGAAGGTACATGGGGGGGAAGGAGCACCCCACAAGAAAGAATAGTATTAACCCAATATAAAACTTCGATATTTTAGTGGTAAGATCAAATCAATGGGGAGGAATTTTCACTATCAAAAGTATAGGTCAAAAACAATGGTTGAAGAATTCAGAAAGAGGGGGGAATCTTAACCACTTAAGGACCAGGCCTCTTTTTCAGACTTGGTGTTTCCATGTTTAAAACAGTTTTTTTTTGCTAGAAAATTACTTAGAACCCCCAAACATTTTATATTGTTTTTTTTCTAACACCCTAGAGAATAAAATGGCGGTCATTGAAATACTTTTTTTCACACCGTATTTGCGCAGCGGTCTTACAAGCGCACTTTTTTTGGAAAAAATTCACTTTTTTGAATAAAAAAATAAGACAACAGTAAAATTAGCCCAATTTTTTTTATACTGTGAAAGATAATGGTATGCCAAGTAAATTGATACCCAACATGTCACGCTTCAAAATTGCGCCCGCTCGTGGAATGGCATCAAACTTTTAGCCTCAAATATCTCCATAAGCGACATTTAAAAAATTCTACAGGTTGCATTTTTTGGGTTACAGAGGAGGTCTAGGGCTAGAATTATTGCTCTCACTCTACCGATCGCGGCGTTACCTCACATGTGTGGTTTGACCACCTTTTTCATATGCGGGCGCTACTCACGTATGCGCTCGCTTCTGTGCGCAAGCTCGTCATAACGGGGTGTTTTTTAAAAAAAATTTTTTTTTTCTCATTTATTTTAATTGATTTTATTTATTTTTACACTGTTTTAAAAAAATAAATAAAATGGATCACTTTTATTCCTATTACAAGGAATGTAAACATCCCTTGTAATAGAAAAAAGCATGACAGGTCCTCTTAAATATGAGATCTGGGGTCAAAAAGTCCTCAGATCTCATATTTGGGCTAAAATGCAAAAAAAAAAAAAGAAAATCTGACATTTAAAAAAAAAATATACCTTTAAGAGGTATGGGCGGAAGTGACGTTTTGACGTCGCTTCCGCCCTCCTATGGTATAGAGACGAGTGGGGGCCATCTTAGCCTCACTTGTCTCTATGCCCAGCAGATGGAAGGACCCGATCGCCTCCGCCGCTACCGACGGCTCCGGTAAGCGGCGGAAGGTGCGGGAGGGCGGCGGGAGGGGGGTGGCACCTCTCCCGCCCCCGATAGCGGTGATCTCGCGGCGAATCCGCCGCGGAGACCACTGTTATCGTACAGCCGACCGCCGCCTGAAGAGATGGATATCTCGGTTGTGGCAGCAGCTGCTGCCGTTACCGAGATATCCCTCTTCAAAAATAGGACGTACATCGTCGTGCGGCGGTCGGCAAGTGGTTAAAGAGTAAATTATGACATCAATTCATTTCCTGACATATAATGTACAAGGGTTAAACACACCAACAAAAGGTATAAAATCTTGAAGGAGATTGGGCATTACAAGGCCGGAGTGGTCTTTCTTCAAGAGACACATATATCCCAAGAAACAAATGTAAAATGTAAATGTAAAGTTATATTCAAAACAATTCCCCACATAGAACTATGGGGACTCAATGTCAAAAAGGTCAAAGGGAGTGGCAATTGGAGTGGCAATTGGCATGGGAAGAGGCATTCGGTTTCTATTGGAGGATAGGTTGACGGACCCCGAAGGAAGATATCTCTTCCTAAGAGAGAGATTATATGAAATGGAGTGCACATTAGTAAATATATACTGCCCCAATAGAAACCCAACAAATTACTTGAAAGAGGTTATGGGAAAGTTAATGGATTTTAAAAAACGGAAAGCGATATATTGGAATTTCTGTATGGACATGGGCTTAGATAGTACATCCATACACAGGGAACTAGGACTGTACAACTAAAAGCAGAAATAAAACATAAATCATATCAACGTCAGATGATGGATGTATGGTGAATACAGAAACCCTAAGACCCGAGAATATACATTCTACTCCCCAGTGCATGGGACCTACTCTAGGATTGACTACATAATGGGGGAGCATAGGCTGCTGGACTTGGTAAGCAACAAATATAGAGATAACTACACTATCAGATCATGCACCAATGACCATGACAATGAGGGTACTGGGGATGCAGAGACAGTCCTACTCTTTGAGGTTAAATGAGAATTTGATTCAGGACAAGAGAGAATAGAAAAAGGAAGTTGTACAATATTTTAGCTTAAATTACACTAATGAGATAACAGACGCCACCTTATGGGAGGCACACAAAGCCTATATTAGGGAGATTCTGATATCGTTGGGAGCCAGGAAAAAAAAGGAAGAATTAAGAACATGGAGAGATTAATAAAATAAATATTTGAACTAGAGCAGGGTCATAAGCAATATAGAGGGCAGGGCCAGGCCCTATATCAAGAGACGAGAAGGACATTTAACAGAATCTCAAAAGAATGATATCAATGGGAAAATAAAAATAATAAAAATCTAACAAGGATGCTGAGGAAAAAAATCAATACATTATATACAAAAAATACAAAATAAAATAGGTGATATATTACATACAACAAAAGAAATAGCTAATGTTTTTCAAGAGTATTATGGGTAATTATATTCGGTAAGCCAAAATGGACAACAGAAAGTGGGAAAAACTGAGAAGATAAAAGAATAGTTAAAAAAAAAAAAGTTACCTCGCTTAAGAGGGAGACACCCATTACCGAGGAGGAAATAAATAGGGCATTAACAGAATCATCACCAAGTAAAAGCCCAGGTCCTGATGTGTTCATGACTCAATACCTTAAAAAAATTAAAGAAATCCTAATACCAAAACTATGCTCATATATGAATGGTTTAGGAACTTTATGAGATGAGCAGTGAAGCCTCACTAGCATTAATAACAATTATCTCAAAGGAAGGGAAAGATAGTTCTAAATTATAGACCCATATCGTTGTTAAATGCCGACACGAAACTGTTCGCAAAAGTCCTGGCAACAAGGATGAAGGATCTAATAACTGAGCTGGTCTATGCTGACCAGGTAGGTTTTGTCCCGGGAAGAGAAGGGAGAGATAACGGGGGGAATGATCCCTGGTTTAATTCTGTCAATTGATGCTGAAAAGGCATTTTGACAGAATAGACTGGGGATTTATGATGAATGCATTGGATGCATTGGAATGCATTGGAAGATATGGGAATTGGTCCAAGGATGTTTCAGTGGATCCAAACGTTGTATAGACACCCAACAGCAATGGTAAAAGTCAATGGAACTGTGTCGGCTCCCTTCAAAATGTACAATGGGATGAGACAGGGACCCTGAGTTTTATTTGTTTTAGCATTAGAACCTCTCCTGGCAAGAATATGTAAGAATCCAGATATAGGAGGCTTTAGGATTAGAGACGAAGAACACAAGCTGGCTGCATTTGCAGACGATGTGCTGTTCTATATATCAAACCCCTGACTCTCAATGCCCAACCTTTTAAAAGAACTAAAACAGTATGGAGAAGTCTCGAACTTTAAAATGAACTCGGGCAATTTAAAGATATTAAATATAAATGTGAGCCAACAGGATGAACAGAGTTTACAGCAGGAGTTTCCCTTTCAGTGGAGGAAGACAGAAATAAATTATCTAGGGATAAAATTAACAACATCATTGGGGAAAATATATTATGCAAATGATATCCCATTATTAGAGGAAATAAAAATGAAAATAAAAAAATGTAATTTAGACCTCTTTCATGGATAGGACAAATTAATGCCCTAAAGAAGATACTCTTGCCTAAAATGATGTACAAGTTTAAGATGCTACCTATATCGTTACCTCCAGCATACCTCAAAGTATTAAAAATATTAATTACTAAGTTTATTTGGCAAAAAAAGAAACCTAGAATTGCTTCTAGGGGAAAGATAAGAATCAACAAGCATTAAATGTACCAGACTTTAAAAAATATAACAAGGCAGAATTATTATCACGAATGGTGGATTAGATGAATGAAAAAAGTGATACAAGATGGGTAAAATTAGAACACACAATGGGGTTGATTTACTAAAGGCAAATCCACTTTACACTACAAGTGCACTGCAATTGCACTTGGAAGTGCAGTCACTTTAGATCTGAGGTCAAATGCGTAAACCTTAAGCTATAGTACATCCACTGGATAAAGAGGAAGAGCTATAGGCCACTAGTGAGGCAGGATTCAGTCATACACAATCCTAAAAATGTATATAAACATTCAGAGGGGCCGTATGAATATATAGGTTGCCTATCAAATCAAGATGATAAAAGCATCAACTGACATTTGGCAGAGTAAGAGTCCAAATCTATGAAGCCAGATTCTCATGAATTGCGATATACAGTAAATTATCAAAGATCAAGGTATCTAAAAATGTAGATGGTGTCAACAATTAGCCAGACACACAGTTAGGTAGGGGATGACACAATATCGGTGAATAGAACTTACCAAGAGCGTACGTTTATTGAACCTGAGATACTTTAACTTAACTGTCAGATAAATAAAAGGAGATCTCCAATCTCAAGAGGACAGATCAGAATCGGGGGAAAGATAGTATAGAAAATTACTCAACACAGATGTGATAATTAAAACACATAAGATCTAATTAAAAACTAGGTTAAAGAGGAGGGCCAGCTTTAAACATTTTTTTTTTTAAAGTCAGCAGCTGTAAACACTGTAGCTGCTGACTTTTAATAAGCAGACCTACCTGTCCAGGGCGCCTGCGATGCCGGCCACCCAAGACCGACCCATCCCTCGGCTCTCGGGTCCCGGCGCCACCATTTCACCTAAAGGAAACAGATAGTGGAGCTTTGCGGCTTCACTGCCCGTTTCCTACTGCGCATGCGCGAGTCGCGCAGCACTTTGTGAATGGGGCACGCTGTGTTCTGGGACACACAGTTCCCAGAACACAGCGCGACCCATTACCCAGAAGACGCCGCACGGAGGAGAGAAGACAGAACATCACCGCGGAGGAGGAAGAGGCAGATTAGGACGATATGCCTAGCAACAGGCATTTCTGGTAAGTTTAAAAAAAAAATCATATAAGTATGGCATATATCCCCATTTGGGGGGCCTGTCATGTTAGCACAGAGTAAGCAATGATAGATCTGCAACAATATATAAGTGGATGGGGAAATATCAGAGCAAGTACAATTATTTAGTTCACTAAATAATTGCATATGACTAGCATCCCAAGGCTTTAACTTACCCTTCAGAGCTGCTCAACAGTGTGTGGCTGCCCTCCCAGAGTATGACCCAGGCATTGGTGCCCGACAGCTTATATACAGGATGTGATGTGCTTGGGGGCCCTAACGGTACAAATTTTGTGCCAAAATGTGACGCATTGTGTCGTCATGTGGCAAGAAAACACCACCCCTAATAAATATGCAGCCAGCAACTGATTGCAGAAGGGGATGAGGAGACACAATCAGGGCGGTGTCAGTACACTAGGGTGCACGTCCGCGTGGCCGGCGTTAGATGCCCACCTCTATAGGGTGGGAAAAAAGGGAAAGGTCGACCCGGTGGCAGGTGGTGTCACCATGCAACGCATGAGTATCGCGCATGTGCTGTGTCATATAGCTGCAGACAAGCAGAGAGCAATATTGCCATCGAGTGAGACGGACAGCCACCAATAGTGTCAACACTACAATAAATGTGTCGCATTCAACACTAGCCCGTCAGTCATCACAAATAAGGGAACCAGCTGCAAACATGCCAAGATAGCAGCTGACTGCAAATGTAGATCTAGTGCATAGTAAAGGGGCACTCAGCTGTATATAGGGCCACATTATAAAACAAATTAGAGGCAAAAAAACACATTCATCAAAGAGCACAGGATTCAAATAGCCCAAGATGTCAGCCCAGACACTTCGTTATTAGCAAATAACCGATATCATTTTTTTTTTTTCATTTTTTTTTTCAAAAGGTTTTTATTTTGCACAACTTTAAAATATACAAAAACGTACATCAGACAGATGACCCACTCAGTAAAAAATATATAACTGTTATTAAGTTACTTTCTGCCTGTATGGGTCAGAGGTGGGTCAGAGGTGGGTCACAACTCCTCCCTCTCCCCTTTCAAAACAACCAACCAGACCCACAAAAAAGGTGCCTTTTTTCATTCCCCCCCCCCTCCCGCCCCCCACCCCTCCTTGAAACAGAAGAACTTCTACATCCCCCTTCCCCTCCCCCCCATCCCCCCTAACTTGTCTACTCTTCACATTCTGCTTGGGAAATTTAAACCATGTCACTACCCCTTCCTTTTGTCACATTATTAAGACTTAAATTAAATTGGAGCAAAAGTTTCATATTCCCCCCCCCCCCAGCTCAGTCCGCCTCTTCTTCCAACGTATTCTGCGAGTCCACCCACCGAAACCATCCTTTCCTAAATTTCTCCAAAATACAGGATCCTAAGAAATTGTTTTGTATACGTATTTATCTCATCTTGGTCGAAGACCCCAAGAAGACATCTCAAGGGTGAGAAAATATTAGGCAGGTTAAACTGGTCTGAGATGAAAGCGGTTACCTGCGACCACACAGGCCTTATCCTGTCACATTCCAAACCATATGCATGAAAGTACCCTCCACCCCCTTGCATTTATGATAAGTTGCAGTTTCCCTTCTCTGCATTCGGTATAGTCTAGTTGGTGTATAGTACTGCTGATGGAGATAGAGAAACTGAATCATTTTGTCCATAGAGGAGATAACCGACACCAAATATCTCCTCTGACAAATCCGGAACCACCGCTGCCCAACGAGCCATAGATTTAGAATTTGAGTACCTTATTCCCGGGCCTACTGTATCTAGAGATTCGTTTAGTCGGGTCCGGGTCAATCAGTACCCTTTCCAACTCTGAATTCTGCACCATAATCTCAGTTCCCCTAAATTGTGCTTTTGCAGCATGAGAGAGCTGAGCATATCGATAACTCCAGGTTTTAGGTATTTCAAACTGTTCTTGTAACTGCTCAAAGGTACATATATGGTTATCTTGACAAATTTGATGTAGGTACTTTATACCATACTTGGCCCAGGTTCTATGTCCATGCGGCAGCTTCTGAAACTCCCGGAGGGTCTTATTGTACCAAAGGGGATTATTTGTAGATAGCCACAAAGGACTATCCTTCCTCCATTGTGAGCATATATGAAAAACTTTCCCCGGGAGTGCCATTACCGACCCCATCTTCCTCCCTGGGGCCTCTTTTCTGTACAGTAGGTTTTGTAGAGTCTCCTGTGAGGTGACAGCTGCCGCTTCCAATAAAGTAGTGGCATTGGGCTTTTGTGGGAAAAGTCGCCAATGCAGAAAAGACAGCTGCGAAGCCATGAAGTAGGCTTGCAGATCTGGAAGCGCCATTCCTCCCGATAAGGTTGGCAGTTTAAGAACCGCCAAAGACACCCTGCGTTCTTTGGAAAGCCACAGAAGGCTCATAACAATGGAATCAATATGTCTAAAGACGCTCAATGCCACAAACACTGGGGAATTCGAGAGAACATACAGAAACTTGGGCAGAAAGACCTTCTTAAAGAGATTTATGTGGCCCAGGAGCGTAATGGGTAAGTTGCACCATCTCTGCACCCTCTCCTGAAAATTTGTCACTACCGGTGTCAAATTCATCTCCAGAAAACTTGAGATGGGAAGTTTGACTTCAATCCCCAAGTATCAGAAAGAGCCAGATAATGGAATGGGGCAGTCCGAAGGGACCACCACATTTTCATCAATAGGGAAGAGAGAGGACTTATTCCAATTGATCCTGAAGCTGGAATAATCCCTGAACTCCTGGACCAATCAGAAAGCCTCCGAAAGTGAGGACCCCGGATCCTGCAGATACAGTAGCATATCATCTGCATAGAGCGAAACACGCTCCTAAAACTCTCCCAGCCGAAGCCCCGTCAGTCCAGTAGAACTGCGGAGCTTAATTGCCAGGGGTTCTATGGCCAGAGCAAACAGGAGGGCAGACAATGGGCACCCCTGCCTGGTTCCCCTGAAGATGGGAAAAGAATCCGAAATAATGACATTTATCCTCAATCTCACCAATGGTTCTGCGTATAAAAGCCGAACCCAGAACACAAAGATCGGGCCAAAACCATATGACTCGAGGAGAAGAAATAGATACGCCCACTCCACGAAGTCAAAAGCCTTCTTTGTATCCAAGGAGGCCACCTCTCTAGTTCCGGAATTGTCATGAGCCTGTAAATTCACAGTCTTCTGATGTTCATTTGCGCACACCTCCCCTGAATAAAACCCGTTTGGTCTGCGTCTACTAACTTTTGTATGGCTGATTGAAGCCTACCCGCAAGTACCTTGGCTAATATCTTCGTGTCAACATTCATCAGCGAGATCGGACGGTAGGAGTCACATACTTGGGGATCCTTCCCCCCTTTTGGGATCAGGACAACCAAGGCCTCCCTCATAGAAGAAGGCAGTCTGCCCTCCGACCTCGCCGCATTAAATAGTTTGTGCAGTCGTGTAGCCATACCAATCCGAAAAGTATTATACCATTCAGAAGGCAGGCCATCCAGCCCAGAAGATTTCCTAGGAGAGAAGGATGCGATCGCCGCCTACACCTCCTCCACAGAGATCCCCTCCTCCAAAGTCGTTCTGTCCTCTTCCGTCAACTTAGGAAGCTCTATGTCCCTCATGTATGCCCCCAAGTCAGACATTCCCATCGGAGTGCAAGACCTGTACAGCTCATCATAGAACTGAACAAAATTTTTTTTAAACAGCCACCCAATATCTGTGTTTTTAAGGAATTGGTCCTGCAGGATTTACAAAAAGTATTTTTTAAAAACAACAGGATAAAATAGTCAATGAGGATATAAAATCTCTATGTTAAAGAAAGGACTTGATCATATATCCAGCCGACAAGGACGGAGGAAATGTTCTATTAAGAAAACAGGATTACCTAGAGGAGATGGAAAATGTATTATCAGATAAAAATAGATTCTCAAAAAAGATCCTACAAATAAGTATAAGAAATCATTGGATAATTTAATGCAGGAGGGCTTTAGGAAAGGACTCATAAATAAAAATGAAAAATAATTTTTAATTCCTTTGGCCCCGAAGATACCCATCATTTACTATTTGGCAAAAGTTCATAACTATCCCCAAAAACCTCCTGGCAGGCCTATTGTTAGCGGGATCTATTCAGTAACGTCATGCATAGGTAAATTCTTTCAATTTTTTCTTACAACCTCTGGTGAGCAGAACTCCGGAATTCCTGAAAGATTCTAGACAAATTATTAATGAAGTGTCCCCCATTAATGTAGAGAGGGATGTCTTGCTGGTTACAGCAAACATCACATCAAATAGGATATATGGCAGCGAGATATTTTCTAAAGAGAGATCAGTAAGTAAAAAAACTCCATGTAGAATTTACCATGAAGCATAATTATTTTTATTATGGAGGAGAGTTTTACCTACAATCCACAGGTGTGGCAATAGGGGTTAAATTTGCCCCCAGCCTGGTCAATTTTTTTATGACTCTATGGGAAAACTACTTTTTATTCTCATGTGATAACTGCCATCTCCTTTTCTGGAGACGCTACATTGATGAGACCTTATTTTTGTGGGGGCAAAAAATGGAGTTGCTACATGAGATTATGGGGTATCTGAATTCCAACCAGTGGGGTGTCAGATTTACTTACCAATTTAGTGCATCCTCTATTTCCTTTTTAGATCTAGTGATTTTTAAAGAACAAAATCTACTAATGACCAGGAGACATTTTAAACCTACCGATCGGAATGGCTATCATCCCAGCTGGCATAAAGTCACTCCTAAAGGCCAGTTTCAAAGAATTAGGAGAAATTGTTCTAAAACTGAAAACTTCTCAATACAGGCTGAAACCTTAATAAAACGATTCATAGAAAAAGGTTACAATCAGGATCATTTAAAACGAGAATTGGAAAAAGCCTGCAATATGGATAGAGGTCAATTATTGATGCCAAGGAATAAAAAACCAAGGGAAAATAATCCTTACAAGTGGGCATTTACTACAACTTTCTATTTACAACATTGGTGGACTAACAAGATTATGAAAAAACATTGGCAACTATAAAAAAAAAAGATAAAATTCTTGGTCCCAAACTTCCCGAAAAACCTAATGTTGTTTTTAGGAAAAATAACACACTTAAAGACACCTTAGCACCAAGTGCCATAAAACCCCCCATTAAGGTTGGCATGTTTGCTAACATGAAAGGCTTTTTTTCCTGTGCAAGAAATTTAAAGTGTTTTAGAACATCTAGAACCATCAGAACTTATTTTTTTTATTCAAATTCCATGTCACAGTGTATAAAATTGAGGACTGTATTACTTGTGGGACAGTAGGAGTTATTTATTTATGAATCTGTCCGTGTGGGCTCCAGTATGTGGGAAGAACCACACAGGCTCTAAAAATCAGAACTGGTGAACACTTGGCCAATATCCGTAAAGGATTTATTGGTCATAGTGTATCCAGACATTTTCAAGAGTGCCTTAGAAGAGACCCCTCTGAAATGAAAGGTATAACTTTAGAAAAATATTCCCTAAATTGGAGGGGTAGCAACTTAAAGAGATCTCATGTAGGGAAACTTGATGGATATTTGACCTCCGCTCTTACAGTCCCCTGGGGCTCAATGTAGAATGTGACATTAATTGTTACATCAATAAGAGCTAATTATGTTCCTTGGTCCATTTTTTATATACATTTTTTAAATATATATATATTTTTAATTCATTTATAAATAGAACGAATTATTAGTGTGTGGCTTTATGTGTCATTATGGCATATGACTCCATCATATAGGGGTTGTCAGACATAGTAGTCATAGTAATGCCACACATTAAATTCAATTAAGATTATATTTTTATTTTTTTTAATTCATTTTTATATTAGTTGATTTGATATATTAAAATGTAAAAAATTTTTTGTAATTTAAAGTGGTTAGGATGTTTAGTATATTATGAAGGTTTGATCATGTAACATCTATCGTTTTTAGAAAACAACTAGTTTAGTAACTGTATATTTTTATATATTTTGGTAAATTGTGTAATGATTATATTGACCTAAATTATGGTTATGCGCTGTTTTGTTTGTCAAACTATATTCAACAGCCAAATTTATGGTAACTATGCTTACAGATTTATAGTAAGTGTACTAAAAAAGTTAGAGATTTAATATTTTAGTATAAGATTGTACCATGATATTCTTTTATGTAGTGTTGTATGTGGAATCACTTTTGAATAATCCTTTTTAAATAATCTTTGCCATGATAAAATATGCAGTAAATGAGTGACACCCAAGAGGGATGAATAATTCCAAACTTTCGGTGTCTCCCCTGCCTAGTATAAATGTGGTGAGTGATGTCCCAGAGCTATCTCCATTCCCAGTCTAAGCTTGTTACAGGAAAAAGCGTTGGGTGGAGAGACTTTCTGTGACGTTACCACGCACCAACTGGCAGTTTGAAAAATCGTGGCTGTGTTTGTATGGGTTCCTTCGCTGTTTATTTGCAATGCTTGGAATAAAACAACCATTTCTACTGCACTATGCAGTTTCCTCTTCTCTGAATCCTTCACATATACTGGAGAATCATAAAGCAGATCGGTTGGCGGAGGAGAGTGATTACCATTTGGAGTAGAACATCACAAGTGATCACTGTGTTTATCAAGCGTGTTTGACCCCTATAATTTGGGGTCCATCTTGTCCGGTAAGAGGCCATCTGGCTTTATTATTTTTTCTCCGTTGGAACATAAAAGCACCCACTGGTTAATATTACAGATATCCGGGTGCTGCATTGGAAGCTTATATGAACATTCATCATTATTTCATTTAAGTTTTGCTCTGAGATTTTTAAAAACATTTTTTTTCGATTAGTTTTATTAATTCGCTCTTCACTGGTTGACTAACATCACTTTTTATTTTGTTTTTATTTTGTTTTGTAAGGTTTACAATTTTTATTGGTTTATGTGTGTTCAGATTGCGAATTCTTTTCTATATATACATGTGTGTGAATTGAGTATTTAATTCTTGGGAGTAGCGACACCTACACATATTTTTATTTTCATTGTTCACAATTTTTTCACAATTGTTTATGTTTATTATGTCATAATAATATTGATCACATTATCACTTTGGTAAGTGCAGAATATTTAAACTATATATCCACAATAAAAACCTTACAGAAGTAATAAACCCTCATCTCTCTCTATTCAGCTAAAATTAAACTAATAAAACGTTTTGTTTATGTACACAGTTTAAAAATCTCTAGCCATATCTTCCCAATGCAAGTTCCCTTAAATCTTAGTTTAGCTTTGATATTAAATCTTTATTATCTGATATTAAATCTTTATGTACATGATTGAAAAAAATGCTCTAAACGCTATCTGTATCATATAAAAAACACAAGATTCTAAAGGTAAATTTAAACATTTTGCTCAGTTATTATTGTCCATTTATTTTTGATCTTTTTTGCAGTTCTGCAGCATGTATTTTATAGGACCTCAAAGAACCTTTCTAACTGGAATAAGAAGCAATCTTTATTAATTATGCAATGTGCAGAAAGTACGTGACTCCAGGTCAGCAAGCTTACCTCCCTATGCAACCTTTTACTCTTTAGCCGCAAATGTTCATGCTTTGTTAGACCTTTAACAGATTACCAGCTTAGTCTGGTATATTTTTAGTTTTTGTCAATTATATTGATGTACACTTGTTCATTGCATCTCATGATAAAATGTGATATGGATTATTATCTACAATAATGCACACTTCACCAAAACATTTTTAGAGTATTTGTTAACCATTGCAGGACATAATTTTAGAAACAAATATTCTTCCATGACTAAACCAAAATAAATCATACAGATTATAAGAGTGTAGTAACACAATATCATAAACACATTAAAATAAGTAATAACATTTGGCTAACTGTCAGCTTTATTAAGTTTTGTCCTTAAACCAGACCATACAAATTATGAACAAACAATGTGAGTCCTTCAATACATATAACAAGTCCACCGTATATTTGTGTCATTGCCATTATTTCCACTTTATTCAGAGTGATTGATTGCAATATCCTCTCAAATACTCATGCTGCATGTACACTATACACTGTACAACTCATGTCACAGTCACTGATTCAATATATTGTTACAATACCTTTCCACAGAATCGTGCTCTGAATCCACCAAACACTATGCAATTCTCATCACTGACATACAATTGTCCTCATCTTCTTTCAATCTGTACAAAAAAGGAAGAAAGGCTGGTGCCATGGAAATCGAGTAAAACATTGTTTTATTAATGCAGGTGAACCACAGTCAAAAAAGCCAACACGTTTCCGCCATCAGGCCTTAGTCATGGCTCAGGTCATGAAGTTTGAATAAAGTTTTCAAGGAAGTGCAGCGGATTCCAGATATATTCCTTTCACTTGCACCAGGAGAGCTTTCTTAGACTTCTTTCAGCTCCAAGAAATAGAACAAACAGGGAAAAGGAAGCTAAGTGTGTGCAATTGGCAGGTATTAAAGTGAATCTATTACTTTGCCCTGGGTAGGCAAAGCATAAATTGTTTATTAGGATCGGCATGGCAGCAAGGTAAATAGCAGTTTAAAGAGAGGTCCGCAATGACAACCTCCACATTTCTTTCCGGACAGGTTTTCTTTAAGCTTTTAATAAAAGCTACTTTGATTACTGTATATAATCCAAATAAATTTATATGGATTATATTATTATTACAGTATATTATATGGCACCCGTTGGGTTGCAGTTCATAAGTAAATAACAACTTTGTTTTTTAATTATTTATTAAGGAAGTTAGAAAAAGCATTCTAATTTGCACATGGTCAAAGATGTAAATATTTCCGGGAAAATATAAATAAATCTAAAACTTTTGAAAATCCCTCAAGTTACTTTATAAAGTGTTCCTTTTGTCTCTGCACAGCACCTGAACTGCTGGAAGTATGAGACTATAATACGACAGCTCAATTTAAATTACTTTAGTTCTGACTTTTAAACTTTCCCCACTGAGCTTCAGAAATGGTTTGTGAACCAGCAGCTAAATAGGTATTTTCTGCTTTGCTAAGTGTTTATTAAGGGCTTTTAAATATTGTAACTGTACTTACACTGGCTTTACATGTTACCCACTCATAATTCAGTAATCCTTTTCTTGTCAATTTGAAACATTCCTACTGAGAGTTTTATTTATTTTTTTCTCTTCATATTTTTCATGTAATACAAATGTCTATTCACCAGACATAAAGAATTAAATCTTGAAAAGGCCAAGTCCCAAAACTGTTAGTTATAAACTAGTATTGATCTTTAGTAGCTTTTCTTTCCAGCTCTAGGAATCCCAGATGTCATGCTATAACTGTGCCTATTGACTAGCAAAGGTGAAATGTGCACTAACCCATTATTATTACTTAGATTTTTATAGAAACACTATTTTTTTAAATAAAAGTTTTCAAATGGAAAATGCAAGAACTACAAAGTAAAGAAAAATATTTTACGCTTGAGAAACTCAGGAGTAATTAGGTAATGATCTATAAAGATGAGAAACAAAATATAGTAGGTATTGCCCTGCGAGGCACCTCCAACCCCATTATATATATCCCCACCCGGGTTAGACGTCTCTAGTAGCTGTTGCCGGTGCGACTTTGGCATGCAGCATCCTGCATTTTTGCATTTTTGTGAGTATGGATCCCTTAATTTGATTAGTTTTTCAATCTACCTGATACATTTCCATGTTCATTACTATGTTATATATTTTTTAAATATTTTACTTTATAGATTATGTCTATGTCTAGTTTACGTCCCTTTCTAACTAATAACACCACAAAGCTCCTAGTTCACTCCCTGGTCATTTCACGCCTCAACTACTGCAACTCCCTCTTTATTGGCCTACTTTTACCTAGGATATCCCCCCTTCAGTCCATCATGAATGCTGCTGCCAGGCTCATCCACCTTACTAACCTGCCACTTCTGCCACTTCTCTCTATCAATCCCTCCATTGGCTTACCCAACAAATTCAATTCAAAATACTAACAACAACTTAGAAAGCCATTCACAATTCAGTCCCCAGCTACATCACTAACCTAGTCTCTAAACACCAACCTAATCGTTCTCTTCATTCCTCCCTAGACCTCTTGCTTTCTAGCTCCCTCATCACCACTTCCCATGCTCGCCTCCAGGACTTTTCGAGAGCCTCTCCTATCCTATGAAACTTCCTACCCCAATCTGTCCGATTATCTCCTAGTCTGTTTGCTTTTAGACAATTCTTAAAAACCATGCTCTTCAGAGAAGCTTATCCTGCCCCCACCTAACAACTGTACTTTTATTTTCTCCATCATCTCACCCCCACAGTTATTATCTTTTATATCACTTGACCCTCCCTCTCAAATTGTAAGATCTAACGAGCAGGGCTCTGATTCCTCCTGTACTGAATTGTACTGTAACTGTACTATCTGCCCTCATGTTGAAAAGTGCAAACTGTTAGTGCTATATAAATCTTGTATAATAATAATAATAATGTCTATGCATCAACCCCTGAAGAGTGAGCCTGAACTCATGAAACACGTCGGGTCACCATAGATGCTATGACACATTTACCTTGAAGTATTTGATTACTGTATGTAACCGTGTAATGAATTTATATATTTGGCCCAACTGTTTGGCAATATGACACCTTTTTCCAGTTCTATTGCTGGCATATACTCAATAAACCTGTACTATGTTTTTGTTACTGACTGTGTGGCACTTCATCTAAAGTCCCAATGGGCAAAACTCTGTATTTGTATGATCTATAAGGATGGAGCAGCACAGTGGCTAAGTGGCTGGTCGCTCTTCCCGGCATCACTTGAGTTGTCAGTTCAAATCCCAACCATGGCACTACCTGCCTGGGGTTTGCATGCTCTCCGCATGCCTTCATGGATTCCTTCTTCTCTGGTTTCTTCCCACACTTCAAAGACATGCTGTTAGACAAATAGTATGTGTGTGTGCATGCTCTTTGAGGGCAGGGACTGATATGAAAATACAATATACAATAATGTCTCATATATGTAAAGCACTGTATAAATTGTTAGAGCTATATAAGTACAATAGTAATACGTAAGGTACATGGACCCCAAATATTGATGAACGGGATTTATAGCCAATTTTCTATATACTGTATACATCTAAATAATGAAAGTAAAAAATGTTCTCAGTGAGTGATAATGCTTATTTTTGTTAAGACCTCCCTCCTTCCACGCATTCCTAAAGCTCAGTGAGTAGCCCATCATAGTAATAGGCTAACAGAATTGTGGAAGAGGTGAGACATAGTGTCAAGCTCAAGCTCTGAGCTGTTGGAATTTATCTGATCAGAACGCCTGGCATTTTGGTGAAGCAGATGATATTGAATGAGCAGACCCCCTTTCCCACTGCTCCTACTTAGTTTTCCTTGGCTCCTCCAATGTACAATTGACCAAATGGAGTGTTGTGAATGTATGGCTGAATGAGCTGTTATGTCACCAACACCAGATTCATCATTATTAAATACAATAGGTGCATATACTTTCCAGCAGATTATTGTTTCTATTTCTATTTCTCTTTACACAGATGTTTTGGGCTGATAATTGCATAGTGGGAAAGGTGTATAGATAATGGCATCCCTGGTGTATAGAGTATGTTTCTTTGTTCACTATGTCATCCAACAAATAACACATCACTTCTGTACACATGTCAGCGCTTAAACTTTTGCGAGCTCATGGGCAGAGCTTAAGGTACACAAAAATATGTGTCTATTGACCAGGCATCACTAGATGCTGGACCGTGGTCCAGATACCAAGTCCGGACGATGGGGTCCCATTATTTAGGAGCTGGTTCTCCCCCAGCTATCACTGCTATTGTCAACACAGAGCTGACAGTAGGAGTTAACAAGCAGGCGATTGGCTGCTAGGATGCAGGGTAGTCCAAGTGAGCAATCACCAGCTTGCGGCTCCTGCCCTCCATCCAGACCTGCTGTGCCTCCTGCATGAGGAAACCAGTGTGAAGGGGGTAGGGATTATAATGTGGGGAGTCTAAGGACTGCAATGTGGGGGGTGAGGATTATAATGTGCGGGGCTGAGAACTGTAATGTGGGGGTGAGGATTATATTTTGGGGGATGAGGATTGTATTGTGGAAGGGCTGAGGACTGCAATATGGCAGGACTGAAACGGTAATGGGGGGGCCGAGGACTGTAATCTGGGGTGCTAGGATTGTAATGTGGGAGACTGAGGACTGTAATGTAAGGGTGTGAGGAATGTAATGGGGGGGGGGGGGTTGAAGACTGTAATGTGTGAAGTAAGGATTGTAATGTATGGGGCACTGAGGACTGCAATGTGGGGGGACTGAGAACAGTAATGTGGGGGAGGGGTGAGGATTGTAATGTGGGGGCTAAGGACAGTAATGAGGGGAAGCTGTTGACATTAATGTGGGGGTGGCTGAGAACTGTAATGCAAGGGGCTGAGGACTGTAATCTGGGGTGGCTGAAAATTGTAATTTGCCGGAGGGCTTAGGACAGTAATGTGGGGGAATGATGTGAAAAGGGGCAGAGTACACTGCAGAGAAGGTGGCAGAGGAAAATACTGTTGTGGGGGAATGTTATTGTCAAGGGAGTGTGAGAATACTACTGAAAATGAAGGGTGGGTGGTGATGTGAAGGGGGAGCTGAGAGCACTACTGTGAACAGGGGGACATCTTGATGTGAAGGAGGGGGATCTATCATGTTACAGAAGTCTCCAACCCTTTTTTTTTATATTGTGCCACAGGTGCCCATGTGTGGGAGTGTCATTAAGAATTAATAGCAGCCCTGTGCATCTGCTAAAGGACAGCGCAGTTCTCTGTGGACCGGGAACGCGTGCGATTTTGTATGCCTTCTCCAGCTGCGGAAATGGGAACCTGGCCTAAGAGGAGAGGGGGCTGTCATGTGAAGGATCTGAGTCATCGCACAAAAATGGGATTTCAACCTCTGCTTGAAGAAAATGTTATTGACTAGACATCTGTGAATTTTAATTCAATACCCCTGCTATAGAATTTTAATGTGTAGATCCAGAAATTTGAGAATAACATTTGTCCAGCAAAACCTCCAATTAAATTAACTTAGAGCCTGAAAGCCTTAGAGCCTGCTTTCTTGTAATACTCCAACAGGAAGACTGCATATTAGGCAACTTTTCAGCTTCTAAAGCCAAATATTTGTTCAATTGTTCAAAAGTTATAAATACAACATTTGCTTTAATGCTCACTTTGTCCCCGATGCTGGCCTCCACAAAAAGTTCAAGAGCTGCTGCCCCGCTTTCAGGTTGAATTACTCACCCTGGAGGTCAGATTAGGCAGTGATGGCTCATCTCCTGTAGTCCTATTGACTACATGAGTTATAGCTGTCATTCAGTCTTCCAGTGCTGGGGTGCCTGTGTCTGCTGTGTGACGTGTGTTTGCACCACTCTACTCTGCCCTCAGGACTCTGTTGAGTTAAGAACCTGGATGAGGTTGGAGTTAGTGTGTGTGCTACGTGAGGTATGAATTTTAAATAAAATTGACAGCGCAAAAAATTTACAGCAATAGTCTTTAATAGGGTAAATTGGGTTACATGAGATTGGTTCTTGAGAAGCTTGGACGTCAGTGATTAAGCAGATCATAGAACCCTTTTATAATCCAAAAGCTAAAATTGGTAAAATGATTAAATCCTACTGATCGAAATCCTTAATTTCAATGAACTCTTTCAAAAATCTTTTTTACCCAGTAGTTCATTGCTAAGTTATTACTATAAATAAATACCCATATATAAAATGCGTGGGTATATATTTACTCAATATACACATATACATATACAGGATCATAAGCCATTAGGCATTAGCTTAGACCCTGGACTTTTCAAACCTAAGCAAAAAAGGGATGGGCAAACGGTTTGACCGAGGCATAAGTTTGAGCCAAACTTTGGTTGTTCTGATGTTCGGTTAACACCGAAGAATATGCGGTGTTCAGGGCATATTTCGAAAGAACGCGATTAAAGTCTATAGGATACTAACATGAAAAATCAAAAGTGCTAATTTTAAAGGCTTACCGTATATACTCGAGTATAAGCCGAGATTTTCAGCCTCTTTTTTGAGGCTGAAAGTGCCCCCCTCGGCTTATACTCGAGTCATCGCTGTCTGCCCGCTCGATCAGCGTGTCGAGCAGACAGACAGCGGCCATTCTGATTCAAAAGCCGCGCCTCCGGCTCCCCCTTCGCCTGTGATAGGCGGAACACTGAATTTCCCAGCAGCCTGTGTTCCGCCTATCACGGACTTCGTATCATCCTCGTACTACGGACGAGGATGATACGACGTCTGTGATAGGCGGAACACAGGCTGCTGGGAAATTCAGTGTTCCGCCTATCACAGGCGAAGGCGGCGGCGCAGCTTTTGAATTTTACAATGGCCGCCGACGAACGAAGAGGGCACGGGACGGAGGCAAGGCACAGGACGGCACGGCACGGGACGGGACGGGACGGGACCGGAGGCAAGGCACGGCGGCGAGGCACGGCGGCGAGGCACGGCGGCGAGGCACGGAGGCAAGGAGGCTCGGCACGGGACGGAGGCTCGGGACAAAGGCTCAGGACACAGGTAGGCTGGACACACACACACACACACACACACACACACACACACACACACACACACACACGGATACACACACACACACAGGGATGGATGGATGGATGGAGACACACACACACAGGGATGGACGGACACACAGGGATGGACGGACACACAGGGATGGACGGACACACAGGGATGGACGGACACACACACAGGGATGGACAGGCATGTCTTACCCTCGGCTTATACACGAGTCAATAAGTTTGCCAGTTTTTTTGGGGGTAAATTGGGGGCCTCGGCTTATATTCGGGTCGGCCTATACTCGAGTATATACGGTATATGCATTTTATTGTCATAAAAAATGTTTGGGGACCTGGGTCCTGCCCCAAGGAACATGTATCAATGCAATTTTCTTTCTACAAATGGCCGTTTTTACGGGAGCAGTGTTTTTTGTTGCTTAAAGTGAAACAATAAAAATGAAATATTCCTTTAAATTTCATGCCTGGGGGGTGTCTAAATTATGACTGCATACATTTTAAAATAATTGTGTGGGGGTCCCCCCAAAATCCATACCAGGCACTCACCCACACCCTCAACATGGGGAGGGTGCTTTGGGGTCTGACAAGGCCCTCAACATGGAGACAAGGGCCTCATCCCCACAATCCTTGCCTGGTGGTTGTGGCGGTATGTGGCCAGGGGGCTTATCGGAATATGGAAGCCTCCTTTAACAAGGGGTAATGGACTGGGGAGGGGGAACCCATGGCCTTTTTGCAATGCGTTTTATCTATATTGCCGAGACCCAATAATTCATTACAGCCGTGATTAGTTTTAAATGACAATTTTTCCTTTAGAAATGTAATTTTGCTGTGGTATTGCTCTAAACACAGGAAAAGTGCGCCACTTTACAGGCATACTATAGACACCCCCCCCCCCCCCCCCGGCAAGATACTTAAAGGAATATTTCATTTTTATTGTTTCACTTTAAGCATTAAAAAAATCCCTGCTCCTGAAAAAAAGGGCCTTTTTAAAACTTTTTTTTGCATTGATAAGTGTCCCATGGGGCAGGACCTGGGTCCCCAAACACTTTTTATGAAAATAACTTGCATATAAGCCTTTAAAATTAGCACTTTAGATTTTTCTTGTTCGTGTCCCATAGACTTTAATGGTGTTTGTGTGTTCTTCCAAAGTTTTTGCCTGTTCAGATGTTTCTGTGTGAATCGAATCGGGGGGAGGGGGGGTATTCGGCTCATCCATACTAAGCATGTACTTTCAAACTGCATGAGACCTAAGCAAGTGTAACCACGTAGGATGTAAATGGTGGATCTCATTGGAGTTCTTTTAAAACAATTCATTCTTAATAGATTTGGTATACTTTAGGTAGATTTACATAGAATAAGGAGTATTATGAAATTCTTAAGATTTATAGATAAGAAATACTAATAACCAAAGAAAATAACTTTAATGTCATATGTAAGATATCCTAATTATGCCCCTCAGGATAAAATAAGTCACATTTCTGTTACTGGCAGCTCCTGGTACTTTCCAGTTAGGGTGTGTAATTTTAAATGTTTATACTAAAGTCATGAATACATTTTTACCAGCTGTGGAATTTTAACAATGGATATACAGTTATCACTCTCCATTTAATCTATTTTTACTATACCTGCTATCCATGGCCAGCTTTGACTGTCTTAAGGTCCTAAGTAATGTGGAGGCATGTTCATAGCATCATATTACCAGTTGATATTAAATCTTGATATTAACAAGACTCGGGTTTATATCAGAATTGAAACATCAAGTGTTTTTTGTTTGCTTAGGTTTTCTCTATTAACTATAACTTAGAAAATATCTGTACTATAAATTTCTATTGAGGTGGTTCGGCTTCTCAGCTATATAAGATATGCTTGAATTTCTCTTTGCTTTGTTGGTGTGGGCATAATTTACATCATATTATGATATTTAGTATGCTGGTAACTAGGTACAACCATTTGGAAGATTATAGAAAGCTGTTCCTTAAAGCTTTATTCTCCTGAAAGTATTTAAAAGATATCTTTCTCTACTTCTTGAACACAAAACTTTGATATCCAAGCACTGAAAGCCTCTGCCATCTCCGAAAGAATGGTTTTCTAATGTTGATAAATGCTAGGGAATTAAAGAATCTAGGCACACTGTGAGAAGAACAATTAATACATTTCATTTAATTAAGGCAGTGTGGATTGGATTCCAAACCTCTAATGAATATAAATGACATATGAAAATATGAATATTTTATATAAAAAAAGATGATGACATTCAGTTTATGCTAAGAATTTCCAAAACAAAGTTACTTTCTGAGGGACTACTCTACTCTTTCATTCTTTCCTACTTCTTTTAATTCTCCCTTTATTTATAAGTTTACACAGGACACTTACTCTTTCTAGACACAGTGAATTTTAAGTGGATAGGAACCCTAGCTGAATGATACATAGATAGCTAGATGACTGTATATCATGTTTAGGACATTTTAGTATTAGGGACTTTAGGGATGGATATGATTTACCAACTCTACAGATATATTTTACTTGTTAAAGAATTCATTTCATGAATACACTAAAAATTATTTATATTAAAAAAAAAAACTGACATTCTATTTTACAGTTTACTTGGTGTGCATAAAAACCTCTGACACGTAGTCTGTCTCTTCCAGTAACTCTGTCACAAAATACAGCTATATGAAGCTAGTTCTTACAATCCATCTTTAAGCAATAATTCCAGAAAGGTTCAAGGATTTGATGGGTTTCACACAACAACAGTACAAGAAGTGGACTCAAAAAGGCTTAAAACGTTATTCCACAGTAAACTGTATATGAAAACTCTCAGGGGATTTCAATAAAAAGCAAATACAACACTGTTATAGAGGTAGTTACATTTAGAACTATCTGCACCTAATTTAGGGAAACATTTATCCTAATTTTGGTAACATTAATGGCGTGCGTGAAATTCAGGTAGTTCTAACACCATTTTGGGCAACACAGTGGTGTTGTGGTTAGTTAGCACAGGTTCGCCTATCAGCAAAAGGGTTGCTGGTTAAAATCCTGACCATGACATTACCTGCCTAGAGTTTGCTTGTTCTCCCTGTGCCTGCATGAGTTTCCTCCCACACTCCAAAAAGTGCTGGTAGGTTTATTGGTTGCTGTCTAAATTGCCCCTAGTATGTGTATGTATGAATGTGAGTTAGGGACCCTAGATCAGTGTTTCTTAACTCCAGTCCTCAAGGTGTCCCAACAGGTCATGGCTGTGGTAATTACCAAGGCAGTGAAACTGATCAAATAACCTGTGCAAAATAATGGGAAGCCTGAAAACATGACCTTTTGGGGCGCCTTGAGGACTGGAGTTGAGAAACACTGCCTTAGATTGTAAACTTCTTGAGGGCAGGGACTGATGTGAATGTACAATGTATATGTGAAGCGCTGTGTAAATTGACAATGCTATATAAGTACTTGAAATGAATACATTTTAAGTAGTGGGGGGTGGATCTGTCATGTATGTGATAGCTCCCTGCACAAGGCTCAGCTGTAGACCAGGGGATTCTCCGGCCAAAAGTTATATGTGTCAGAACCCGATCTGAACCTGCAGCCCCAGCTATGTTTGGCAGTGTCTCTTCTTGCTAAGCCACCTGAGATGCTGGACAGCTCCCTTGAACAATCTTGCCTTGAACCTTGTTTCTCATGAACCTTGAACTCTTTGCTCCTCCCATGAACTTCCTATTAAAGCCATGCCTTTGCACTTCCTGTTTGCCAAATTTTAATGCTCTCTCCAGTCAATATCCTACTCTTGTCACTCTTACTGCCATTTGTATTTTAGCTATCACACATTATCGACCTTTGGCTTGTTCTTGGACTACACTTGTGCTTGATCCAAACCTGCAACCACTTGCTACCAACCTTTGGCTTGTTCCTCGACCATGCTTCTACTTGTTCCCAAATTGCAACCACTTGTTACTGACCTTTGATTTGTTTACTGGCTACACTTCTGTTTGGTCTCTACCTGTTATATCTGCTACTGCACCCCAGCATGCTCAAATCCTGGTGGGGCAATCCTGAGGACCGAGATTTGGGACTAACACTCAGCAAAACCCATCTCCTCCATCAGGAGCTCTGCGGAATATCGGTTAGTGCTTAGACCCGGCACCTTGGGTGAGCCAACATCATCTGCCAGGGTGACCTGCTTGTATACTTTAACTTCTGGTCAGTAGGAGCCTCTCTCCTGCTATAGATACTGATCTTTGAGCCCGACCATGATGATGTATAAACAAAGGAGGCAAATAAAGCAGTGATGTCATTATCCAAATATAGCAATGCCCACATGCCCACAATGCCCAAATGATGTGAGTTACTGGGTAGGCAAATTTAGAGACTCATTTCTTATCATGCCCATCTTAATTTTGATCGACAGTGGATGACAGTGGTCAGATTCAAAAGTGGTCATTGAACTACATAGTGGCTATGGATGTGTTCACTGCTGTGCACTGTAAATCAACAGCAAGGCAGAGCTAATTGTCTCATAGTTTCCCATCAGAGTCCACCTACCCTTACTACAAAATATTTTGGTCATGTGCCTGTCAGTGTACTGGAAAAATTGGCCTGGAAGAGAAGGCTTGCACTGAGAAAAGAATATCCATTATGGACATTGTAACTTCAACGCTGGATAGATTCATGTACTCTAACAAATACATGAATTAGGTGTAAGCTTCACCAGAATTCTAAAGGGTGGGTACAACATCCTTTAAGAATTCCCCCCACTCACCCCAGAGAAGTACAGTATATCCACTTAAAGTGATTGTAATTTTTTTTAATAACAAACATGTCATACTTACCTCCACTTTGCAGTTATGCACAGAGTGGCCCCAATGATCCTCTTCTGGGGTCCCAAGGCGGCGTTATCATCTCCTCCCCTCATCGTATAACCCCCTGGGAGAAGCTCTCTCCAGTCCTCCACAGAGGCAGAATGAAGGTCTAGGCCCCCGCCCCCCAGCGCCTGCGTCATTAGATTTGATTGACAGCCGTGGGAGCCAATGACTGTGCTGCTATCAATCTATCCAATCAAGAGCCGAGAAACCCAGCGCATCTTCGTTGATGGAACAAAGGAGGTCAGGTGAGTAAAACGGAGGGGCTGGGGGGCCAGTCACTGTCAGAAGTTTTTTGCATGTTAATGCAAAGGATGCAATACGGTGAAAAAAACATGAGGGTTTACAACCCCTTTAATATTATTTAAGGAGAGAAAGAGAACCTGTAGCATGACTGTTTATTGCTATAGCAATCTGCAAGCTATATTTATCTGTAGAAATGTGCACAGTACAATATATACTGTAGGTATAGGTTATCACTAGGCAAATATATTCAAAGACCTCAGCCTCATTTTTTTTTCCTGTCACACCTTTCATTAGTCAGCAAATGAAGATAGCATTATTGGGGATGCATATATACTGAAAGGCAGAAAGTCAATTGACATAAAATTACAAGATAAAACCAATATTCCTTGTCAAACCCAGTATAATCAAAGCTACAAACAGCTGTATAGCAATGTTGTTAGTTGTAAAAGTGACTGATGTACCTATTGTCCATCAAAGGCATACATGCGAATGCATCCACATCTACCAACAAGCTGACAGCTTCAAACAATGCAAAGGAGCAGTAATTAATAGTTCCATATACCTTGCACTCAAGCATAGCGATAATATGAAGAATAGGCTGGCAGTATAATGTGTGCATCCAGAAAGTATGAAAATAGGAACAGTCCCACTGAGTTGAAATCCAGTGTATCCATGCAATATAAATGTCCATGTGTTAAAACTGGTAATGACACACACAAGTCCAGCAGTAGGAGCAGAACGGGACAGTCATATGCAGAAAGTAGGCATCTTTCTCCATCTACCATGTCTCATGCATTTTGTTGTAAAAGTATCATCATGAGGGCATTTAACAGAACAACATCTCCTTCTTGAGGCAGCTAAGTGTACAATTAGAAGTAAAATGCTAGCGGGCAAGAAACTTTGGGGTGGATATTGAGGAGTGCCTTGTGCTAAAGAAACCTAACCTCGACCCTCAGGACCCAAACAACCGTAAGCCAATAACAAGCCTAAACACCATTTCCAAAATCATGGAGAAAGTGGTAGTACAACAGTTACAATGCCACCTGGATACACACAAACTCCTGGACCCGTTGCAATCAGGCTTCCGCCCAGGCCATGGAACAGAAACAGCTCTCCTCAAGATTTGGGACGACGCTCTCGAGGCAGCGGATGATGGAAAATCATGTCTTCTGGTACTGTTAGACCTCAGCGCAGCGTTTGATACAGTAGACCACGTTACTCTACTCAGCCGCCTCACAGAAGTTGTAGGAGTCAAAGGCTCAGATCTTCAATGGTTCGAGTCCTTCCTAGGAAATCATTCGCAGACAGTAAAACTAGGAGAATTCACCTCTGAATCCCGGGCAGTCGCTTGCGGAGTCCCTCAATGATCGCCTTTGTCGGCAGTCCTCTTCAACATATACATCCGCCCACTCCTCCAAATCATCAGAGTTTCAGACCTCTGCTTCCACTCGTACGCTGATGACACACAACTTTACTTCTGTATCACCGGACAAAGAGACCATCACCAACAACTAGAAAATTGCCTCAATTTAATAGAAGACTGGATGACCACCAACTCGCTCAAACTCAACGAATCAAAAACCGAGCTTCTTATCCTACACTAAAAACCATAACTCCATAACCAAGTCCTCCTGGACACCACCCGCCATCTTTGGGCAAACCATCTCCCCAAAGACCAAGGCGAAGAGTCTCGGGGTAATTTTAGACTCACAAATGTCAATGGATGCACAAATAGGAGCAGTAGTTAGTGGTGCTCACTATCTGCTACGCCTGCTACGCAGACTAATCCCGTTCATCCCAGAAGGACAAAGCAGTGGTAGTTGGAACAGACCGCTGTCTACGATGTCTACGATCATCTAACAAAATTCTCCTCCTCGTTCCCAAAGCACGGTACAAATCGAAGGGGGATCAGAGATTCGCTGTCCAAGGACCTCAGCTATGGAACGCTCTACCAACCAGCATCCGCCTGGAAGAAAACCACCAGGCCTTTAGGAAAAAACTCAAGACCTTCCTCTTCTAGTTGATGACATCTAAGCTCTTCACAGCGCCTTGAGGTTATTCAGTTCGCGTTGTGCGCTTTACAAATATTTTCATTCATTCATTCATTCATTCACAAAGGTTCACGTCACTCATTTTTAAATGTTTATTGGATAAAAGCATCAAATACAGCCAATATGTTTCAGGGGAAAGCCCTCCCCTTTCCCCCTTCCTCAGGGCTTGACAGCTGATGTTATTAGAATCATGAGATGCAATAGGAGATCTATGTTAGGGCTATGTTAGGGCTTGATAAAGGTGACCATATCTTAATGGCACTATGGACTGAGGAAAGTGGATGGGAAAGAAATCTTTTATGGCAGAACAGACATTGAGGGGGTTATTTATGAAAGGCAAATCCACTTTGGACTAGAAGTGCAAACTACAAGTGCAAAGTGCATTTGAAATTGCACTGAAAGTGCACTTGGAAGTGCAGTCACTGTAGATCCGAGGGAAACATGCAAGGAAAATAAAAAACAGCATTTTAGCTTGCACATGATTGGATAATAAAATCAGCAGAGCTTCCCCTCATTTCAGATCTACCCCTCAGATTTACAGCGACTGCACTTCCAAGTACACTTTCAGTGCAATTTCAAGTGCACTTTGCACTTGTAGTTTGCACTTGTAGTGCAAAGTGGATTTGCCGTTCATAAATAACCCCCACAGTGGCTTCTGCCATAACAAAAAACTACCTACTAGCAATAATAATGAAAAAAACCCTCAGTTCTGTTGTAAAATGCTTGGTGTGACAACTTTTACATACCGTATATAACTTAGATGCTGTGTAGTATTTTAGGTTGAGTGACCCTTAATTGGCAGGTGTCTTTCAACCTTTAAATATATTGGAGTACATAGGAACAGCTGGTTTATAACTCCTTCTTTTGCTGTATAGCCAATATAAATCTACTGTCAGATGTGTCAAGTTTTGTAATGTTCCTATACCCTGACAATGTCAAACACTTTTGTAGGTATAATAAATAAATGTTGATCTCTAAAAAGAAGGTAACCCAGAGTTGTATTAATGTTGAATTACAAGCTGCCAGAGTGAACAAAAGGAATTGTGGGTAGATGATGAAACGAAGAATAACCTGCTGACCCTTCAGTTTTATGCACTATTTTCACAGCAAATACAAGATTTGTTTTGTGTGTCATTTAACAGAATATACTGTCTTTTACAATTATATATTTGCAACATCTAAAATCTATATATTAAAAAGAATAGTCTTTGGTCCTTTTATTATCCTAAATGTAATATTATGTTTGCTTTTCTATAAGAAAATACTTCTGTAGATGTGCTGCATGTGTTCAGGACAAGAATTGCAATTTATATATGTTAAAAGGAGTAGGGCCTTAATAATTGAAAGGAGCTTTTGTAATCCTCGGGTGCTAGTCAAACCCCCTGCACCCTTAAAAGTCACCCTTATTTTTAATTGTCCATTCACTTGGAATGGACAAGAAATGTGAAAATTGAAAATTTTCGCCAACATAAAATAAATCCCTTCCTTTATTTTCTTATACCTTTGTAGTGCCCTCCTCCCTAGAGTAGGACTGCAGGTAAATGTAATTGTGCTAGATGGTAGTCAGCCTGGTTAATTTGTAGTATTTCGTGATTACATGACTTCTGTTAATTCCATTTATTTGTGGCTTCTCCCTTCTGCCAGTAGGTGGCACTGTTGCACCTGAGCTACAGTATATGCAAGTGATGGATGAACATGCTTTTCTCAGCCAATCCTAATTTCTGCATGCTGGGAAAAGCTATTTAATGGAAGGAAGTCAGGTGATCAGGATCAGTCTTCCCACCCAGGAGCTTTGGCCTGGGTGGATGGTGTGTGTACAGTTCTTAGCTGCTATGTATGTGACTGCCGGCTGCAAGGCCTAACCGAGGCCTATCCGGGTGTTCAAGTTTATGCAGAGGAAAGCCTGCCAAAGATCCGGGAATGATTGTAGATGGATGGAGTTCTAAGGAAGCACCAGAGAGAGGACCCTTCATGAGCAGGAGGCTATGAAGTGGCTGGGAAGAATTCAGAGAGAACTTATCCAAGGGAATCAGAGTATGAAGCTGTGAGTAAAGTTCAGTTACTAGTGGAAACAGTTTGTCCTACAAAGTACAGATGTGCTGGTTCAGCTTAAAGAGGAGAGCCAGCTTTAAAAAATCTTTTTTAAAAGTCAGCAGCTGCAAACACTGTAGCTGCTTACTTTTAATAAGCAGACTTACCTGTCCTGGGTGACCGCGATGTCGGCCGCACGAGGCTGACCCTTCCCTCGGCTCTCGGGTCCCGGCGCCGCCATTTTAACTAAGGGAAACAGGCAGTGGAGCCTTGCGGCTTCACTGCCCGTTTCCTACTGCGCATGCGCAAGTAGCGCAGCGCTTTGTGAATGGGGCGCGCTGTGTTCTGGGACACACAGTTCCCAGAACACAGCGCAACCCATTACCCAGAAGACGCCGCATGGAGGAGAGAAGACAGAACATCACCGCGGAGGAGGAAGAGGCACATTAGGACAAAATGCCTAGCAACAGGCATTTCTGGTAAGTTTAAAAAAAAAATTCTGCCAATCTGCCTGTTGCTGAGGGTGTCCTGTACCAGTATCCCCTCTCTCCCACATTTTTCCTGTTCTGAGAAATAAACTTCTCTTTTGTTTAAGCATAAAAGTGACTGCCATCCAGCTTTCTTTCTTGTTCATCACCCACTATGCCCACAAACCCGCACTCTGAGAATGTAGTTCAGCCATCCCTACCCCCGGTAGTCACCATTAGGCTCCCAGAAAATCAGGGTAAGCACTACACCTTATTAAAGAATAAGTTCACATTTTGGAACATATTACATGTTTCTCTCTCCCTCCCATCTCCCCTATGTGTGACGGCTGCTGTTCTTGGCTATGTCCACATGGCAGTGTCGATCATTCACAGTTTCCTGTGAATGAATGAACTACAAGTACCATCATCCACCGTGACAGATGGCTTGTAGTTCTGAATGAACTGTGAAGGTGCTGATGAGCTGCTGATGAGCGCCTTTGTATTTCTATCGCAAGCCCTGCAGCTTTCAAACTGAGACCATGTATGGAGGAACGGGCTAAAAGCTGCAGAGCTTGAAATGCAGAAGCCTGACATTGCACTCTTAATCCATTGTCCAGGCCTCTGCAGGTAAAACTAACAAATGCACATTTTTTTTCTGCAAAAATATGTGTAATTATTATTATTTTTTTTTTTCTAAAAAGGTGAACTTATTCTTTAAATATTCCTGTCAAAATAGGAAGTGATGGGAGATTTTTTCACATGGAGACAAAGCCAAAAGCAAATTTTGAATAGTCTTTCTGTTTCATTGGTGACCTTTATACTTCTTATCTGGTAAACACTGGGACAGGAAGTAAGGGGAAATCTTCTTAGTGGCATCAGGGAACACAGAAGAAAAAAACTGACAGAAATTGCCTCTATTCCCATTTATCGAGAAATGAAAAAATAAATATTGCCTGTAGCTGGATCTTAAAAAGTTTCTTGATTATTGGTCCCTATTGGAAGAGAGCAGCAAAGAGACAACAGGAGGGTAATCATGTATGCTGATAATAGGGTCCCTATTAAAGTAAACAAGTTTTCTTTAAAGAAAATTGATGTTTTGCCCAGAGCAACCATTTGGATTTCATGTTTCGTGATCCCAGAGTTGCTACAAAAGGAATATTCCAACCTGACTGTTGGTCATGCACAATAGTTCCATTCACTTTTCATCAGGAATCATGTTTAGTTTGTTAGTAACATATTCAGCAGCAATAGCAGAACAACTTTGTAAGTGCTCATTATACAACTTTGTGCATCTCTGAATCTCGCATTAGGCACTTGTAGGGACAGGGTCCATGGCCTATGAAATGTGTAGGTGGTATAAAATGGGGTAAATATTAAAGCCCAACTCTATAACAAAAAACTTTAGGAAGGATACGTGGGAAAAAGTTAGAACTTGAATCAAATGTATTATTTATTTGATTTCCACTCTAATTTTATGTTCTGGTGACGGAGGATCAGGGGGACATAAATTGGTGGAAAATCTCTACAATGAAGGCATAAAAAGTAACAAAACACTTTCTAGCAACAGACACGGTTCAGAGAGATAGAGCAACATTTTGGGGTAAATGTGAATTATATCATTGCAAATCCTTTAACTGCTGTGTAATGTCTAAGATTAGTATAATACTGTTTTCCTCTCATTCTCTCTCCTATTTCATTGACACAATTTTTCTATTTTTTACATTCCTTTCTCCTTTACTCCCTGCTGTTTTTGTTTTTCAGTAGACAGGTAAACAAAATGAACTCCCTTAACTTAACTTAATATTTCTATATTTATTATTCTCCCAATTTGCTTTAAATCTACATTAATGCTTTGCTATTCTCCCATTCTATTTTTGTACTTTCCAGACAAACATAAAGGGTGGAAGGCTAAACCCTGCCTCCAGCAAGTGCACTTTTCAGAGAAATGTGAAGATTGTAATTCTCGTTTGCAGTACTGAGAAATTACAAAAAGCAGTATTTCAGATATATCCACTTAGCTGTTTATCAATAAATATTTTTCTGTAACTTCTAGTTTCAGTTAATTGCAATAATACGTTATGCTTCAGGTTTAGCAATAAAACTATTTCGAGCAAAAGTTAATCAGACTGCATGAAATACAATGTAATTATATAATCTAAAATATTTCCTTATGTGTTTTTTGGATAAATTCACCTTTGGAGTCACTAAAAATAAACACGCAGATGATCATATATATTTTTTCCTAGCTGGATGTCTCTCCCTAATTTAAATGTGGAGATCAGCAAATATGCTTACCTATTTGGTTGGAAAATACATTATAGTAAGTCAGCTCTATGCATCTTAACCTAGACTTATGCAGGCCATACACGGTCGAATTTCGAACGAATTTTCTTTTCAAAATCAGAAAATTCGTTTTTTTTGTGATCCGATGATGCCACCATTGATTTTCGAAATTCGGCCGACCAAGCCTTCAATTTCACCTCATGTTGCTACAGAAAAGAATTTTCTTGGCTGGGAATCTTCTTTTCTCTCCGTACATTTTCTTTTATCTCCGTACATTTTCTTTTATCTCCGTACATTTTCTTACGTTTCTCGCACGATTCTCCCATCATTGATTAGAAAATCGTTTGTTTTTCTAAAAATTTCCAACATGTCCGATTCCTCAAATTTTATTTCTGCACGAAAATCGGCTGTTGCTGCAGCCCACTAATGGTGCGAAATTCATACGAAAATTCTTAGATACGATTTTCGAAAGAAAATTCTTTCGAAATTCGAACCGTGTATGGCCGGCATAAATTAACTCGCTGAAAGACAATTTCCTCTTCAAATTGGCCACTTCTCATATAACTCATTTAAGATACCAAAATACCGCCATCCCAAAGTACCTATATACTGTATTATATTTTGCCTAAACTTATCACCCTCACTGAACAGATCAAAATAGGCCTTCAATTAATCCAAACCATTATCACATGTTTGATAGAAACAATATAGTCAAAATAAACACGTATCCACATTTGTTGCATTTCCTTCAAACATTATCTATCTAGCTTACAATGACATGTTTTCCCTACTTAAAAATGATTGATTTTATATTGGCTGGTAAAAGAGCCTAGCTTAAAGTGGAGCTCCACCCTCTTTTGGAAGTCCTTTGCATCCCCTGCTTCTCTGTCCCCTTAAACACATTTGGCATATTTTTTTTTTTTTTTTTCTAAACTCACCGTTTTATTGCTAAATTTCATCTTCACTTCCTGCTTCCGGCCGCGGCCTGAGTGCGTCATCCCCATCCGCTATGCCTCCTGGGAGATGTTTTTTTATCAATCCCAGGAGGCATTAGGTGTGGGCTGGGCCGTAGCATCGCGTTATTTCAAAACCGGAAATGACGCGATGCACGGCGACGCCCGGCGCCATTTTACACAAGGGCAACCAGGCTTTTGTTGCCATTGTTACCCAAGCTTCCCTTGCAGGTACAAGCGCTCCCCGTACACTGCAAAGAAAGAAGCATCTGGCGATGCAGTGAACAGGAGGTGGGGGAGGTCTGGCAGTGGAGAGTCTTATCACCGAGCAGGTCTGTGAAAAAAAAAAAACCAGTAACAGATGGATACAGGGTTTGGAGCAGGGACACTTACTCTATTGGCCATGAGTGAGATCTGCAGGAATTCCACACACACCAATCCCATCCCATCCCACCCCACCTCATGCCATCCCATCCCACCCCACCTCACCTCATGCCATCTCATCCCACCTCATCCCATCCCACCCCACCTCATCTCATCCCATCCCACCCCACCTCACCTCATGCCATCCCATCCCACCCCATCTCATCCCATCCCACCCCACCTCATGCCATCCCATCCCACCCCACCTCACCTCATGCCATCCCATCCCACCCCATCTCATCCCACCTCATGCCATCCCACCCCACCTCATGCCATCCCACCCCACCTCATGCCATCCCACCCCACCTCATCCCATCCCACCCCACCTCATGCCATCCCATCCCACCCCACCTCACCTCATGCCATCCCATCCCACCCCATCTCATCCCACCTCATCCCATCCCACCCCACCTCATGCCATCCCACCTCACCTCATGCCATCCCATCCCACCCCATCTCATCCCACCCCACCTCACGCCATCCCATCCCACCCCATCTTATCCCACCCCACCTCACCTCATCCCATCCCATCCCACCCCACCTCATGCCATCCCACCCCACCTCATGCCATCCCATCCCACCTCACCTCATGCCATCCCATGCCATCCCACCCCACCTCACCTCATGCCATCTCATCCCACCCCATCTCATCCCACCCCACCTCATCTCATCCCACCTCATCTCATCCCATCCCACCCCACCTCATGCCATCCCATCCCACCCCACCTCACCTCATGCCATCCCACCCCACCTCATGCCATCCCACCCCACCCCACCTCACCTCATGCCATCCCATCCCACCCCATCTCATCCTACCCCACCTCATCTCATCCCACCCCACCTCACGCCATCCCATCCCACCCCATCTCATCCCACCCCACCTCACCTCATCCCATCCCATCCCACCCCCACCTCATGCCATCCCACCCCACCCCACCTCACCTCATGCCATCCCACCCCATCCCACCCCACCTCATGCCATCCCACCCCACCTCATGCCATCCCATCCCACCCCACCTCACGCCATCTCATCCCACCCCATCTCATCCCACCCCACCTCATCTCATCCCACCTCATCTCATCCCACCCCACCTCACGCCATCCCATCCCACCCCACCTCATCCCATCCCATTCCACCCCATCTCACCCCATCTCATCCCACCCCACCTCACCTCATCCCATCCCACCTCATCTCACCCCACCTCATCCCATCCCATCCCACCTCATGCCATCCCATCCCACCCCACCCCACCTCACCCAATCCCATCCCATCCCACCCCATCTCATCCCACCTCATCTCATCCCACCCCATCTCATCCCACCCCATCTCATCCCACCCCATCTCATCCCACCCCATCTCATCCCACCCCATCTCACCTCATCCCATACCACCTCATCCCATCCCACTCCACCTCATCCCATCCCACCTCACTCCACCCCATCCCATCCCATCCCATCCTACCCCATCCCACTCCACCTCATCCCATCCCACCTTACCTCATCTCATGCCATCCCATCGCATCCCACCTCATGCCATCCCATCCCACCCCACCTCACCTCATGCCATCCCATCCCACCCCATCTCATCCCATCTCACCCCACCTCACGCCATCCCATCCCACCCCACCCCATTTCATCCCACCCCACCTCACCTTATCCCATCCCATTCCACGCCACCTCATGCCATCCCATCCCATCCCACCCCACCCCATCTCATCCCACCCCACCTCATCTCACCCCACCTCACCTCATCCCATCCCATTCCACCTCATCCCATCCCACCCCACCTCATGCCATCCCATCCCACCCCACCTCACCCCATCCCATCCCACCCCATCTCATCCCACCTCATGCCATCCCACCCCATCCCATCCCACCCCATCTCACCTCATCCCATCCCATCCCACCCCATCCCACTCCACCCCACTCCACCTCATCCCATCCCACCCCATCCCACTCCACCTCATCCCATCCTATCCCATCCCACTCCACCTCATCCCATCCCACCTCATCCCATCCCACCCCATCCCACTCCACCTCATCCCATCCCACCTCACCTCATCTCATCCCATCCCACCCCACCTCATGCCATCCCATCCCATCCCACCCCATCTCACCCCATCTCATCCCATCCCACCCCATTCCATCTCATCCCATCCCACCCCATTCCATCTCATCCCATCCCACCCCATCCCATCCCATCTCATCCCACCTCATCCCACCCCACCTCACCTCATCCCACCCCACCTCACCTCATCCCATCCCACTCCACCTCATCCCATCCCACTCCACCTCATGCCATCCCATTCCATCTCATCCCATCCCACCTCACCTCATCTCATGCCATCCCATCCCACCCCACCTCATGCCATCCCACCCCACCTCATGCCATCCCATCCCATCCCACGCCATCCCATCTCATCCCATCCCACCTCATCCCATCCCACCTCATCCCATCCTACCTCACCTCATCCTATCCCACCTCATCCCACCCCACCTCACCTCATCCCACCCCACCTCATCCCACCCCACCTCACCTCATCCCACCCCACCTCACCTCATCCCACCCCACCTCATCCCACCCCACCTCACCTCATCCCACCCCACCTCATCCCACCCCACCTCATCCCATCCCACCTCACCTCATCCCATCCCACCTGCTGTGGGCGATGCAATTCGATATGTTGATGTGATTCGATATGTTGGGGGTGATGCAATGTGCTTTGGGCGATGTGATTCGATGTGCTGGGGGTGATGCAATGTGCTCACCTCACCTCATGCCATCCCATCCCACCCCATCTCATCCTACCCCACCTCATCTCATCCCACCCCACCTCACGCCATCCCATCCCACCCCATCTCATCCCACCCCACCTCACCTCATCCCATCCCATCCCACCCCCACCTCATCCCACCCCACCCCACCTCATCCCACCCCACCTCATCCCACCCCACCTCACCTCATCCCACCCCACCTCACCTCATCCCACCCCACCTCATCCCACCCCACCTCACCTCATCCCACCCCACCTCATCCCACCCCACCTCATCCCATCCCACCTCACCTCATCCCATCCCACCTGCTGTGGGCGATGCAATTCGATATGTTGATGTGATTCGATATGTTGGGGGTGATGCAATGTGCTTTGGGCGATGTGATTCGATGTGCTGGGGGTGATGCAATGTGCTCACCTCACCTCATGCCATCCCATCCCACCCCATCTCATCCTACCCCACCTCATCTCATCCCACCCCACCTCACGCCATCCCATCCCACCCCATCTCATCCCACCCCACCTCACCTCATCCCATCCCATCCCACCCCCACCTCATGCCATCCCACCCCACCCCACCTCACCTCATGCCATCCCATCCCACCCCATCCCACCCCACCTCATGCCATCCCACCCCACCTCATGCCATCCCATCCCACCCCACCTCACGCCATCTCATCCCACCCCATCTCATCCCACCCCACCTCATCTCATCCCACCTCATCTCATCCCACCCCACCTCACGCCATCCCATCCCACCCCACCTCATCCCATCCCATTCCACCCCATCTCACCCCATCTCATCCCACCCCACCTCACCTCATCCCATCCCACCTCATCTCACCCCACCTCATCCCATCCCATCCCACCTCATGCCATCCCATCCCACCCCACCCCACCTCACCCAATCCCATCCCATCCCACCCCATCTCATCCCACCTCATCTCATCCCACCCCATCTCATCCCACCCCATCTCATATCACCCCATCTCATCCCACCCCATCTCATCCCACCCCATCTCACCTCATCCCATACCACCTCATCCCATCCCACTCCACCTCATCCCATCCCACCTCACTCCACCCCATCCCATCCCATCCCATCCTACCCCATCCCACTCCACCTCATCCCATCCCACCTTACCTCATCTCATGCCATCCCATCGCATCCCACCTCATGCCATCCCATCCCACCCCACCTCACCTCATGCCATCCCATCCCACCCCATCTCATCCCATCTCACCCCACCTCACGCCATCCCATCCCACCCCACCCCATTTCATCCCACCCCACCTCACCTTATCCCATCCCATTCCACGCCACCTCATGCCATCCCATCCCATCCCACCCCACCCCATCTCATCCCACCCCACCTCATCTCACCCCACCTCACCTCATCCCATCCCATTCCACCTCATCCCATCCCACCCCACCTCATGCCATCCCATCCCACCCCACCTCACCCCATCCCATCCCACCCCATCTCATCCCACCTCATGCCATCCCACCCCATCCCATCCCACCCCATCTCACCTCATCCCATCCCATCCCACCCCATCCCACTCCACCCCACTCCACCCCACTCCACCTCATCCCATCCCACCCCATCCCACTCCACCTCATCCCATCCTATCCCATCCCACTCCACCTCATCCCATCCCACCTCATCCCATCCCACCCCATCCCACTCCACCTCATCCCATCCCACCTCACCTCATCTCATCCCATCCCACCCCACCTCATGCCATCCCATCCCATCCCACCCCATCTCACCCCATCTCATCCCATCCCACCCCATTCCATCTCATCCCATCCCACCCCATTCCATCTCATCCCATCCCACCCCATCCCATCCCATCTCATCCCACCTCATCCCACCCCACCTCACCTCATCCCACCCCACCTCACCTCATCCCATCCCACTCCACCTCATCCCATCCCACTCCACCTCATGCCATCCCATTCCATCTCATCCCATCCCACCTCACCTCATCTCATGCCATCCCATCCCACCCCACCTCATGCCATCCCACCCCACATCATGCCATCCCATCCCATCCCACGCCATCCCATCTCATCCCATCCCACCTCATCCCATCCCACCTCATCCCATCCTACCTCACCTCATCCTATCCCACCTCATCCCACCCCACCTCACCTCATCCCACCCCACCTCATCCCACCCCACCTCACCTCATCCCACCCCACCTCACCTCATCCCACCCCACCTCATCCCACCCCACCTCACCTCATCCCACCCCACCTCATCCCACCCCACCTCATCCCATCCCACCTCACCTCATCCCATCCCACCTGCTGTGGGCGATGCAATTCGATATGTTGATGTGATTCGATATGTTGGGGGTGATGCAATGTGCTTTGGGCGATGTGATTCGATGTGCTGGGGGTGATGCAATGTGCTGGGTGTGATGCGATTTGATGTGCTGGGGGAGATGCGATGAGCTGGGGCAATGCGATGCTGGGGGCGATGCGATTTGATATGTTGCGGGTGATGCAATGTGCTTTGGGGCGATTCGATGTTCTGGTGAGATGCGATGGGATTCAATGTGTTGGGGCGAAGCGATTCGATGTGCTGATGCCATTCGATGTGCTTTGGGAGATGCGATGTGCTGGGGGTGATTCGATGTGCTGGGGAGATGTGATTCGATGTGCTGGGGATATGCGATTCGATGTGCTGGGGAGATGCGATTCGATGTGCTGGGGGAGATGCGATTCGATGTGCTGGGGGAGATGCAATTCGATCTGATGCCATGTGCTGTGGGCGATGTGATGTGCTGAGGGCGATGCGATTTGATGTGTTGCGTGTGATGCAATGTGCTTTGGGGCGATTCGATGTTCTGGGGAGATGCGATTGGGCAATGGGATTCGATGTGTTGGGGCGAAGCGCTTCGATGTGCTGATGCAATTCGATGTGATGTGATGTGCTGCGATGTGCTGGGGGCGATGCAATGTGCTGGGGCGATGCGATGTGCTGTGCTGGGGGCGATTCGATGTTCTGGGGAGATGTGATGCGATTGGGCGATGGGATTCCAGGTGCTGATGTGATTCAATGTGTTGGGGGTGATGCAATGTGCTTTGGGCGATGCAATGTGCTTTGGGCGATGTGTTGTGCTGGGGGTGATTCAATGTGCTGGGGGAGATGCGATTATATGTGCTGGGGGCAATGTGATGTGATGCAAATTGCTGGGGGTGATGCGATGTGCTGGGGGCGATGCGATTTGATGTGTTGCGGGTGATGCAATGTGCTTTGGGGCGATTCAATGTTCTAGGGAGATGCGATGCGATTCGATGTGTTGGGGCGAAGCGATTCGATGTGCTGATGCGATTTGATGTTTTGGGGGTGATGCAATGTGCTTTGGGCGATGCGATGTGCTGGGGAGATGTGATTCGATGTGCTGGGGAGATGCGATTCGATGTGCTGGGGGCAATGTGATGTGCTGATGCAATTTGATGTGCTGGGGTGATGCAATGTGCTGGGGGTTATGCGATTCGATGTTCTGGGGAGATGCGATTCGATGTGCTGGGGCGATGCGATGTGCTTGGGTGATGCGTTTCGATGCGATGTGGTGGGGCAAAGCGATTCGATGTGCTGATGTGATTCAATGTTTTGGGGGTGATGCAATGTGCTTTGGGTGATTCGATGTGCTGGGGAGATGCAATTTGCTGGGGAGATGCAATGTGCTGGGGGAGATGCGATTCGATTTGCTGAGGCGATGCGATGTGCTGGGGCGATGCGATTCGATGTGCTGATGCAATTCGAAGTGTTGGGGGTGATGCAACGTGCTGGGGTGATGCAATTCGATGTTCTGGGGGAGATGCGATTCGATGTGCTGGGGCAATTCAATGTGATGCGCTTGGGTGATGCAATTTGATGTTCTGGGGAGATGCGTTTCGATGTGCTGGGGCAATTCAATGTGATGCGCTTGGGTGATGCAATTTGATGTTCTGGGGAGATGCGTTTCGATGTGCTGGGGCGATTCAATGCGATGTTCTTGGGTGATGCGATTTGATGTGATGCGATTCGATGTGCTGGGGTGATGTAATGTGCTGGTGGTTATGCGATTTGATGTGCTGGGGTGATGCAATGTGCTGGTGGTTATGCGATTCGATGTGCTGGGGCGATGCGATGTGCTTGGGCAATGCGTTTTGATGCGATGTGGTGGGGAAAAGCGATTCGATGTTTTGGGGGTGATGCAATGTGCTTTGGGCGATTCGATGTGCTGGGGCGATCCGATGTGCTGGGAGATGCAATGTGCTGAGGGAGATGCGATTCGATTTGCTGGGGCGATGCGATGTGCTGGGGCAATGCGATTCGATGTGCTGATGCAATTCGAAGTGTTAGGGGTGATGCAATGTGCTGGGGTGATGCGATTTGATGTGCTAGGGCGATTCAATGCGATGTGCTTGGGTGATGCGATTCGATGCGGTGTGTTGGGGGCAGCGCGATTCGATGTTCTAATGCGATTTGATGTGTTGGGGTGATGCAATGTGCTTTGGGTGATGCGATGAGATGTGCTGGGGCGATTCGATGTGCTGCAGGAGATGTGATTCGATGTGCTGTGGTGATGCGATGTGCTTGGGCGATGCATTTCGATGCAATATAGTGGGGCGAAGCGATTTGATGTGCTGATGCGATTCGATGTGTTGTAGGTGATGCAATGTGCTTTGGGCGTTTCGATGCGCTGGGGGTGATGCAATGTGCTGGGGGAGATGCAATGTGATGGGGGAGATGCGATTCGATTTGCTGGAGCGATGCGATTCGATGTGCTGATGCAATTCGAAGTGTTGGGGGTGATGCAATGTGCTGGGGGTGATGCGATTCGATGTTCTGGGGGAGAGGTGATGTGCTTGGGTGTTGCGATTTGCTGTTCTGGATTCATTACTGATCCGTCCCACCATTTTTCAAAATTAATATGCACAGTTTGAACTTCATAAAGTCGTCTTCAATACATCTAGATGCATAAATGAATTGTGTTGCTGATGTTATTATTATTTTTTTTATGATTTTTTTTTTTTCTTTTTAAATGAAAAGCTGTACAGAAAAAAGTATCCGCTGAGTGTAGATATGTGTGTGTATATATGTACAGAACACGATATATATATATATATATATATATAGTGTATGTTTCTTGAATAATATTCCTTGTACATGCAGTATATTTACTGGTTCCTGGAGGGAGGAGGGGTTTGCATAGATATGGGTGGCAACTTCCTCTAACACTGCCCTTGCCATGGTAACCTGACCTGAAACTTATTACACTGCTTGTGCAGCATTGAGCATGTGCGAGATCTGCAAGGCTGAAATCCAGGAAGAAATACAGTCTGGCTTCAGATGCCCACACTTAAGATGGCCACGGTCTGCTGCTAGTTTATAAACTTTCAAAATGCTGTAATAATCTAACAAAACGGACCTTAGTTTACAGACCAACTTTACTGAATACATTAAGCTTGTGTATTATAGGGGTATTTTTATTTAAAAAGTGTAATTTTGGCCGGAGCACCACTTTAATAGTGCACTCTTTAAACTACCCATGCACAATGAGATTTTGGCTTTCTCAACACAATCAAATATTATTATGCCAGCCACTTAACATGAATTATGGACTGGTGTAGGCAACACACCTAGAATACGTGGTCACAGTTTGAACAGGAATCAGGGCAGCTTCCCTTGGCAGGGCCACAATGGACCAGTCCCCTCTTCCAACTGACAGTAAAAAGCTTCACTGGTAAGCTTCACAATCAAGATAATGAAAACCATCTTCTATAGGTTGTGAAGTCTTCCACTTGCTCCCTTGACACCCATATTGTGACCCCAGGATTTTACACCTGGTCTCCAGGATGTCCAGTTCAAATGTTTACATTGACATGATATTTCTACCAATAGTAGATTCCTCATCTTTGAGAAGCTTAAATATGTGGTCAGTCTAGATTTAGATTTGTACAGAATCCTGAAATTAATTAGTTATTTTAAGACATTCCCTACTCATACCACAATATTTAGACCCCTGGTGGGCCACTGTGGTCCTTCAGTTATTGTCAAACTACATGCCCTCTGAGGCACTGCAAAACTGACAGTTAAAAGCATGACTCCTAGAGGCAGAGGCGTTATGGGACTTCCACAACAACTGAAGGGCCTGCAATTGCCCATATCTGCCCTACACAATTTTAACAACTCTGTTAAGACTTAGATCCTGGGGGGCGTGACCGGAAGCGGAAGTAAGCGGACGCGTATCCGAGGAGCTCCGCCGAGGCCTCCTGACAATCGTTGGCCATCCGAGCCCGGCGAGCTTCTCCGCGGTTCCCCACCGTCCATCGGGGTTGCCGCTATTGTGGGGCACAGTCCGATGCCCGTATCGACCTTTGCAGCCACCGCAAACGCCGTCCTCCAGGCCGTGGCTGGCCGCCACCCGGGGACGCGGCGCCGCCATCTTGGGGCCTACTAGGTCCGGACGCCCAACGCCAGCCATCCACCGCCATCCACCCCTGGAAATCACTCACAAAGTGTCTGGGCTCTGCAGAGCTGTCTCCCGGAGGCCATCGGCGGAAAAATACCCACCCTTAGCGGCGTGCTCACACCCGGCCGCATCGCGGAGCTCCGGGCGCCATATTGCGGCCTGCGAGAACGCAGGACCACACCAGCATCTGCCGCAACACCGCCGGAGTGAGGAGTCTGCCCAGCGGACACACATCGCTGCTCATCCGGACACAGCACGGCCTGACCAACGGAGTACAGTGCTCAGCAGTCTCCCGGAGCGTCCATCCAGGCCCTGGATCCGGCCTATACCTCCACCAGGCCGCAGTGAGTACCAGAACGGCATCCCCCCCCCTCCACAGCGGACTAATTCCACCATACTTAGTGGGAGCCTGTACCACAAACAGATCTGGGGGGCAGATCCTGGGGGCACAGGAAACTAAGTCCATCAGAGCAGGGAAAGCCTGAGGCTCAGGCCTATTTACTGGAGACGGCGGCCATCTTGCTACTCCAAGTACACCCTGTACCTCCCTAACTAACTAGCTCAGCTTGGACTGAAAACACCTAACCCTTCCCCAGCACATCCCCAGCACAGGTGCACACCCCACTAGCAATACAGTTCTCCTACCCAAGAACTGCCAAACTCTACCACAGGGGCGGTGGCCTGGTGAGCAACACACATGACTGTAATGTAGAGAAACCCTGGTGACCAGAAGGGCCTGTGCACTGAAAACGGACCTGACAGACGAATATGTCCACACAATCAAAGAGAAGCACACACAGCCATATTCTCCGCTCTGTGGGGACACCCCAGAAGAAGAAAAAGAACTCGCCAGCAAACCTTAGCAAATTTAAATACTGTGGAGGGAACAAAAGCTCTAAAATGGCACTGTCACGAAGAAACAGTATTGTGGAGGATATGGAAGATGATGAAGTCTCCCTATCGGCGTCTGAAGACTCAACCGCAGGCCATGGCAAAACCGACCAGCTCCTTACTTACGCAGCTATGACAGACATTGCCGCTGATATCAAAAGCTCCTTTGCTGCAGCAATCACAGATATTAAAACCGAGCTAATGAGACTAACTGAGCAAATGGCAATCACAGACAGAGCTGGGAAAAGGAGGGACAGAGCACTGATCAGGCTGGACGATATCACTAACTCGCATTCCCAACATTTGATCGCTATGAACAGGCAGATTGAAGACCTGGACAATCGTGGCAGGCGGAACAATATCAGAGTCAGAGGAGTGCCCGAATCGGTACCCCCAGACCAGATCAGACCAGCCCTAACTGCCATCTTTAACACTCTCATCGAACGGCCGGAGCAATCCCCCATTGAATTTGACAGGGCGCATAGGGCTCTCAGACCCAGAGCGCAGGATGGAATCCCCCCAAGGGACATCATCTGTTGCCTATCGAACTTTAGCCTGAAGGAAGACATCCTCCACAAAGCACGGATGAAGGAAAGGATAGTGCACGAAGAAGTTGCGATCCAGCTTTTTCAAGATCTGTCGCCCATTACACTTAAAAATAGAAGAGCGTTACGTCCGCTTCTAGAAGTACTGAAGCAAAAAGGAATCAACTACAGATGGAAGTTCCCGTTCGCACTACAAGCAAACTTCCTGGGGAAACAGCATATGCTAAAAGTCCCTGAAGACCTCAAAAAATTCTGTGAGGAACTACAAATTACACCGGTGGACCTCCCGGAATGGTATGCAGAATTCCTCACACCGCTGGCGATCAACAACCCACAATTCTCAGCGGGTCCCCCCCAGGCACAATAGCCTTATCAGCTAGGCAAGCACCGCAGAAGCACTGACAGACACAATTTAGAGTCCCCAGCATCCTCCAAAAGTGCCAGGAGCCCGAGAGGGAGAGAATCAAGAGGCTACTGAAATGACCAAACCTTCTACAACATAAATCCTGTCCTGATGCAAGTTATCTCCCAGCTCTCTAGTACGGCACCTTGAAATGGAGCAACCCACCTTGTTTTGTTTTGTTTATGAAAAACTCTCCCACTATCCCACCTTGGCGGCTGTCACTATCTTGTTGCAATAGGGGGGCACACAACTCTAAGAGCTGAAGGTTCCCCCTTTCACCTCCCCCCCCCCTAACATGGTTAGACTTCAGTTCTCTGCGGAGAGACTATAACAATCTGCAGCAACAACATTGACTTTTATTCTGTTATGCTTTAACTTTTGTCTTTTATCTAGGTTCTGAGAATGGCGAAGTGTTAAGCGCCTAAATGTCGCTATTGGCGCATGAGATACTCCCCTACATCTCCAGAGATGGTGTATCTCTCATGACTACAGAACAGTGAGTTACATTGCATGAGCCACCGCTGTATATTCCCTCCCCCCAACATAACATGGGGGAAAGTTTACCCTTGCGGCTAGTAGCAGAAAGCAATAACAGGTTAACCCTAAGGACACTATTTAATCCATCTGGACTAGGCCTCCTTCCGCATAGTCTGGGCAAACATCCGCGAAGATCCCCCTACTTCACTCGCTATGACATATCTTGCTCGGGGATTATAAGGGAGGGCTAGATCTATATGAAACAGAAACCTTATTCCTCTCTTGCTTGATGTGGGAAACTTATCGTTCTTGCACAGGGACTAGGCTACCCCTAGTGTACACGGAGATGCCTGGTCCTAGTAATGCAATGCGGAAGAGTTGAAAGTTAAGCACTTACTCACTTAGGCTTTGGGTTAAAATCTGACGGGGTCTTGTTTTTGCTTTGGTTTTTTTTGTGTGTTTTTTCTTTCTTTTTTTTTTCTTTCTTTGCCAGTACTCGTTATACAGCTTGGTGCCTAGGCCTTAGTTTATTTTGAATGGTTTATAAAGTGTTTATATTGTTAACTTCTCTTGCAAACCGGTTAATGGTAACTTGTACATCTCCTTCCCCCCATTACTCAAATCCACCGTAGCCTACAATAGATGCTAATAACTGGTCTCAGATACCTTACTTACAGATATCCTCTTGATGGGGATTAGACACAATGCACTGAGCCGGGCCCCCCCTCTGGTCACCTACATTGCTGCCACAGAGCAGTCCAAAGAAACAGTCACCGTTAGACTGCTTATTGATCACCTCCCACTATCCCCAAAAGGGAAAATACCAACACATACGCATATTGGTTGAATCCCAAACAGACCCACCACCGACTAGTGGCTGGTGGGTACTTTTCTTCTTATACCTTACCTACTTAAATCTTTCATCCCCCTTTCTCCCCTTACCTTACCCCCCCCACCCCCTACTCCCATTCCCCCTCCTTACCCCCACGCACGTACGCATTCTCCTCTTCTAACCCACAGCACCCTACCCTAACACGCTGTGCCACCTACAACTCCTGTGAAAATCATTCACGGAAGTAACTTTTTCAGAACCCATCCATCCTAGATTAAAGGTCAAGATGGCATATGCTTTTCTAGGGAAAAAGCCAACCCTTGTCTCACATAATGTAAATGGCCTGAATATTCCTGAAAAACGGTTTAGATTGTTAAGAGAACTTAAAAAAGTGCGTCCCTCCGTGGTATTTCTACAAGAAACCCACTTCAAAGACAAAAATATTCCTAAACTCACTGACAATATATACACCAAAGCTTACCACTCTACTAATCCCCTTGCCAAAACGAAAGGAGTGTCCATCCTACTGAACAAAGACGCACCCTTTGAACTGAAGCACCAACTTATTGACCCTGAGGGAAGATATTTGTTCCTGAAGGGCACCTGGGAGGGATCCCCTATAACACTTGCTAATGTGTACTTCCCGAACACCTCCCATGTGCCATTCTGTGGCAAAATAATCGAAGAACTTAAATGGTTTGCGGAGGGATGTGTTCTCCTGGGCGGGGATTTCAACATACCTCTTTCACCCCTGAAGGACACCTCTTCTGGACACACCCATGTCAGTTACAGGCTTCTTAAACGAATGAAAACACTACTGCAGTCATTGACTTTGGTGGATGCGTGGAGATCCATGCATCCATCGGAGAAGGACTTTACCTTTTACTCCGCACCTCACAAACGATACTCAAGAATTGACATGATCTTTGTCTCACAAAGAGACTTGGGTAACTTACTTGCAGCTGAGATTGGCATTATTGCCCTTTCTGACCACGCACCCACGGCTATCTCAGTAGAACTGGGTGCACACCGCAAACCTGCATTTAATTGGAGACTTAACCCTACACTCCTTACTGACCAAATAGTGAGAGATGACATCCAAAACACAATTAATACATACTTTCGCAATAACATTGACACTGATACAAACCCACTAAACAATTGGGAAGCCCACAAGTCAGTGGTGAGGGGTGAACTGATAAAATGGGGCGCCAGGAAGAAAAGGGAAAGAGAGGGTGAAATTACAAAACTATCCCAACAAATTTCTAACTTGGAACTACAACATAAACAATCCCAATCTCGCCGGGTAGAAGAGCAACTGACTGAATGCAGAAAGGCACTACGCCTCCTGCTGGATCTCAAAATCAAAAGATCCCTCTTTTTCAAAAAATATATTTTTTATGAACAAGGGGACAAAAATGGGAAACAACTAGCTAGGGCCCTGAAGGAAGCAACACTATCTAGTCATATCCATGCCATAAAGGACAAAAAGGGGACTCTGCAATACAAATCTAAAGAAATGGCAGACCTGTTCCACGATTACTATGCCAAATTATACAACCTGCCGGCCCAACACAAACCATCCCACATAACTCAGACAAAACAAGAAGCAATTAAAGACTTCTTGGAAAACAGTAACTTACCTTCTCTGGCAAGTGGCGAGGCAAACAAGCTGGATGACCCTATAGCTATATCAGAGATCTCAGACGCAATATTTGATTTAAAAACAGGTAAGAGCCCTGGACCTGATGGTTTTACGTCACAATATTATAAGACTTACACAATCTCTCTCCTGAAACCTCTCCAATCGGCCTTTAACTTTCTAGCAAAACACAGAAACAACTCCAACTCATTCTTAATGGCACACATAGCTGTTATCCCGAAACCTAACAAGGACCACTCCGATTGCGCAAACTTTAGGCCCATATCACTCCTAAATGTTGATCTCAAGATCCTGGCCAAAATACTTGCCAATAGATTGAAACCCCTTCTGGCAAAGATCATAGGCCCTGAGCAGGTGGGATTCATGCCAGGTAGGGAAGCCCGTGACAATACCACTAAGGCACTGAATCTTATCCACTTTGCTCAAACCTCCAAAACAGCCGGCATGTTGCTCTCCACTGACGCAGAGAAGGCTTTCGATAGAGTCTCCTGGGACTACATGATGGACACTTGTGCCCATATTTTAATTAAAAGAGAACATGCTATCATGGATCTCAGCCCTCTATCGAAATCCCCAGGCCCAAATTAAAGTAAATAACATACTCTCAGACCCCATCTCGATCCACAATGGAACACGCCAAGGATGCCCTCTATCACCACTTCTCTTTATTATCACCTTAGAACCCCTAATAAGAACAATCAACCTACACAGAGATATTCAGGGCTTCGTAGTAAACCATAGAGAATACAAAATAGCCGCATATGCGGATGACCTTTTACTCTTCATCACCAACCCACATATATCTTTACCAAATCTTCAAAAAGTGTTTCAAACCTTTGGGTTCATTTCCAATTTTAAAGTGAATCAGTCAAAATCTGAAGCACTCAACCTTACCCTACCACCTGACCAATTTAAGAGACTGAAAGACAACTACCCTTATAAATGGGAACAGACCACACTCAAATACCTGGGAATAAATTTAACTAACAACCTTGACACTTTATACAACTACAACTTTAAACCTTTATTATCCACAATAACTAAAGACCTGCTGAGGTGGAAACCAAAGAAATTCTCATGGTTTGGCAGGGCGTCCATCTTGAAGATGACGATACTGCCTAGACTATTGTACCTATTTAATGCTCTACCCATAAAAATTCCGGAAACCTTTTTTAGCACTCTCCTTAAAGCACAGAGAGGCTTCCTCTGGGCAGATAGAAGACCCAGAATCAATTTCACTCTACTAACGCTTCCAAAAAGTGAGGGAGGCATGGGTCTTCCTGACTTCAAAAAATATTTTCAGGCTGCACACATCACCAGACTCATAGACTGGCACTGCCATGGCCCAAACAAAGACTGGGTCCAATTAGAAAGCAATCTAACCCTACATAAAACACTTTACTATCCATGGTCTATACACTCCAAAAAAGATAAACAGATAGGACACCCACTGATTGAAAACACAATCAATATTTGGCACAAAATAGCGAGTCTTTACAAGATCGCATCCGTCCCGGGCCCGCTGACACCACTCACCAATAATCCTGCTTTCCCACCGGGTATGCACCATAAACTACCACATGACCTCCTCATTCACCACTGTATAGCAAACTCGAAAATCAAAACATTTGACGCACTTAGCTCCGAGGTGGGCGAGACATTTCCCTTGCCTGTGGTTTTACATGCAATTACGGGACTTTGTGGTGCACAGTAAGCACAAATCTAAATTTAGCCTCCCGTTGACGCAGCTGGAATCTATATGCTTAAAAAGATCACCGGTAGCGCACACCACGTCCCTTGCATACTCATGGCTTATGTGTACGCCACACGTGGATAATAATAAACACAAGAAGAAGTGGGAACATGACCTTAAACTGAAAATTTCTGAAAAGCAATGGGAAAAGGTGTGTATTCTGACACACAAATGCTCATTAAGCTCCAAATACCAAGAGATTTCCTATAAGGTCCTCACCCAGTGGTATTTGACACCGCAAAAGACCGGGAGATGGTCTCATCCCACCTCGGATAAATGCTGGAGATGTAAAACTTGTGTAGGCTCCTTTATACATATCTGGTGGGAATGCCCTCTCATCCGCACCTACTGGGACGAAATTAGGACCTGGATAAAACATATAACGGAAACTAATCTCGAGCTAGACGCAGCAGCATGCCTGATTAATCTTGTCCCAATTACCTTAAGTCGCTACAAAAAATCACTCTCTCGACACCTACTCGTTGCTGCTAAAACACTCATACCCATCTATTGGAAAACCCCCAGAGTCCCAGGAGTTAGGGACTGGTTAAATAGAGTGCAATATATTTTTAAAATGGAGGAAATAGTGGCAATGAAAAAAGAGAATAGCACTTCCTTTAACAAAACTTGGCAACCTTGGCTGGCTTTTTCCCTCTCTTCAGATTACCAATTACTTATGGGCTGAACTACCCTTCCCCAATATTCTCAGAGGAAAAGGAAATAGAAAGGAGAAACAGAATGATTGAGCTATATATGCCTCTATTAGATACACACTTAACTTAAGGAATCGAATCCCAGTGCGATGGTACCCCTCCCCCCCCCCCTTGACTTCCATCCCCCTTTACCTTGTACCCTCTTTCACCCTCCCTCTAATACATGATTTATCCAGTGGTATCTTTAGTTTCCACTTTAGCTATTGGATCTTGCTTTATCTTTTGTTCTACTTGAGATACTTGGTTACAACACAAATGCTACCTAACTGTATCAATGTGTGTATACATACCACTGTTGACGACATTTATAATCCTATGTTAATTGTAAACCTGACTATACTCTCAATAAAACCTTTGATTGTGAAAAAAAAAAAAAAAAAAGATCCTATCCATCACTCCTTATCTTTCCTACATTCTTTCATATTGAATGAGGATCCTTGTGGCCCACCCCCAGATTCAAGGAATTGGGAAAGTGAATTGGGGTTTTCTATTCAACCTCCCTTCCATACCCTATCTATACTCTCTTCTACTCCACTCCTCACCACACACACACACACACACACACACACACACACACACACACACACACACACACTTCCCTTCTTCCCTCTTATTTCTGCTCCTAAATCTACATTCTTTACACTACACAACTTTCTCCTCCTTTCCTCTGCAAAGTCCCAATTCTGCCCCTCCTACTTGTTTAACATGAGACATTGTACAAAATGATAGTTGCAGGGCAGTGGAGTGAGTTGTATATGAGCTCAACATGGCACCCAGATTCATATCTACTGGGAATTTAGATAATGGTAATGATTTTGCAATATGTTCTTCATACAGTATGTTCTTCATATTTCACATTTGGTAATCTGCATGGTATATCTAGAAAGGCAAAAGAGTAGTGGTGCGCAGTACTAGCTTAGGAAATATTAGCCTAAAAGGTCTATAGATTCAAAAAAGTACCAGGTATTTAAATGCTAGGTGTGCTGCCACCCAGACTGAAAAGGTAATGTATAGGGAGCTTGTTTGTGTTCTATGAGGGAACGTGGGAAACCCTCGCCACTATAACATAATAGTGTTTGGGATGAGTATTAGATAGATGGAGTCATACGCGAAAAGGAATATAGTGGTTAAAACCTAATGATTTCCAATGCGATTTTTGGAATTGACATAGACCTATAAAGTGGTAATGCTGGACAATAAGTAGGTCCGTATTTGCGTGTCTTACAACATCCCGTGAACAAAATATATATAAAAAAATCAACAAAATATGTGATAGTAATTGATGCGATTTGTTACAACTAATAAAATCGCATAAAAAGTGCTAGTGCTAAGTGATAAATAAATGTGTTACAATGTCTACTACACCATAAACAGCAATATACATAAAAACAGTCGTAAGGCTTAATGAAACAGTTTTTTGCAAAAAAGTGACTAATTGTGGCTAGCAAAAAATCGCATAAAGTGCCAGTGCTGAATAAAGATTATAAATTAGATGCGTGTGGGTGTCTTTCTACCATATAATAAATAATAAATGCAGTGAAGCGCAATCTAGTCATGCAAAATTGACAGAGAAAATAAATGAAAAACCCAACATTAAAAACGCATAAACAATATTTGTGTTAAATATAGGTCTTATGCATAATGTTTTCACAGCTGCTTTTTTAGTTGTAGTGTTTTGGACTCCATTCCCACGGAGGGCAGATTGGCAATCCAGGAATTAGTTATCACAGTTGGGGCTAGGCTGTGGCAGTAGCCACAGAGGAAACAAAGGGAACTGCAAGAAGACATAGATAGACAGGATACTCACTGGCATATACTGTATAGCTCTTTGAAGGGCCATGGGGCAAAATATAAGGAGCTGCCTCCACCAGAGCTCTTGAAAGTGGAGAGGGGTTTTGCTGCAGGCAACACCCATGTTGCAGCCCTTTGATTCCAGCAAGCAGGTAAGTACTGGAAACTGAGAGCAGGTAAGCAGGTAAGAGTCCCTTGCAGTACAGGGAGGCAGGATTCACAAGTCAGTGGGTAACACAGTTCAATCAGGCATGAGCGCATGAAACACAGAGGTAGCATGAACAAGAAGTACACATAGTCACACAGGGTCACTAGTGCTGGGTACAGGCTGGAATGCACAGGGTTACACAGGTTCAGTGAGAGATTGCCACTACATTACTCAGAGTCAATGCCAACATGGCATTGTAGTCTGTTCCAGACTGCCAGATACTGGGAGGAGGCTTAACAACAGATTGGATAGTGGAGAGTCTGTTGGCCACAACTACCTTACCCACCTCTTAATTGGACAGTGTCGACCGAAATTGGGACCTAGTTTGGAAACTTACAACCTGTACTGTGGGATACAACTAGCCCTGAGCACTCCATTGCTAAATTATTGGCCCCAACGGTTAGTACTACACTAGCTAATTGGAGAGGTTTGAAGACAGTCAATGATAATATAGATTCCCATGCCATCCCTTGAATTAGAGCCCCCCTAGGCTTAGGGTTCAAGTGCAGGGACACTTGGTGCTCTCATTTTTTGTGGTGTTGTACAAATGCGTCTATCTGTTATCATTTATTGCTGTTCTGTTAGGCCCCATTCACAACTCATGCAGCCCACATCAGTGGTCTGCCCTATGTGCGTTTGTCACTGAAAGAAGCGCCTGCTCCTTTTTTGACGACAAGCTTTGCGTGATTTTTAAAGGAGTGTTTTGCAAAATTGTACTACATTTGGGGTCCTATTAAGAATTATGGCACCAAAATTGCGTGTTTTCCGGTGATGTTGCCTTGATTTGAAATCGCGGGCAGAATTGTGGTGATTCTGCCCACAATACCAAAATCCCAATTGTGAATGGGGCCTGATTGTTGCCTTGTTGGGTGTATTTCCCAAATAAATCCTTCTTCTTCAGCCTTGGTGTGTTAAAGGGTATTGCTGGAAGGGTTTGTCATCTCGAATCAAGGGACCCTTACATCACCAGATCCTTCAAAGGTAAGCGCTGCACTAGTTGAAACAAGGGTAGGCCACACAAAAATAAATAATGGAACAGGGTTAAAATATTAAAGCATTATTGCAAATTGTAGCAATGTTCTAAATGATAAACCATCTCCCAAAAGGTAGAGGTAATGATGTCTTCCCTGATTATTAATTTGATTCAGTGCACATCCTGCTCCATGTAGGTCATTACAGAGGGGCACTCTTTATGTCTGGAGGAAATGATATTTAATCTCCAAATATGGAAAAGGATTCTTCACAGTAAGAGCTGTGAAAATGTAAAAAGAAGTAGACTCCCTCAAGAGCTGGTTCTGTCCAGCTCAGTAGATTGTTTAAAAAAAGGCCTGGATTCTTTTCTAAATGTACATAGTATAACTGGATACTAACATTTATTGGTAAAGTTGATCCAGGGAACATCCCATTGCCTCTTGGAGCATCAGGAAGGATTTTTTTCCCCTGATGGAGCAAATTGGATCATGCTTTGCTGTTTTTTTTTTTTGCCTTCCTCTGGATCAACTGTGGGTATGGGATTGTGTATATAGCATTGTAAATACCATATTTATCAGAGTATAATACGCACCGGTGTATAACACGCACCCTAAGTTTAGGAGGGAAGTTTAAGAAAAAAACGTTTAGGAGGAAAGTTTTAAAAAAAGTGTCCACCTGCAGCCTTCCCCAGTGTCCATCTTGCCTTGCCCAAAATTGTAGCATGATAGTTTTTAAAATTTTAGCGCCACGAGATACACAGAGCCAGATGTCCTGTGTATTCGGCTCCTCTCGCAGTCCTGCCACGTCCCACCCTTTGGCCCATCTCCTATAATGGACACAACACTGGTCCAATGGTGGGACATAAAGGCTAGGAGGCAGGACTGGGTGTGACTGCGAGCAGAGCCGAGTGGAGCTAAGTCTAGCTGAGTACACAGTACATTCGGCTTGGTCTATTTCAGCGATGTTCGCTCCTCTTCCCCTCAGAGAGAGAGCAGGGAACAGCATATAACACACACCTATGATTTTCCCCTGAATTTAAGGGGAAAAAAGTGTGTGTTATACGCCGATAAATATGGTAATTATTTTTGTTTGTTTCCCCCCCCCCCTTTTTTTTATTGGTTAAACTAGATAGACTTTTGTCTTTTTTAACCAGACGCAACAGTTCAAGGGCAATTATTGTTGTGTAGGATGCAAGCAAGTTGTTTGTTTGGAAGCCCATATCCTGGATCTAAAGAATCAACGGGCAACACTGCGAGCATTAACAACTTGGAGAGGAGTTTGGACCTCATCCAGTAGGTGCTGACTGGGTCCTGAGTTGATACATCCTACTAAATTGTGTGATATTGGAGATATCAGTTCAGAAGTAGCATTGCTGAGTGAAATAACCTCTTCTAACATCCATGGGAATGACCACTTTAGTAAGGATGGGAACAAGTGTTTAAGCAAAGAGAGGCAGATACTAGTGGTACTTTTGTTGACTATTAGAAGGGCACATAGGGTACTCTGTCACAAAGACTGAGATCATCAAACGGTACATTGTTTACAGGGTGCTCAGTTTCGACATGTTGTAGATCTGGTTGACAGATTGTTGGGTGAGGCTGGAGAAGACCCAGTTCATGGTACACATTGGTACAAATGACAAAATTAGAGGAATATGGAGCATTCTGATAAATGATTTCAGAGAATTAAGTATCATGTTAAGGTAAAGGACCTTGAAGGTATTGCATTCAGAAAAGCTTAGCGCGTCACAAGCCACACCAGACAGGCAGTCAGAGGAGCTTAGGGAGCTGAACAAGTGGCCGAACTGGTGTAACAAGGAGAGTTTTGGGCCCCCGAAGAACTAGGTTGACTTTTTGGTGGGTTATTGGCTCTACTGTAGGGACAGACTGCATCTAAATGCGGGGTGCAGTTCTGCAGGGGAGGAAATGATTAGAAGGTTGCAGGAGCTTTTAAACTAGGGGGAGGGATCAGAAAAGTTTGTGCCGTATGGAGAGCAAGAGTCTATGAGGGAACAAGATATAGAGGGTGGTGGAACAATGGGGGAGCGGGGCTCAAACTAGATGGCAGAGCATCTGCATCTCCAAAGTATAATACAAAAATAGTTGTATAATCCAATTATAGCTCAAAAATTTGTAATAATTGAGTACTGAACCCTGATGAAAAATTAACATGTACAGTATGTTCATAAATACAAGAAACTTGGCAAACAAAATAGATTAATTAGAACATCGGTTATTTGAGAAACACTTTGACTTTCTGGGAATAGTGAAAATCTGGTTGGACAGCTCACATGACCGGGCTGCAAATAGTTGACAAAAGTGCACTCTATTCTGGAGGTACAGAATTATTAGAAGAGGTGAAGGAATATGCATGTAAGTGAAGTGCAATCTGAAAGTGAGTTTGAGATATGATATCACTAACAAGAACTGTGATGGTGCAGAGTCATTGTGGTTGAAGCCCAATAAGTAATAAGTAGTAAATTACTTGTAGGAGTTTACCATAGGCCCCCAACATAAAACAAGATTGAAATGGATAGGAAGCAGGTCAATGTCAATAATATTGATGATTTTATTTATTCTGATATTGACTGGGCAACTGAAACTGCACACTCAACAAAGACTTGTCATTTCTTAGCTTTACTGAAGAACAATTTCATGGAACAGGTGGCCCAATGAGAAGAAAATACTATGTTGGATCTAGTATTTCAAACAACACAATGTTCGTTATAGATGTGCAAGTTAGAGACAACTTTGCTAATAGTAATTAAGATGTAACCACATTTTTTGTAAATTACAGGAAAGAGGAATGTTGGTACAACAAGAACTCTAAATTTTAAGAAAGCTAATCTCAGTAAACTGCAGTCCTTACTGCATGACATTCAGTGGGACCAAATATTTGCAACAAAGACCGCACAACTCAAGCAGGAGTGTTTTAACCACCTCAATACAGTGCAGTTACACCCCCTTCCTGACCAGACCAATTTTCAGCTTTCAGCGCTCTCACAGTTTGAAAGACAATTACTCAGTCATCCAACACTGTATCCATATGAAACTTGCGTCCTTTTTTCCACACAAATAGAGCTTTCTTTTAGTGGTATTTAATCACTAGTGGGTTTTTTATTTTTTGTGCTATAAATAAAATAAAACGTAAATTTTGTGAAAAAAATGCCTTTTTCTTTGTTTCTGTCATAAATTTTTGCTAATTAGTAATTTTTCTTCATAAATTTTGGCCAAAATGTATACTGCTACATATCTTTGGTAAAAATAACCCACATTAGTATATATTATTTGGTCTTTGTGAAAGTTATAGAGTCTACAAACTATGGTGCCAATCACTGAAAATTGATCACTTCTGATCAGGCCTTCAGTACATCAGGTGTATCTCATTTCTTGAGACACTAACAAGTCAGGAAAGTACAAATACCCCCCAAATGACCCCTTTTTACAAAGTAGACATTCCAAGGTATTAAGTAAGTAGCATGGTGAGTTTTTTTAAGTTGTAATTTTTTCCCGCAATTCTTTGCAAAATGAAGATTTTTTTTTTATTATTATTGTTTTTTTACAAAATTGTCATATTATCAGGTTATTTCTCACACACAGCATATGCATACAACAAATTACACCCCAAAATACATTCTGCTACTCTTCCCGAGTAGGGCGATACCACATGTGTGAAACTTTTACACAGCCTGGCCACATACAGAGCACCAACATTGATGTAGTACTTTCAGACGTTCTACGAGCAAAAATGACGCATCTCATTTCTCAACCACCTATTACACTTTTGAAGGCCCTGGAGTACCAGGACAATGGAATTTCCCATAAAATGACCCCATTTTGGAAAGCAAACACCCCAACGTATAATCTGTGAGGCATAATAAGTCTTTTGAATGGTTAATTTTTTTCCAGAAGTTTTTGGAATATGTGGGAAAAAATTAAAACACATTTTTTTTTTACACAAAATTGTCAATTTATAAGATATTTCTAACACATAGCATGTATATAGCAAAAATGACACCCCAAAATACATTCTGCTACTCCTCCCGAGTATGGCGATACCACATGTGTAGGAATTTTACACAGCCTGGTCACATAGAGAGGCCGAACATTGAAGTAGTACGTTCAGGCGTTCTAGGAGCATAAATGACACATCTCATTTCATTCCTACCTATCACACTTTTGAAGGTCCTGGACCACCAGGACAGTGAAGTTACCCACAAAATGACCCCATTTTGGAAAGCAAACACCCCAACGTATATTCTATGAGACATGGGCTGCAAATAGGTACTCGGGTACTCTGATGGGCTAGAGACAGGTACTCCGGTACTCTGATGGACTGGTGACAGGTACTCGGGTACTCTGATGACCTGGTGACAGGTACTCGGGTACTCTGATGGCCTGGTGACAGGTACTCGGGTACTCTGATGGCCTGGTGACAGGTACTCGGGTACTCTGATGGCCTGGTGACAGGTACTCTGATGGTTTGGTGACTGGTATTTGGGTACTCTGAAGGGCGGTGACAGGTACTCATATGGACTGTGACAGGTACTCGGGTACTCAGATGGACTGTGACAGGTACTCTGGTACACAGATGGACTGTGACAGGTACTCGGGTACTCAGATGGGCCTATCTCTCCCTCACTGTGACTTTATCTCACATGACTTTACCTTTATTTCTCTATTCCTTATCTTATTTACTTTTCCACATCACTTTCCTTCATCCTTTCCTTCCTGACATCCTGATCTGCCAGAATGGAACCTACATGACACTCCAGGGCCTCCACATTTTAAAAATCAAGATTCTCTGACCAACCCTCTGTCTTATACAGTACAAAATAATATATTACCTTTGAGCCCTCATGTTGCTTAGAATGGCATAGAAATCCTGTATATGATGATCATGAGCTGGGATGGTAGCAAGGTGTTTTAAGATTAAGCACTAATATGTTCCTGGATTGTTATGTGGAGTTCATCACTCACTGAATGTTCATATTGATTTGTGAAGATGACCCCTACCTCCCTTTTTCTATTCTGTACCCTATATTTTACCATATAATCTTAATAAAAAAAACTGATTAAGGTAGTAAAGCCGCATTGTGATTTTTTTCTACAGGTAAGCCTATAATAAGGCTTACCAAAATGAATATCTTATAAATGTGCACCATTTAGGAGATATTCACCCTGGATGCAGCTGGTGATGTCTACACTGGCATACCTTGCTGGTAAGGATGAGCAGAACACCAGAACCTGCGTACAGACCTAAACTTCGTGTGAACTTTAGAACCCTACTAAAGTCTATGGGACTCGAACGTTCAAAATCTAAAGTGCTAATTTTAAAGGCTAATATGCAAGTTACTGTCCTAAAAAGTGTTTGGGGACCTGGGTCCTGCCCCAGGGGACATGTATCAATGCAAAAAAAGGTTTTAAAAACTGACATTTTTTCAGGAGCAGTGATTTTAATAATGCTTAAAGTGAAACAATAAAAGTGTAATATTCCTTTAAATTTCGTACCTGGGGGGTGTTTATAGTATGCCTGTGAAGGGGCGCATGTTTCCCGTGCTTAGAACTGTCCCTGCAGGTCTGGTATGGATTTTAAGGGGAACTCCAAGCCAAATAAAAAAAAAATGGTGTGTAGTTCCCCCTAAAAATCCATGCCAGACCCTTTATCCGAGCACGCAACCTGGCAGGCCGCAGCAAAAGAGGGGGGACGAGAAAGCGCCCCCCCCCTTCTGAACCGTACCAGGCCACATGCCCTCAACATTGGGAGGACTCTTTGGGGGTCTGTGACCCCTCAAAGCACCTTGTCCCCATGTTGATGAGGACAAGGGCTCATCCCCACAACCCTTGTGGGGGGGTCTGCAGGCAGGGGGCTTATCAGAATCTGGAATCCCCCTTTAACAAGGGGACCCCCAGATCCCGCCCCCCCCGTTTGAAAAGTACCCCTACCATTTCACAAAGAAAGTGTAAAAGAATGTTAAAAAAGATACACACACCATAGTAAAAGTCCTTTATTAAAAATAAAAATTTAAAATTTAAAAAATTTAAAAAAGATTCCAGCGGTGGTAATCCACTCTTGCTATCCAGCGATGGATGATCATCTCTCCGGGTCCAGCGATGGCTGATCTGATCCAGCGACGGGTGATCTCTCCCTCCAGCGCAGCGCATCCATCCTCTGTCTCCCCTGGCGGAGACACTGTGGGGTTCCCGGCAGCCTGACATTTCTTATATGAGGAGGGCGGGCCACCCATCACCCCTGACCCTGCCCCCTCTGACGCAAGTGGGAAAGCCGGGCTTCCCCAATGACGTGTGGGTGACCCCGCCCCCCTCTGATGTAACGCAGGTTTCCATACATCAGAGGGGGCGGGTTCTAAGGGAGTACATTTTTGATTTCACTCCTCACTACCTATCACAATTTTGAAGGCCATAAAATGCCAAGATGACACAACCCTCCCCCCAATGACCCCATTTTGGAAAGTAGACACCCCAAGCTATTTGCTGAGAGGCATGTTGAGTCCATGGAATATTTTATATTTTGCCACAAGTTGCGGGAAAATGACAAACTTTTTTTGCACAAAGTTGTCACTAAATGATATATTGCTCACACATGCCATGGGCATATGTGGAATTACACCCAAAAATACATTCTGCTGCTTCTCCTGAGTATGGGCATACCATGTGTGGGACTTTTTGGGAGCCTAGCTGCATATGGGGCCCACAAAGCTCCTCACTACCAATCACAGTTTCAAAAGCCATAAAATGCCAAGATAGCACAACCCCCCAAATGACCCAATTTTTGAAAGTAGACACCCCAAGCTATTTTCTGAGAGTCATGTTGACCACACCAAGATCGGTGGGATAAAATGATTTCCCAATGGCGCTGTTTACATCCGGCGAACTCTAAGTCATGAAATGCTTGTAGCTTCTGGTTTCTTAGGCCATAGGGATGATAAGAGCCATTTTGGTCTCTGATCAGCTTTATGGTCAGCTGGTGTAACCACCGGCATCATTCTCAGGTTCCCTGTTGGGACAGGAGAGCCAGAGAAAACCATGGAAGATGGTGGGGGGGGGGCGGTCATTCCCTCCCACTGCCTGTAAAAGCAGTCTAGAGGCTAATTAGCCACTAGGATTGCTTTTACATGAAAGCTGACCGCTGGCTGAAAAGAATGATACCAAGATAATACCTAAACTAGCAGTCATCATTCTGGTATAACCATTCAAAGTCCAGCAACATACCAGTATGTTGCTGGTCCTTGTTGGGCATATATTGTAATCTTTTTTTTTTATGCAGCCTGTGGGATGAACGAAAAAAAGAGATTGATCAGTGGGTATGCCCACCATTAGAATACTTCCCTTCATTCACCCACTTCTAATGATGGGCATGCATGCACCATTTTTTTTTTAACTGTGGTGGGGAAATCACGTATAATTATGTATCGTGGGAGCAATTGCTGCTGCTGTCAAGATAAATAAATCAGTGCTGCAGCTGAATGGCCTAAAAAATATATGTCGAAGCATGGGGGCACCCGCCCCAAAAGTTAGAAGCAAATCGCTCCATCATCCCTGCATCCCCCATGCCTCGGCATATATGTTCTTTTTTTTAACTGTGGTAGTGAAATTACCTCCTACAGTGCTGTAGTCACGGCTTTATATATTGTGGGAGCAAACTCTGTTGCTGTCAAGATAAATAAATCCACGCTGCAACTGAATGGTGTACCTGCTAAGCAAATGATGGTTAACAATAAAACAAATATTACAGTATAACATACCATACCTGCAAAGCAAATACAATAAAACATAGTAAATATAAAACAGAGAGAATGATAGATATAGAACAATAGTGAGCGAACAGTAGAGCAGACAGTATAAGAGAGAGAACAATAGAGAGAGAGAAGAAAAATACAACCACAACTATGGCTTTTTTTTGTGTTTTTTTTTTCACTTTTTTTACTTTTATGAAAACTGTAAAAAAAAACTATAAACTGAACGTTGAAGATTAGGGCCTCTCAAAATGTGATGGCCATCACATCTTTCAAAACCCAGAGACCCTGTGTATGTGTGCCTATGACTGTGTGGTGCTGTACCCTACGCTAATACTCAACTAGTGTGTGATAGTGTTCGAAACAGTCACCAATGCAAAGACCAGGATGGTGAGGACAGGAGGGACAATAAAAGTGGGTGTCACGCCTAAATCCATGCTTTCTACAGACACAACATCTTCTTTGGGGGTTTCTTGGGGTAGGGGTACCAGAGAGGACATGCGTAAAATGTCTCTCATGCAATCGGCTTACTGTATTTGCATTGGGAAGTTGGGCCAGAGCACCGTCTGGAAACAGAAAGGCTCTGATGATCTCTTCCTGGAATTTAAGGAAGGATCCAGTTCGTCCTGAAGCCCTGTATAGCACATGAGCATTCAGCAAAGCCAATTGAAATAGACACTTTTTTGTACCAGCATCTGGCCTTACAGGCAATTAGGTACAACGCCAACAACTGGTCGTTGAGGTCCACCCCTCCTATATTAAGGTTATATCCGTGGACACAGACGGGTTTCTCTACAACACCAGTCACCATAATAATTTGGACAGTCGTGTCTGCATGAAGGGAGGACAGAATGAAAACATTCTTATTAACCCTCCACTTCACAGTGAGCAAATTATTACATCTCAAGCAGGCTCTCTCCCCCAGATTAATATGGGACTCTACAAGCCACTGGGATAGCCCCAGCGATTAGATCACACGGTGCCACATGCTCCAATTTGATGATTAAACAAGTGACTAAAAAGTGGCATGCTAGTGTAATAATTGTCCACCTACAAGTGGTACCCCATTCCGAATAAGGATGACACCAAGTCCCATACAATCTTACCAGTGCTCCAGAGTCCTGTAGCCAGATCGGGTAGTCAGCCAGTCCAAAGTTCATTAACCAGATTGGGTAATCAGCCAGGCCGGAAGTCAGGGATCCAAGGAGAGCAACCACAAGCAGGATAAGAAGCCAGGTGGGATGTCAGCAAGCCAGTCTTGAAACAAACAGCAGGAGATGGTTCCCTGTGATGTGACCAACGCAAAGGCAAATGAAAAAGTGAGCAGGAAGGCTTTAAATAGGCAGGTCAGACGAGCATCATCGGGAACAGCTGGTAACTGTGGAAAGAGAAGAGAGCTGGCAATTAGCCGACAGCTGAGCGGCCAGCCCAGAGGAGGAAGGGCTAAGCCAGCCCTGACAGCACCTCAACGACAGCAGAAGAAGATCGGGTTTGGTACGCCTGACCTTGGCAGGGACCACAACTCCGTCGTCAGAGTTATCTGTCAGGGTGCCGCTGCTGTCTACAGGTTCGTATTCTGAGCCTGAATCTGACATATGAGTGACTTCCTCTTCTCTATCTGTCATGCTCAGAAATGTGTAGGCCTCTTCACTAGTGTACCTTCGATTTGACATTTTGGTCTCTAAATTTACTGGTACACTAGTGAGACTCACAGGTAAAAAAGCTCGTGACTGTTAGAGACTGATTCAAACGCTACCAAAAAAACTGTTATCATTTGCACGGATCAGGCCTGATTCTGCGAACGCTGCAGTTATGTGTGTTGTGTTTTGTAAATGACAGGGATCAATTGATACTGCACTTGGGTGGGTTGGGCTGGGCTGGGCTGGGCAGAGGTGCAAAACGCAGGTGCTTGCAGGTGTCTGGGCTGATCCCACTAACACTGCATTTCTGGGAACCCTAAACTGTTGGGGATGCTAATATAGATCTGATTAGATCAGATATCGATGCTTTCAGACACTATACTACTAAGGGAGGCGTATAGTGCGTGCATGGGTGTTAGTAGTACTGGCACTGATCTGTCGCTGCCTGGGGCGACGCAGACCCTATCTTATGCTAAAACCTAACTTTGATCACCCACCCAGGGGGTTAAACCTTTATTGGGTAAAATACAGCGGGTGCCCTGACGCTATAAAAAAATCAAGCTAAACTGCATCACCTGTGACACTTATACTGTGATCACAGGTGACAGGGGGTAATCAAAGGGTTAAACCTTTATTGGGAGGGGTAGGGGTTGTCCCTAAATCTATCTGAGCCTAATACTAATTACCCTAACACTGATTAGTGTCACTAATGACACTAGTACAGCGATCAAAAAAAAATCTGTTTGCTGTACTGGGTGACACAGTGACAGGTGGTAAAGGGGTTAACTGGGGGGTACTCGGGGGGGTTAATTGTGTGCCTACTTGACCTGGTGTCAGTGTAGTGTTGGTGTAACTCACTGTTTGATGCTCTCTCCTCTTGGTTTGGAATGAAAAGACCGGCAAGAAGAAGAAGAAGAGAATGTCAATGTTTACAGTTACACAGACTGGGGAAGAATATCATTTGTCAGGAGCGATCACCAGCTCAAGGCCAGATTTCATTGGCCTGGGCCTGGGAATTGATCGGTTCCTGATTGAATCCGATTGTCGCGCCTGACATAGCATAAAGGTGATTCGCCTGCCTGTTCTATTATGCCTCAGTATAACTGCGGCGGATGGTCGGCAAGCGGTTAAGAAACAAAGAGTAAACAACTGTATTATGGCGTGATTTTTTTAAATATCAGCCACATTATAGGGAAATTTTTTTTTGGGTTGATTATTTTTGTGTCTGTTGGCTCTATTATTATCATTAATAACGTAATGTACTGGAATTCCTGTGGTACAGTGACCTGAAAAAATGATTAGATTATGTAGCAAATATTGGGTATCATATACAATTATTTATGAATTGGCGTGGAGCTGTAGTTCTAGTATTTCTAATTTATGGTGAAATTATTCACATACGTATTAGAAGTAGATTTAATTAGTTCCCTTTAATCATATTAATACCCTCTGTCAGAATAATGTGTGCTGCTAACAAAACTAGTCTACAAATTAATTCCTGTTTCCACTGTAAACGATGGAATCATAGAGCAGTTGTAAAACATCATGGCATTCATTTTAAATTGCATTTTTATCACTTTTTTTTTTTTTACACAAAAATTAAATGAATTTTTAAATGAAACAAAATATACAAAAATGCTGTGCATTTTTTGTATTATATCCCATTTTATTGTAGACATTCTACCCAACCTACAATCACAGTATCATTAACACATTTTTATTTATTTATATATGTGTGTATTAATTTATTTATTTGTTATTTAAAATGGAACTAAAGGTAAAACTTTTAATTTTATTTTGGATAGAGATAAGGGAGAGTTAAAACACTGTAAGCCCTTGTACACACGATCGGAGATTCCGTCGGAATGTGTCCGATCGGAGCGGTTTGTTGGATATTCCGACTGTGTGTGGTCTACATCGGACTGTTTCCGTCGGAATATCCGTCGGACCAAATTTTCCAACTTGCTGGAAATATTTTCCGACAAACTGCTCCGATCAGACATACTCCGATCATGTGTAAAGAATTCCGATCGGACAAAGTGCCACGCATGCTCAGGTCAAATTCCTACATCAAAGCTATTGGCTACTAGCCTGAACCTAGTCCCATCGTAACGAAATAATGTCATCACGTTCCAAACAATCGGATTTTCCGACAAATTTGTCCGACCGTGTGTATGCAACCGTTTCGGACAAGATCTGTCAGCCAAAATCTGACGGATTTGTTTGTCGGAATCTCCGACCCTGTGTACAAGGGCTAAGATTTGTTTTTCCCATCTTTGTCCCATTGGGGAGATTTCCCTTCATTTCTTGTCACTTTGCCAAAATAGGAAGTGAGAAGAAATTCCTGCTAAAAGAGAGAATCCCTTTTTGTAACCAGGGTCACCAGAACTAGTCTCCCATTTGGAAAATTTCCCCCAATTTACTAAGCCTTTGGGGATTTTCTTTTGCTTTCACTTTTGGTCATAATAGTAAAGATAACAGTAGACAGGACAGATAGAGAAGGTGATTCTCCTTGCCTTTAGTTATACTTGGGAAAACTGTTGTAAGTGTACCCTCCTATCTTAACCCTTTCATGACTAAGCCTATTTTTGGAATTTGGTGTTTACAAGTTAAAATCCATATTTTCTACTAGAAAATTACTTGGAACCCCCAAACATTATATATATTTTTTTAACAGAGACTCTAGAGAATAAAACGGCGATTGTTGCAATATTTTATGTCACACGGTATTTGCGCAGCGGTGTTTTAAATGCAACTTTTTGGGAAAAGGGACACTTTCATGAATTAAAAAAAAAAAAAACAGTAAAATTATCCCATTTTTTTTGCATAATGTGAAAGATAATGTTACGCCGAGTAAATAGATACCAAACATGTCACACTTTATAATTGCGCGCACTTGTGGATTGACGACAAAGTACGGTACCTAAAAATCTCAATAGGCGTTAAACATTTTTTACGGTTACCAGGTTAGCGTTACAGAGGAGGTCTAGTGCTAGAATTATTGCTCTCGCTCTGACGATCGTGGCGATACCTCACATGTGTGATTTGAACACCGTTTACATACGCGGGCGCGACTTCCGTATGCGTTTTATTTGCTTTGAGAGCTCGCGGGGACGGCGGGCGCTTTAAAAAAAAAATTTTTATTTTTTTATTTATTTTATTTATTTTAAAATGACTAACTTAAAAAAAAAAAAAATTTTGATCACTTTTATTGCTGTCACAAGGAATGTAAACATCCCTTGTGACAGTAATAGGCGGTGACAGGTACTCTTTATGGAGGGATCGGGGGTCTAAAACCCCCTCCTTTACACTTCAGTGTATTCAGATCGCCGAAAACGGCGATTCTGAATACCGGATATTTTTTTAAAACCGGCGCCATTGGCAGCCGAGTAAACGGGAAGTGACGTCATGACGTCGCTTCCGTGTTAACTATGAGGAGACTGGAACGAAGCCGATTACAGCTTCGTTCCAGTTCCTCCCCAGCGGCCGGAGGCAGTGCAAGTTGAATCGGTGCTCCCGATCGAACGGGAGCACCGGTAACAGCGGCGGGAGGCGGCGGGAGGGGGGGACGTCCCCTCCCGCTCCTCCGGCATAACAGCCGAGCGGCTTTTAGCCGCATCGGTTGTTATGGCTGGATAGCCAATCGCCCGCTGAACAAAACGGTACCGGGATGATGCCTGCAGGTGCGGGCATCATCCCGGTATACCCCCCGGAAGCCGAGTACGCAGATCTGCGTACGCTCGGCGGGAAGGGGTTAAACAGGTTCTGCTCTCTAAATTTAGTTTTTGGCTAGGTAATAGTTAGCTCATACTGATTGTATCGTTTTTCACTTGGTCTCTCCCTAAGCTTCAGTTAGTTTGTGATTTCTTACTGCTGTCGGTAGATGTCACTGGTACCACTGGCAATAGTATGAGATTTCACAAACAAGACTGTGTTATTATTATTTATATTTTCTTCAGCCAACCCAGCAGGAGGTTCAGGCCACTGATGCATGTTGGGGGAGCATATCAATATTTAGGACAGGTCAGGTGCTGGCTCTCTTTTCCCAGGCTAAGGCCTGTGGTGGTCCAGCTGAATAAAGCTCTGCTGTTACTTTCAGTGACATCACATACAGCCGGTGGAGCACACAATGGCAGCATCATTTTCCAAAAGCGTGTGACAAAAATGTTTGGTTTTTTTTGGACAAAATACTCCTTATGTTTTCTAAACAATACCTCGGGTGTTTGCTTTCCAAGATATAGGCCCCTTTCACACTGACGTTCCGTTCAGGCCCGCCTGTCAGTTTTTCAGGCGGACCTGAACGGGTGCTCCATAGAGCTCTATGGAGCATCGGATGTCAGCGGTGACATGTCCGCTGACATCCGACCCGCTCCGATCCGAAAAAGTGTAACGGAGGAAAAAGCCATTTTTCAATCCGTCTGCGGATCGGATCGGGTGACGACGGGCACTGCGGTCCGTCATCATCCGATCTCCCATAGGGGAGAGCGGCGCTGTGACAGGTCTGTCCCTGCGCAGTGTGCAGAGACGGACCTGTCATCTCCCTGCTCAGCGGGGATCGACGGAGTGATCCCCGCTGAGCATACGGATATCCACGGGGCGGATCAGAACTGATCTGCCCCGTGGGAAAGGACCCATAGTCTTTTTTGGTGTTTCCACTGTCCTGGTGCCAATAGAGAAGGTGCGAATAATTTTGTCCAGTCCACTTTTGGAGCTTTGTGTGGAATGTGACAAATTTTGCTTTTTGTTTCTCCACTTGTTTGTGTCATACCAATAAAAACAAAAGAAATAAACATGACAATGTCTAAACAGTTGTAATTGCAACAATGCCTGTATGTATATACAGTATCTATACAACATGCATACTATAGTTTGTAGACTCTATAACTTTCTGACAAATTAACCACTTGCCTACTGGGCACTTAAACACCCTTCCTGCCCAGACCAAGTTTCAGCTTTCGGTGCTATCACATTTTGAATGACAATTACTCAGTCATGCAACACTGTACCCAAATTAATTTTTTGTTCTTTTCTTCCCACAAATAGAGCTTTCTTTTGGTGGTATTTGATCACCTCTGGGGGTTTTATTTTTTGCGCTATAAATGAAAAAAGACCGAAAATTTTGAAAATAAAACGCATATTTCTTTGTTTCTGTGACAAAATTATGCAAATTATTAATTTTTCTTCATAAATTTTGGCCACAATTTATACTGCTACATATCTTTGGTAAAAATAACCCAAATTAGTGGATATTATTTGGTCTTTGTGAAAGTTAGAGAGTCTACAAGCTGTGGTGCGAATCATACAAAATTGATCACATCAAGTGAGGAAAGTACAAATACCCCCAAATGACCCCTTTTTGGAAAGTAGACATTCCAAGGTATTTAGTAAGAGGCATGGTGAGGTTTTTGGTGTTGTCATTTTTTCCCACAATTCTTTGCAAAATTAAGATTTTTTTTTTCCACAAAATTGTCATTGTAATAGGTTATTTCTCTCACATGGCATGTGTATACCACAAATGACACCCCCCAAAAAATTCTGCTACTCCTCCTGAGTATTACAATACCACATGTGTGGGACTTTTTCACAGCCTGGCCACTTAGAGAGACCCAACATGCAGGGAGCGCCATCACATGTTCTAGGAGCATAAATTACACATCTAACTTGTTGACTACCTATTACACTTTTGAAGGCCCTGGAGCACCAGGACAATGACACGTGGCACTGATGACAGATGGCACTGATACGTGGCACTGATGACACGTGGCACTGATGACAGATGGCACTAATATGTGGCACTGATGAAAGATGGCACTTATAAGTGGCACTGATGACAGATGGCACTTATACGTGGCACTGATGACACATGGCACTAATACGTGGCACTGATGACAGATGGCACTAATACGTGGCACTGATGACAGGTGGCACTAATACATGGCACTAATACGTGGCACCGATGACAGATGGCACTAATACGTGGCACCGATGACGCGTGACACTGATGACAGATGGCACTGATAAGTGGCATTGATGACACGTGACAATGATAACAGATGGCACGTGACACTGACAGGTGGCACTGATAACAAATGGCACTGATACGTGGCACTGATGACAGATGGCACTAATATGTGGCACTGATGACAGATGGCACTATGTGGCACTGATGACACGGGGCACTGATGACACATGGTACTTATACGTGGCACTGATGACAGATGGCACTGGGGACAAATGGCACTGACAACAGGTGGCACTGGGGAAGATAGCACTAACAGGTGGCACTGGGGACAGATAGCACTAACAGGTGGCACTGGCGGAAGGTAGCACTGGGGAGGATGGCACTGGGCAAGGATGGCACTGGGGAGGATGGCACTGGGGCAGATGGCACTGGGTGAGGATGGCATTGGGGAGGATGGCACTGGGGGAAGATGGCACTGGGGCGGATGGCACTTTTTTTTTACTTTCTTTTTTACTTACAGCCGCTGCAGCCGTTCATCTCTCCCTTCTCACACGCTGTCTGTGTGAGGAGGGAGAGCGGCGCTGAGAGATGATCTCAGAACTCACAACTTCCTCCTGTTTACTTCCCCCGGAAGTAAACAGGAGGACATCCAGGGACTGCCTCCCGGCAGTTAGCGTCCGCTCTGTAGCCGTCTTTCGGCTATAGGGTGGGCGCGAAGCTGTTAAACAATATACACCTATTTGTTTTGTTTTTGTTTTTTCACCAAATAAATGTACCAGAAATGTACAGTAAAAGTGGCCAGTAGGCATGTGGTTAAATATCACCAAAAGGAAGCTGTGTCTGTCTCATAAAAAATATATAAAATAAATTTTGGTACAGTGTTGCATGACCGAGTAATTGTCATTCATATTTTGGCAGTACAGAAAACTGAAAAATGGCCTGGCTGGAAGGGGATAAAACAGTCTGGTTTTGAAGTGGTTAAAGTGGAATTCCAGGCTACACATATCTATTCCTTAATCTGCTCCAATACCCCCTTCTAGCTCCTATAGTAACTACCCTATAGAAGGAAGATGCTTATACTTACAGTATCTCACAAAAGTGAGTACACCTCTCACATTTTTGTAAATATTTTATTATATCTTTTCATGTGATAACATTGAAAAAATTATACTTTGCTGCAATGTAAAGTAGTGAGTGTACAACTTTTTTAACAGTGTAAATTTGCTGTCCCCTCAAAATAACTCAACACACAGCCATTAATGTCTAAACTGCTGGCAACAAGTGAAAATAACCTAATTGGGCCCAATTAGCCACCCCCCCGGGTATCATGTGACTCGTTAGTGCTACAAGGTCTCAGGTGTGAATGGGGAGCAGGTGTGTTAAATTTGGTGTTATCACTCTCTCATACTGGTCACTGGATGCTCAACATGGCGCTTCATGGCAAATAACTCTCTGAGGATCTGAAAAAAAATGCTGCTCTACATAAAAATGGCCTAGGCTATAAGAAGATTGCAAAGACCTTGAAACTGAGATGCAGTGCCGTGGCCAAAACCATACAACGGTTTAACAGGACAGGTTCCACTCAGAACAGGCCTCGACATGGTTGATCAAAGAAGTTGAGTGCACATGCTTAACATCATATCCAGAGGTTGTCTTTAGGATATAGACATATGAGAGCTGCCAGCATTTCTGCAGAGGTTGAAGGGGTGGGGGGGTCAGCCTTTCAGTTCTCAGACCATACTCCACACACTGCATCAAATTGGTCTGCATGGCTGTCATTCCAGAAGGAAGCCTCTTCTAAAGATGATGCAGAATTGGAAATGGACCCGATACTTTGTGTGCTGGGCTATAGGAAGGAGCCGGGGAAACAAAAATGTACTACGGTGGCAGTTATACGCTGTCTATTTCAAGCGCGTAGAATAATTGCTCAAAGATGGCAGGCGGAAAGGGCCCCCTTGGTGAGTGAATGGACACAAGCCATTAGTGAATTAATATGGAAAGAGAAGACAGTATATGTAAAAAGGGGTAATTTTAGAGAGTTTAAAAAATATGGAGGCCTTGGGTAAATGAGATGGGATACCCTATGGATTAGAAAGGAGCAGGAGAGAGAAAAGCTTAAATTTAAATAAGGCAAGGTAGACTTCAACCTAAGCTATTAGTAAATATTTTAAAAGCAGGAAAAGAAAAAGTGTAGTAGAATTGCAATGTTAACCACCTTCAGACCGGACCATTTTGCTGGTAAATGACCAGAGGTCTTTTTACAATTTGGCACTGCGCTGCTTTAACTGGTAATTGCGCGGTCATGCAATGTTGTACCCAAACAAAATTTGCGTCCTTTTCTTCCCACAAATAGAGCTTTCTTTTGATGGTATTTGATTGCCTCTGCGATTTTTATTTTTTGCGATATAAACGTAAAAAGACCGCAAATTTTGAAAAAAAATGATATTTTCTACTTTTTGTTATTAGAAAAATCCAATAAACTCAATTTTAGTCATACATTTAGGCCAAAATGTATTCAGCCACATGTCTTTGGTAAAAAAAAAGTCAATAATTGTATATTTATTGGTTTGCGCAAAAGTTGTCACATCTACAAACTAAGGTACGTTTTCTGGAATTTACGCAGCTTTTAGTTTAAGACTGCCTATCTCATTTCTTGAGGTGCTAAAATGGCAGGGCAGTACAAAACCCCCCCAAATGACCCCATTTTGGAAAGTAAACACCCTAAGGAAATTGATAAGTGGCATGTTGAGCCCATTGAATATTTTATTTTTTTGCCTCAAGCGATTGAATAATGACAAAAAATAATTTTTTTTTTTTTTTTACACAAAGTTGTCACTAAATGATATATTGCTCACACATGCTATGGGCATATGTGAAATGACACCCCAAAATAAATTCTGCTGCTTCTCCTGAGTACGGGGATACCACATATGTGGGACTTTTTGGGAGCCTAGCCGCGTACGGGGCCCCGAAACCCAAGCACCGCCTTCAGGTTTTCTAAGGGCGTAAATTTTTGATTTCACTTCTCACTACCTATTACAGTTTTGAAGGCCATAAAATGCCAAGATGGCACAAAACCCCCACAAATGACCCCATTTTAGAAAGTAGACACCCCAAGCTATTTGCTGAGAGGCATTTTGTGTCCATGGAATATTTTATATTTTGCCACAAGTTGCGGGAAAATTACAAACTTTAATTTTTTTTTATTTTTTTTTCACAAAGTTGTCACTAAATGATATATTGCTCACACATGCTATGGGCATATGTGAAATGACACCCCAAAATAAATTCTGCTGCTTCTCCTGAGTACGGGGATACCACATATGTGGGACTTTTTGGGAGCCTAGCCACGTACGGGGCCCCGAAAACCAAGAACCGCCTTCAGGTTTTCTAAGGGCGTAAATATTTGACTTCACTCCTCACTACCTATTACAGTTTTGAAGGCCATAAAATGCCAAGATGGCACAAAACCCCCACAAATGACCCCATTTTAGAAAGTAGACACCCCAAGCTATTTGCTGAGAGGCATGTTGAGTCCATGGAATATTTTATATTTTGCCACAAGTTGCGGGAAAATTACAAACTTTTTTTTTTTTCACAAAGTTGTCACTAAATGATATATTGCTCACGCATGCTATGGGCATATGTGAAATGACACCCCAAAATAAATTCTGCTGCTTCTCCTGAGTACAGGGATACCACATATGTGGGACTTTTTGGGAGCCTAGCCGCGTACGGGGCCCCGAAAACCAAGCACCGCCTTCAGGCTTTCTAAGGGCGTTACAGTTTTGAAGGCCATAAAATGCCAAGATGGCACAAACCCCCCCCCAAATGACCCCATTTTGGAAAGTAGACACCCCTAAATTTAGGGGTACACTAGTGAGACTAGGTAATAAATGGCGGGTGCCCTGAAACTATAAAAAAAATAACTAACCAACCAGCGTCACCTGTAACAGTTATATGGTGATCACTGGTGAAAGGGTTAACTAGGGGGCAATCAGGGGGCTTTATGCGGTAGTATATGGGGGTCCCTGGCGCTATAAAAAGCTGCGGCGAACCTAAATACCTACCTGCCTAACTAGCGTCACCTGTGACACTAATACAGTGATCAGAAAAACGATCGCTTATTAGGCTGGGTTCACACTGGAGCGATGTGGGAACGCCACGAATGCGCGGCGGGTTCCCGCATCACATGCCTCCCGGCGGCAGTTCACACTGCCCTATGCGAACTGCTGGGAGTGTCAGTGAAATGTTAATGACACCCCCAGATCAGTTCGCATATCGCAGTGCGATCTGCAAACTCGGATCGCATGGTGTGAACACCCATGCGATCCGATTCTGCTGCGGACCAAAAAAAGGGTCCCGTGCGAGTTTGCGGCGGGTGCGGCGGGTGCGACACGAATTCAGCCATACTATCTGTATGGCTGAACTCGAATCGCACAGAGATCGGATGTGATTTGCACTGCAGTGCAGTGCGAATCACATCCGTTCTCATAAACCGCTGCAATGTGAACCCAGCCTTAGTGACACTGGCGACGGGGGTGATCACGGGGTTAAACCTTTATTGGGGGGGTTAGGGGGGTACCTTAGAACTAAAGGGGGCTAACCCTAACTGCCCTAACAGTTATTACAGTCACAAATGACACCCGCCGGGTGATCAGGGGGTTAAACCTTTATTAGGTAATAAATGGCGGGTGCCCTGAAACTATAAAAAAATAACTAACCAACCAGCGTCACCTGTAACAGTTATATGGTGATCACTGGTGAAAGGGTTAACTAGGGGGAAATCAGGGGGCTTTATGCGGTAGTATATGGGGGTCTCTGGCGCTATAAAAAGCTGCGGCGAACCTAAATACCTACCTGCCTAACTAGCGTCACCTGTGACACTAATACAGCGATCAGAAAAATGATCGCTTATTAGGCTGGGTTCACACTGGAGCGATGCGGGAACGCCATGAATCCGCGGCGGGTTCCCGCATCGCATGCCTCCCGGCGGCAGTTCACACTGCCCTATGCGAACTGCTGGGAGTGTCAGTGAAATGTTAATGACACCCCCAGATCAGTTCGCATATCGCAGTGCGATCTGCAAACTCGGATCGTTCTGCTGCGGGCCAAAAAAAGGGTACCGTGCGAATTTGCGGCGGGTGCGGCGGGTGCGACACGAATTCAGCCATACTATCTGTATGGCTGAACTCGAATCGCACAGAGATCGGATGTGATTTGCACTGCAGTGCGGTGCGAATCACATTCGTTCTCATAAACCGCTGCAATGTGAACCCAGCCTTAGTGACACTGGCGAGGGGGGGTGATCACGGGGTTAAACCTTTATTGGGGGGTTAGGGGGGCACATTAGAACTAAAGGGGGCTAACCCTAACTGCCCTAACAGTTATTACAGTCACAAATGACACCAATGCAAAAAAAAAAAAAAAAAAAAAAGCAATTGGTGTCACTGTGACTGGGGGGGCAGGGGTAATTGGGGGGTGATCGGGGGGTAAAGGGGGGGTGTGAGTGTGCCTGGCATGTTCTACTGTGTAGTGTAGTGCTTGTGCAATTCACCGATGCTCTCTCCTCGGTCCCGGAACGAAAAATACCGACACGGAGGAGAGAATACATCACTTCCTCTCCTGTGTTTACATTACATTTTCATTCGTCGGGAGCGATCGCGAGGGGGTGGCCATGAATGAATGGCCGTCCCCTCGTCCGGGATCGCTCCCGAACGAATACCGACCGCCGCAGGCACCGGGCGGGGGCCCGATCGGGCCCCCGACCCGCGGGCAGGCAAGGACGTACATGTAAGCCCTTATGCCTGCCCGTGCCATTCTGTCGACGTACATCGTCGTGCGGCGGTCGGCAAGTGGTTAAAGAGGGAAGGTGGGTTCTTGAGAAGGGAGGGGGAGGAGGGAGGGGATAGGGATAAACCGATGATAAGTAAGGTAACACGGAACATAGAGGATAAGAATTATTGTAATGAGGTATAAGCTTTGTAATAGTGATTTATTACTGCCTCTTTTTTTTTTCTCCCTTTTAAAGAAAATGTTGTTAACCACTTGCCGCCCGCCCTATTACAAATTGACGGCGGCAAAGTGGTTTCATTATCCTAACCGGACGTCATATGACGTGATTAGGATAATGAGCCGCTGCGCGCCCCCGGGGGCGCGCATCGCGGCGATCGTTGTTGCGGGGTGTCAGTCTGACACCCGGCAACTACGATCTCGGTAAAGAGTCTCCGACGGAGACTCTTTACCATGTGATCAGCCGTGTCCAATCACGGCTGATCACAGTGTAAATGGGAAGAGCCGGTGATCGGCTTTCCCTCACTCGCGTCTGTCAGACGCGAGTAGAGGAGAGCCGATCGGCTGCTCCTCTGACAGGGGGGGTCTGTGCTGATCGATTATCAGCACAGCCCCCCCGAGGATGCCCACACTGGACCACCAGGGACACCACTAGACCACCAGGGAAAAGGTAATAAAAATCCATAATCCTCCCTAGACCACCAGGGTGCCAGTCAGCACAATGGGTGCCAATCAGTGCCCATAATGGATGCCAATCAGTGGCCACAATGGGCATCACTGATTGGCATGCATTATTGTTTGGCACTGATTGGCATCCATTACTATAACACCGATGCCGCCTATGAGTGCCCGCCTGTGCCGCCTATGAGTGCCCACCTGTGCCGCCTGAGTGCCCACCTGTGCCGCCTGAGTGCCCACCTGTGCTGCCTATGAGTGCCCACCTGTGCCGCCTATCCATGCCCACCTGTGCCGCCTATCTATGCCCACCTGTGCCGCCTATCTATGCCCACCTGTGCCGCCTATCCATGCCCACCTGTGCCGCCTATCCATGCCCATCCGTGCCGCCCATCCGTGCCAGCTATCAGTGCCAATTTGTGCCACCTATCAGTGTCCGTCCGTGTCGCCCATCCGTGTCGCCCATCCGTGTCGCCCATCCATGTCGCTCATCAGTGCCGCCTATCAGTGCCACTTCATTGGTGCCACATTGGTGCCCATCAGTGCCACCTTATCAGTGCCCATCAGTGTAGCCCCATCAGTGCCCATCAGTGAAGGAGAAAACATACTTATTTACAAAGTTTTGAAACTGAAACAAAAAAAAAACATTTTTTTTTTCAAAATTTTCGGTATTTTTTTATTTGTAGCGCAAAAAATAAAAACCGTAGAGGTGATCAAATACCACCAAAAGAAAGCTCTATTTGTGGGAAAAAAATGATAAAAATTTCATTTGGGTACAGTGTAGCATGACCGCGCAATTGTCATTCAAAGTGCGACAGCGCTGAAAGCTCAAAATTGGTCTGGGCAGGAAGGTGTTTAAGTGCCCGGTATTGAAGTGGTTAATGTGTATTGAGTATTATGATGTTTTGTAAACGTGAAGGAAAACGGAATAAAGAATATTAAAACTAAAAAAAAACAAAAAAGATGATGCACAAGAAAGCCCATAAACAATTTGCTTAAGACAAGCAGACCAAGGACATGGATTACGGGAACCATGTTCTGTAGTCTGATGAGACCAAGATAAACGTATTTGGTTCAGATAGTGTCAAGCTTGTGTGGAGGCAATCACGTGAGGAGTACAAAGACAAGTGTGTCTTGCCTACAGTCAAGCATGGTGGTAGGAGTGTCATGGTCTGGGGCTGCATGAGTGCTGCCAGCACTGGGGAGCCACAGTTCATTGAGGGAACCCTGAATGCCAACATGCACTGTGGCATACTGAAGCAGAGCATGATCCTCTCCCTTCGGAGACTGGGCCGCAGGGCAGTATTCCAACATGATAACGGCCCCAAACATGCCTCAAAGAAGACCACTGTCTTTCTAAAGAAGCTGAGGGTAAAGGTGATGGACTGGCTAAGGATGTCTCCAGACCTAAACCCTTTTGAGCATCTGTGGGAAATCCTCAAATGGAAGGTGGAGGAGTGCAAGGTCTCTAACATCCACTAGCTCGGTGATGTCCTCGTGGAGGAGGACTCCAGTGGCAACCTGGTCAACTCCATGCCCAAGAGGGTTAAGGCAGTGCTGCAAAATAATGGTGACCACACAAACTATTGACACTTTGGGCCCAATGTGAACATTTTCACTTAGGAGTGTACTCACTTTTGTTGCTAGCAGTTTAGACATGTGTTGAGTTATTTTGAGGGGACAGTAAATTTACACTGTTATAGAAGCTGTACACTCACTGCTTTACATTGTAGTAGACTTGGGCACATTGGAAAATTTTAATTTCCTTGTCATTCGTAAATGATTCATGTTTCATAAATATTTAATTAGATCTTTAACAAATTACCGAATCATGACAAATTCATTTGTTATCGTTTCTTTCGCATTAGTTGAAAGTCGTTATTTTTTTATTCGAACATTTGGATGCATCCGAATGTCCGTTACAAAACAAGTTGCACATATCTACATTGTTGCAAAATTTCATTTCTTCAGTGTTGTCACATGAAAAGATATAGTAAAATATTTACAAAAATGTGAAGGGTGACTAACTTTAGTGAGATACTGTACCTATTCTCTGGGCACTTCGGTCTGATCACGTGATCTCCCCATCAGCTGGCTTCAGGGGAAAGAAGATAGCGGCAACAATGGGTGGAATACCTTGGCTGTGACATAACTCATAGGCTTTGGCATCGCTTGTCAGCTGTCCCTCCTCTGCCCTTAAGCCAGCCACTGAGAGATGATCATGTGACTGGACCAGAGTGCACTGTGAATAGCTAAGTACAGGCATCTTCCTTCTACAGAGTAGTAAACATAGGAGTTAAAAAGGGGCTGGGAACTGTAGCCACTTGTGTTCAAAAAGTACCTGTTAACCACTACCCGACCTGTCCATAGTCATATTACATCCGCAGGTGGGATCTCCCATCCTGGGTGGTCGTCAAATGACGTCCATGGCTTCCCAGGGTGTAGGGGGCCCGCTGCTTCACTTGGGGAGCCGATGCGCTTGCCCTGCGGCCGTGATGTCTGTCGGGCACCCGCGATTGCTGGTGACAGAGCAGGAACATGGATCTGTGTATGTAAACACACAGATCCATGTCCTGTCAGGGGAGAGGAGACAGATCGTGTGTTCCTAGTGTAGTACTGACCCCCGAAGGAGCTGCTGGTTTTATTTGGGCTTACCGTTACCTCACCTGCTCGCTTCTCCGTCACAGGGGTCCCGTTGGAAAGTAGCCCAAATAATGTTGAATCCAACACTGAGGCCGCGTACACACGCGGGGACTGTTCGCTCAACTTTGTCCGCTGAACAGTGTTTCGGCGGACAGTCCGCTCGTGTGTGGGCTTTCAGCGGACAGTTTCAGCGGACAGTCTGACGAACAAAGTTTTTCGGAAATTCCGAAAAACTGTCCGCTGAAACTTGGTTTGAGCGGACAGTCCGCCCGTGTGTAGGCTTGTTCGTCAAACTAAGTCTCGCGCATGCTCAGAAAGAATTTACACGCCGAAGGTTGCATTGCAGTGTATAGGACGTCGTTTTCTAGTCCCGTCGTACGTGCCGTTCACGTCATCGCGCACGGTTTCAGCGGACTGTTCGTTCGTCGTGTGTGGGCAAGTCCGTCCATGCTAATTTTGAGCGGACTGCCCGCTGAAACTGTTTGACGGACAAAGTTGAGCGAACAGTCCCCGCGTGTGTACGCGGCCTTAGTCCTTTTTTTAACATTTATTCAGGATAAGCACAAAGTCATTCAATAGAGGGTCAAAGGGTTAAGAGGAGTTCAGGCACCTGGTAATTGCAGGTTAGAGGTATTGGTCAGATCCAGAGGACAAACAGCTCCACAGACTGGATCCAGCAACCACCGGATAGGCCACTCTCACTGACCTAACAGCCGGTGAGATGCTCAACAAAGTCTCTGCCACAGACTTGTCAATTAAACTAAAGTGTTCTTGATAGATCTTGAGAGGTTTAAAGAACTGCCATACAGTACCAGTTTTATTTCAGCCGACCCCGCGATACTGTATGGGTTTGATCCAGGTTGCATCCTCTAACTGAGTTTCCAGGCTCCTCCAGAGATACCAGCCTTACGCTTGGTCCTCTAGAAAAGTCCTCCCCTGGATCCTCCAGTTTTCTTGGCCTCTCCCCGCAGGTGAGACAGCACAGGACCACCCCTGAATCAGTAGGCCCCAAGACTTTTCCGGGCCTACCCTCTCAGTTGCAGAACCTCAGCCAGCAGGCCCGAAGGCCCAGGACCCTGTGACACAGACCCCAGGCCAGGAGGGCCATGGGGTCAGGATAGCGGACCCCGGAAAAAGAACCACCAAAAATGGCATCAGTACCTTAAATACCCTTTCCCAGAATGCACAGCAGGGAAACCACTCCCACTGAGCTACTTCCGAGCAAGAGGTGGTATTCAATACATCCAGCCTGCTGCCTTTGTGACACCTACGGTCAAGTGGGAACCAGTGCAACCCAGCTGGACTGGCACAGAAACCAGAACTTTTTGGAATAATTAGCCTGAGCCCAACTGCAGCTTCAGACAACTAAATTTAAAAAATAATAGCGTCTGCTCATTAGGAGCAGGGCACTACATACTACCCCCTCCGCATTAGTAGATGTCCCCATTGTCTGGAAAACTAAAGACTTTCAGTCCTGAAAGTCTGGTACCTGAACTCAAAACTTGGATAGGGAAAGGAAAAGAAAAGGTAAAGCGAACACATAATATGTTTGAACAATTTCACATACAGACAAGTTACATAACACATAACTCCCAACCTCTAACTATCTAAACCACCCACTCTCCAACAGCTTGATAGAAGATCTCGTTGCATTCCTGCAACAAAACACATAGAAGCATAAAAAAAACATATAAAATGTACAACCATAGGAAGCAAAGCCCCATTTCAAAAGAAAATTATACTTTCTTTCCAATGTATTTAACTGTGTTCTAAGTGCAAGAGTCCAACCTGTTGCACAAACTTCCACCATCTAGTGGTGATGACAGCGACACCAATGGTCAAGTGGGAACCAGTGCAACCCAGCTGGACTGGCACAGAAACCAGAACTTTTTGGAATAATTAGCCTGAGCCCAACTGCAGCTTCAGACAACTAAATCTAAAAAATAATAGCGTCTGCTCATTAGGAGCAGGGCGCTACACTAGTATATAGGAACACCGATCAGTCTCCTCCCCTAGTCAGTCCCATCCCCCCACAGTTTTAATCACTCCCTAGATGCCACATTTACCCCTTGATAGCCCCCTAGGTGTTAATTCCTACCCTGCCAGTGACATTTACACAATAATCAGTGCATATTTCCACACACAGAGGCACACCTCCAGCTCTGCAGCCATCAAGCTTTCATAGGACCTCTTATGAATTATCCCTCCTTCCTTCCTGGCAAACTCTTAGCCCACGTACACACGGTCGGAGATTTTGCCAACCAAATCCGTCGGATTTTGCCCGTCGGATTTAGTCCGACGGATTGTGTCCGAAACTGTTGCATACACACGGTTGGGCCAAGTTGACTGATTTCGCGGTTGCCAAGAACGCGGTGACGTAAGCCGTGTACGGCGGGACTAGAAAAAGGAAGTTCAGCACCACGTCCAGCACCCTTTGGGCTCCTTCTGCTGATCTCGTGTTTTAGTAGAAGTTTGGTGAAAGACGATTCGCGCTTTTCAGATTAGGGATTCAGATCGCTGCTGCTCTTCAGTTTGTGTTTGTCTTTGCGTATCTGATAATCAGTGCGTGCAGTCATTAAGTATTTGCTTCTCATTGTGGACTCTATCTTGGTATAGTACGCTTTGAAAGGCATTTTTTATTGTCTGCTTGCTTCTGCTATTCAGGTCGTCCTTTCAGGCCTTGCTGTTTAGCGTTGCTTTCTGGTGTCCGTTCTGACCAGCCGACCGTTTTCAAAACATGTTTCGTCTACGTGTCAAAGGGCTTGTGTCAAAGTCAAAGTAAGAACCCCTGCACAGCACAAACTGTACGATGAGGACGTAGATTAAACATGTTTGGACGACCAAGAATTGGTTGCGCCAGCGTCACCAGTTCTCCCACATGCCTTTGCTCCGTGAGATCCGCGAGAATAATCCTGATCATTTCTGGATTATTCTCAGGATGACGGACCCCGTTTTTCACTGTCTGCTGGCTTTGCTGTCACCTTATATCACCAGGCAGGATACCTGCATGCAGCAAGCCATCACTCCGGAGCAGAGGCTCATCACCACGTTGCGCTACTTGGCGACAGGTAGAAGCCTTCAGGACCTCAAGTTCTCTACAGGCATCTCCCCCCAGGCTCTGGGGATCATTATTCCAGAGACCTGTTCTGCCATCATTCAGCTCCTGCTGAAGGACTATATTATGCTAATTTTTAACCATAAACATCACATTCTATGTATTTCATGATTTCTAATGTCTTGCATTTCTTTCCTCATTCCCTAATTACCATCATTGCAATATGCTCTAATTCATATGCTCTGTCCTTTTGTCCTCATGCGGATTTGCCTTACTAACTTCCCCACCATGCTCTTCTTGGCCCCTAAAACTATAGTCTAGTCACTTGACAATGTCTTTTGGCAGCTCCATAGTATTGCTTTCCCCTAAACCCCCCCTAAAATCTCGACAAATGTGATGTGTGTGCTTCAATTCATGCAAAGTGACCTTTTTATTGTTTTTTGGAGTTGTGCCAAACTCATTAGGAACCCCCCTCTCCCCAACTGTTACCTCAGCTGATAGCAATCTTCTATCTGATGACTTGACCCAAACCAATACACACTTTAAATACCTTTTTCATGATAACATTTATGGAACAATTCACCAAAGCATGTAGTGTAAGGGCCTCAATACTTTCAAATGCTATTTTGATTTTTTTAACACATTAATTTTCTTGCTATGTAATAGCAGAATGTCAACATGTGCTTCCATTTTGTTATTATGACACTTCTTACCTGTCCGGTGGGCTGCCAATAGTGTAACTAAGGAGGGGCTTCACAAAGTATCACACATTATTTAGGCATTCAGCTCTCAATCAAGTGGAGAGGGTTACCTCTCCTAAACATCCCCCCTCATTTTTTATCAAGGGCCCATCAGCTGTGGGGGATGGGGGGGTTAGGACTCTCATAAGGGGACCTTATACTTTAGGCTTTAAATACTCATTTAAAAAAATGTTATACTAATTTTGTCCAAAAATGTGGGTGTCTAATCTGCATGCAATGTTGATTTGTAAAATTACTAGTTTTTTTTCTTGTGTCACTACACAGTGTCCTTCAACGCAACAGGAATGGCAGACTGTGGCCTCCCACTTTGCCATTTTTCGTCAAGTTGTGCCTTTTTCAGCAACAGTGCAAACCCTAGTTCAGAGCGAGATGAGGGGACAGTCTCTTCTTCAGCTAATCTTATTATGTTGTGGGTCTGCTACACACACACCTTCTTTTTGTTAACTAATGTGTAGTGCATTACTGATCTAAATCATGCTCATTTTCAGCACCCTGGCAGGAAAATGGCATGAATGTCCAAATTTACACATCACTGTGGGTGCTTTTTACTAAAGGCACATCCACTATGCACTACAAGTGCACTGCAAAAGTACACCTGAAACTGCACTTGGAGTGCAAAGTGGAGTTGCCTTTAGTAAATCACACTCCTTCTCAGCACAAACTCAAATTTCACTACAAATACATTTTAATCCCAATGAAAAAGGAAGCCACACATTGTTGAGAATTCAACTTTTTAATACAAGCACATTCATATGTGCGTTTAGTAAAGGTGTTTACAACAAACCAAGATATTTTGGGTATCCAAAACCCAGTTTAATCATATTTATTTTTTACTTGTTTTTTTGTGTAAATAGGCATGTATCAAACGTAAAATACAGAACACAGGAACTTACAAAGTTCAACTTGGAAAAGTGAAGACAATATCAGACATGAGTATGTACAAACTGGGCTGATATTGCCTTCATCACATGGGGTGTGACCCCTGAAAAATCCAAATTTGGAAGATGCACACAGTGTGTCAACATGTGCTAACTCCCATCATGGGGGATCAATGTACATCAATCCCCATTATCTCCCCGATCAAGATCTGGGCACTTTCACTGGTAAAACAGGAATCTTCCTCCACATCACCTAGAAAAACAACAAACACACCATGTAATCCAAATATGGTGATATACATTGATGAGCTTACCGGAAGCTGTGTTCTCCGACACTCACCTGTTGTGGTGACAATTTGGCCAACCTCCACGATCTCTCCTTCTTCCTCCTCCTCCTGCTCCTGCTCCTGCTCCTCTGTTTCTTCTTTTGGAAGTTGCCCTTCTTTGGGAGGGGTGTGGTCCCTGGTGTCCTCATGGTCCCTGGTGTCCTCATACTTGCAGAGTCTTCTCTCCCCTATGAGAATGTAAACAAAGATTAATTAGCACACAGAGGGCAGAAATAGGAATATGAAACATTGCTTGGAAGTGTTGTACAATTGTTTTTTTGGGCCAAGTTACAAGGTGAGAACATTATTGGGGCCACTTTGTTAAGCTGGAATACTTCCCTGCAGAACGATGTTTCATACAAATGAACGAAACCATGACCTTGAAAGTGGCCATTATAAAATGCACATGAAATCAAAGCAAATGGAGCATGTATGCAAGCAAGAATAATCATATGAACACACGACAACTACTTACTTTTTTTAAGAACAGGCTTGATCCTTAGGTACTGCTCGTGCTCCCTCAGTTTCAGGTCTGACCAGCGTTTTCTCAGTTGATCCTTGGATCGACTGACCCCAAAATTCTTCAGAAGACTCTTCACAACTTTATTCATGATCTTGGCCTTTCTGATATTTGGGTTTGGGTAAGGTCCATACTTCCCATCATAGTCGGTCCTGTTCAATATGTCGACCATCTCCAACATCTCTCCAAAAGACATATTTGAGGCCTTAAATCTTGTCTTCCTGGATCAGGACGTTTCAGGCTCCGGGCTTTCCTCACCCTCCTCCTCGTTAGTGGAACTATTATTGAGCACCTGCGTTCTCTCCGCCATGTGCTCTCCCCACTGCGTGGGAAGCGAAGGGGCGGGGAATAGTCTGGAAAGAACGTCAGGGGCGGGTGGAGTTTCACGCATGCGCACTGTATATAAAACGCCACACATGTGTATCGTCCGTACGATCTGGGAGGAGAGTGTGAGTCACGGACGCGGCGAACGTCGAAACGAAGGTAACATTTTTAACTTTGTGCTTTACTAGACTAGACTGCTTGTATCTAGGCCGCTGTTGGGACAAGATTAGGAGGGATTTTAATTGCATTATTAGTATTTGAGGGTTTGTCTTGTGTTGTGTCTTGCAGACAAAATGGACCCATTCAACAATCCCAACTTTATGGGGCTATTCCTCGAGCTCTACATGGAGATGCCCTGCCTGTGGCAGTTCCACAACAAATTTTATTATGACAGATCAAAGAGGAACGCAACACTGGAGAAACTGCTTGCTTTGGTGCAGATCATGGTTCCCATGGCAGACATGACCTACCTGAATGGCAAAATTGTGGCCATGAAGCTTACATATTTCAGGGAGAGAAAGAAGCACCTGGAGTCCTTGAGAGCAGGAGATCCAGATGCTGTTTATTACCCCAGGATGGTGCACTTTGACAGGCTGCATTTTCTGGTAGACCAAGGGGTACCCAGGCCACCACTCAGGCCACCACTCTCCAAGCTTCCTCCAAGGCATCCTTCACCCCCAGCTGAGGCTCCCGATGTCCAACCTGGGCCTTCCAGGCAGCACCATGTGGTGGGGCCCAGCTTGAGACAGGTATTGCATTGTTGAACATATTTATTGTTTTACATTTAATGATGTTAACTAGATGTTCTTATTGATCAGTAAGTTGAGATTTCTCAAAGTGGTTTACATCTCAATAGACAGTAGTGACCAAAAATGATTGGGACGGGAAAGAAAAATGCTGGTGTCAGAATGATAGTCTGTTCTATTTGGTAACAGTCAAATAGCAAAAGCCAGGAGCACAAAATGTTGTGACTGATGATCAAAAAACTAAAACTATGTCCCCTTTTCATACACAGGAAGACCTCAGCCGGGGGGAGGCTGTGGCAAGTGGCAGCCAGGAGGTCCAACAACGCCCTCCTTCTCCTCCTGCCCCAGCTACAGGAGCCCAGCCACGGCCTGGAAGGATGCCTGGTGGGAAGTCACAAAGGAAGACCAGAGAGTGATGGCCTGGGATGAGTCTGGTGTGCCAGAAGATGCAGCCTCTTCAAGATCACCATCCTGGGGACAGAAATGTCATCTGAATTTCCTGCTCTCTAGGACTTCAGGAGCAGACTTCTCTCCCTGAGATATGTACTCCTCAGGCCACCAATTTTTGTATATGTCATTTAGTCATGTCTGCCCTGGGGGCCAAAGGCTGCACCAAAGTTTCTCCAGTGCTGCGTTCCTATTTTTATTTTCGAGCAAACAAAATACATTTTATTTTTTGATGAAATACTTGTGTAATGTGTTTTCCTTCAAAAAGTAGAGTTTATTTGTGAGCAGGCAGGTACATTTCCAAAATACAAAGTGAACTAAATAACAAGGGGTACCAACACTAAACAACCTCCTGTAGATTAAAAAAGAAAAAGAAAATCTAAAAAATACAATGTTGTTGTAAGTTTACACCCAAAAATAAAAAGTAAAAAAAAAGGAGAAATGAGCAGTGTCTTTAACCACTTGAGATCCGCGCTATAGCCAAATGACGGCTACAGCGCGGATCTCCTTTTCCGGGACGACGTCAATAGACGTAGTCCCGTGTACAAGCGGCCTGCGCGCCCCCTGGCGCGGCGCGTTCTGTGATCGGCGAGTCCATGAGACTCGCCTGATCACCGATCCGTGCAAGGGGTCGATCCTGACCCCTTATCACGTGATCCGCTGTCAGCCAATGGCAGCTGATTATGTGATATAACGGAGCCGGTAATCGGCTATTATTCCTCCTCGCGCTGACAGCGCGAGGATAAAAAAAAAAAAAAAAGCCGATCACCGGCGGCCGTGATCGGGACATCAGTCCCGATCACGGCCAGCCCTGCTAGAGCCCACCTGCCCCCTGCCAGTGCCCACCTGCCCCCTGCAGTGCCACATTTAATAAAAGTAAGTGCCCCCGTCAGTGCCACCCAGCAGTGCCCATAGTGCCACCCAGCAGTGCCCACAGTGCCACCCAGCAGTGCCACCCACAGTGCCACCCACAGTGCCACTCAGCAGTGCCCACAATCTGCCTCAAAGGTGCTGCACCCCAGTGCCACATAGCCGTGCTCATCAGTGTCATCTACCAGTGCCCAGCAGTGCCGCCCATCAGTGCCCAGCAGTGCCACCTATCAGAGCCACCTATCAGTGCCACCTATCAGTGCCCATCAGTCCCATCTATCAGTGGTACCTATCAGTGCCACCCATCCGTGCCACCCATCCGTGCCACCCATCCGTGCCATCTTATCTGTGCCCATCTTTGCCCATCAGTGCTGCCTTATCTGTGCCCATCGGTGCCGCCTTATCTGTGCCTTTTAGTGCCGCCTTAACTATGCCTATCAGTGCCCACCAGTGCAGCCTATCAGTGCCCACCAATGCAGCCTATCAGTGCCCACCAATGCAGCCCATCAGTGCCCACCAGTGCAGTCTATCAGTGCCGCCTAATCAGTGCACTTCAATGAAGGAGAAAAATTACCCGTTTGCTAAATTTTATAACAAACTATTAAAACATGATTTTTTTTAGTTTTTTTGCATCTTTTTTTGTTTGTTTAGCAAAAAATAAAACTCCGAGCTGTAACTAAATACCACCAAAAGAAAGCTCTATTTGTGGGAAAAAAATGATAAAAATTTCATTTGGGTACAGTGCTGTATGCCCGCGCAATTGTCATTCAAAGTGCATCAGCGCTGAAAGCTGAAAATTGGTCTGGGACTGAGGGGGGTTTAAGTGCCCAGTAAGCAAGTGGTTAAAGGAGATTTTTAGGGAATCCCCCCCCCCAAAAAAACATCCAAAAAATAAAAAATAAATAAAAACATTGTGTAGATGTGACTTAAACTAAAATTGTATTGCTGAAATGGTTAAAAAAGAGTAATGAAATCCGTTCGGGAGAAGTGTGTGTGACTATGAGCATCAAAAGAAGTTGGTTCTTGCAGCATTGTAAAGAACAAGAGAATGCGCTTGATGAATGATTTTTTAACATTGCAGCATGACGAATGTGCTATATCGCTTACGAGCAGTAGTTTTACCTGAACGAACGCTTCTGTGTCGGAATTTGAATGTGAGCATGCGTGGCACTTGGTCCGATGAAAATGCTCTACACATGATCGGATTAGGTCCGTCCGGCCCAGTTGGTCGGGAAATATTTCCAACATGTTGGAAAATTGGGTCGGATGGAGATTCGGACGGAATCAGTCCGATGCATACCACACACAGTCGGATTATCTGACGACACGGTCCGATAAGACTCATTCCGACAGATTCTCCGACCGTGTGTACAAGGGTTAAGGAGAGTTAGAGAGAGAGCTGTGTACAATGTCATAAGCCTAGGCTAATGACCAGACAAGAAAAAGGAAGTGGTCTGTATAAGGTATTTACTGGCAGAATTTTTTTTTTACTATCCAAAGTTAAAACAACAAGGGCAGAAGAGTTAATAGATGGAAAGTTGAAAAAATGACTGAAGGCCCGCTTTAATTACAAAAAGGAGAGGCATTATTTCTGTCTGTCATTGCAGCAATGTCTGTAGAAAACAATTACTAATTTATTAGTAAGCTCTTATTATTAATTAATGAGGTGTCATGGTAAAGTGACAGTTATTTAGCAAACTGACAAGTTTCAGTTACGGAAACTTTAGTGTTGGTCTGATGCATATATATGCTTGTTCCCTGCAGTCTTCTGTGACCTTTTATGATGAACAGTGTACTAGTGACAGTGGCTAGTGATAGTGGCTTTTGCATTGGTATTCAATTTTGAGTCTGCTTTCACACTGAGGCTCTTTACAGGCACTCTAGTGCTAAAAATAGTGATTGCATAGAGCCTTTCCACTCAAGGGCTTTCACACTGGAGCGGTGCACTGGCAGGATGCCAAAAAAAAAGTCCTGCAAGCCGCATCCTTGAGGCGCTGTAGGAGCGGTGTATACCTCGCTCCTACAGCACCCCTGCCCATTGAAATCAATGGGCAGCCCTGCCAAAGTGCCACAGCAGCGCTGTACGGGCGCATTTAACCCTTTTGGGCCATTAGCAGGGGTTAAAAATGCCCCGTTAGTGGCTGAAAAGGGCCACAAAAACTGCCCCCCTAAAAATAGCGGCACTTTACTGCCGACCCCCTCCCCCCCCCCAACACCTTAGTGTCAAAGTAGCCTTACAGTGGAGACTTTCAACAGTTTTAAACATTCTAAAGATCAAAAGCAGTCAAATCAATTAGGGCATCCATTTTTAAAGGTTCTGGCTAGCTAGACTCATGAAGACAATCTCTCCCTTCTGCTCATCATGTGTGTCATTCTAACAAAGGGAGTCCTTTGCTTATAAAACTGTCACTAATACCCATTGTCATACCCCCAGCATTGGTTTCTTTTAAAGTAGAAGTATAGGCAAACCTTGTTTTTCCATTTTGTATACACAAAACAAAAACAAGCAGGGGGCACATGCGCTGCGCGATGCAGAACGGCAGCTCTCCATAACAGCTCTGCCGGTCCAGGAGGAATTAAGCTGATCCGCAGGGCTTGAACACAATTAATCTGCCCAAAAAGCTCCATCACCCCTGTAGGACACCTCCGTGCATGCCTGGGAATTGCAGATCGCGTGGTCGCCGGTCTCAGCACTCTCCATCCAGCATTTTACTTCTCTCCAGGGTGAAAGGCAAGATGTCTCAAAATGGCACCCAGCCCTCTCCACATGTATCTCCTCATGTCTCTCCACCTGTAGCAGCAGTTACCTCTCAAGGAGAAACCTCATCCATGCAAGTAAGTGAATCCCTCTCACAGCTTACAAAAGATGATCTTGATGCAAGTTTAACCATCATGTATGGCAAGCTGGCTTTTAAATTTCACTCAGAACGTAACCACTTGACCACTGGGCACTTAAACACCCTTAATAACCAGACCAATTTTCAGCTTTCGGTGCTCTCGCATTTTGAATGACAATTACTCAGTCATGCAACACTGGACCTATATGAAATTTTTGTCCATTTTTTCACACAAATAGAGCTTTCTTTTGGTGGTATTTAATTATCGCTGGGTTTTTTATTTTTTGTGCTATAAAAGAAAAAATACTGAAAATTCTGTAAAAAAATGAATTTTTCTTTGTTTCTTTAGCAGATTAGTAATTTTTTCTTCATAAATTTTGGCCAAAATTTATACTACTACATATCTTTGGTAAAAATAAGTACAAATTGGTGGATATTATTTGGTCTTTGTGAAAGTTATAGAGTCCACAAGCTATGGTGCCAATATCTGAAAATTGATCACACCTGAAGTACTGACGGCCTATTTCAATTCTTGAGACCCTAAGGCCGCGTACACACGCGGGGACTGTTCGCCCAACTTTGTCCGCTGAACAGTGTTTCAGCGGACAGTCCGTCCGTGTGTGGGCTTTCAGCGGACAGTTTCAGCGAACAGTCTGCTGAACAAAGTTTTTCGGAAATTCCGAAAAACTGTCCGCTGAAACTTGGTTTCAGCGAACAGTCCCCTCGTGTGTAGGCTTGTTCGTCAAACTAAGTTCCGCGCATGCTCAGAAAGGATTTACACGCCGAAAGTTGTAATGCAGTGTATAGGACGTCGTATTTTCCGTTCCGTCGTACGTGCCGTTCACGTCATCGCGCACGGTTTCAGCAAACTGTTCGTTCGTCGTGTGTGGGCAAGTCCGTCCATGCTAATTTTGAGCGGACTGTTTGCTGAAACTGTTTGACGGACAAAGTTGAGCGAACAGTCCCCGCGTGTGTACGCGGCCTAACTTGCCAGAAAAGTACAAATACCCCCCAAATGACCCCTTTTTGGAAAGAAGACATTCCAAGGTATTTAGTAAGAGGCATGATGAGTTTTTTGAAGTTGTCATTTTTTTCCCACAATTCTTTGCAAAATCAAGATTTTTTTTACTTTTTTATTTTTTTTTCACAAAATTGTCATATTATCAGTTTATTTCTCACACAGCATATGCATACCACAAATTACACCCCAAAACACATTCTCCTATTACTCCCGAGTACGGTGATACCACATATGTGAGACTTTTACACAGTGTGGCCACATACAGAGGCCCAACATGCAGGGAGCGCCATCAGGCGTTCTGGAGCACCCAGGACAATTCTGACATTTCTCTCCTACATGTAAAAATCATCATTTATTTGCTAGAAAATTACATAGAACTCCGAAACATTATATATGTTTTTTTAGCAAACACCCTGGAGAATACAATGGTGGTCTTTGCAACTTTTTATCTCGCACGGTATTTGCGCAGTAATTTTTCGAATGCTTTTTTTTGGAAAAAAAACAGTTTTGTGCTTAAAAAAAACAAAACACAGTAAAGTTAGCCCAATTTTTGCATAATGTGAAAGATGAAGTTATGCTGAGTAAATAGATACCTAATATGTCACTCTTCAAAATTGCACGCGCTCGTGGAATGGCGCCAAACGTTGCTACTTAAAAATCCCCATAGGCGACGATTTACATTTTTTTTACTGGTTATATGTTTTGAGTTACAGAGGAGGTCTAGGGCTAGAATTATTGCTCTCGCTCTAACGTTCGCAGCGATACCTCACATGTGTGGTTTGAACACCGTTTTCATATGTGGGCGGGACTTACGTATGCGTTCGCTTCTGCATGCGAGCACATGGGGACAGGGGCGCTTTAAAAAAAACATTTTTTTTTATTGTTCATTTTACTTTATTTATTTTAGTTTGACATTTTTTTCCCCAAAAATAATTTTTTTGATCACTTTTATTCCTATTACAAGGAATGTAAACATCCCTTGTAATAGGAATATAGGATGACAGGTCCTCTTTACAGTGAGATGTGGGGTCAATAAGACCCCGCATCTCACCTCTAAGCTGGGAAGCCTGAAAAAAAAAAGATTCTGGCTTTGATCGTATTAGCGATTCGGTAAAAGCACCGGAGGGCGGCGGGAGGGGGGGGGGAATGTCTATGGCTGGGTATTGCAGGGTATCACCGACTATGGCTGGGTATCTCAGAGTATGGCTGGGTATCTCAGAGTATGGCGTTGCAGAGTATTGCGTTGCAGAGCATTGCAGGGTATTGGCGGGTGTTGCAGAGCATTGCAGAGTGTTGCAGGGTATTGGCGGGTGTTGCAGAGCATTGCAGAGTGTTGCAGGGTATTGCAGAGTGTTGCAGAGCATTGCAGAGTGTTGCAGAGCATTGCAGGGTATTGCAGAGTGTTGCAGGGTATTGCAGAGTGTTGCAGAGTGTTGCAGGGTATTGCAGAGTGTTGCAGGGTATTGCAGAGTGTTGCAGAGTATTGCAGAGTGTTGCAGAGTGTTGCAGGGTATTGCAGAGTGTTGCAGAGTGTTGCAGGGTATTGCAGAGTGTTGCAGAGTATTGCAGAGTGTTGCAGGGCATTGCGGAGTGTTGCAGAGCATTGTGGAGTGTTGCAGGGTATTGGGGAGTGTTGCAGGGCATTGCGGAGTGTTGCAGGGTATTGCGGAGTGTTGCAGGGCATTGCGGAGTGTTGCAGGGCATTGCGGAGTGTTGCAGGGCATTGCAGAGTGTTGCAGGGTATTGCAGAGTATTGCAGAGTGTTGCAGGGTATTGCAGAGTGTTGGCAGGGAATTGAGGGGTTAATTTTCGGTGAGCAGCGATGTGGGCACTGCAGATGCAGCCCACATCTCTGCTGACACCGATCTCTTCCCCCTCCGCTGTACCGATCGGTACAGAGAGGGGGAGGGAGGAACCGGCGTCATAATATGACGCCGGTTTGTTTACAAGTGATCACTCCGTCATTTGACAGGGCGATCACGTGGTAAACGGCCGCGATGAGCGGCTGTTTACCGTGATTCGTGATCCCACGAGAGGGGGCGCGCGAGAGCAGAATTCTGGGAGGCTGTTAATTAACGGCCTCTCAGAGTTAAACAACCGCTCTGAAGCCGTTAATCGGCAATGGGCGGTTGTTAAGTGGTTAAAGCTTCTACCAGCACACTACAGCAAGAGATAGCTTCTCTTGGAGGGCGCACTGACATGCTGGAGGCAAAACATGATGAACTCTCCATAGCTCATAATGATTTGAGAAAAGATTTTGTGCTGTTAGCAGAAAACCATTCCTATCTCCAAACACAAGTAGAAGATTTGGACAATAGGAACAGAAGGAACAAATTGAGAATTCGCAAAGTCCCAGAATCTGTAACAGATCTGTTTTCTGCTGTCTGCAAACTGTTCCAATCTCTGTTACCTCCCATCACAGTCCTTCACAAGTGACAGGATTCATAGGGCTCTGCGTCCCAAGCCATCCACAGATAAACCACCCCTGACATCATTCTTTGTATGAAGGACTTTATTACTAAGGAGAACATTTTAAGGGCCGCCAAAAACTTGCACAATATAGAGTTAGATGGCATAAGGATTCAAATATACCCTGATATTTCACATGCTACCCTTGAAAGAAGGCGCAAGATGAAGGAGATTCCAACTATCCTACAATCTGCCCATATTAGATACAGATGGGGTTTTCCATTCAGATTAACGGTTCCTCATAATGGCACCATGTACTCTGTTACAAATGTTGCAGAAGGCAAAGAGCTTTTGATCAAACTAGGTCTGCTGGACCCGGGAGTTATCAATAGACCCCGTTCTACACCGCTCTCTTCACCTATGTGGGCTACCCCTTCATCAAGACATGACCAAAGAAGAATGAGATCATCTCTGCGATTCCCAAACTCATGAAGATCGCTTTAAACACAATGCAACTTTATTCGTTCATTTTTTCTCTTTATTTTTTTTCTCCCTTTTTTCTTTCCATTTTTCCATTTTTTATACAAATTTTGAGCCTGACCCTACCATTTTTGGGGGTACATCATCCCTTAGCTTTACAACCCGTTTCTTTGTTCACACTCATCCATCCTGGTCAAAATTGCAAGACACTAACTTATTGTCCATCTTCTATTGCAAATCTCTCCAATCAAGAAAAGTTTTTTCAGACTTTTTTTTTTTTTTTTAAATCCATCCATATAATACGCTGAATTTTATCTTCTCCCCCCGTTTCTTTTAATTTTTTATTGTGTTTCTGCCTTTCCCTGACATAACGCATGCACGCTACTTTTTTTCAATTAAGAAAGATTTTAATCTGATTTGGAGTGTTGCTCAGTCCCTCCGCCTCCGCTTCATTGTCCCCCACCTCACTTTTGGAGTCTGAGGTATGGATCTCTTGGCATGCGTTTTCATGCTTTGGATCCAGATCACAGTTGCCCAAATTAGTAAGACTCCTGAAGTGAGTTATGGACATTTTAGTCCAAAGATTTCTTTGTTTAAATCAATCTGTTATTTTTCTCAGATTGACCCCTATTTATATTATGTTCAATCATTTTCATTTTCTGACAAGTTAGGTAACACGTTTGGTTACCCATTCAATCTTGATATCATGATGTTTCAGTTTTACATTTATGACTTTCCTATACCTAAGTCTCATGCAGGTTGCTATGTGTTAACAAACAATTTTGGTACAAATTTTTTGCTTAGAGCTGCAATTGGGCCCTTTATGACCTTCCTGATCTCGTTCATCACACGCATCAGGATTATATGTTGGGGTGCCTGTCCTGTGGTCATTTTGTTTCCTTGTTTAGATTTTATTACTTTTTGACTCATCAACAACTAACCTATATCACTCTATATCACACCTAAAACTTCACCCTCACCGTTTAAATGGGTATTAAGGTAATTTCTCATAACATTAATGGCATGAACTCTCCTCAAAAAAGGAAAAAAGCTTTCCGCCATTACAAAAGGCTCGGAGCCGATATAATTCTATTACAGGAGACGCATTTTGCTGCTGACAGGCATCCCAACTTTTTTGATAAGGCATATAGACAGTTCTATTATACCACGTTTGATTCCAAAATGAGAGGAACAGCTATTTTTATCAAGAACTCTGTGGTGTTTGAAACACACAGCTTTTTTTAAAGACCCAGAGAGTCGCTTTTTGATAGTCAAGGGTTCTATAGGGGGTTGCATGATTACAATTGCTTCTGTGTACGCACCTAATGAAGCTCATGCATCCTTTTTCACAAAGTTCTTTGACACATTAGACAATTATTCCTCTCCCCACCTGATTATAGGCGGTGACTTTAATTTAGCAGCACATTCGTCTTTAGATAGGAGCAGAACAGTATACTCATCCAAAACATTTACCAAAACCTTAAATCGCATTCTACACAACCTTCAACTCATTGATTGTTGGTGAGCACACAATGTAGGCAGAAGGGGTTACACCTTTTATTCCCACCCTCATGACTGCTCATCTAGATTAGACTACATCTTCTGCACCCCAATCCTATTAGCTAACTCGTCAAATGCTGATATTCCCACATGCCCCTGGTCAGATCACCAGATCACTTTCTTCACCACCTCCAACATTGGTCTCGCACATACATCATATAAATGGCGTATTAATGACGCTCTATTGACAGACCATTTGAACCTACAGCAACTATCATCCAATATGGAAAAATATTTTATACTAAACTCTTAGGCTGCGTACACACGGGCGGATTGTCTGCCCAACTAAGTTCGTCAGACAATCCGACAGACAGTCCGTTCAACTTTTGAATGAACGGACTTGACCACACACGATGAACAGACAGTCCGCTGAAAGCTTGCGCGATGACGTGTACAGCACGTACGACGGGACTAGAAATACGACGTCCAATACACTGCAATGCAACCTTCGGCGTGTAAATCCTTTCTGAGCATGCGCCATACTTAGTCCGTCCAACTTGCCTACTCACGAGCGGACTGTCCGCTGAAACCAAGTTTGGACGGACAAAATTACGGAAATTCCGAAAGACTAAGTCCGTCAGACTGTCCGCTGAAAAAGTCAGCTGAAGCCCACACACGAGCGGATTGTCCGCTGAAACACGTTTCAGCGGACTAAGTTGGGCAGACAATCCGCCCATGTGTACGCGGCCTTACTCAGACATTCTTCCCACAACACGATGGATGGCTCACAAGGCTGTCATGAGAGGCCATTTAATTAAATTGGCCTCCACTATAAATAGAACAAAACTAAAAGACATAAAAACACTAACCAGAGATTTAGATAAATTATACCATAACTACAATCAATCCCCCACAGGTGACATACTTAAACAAATTCAAGCAAAATGTATGACCCTAGACACTTTATTAACATCTGACACAGAAAAATCTCTTAGGTGGTCCAAGGCTAGATTCTTATTATATAGCAAAACATCATCCACTATGTTTGCCAGAAAGCTGAGCCAAACCGTGAAACCTCCCCACACCTACAAACTTAAAATTTTTACAGGAAATCTAATCACTCATCCCAAGGGATTTATGGAGATCTTTTTGAATTTTTACAAAAAACTTTTGTCCTCACCACAAAATTCTCCAAAGCATTCCTCAATATGCTGGCTAGATGATATCCCTTTACCAACACTCACCAATGTACAAGTTGAGAAGCTAAATGCTCCTTGCTCCAAAAAAGAAGTAAAAAGGATAATAGGTTCCTTAAAGACATCCACTGCCCCAGGTCCAGATGGTTTCTCAACTTCTTACTACAAAAAAAATTGCTCCAATCATAATCCCCCATCTGGTTCATCTTTTTAACCATATTCTACAAGGTAACCACTTCCCTTCCGAAATGCTTCTAGCGAATATGTCATTATTACCCAAACCTAATAAGGACCATACCATCCCTCAAAATTTTTGCCCCATGTTGGGCTTTATTCCTGATAAACAAATTACAGACAACATAAGATTAGCTACAAATATCATCCAAGACTCTAACCTCCATGCCAGATCTACTCTATTACTTAGTTTAGATATACATAAAGCTTTTGACAGTGTCAGCTGGTCCTACTTAGATGCACTTCTTCCCCGATTTGGTATAAATAATGAGTTTTTACATGGTTTCAAAGTCCTTTACGATGATCCACATACTCAAATCAAATTACCCGGCCACAACTCAGAATTCTTCCCACTAAATAAAGGGACAAGACAGTGCTGCCCACTATCCCCTCTTCTTTTTGCTCTCGCCATTGAGCCCCTTGCGTGCGCAATTCGCAATAATATAAACATTAAAGGATATATAAAAGGTTCTAAAGAATTTAAACTGAGTCTCTATGCAGATGACGTCCTCATGTTACTTACTGAACCCTTGATCTCTCTGCCTTGTCTAGTCCAGACCTTAGACACTTTCCATGACCTGTCAGGATTAAGCATAAACTTATCTAAATGCTCAGCTCTTCCTATCAATTGTCCTCCAAATCTAACAGCCACACTGAAAGAAAAACTTCCTTTCCAATGGTGCACGGATTCTTTCAGATATTTAGGCATTCATATCACTCCATCATATAATTCCCTTTATCATTCCAACTACCCTAAACTAATCCAAAACATTAGAAACCTACTTAATTCATGGTCAACGTATCATATCACGTTCATGGGAAGAATAGTTGCAACTAAAATGGTTATATTACCAAAACTTTTGTTCTTTTTCAGAGCTCTTCCTTTACTGATTCCTAAAAATACCATGGACTCTCTGCAGAGAGAAATAAATAAGTTTATATGGAACAATAGAAAATCCAGATTCAGATACTCAATGATGTTTAGACCTCCATCACGGGGGTTTGGGGGGCTGGGTATTCCAAACCTATGGATATATTACCTTTCGGCAAGGTACACACAACTCGCCCAATGGTATGCAACTTCTTTCCATATACCCTGGTTACTATTTGAGGAACAATCTATTTTACCCTACCACCCCCAAGGCCTTTTATGGTCTAAATCAATTAAAACTCAAAGGATAGGCCATCTTAACAAAGTGGTACATCAAACTCTTCTATTATGGCACAGACAAAAAAATAAATTCAACATCTCTTCAGACATTCCCCCCTTTGCCTCTTTCTTGGGGGACCCTCTGTTCACCTCTTTTAATCGTAACACAAATCCTTACACTACATGGCAAACCCTAAAACTTACTAATCTAAAATCTCTCACTAAAAATAATACTTTTTGTTCATTCTCAGACCCCCAATCAGAATATAAACTTACAGATTCTGAGCACACAGATTATAATAATATAAAACTTTTCTACCAAAAATACTTCTCCCTTACTCTTCAAACACCCTTCATGGTATTTGAACAAATTTGTATCTCTTCACCCCGGGAAAGGGGACTAATATCCAGAATTTACAAAAATCTCAACGAACACAACATGTCTGACAAAACACATCAAATGTCTCAATGGGAATCTGATTTAAATTAATCCTTTGATTCGGAACAAAGGGATGTCATTTTCAATAATCTTCGTAAATGCACTAAAACAGCTTCCATCAGAGAATCGGCGATAAAATTACACTACAGATGGTATCTCACCCCAGCAGAATAAACTCATTCTACCCGTCAATTTCTCCCCTATGCTTTAGAGGTTGCCAGGTACAGGGCTCTCTTATACACACTTTTTGGGACTGCACACAGGTTATTCCTACCTGGCAACTTGCTCAAAGTAAAATAGAACAAATTATAGGGAAGAAAATTGTACTGACACCCAAAATGTGCCTCCTGTTCTTCCCAATCTCAGACATTCCAATAGCACAAGCCAGACTTATCCATTCCCTATTTAGTGCAATATACTGGACTATAGATTATAATTGGCTCTCTCCTACGGTACCATGGTCCCAAATTATGAACCGTATGATTTCTATAAAGCTTTCAGAACACTTCCATCATAAGCTATCTGACACTATGATCACTTATGAAAAAAAATGGAAACCTTGGGAACTCTCTTTGTTGATACCATGATTTAACGCTTGATTTTGTAATCTTTTTCATCCTCTTACACACCTGTAAGTGCTCTGTAACCACATGACACTATTCCTGTGCCTTATATATACATTTTTTTTAATTTGTACCTCTTACTTTTATGCCTCTGATACATATATTATATATTTATATATTATACACCCAATGCTATGTTTGTATTGTAATATCAAACTGTACTGAGACTTATTTTTCAGATAAAATGTTTGTAAACAAAAACAAAACAAAAAAGAAGCATCAGGGATGTGGGCAATTTCTCATATACCCCACTAGAATTGAACTATCCTATCTTTCCATTTTGGACAGAGCAAAAAAAAGGGTATACCCTCTATCAGATTTATTTTTCAACATCCCCATTGTGGAAATTTACCTTAATTTCCTGTCCCATAGCTAAATAGTAACTGAGAGGAAATCCCTGCCAAATTAAGGAAATTCCTTGGGCACCCCCAGGTCACCAGAACTAGTGTCCCTATTTGAAGATTTCCCCTCTATTACTTTTCTGGGGACAAATGGGATTTTTTTACTTTTACTTTCAATGATAACAGTAAATAGGACAAATAGAGTGTTTTGACTGTTTTTTTTTGTTTTTTTTGGGCTCAACCTATTGGTCAAACCACACTATATTGCAATACACGGAATCCTATTTCAGCTGTTTTTTTGATCCTGCACTGCATCCATTCTCCCTATAATTCTTTACTCAGAGGTAGAGGCTATGGAATCATCTTCAGAAGCCCAGCCACCATCTTCGGGGAGTGGAGAAGAACATTCATCCTCCCCCTCTTGGGGCAGCTTTGCTGGTAAGGTTTGGGCTTTTACCGACATCCATCAACTATACTATAGCTCAGACATACTATATTATTGTATATAATATTTTTTTTAATGAATGTTTGTCTGCTTTTCCCACCAGTTTGACTCCAAAACCATTTGTTCAAAAATGTTTTATAGCTTCTACACACAGTTTGCCTTATTGGACATATGAGGGATGTGTTGCATGTCAAGCTGTACACAGGCCATAGGTTAATGTTTGCAAGAACAGAACACTCATATTTATTAAATGCTGTACCCTTGCTGTAAATTATACTAGTGCAGTCAATTTGGAGTATTCCATTTGCCTACACACTATCGTATTCTACATGTAGTGCTACCCCCGAAGGAGCCTCTGAAAATTGTAGGTTCTTTTTACAGTAGATTGCTCTGCAGCCAGGCACACAATTACTGTCACTCTTTGGCTCAATAACCATTCTAGGGTGTTCTTTTGTTGTAGTTTTTTTTTTTGGGAGGGGGGGGGAATTACTGAGATAGGGTTGAGGAACTGAGTGAGATACTCCAAAAAAGAGAACTATGTACAGGTTGAGGACAGTAGAGGCTTACTTATTTACAGCAACCAGAGCATAGTGCATACACAAGGACTAGAAAGACTAAGCTCTTCAGGACACCAGCTGATGTCCCATTTGGTTAAACACACAACTGACACTCTAACACAAGAGAGGTGGAAGCAGCCCAAAAGGCTCTAAGAACTCTCACAGCAGCTTGTACTCAGAAATGTCCAGGGAAAGTTGGCAGCCTCCTTCCAACATCCATGTGACACCTTTCTCTTATGATAACAAACTAGATCTTCAGAAACCAAGCCCTCATTTAGCTTCCTCATCTCAAAATGAGCCAGTCACTCCATCATCAATACACTCAGGTCGTCCACCTGAGGCCTCCTGAATAGCAAGCACGTGTCAGGGAACCCTCCAGGCTGTGTTCTTCTCCGGAAGGAAAAGCCCCCACAGCATTGGCCAGGGCTGTATAAATATATTAATACTGTTATTTGCATTGCTCCACACCTATGTTCCAGAGGATTCTACTACTGCTAGTTTGGAGGAAGCAGCCAAACTAGCAGTAGCTGAAACACTAAGCAGACCTAACTAATCAAATGCAGCTGCACTGATTACAGTGAGTAAAACTACATTTACCTAACACATGTACAGTTACATTGGTTACAGTGAGACTAGCTGAATTTACATAGCAAACAAAGATACAACTCCACTGAACACAGTGAGCCAGCACTAAATCTAACTAATCCTAGCACCTATCTAGGAGGATGTTACATACAGTATAGGATAGTACCAGCTTTGTTTTGAAGTTTCTTTAACCAGTTGACAACTGGGCACTTAAACCCCCTTCCTAACCAGATCAATTTTCAGTGTTCGGTGCTCTCACACTTTGAATGCCAATTACTCAGTCATGCAACACTGTACCCATATGAAATTTTTGTCCTTTTTTTTTTCACACACATTTTGTTTTCTTGTTATTTAATCACCGCTGGGTTTTTTTTTTTTGCGCTATAAATGAAAAAAGACTAAAAATTCTGTAAAAAAAAAATTATTTTTCTTTGTTTCTGTTATAAAATTTGGCAAATTAAGAATTTTTCTTCATAAATTTTGGCCAAATTGTATACTGCTACATATCTTTGGTAAAAATAATCCAAATCAGTGTATATTATTTGGTCTGTGTGAAAGTTATAGAGTCCACAAGCTATGGTGCAAATCACTGAAAATTGATCACACCTGAAGTACTGACGGCCTAGCTTATTTCTTGAGACCTTAACCACTTCAATACAGGGCACTTAAACACCTTCCTGCCCAGACCAATTTTGAGCTTTCAGCACTGTCACACTTTGAATGACAATTGCGCGGTCATGCTACACTGTACCCAAATGAAATTTTTATCATTTTTTTCCCACAAATAGAGCTTTCTTTTGGTGGTATTTGATCACCTCTACGGTTTTTATTTTTTGCGCTACAAATAAAAAAATATCAAAAATTTTGAAAAAAAATATGTTTTTTTTGGTTTCAGTTTCAAAACTTTGTAAATAAGTGCGTTTTCTCCTTCACTGATGGGCACTGATGGGGCTACACTGATGGGCACTGATAAGGCGGCACTGATGGGCACCAATGATGTGGCACCAATGAAGTGGCACTGATGAGGTGGCATTGATGGACACTGATATGTGGCACTGATAGGTGGCACTGATGGGCACTGATAGGCGGCACTGATGGGTGGCACTGATGGGCGGCATGGATGGGCACTGATAGGTGGCACAAATTGGCACTGATAGCTGGCACAGATTGGCATGGATGGGCGGCACAGATGGGCATGGATAGGCGGCACAGATGGGCATGGATAGGCGGCACAGATGGGCATGGGTGGGCACTGATAGGTGGCACAGATGGGCACTGATAGGAGGCACAGGTGGGCACTCATAGGCGGCACAGGTGTGCACTTATAGGCGGCACAGGTGGGCACTCATAGGCGGCACAGGTGGGCACTCATAGGTGGCATTGGTGTTATACTGTACTAATGGATGCCAATCAGTGCCAAACAATAATGCATGCCAATCAGTGATGCCCATTGTGGGCACTGATTGGCATCCATTATGGTCACTGATTGGCATCCATTGTGGCACTGACTGGCATCCCTGGTGGTCTAGGGAGGATTACCTTTAGCTGGGCATCCCTGGTGGTCTGGTGGCGTCCCTGGTGGTCCAGTGTGGGCATCCTTGGGGGGGCTGTGCTGATAATCGATCAGCACAGACCCCCCCTGTCAGAGGAGCAGCCGATCGGCTCTCCTCTACTCACGTCTGACAGACGCGAGTGAGGAAAAGCCGATTACCGTCTCTTCCTATTTACACTGTGATCAGCCGTGATTGGACATGGCTGATCACGTGGTAAAGAGTCTCCGTCGGAGACTCTTTACCGAGATCGTAGTTGCCGGGTGTCAGACTGATACCCCGCAACAATGATCTACACGATGCGCGCCCCCGGGGGCGCGCAGCGGCTCATAATCCTGATCACGTCATATGACGTCCGATCAGGATTATGCAACCACTTTGCCACCGTCAATTGCCTATAGGGCGGGCGGCAAGTGGTTAAGAAGCCAGGACAGTACAAATACCCCCCAAATGACCCCTTTTTGGAAATTAGACATTCCAAGGTATTTCGAAAGAGGCATGGTGAGTTTTTGAAGTTGTAATTTTTTCCCACAATTCTTTGAAAAATCAAGATTTTATTTATTTATTTTTTCACAAAAGTGTCATATTATCAGGTTATTTCTTACACACAGCATATGCATACCACAAATTACACCCCAAAATACATTCTACTACACCTCCTGAGTATGACTTTTTCACAGCGTGGCCACATACAGAGGCCCAACATGCAGGGAGAACCATCAGGTGTTCTTGGAGCATAAATTACACGTCATTTCTTGACTACCTCTTACGCTTTTGAAGGTCCTGGAGCACCAGGACAATGGAAATGCCTAAAAAATGACCTCCTTTTGGAAAGAAAACAATCCAATGTATAATCTATGAGGCATATTGAGTCTTTTGAACATGTCATTTTTTTCTACAAGTTTTGGGGAAATGTGGAAAGAAACTGAAAACACATTTTCTTGATCATACATCACGGGACACAGGAGCTTCATTACATAGAGGGTTATATAGGCACCTCTGGTGATTGGACACTGGTTGACCCCAATTAAGGAGAATTCCTCCCCTATATAACCCCTCCCATATGGGAGGCACCTCAGTTTTTTCACCAGTGTCTATGGTGGTTGGTCACGTAAAACTTTAGCTCTATGCAGGTCCCTGCAGTGGCCTAAGGGCTACAACAAACCGGATCCATACCTCGGGCCGATATTTGACTCCCAAGATGGTATGGTACCCGGGCCTCGTCAGCCGAAGAAGTGAGGTTTGGCCTGTAAGTCCTCTCCTTTGGAAGACTGGGCTCTGGGAAAACCAGACTTGGTGTACTGTTTACACAGAGCGCACGAAAGTTTCTGGCAGAGCTTTTTACATGGTCCAGGTAGGAGGCTCTTCCGAGAAGGAGCCCCAGATAAACCTGAAGGTTGGCTAACACTGCCCGCCGTGATGGGTGAAGGCTGGAATTTGTCTGGTTCAGCAATTCCTGTGGCGGGGACAGGTAAGGGAAGTTAATCCTATATATTATTATATGATGGATTTCTTCATTTTGAGTAGTTGTATGTCTTACCTGGTTTCCACAACTAGAGGGAGTAAGAGCAGCCTGATGCATACTTACATGCCTTTCAGTACACACGCTCAGTGAAGCCTGGTTCTCCAGCTGTCTCACGTCTCCACTGCAATCCCTGCCACAACAAGGTAACACAGGAGTCCCACGTAGTCTGGGGGTCCCACGCAGCTCCGGTGGAGTTCTCCTTTCCCCCCTGGATCCCGCGGTCCTCGTGCACGCACGCCGGGCGCATTCCCGACCTAATGGAGGATGGGGGAGTGTGGTTGTGAGCCGTGCACGTTGGTGTGCACGGCGCTGTACTGCGCAGGCACCAGGCGGCAGTTTTTAAAAAGCCCAGAGCGTCAGGGGGCTGTAAGTGGAGACACAGGAGCTGTGGGCAGTAAGCATCCGTGGGGATTGGATCCAGGCAAACCTTAGACACCTACTCAGCATCAGGTTGTGCAGTTTAAGCATATACCGTATTTGCCGGCGTATAAGACGACCTTTTACACTTAAAAAAACTGAGCAAAAAGGAGGGGTCGTCTTATACGCCGGGTCCGCTGCTGGGATGCCTTCTGGCTGTCCGGTAATACTGTATGTAGCTTCGGCTACATACAGTATATACCACTGAACCAATCCCAGTGAGCGATGTATTCAAATGAATACAGAGCCTGCTCGGATTGGAGCAGCAATCTCTGCCAATCCGAGCAGGCTACACACAGTAGCCTGCTCCGATTGGCTTTGAGAGTGAGGCGCGGGCTGATGATGTAACAGCCTCCGCCAATCCCAGCAGGCTTTGTATTCATTAATAGAATACATTGCTCGCCGTGATTGGCTCCAGCACCAGAAGGAAGAAGGAAATGGCTCCAGCAAGAACGAAGAAGAAGAGGGATATGAAGCGTCGGAAGCCTCGGAATCGGGGGTCGTCTTAAACGGTGAGTACGGGCAAAACATTTTAACTGTGCAGGTTTTTATGGGGTCGTCTTATATGCCGGGTCGTCTTATACGCCGGCAAATACGGTATATTTATTGTGAGACTTTAAGCACAACAGTGATTGCACTTGTACTAGTACCTCTGCTTTATAGCTTAGGACTATGTCTCCTCTTAAGAGGGTCTCAGGGGGAGGTAGCAAAGGCACTGGTAAATCACTGCCTAGGTCCAGGGGTTCTAAAAAAGTGCCTGTAAGTTACCATCCCCCCCTGCAAGACTGGAGCCAGCCTCTCAAGACGAGTCAGTGCACCTGTCAGGTTTTGCAGCCTCTCCTAATGTGTCAGCCCCGGTTTATGTCACTGAGGACTCACTTAGGGCTACATTGGAGGGTTTTGAAGGGAGAATAAGGACATTTTATTTCTGCTTCCCTGAAAGATAGTAGGAAAAGGGGTAGATCCCCTCCCTCTGCTGAAATTCCTCTCTCAGATGATTCTTCTGAAAATGAGGAGAGATCCCTGTCTGAGGACAGGGATCATGAGCAGTCGGATGAAATAGAGGAAGAGGAGAGAGTCCCCTCCTCCCAGGCACTCAGAAAACAGGTGCTGTATTATACTGAATTGGTGTGTACCACATTCAGAATGCCTGCTGTTGAAGTCGCTACGTCCTCTGTTTCTTCCCTGGGAGTCAGGAAAGCCCCACAGACTGCCTATTCCTTTCCAATCCATCCCTTAATGGATGAATTGTTGTATAAGGATTGGGGACATCCCGATAAACTGTTTGCTCCTCCTAAAAGGTTTTCTATGCATTATCTTCTGGAGGAAAGTTTCACCAAGAAGTGGGGGGTCCCATCTGTTGATGCGGCTGTTTCTTGCGTGAATAAAAACCTGACTTGTCCCTTGGATAATGCGCAGGTATTTAAGGATCCAATTGATAAGAAGCTGGAAACCTTATTAAAAGCCTCCTTTTCCATGACTGGCGCTGTGGTGCAACCTACAGTCGCAACCGTGGGGTTGTGTCAGTTCCTCAAGGAACAGGTTAAGCAGATGCTTGGGCTCCTTCCCAGCGAGGAAGTAAAAAATTATGCAGAACTGCCTCATATTCTGTGTTTCATGATTGATGCGATTTTGGATTCTGCCCAACAAGCATCACTTTGGCCCTCATGTTGGTACACATACGAAGGGCCCTATGGCTAAAAAATTGGGAAGCTGAGCTGTCATGCAAGAAGCATTTGATTGGGTTCCCGTTTAAAGGGGAACGTTTGTTTGGAGAAGAATTAGACAAATTCGTCCAAAAAAATTTCAGAGGGTAAATCTACTCTCCTCCCAGTCAAAAGGAGCAAGCGTCCTGCATTCAGGCGTGCTCTCTCTCCCGGAGCATCAAGCTCTTAGCATTGGTGGCGGCCTTCTCAACCCTCCTCTACAGGAAAGGCTCAAGGCCGAGCCCAGGGACAGGAAAAGACTTGGGGGCGAAAGCCTGCCAAGCAGAGCCCAAAAGCTTCCTTGTGAAGGGGCGCCCCCGCTCGGTTGAGTGGGGGGAAGGCTCCTGCGATTTGCAGGAGCCTGGCGGTAAGAGATCCGGGACAAGTGGGTGGTCTTCAGTATCTCTGAGCTACAAGCTAGAGTTTCAGGAGATTCCACCTTCTCGCTTTCTAAGGTCAAGGATCCCCAAGGATCCAGTAAAGCAAAAACCGCTATTTCGGGCCTTAGATCACTTACTATCCCAAGGGGTGATAGTAGAAGTGGACCCAAAAGAACAGGGTTCAGGGTTTTACTCAAATCTCTTCACCGTTCCAAAGCCAAATGGAAGTGTCAGACCTATCTTAGATCTGAAGGATCTGAACCAGCTTTTACGCATCCGGTCCTTCCGAATGCAGTCAATCCGCACTGTGGTCTCCTCCCTGCAAGGGGGAGAATTTATGGCATCAATAGATATCAAAGATGCATATCTCCATGTGCCAAATTTTCCCTCACACCAAAAATTTCTAAGGTTCGCGGTAGAGCGGCACCATTTTCAATTTGTGGTCTTGCCGTTTAGGCTTGCTACGGCCCCTCGAGTCTTCACAAAGATTCTGGACCATCTCTTAGCAAACCTAAGAGCTCAGGGTATAGCCGTCATGGCTTATCTAGACGATTTGCTTCTCATGGAGAAAACAGCAGCGTTCCTGAACCGCAGCGTCACCAGAACGCTAGAGCACCTGGAACGCCTAGGTTGGATCATAAACCTAGAAAGATCATCCCTACAGCCTGCCACTAGGTTGGAATACCTGGGCATGATCATCAACACCGCTCAGGGCAAGGTGTTTCTTCCAAGGTCAAAGGCCTTGGCCATTGGGGATCTGGTGCGCCTAATTCTGGGCAGAAGATCTTACCCCATTCGGTTGTGCATGAGACTGTTAGGGAAAATGGTTGCCTCCTTCGAGGCCGTCCCATTCGCCCAGTTCCACTCAAGGCCTCTGCAAAGATGCATCCTTGCGGCTTGGAACAGGAAGCCCCAAGCCTTGGATCTTCCTATGCGTCTATCCCCAGGGACACGCAAAGTCTCGTCTGATGGTTACAAACCAAGAATTTGCTGAAGGGCAAAACTTTTCTTCCTCTTCCATGGAAGATTAGCACAACAGATGCCAGCCTGTCAGGCTGGGGAGCAGTAATGGAGGAGACGTGCTCGCAGGGGAATGGTCTGCGATCGAGAAGCTATTGCCCATAAATATCTTGGAGATCCGGGCAGTTTATATGGCTCTCATAAAGTGGTCTTACAGACTACGAGGTCTCCCAGTTCGGGTTCAGTCCGACAATGCCACAGCAGTGGCTTATATCAATCACCAGGAGTCTGGTGGCCCAAAAAAGAGGTGAATCGCATACTTGTCTGGGCAGAAAAGCATGTTCCGTGTCTTTCTGCAGTCTTCATTCCAGGAGTGGAAAATTGGCAGGTGGTTTTTCTGAGCCGCCAGCAGTTGTGCCCAGGAGAATGGGCTCTGCGCCCCGACGTGTTTCGGAACATATGTCACAGGTGGGGTACTCCAGACGTAGATCTGTTTGCATCCAGGTTCAACAGGAAACTGGACAATTTTGTGTCAAGGACAAGAGATACACTTGCTCAGGGGTCAGATGCTCTGACAGTTCCCTGGGATCAGTACAATCTGATCTATGCCTTCCCCCCGAGCCCGCTTCTGTCGTGGTTCCTGGGAAGAGTCAAGAGGGAGACAAAGTCGGTCCTTTTGGTGGCCCAGGCTTGGCCCAGGCGACCATGGTACGCAGGGATCATGAAGTTGGCAGTAGGCAGGCCATGGATCCTCCCTCTCCGGCCAGATCTGCTCTCACAGGGTCCAATCTACCATCCTGCTTTACGCAGTCTGAATTTGACGGTTTGGCTGCTGAGACCCACATTCTGAGAGACCGTGGCCTTTCGGGGCCAGTCCTTTTTACTCTGGTCAATCCAGAAAGCCGGCCTCCAGGCTTATTTATTACAAAATCTGGAGGGCATATGTTTCCTGGTGTGAACTCAGGAAATGGCATCCTAGAAAGTATGTCATTAGCAGGATCTTGGCCTTTCCCCAGTCAGGCCTAGAAATGAATTTGGCCATAAGCACTATCAAGGTGCAGATTTCAGCCCTGTCAGTGTTTTTTTCAGAAGCCACTTGCATCGCATTCCCTAGTGTGGGCTTTCATCCAGGGGGCCATGCAGATAAGACCGCCAGTCAAACCTCCGATATGCCCATGGGATCTGAATTTGGTTCTCTCGGCTTTGCAGGGGCAACCATTTGAACCTTTGCATCTGGCTTCATTAGTTCATTAGTTCATTAGTTCTCCTGACTAAAAAAAAATTGGTCTTCTTGGTAGCCATATCCATGGCTAGAAGAGTATCAGAGCTAGCAGCTCTTTCCAGCAAGGAGCTGTATCTAATTATTCATAAGGACCGGGTGGTCATGCGTCCCAACAGGTCCTTTCTACCTAAGGTGGTTTCGGGATTCCATTTGAATCAAGAAGTAATCCCACCATCCTTTTTCCGGACCCACAGTCCGCAGAAGAAGAATCTTTGCACACTTTGGATGTGGTTAGAGCAATCAGTATTTATCTTCAAGCAACTGCTCAGATAAGGAAAACTGATTGCTTGTTTATTTTGCCGGAAGGCCCTAGAAAGGGCCAGGCAGCATCAAGATCCACTCTCTCAAGGTGGATTAGACAGGTTATTTCTCAGGCCTATAGTGTAAAGGGGAAGATTCCTCATTTTCAAGTGAAAGCGCACTCTACTATGGCTGTAAGTGCTTCTTGGGCAGTGCATCACCAGGCCTCCCTGGCTCAGATCTGTAAGGCTGCAACTTGGTCATCAGTCCATACATTCACCAGATTTTATCAGGTGGATGTCAGAGGGCAAGAGGATATCGCCTTTGGGCGCAGTGTACTGCAGGCTGCAGTTTAGGTCCTCCGGTCCCTGGCGATCTATAATTATGATCGGTGTCTCCCTCCCCTCAATCTGAGCATTGCTATGGGACATCCCACTATGTAATGAAGCTCCTGTGTCCCGTGATGTATGATCAAGAAAATGATTTTTTTTATACAGCTTACCTGTAAAATCCTTTTCTTGAGAGTACATCACGGGACACAGAGCTCCCGCCCCTCTTGGGTTTTACGTGGTTTCTTATTGCTTTGCTACAAAACTGATGTGCCTCCCATATGGGAGGGGTTATATAGGGGAGGAATTCTCCTTAATTGGGGTCAACCAGTGTCCAATCACCAGAGGTGCCTATATAACCCACTATGTAATGAAGCTCCTGTGTCCCGTGATGTACTCTCAAGAAAATAATTTTACAGGTAAGCTGTATATAAAAATCCCATTTTTTTTGCACAAAGTGGTCCATTTATACAACATTTCTAGCACATAGCATGTACATACCAAAAATTACACCCCAAAATAGATTCTCCTACTTCTCCTGAGTATGGCAATACCACATGTGTGAGACTTTTACACAGCCTGGCCACATACAGAGGCCCAAAATGCAGGGAACACCATCAGGCATTCTAGGGGCATACATTTCAAATCTAATTTGACTACCTATTACATTTTGAGGTGCTCTAGTGGCATGGATGCAAACTGATGTGGCATGGATAAGTCATGGATGGGGATGGCTAAGCATTGTTGAGCCATGAATGTGGATGGCAGGGGATGGCTGAGTATGGATGGGATGGCTGAGTATGGATGGCATGGCTAGATATGGATGGGATGGCTGGGTCTTGATGGGATGGCTGAGTATGGCTGAGTATGGCTAGGTGGATATGGCTGAGGGTGGATGGGATGGCTGGGTATGGAAGGGATGGTTTGGTATGGCTGAGTATGGATAGGATGGCTGGGTATGAATGGAATGGCTGGGTATGGCTTGGTATGGCTGAGTATGGCTGGGTGGGTATGGCTGAGTATAGATGGATGGATGAGTATTGCTGAGTATGGCTGGGTATAGGTTGCTGAGCATGGATAGATGGATGGGTATTGCTGAGGATGGATGAGTATTGATGAGTATGGATGGATGCATGGCTGGATGGATGAGTATTGCTGAGCATGGATTAGTATTGCTGAGTATGGCTGGATGGGTGAGTATTGCTGAGCATGGATGGATGCGTATTGCTGAGCATGGATAGATGAGTATTGCTGAGCATGGATGGATGGATGAGTATGGCTGAGCATGGATGGATGTATGGATGGATGAGTATTGCTCAGTATGGATAGCTGAGCATGGATGGATGGATGAGTATTACTGAGTATGGATGGCTGCACATGGATGCATGAATATTGCTGAGTATGGATGGCTGAGCATGGATGAGTATGAATGGGATGGATGGATGGATGGATAGATGAGTATTTCTGAGAATGAATGGGATGGATGGATGGCTGGAATGGGCAAAGATAAGCGCATCCTGCCCACAGCACTGCACACGATCTCTCCCTTCTCTCCTCGCACTGTACCGATAGGTATGGGGAGGGGAGAGAGGAACCGGATGTGACCCCAGTTTGTTTACAAGTGATCACTCCGTCATTTGACACCCGCTGTCAGCGGCCATTTACCGTGATGCGGACCCAGGGGTCAAGGACATTCCTGGGAACAAGATTCTGGGAGGACGCCCTCCCAGAATAAGCCGACCTCGCTGTAGCCGTCTTTTGGATATGGCCCGGTCGGCATGTGGTTGAATGTGATAGCCTTGTTATAATTAAAACAAACAAAAGTGTGCCTATCTCAGGTCTTGTCAGGTGCCATATTGACAGTGAGGGGGAATGGTGACAGTAGGAGGAATGCGGATGGGATCAGCATTTAGGTATGGTTCTGAGTATGGTGATTCGGAAAGGTGGTTAAGGTGCAGTGATGTGGGGGGGGACTTTCATGTAGGCAGAGTGGTGAGAATGGGGGACGTTGGCAGATTGTTCAACTCTAGCAGAGCACAACTTCATCTCACTGCCTAACGACACACCCCAGCCACCATCCCCATTGCTAAAATGAGTCTCACTACTTTCCCACTGCAGACCTCATCCTGACAACCTGACCTTATCATCCTGATAACTCATCTAATCCTTATCCTATGTTGCTATTTTAATAATAAAAATAATAATAATAGTATATTCTATTTATAAAGCCCTTTTCATCAAAAGATCTCAAAGTGCTACAGGTTAAAAACAAACAAAAAATAAAATAAAAAAATTAGCAGTTTATACAATGAAATGGACATCTAAAAGACAAAAATCTTTGCTTGATTTTGATTATCAATTCTGTTGAACATGAAACTAAAGTGTTCCTGTATTCTTCTCTTGCAATAAATACATATGGGATCTAAACCAAATAGCACAGCTGATGGAATAAAGAACAAGGTTATTATTGTCCATTTTTTTCTACTTGGTTTGTGTACTGCAAGAACTGTTAATAAAGGTTTTGCCAGAATTGATTTTGTTTGAAGATTTATATTATTAATGCAATACACAGCCAGTTAATTAAAACTTACTGAGTAAGAAGAAATCTACTTAAAAACTTTAAAATGCATTATAATCAGGTTTTATAGATTAAGTACAGTTGACTCAAAGGTTTCTAAATTGTTTGTCTTGTCCTCCAAACAGCACTTACATTAAGAAAATACTGTCAATAGACCATCTATAATTCACATTCAGCTTCTGCAGAACGTGTGAGTGAAGTATAAAGCCAGTTTTCCCATCGGAATAAACTCTGAGGCCGCGTACACACGCGGGGACTGTTCGCCCAACTTTGTCCGTCAAACAGTTTCGGCAAACAGTCCGCTCAAAATTAGCATGGACGGACATGGCCACACACGACGGACGAACAGTTTGCTGAAACCGTGCGCGATGACGTGAACGGCACGTACGACGGGACGAAAAATACGACGTCCTATACACTGCATTATAACTTTCGGCGTGTAAATCCTTTCTGAGCATGCGCAGAACTTAGTTTGACGAACAAGCCTACACACGAGGGGACTGTTCGCTGAAACAAGGTTTCAGCGGACAGTTTTTCGGAATTTCCGAAAAACCTTGTTCAGCGGACTGTTCGCTGAAACTGTCCGCTGAAAGCCCACACACGAGCGGACTGTTTGCCGAAACACTGTTCAGCGGACAAAGTTGGGCGAACAGTCCCCGCGTGTGTACGCGGCCTGAAGGTTTTTCCGACGGAATTCCGCTGAAGCTGTCTTGCGTACACATGATCACACCAAATTCCGACCGTCAAGAACGCGGTGATGTACAACACGTACGACGGGAGTAGAAAAAGGAAGTTCAATAGCCAGTAGCCAATAGCTTCCATCTCGTACTTGCTTCACTGCATTCGTCGTTTTTGGTCCGTCGGAACAGCATAAAGACGAGCTGTTTTCCCGATAGGAATTGGTTCCGCCGGAAATATTTACAACATGTTCTATTTCTAGGTCTATCAGAATTTTCGATGTAAAAAGTCCGATAGGGCATACACACGATCGGAATTTACCAGGAAAAGCTCCCGTCTGACTTTTTCTGTCGGACATTCCGCTCGTATGTATACGGCATAACACATGCAGGCCAATTGTGTAATGCAAAAAAATGATTTCTAACAAAATATATACATACTGTATATATTTCAAGTTTATTTTGTGAGTGCTGTAGAAAATATATTGGGTGGCAACTATATAGGCATATACAGGGTGGTCGATTCATGAAAGTATAGTCATTTTTGCTTAAAATTTTTGTTACCCCAGCACTTTGTATCCCTAATATGTGCCTTCTGTACCATGTACTTGTATCCTGTTCTCTTTATATTGCTTTATTTTCTGTGAAATCCCTGGTGTTCCTGCCAGTCCCTCTACTTTCCTATTAAAAACTGACCATACTAAGCAGGAGAGCACACTGTGCTCTGTTCTCTAGCTCTGCTGGAAACTCAGTGTGCTTTCCTCCAATGATCAGGCTTATCCTGACAACCCCCTTGCCCCTTGCATAGCCTCTCACTGGGAAGCTCAGTGTGCTGTTGCTTCTCTTCCCCCCAGCTCCTATGCAGCTGAGAACAGAGGGAATGTGACTTTACTTATAAAAAAGAGAACAGAAAGGTATTTCTAATGTTTTTGCTTTTTTTTATATATATCTATACACAAATGTTGTACAAGATGATCGTTTACAATCACTTTAATGAAATTAGATGAAGTTGCGCTGACTTCAATCATCCAGTCTTGATCAAGCAAAAATTCTGTTTGGGTATTCAAATACAGCTTAGCTTCATTGACTAATGAAGATGACAATTCACTTTCTTTACTCCATTAGCAAACAACCCCTCTGTGTCACAAAGGGGAGTATTTTTCCTGGGGCTTGTCTATACTGCATAAAAAGGTTAGTGGGTAGGAGAGTGTGGTCACTTGTAATAACCATGTATGACAATTGGGTGGCACAGTGGTGTAGTGGGTAGCACTCTCACCTAGCAGTAACAAGGGTCACTGGTTTGTATCCCAACCACGACACTACCTGCCTGGAGATTGCATGTTCTCCCTGTGCCTGCGTAGGTTTCCTCCGGGTACTCCGGTTTCCTCCCACACTCCAAAAACATGCAGGTAGGTTAAGTGGCTTCTGTCCAAAATTGACCCTAGTATATGAATGGGGACTTTGGATTGTGGGCTCCTTGAGGGTAGGAACCGATGTGAGTGTGCAATGTACAGGGTTAGGGACAATTGTAGACACTGGAGAACTGGATGGACTGGTGTCTTTATTCAAGCTTACTAACTATGTAACTATGTAACTATGTAATTCACACCACAGCTTTCACATATACTGTAAACACAATGAGGGCAGGTGCAAGGCTTTTTGTCTACATAGGCAAAGGTGCATTTTGGTGCCCCCCATCCCCACCCCACCATCCTCCTGCTAGCACCCTCCACAATGCAGCCCACCAATCCCATTGTCTATCGCAGTGATGGCGAACCTTGGCACCCCAGATGTTTTGGAACTACATTTCCCATGATGCTCATGCACTCTGCAGTGCAGCGGAGCATCATGGGAAATGTAGTTCCAAAACATCTGGGGTGCCAAGGTTCGCCATCACTGGTCTATAGCCATGCTGGGACCTCCTTCACCTTCCGCCTCTATTTGTGATGGGGTGCAGCGTGAAGGATGATTTCTCAAATACCCCCAGAAAAAAATGTGCCCCCTCTCAGCAAAAATCCTCTCCCCCAGGTTCTCCCATCCAGAACAACCCCTCCCCCCATCCTGGGTCAAATCTTCTCCTCCCCCTACCCAATTCTCCCCAGCACTAATCCTCTTTCCTTCAAATCGCCCACACCAGCACAAGCCCCCCCAAGTTCTGTCACAAATCCTTCTACCCAAATCCCTCTTCACAGTGCAAACCCTCCTTCCAAACACAAGTCATCTCCCCTTGTAGTACAAATTCATACTTCCCAATTATCCCGGTTCTGGTGGGACCTCCCTAAGATACGAAATCCTGCACATCCAGACTAAGGGTCTGTTCACACCAGAACGTTGTGAGAGAAGCCCATTTTCCGTGTGCACTTCACTCACCGCATTCAAAATGCACAACAGTTGCGATCGGCAGTGGGTGTCACCTTAATGATTCCCTAAATGCAGGTTAAAAAACGCAGCGTGTTCACCTGCACTTTGCACTCTACTTGCTGTGCATTTTGTAAAGTAGTGCGTGCACAAACTCTAGCGAGGTGCCCAGGGTCCCAGATACTATAAGGGCCGGTTCACACAGCGAGGCGCGGCGAGGCGTCTCCGACTTACCTCGCCGCGACCTGCGGGGAGCTCAGCGGCGACTTGCAGAGGACTTCTGTATAGAAGTCAATGCAAGTCGCCCCCGAAGTCGCCCCGAAGTAGTACAGGAACCTTTTTTCTGAGTCGGAGCGACTCGAGTCGCTCCTCTCAGAACGGTTCCATTGTACAGAACGGGGGCGACTTGCGGGAGTGAGGCGAGGCGAGCCGTGTCGCCTCGCCTCGCCTCGCTGTGTGAACCGGCCCTAATTGTCCCCTCTGTAGCAGAAAGCATCTCTTTGATTAGGGGATTGTAAGGGCCGGTTGTGAGGCCATTCACTTCACTGTGTAGATGTATGAGTTTACAGCCACTTTAATTCAGATTGCCCAGTATAGGATCTAGAAGGAGTTTATTTCTACACCCTTTGATTATTATTTACAGTAGCTTTCTTTTTACTGTTTTTTCATTTGCAATATATATATATATCTTGCATAATCACATAGTGGGGAAGGGGGAAAGGGGAAAATTTGGGACTTTAAATGAGGTCATAGCCTCCATCCCTATCCATTGTAAGGCACAAAGTTAAAAACAGGAGCTGAGCGGGACTTTAAATGAAGTACGGGGTTAAAAAAAGACAAATTGGTTATTGAAAAAAAGGAAAAATGTATTATTCGTTTTTCTAACAAGACATAATAACATGTATATTGGAGAGGTGCGCGGACAGACATATTATTGACATTGACATTTTGCTTTATACAATCATCATGACTGATACAGAATAAGTTAAAAAAGCGCACCTCCATTATATACATGGAATAACCAAATATAGTAATAGATTAGACAAATAATGCAGTATAGGCAACAACTTTGAATCTATGACTTCTTGGTTGTTGCAATAAATTAGTAAAAAGAACATAATTAATGCAGTATTTCAAAAATTAATGCTGGTTGAAGTTGAGGTACCAAAATGCACGGCAACTAATAGCTCTACGCGTTTCGCGGCTTACTGCCGCTCATCAGAAGCAAACTCGTGATTGGTCTGAAAATACAGAATAGTAATAAATTAATTTTTGCAATGATGGAACATAGGGAGGTTGAAAAACCCACCTAGTGGTCACTTACACATAGCCATGCAGTCAGAGGCGCAGTCTCGAAAGCCACCAGGCACCAAAGCGATGGTACGGGAGCTGAGGAGGCCCATCCGGCGGCAAAGAGGCCCGCAGAATGCACACACAGGCAAGCACCGGGACAACAAGGGCATTTGATAAGTGAAAACAAAATCGGCGTGTAAGTATGAGCCTAGTGGGTGAGAAAATACATGATAAGAAATACAGGTGTTATGTAAATTATATGGGGGAAAAGTGCAATAAAAGGAAGTGAGATGGGTATATGTGAGTGTAGGAAGGGTGGGCGGGGAGGGGAGGGGAGGGAGGGGGGGGGAAAGAGTGGCCAATATATGCCATGACCCAATCTGAATTCCAAGTGACAAAGTGATAGTGAAAGGAAAGTGAAAAGAAAAAGGGACACTGAAACTATTAGTGCAAAGATACCTTGTGTGTGGAGAAAACACAGAAACAAGAGGTAGCAATATATGGTAAGTGATTGGCCCCGGTTGTTCCGGTCCCGCCTGCCGCCGCCAACCACGGACACAGCCACACCGCCGCCAGAGGGCCCCCAACGTCACACACTCAGAGACACCATGGGGAGGAGTGGAGAACGCCGGACCCGGGATACATAAACACTCCGAGCCTGCGTCCACACCCACACTCCAGGTGACGTGAGGATGCAAATCATACTCGCCGGAAAGGCGGCACCCATCAAAGTGACGCCGCACATCCGGCGGCGAAAGCGTGACGCCGATACGCAGTGGGAGAACGCGCCCCGCCCCCAACCAAAAAAATTTTGGATGAGGAGGGCGTCCCCCAGTGCGCATCGCAGCTCCCGACCCAGGCAAAAGGGGATGCAACGGGGCCGACGCCACCAACACCACCCGACTGCACAGGTGTGTCAAGGACCAAACAATACACGAAAAATATGATATGTAAAAAAAGAAAAATATGAAAATTTGGAAAAAGACTGTAGAAGCTGCTATAACTTAAATAAAAAAAATGATAAATGATGGGGTACTTGAAACGATTTGGTCCAAGAATTTAAGCAAAACTAAACAAAAATGAAGATTACTAAAGTGTAAATAACACCCGTCTTCCATCCCTTATATCAATAATCACATAGTGGGGAAGGGGGGAAAGGGGAAAATTTGGGACTTTAAATGAGGTCATAGCCTCCATCCCTATCCATTGTAAGGCACAAAGTTAAAAACAGGAGCTGAGCGGGACTTTAAATGAAGTACGGGGCCGTACATTCAGTGTTGTTCAGCTGAGACCCCCTTCCCTTCTGGCAATGTTTTAGTGTGACATTTTTTGAGAGGCTGACAGCTTTTTCGGATTCTGCCAACACACCTCCCGATGATGCGCCACTAGACCTACCCCCCTTCCTTTACTGAATGAAAGGCTTTGCCTCCCGAGCTATGCGATGTGCATATCCTAGGAGGCAAAGTGAGGACAGCGGGGGGCGCTATTCATGCAGAACACCATTGGAGGGGTGGAGAGGAGGGATAAAGTATACTTAAAGGTGGAGAGGGAGAGGGAAAGAGAGAGAGATGGGGGGAGAGAGAGGAATAGAGAGAGGGAGGGGGGAGAGAGGGAGATGGGGAGAGAGAAGGGGGAGAGAGGGATAGAGGGAGAAAGAGGGGGGCAGGGCGAGAGAGAGAGAGAGGGGGAGGGAGAGAGAGGGGGAGATGGAAAGAGAGGGATACCCTGTTTCCCCCAAAATAAGACCTAGCATAATTGTCAGTGATAGCTGCAATATAAGCCCCTCCCCCCAAATAAGCCCTGCCCTGTTTCCCTGAAAATAAGTCCTACCCTGAAAATAAGACCTACAAGCACTTTAACTAGGGCTTATTTGGGGGGTAGGGCTTATATTGCAGCCATCACCGACACTCACGCTAGGTCTTATTTTCGGGGAAACATGGTAGAGATGTGGGGGAGAGAGATGAGGTGAGAGAGCTAGAGAGAGAGGGAGGGAAGGAGGGGTAGAGAGTGATAGAGAGAGGGAGGGAGAGAGAGAGAGATGGGGAGAGAGGGAAGGAGAGAGGGAGAGAGAGGGGGGAGGGAGAAGGAGAGAGAGGGAGAGAGAGAGAGATACATGTGGGGAGAAAGAGGGAGAGAGAGAGAGAGAGAGAGAGAGAGAAGAGGGAGAGAGAGAGAGAGGAGAGGGGGAGAGGCGGAGAGAGAGAGTGGGGAGAGGGAGGGGAAGAGAGGGGGAGAGAGGGGAAGAGAGAGGAAGAGGGATGGGAGAGAGAGATATATTGTGAGAGAGGAAAGAGAAAGAGGAGAGGGAGAGAGAGAGGAGAGGGGGAGAGAGGGGGGAGAGAGAGAAGGGAGAGGGAAAGAGAGGGATATAGATGTGGGGGAGAGAGAGAGATGAGGTGAGATAGGGAGAGGGAGGGAGGGGTAGAGAGAGATAGAGAGAGGGAGGGAGAGAGAGAGAGATGGGGAGAGGAAGGAAGAGAGAGGTGGGGAGAGAGAGAGAGAGAGGGAGAAAGAGGAAGAGGGGGAGAGAGATAGAGAGAGATGGAGAGGGAGAGAAAGAGAGAGGGGTTGAGAAGGAGAAAGAGGGGGGAAGAGCGAGAGAGAGAGGGGGAGGCAGAGAGAGGGATAGAGATGTGGGAGAGAGAGATGAGGTGAGAGAGAGCTAGAGAGAGGGAGGGAGGGGAAGAGAGAGTTAGAGAGAGGGAGCGAGAGAGAGAGAGAGAGGTTGGGAGAGGGAGGGAGGGAGAGAGGGAGGGAGAAAGAGGAAGAGGGGGAGAGAGAGGGTGGAGAGAGGGAGGTGAGAGAGAGCTAGAGAGAGGGGGGAGATGGAGAGAGAGGGAGAAAGAGGAAGAGGGGGAGAGAGATAGAGAGAGTTGGAGAGGGAGAGAAAGAGAGAGGGGGAGAGAAGGAGAAAGAGAGGGAGAGAGCTAGGGAGAGAGAGGGGGAGGGAGAGAGAGGGATAGAGATGTGGGAAAGAGAGATGAGGTGACAGAGAGCTAGAGAGAGGGAGGGAGGGGAAGAGGGAGAGAGAGGTGGGGAGAGGGAGGGAGGGAGAAAGAGGAAGAGGGGGAGAGAGAGGGTGGAGAGAGGGAGGTGAGAGAGGGAGGGAGAGATAGAGATGGGGAGAGGGAGGGGGAGAGAGAGAGAGATGCAGAGGGAGAGAGAGAGTGAGGGGGGAGAGAGTTTGAGGGGAGAGAGAGGAGAGAGAGAGAGGAGGGAGAGAGAGAGAGAGGAGAGGGGGGGAGATGGAGAGAGAGTGGGGAGAGAGAGGGGGAGAGAGAGCGATAGGGGAGAGAGAGGGAGGGGGGAGAGATATGGGGAGAGGGAGAGAGAGAGAGGAGAGGGAGAGAGAGAAGAGGGGGAGAGAGGGAGAGAGAGTGGGGAGAGGGAGGGGGAGAGAGAGAGGGGAGAGGGAGAGAGAGGAGAGGGGGAGAGAGGGAGAGAGAGTGGGGAGAGGGGGGGGAGAGAGAGAGGGGAGAGAGGAAAGGTGGAACAGAGAGGGGAGAGAGAGGAGGGGGAGAGAGAGATGGGGAGAGAGATGGGGAGAGCGAAGGGGGGAGAGATGGCTAGAGGGAGAAAGAGGGGGAGAGAGAGAGAGGGGGGAGAGGGAAAGAGAGGGATAGAGATGTGGGAGAGAGAGATGAGGTCAGAGAAAGATAGAGAGAGGGAGGGAGAGAGAGATATGTGAGAGGAGAGAGAGATGAGGTCAGAGAGAGATGGGGAGAGGGGAGGGGGAGAGAGGGAGAGAGAGCGGTAGAAAGAGGAAGAGGGGGAGAGAGAGGGGGGAGAGAGATAGAGAGAGATGGAGAGGGAGATAGGGAGGGATATGGGGAGAGAGAGAGAGAGAGAGAGAGAGGAGAGGGGGAGAAAGGGAGAGAGAGTGGGGAGAGTGAGGGGGAAGAGAGAAAGAGAGAGGGGGGAGGGGGGAGGGGGGAGAGGGAGGGAGAGGATGAGAGAATTTTAAGACTTGCACAACTGGCCTGTGACAATTGCTGCAGCCATGTGTGAGAACAAAGGTTTGAAGACAAGACACTTTTATGCCTGTATACAGGCTGAACAAGCGCTTTTCTTCGATTTTTTTCTGCACAGGGATTTGGTGTTTTGGGAGCTAAGAGTCAGAGGTGTGAGTACAAGGTGTATAATTTGTTTTGTGCACAACTTCTTAGCTATGAGTTTCTAGCACAGTAAGCTCTTAGAAGCAGAAAATATATATAAAGAAAAAAGTAATAGTTTTGCTGATGCTCACTGTCAGTGTATTTTGGTGGCAACACAAACATTCTGTGACTGTTGTGAGTCCCAGGTGCTCCTATAGCTGAACTTCAGCCAAAGAGAATTTTTAGACATTTGCGCTGTAAAAATAAATACTCACTAATGAAGTGTGTGCCATGTGTGGCTACTGTTGCATTTGGAAAAATCCTTACTTTGGATCAGCCCATACAGTAAAATAAGTGCAGAATATGCAGGTGCTGAGACTTATGCCGCGTACACACAATCAGACTATCCGGCAGACTTAGTCCAGCGGACAACCCGCCGGACTTTGCAGCGGAGGTCCGCGGGATTTTCCGAACCGAGCGGACCTGCCCCACTTGTCCACACGTGGAGTAAAGTCCGTTCATTTTGAAGGTGGCTCCAGGTAGACGGAACTAACGAAGGAAGTGAATGTTGCCGCCTCCATCGGCGGGATTGACACCTTGCCAGCTCCATCACCTGGTATGGATTTAAAGGGGAAGCCCTACGCTGAAAAAATGGTGTGGGGGCCCCCCAAAGTCCATAGCAGACCCTTTTTCGAGCATGCAGCCTGGTCAGTCAGGAAAGGGGGTGGGAACGAGCGAGCTCCCCCCCTGCTGAGCCTTACCAGGCCGCGTGCCCTCAACATGGGGGGGTGCTTTCGGGAAGGGGGGCCCTGCGGCCCCCCCACCCCAAAGCACCTTGTCCCCATGTTGATGAGGACAAGGGCCTCTTCCTGACAACCCTGGCCGTTGGTTGTCGGGGTCTGCGGGCGGGGGGGCTTATCAGAATCTGGGAGACGGCAACGAAGTAGAAAGCCGGGCTCCTCCGCTAGTAAAAGAGCTAGCAAAAGAGCAGAAGATAGCAGAGGAGTCTGGCTGGAAGACCCCCGCAGACTGAAGAAGACCACCGGAGCTGTCTAATAAAGTATTTTAAAAACCTGTGTTGTTTTTTTATGTACACTTTTTTCCCCAGGTGAATGGGTAGGGGTACATCGTACCCCATACTCATTCACATCGGGTAGGGGGCCAGAATCTGGGGGCCCCCTTATTAAACCCCCATGTGGTTGGAGCAGAGATCAGTGTTCACTAAAAGAAAGTCCAGCCCCCAACAGTTAGTAACACGCCCCTAGGAACACTTAACCCCTACACTGCCACCCACTGGTTAACCCCTTCACTGCCAGTGTCATTTACACAGGAATCACTGCATTTGTATAGCAGTGATTGCTGTATAAATGACAATGGTCCCAAAAATGTGTCAAAAATGTCCGATGCGTCCGCCATAATGTCTCAGTCACAATAAAAATCGCTGATCGCCGACATTACTAGTAAAAAAAAAATTATTAATAAAAATGCCATAAAACTATCCCCTATTTTGTAAACGCTATAACTTTTGCGCAAACCATTCAATAATCGCTTATTGCAATTTTTTTATCAAAAATATGTAGAAGAATACGTATCAGCCTAAACTGAGGGGGAAAAAAAAGTTTTTTAATATAATTTTGGGGGATATTTATTATAACAAAAAGTAAAAAATAATGCGTTTTTTTCAAAATTGTCTCTATTTTTGTTTATAGCGCAAAAAATAAAAACCGCAGGGGTGATCAAATACCTCCAAAAGAAAGCTCTATTTGTGGGGAAAAAAAGGACGTCAATTTTGTTTGGGAGCCACATCGCACGACCGTGCAATTGTCAGTTAAATTGACGCAGTGCCGAATCGCAAAAAGTGGTCCGAGGCTGAATTGGTTAAGCGGTTAAAGAAAAAAATATATTTTTTCCCTCAGTTTAGGCCAATATGTATTCTTCTACATATTTTTGGCAAATAAGCATATATTGATCGGTTTGCACAAAAGTTATGGTGCTTACAAAATAGGGGATAGATTTGTAATTTTTATTATTTATTTATATACTTTTTACTACTAATGGCGCCGATCTGTGATTTTTATTGTGACTGTGACATTGCAGGGGACAGATCGGAAACTTTTGACACTATTTTGGGACCATTCACATTTATAAAGCGATCGGTGCTATAAAAAATGCACTGTATTACTGTATAAATGTGACTGGCAGGGAAGGGGTTAACACTAGGGGGTGCTGCAGGGGTTAAATGTGTGTTCTATGGAGTGATTCTAACTGTGGGGGGAGAGGACTGATGAGGGGAGGAGACCGATCGGTGTTCCTCTGTACAAGGAACATACGTTCAGTTCTCCTCTCCCCTGATAGGACGTGGATCTGTGTGGTTACACAAACAGATCCATGTCCCTGCTCTGTGATGAGCAATTGCGGGTGCCCAGCGGACATCGCGGCCATCGGGCACCCAGTGATGCCGCGAGCACGCACACTCTCCACAAATGCTGGGAAACCGAGGACCTCATATGATGCCCACCCGGAGGGAGGAACGGTTCCTCCCACCATCATTTTACAATACGGGAATAGGGAACTGGTTAATATGGTACAGGCCATCTTTTTCAAAGTTTTTTATTTTTAGCTACAATAGAAATACATTTGAAAACAACATCATGTATAAAGCAAATTTAGAAATTCACTGTAACTAGGGATGAGCCCGATGTCAGGTGTTAACCTGTTCGCCGAAAAGCGAACAATTTGGGGTGTTCGCAGCAAATTCAAAAGCCGCAGAACACCCTTTAAAAGTCTATGGGAGAAATCAAAAGTGCTCATTTTAAAGGGTTATATGCATGGTAACTATTGTCATAAAAAGTGTTTGAGGGCCTGGATTCTGCCCCAGGGGACAAGTATCATTGCAATAAAAAAGTTTTAAAAACGTCAGTTTTTTCAGGAGCAGTGATTTTAAGAATGCTTAAAGTGAAACAATAAAAGTGAAATATTCCTTTAAATTTAGAATGCCTGTAAAGTGGTGCATTTTTCCCATGTTTACAACAGTCAATGCACAAAATAACATATCTAAATGAAAAAAGTCATTTAAAACCTACGGCTATATGAATTGTCATGGCTAATGAATTGTCGGGTCTCAGCAATACAGATAAAAGTAATTGAATAAAAATGCATGGGGGTCCCCCCAAAAATCCATACCAGGCCTTTTGGGTCTGGTATGGATTTTAAGAGGAACCGTGTGCCAAAATAAAAAAAAAATGGCGTGGGGTTCCCCCCATAAATCCATACCAAACCCTTATCCAAGCACGCAACCTGGCAGACTGCAAGAAAAGAGGGGGACTACAGAGCGCCCCCCCTGAACCATACCAGGCCACATGCCCTCAACATGGGGAGGGTACTTTGGGGTAGCCCCCAAAGCAGCTTGTCTCCATGCTGATGAGGATAAGGGCCTCATTCCCACAACCCTTGCCCAGTGGTTGTGGGAGTCTGTGGGCGAGGGGGGGCTTATCGGAATCTGAAAGCTCCCTTTAACAAGGGAACCCATAGATCCCAGACTCCCCTCCTGTGTGAAATGGTAACGGGGTACAAATGTACCCCTACCATTTCACAAAAGAAGTGTCAAAAAGGTAAAATTGACAAGACACGGCTTGGGACAAGTCCTTTATTAAAAAATTAGAAAAAGGGTCTACGAAGTCCATTCATCTTCTTCTCCTCCGCCAACGGACCAAAAAAAAAAGCCGCAACCGACCCACGTCCATGGGAGGCTCCCGTCACAATGACCGTCCTCTCAGGTGACAGTTCTTTTGTAACTGAGGGCAGGGCCACGCTGTGACTTTCCCAGGTGACCCCGCCCCCTCTCGGTGTTCGGCTCATCCCTAACTGTAACTGTACAGAATGAAAAACACGAGGTACATAAAAACAAGATCCAAACTGGATCACCTGAGGTAAGAAAATCATGGCGTGAGTAAGGGTTTCCAGCTCCCAACCCGACAAACACCACCCAGGAGGAAGAGAGAATCACAATCATTTGCGTAACCTGTAGAAAACTCCTAACTGAAGGAATAATGTAAGGCAACCTGTCATTTTCTTTTTTTAGACTTTCTTAACATAGGGGGGAAGAATGGAGGGGGAGAAGAGGAAGGAGGGGAGAAAAGCTGGGGGAAAAAGAAGAGATGGGGAGGAGAAAGAAAGGAGCATCGAACCGAGAGCATGTCATCAATTAAGCTGGTAGGGAATTATTGGTCAATGGGGTACCCACATAGCCCAGGGTTCCCAGATAGATTCAAATTTGCTGGCCATATCCAGCAGTATTCTAGAGAGTTTCTCCTGTGCCATTATCCAGGAGACCTTCCTGACTACCACTGGGAAGGAGATTTTTCCAGGCTTCCACTGTGAGTTTAGCCCCTAGGAGAATAAAGTGAATTAGCCTGTGGGAGGCTTTGGGTATTTTTGGGATATAAGCATTGAGGAGGGTGACTATTGGGGTTCTGGGGATCTGGCTTCCCACAAGCTTGTCGATCATATTGAATATTTTTTTCCAGAAGGATCATATTTTAGGGCACTCCAACCAGATGTGGGGCATCGTGCCTCTAAGCTGTGTCAGGGAAGACGGGCTTTCCATGTAAGATCCAGGCATGCACGCATGGGTACTAGCACTTTAAGACACACACCTGTCACTAATACTGAAGTCAGGCAGTCTATTTAAACAGGGCTCCTACAGAGGTTCATTGCTGTTTGGTCTGCAGCTTCTGTGTTGTATCCTGTTTCCTGTGTGACCTCTGAATCTGATCCAGCTTGTCGTTGTCTGTGATTGCCTGCTGCCTGTTCTGATCCCGGCTTCCCTTTGACTCTGATCCTGCCTGCTGATTCTGTCTGCTGATCTTCCGGTACTACTTGGCTTGTGACCTGACCTCTCTTCTGCCTACCGTCTATGCCTGATCTGCCTGATTATTACCGACCCGGCCTGTCTGACCCTGCATCTCGTTCATCCAGCCTGCTTCAGCTCCCAGCCCTGCAAACCAGCATCTGGTCCTGCTCGTGTGAGTTCATCCACTACCTGCCTGCTGATCACCACTACTACAGGGACTATTGAACTGTTTACAGGCACTCATACCCCACCGTGCTCCTGTGGCTGCTGTATCAATACCAGTGGTCTGCGAGCCGGAGTTGTACGAGAGGCCTTTCTCTGCAGGTCAGGCTCACATCCCAGGTACGTAACAGTACCAAACAGCAATGTCTGAGCCTGCAAGAGGACCCTCTCCAGTGGATGAAATATGTCAGTACCTTGCTGCTCTTACACAGGCGGTTAAGTCGCTGCAGGAAGGATATGTTGCATCTGGAAGAGCGGGTACAGTCCCTGTCCACTCCAACAACTACTGTACCTAATCCTGAGAGGTTTTCCGGTGATCGGAGTAAATTTAGAGCCTTCCGCAATGCCTGTCAGCTCTACTTTGCTCTCCAGCCACTGACTTTTTCCCTGGAAACCACCAAGGTGGGATTCATTATTTCCCTCCTCCAAGGGGAACCACAGTTTTGGGCCCACCGGCTGTTGGAAGAGAACAACGCACAACTAAACACCATGCAAATGTTCTTTGATGCTATGGCGCTGATTTATGATGACCCCCAACGTACCTCCACCGCTGAAGCCGCCCTTCATGCACTCCAGCAAGGCCGTAGAGCGGCCGAGGACTATGTCACTGACTTTAGACGCTGGAGTGCAGACACTAGCTGGAATGACGCAGCCCTGCGTCATCAATTTCGTTTGGGTCTCTCGGAAAGCCTGAAAGATGAGCTTGCTCGGGTTGGGGTGCCAAGCTCTCTGGAAGCCCTAATCACTCTGTCCATTCAGATTGACCGCCGCCTACGAGAACGCAGGTCTGAAAGAACCACACAGCACTTCCGTCCAGCCTGGATGTTACCTAAGATCCCTGCTCCTCCTAACCCAGCTCCTGGAAACTCTGCTTTGCCCACTCCAGAGGCGCCTGAACCAATGCAATTGGGCCTGATTCGTTCTTCATTGACTCCAGAAGAACGCCAACGCCGAAGAGTAAATAACCTCTGCCTGTACTGTGGAGAAGCCGGTCACTTTGTAAGTACCTGTCCTGCCAAGCTGTGTAAGTGTCTTTCCCTTTCTTCACTCAACCAGTCACCCCTGCCCGCCTTATCTGCCAGCTCAGCTCATATCTCTATGCCTGTTTCCTTCCAGCTGTCGGGAAGAACCGTATCAGTGACCGCTATTATTGATTCGGGAGCATGTAGCTGTTTCATCGACCAGTCCTTCGCAGCTCAGCAACACATTCCTCTACAAACCAGAGGACAGGGACTCACTGTATCTCTGGCCGATGGGTCTCGCATTAAATCTGGACTGGTAACCAAGGAGACCCCACCGATGCTGACCATCTCCTCCACCAACCATCGAGAGCTGCTGCGTTTAGACGCAATCTCTTCACCCTTGTACCCCGTCATCCTGGGTCTGCCCTGGCTACAGGCCCACAATCCACAGATAGACTGGGAATCCGGAAGTGTCAAGTTCCAGTCAGCATATTATCAGAGACACTGTTTTTGAAAACTTCACCACCATCACCTGCTACCCTGCTATGTATGGACGCAGACCGTGAATTATGTCGAGTAGTTCCAGATTCTTACCACAAATACCTGGACGTTTTCAGCAAACGAGGAGAAGACACTCTTCCTCCACACAGACCTTATGACTGCCCTATTGAGCTCCTACCCGGGGCTGAGATTCCATTTGGGCGCATCTTTCCTTTATCTGAACGGGAATCAGGAGTTTTGAAGGACTATATTGATGAGAATCTGCAGAAAGCATTCATCCGTCCCTCTACCTCACCGGCTGGTGCTGGTATATTTTTTGTAGAAAAGAAGGATCATTCCCTGAGACCATGTGTGGACTATCGTGACCTAAATAAAATTACAGTGAAGAATCGCTATCCCCTTCCTCTAGTTCCTGAACTGTTCCAAAGACTCAAATCAGCAAGTATCTTTACCAAGCTGGATTTAAGAGGGGCCTATAACCTGGTTCGTATACGAGAAGGGGATGAATGGAAAACTGCCTTCCGTACCCGATTTGGACACTTTGAATATCTGGTTATGCCCTTTGGCCTTTGTAATGCCCTTGCCACCTTTCAGTACTTTATTAACAATATTTTCAAAGACTTTCTGGATATTTTCGTGGTTGTCTACCTTGATGACATTTTGATATTCTCTGTATGACTAGAGGTGCACCGAGGACATGTTAAAAGTGTATTGTGCCGGCTCCGTAAATATGGACTTTATGCCAAAGCCGAGAAATGCGACTTTGAGCAGCAGAGCATCCAGTTCTTAGGTTTGATCATATCGACCAAAGGAATCAAGATGGACCCACAGAAAGTCTCAGCGATACTAGATTGGCCAGCCCCCACAGACAAGAAGGGAATACAACGCTTTGTGGTCTTTGCCAATTTTTATCGAAAGTTTATCAAGAACTTTTCCGCTATCATTCACCCTATTACACAGCTGACCAAACAAGGTATCCGTTTCTGTTGGACTTCTGAGGCTCAAGCTGCTTTTGAAACTTTGAAGAGACGGTTTACCATTGCTCCTGTCTTAAGTCACCCAGACTCTACCTTGCCCTATATTGTGGAGGTGGATGCTTCAGAAAGTGCAGTTGGGGCCATTCTATCACAACGTCAAGGCCTCAAAGAAGTGACCCATCCAGTGGCATTGTTTTCACGCAAACTCATGTCAGCTGAAAGAAACTACGATGTAGGTGATCGGGAACTTCTGGCGATCAAAGCTGCATTGGAGGAATGGATGTACTTGCTGGAGGGAGCGGCCCATCCAATTCTGATCTATACAGATCATAAGAATCTTGAATATCTGCGATCCGCTAAATGCCTCAAACCACGCCAAGCTCGCTGGGCACTCTTTTTTTCAAGATTCTCATTCCATATTACGTACAGGCCCGGATCAAAGAACACTAAGCCTGATGCGTTGTCGCGCATGTTCGAAGATCCAAGAGACATCCTAATACCAGACACCATCTTACCAGCTGGAAACTTCCTACTATTACACACTAACCTTTTGTCTCAGTTACAGCAAGCTTCTGCAGAAACACCCAGTCCTCCAGGGGTCACACTACAAGCAAAGAATGGACTATTATGGAGGGGTAAGCAGATTTTTGTACCTAAAGAGGTTCGAGCAATGATCTTGGGGGTTTGTCATGACCACCCTTTGGCAGGCCATTTTGGGGTTCATAAGACTGTCCAACTTGTACAACGCTCATTTTGATGGCCAGGATTGGAGAAAGACTGCGGAGCCTATGTAAATGCATGCACCACCTGCATCCGGAGTAAAAGTTCCTGTAACAAAGCTTGGGGATTACTCAGACCTCTGCCTATACCTGACAGACAATGGCAGATGATTGCTATGGATTTTATAGTTGAACTTCCACCATCTGAAGAATGTACTGCTATCTTTGTGGTAGTAGATCGCTTATCAAAGATGGCTCATTTCATTCCTCTAAAGGGTACACCATCGGTTTCAGAAACTGCTCGGGTGTTTATAAAATAAATTGTCAGACTCCATGGAGTCCCTGCAAATATTGTGTCTGATCACGGTGTCCAGTTCACATCCAGATTTTGGAGGGCCTTGTGCGAGATCCTACAGATTGAACTCTCATTCTCTTCTGCTTACCACCCACAAACTAATGGGCAGACGTGGAGAGGACTAATCAAACCCTAGAGCAATACATTTGTTGTTTTACTTCTTTTGTCCAGGATGATTGGGTATCATTATTACCCCTGGTGGAATTTGCCTATAATAATGCCAACCATTCTGCCACTAAGCAATCTCCGTTCTTTGCTAATTATGGATTCCATCCCACCTTCTTACCTAATCTTGTTGCAGAATCTTCCGTTCCAGCTGTCCAGGATACTCTGGAATTTTTCTCTCGTAATAATATGTTGTTACAGGAAACCATCGCGAAAGCACAAGAAGACAGCAAGAAATCATTTTACAAGAAAAGGAAGGGGGAACTGACCTTGCAACCAGGAGATCAAGTATGGCTTTCAACAACAAACTTGAAGATGCTATGTCCTTCAAGGAAGCTGGCACCAAGGTTCGTAGGACCATTTCCGGTAAGGAGAACAATTAATGATGTTTCTTTTGAATTAACTTTACCTGAGTCTTTTAAAATCCACCCAGTGTTTCATGTATCCTTGCTGAAGCCTGTTGTGCCAGATCCATTTGCAGATCATAGACCAGGTCCTCCCGCACCTATTATTATTGATGGGGATGAAGAATTTGAGGTTGAGGCTGTTTTAGACTGCAGGAAAAGAAGGGGTCAGTCGCAATATCTAATCAAGTGGAAGGGTTATGGTCCAGAGGAGAATTCCTGGGAACCTGCACGAAATGTACATGCCACAGACTTGATCCGTGCCTTCTTCCGCAGGAACCCGCAAAAGAGGAACCAGTTGGGCACCCGGAGGTTGCCCGTAGGGAGGGGGCAATGTCAGGGAAGACAGGCTATCCATGTAAGATCCCAGCATGCACGCATGGGTACTAGCACTTTAAGACACACACCTGTCACTAATACTGAAGTCAGGCAGTCTATTTAAACAGGGCTCCTACAGAGGTTCATTGCTGTTTGGTCTGCAGCTTCTGTGTTGTATCCTGTTTCCTGTGTGACCTCTGAATCTGATCCAGCTTGTCGTTTCCTGTGATTGCCTGCTGCCTGTTCTGATCCCGGCTTCCCTTTGACTCTGAGCCTGCCTGCTGATTCTGTCTGCTGATCTTCCGGTACTACTTGGCTTGTGACCTGACCTCTCTCCTGCCTACCGTCTATGCCTGATCTGCCTGATTATTACCGACCCGGCCTGTCTGAAGCTGCATCTCGTTCATCCAGCCTGCTTCAGCTCCCAGCCCTGCAAACCAGCATCTGGTCCTGCTCGTGAGTTCATCCACTACCTGCCTGCTGATCACCACTACTACAGGGACTATGGAACTGTTTACAGGCACTCATACCCCACCGTGCTCCTGTGGCTGCTGTATCATTACCAGTGGTCCGCGAGCCGGAGTTGTATGAGAGGCCTTCCTCTGCACGTCAGGCTCACATCCCAGGTACGTAACAAGCTGGCATCCTCTGAAACACAGAGGATCAGCTGTAGGGAAAATGGAGGCTAATTTTGAGGGAGTATAATACCATCTAGATATAACTTTGAAGCAGTTGAAGCTTGCTTTCTGCCAGACCCACAGGCCCCACTGGAATTGGAAATCAGATTCCCAGGAATGCATGTAGGATGACTTAACAGTTGTAGAGGTAAGTGACGAGTAGACTATCGAGACTCCCCCTGTGGTCAATGGCCTGACCACACCATAGCTCATAATCGGTGAACTGAGGAGATAGGGGTTTGTCCTTCCAAAGCATGTTTAACCACTTTCAGACCGGACCATTTTGCTGGTAAATGACCAGAGGTCTTTTTACACTTTGGCACTGCGCTGCTTTAACTGGTAATTGCGCGGTCATGCAATGTTGTACCCAAACAAAATTTGCGTCCTTTTCTTCCCACAAATAGAGCTTTCTTTTGATGGTATTTGATTGCCTCTGCGATTTTTATTTTTTGCGATATAAACGTAAAAAGACCGCAAATTTTGAAAAAAATGATATTTTCTACTTTTTGTTATTAGAAAAATCCAATAAACTCAATTTTAGTCATACATTTAGGCCAAAATGTATTCAGCCACATGTCTTTGGTAAAAAAAAAGTCAATAATTGTATATTTATTGGTTTGCGCAAAAGTTGTCACATCTACAAACTAAGGTACGTTTTCTGGAATTTACGCAGCTTTTAGTTTACGACTGCCTATCTCATTTCTTGAGGTGCTAAAATGGCAGGGCAGTACAAAACCCCCCCAAATGACCCCATTTTGGAAAGTAGACCCCCTAAGGAAATTGATAAGAGGCATGTTGAGCCCATTGAATATTTTTTTTTTTTACACAAAGTTGTCACTAAATGATATATTGCTCACACATGCTATGGGCATATGTGAAATGACACCCCAAAATAAATTCTGCTGCTTCTCCTGAGTACGGGGATACCACATATGTGGGACTTTTTGGGAGCCTAGCCGCATACGGGGCCCCGAAAACCAAGCACCGCCTTCAGGCTTTCTAAGGGCGTAAATTTTTGAGTTCACTTCTCACTACCTATTACAGTTTTGAAGGCCATAAAATGCCAAGATGGCACAAAACCCCCACAAATGACCCCATTTTAGAAAGTAGACACCCCAAGCTATTTGCTGAGAGGCATGTTGAGTTCATGGATTATTTTGCCACAAGTTGCGGGAAAATTACAAACTTTTTTTTTTTTTTCACAAAGTTGTCACTAAATGATATATTGTTCATGCATGCCATGGGCATATGTGAAATGACACCCCAAAATAAATTCTGCTGCTTCTCCTGAGTACGGGGATACCACATATGTGGGACTTTTTGGGAGCCTAGCCGCGTACGGGGCCCCGAAAACCAAGCACCGCCTTCAGGCTTTCTAAGGGCGTAAATTTTTGAGTTCACTTCTCACTACCTATTACAGTTTTGAAGGCCATAAAATGCCAAGATGGCACAAAACCCCCACAAATGACCCCATTTTAGAAAGTAGACACCCCAAGCTATTTGCTGAGAGGCATGTTGAGTCCATGGAATATTTTATATTTTGCCACAAGTTGCGGGAAAATTACAAACTTTTTTTTTTTTTTCACAAAGTTGTCACTAAATGATATATTGCTCACGCATGCCATGGGCATATGTGAAATGACACCCCAAAATAAATTCTGCTGCTTCTCCTGAGTACGGGGATACCACATATGTGGGACTTTTTGGGAGCCTAGCCGCGTACGGGGCCCCGAAAACCAAGCACCGCCTTCAGGCTTTCTAAGGGCGTTAGTTTTGAAGGCCATAAAATGCCAAGATGGCACAAACCCCCCCAAATGACCCCATTTTGGAAAGTAGACACCCCTAAATTTAGGGGTACACTAGTGAGACTAGGTAATAAATGGCGGGTGCCCTGAAACTATAAAAAAATAACTAACCAACCAGCGTCACCTGTAACAGTTATATGGTGATCACTGGTGAAAGGGTTAACTAGGGGGCAATCAGGGGGCTTTATGCGGTAGTATATGGGGGTCCCTGGCGCTATAAAAAGCTGCGGCGAACCTAAATACCTACCTGCCTAACTAGCGTCACCTGTGACACTAATACAGCGATCAGAAAAACGATCGCTTATTAGGCTGGGTTCACACTGGAGCGATGCGGGAACGCCACGAATGCGCGGCGGGTTCCCGCATCGCATGCCTCCCGGCGGCAGTTCACACTGCCCTATGCGAACTGCTGGGAGTGTCAGTGAAATGTTAATGACACCCCCAGATCAGTTCGCATATCGCAGTGCGATCTGCAAACTTGGATCGCATGGTGTGAACACCCATGCGATCCGATTCTGCTGCGGACCAAAAAAAGGGTCCCGTGCGAGTTTGCGGCGGGTGCGGCGGGTGCGACACGAATTCAGCCATACTATCTGTATAGCTGAACTCGAATCGCACAGAGATCGGATGTGATTTGCACTGCAGTGCGGTGCGAATCACATCCGTTCTCATAAACCGCTGCAATGTGAACCCAGCCTTAGTGACACTGGCGACGGGGGGTGATCACGGGGTTAAACCTTTATTGGGGGGGTTAGGGGGGTACCTTAGAACTAAAGGGGGCTAACCCTAACTGCCCTAACAGTTATTAGTCACAAATGACACCCGCCGGGTGATCAGGGGGTTAAACCTTTATTAGGTAATAAATGGCGGGTGCCCTGAAACTATAAAAAAATAACTAACCAACCAGCGTCACCTGTAACAGTTATATGGTGATCACTGGTGAAAGGGTTAACTAGGGGGCAATCAGGGGGCTTTATGCGGTAGTATATGGGGGTCCCTGGCGCTATAAAAAGCTGCGGCGAACCTAAATACCTACCTGCCTAACTAGCGTCACCTGTGACACTAATACGGCGATCAGAAAAATGATCGCTTATTAGGCTGGGTTCACACTGGAGCGATGCGGAAACGCCACGAATCCGCGGCGGGTTCCCGCATCGCATGCCTCCCGGCGGCAGTTCACACTGCCCTATGCGGACTGCTGGGAGTGTCAGTGAAATGTTACTGACACCCCCAGATCAGTTCGCATATCACAGTGCGATCTGCAAACTCGGATCGCATGGTGTGAACACCCATGCGATCCGATTCTGCTGCGGGCCAAAAAAAGGGTCCCGTGCGAATTTGCGGCGGGTGTGGCGGGTGCGGCGAATGGCTGAACTCGAATCGCACAGAGATCGGATGTGATTTGCACTGCAGTGCGGTGCGAATCACATTCGTTCTCATAAACCGCTGCAATGTGAACCCAGCCTTAGTGACACTGGCGACGGGGGGTGATCACGGGGTTAAACCTTTATTGGGGGGGTTAGGGGGGTACATTAGAACTAAAGGGGGCTAACCCTAACTGCCCTAACAGTTATTACAGTCACAAATGACACCAATGCAAAAAAAAATAAATAAATGACATTGGTGTCACTGTGACTGGGGGGCAGGGGTAATTGGGGGGGTGATCGGGGGGGTGTGAGTGTGCCTGGCATGTTCTACTGTGTGTGTAGAGTGTTGGTGCAACTCACCGATCCGCTCTCCTCCGTGTCGGAACGAAAAATACCGACACGGAGGAGAGAATACATCACTTCCTCTCCTGTGTTTACATTACAGGAGAGGAAGTGATGTCACGGGGGATTCCTATTCGTCGGGAGCGATCGCGAGGGGGTGGCCATGAATGAATGGCCGCCCCCTCGTCCCGGATCGCTCCCGGACGAAAACCGACCGCCGCAGGCACCGGGCGGGGGCCCGATCGGGCCCCCGACCCGCGGGAGGCAAGGGACGTACATGTACGCCCATATGCCTGCCCGTGCCATGCTGTCGACGTACATCGTCGTGCGGCGGTCGGCAACTGGTTAAGAAATGAGAAATCTGTCCAAACTTAAATCTTTCAGAAGTGGGTAAGTCAAGCTTTTTGGTGTAGTGGGTGAGGGTGATAGGACCCGCAGCCGTAAAAGAAGTGTCTGATTGGGTACAGTCCCTTATCCAACCACCTTTTAAATGCCAGGATATTCCTTCCCGGAGGGAGGACTGGATTGTTAAAGAGGTGGGTCAATGGTTTATATGGTGACACTAGAAAAGAGCATGATTGCAATGAGTCCCAGAGGGCCAGAGGGTGCCATAATCGGGGGGGGGGGGGTTCGGGAAGCTCCAGAGCAGGTAGTCTAGGGTAAATTGTGGTACTGCCTGTTTTTCTATTTGCACCCAATCTGGTTTCTCGTACCTAGAGTAGATTACTGACATTTGAGCTATTCTGACTGCTAGGTAATAATTGTGTAGGTGTGGTAAACCCAGACTCCCCTTTTTTTCTGTGTAGGTATAGAGTTTGTTGAGGGATTCTGTATCATGCCTTTCCCCGTGTGAATTTGAGTAGTTTTCTTTGAAATTATTTAATATGGTCTTTTTTAATTGGTATTGGAAGGGAACAAAACAGGTATAACAGCCTGGGAAGCAGCGTCATTTTCACGGAGTCAACTCTCCCAAGCCATGATAGGTTGTTCTTGGACCAGGTGAGATCTGACTCCAGCTTTGGATACATAGGGGGATAGTTACTGGCATAGAGAGCCTCAGTTTTTTGCGTGAGGTTAATTCCCAGATATCTAATGGAGGAGTCATTCCATTCGAATTTAAAGTTTTTTTGTAAGAGGGGATTGGTATCAGACTGAAGGGATATGTTTAACACTTGGGACTTGGAGTAGTTTACCTCGAGGCCTGAAATTTCGGTGAATTCATAAGCAAATAGTATACTAAGGTGTGGCACAGGTTGGGGAGAGAGGTTTAAGGGGAAGTTGGGAATAGGAGAATGTCATCCGCAAAGAGGCCAAATCTATGGATCTGAGAGCCGCAAGCAACTCCTTGTATATTAGGGTTTTGGCGAATGGAAATGACAAGTGTTTCAATAGCTATCAAGGAGATAGTGGACAGCCTTGTCTAGTACCCTTTGCTATGGATATTGGCGTGGATTAATATCCTTGGAGTCTGATGTAAGCCTTAGGATTTGAGTAAAGAGCAGGCATCAGGACCATAAATCTTTTGCCAAAACCCCATTGCTCAAGGATCGCAAAAATGTATGGCCAAGAGACCGAATCAAAGGTCTTTTGAAGGTCTAGCGAGAGGAGCACACCTGGTTGTTTAGGGCCCCCCACCTAGTTTGTTTGGAGAATTGATACTATATCAAGGGCCCTCCTGATCTGACCAGGGCCTTGCCTTCCCGGGATGAACCCCACTTGATCTTTATGTATATATGCATTAATGAAGGAAGCTAAACAATTTGCCAGAAGTTTAGTGAGTCGCTGTTGATAAGGGAGATGGGTCTGTAGTTGCTAACCTCTTCTAGGTTTTTGTCCAGTTTAGAAATGACTGCAATATAGGCAGTGTTAAGGTGGGGATCAAGTGGGGTTCCCTGTGTCTTTGTGTTAAGGAATTTTGTCAAGTGGGGGATCAGGGTATTGGGAAATGTCTTGTAGTAGGGATTAGAGAGCCCAACTGGGCCAGGGGCTGAACCCGATTTAAGGGCTTTGATTACTTCTTGAACCTCTCCTTCAGAGAAGGGAGCTTCTAGTATGTCTCTATGTTCTACGAAGAGAGAAGGGATGGGGAGGCTGTCTAGATACTCAGAGATGGGCGCTTTATTTTTGGCTTTGTGGGGTCTGTATAGGTTGGAGTAAAAGTCATGGCAAACCTCAAAGATTTTGTTGGGGTTGGCTGTGGAGCCTTAGCCTGGGACTCTAATCTTTGGCATTATGAAGCACCGAAAATCGGTGAGATAGTTTTGAAGCCAGCATGGATCCCAATCTGTCCCCCTGGGTATAAAATCTGTTTTTGCTCCAGCAGATTTGTTTTTCTGTTTTAACCGTGAAGGCTAGGTTGAGCTCCAGCCTGGCTTTTGTCAAATTGAGCCAGTAAAGAGGGAGAGGGGTGCAGTTTGTGTTGGGATCATAATGAGGTGTACTCCTCGTCTAATCTCTTTATGTCGGCTGCCCTTTCTCGCTTAATGTGAGCGGTCATCCTAATGATTTCCCCTCTGATGTACGACTTGTGGGCTGCCCACAAAGTTTCTGCAGACGTTCCGTCAGCCTCATGTAGATTGAATTATTCTTTCAGGGATTTATCTAACATGGTGACTCTTACTGGGTCTGAGAGAAGAGACTCGTTCAATCTCCAATGTCCTTGGCCTGGTCTTGAGTGTCGCAGGGGTAGTATCAGGGTAACTAAAGAGTGGTCTAACAGAACCGTGTCTTTAATTTGAATTAGTGATGAGAGGGGTGGTGTGGCTCTGGACTAGGAGGTGATCAATCCTGGCTTATAAATTGTGAGGGCAAGAGAAGTGAGAGAAGTCTCGTTTGGTGGGATTTAATTCTCTCCAGACGTCAGCCATGCCACGGGCATGAATGAGTTTGGCAGTCTTGAGGCTCCCTTAGGTCAGGCGGGTCATTTGGGAGGCAGGAGGTCTAGATCTATCCAGACCCTGATCAAAAGCTGAATTGAGTCCCCTCCCCCCCAAAAATGACCGTACCCTCCAGGATGGGGCAGAGGGAGTCAAAGAGGCATTTGAAAAAATCAGCTTGACCCTTGTTAGGGGCATAGTAAGAGATCAAAGAGTAAAGATGACCCTTGATCATTCCTTTAACTAGGATGAATCTGCCCTCTGGGTCTTTTGTGTCAGAGATCCAGTTAAAATTACAGGATTTTGCAAATATAATGCCCACTCTCTAGTTTTATTTTCTGCACTGGTGAGAAAAAAGTCAGGGAAGTGAGAGTGGAGGAATTTGGGACTCTCCCGAGCCGGAAATTGAGTTTCCTGAAGCATGACAATATCTAGTTTTGAAGATTTAAAATGGTTAAACAACTTTCTCCTTTTGAGTGGGGAATTCACACCCTGGACATTGTGAGTAGCTATTTTTAAAGCATTTCGTGTGTGGTCAGCCATGGAACCAAAGATGAGGGGTGCTAAAATGTCCACCGCCACTTACCTCTGGGAGTCTGTTCCGGCATGTGGGAGTAAGTGGGAACTCTGGTCTGCTCCAATAAGGTCTCTTATTGGAGCAGACCAGAGTGAGTACCAAAGCTGAAAGGAAGAAGGTTAGTTGATGCTCCAAAGAAGAAGGGTAAGAGAGAAGGAAAGGGAAGAGGGATAGAGGGGAGGGAGTTTTCTCCCCCTGGGTGTGGGAGAACCCTGGGAGGAGAAAAGGAACATAGAGGACATCTCGCACGTAGGAGTAAGAGAGTTTAGAAGTACAAAAATCTCCATGCCAAACAAGGCCTGGAGGTCTTATCCCCCTTCAGGAGTCTAAGGAATAGGAGGAGGTGCATGTGAGCCACCCCAGACCAGGGTGCCCTGATAAGAAAAAAAAAAAACTTTTGAAAAGCCTTAAAACTTGGGATCGAAGCGACAATGTCAACAGAGCTGAAGATAAACACTGGAAATCAATGTAGTCATAATAGGGGGTTCGGTTGACCCTAAGATCCCTGTTCGTTACAACCCCCCCCCCCCCCCCCCATGTCACCATGGGCTCCTAAGCTGTGCAGAAATAATTCCAGAGGAAGAGTCACTAAATAGTTCAGAGAGACTTGTCCTTTACAACTGGAGTTGAAAGAGGGGCTCTGGAAGTCTTGTTGATAAAAGGAACGGGAAGAATGAAAACTGCAACTTAACTGTAAATAAGGCACCGGATGATCACCAGGATAACAGATCCTAGGATAAGGGAGAGAGTCAATCTTGGCAGAAAGAAGATCAGTTAATCTCTTTGGCCTGTCTCCAACTTGGATATAAACTCTGTGTTAGGCGGGAATTCATGGAGGGCCATTATGGGAAGATCTGCAAGCCTTGGGCTTATTTCAAAAGGGATTCAGAGGGATTACTGGTGGCAGTCGTTTGTTTGAACCCGTGGAGTGGAAAGAAGTTTCCATGTCCATCTCCTGGGAGATTATCTTCAGGCTGAGGAGAAGCTTTTCACCCGTGGCGAAGTTGAAGAAGGATTGGTTCTGGCCTTTATATGTGAATTTCACTGTGAATGGAAAAGCCCACCTGTATTTTATGTCTCTGTGTGTGGGCGTGTAGAAGTGGTTTCAGGGTTCTTCTGTGTTGGATAGTAGAAGGTGCAAGGTCTTCAAAAATATGCACAGGGTGACCTTGGCATGTCACCTGGGGCATGGCTCCTGACTGCTTCATTATCGCATCCTTGACTACATAAAAGTGAGGTTTGGCGATGATGTCCCTGGGGGAACCATCCTTCCTGGGGGAGCCAACTGCTCTATGGGCTGCATCTAGCTGGGGCGGGATGTTCGTGATCAGCCTTTTCATTAGGTCTTGTGTCGCTTCTGTGACATCCAGGATAGATTCAGGCAGGCCTCTGATCCTGAAGTTGTACCTCCTCACAGATACCTCACACATGTGCACTTGGTGCAGGCCATTTTAAAGGTCCATACCACCAGAAAAGTGCTGTAGGTGCACTATTGAGTTTTGCTCATTATCTCTGAACGAAAAAGAAACCCCTTCTTTTTGTGTTTGGTGGTAGAAATTAAATGTCTAAAACCTGCGAGTCAAGATCATCAACCTCTAATGGGATTGATGTGTATAGCTATGCATGCATTTGAAGTTGATTGTTCATATAATATACTAAGAAATTATTACTGCCTTACAATTCAGTGATATATACACCAAGTCACTTCTTCGTTTTTTGGCTATATTAGTGAGAGCTTCCCCTGTTGTGTACATTGAACATTGAATACAGGTGCACCATAGTCTTCTTTAATTTATGCAATAAACATTTAGCTGTAGTCATAAGTATTGTAACAGGTTTTGAATACAAAATAGGTACAGAACGTCATGTTTTTATAGCTAAAATTGCAAACAGCTGTTAGTTATTTGATTGCTTTTTAAAACTACAAAATAATCTAAATGAGAAAAATAACTTCCATGGCTATACAGTATGCTATTGTATCATTTATAACTGTGTAGCATGTAATATTAATTCTTTTTGCATAGGTTATAGACTAGCAAGGCTTTTTTCCAGTGAGAACGAGGAGGGATGCGGGTTCCTGCATCTCCAGCACCCAATGAATCTAATAACAAGGGATGCTGGGGTGTGCTGGATGGTCCATCGATGCTGGCAGCTGGAGGACCTATTGTTGCTTGGGGGAGGGGGGCTATATTGTTAAGGGATGGGTCTATTGTTGCTGGGAGGTCTTATGGTGCTGGGAGGGAGTTACTGTTGAGGGAGGGGTCTATTGTTGCTGGCTGCTGAAGTGTCTACTAATGCTGACTGTTGGGAGATCTATTGTTGCTGATGGGGGCCTATTGTTCCTGGGGTAGAGCTGTTGTTGTTATGGAGTATTTTTTTGCATGGGATTTCTTGTTGTGGGGGGTCTGTTGTTGCTGGGGGGGAACTATTGTTGCTGGAAGAATCTATTGTTGCTTGGGCGGCTATTGTTTCTGGCTGCAGGGGATCTATTTTGCTTTTTATATTATCCTTAACAAATTCCATACAAATTACTTAGCTCCATGAAATGATTCTTGGTTCTGTTTTCCCTAAAAGAAAAGGGTGGTACTGGGAGGTGAGTAGGGGCTGGAACCAATGGATGGTGCTCGGAGGTGGGTAGGGGGCTGAGACAAGAGGTGACTTGGAAGAGGGGAGTACCTGCACCTATTCTCTGAGAAAAAAAAAACAGCAGTTTTGTCATTCACTAGGGATGAGCTTCGAGTTCGAGTCGAACTCATATTCGACTCGAACATTGCCTGTTCGCCTGTTCAGCGAACAGTGAACAATTTGGGCTGTTTGCAGCAAATTCGAAAAGCCGGAACACCCTATACAAGTCTATGGGAGAAATCTAAAGTGCTCATTTTAAAGGGTAATATGCAGGTTACTGTCCTAAAAAGTGTTTGGGGACCTGGGTCCTGCCCCAGGGGACATGGATCAATGCAAAAAAAGTTTTAAAAACTGCCGTTTTTTTAGGAGCAGTGATTTTAATAATGATTAAAGTGAAACAATAAAAGTGTAATATTCCTTTAAATTTCGTAGCTGGGGGGTATCTATAGTATGCCTGTGAAGGAGCGCATGTTTCTGGTGCTTAGAACTGTCCCTGCACAAAGTGTCATTTGTGCAGGAAAAAAAGTCTTTTAAAATCACTTGCGGCTAAATTGTCGGGTCTCCGTAATACAGAGTTGAGTGTTCTCTGTATTACGGGGAGCCGACAATTTAGCCGCAAGTGATTTTAAAAGACTTTTTTTCCTGCACAAATGACACTTTGTTCAGGGACAGTTCTAAGCCCCAGAAACATGCGCCCCTTTACAGGCATACTATAGATACCCCCCCAGCTACGAAATTTAAAGGAATATTACACTTTTATTGTTTCACTTTAATCATTATTAAAATCACTGCTCCTGAAAAAACGGCCGTTTTTAAAACTTCTTTTTGCATTGATCCATGTCCCCTGGGGCAGGACCCGGGTCCCCAAACACTTTTTAGGACAGTAACCTGCATATTACCCTTTAAAATGAGCACTTTAGATTGTGAACGTTCGAGTCCCATAGACTTTAACCACTTAAGGACCAGGCCTCTTTTTCGGACTTGGTGTTTCCATGTTTAAAACAGTTTTTTTTGCTAGAAAATTACTTAGAACCCCCAAACATTTTATATTGTTTTTTTTCTAACACCCTAGAGAATAAAATGGCGGTCATTGAAATACTTTTTTTCACACCGTATTTGCGCAGCGGTCTTAGAAGCGCACTTTTTTTGGAAAAAATTCACTTTTTTGAATAAAAAAATAAGACAACAATAAAATTAGCCCAATTTTTTTTTATACTGTGAAAGATAATGGTATGCCGAGTAAATTGATACCCAACATGTCACGCTTCAAAATTGCGCCCGCTAGTGGAATGGCGTCAAACTTTTAGCCTCAAAAATCTCCATAAGCGACATTTAAAAAATTCTACAGGTTGCATTTTTTGCGTTACAGAGGAGGTCTAGGGCTAGAATTATTGCTCTCGCTCTACCGATCGCGGCGATACCTCACATATGTGGTTTGACCACCGTTTTCATATGCGGGCGCTACTCACGTATGCGCTCGCTTCTGTGCGCAAGCTCGTCGTAACGGGGTGTTTTTAAAAAATTTTTTTTTTTTCTTATTTATTTTAATTTATTTTATTTATTTTTACACTTTAAAAAAAAAAATGGATCACTTTTATTCCTATTACAAGGAATGTAAACATCCCTTGTAATAGAAAAAAGCATGACAGGTCCTCTTAAATATGAGATCTGGGGTCAAAAGGTCCTCAGATCTCATATTTGGGCTAAAATGCAACAAAAAAAAAAAAAAAAAAAGAAAATCTGACATTTAAAAAAAAATATATACCTTTAAGAGGTATGGGCGGAAGTGACGTTTTGACGTCGCTTCCGCCCTCCTATGGTATAGAGACGAGTGGGGGCCATCTTAGCCTCACTCGTCTCCATACCCAGCAGACTGAAGGACCCGATCGCCTCCGCCGCTACCGACGGCTCCGGTAAGCGGCGGAAGGTGCGGGAGGGCGGCGGGAGGGGGGGTGGCACCTCTCCCGCCGCCGATAGCGGTGATCTCGCGGCGAATCCGCCGCAGAGACCACCGTTATCGTACAGCCGACCGCCGCCTGAAGAGATGGATATCTCGGTTGTGGCAGCAGCTGCTGCCGTTACCGAGATATCCCTCTTCAAAAAATGGACGTACATCATCGTGCGGCGGTCGGCAAGTGGTTAATAGGGTTCTAAAGTTCACACGAAGTTTAGGTCTGTTCGCAGGTTCTGGTGCGAACCGAACAGGGGGGTGTTCGGCTCATCCCTATCTTTCACCGATCTCTGTGATTGAATGATGCAACAGTGTGGGCGGAACCATGCACAGTTGTGCCTAATTTAATTTTTACAAGACCTGGCAAAGGAAAAACCCTACAATTCGGTAAGGGGGTCATTTTGAAATATGGGGGGGGGGGGGCTGCAAACAGTGACCTTGTTCTGAAAGGTCTGCAAGGTTCACATTTTTAATGTAGCTGTAAGAATACATTGCCTAGCAGCGTTGTTGTGTTTTATGTACTTCCCCTTTTGTAGAGTCTGATTTGTCAGCTGGCCAACCCCTGGTGAACTTGTCATTAGTGGGTTAAACCCAACTTTAACAAACCAGGCATGGCAAGTTCTGGGAAGGTCCACACCCTCCTGGGGAGAAGTCTTCAAGAAGCCCTTCCTCCTAGAAAGAGAGAGGCTCCTTCAGCTCCTCCTCTGCTAAGAACTGGGTGTTTGTTTTGTTTTTTAGGACAGGTTATATGCGCCTAAGAGGATGTTTGCTGAGTCCTCACTGGAAGAGAGTTACACTCAAAGCTTTTATTTTGTGGGGGTTATGTTCACCAGAAGTAGTTGTGAATGATTCTTCTGAATGCTGTGACCCACCCATCGGCTGCCTGTTAGGAAGCTGTAGTAGAGCCTTGTAGGTTTCGGGTCTTTAACCTCTTTTCTTCTGCTTTGCTGCCTACCAAGTTCAAGTAAAGCATTGAAAACTGTATTTAGGTCTGGGCCTACATAGATGCAAGAGGGAGATCCCCTTACTGGCTAAGGCCCTTTTAGATGGATGCACTTAGTGGGGGTTTAGGATCGCCTATAGGGATGAGCCGAACACCCCCAGGTTCAGTTTGCAGCAGAACATGCGAATAGGCAAAAAATGTGTGCGAACATGCAAACCATGTTTATAACAGTACCACAGCAAAATTACATTTCTAAAGGAAAAAATGTCATATTAAATTGCTTGCGGCTGTAATGTATTTAGGGATCCTGGCAATATAGATATAAATCATTCAAAAATACAGTGTGGGTGGATGGGTGTGGATGTGGGTGTGGATGGCCCTTCAGGTCTGGTATGGATATTAAGGGGAATCAAAATCTTTTTTTTCCAGAAGGAAAACAAAACTAAGACTATTGGAAAGCAAAATAAAAACCCTAATGCCACATACACACGATCTGAATTTCGGCCAGCAAAAGACCGATGAGAGCTTTTGGCCGAATTCCCGCCAGAGCATGTTCTCAATTTTTCAGACGGAAAAACTTTCTATCAGAAATTCTGATCGTGTGTATGCAATTCCGGCATACAAAAACTCACGCATGCTCAGATTCATCTACAAGATGGAAGCTATTGGCTATGGCTACTGGGTATTGAACTTTCTTTTTCTAGTCCTGTCGTGCGTGTTGTACGTCACAGCGTTCTTGATGGTTTTTGGTTGGAATTTGGTGTGACCGTGTGTATGCAAGACAGCTTGAGCAAAATCTACATCTAAGTATAAAGATACAATGACACAAATACAGGAATATATCACTAAACTGGATAAAGATACACAAAAGAAATAAAGAAATTCAACCGAGACACAAATAATTACAAGCAAGGTTTAGTTTATAAATGGCAAGAGAAAATGGAAGAGAATTCACAATCCAAAGAATCTTCTCTAGAAGGAGAATCTGTCCCGTATACACAAACCCTCACACCCAGTATGCCAGCAAGGGGAGGAAGGAATAATATTGCAGGAAATAGGTATGAATTGATTGACACTCCCCAATATTAGAATAGACTACAGAGTGAGACAGACACACCCCAATATAATTTACCTACACATAACAGGTATGAACAGATTAGACCACATACACCCCCACCCTACAGAGGAGGCCCCCTTACCATGGACCATATGAACACAATGGTTACCCACCATATTATGGAGGGGATTTTTGAGACAGAGGACATGGCAGACCCCCATGGAGATGCCAGAGGGGAAGGGGAGGATAATTGGGACCCCCCAGGGGCCCAATGAATTATTGGAGACCGAGAGGAGGGCAGAGAGCACACCCATCACCACACAATGCAGGATAAGGAAGAGTAGAGGCAACAGAGGTGGCCAGTAAAAGAAAAAAGGAAACTTAGAAGAGGAATTTTTACCTTAAGCAATATTCATTTTATTACTGAAGAACTTAAGGTCTTAGAGCTAGGGCTCAAATATGCCCCACCAAAGAATGTTAACAAATTCACACATTTTGACATAAAAACTCAGGACGCCACAAGTGTAGACTCACCATATGAACATAGTGGTTTAAGTCCACTTTTAATCCTAGACATAGAAACAACCAATGCTTAGACAAGTTTAAAATTACGGTTAAACAAGACATTGAAGGTATCCATATACACCCCATTAGAGGTAATAAACAAATCCAACACGGCCTAAAGAATTGAAAAAAAAGAAAGATATTATTATAAGGCCAGCTGACAAGGTGGGAGGGATAGTGGTCTTAGATAAGAAAGAATATAAAAAAGAACTGAACCGCCTGATAGAGGATGATGAAACGTATAATAGATTAAAAGGAGACCCCAGTAATAATTAAAAAGCTATGTTTATTAAAAGAGTTAAGAAAGCACAAGAGAAAGGTATATTGGATAAAAAAGAAGCCAAATATCTTGTTCCAGAAGCACCAAAGACCCCCATCGTATACCAGGTTCCTAAAATACACAAGGAAATCAAAAGACCTCCCGGCAGACCCATTATTAATTGGGTGGATTCTTTGTTTACGAGGGTTGGTGAATATTTAGATCATTATCTATAACCCATTGCACAACAATTTCCATCTTACACGAGAGACAGTAGGGACCTCATTAATCACATTAAGGACCCCGGTGAATGATCAATCTATACTGGTTAGTATAGACATTGATTCACTATATACTAACATCAAACAAAAAGATGCCATTAAATGGGCTCTGGATTACAAAACAAACCTAAAACTTACTCAACACTCAAACAGAATTCATGCTAGATATATTAAAATTAGCAATGGAAACATAACTACCTTAGGCACGACAAACAATTCTATAAAGAAATAAAGGGTGTCGCCATGGGAGCAAAATATGCTTCCACAGTGGCAAACATATTTATGAGCATGTGAGAGTCAGAAGAAATATTTGGAAGGAATATTCCGGGATTAAAAACCTGTAGAAGGTATATCGATGACATTTTTGTAATCTGGGAGGGAACTGATAATACGTTGGAAGAATTTTTACAACATATTAACATCAATAAGTATAACATCTCTTTCACGGTGGGTTATAGTAAAGAAAAAGTAAATTACTTGGAGTTAGACTTTTTAAATACGGTAAGAGTATATACACCCATTTTTTAAAAACACAGACAGGAATATAGATCTATTCCCCCCTCAAGTGGCCACTATCCTAAATGGATTTCAGGTATACCTAAAAGCCAGGTAATGAGAGTGAAAGAAGAAGATTACCAAGTACAATCCAATATGTTATTAGACAGATTTGAGCAAAGGGAATACAGCTCATTAAAATACAAAAAGAAGTAGGACTAATGGATAGAAAATAATTACTTACCCCCAAAACAAAAAATAAAGAGGAATAAGATTTAAACTTCTGCACAGAGTTTAATAGACAACATAAACAAATAGATAAGATAATTAATACACATTGGCCCATTCTGCTCAGAGATCCCTGCTAGTCAAAACATTACCTAAACTACCAAAATTTATTTAGAGATGCCTACCAATATTGACGCATAGAATTGTTAAAAGTTTTCCTGACCCTCTTAAGAAAATGGTCCCTTTTTTCGATCAGATAGGATTTTTCAAATGTGGTAAATGTTTGACGTGTATAACTTGTAAGAAACGAAAGAAGAAAACAACACATATCCAATCCAGAGCCACTGGACAAGTATATGAAATGGTACCACACATGTTACGTACCTCTTGCAATGTGAGTGTGGTCTCCAATATGTTGGTAGAACCACCAGAGAATTGAAAGTAAGACCACGAAAACTCATCAATAACATAAAAAATGGCTTATCATACCACTTTAGGAGATTCCACAATAGGGATCCTTTTAAATTGTTTTTTTGTGGCATTGATTGAGTAGAGAGACACTGGAGGGGTACTCATATGAAACAGGCTATCTCACAAAATGAAACCCAACGGAAACACCAATTATAGTCATTAACACAATGCAGATCTAGATGTCAATTGTTTTATAAGTAATTACTAAAAGATATTTTCAGAAATTTTAAATGTAATTTAAATTTTTAATGTTGTCAACTAATCTGAATATGTTATTGGTTTGTAATACGCACTAGATTGCATGTGTTGTAATAATGATTGTAACATAGGATCATCAGTGATTTTGATATGTAAAGTACAATATTGTATTGGTTGCATAGTCCCTACCAAGTACTAGTGGGGAGTTTTTAGATATTTTTAGATATCTTTTGTGGTATTGAGTTAAGATGAGACTCCATGTCTTAATAACAGCAATACCCAATAGATATACCGTAGGAGTACTGAAATGACAATTATGCTGTTTCCTGCATAAATCATAGATAACTAAGCACTTCATACACATTAATAAGGGCTCTATGTAAGCACCAAAATGGTGACATACACACTTCCTGCAGTCATAGGAAGTGATCTCACATAAGACACCTATATTGTTGGGTGTAAGGTTAACCACTTGACATCTGCGCTAAGGCCGAATGATGGCCACAGCACGGATCTGAATTCTCGGGAGGCCGTCATATCCTCCCCTGTGTACGCCCTGATCACAGAGTCACTGAGACTCTGGAAATCTGGTCATGGCCCCTTACCATGTGATCAGCTGTCAGCCAATGACAGCTGATCACATGATCAAAACAAAAGCTTGTGATCCTTTTTTTTCTACTCACGTTAACAGCGGAGGAGAAAAAAAGCTGATCACCAGCTCATCTTAAAAAGACATCAGTCCTGAAAAGGAAAAGGCAATTATGCCTCATTTATGCCATTTGACAGTGCCCACAACTGCCACCTATCAATGCCCACAAGTGCCACCTATCAATGCCCACCAGTTGTGCCAATCAGTGCTACCTAGACATGTTGCCTATCAATGTAACCGATCAGTGCCCATCAGTGCCACCCATCAATGCCCATCACTGCCACCCATCAGTGCCCATCAGTGCTGCCTCACACAGCGTACATCAATGATGGACAAAAATTACCCGTTTTAAAATTTTATAACAAAATAAAAAAAAGATTATTTTTTCTAAATTCAGTCTTTTACATTTTTTTAACAAAAAATAAGAACAGGTGATCAAATACCACCAAAAGAAAGCTCTATTTGGGGGAAAAAATTATAAAAATTGATTTGGGTACAGTGTTGTATGACTGTGCAATTGTCATTCAAAATGCATCAGCGCTGAAAGCTGAAAATTGGTCTGGATAGGAGGGGGTATTAAGTGCCCAGTAAGCAAGTGGTTAAAGGATAAGTAACAACATGGACACTTCCTGTGAAAGCAGGAAGTGACCTCACACACATTATTGGGTGTAGTGAAAGGAAACCGGAAGTCACTGAACATAATACACACACTCCAACTAAGTCTATAGAAGTACTAAGATGGTGGCAACATAGCTTCCGGTTCTGGCGGAAACAGGAAGTGGTTGAATTTATACTGCGCCACAAAGCTTATGGGAGTACTAAGATGGCGATAACAACACTTACATTTCTGGTGAAAACAGGAAGTGTTTGAATTTATACTGTGCATACAATGAGAGGAGTATGAGTATTTTATTGGGATATTTATTATAGCAAAAAGTTATATTTTTTACTTTTTGCTATAATAAATATCCCAAAAAAAAAGAAATAAAAAATGTCTTCATCAGTTTAGGCCAATATGTATTCTTCTAGATATTTTTGGTAAAAAAAAAAAAACTCAAAATAAGCATATATTGATATAGGGGATACATTTTTACTATAAATTTTATTTTAATAGTAATGGCGGTGATCATTTTTTTTTAGCAGGATTACGACATTGCGGCGGACAGATCGCACACTTTTGAAACTAAAAATCTTTTTGGGTTTATAGCGCAAAAAATAAAAACCGCATAGGATATCAAATGCCACCAAAAGAAAGCTCTATTCGTGGGAAAAAAATTACATCAATTTTGTTTGGGTGCAACATCGCACGTCTGCGCAATTGTCAGTTAAAGCGACGCAGTGCCGTATCGCAAAAAAGTGCTCTGGTCAGAAAGGGGGCAAATTCTTCCGGGGTTGAAGTGGTTAATGTATCCTGTGCATTAAGGTGAAATAACACCTGGCAATGACCGGCCCACCAGCCCCCTGTTTTGCTTACCTGAGCCCTGAAACTTCACCCGGTGGTGACGCGCTGTACCTCTACCAGGGGTTCATGGCGCTTGATTGGCTAGATTGATAGCAGCGCAGCCATTGACTCCCACTGCTGTCAATCAAATCCAATGACACGGGTGTGGGAGAACACTTCTCCTAGGGGATTATCTGATGTGGGAAGTAAGGATGAGCTGAAAACCCCCTGGTTCGCACCAGAACTTGCGAACAGGCAAAAAATGTGTTTGAACGCGTGATTCCTGATTCTGATAAGCCCCCCTCCCGCAGACCCTCACATCCACCGGGTAAGGGTTCCGGCGTTGAGGCCCTTCTCTCCATGTTGAGGGCATATGGTCTGGTATGGTTCAGAAGGGGGGGCACTCTCTCGTTCCCCCCTCTTTTCCTGTGGCCTGCAGGTTACGTGCTCGAATAAGGGTCTGGTATGGATTTTGGGAGGGACCCCATGCCATGTTTTTTTATTTGGTGCAGCGTTCCCCTTAATATCCATACCAGACCCTTCGCCTGGTATGGAGTTTGTGGGGCCCCCACGCAATTTTTTTTATTGTTTTTGGTTTGGGGTTTCCTTTAATATGTATACCAGACCCAAAGGGCCTGTTAATGGACTGGGTGGGGGGGAACCCATTTTTTTCAATGAGTTTTATCTATATTGCCGAGACCCGACAATTCATTACAGCCGAGATCAGTTTTAAATGACTTCTTTCCTTTAGAAATGTCATGTTGCTGTGGTACTGTTCTAAACATGGGAAAACCGCTCCACTTTACAGGCATACTATAGACATCACCCAGGCATGATATATAAAGGAATATTTCATTTTTATTGTTTCACTTTAAGCATTATTAAAATCACTACTCCCGAAAAAATGGCAGTATTTAAAACTTTTTTTTGCATTGATACATGTCCCCTGGGCCAGGACCCAGGTCCTCAAAAACTTTTTATGACAATAATTTGCATATAATAAAAAAAATTCTATCAGCTCAAATAATAATAACCTAAATCACTATGTAGTGATATGTGTAGTAGGTGATATAACAAAATCCCACCAAAAACCCCAAAACATTTGAAAAATGCCCCCCCACTTGGCTGCTGCACACACTGAAAATGCGTTCAATACACATATAGAATATACATAACAAAACAGTGTTGCATTTACTAAATAACCACCAATAAATTATCTAATAAGAATAAACGATTAACTTGCAATGTAGCAAGATACTGAGTGCACAATCAAATATTCATGTTCCCTGGCTCAGAATAGTGAACAATACAAAATAATGAAATATATGTGTTCCCTAAATGGGAATAGTGAACAATAGACAATAAAGATAAAGTCCACACTCTCAAAAAAAATAATTGAATAAAAATAAGAATCCAAATGCACAAATATAATCCTCAGAGTCAATTATACAGAAAAAGCCGCGCTTATGGAATAGAACACAATAGACAGGAAGATAAGTATATGCTAACGTACTACCAAAAAAAAGGTTTTTTTGTTTGTTTATTAATTTTAAGAGGTTGCTGCCTCCCTAGAATACACGGGCTATATTCAACAACTCGTGTTAAAAGATGAGTGATTAATGTGGGCTGCTGGCGCTACCTCAAGTATACTTATATTCAAAATATTAAAATTGTTTGAATCACCATTACTGGCCCTAAGGCCTAAAATATATCCAGATTATGTTTAATACACCTTATACCAACTAATGTGAATAAGCTAAAAAATTCCTCACTATTTTAACCAAAGAAAATGAGTGATATCTAAACCCCGATAAAAGGGTTGTGTATCAGGGAGAAAACCCTAGTGTTCCCTAATATTACAACATAAATAATTAATTTATATATACCATTTATCTATGTTTACCAATTATATGTGAGAGATATACAAATTAGTGTAGAGTAAATCCCAAGCTTTGTGATATTCTAAAAAAGAAATCCCCATACATGGGGAGTGTAACAGCTTAAAGAGCCAATTGATAAAAATTAGACCAAAACAATTAAATAAAAATCCCATAAACTAAATACAAAAAATCCCGAAACCAATACTGCAAATTCCTTAGACCAGTTATAAACAAAAAATATAACGATAAAAAAATGGATGTGAAAAAATGAAAAAATTATAAAAGTGAAAGTACAAATAAAAAATGAAAATAGCAGAGATAGTCCACAATAATTCTTCTATCAGGTATCCACAAGTATGCAAATTTTCTGCTTCAGGAGACAAGAAGGTGACTTTCGTGATTATGAATGCTTATTGGTGACTTCCGTGCTCATTCCCCCTCAAGGGTCCCCACTCACCGAATCCACGCACCCCTAAGGGGTTATGGGCATGTAGGCTGTATTCCACTTTATTGTTGAGGATTCCACCGCTCAGCTATATCTTCCAAAGTCCTCCACAGGGTTTTATTCATTATTAAGGAAGAAATCACTCTTGTATCCGGTGGTAATTCCTCAAAGGAAAAAAAACCCACTCATGGTGTAGTATATCGGGTATCTAGAACACTTTTTTTGTTGGGGGAAGGGGAGCAGGCTAGTGCCACACTTTTATTAAACTCTTTTCAGAGCTGTAAAAAAATATATAGTGGGAGACCTATAGCCACTATTTAAAATATATGTTTTATTACAAAAAATAAAAAATCTTTTAAACAGAGAAAGATTTTTTCACAAAAATTATAAAAAAATATATATTTTTTTTTTCACAAAAATTGTAAAGAAAATAATATAAAATACAAATATGAAAAAATGCTAAGTATATATTTTGAATCAATCATATAAAGCCTATTTGCAAAGCCGTTTCCCTCCTTATAAAATGGGGAGCTGGACTAGCTTATCCTCCAGAGTGCCACTCTCTATAGGTGTTCCATCCCCAAGGGAGCCGCTTACCAGGATATTTAGGCTATTATAGACTGAATTTAAAAATAATAAATTTAAAAGGTATAGATTGATGAGTCCTTGGCGCCCTAGCGCTAAAAGAAACAAAGGGAAAAAAACACCGGTTTGCCAAAACGAAACAGACCCCCTCGGGCGAGCGGCGTGCGTTCCAGCTGCGCTCCAATGGGTCAGGCGCACCGGAAGTGACGTAGTGTGCGTAATGACGCTGTACGCGTTTCGTCAGAGACGTCTTCAGCAGCAGACGTCTCTCCCCTTTCCCCAACAAAAAAAGTGTTCTAGATACCCGATATACTACACCATGAGTGGGTTTTTTTTTCCTTTGAGGAATTACCACCGGATACAAGAGTGATTTCTTCCTTAATAACGAATAAAACCCTGTGGAGGACTTTGGAAGATATAGCTGAGCGGTGGAATCCTCAACAATAAAGTGGAATACAGCCTACATGCCCATAACCCCTTAGGGGGTGCGTGAATTCGGTGAGTGGGGACCCTTGAGGGGGAATGAGCACGGAAGTCACCAATAAGCATTCATAATCACGAAAGTCACCTTCTTGTCTCCTGAAGCAGAAAATTTGCATACTTGTGGATACCTGATAGAAGAATTATTGTGGACTATCTCTGCTATTTTCATTTTTTATTTGTACTTTCACTTTTATAATTTTTTCATTTTTTCACATCCATTTTTTTATCGTTATATTTTTTGTTTATAACTGGTCTAAGGAATTTGCAGTATTGGTTTCAGGATTTTTTGTATTTAGTTTATGGGATTTTTATTTAATTGTTTTGGTCTAATTTTTATCAATTGGGTCTTTAAGCTGTTACACTCCCCAGGTATGGAGATTTCTTTTTTAGAATATTACTCTACACTAATTTGTATATCTCTCACATATAATTGGTAAACATAGATAAATGGTATATATAAATTAATTATTTATGTTGTAATATTAGGGAACACTAGGGTTTTCTCCCTGATACACAACCCTTTTATCGGGGGTTTAGATATCACTCATTTTCTTTGGTTAAAATAGTGAGGAATTTTTTAGCTTATTCACATTAGTTGGTATAAGGTGTATTAAACATAATCTGGATATATTTTAGGCCTTAGGGCCAGTAATGGTGATTCAAACAATTTTAATATTTTGAATATAAGTATACTTGAGGTAGCGCCAGCAGCCCACATAATCCTCAGAGTCTTCTGCACAAAAACGCACAACACACCACCAGTGCATAAACGTTGAATGTTTACATAAACGGGTGACCCCTCCCCCCTCTGACAACACAGGGAAAGCCATAGGGAAGTCCCCGTGAGTCAGAGAAGGGTGGGCTCACCGGGTTGCCCAGCCCTCCGTTATTTAAGAAGTGTCAGAAGAAGTGGAGCGTCACACTGCTGAAGACTCCCACAGAGGCGGATCATGCGGATCGTGCGGACATTGCGGAGAAGAAGCCGGAGCAAGATGCGGGACGAGAAGAGCAGAGGAAGAAGATGAAGAAAAAGATGAAGAAGAAAATGGAGAAGAAAAACAACGCCGAAGGAAGACCAGAAGAAAGAAGATGAAAGAAGAAGCGCAAAGAAGAAGAATTTAATAAAGGACTTGTCAAAAACAGTCTTTTGTCTTTTTTAAGTTTTTGTCACTTTTTTTGTGAAATGGTAGGGGTACCAATTCACACAGGGGGGGCCGGGATCTGGAGGTCCCCTTGTTAAAGATTTCAGATTTGGTAACTCTGCTAGCAGCTAGGAAGGATGCAGGACAGGGTTCAGTATGGTTGGAGCTTGTTCCGCCAGTGGTGATTCTGCCACAGCTCTCTCCTCCACCCCCTCCTCTTCTTATTCCTCTATGGCCCCTTTTGCAGATTTGTCCTCTGAACCAGTGGTGCTCCACAAGCATTCAAGGGGCTACACAAGCAGTCAGACTCTAAGATGCCATGCAGTGTTTGAGTTGGTCTGTCTAGGGGACAGGAGCCACAAGGGGACAGAGATTCTGTCAGCTCTGCAGGGGCAGGCTTAGAGGTGGTTGACGCCATGCCAGCTGCAGCCAGGAATGGTTGTATGCGACAATGGCACCAACCTTCTCTCGGACATGGGCACTTGTTCCGTGTTTGGCACATATCCTGAATTTGGTAGTGCAGCGGTTCTTGAGCAGTTACCCATGCTTACAGTATCTCCTGAGGCAGGCCAGAAAAATTCTATTTTTTTATTTTTTGTATTTTATGTGTCACATTTTTTATATGAATATTTATATGAATGCATGTGAAAACCTGCTTATGGTATCTTAAAGCAATTCATTCTGGTACACACATATATATATATATATATATATATATATATATATATATATATATATATATATATATATATATATATATATTGGATCCTCAAGTTTGATGTCTGTATGAGCATTGTCATATTGAAGTCTTTCTGGTTCAGTCATTCAGCTTTCTTATTACTATTAGCTGTGCTGATCAGCATGCCCACACTGTGTTATCGGCGGGTTCCCTCTGAGGCACAGGAGAGAAGTGTATCAGCGCCTTTTTATTCTTTTTAATTTTTTTATAAGATAAAGTTTATTAAGATTATACACATAAATACAGGTAAATCACCAATATAGGTAAAGTACAGTGTACAATCAGCAAATAATGTTAGAAATAAAATGAGTGGTGCATTCTAAATTAAACAAAATAAAAATATTAGGTAAATTCAGTAGAGTTATAATAAAAAGTTTATCTTCCATTTGTGTGTCTAGTCTAATCTTTAATATACCTAGAATGATTATATTATGGTAAGCATGTCAATACAAATAATAGGGTTGGTAAACTTGGGATTTTTAAGTCTTCCCTTTATTGCAGAGATGGATCCATGTAGGAGAGTCAAAACGTTAAAGTTTATCTGATACATGTATTCCAATATCACATTTTGTGATAATGCAATAATATTTAGAGTTTACCATATCTCAGTGTATAAGGTCAGAAAGGAGAATTTTGTGTACATAAGGAAGTAAAAAGGTAGGGTAGGAGGGGGCGTGACCAGCAGCCGAGCTGGAAGGACGCTGTGAGTGAGAGCTCTCCTCCAGCCCAGCACTACAACGGCCTGACTCGTGGGTTTAAAGCACCGCATGATGGGGAGATCGCGAGCCACCAGGTCCTCATCTGCCCGGGGATCATCCCAGCCGCCATCGGGCTCATCCTCCTCGCTTAAAACCTATTTCCAGCCGCCCGTGCTCCCGCCGGGCGAAGGCCGCAAAATGGCGCCGGACAGTCCGAACGCGTTGCCGTGGGACCTCCCTCCGCCACCGCAGTTGAAGTGCGACCGCCGTGCGGAGCACCCGCACCCGTCCGCCGTGGACCCCCTCCGGGAGGTGGAGGATTTGGGATGCCCCCCATGTGAGCCGCATGATTCCGGGCGTGGCCAGGCCGCAGGTGGGCGCGGGCGCGATCCGGCCTAGGCCGCATGGACACCATGGAGCCTGCAGGCCTGGAGGCCCAGCGCAGGCATACAGAGCCGCTACACTTCACTGGCCACTCGGATTCCTGGGATGGCCGGAGATCCCAACATGAGCATCTGCATGCCGGATCAGCACGGGGGGTAAGTGACCAGTCCCCCCCCCCTGCCTCGCCTCCCATCTTTCCAGGGACTCAGACCACCACTCTGCGGCCCCATCTGCCCTCCACGCAATGCTCGGACCCATTTCCCCGCTTGCTGCGGACGGCCTCGGACCCGGCGATAGGAGGGTCCTCTATCCCCCTCTTGTCAAGCACTCCAGGGGATCCCCGGGGCCTCCCCAGCCGAGCGGAGGGACCAGATCTACCCCTGTCTGATAAGAGGGCCCAAGATGCCTGGAGACCACTTGCACCCCCCCAAGGCCCAGAGACAGCCCCGCTCCCGGGAAACCAGCACTTCCAGAGGCCAGGAGGCCGGCCGTCTCTCCTATGCCCAGGTAGCCCACCCTAGCTCCCCGCGATCCCAGGGGGCCTCTCCGGACCCTTTGACCCACTCTCCCCATGTCACGTCTTGGCCGGACCACGGGCATCCCGAGTCCTTTTGGCCCCCATCCAAGGCCACGGGACCCCCGCAGGGAGGCTCCCCCCAACGTCCTTCGCATCCCCACTCCCCCACGGAGCAACATGGGGATGGTCACCCCCCTTGGCACGCATATCTGACCGCTATCCCAACTAAGGATGACTTTAAACAACTGGTGGCGGATGTGAAAGCCACCTGCCGAGCTGAAATCCAGACTCTGCATGCTGGCCTCAAACACCTAGCTGAAAGGGCCGAGATGGCGGAGGAGGATATTCAGGAGACTAAAATGGCTGTACACCGCACTCAACTGGAGAACTCGGATCACCGCCTCCTTCTGCGGGACATGCAGCGCCATGTAGAGGACCTCGATAATAGAGGTCGGAGGAACAACATTCGTGTTCGGGGCCTCCCGGAGACGGATGGACCCGAGGACCTACAGGCCTCACTGCAAGCGCTATTTAACGAAATGCTGGGAGAGGACCCGGCCAAACACATTGAGATGGACAGAGCACACCGGGCCCTCCGTCCCAAAGGCCCTGCTTCTAAACCAAGGGACGTTGTCTGCAGGATACACTCCTTCCCCCTTAAGGAAGATATTATGTCTAAATCCCGCTCTATTCGCAACCTTATGTTTGATAACGCCCCAGTCCAGGTGTACGCGGACCTCTCCTGGATAACCCTCCAAAAACGTCGGATGTTGCAGCCTCTCCTCCGCACTCTGCAAGACAGAAATATGCCCTACCGTTGGTGTTTCCCCTTCTGCCTCACGGCCAGACATCAGGGGAAATCGGCCTCCCTTCGCTACCCGGAGGACCTCGACTCCTTTTGTGACACTCTGGGCATACCTGTCCCTAAACTCCCTGCCTGGGACTTGATAGCCTCCCCGCCACCTCCGCCGGTGCTCTGGCAGAAAGTACCCTCGGCCAAGAGACACAGAGGACCGGATCCGGATCGCAGACCGCCTACGCACAAATGACACGGATTCCTCCACCGGTGGAACTCCCTGCAGTTTATTTTTGACCCGGTTTTCTCCTTTTTTCTTTTTTGCTCTCCCCGGAGTGCTCTCTCTCATGTTTTTTTCCCCACATGGGGTTTGCTCCCCCTTCCCTCCCCCGAGGGCCTGAGCTTTACATGGTTTCTACTTTGAACTGTCTTTTACCTAGGGCTGGCCTAGGTAGAGTCCGAGGACGGATCGACTCCCAGGTTACTGACCCCCCCGTGGTTCATTCCACCCCTTGGTTCCTTCAGAGACTATAAACTGTTGGTGTCTACCTGCCCGGCTTTTTTTTTTTTTTTTCTTTCCTGGGCCAGGAGACCTACCGGAACCATTTAGGCTCGGTGTCCCTATAGGGCATCCGGACCTAGTGTATGCTACAGCTAATGCTAGTTATGTTTTTTGTCTATGTTTCTCTCTTTTCTCTCTTTTCTAGATCCTCTCTCTACCCCGCCCTCTGTGTGGATATCGCTAAGAGGTCATCTTGGTCGCCAGTCCTTCCCCGACGGTCGCCTCTCTCCCCGGGACACGCTTCTCTCCATCGGCTTCAGTTAAGTATGACTATCCCCGACCATCCCCCCGACTATGGCTAAGATACTGTCGCTCAATGTCCATGGTCTAAACTTCAACAAAAAACGCCATCTTGCGCTTCGGGAATTTCGGCAATCTGGGGCGGACTTAGTGATGGTCCAGGAAACTCACTTTAACCGGGGTGATTCCTTTAAGTTTGCCTCTAAACATTTCCCCCAAGCTTTTCAGGCCTTCAGCACACGCAAGCGGGCGGGGGTGGCTATACTTGTCCGGAAGGGTTCCCCCTTTACGTGCACATCGACATACCTAGATCCGCAGGGCCACTATGTCATACTCCGAGGTACCTGGCATACGCAGGCCCTCACCCTTTGTGCCCTTTATGCCCCTAGCGCACGCCAGCACCGTTTCCTGTCCAGCGTCTTGTCCCGCCTTTTTAGAACACCCTCCGAGCTTCTGGTGATAGGGGGGGACTTCAACCTTGCTCCATCCGTCCCACAGGATCGCCATGTGGGGAATCCGCAGGCGCCCCAGCCCAGAGTCCTGAGGGACTCTAAGTTGTTCCGCCAGATCACCAGAAGATGGGCTTTATTTGACGTTTGGCGAACCCTGCACACCCAGGATCGCCAATATACGTTCTACTCGGCCCCCCACCGCACTCATTCGCGCATTGATCACTTTTTTGTAAACAATAACACGTTAAGGGCTGTCCGCTCCGCACACATTCTGCCTATCTCCTGGTCTGACCACGCCCCGATAACCATGACGCTAGACATTGGGGTCCCACTTCGCAAGCCCTGTAACTGGCGACTGAATAGCTACCTATTGCAGCATCTCCCGTCCAAAGCGGAGCTGGAGTCTTCGCTACAACTGTATTTCGCTGAAAACGATACTCCAGACGTTACTCTCGCCACCTTGTGGGCTGCCCACAAAGCCGTTATACGGGGCCGCTGCCTTGCCCTCTCTTCGGCACTGAAGAGAGACGCACAGGCCGCCAGGCTGCTGGCTGAGGGACGATTGAAGACCCTCGAGGCTAGGCTTCAGGGAGCCCCTTCCCTGACACTGATTAAGAAAATTGTACAGACGAGTACACTAAGGGACTCTAAGGGATCTAGCTCTGGGATCAGTGGAGAAGGCGCTTATCCGTCTGCGACAGCTCTATTATGTTAAAGGGGAATAAAGCGCAAACACAAGCTTCTACGCCCTCCCAAATCAAAACCAATAAAGGAGACCTTTTGTCTCACCCGCAGGCCATCGCGGACACGTTTGCGGCCTTTTACACTGATCTCTATAACAAGCAGGATATACCCCACAATCCACCATCCCCCGCATTGACTGCCCACATTAATAGGTACCTGGAAAACATGACACTGCCCCGACTGAAGGACTCGGACCTTCACGACCTTAACGCCCAAATTACGGATGAGGAACTGCTAGAGACTGTGAAAGCACTCCCGGCTCACAAGTCCCCGGGACCTGACGGATTCCCGTACGAGTATTATAAGACATTTCTACCTATCCTGAGTCCCTACATGACCAAGCTGTTCAACTCCTTCCTCACACGTACCCCGGCCCCGACTGAGATGCTGGCCTCCTTTATCTCTGTCATTCCGAAACCAGATAAAGACCCGACTCTCTGTGCCAGCTATAGGCCTATTGCTCTATTGAACTCAGATTTAAAAATTTTTACAAAAATCCTAGCGAACCGCCTCAACGCGATTCTTCCGGCTCTGATCCATAAGGACCAGGTGGGCTTTGTACCTTACAGACAGGCGGGTGATAACACCAGGAAAGTCATTGACCTTATTGACGTAGCTAACAAGACTGCTCTCCCCTCCCTGGTCCTGAGTCTAGATGCAGAAAAGGCATTTGACCGCCTGAGCTGGCCATTCATGACGGCGACCCTACGCCACATGGGATTTCAGGGTCCTTTCATGCAAGCAATACAGCATCTCTATACCACCCCCACCTCGCAAGTTAAAACCCCGTATGCTGCGTCTCCGATCTTCTCTATTGCCAATGGCACCCGCCAGGGCTGCCCCCTTTCTCCCTTGCTGTTTGCTCTCTGTGTGGAGCCCCTGGCGGAGGCCATTAGAAGCAATCCAGATGTCAAGGGAATTTTGGTTCGGGATAGGGAATTTAAAATATCTTTATTCGCGGACGACGTCATCCTTACCCTGACTCAGCCTAGGACGTCCTTGCCCAACTTGAGCGCGGAGCTGCAGCGATACGGTTAGATCTCGGGCTACAAAATTAATGCCTCCAAATCAGTGGCCCTCCCGATTAACATGCCAGTGGCGGAGGAAACTCACCTACGTTCGGTGTTTCCCTACAGATGGGAGAACTCCTCTCTTAAATACTTGGGGGTTCTCATTACCCTGTCCTTCCATACCCTCTACCAGGGCAACTTCCCCCCCCCCCCCTCTATGGGGAGATCAGGGCACTTATCCATAAATGGAAGGTTCACCAAATATCGCTCTTAGGGAGGCTCGCGTCTATTAAAATGGTAATCCTCCCCAAACTCCTTTACTTGTTTCAGACGCTCCCGATCCCTTACGCGCACCTCCGTATGCTCCAGAGGGACTTGCTGAAGTTCCTATGGAACTATAAAAAACATCGGGTTCCTGCCTCCGTTATGACTGCCTTGCGCTCGGACGGGGGCCTGGCGTTCCCCGACCTGGTTAGGTACTACCAAGCGACGCAATTACGGGCTATAGTCTCATGGTACACGCAGCGGTCATACAACAAGTGGTCAGAGATAGAGAGGCTATGGTTAGCTCCGATGCACCCGAATAGCCTGCTCTGGGGCACAGAAACACAGATTGATACGAACCGATTATTGGGGCCGATGGCTCAGCTTAATCAGCTCTGGAGGAAACTCTCCCGGGAACACAGGCTCCAGTCGGAGGCATCCTTGCTAACCTCGTTTCTTTGTAACCCTAAACTCCCGGACGGCCTTACCCACCAGATGTCTTGGCCCTGGGCGTCCCGGGGTTTATTTCATCTGGGACACCTAGTGGACCCCAGATCGAGAAAACTGCTGTCTTTCTCGGAGCTGCAGACTAAACACGACCTCCCCCAGCGGACGTTCTACAGTTACCTACAGATCAGACATTTTGCGCAAACAATAGCTCAGAGACTCCAATTCTCCCCGCCCACTCCCTTTGAACTGATTATACTCGAGGGACGGAACCGCAGGGGAATGATATCAGATATCTACCGCATCCTTAACTCGCACCACTTTCACGCAAAGGGCAAGCACAAGTATATGCTGCGATGGGAAAGAGAGTTGGGTGAGGAACTTCCTCTGGAAGCTTGGCAGGGGATATGGAGGCAGGCGGCCAAATCCTCCCTGTGTACCCTTTATAAAGAAAACTTTTATAAAATTCTCTACCACTGGTACCAGACCCCAGCTGTGCTCCACAAAATCTATCCCTCCGCCTCTGATCGATGCTGGCGCTGTCTACAGGACAGGGGTACCTTAATCCATATATACTGGTCTTGCCCTTTGATAGCCCCGTTCTGGACATCAATCCAACAGCTCCTTGGCTGGGTATTTGGGGTGCCTGTCCCGTTTGTGCCCAAGTTCTTTCTATTTGGCCTGTCCCAACCGCGGATGGCTAAGCCGTCCCGGCAGCTCCTGCGGCATATTCTTACCGCAGCCCGTTGTCTAATAGCCCTTAACTGGAAGAGTCGACTGGCCCCATCTATGGAGGCCCTCTACTCCAGGATTGAGGATGTGGAATTAATGGAGAAGATGACGGCCAGAGTGAGGGACAGGCTGGAGGAATTTGACCGAGTATGGGAGAGATGGCGGCTGCGGGAAGACTAGGGGCGAATTGGTTAAGGTATGGCGGCCTGGATCTCTGGCACTTTCTTCTCTTTCTTTTCTTTCTCCTTTCTCTCTTTTTCTTTCTCACCTCTCCTGTTTTTATAGCGGTTCTCATCTGCTATGCATTTTGTGTTTTACATGGGCCGCATGGCAGCTCGCACTGGGTCTTGGGGGTTATGGGGTGGGCGGCTGAATTTTGGTGTCCTCCGCCCCCTGACACTCTGTCGCCCGAACTACTGGATTCTATTGCACATGCCTGTGCTCTGTTGCTGCCTGTCACATATCTATATTTACTCTTGCATAGCCCTATAAATGTTTGCCTTTCATTGCACTTCTGTACTGTTTATATACCTATGCTATCACTGACAGTGAATAAAACGTTATTTGAAAAAAAAAAAAGGTAGGGTAGGCTATCTACAGTTTCCTAGCTTAATAATTAGCAATCTGAATACAGTAGCTTCTAATGGGAAGTTTTCAGGCCTGGGGAACCAGATATGGTAATATTTCACAATATGAAGATTCTCAGGCAGGTGGCATAATTTTGTTTCCAGTAACATGTCTGAAAAATCAGGGGAGAAAACGGGTATGGGGCAAAGACATAAATGGTATTTTAATTGATTAGTTGGGAATATTCAGAGGTTGTTTTAAAGTGTTGCCAGCATGCCCACATTTTCCTATATTTTGTAGAAGAATCGTGGGCTTGGTATACAACTTCTTCCATTGAAGCTATTTTGTTTACTCTAGTGATCCAATTAGCAATAGTAGGTGGATTAGTAGACTTCCAGAGGGTCAGTATGCAAAGTTTTGCAGCCGTAATAAGATGTTGGGCGAATGATTTATGGTAAGTTTTCATTGGTTAAGTGGAGTGATGAAGTAGAGCTTGGGCAGGTGAGAAGTCTAATTTTAAAGTAGTAATTCGGGTTATATATCTGAATACATCAGTCCAGAATGTGACAATCTGCGGACATTCCCACCAAATGTGAAGAAGTGATCCTTCTTTGGTATGACATTTCCAGCAAGTAGGGGAAGTTTCCGTTTTGAATTTGTATAATTTGAGGGGGGTGTTATACCATCTGGAGAATAGTTTAAAACCATTTTCCTGGGCATTCACATTAATCAAACCTTTGTGTATGTTACTGTAAATCCTTTCCCAATCAGTGTCAGAGAGATTGATAGAAAGATATTTCTCCCATTGTGTGCTAGCAAGATTCGATTTAGGCCCTTGATCATTAAAAAGCATGGAGTAAATGATGGAAATGAGATGGCATTGTGGTTCAGAGTTAGCACAAATAGATTCAAATTGTGTTTTGTCTCTCGAGTAAGCAGATTGTGTCTGTGCATTAGAGAGAAAACGTTTGAGTTGCATATAAGAACACAAAGAAATTTGTTGATTTGGACTCTGTGCATTTAATGTTAAAAGTGGAAGAAATATTTTGTTATGAAAGAAATCTTCCGCTTTTGTATACGAAAGAGGATTTAATTCAGAAAGAAAGGGTTCTTTAGTACCAGGTGGAAATGCAGGATTATGTGTAATTGGTGTGAGTGGGCTAGGTATTGAAGAGATAGGAAAATGATGACATGTTGTGGTAAATGCTTGTAATGTGGCGCCAATTAGTGGGTGTTTTTTGTATTGTTGTGGAATATGTTTAGTATTGGTCCAGGATATACTGTGAAGCAGTAAATTCGAAAAGGTCTGTTCAATGGATGTCCATGCTTTGGAGTTAGTATGAACATTCCAATCCACTATTCTGGTTAGTTAACAAGCCCAGTAGTATTTACGAATGTCTAGCAATTCCAGACCTCCTTTTAGTTTGGGCAAAGACAATCTATCAAAACGTATTCTAGCTCTTGTTCCTCCCCAAATGAATTCCAAACAGGCTTTACGGAAAGATGAAAAAAATGTTTGTGGTAATTTTATAGGAACTGTTTGGAGTAAATAAACTATTTTAGGTAAAATTGACATTTAATAATATTATTAATAGAGGTCTTGCCGAACCAAGAAAATAGACCAGTCGACCAAGCTTTGAGAAGCGCCTTTTTATTATGTCCTTTTTACAATGTATTCTTTTAAGATTTAATTTGTAACTGTTTAGGATTATTTAAATCTATCTAATATGTAGGATGATAGGATAAAATGTATAATTTTTTGTATAATTAAACCTGTGGGAACTGGTTGAAGCAGGCGGTGTGGCTGTTTGATTTACAGTATACCACTGCTTGCTATGTGCTATGTGATTGTGTGGGAGATTATAACTATATCACGTCCCTCTATTGTGGAGTGTTACATCATTTTATGTATTTATCAGCACTGAGTCTGTAAAGGGCTGGTGTATCGATGGGACGGGGACACAGGAAGTACGCTTGTGCAGCATGTGGTTTCTCCACCTAGGTGATGGAGTTTATGGAATAAAAGAGGAATCGCTCTGGTGGGTAGCCAATCTCATGATTAAGTCAATTTATGATGAAACATGTTGGGGCGTGGCTACTAGGCGATCATTTGAGGTAGACACGGAACGCTGACCAGTATACATTGATTGGCTGCTAGCGGGAGCTGGGACGAGAAGGGGTGAGCTAGACAGCTGACATCTGGCAATCTCGTAAGCCCTGGGTCTGCCGTGGCCCTCCATTATCCAGCTACTTGTGTTTTTGGAGTGCTGTGCATTTATTTATGATATGCCTTTGATATCCCACATGTGAGTGCAATGTAGTGAAGTTTTATGAGATCAAAAGTGTGTGAAGTTTTTACACTATCGGAGGCTATATTTTCTTTCATTTACATGTGGATTGTTTAAAGAGGATAAACCGGGAATTGTGCATTTATCTCTGACTGGCACGTGGAGATTTTTTACTCTTCACCCCTATGAAAAGAGGGTTAAAGTGCCTTTGGCCAAGCACGGCAGTGTGAGGCATAGACAGCTGGTGAGCGTGTGCACATAAGGGGATTGGAGTCATGATCACAGCGGTGAGGCCTTCCTGGAAGTTTTTTTGGACTATCACTATAAGTGATTCACTGGTCACCATCTAATTAACTTTATTTGGAAGTGGACCTTTTGTGTTTTAAAAATTGGACACTTAATTTATCAATTTTTTTGGAATCACTCATTTCACAGGGTGTTTACACTATAGTTTAAATTGTTACAATTTATTGCCACTTTTGTTATCTGCATTCATTTATTGGATACATTTGTGTTTATAGTGTGTGCTATTGGCATATTCACTTAGTATTTAGCGACGCTCATTCTACACTGTTTGGTAGAATTTTTTGCACATTATTCCTGCGGGCCAACCAAACACACAGGAATAAGAGAAGGAGGAGGAGGATTGTGTCAGCATGGATGTAGAGGATAACACTAAGCAGCAGTCTTCAAGGGATGTTTTTCAGTCCCCAGAATCCTAAGGAGTTGTACGTGGCTGGGAGGAGGTAGTTACGGATCATGTGATCCTTAGTGACCCAGAGGACTCAGAATCGAATGCCTCTACAAACTTAAGCTGCATGGCCTCCCTGATTCTACAAAGCCTGCGAAAAGGAGCCGAGTATTAAGGAGAGGGAACATTATTGACTGGCAACCCTTCTTGATCCACGGTACAAGGGTAAGGTTGCAGAACTCCTCCTGCCTTCGCAGAGGGAGCAGAGGATGAAACATCATTAGGAGGCTTTGAAGAAAGGTTTGTGCAAAGCATTTCCAGACCCTGGGAGGTTACAATTTCCTGGTGCTGGACAAAGTGTTGATGAGGCTTCGTTCAGTCAGAGAAAGAGTGGTGGAGAAGGTGGCCGGCTCACTAATGCCTTTAAACAATCTTTCAGTCCTCAGCACCAAAGTCTGATCAGTTCAAGCAACCATTGACAGTGTCTGCATTACATGGTGCAAGAATATCTAGGGGCAAGAGTAGACCTGGAGACCTTTCCAACAGAACCCACCAAGAGTAACTGTGAGGGCTTACAGTGTTCTGGTACCACCAACACCTAAGGCCCAATTTTCTGCAGAGTATATAGGGCAGGTCGTATTGTATATATACTGCTGTTCAGAGTATATGCCCCATACACAAGGTCGGGCATTCCGACAACAAAATCCATCGGATTTTTCCGACGGATGTTGGCTCAAACTTGTCTTGCATACACACGAGCGCAAAAAGTTGTCAGAATTTTCGATCGTCAAGAACGCGGTGACGTACAATGCGTACAATGGGACTATAAAAGGGAAGTTCAGCACCACGTGCGGCACCCATTGGGCTCCTTCTGCTGATCCCGTGTTTATCGCGTATTAGTAGAAGTTTGGTTAGAAACAAACAAGCTTTTCAGACTTGTGCTTCAGATTGTTACTGCTCTTCAGTTTGTGCTTGTGGGTTCGTATCTGCTTTTCAGTGCATGTAGTCAGTTTGCATTTGTTTGTCAGTACGTGCTATTTATAGTAGTACTGTATTTGATATTCAGTACATTCTTGCCTGCGCGTTGCTGATTTTCAGTTCGTTCTTTCAGGCCTTGCTGTTTTTCAGTGCTTTCTGTTAGTCCTTTCTGACCAGCAGACCGTTTTGAAGCCATGTTGCATGTATGCACTCATCATAGAGTTCGTGCTGTGCAGGGGCTTCGTGTTGGGCTTTTAGCTTTGACACAAGCCCAGTCCATGAACAGGGCGAGGAGGAGTTCATGGAGCAAGAATTGGTTGCTCCAGCGTGACCAATTCTAGCACATGCCTTTGCTTCGTGAGATCCAGGAGAATAATCCTGAGGATTTCAGGAATTATCTCAGGATGACGAACCCCATTTTTCACTGTCTGTTGGCTTTGCTGACCCTTTATATCAGCAGGCAGGATACCTGCATATGGCAAGCCATCACTCCGGAGCAGAGGCTAGTTGCCACGTTGTGGTACTTGGCGACTGGGAGCAGCCTTCGGGACCTTAAGTTCTCCACAGGCATCTCCCCCCAGGCTCTGCTAATGTATAGTATTTCTTTCATTGTTACATAATTACCATTATTGTAATATGCTGTAATTAATACGCTGTGCCCCTTTGTCCTCATGCATGCTGTAAGCTTTTAAAGTTCTTTTTTTGTCCTTTATGCATATTTGTCTTCACTAACCTCCCCAGCATGCTCTCCTGGGCCCATATACACCTACAGCCTAGTCACTTTGCAATGTATTTTGTCAGTTGTAGTGCTTTCCCCTAAACACCCCCTAAAATGTGTATAAATGTTATGTGTGTCCTTAAATTCATGCAGAGTGCCAGAGGCTTTTTTTTGGTGGCCAAAACTCATTTGGAACCTCCCCCTACAACCTCTAATGCCGCGTACACACGGCCAAACTGTTTGACGTACTTAGTCCGTCATACAATCCGACGTACAATCCGGCGTACTGTCCACTGAACGGACTTGACCACACACGGATACCCAAACAGTCCGACGAAAGCTTGCGCGATGACGTACAGCACGTACGACGGGACTAGAAATAGGAAATCCAAGACACAGCAAAGCCCTGTAAATCCTTTCTGGGCATGCATCATTCTTAGTCCGTCGGACTAGCATACTGACGACCGTATTGTCCGCTGAAACCAAAGTACGACGGACAGATTTTTGGAAAAACCGAAATTCTTAGTACTCCGGACTGCACGCTGAAAAAGTCCGCTGAAGCCCACACACGAGCGGATTGTCCGCTGAAATGTGTTTCAACGGACTAAGTACGTCAAACAGTTCGACCGTGTGTACGCGGCATAAGTCAGCTGATAGCAGTCCTCTATCTGCTAACTTTGCCAACACATACACACTATACCTATCTCTTTTGTGGTCAGATTTATGGATGAATTCACCAAAGCATACAGTGCAAGCGCCTGCCTGAATACTTTCAAATGCTACTATTTAAAGTTTGTTTCTCCTATTATTATCTTGATAGGTAATAGCAGAATGTAAAAATGTGCTTCCATTTGTTCAGTTTGTATTTTTTAATTATGCCACTTCTTACCTGTCCAGTGGGCTGCCAATAGTGTAAGTAAGGAGGGGCTGGCCAAAGTTAACACACATTATTTATGCATTCAGCTCTCAATGAAGTGGAGAGGGTTACCTGTACAAAACATCTCCCCGCCCCCCATAACATTTTGTAATGGGCCATCAGATAGGGTGATAAGTGGATCTTATACTTTTGTCTTTAACCACTTCCCGACCAGCGCACGACGATGTACGTCGACAGAATGGCACAGGCAGGCATATTGGCGTATATGTACGTCCAATATTCGATGCCGCCCTGCCATCGGGAGCGCGCCGCCGGCGGCGCGCTCCCGCTCTGGTCGGGACCCCCGTGAGTCCGGTCGCGGGACCCGCAGACTCGATCGCCGCAGGCATCCCCGCGATCGTCTCACGGAGCGGCCGAATGGAGGAAATGCTGTATAAACAACATTTTTCCATTCTGCCTAGCAACTAGTGACGCTGATCTCTGCTCCATGTGATTGGAGCAGAGATCAGTGTCACTAGTTTCTAGGCAGAATGGAAAAATGTTGTTTATACAGCATTTCCTCCATTCGGCCGCTCCGTGAGACGATTTAAAACTGCTTGCGGTTTTAATGTAATATCTGGTTCCAGCAATATGGATGAAAATCATTGAGAAAAATGGCATGGGTAGCCCCCCCCCCTGCCCATTACCAGCCCCTTTGGGTCTTGTATGGATATTAAGGGGAACCCAATACCCATATTAAAAAAAGGAAAGATGTGGGGCCCCCAGGCCCTATATATTCAGAACAGCAGTATACAGGCGGTGCAAACAAGACAGGGACTGTGTAGGTTTGTTGTGTTAAGTAGAATCTGTTTGTAATTTTGAACTGGTACATTTTTAAAGTGTAGCCCCAGTCAAAAAATCTATTTTTAAGCTTTTTGGAAAACATAGGGAAGGGTTATCACCCCTGTATAATTTGTTTTGCCGTCCTTCCTCTCACTTCCTGTTGTCTCCTTCCGTTTGCAAGTAGCAGACGTTTGTAAGTTGGATGTTTGAAAGTAGGGGCCTGCCCTATATGCTCTGCAGAAATGGCGGAACAAGGTGTTGGTGTTGCCACAACATTGTAAGCCCTCAAAGTGACTCTTGGTGGGCGCTGGAGAGCCCTGCTGTGAACGATTATATCAAGAATTGTAATTACATGCCATTGTTGAACAGTGGTAGAAAAATTGGGCCTTTGGTGGTTATGGTGCTGGTGCTGGTGCCACAACACTATAAGTCCTCACAGTTACTCTCGGTGGGCACAGGAACAGGCCCTGCTGTGAAATATTATATCAAAAATTTTAATTACATGCCCCTTTTAAACAGGGGCTGAAAAATTGGGCCTTAGGCACTAGTGCTGGTGCCAAGACACTGCAACCTCTACCATATACTCTAGTTGTAGTGCAGGAATGAGCCTTGCTGCAAAGCATTGCATCAAAAATTGTAATTAAACGCCCCTGTTAAACAGGTGCTGAAAAATTGGGTCTTAGGCACTGGTGCTGGTTCCCACGACACTGCAACCTCTCCCATATACTCTAGTTGTAGTGCAAGAATGAGCCCTGCTGCAAAGCATTGCATCAAAAATTGTAATCAAATGCCCCTGTTAAACAGGGGCTGAAAAATTTGGCTGGCGGCATCACCCAGAAACAAAAATGTTCTTTCAACATATCAGCGGAGGAGGAAGAGGATAAATAATCAACATAACAGGACAGTCACTCAGCATCAGCATAGGCAGTCTTGAAGGGATGTGATATTTAAAAAAAAATTATTCGGTTACATCAGCTTCAGGTGCTTGGTAGCTGTGGGTGATCCAAGACTGATTCATCTTTATGAAGGTCAGTCAATCAACTGAGTCGGTGGACAGGCGCACCCTCTTATCGGTAACAAAGCCACCAGCAGCATTGAAGGTTCCTTTCCGAAAGAACGCTGGATGCAGGACAGGCCAGTAGCTCAATTGCATATTGTGCAAGCTCTGGCCAGTGATCCACCCTCAAGACCCATTAAGCCAGAGGATTTTCGGTGGGAAAGGTGTCCAAGTCTGACCTTGCCCCTAGGTATTCCTGCACCATGTAAATCAGACGCTGGCGATGGTTGCTGGAACCGATCACACCTTGGGGCCGTGGACTAAAAAATTGTCTGAACGCATCGGTCAGAGGGCCACCTTCTCCACCGCTCCTTCTGACCGATGCCTCAGCAACACGTTGTCCAGGACCAGCAGTTTGTAACCTCCCAGTCTCTGGGAACGCTTTGCACAGACCTTTCTGCAAGGCCTCCCGGAGATGTCTCATCCTCTGCTCCCTCTGCGACGGCAAGATAAGGTCGGCAACCTTACCCTTGTACCATGGATCAAGGAGAGTGGCCAGCCAGTAATGGTCCCTCTCCTTGATCCGAAGAATATGAGGATCCTTCCGCAGGCTTTGCAGGATCAGGGAGGCCATGCAGCGTAGGTTAGCTGAGGCATTCGGTCCGGAGTCCTCTGGGTCATTAAGGACAACATGATCCGCAGCTACCTCCTCCCAGCCACGTACAAGTCCACGGGTTTCTTGGGACTGTAAATCATCCCTACAAGACTGCTGCTGCTGATGCTGAGTGCCAGCCTCCACCTCCATGCTGACACAATCATCCTCCTCCTCCTCCTCCTCCTCCTCATCCTCTTCCTGTGTGATGGGTGGGACAGCAGGAACACTGTCTGGATAAAGGGGGCCTTGAGAGGCAAGGAAGTCCTCCTCTTCCTGCGTCTGTTCTGCCACAAGTGCTCTGTCCATTATTCCATGCAGCGTATGCTCCAACAGGTGGACAAGAGGTACAGTGTCACTGATGCATGCACTGTCACTGCTCATCATCCTTGAGGCCTCCTCAAACGGTGACAGGACAGTGCATGCATCCCTGATCATGCCCCACTGGCGTGGTGAGAAAAAACCGAGCTCCCCTGATCCTGTCCTGGTGTCGTAGTCGCACAGGTACTCATTGATGGCCCTCTGCTGCGTGTGCAGCCACTGCAGCATGGCCAACATTGAGTTCCACCTGGTGGGCATGTCACATATAAGGCGGTTCTTGGGCAGGTTCAACTCCTTTTGGAGCTCAGCCAGCTGAGCACAGGCATTAAATGATCGGCGGAAATGCACACAGACTTTCCTGGCCTGCTTCAGGACATCCTGTAAGCCCGGGTACCTGCCCAAGAACCGCTGCACCACCAGGTTAAGGACGTGAGCCACACAGAGCATATGGGTCAGCTGTCCCTGTCGGAGGGCGGAGAGGAGGTTGGTGCCATTGTCGCAAACCACCATTCTTGGCTTAAGCTGGTGTGGCATCAACCACCTCTCGGCCTGCCCCTGCAGAGCTGACAAAACATCTGCCCCAGTGTGGCTCCTGTCCCCCAAACAAACCAGCGCAAGCACGGCATGGCATCGTTTTGCCTGCGTACTTGTGTAGCCCCTGGAACGCCTACGGAGTACCGCTGGTTCTGAGGACAGAGCACTGGAAGAGGCCATGGAGGAAGAAGAAGAGGAGGGCATGGAGGAGAGAGGTGTGTCACAACCAGTGGTAGCATTTTGGAGGCGTGGTGGTGGAACAACCTCCAACACTACTGCACCTTGTCCTGCATCCTTCCCAGCTGCCAGAAGAGTGACCCAATGGGCCATGAAAGACAGGTAACGTCCCTGTCCATGCCTGCTGGACCATGAGTCAGCGGTAATATGCACCTTACCGCTGACCGCCCTGTCCAGCGAGGCAAGGACATTGCCTTCCACATGCCGGTAGAGAGCCGGAATCGCCTTCCGTGAGAAAAAGTGGAGTTTGGGGACCTGCCACCGAGGAACCGCACATTGTACAAACTCACGGAAGGGGGCAGAGTCTACCAACTGAAAAGGCAGCAGTTGAAGTGCTAGCAATTTAGCCAAGCTAGCATTCAACCGCTGGGCATGTGGATGGCTGGGAGAGAACTTCTTTCGACAGTCAAGCAGCTGGGGCAGGGAAATTTGCCTGCTATAATCGGACGTGGGTGTACTGCTAGCAGAGTGCCAGGAAGCACTTGGCTGTGACACACTTAATTCTACACCTTCATTCCTATCAGAGCAGGTTTCAGAGAGGACTGAAGGTCTAGTTGGGTTGGAGATCCCAGCTGATAAGGAGCAAGGAGAGGTCCGCTTTGTTCTTTGGTGTGGGTCTTTGAGGTACGCTTGCCAACGAGCTGCATGGCAGGTCAACATATGTCTGGTCAAGCATGTGGTGCCCAAGTGGCTGATGTTTTGGCCACGTGAGATACGCTTGAGACATATGTTGCAAATAGCAGCGGTGCAATATGATGCACTCGTCTCAAAAAAGGCCCACACCAAAGAACTTTTAGAATAACGTGCAGAGGCAGTGCCCTGCACAGGCGGAGCTCTGCGGTGTGATTCAGTCGGTGTGCTGCCCCTAACCTGGCCCCCGGAGGGCATCCTGCCTCGTTGGACATGTGCCTCCTCCTCTTCTCTCCTACCAGGCACCCACGTGGAGTCAGTGCCCTCATCATTTCCTCCCTCTTCATCGCTGGAGCAAACCTGGCAGTATGCTGCAGCTTGTGGAACATGACTGCCAGATTGCTGTCCTTGTTGAGCATCCTCTCTCTCTGCGCTCACGCTACTGCCTTCCTCTAGCTGAGTATCATCATCAGAGCCTACAAAACACTGGGCATCCTCCTGGAGCATGTACCCAACACTGTGCTCAAAGAGTTCAGGGGACTCCTCAGGAGGATGTGGTGGGTCTAGGGAAGGAGTCACTGATGATGACATTGAGACGAGGGAAGAGGATGCGTTGGCAGCTGCTTTGCTAGTACCCTGAGACTGGGTGAGAGAGGATGAGGAGGATGAAGAGGGCTTGGTCATCCACTCTACCAAGTCTTCGGCATGATGCGGCTCAACACCTCCAGCTGCCGAAAATAAGGACAATCGTGTCCCATGGCCACGTGCTGATGATGACGATGCACCGCGTCTACGACCAGCACTGTTGTCTCTAGACACAGAGCCTGCTTGCCCTCTTTTATCGGCTCGTGCCTCTGCCTCTCCTTGTTGGCCTTCCAGACATGGTAATGGCCTGAGGGGAGATGGGAAAACCAGCAGTTGGGTAGTGTATATTGTGCTGGAGGCACACAACACCCACTAACTCCTGCAGATGCCTTTATTATAGAACAGGAATTAAAGGGTAGATACTGGTGTATACTGTGCTGTGCTGGATGCACACAACACCAACTAACTCCTGCAGATGGCAGATGGCTCAATTAGAGAAGAGCTATATAGGTGGATAATGGTGTATACTGCGGTCAGGGCGCACAGACAACACCCACAATCTCATACAGCTGACTGAAAGCTCTATTACAGAAGAGCAATATAGCTAGCTATATAGGTGGATATAATGGTGTATACTGCGGTCAGGGCACGCAGACAACACGCACAATCTCCTACAACTGACTGAAAGCTCTATTACAGAAGAGCAATATAGCTAGCTATATAGGTGGATATAATAGTGTATACTGCGGTCAGGGCACGCAGACAACACCCACAATCTCCTACAACTGACTGAAAGCTCTATTACAGAAGAGCAATATAGCTAGCTATATAGGTGGATATAGTGGTGTATACTGCGGTCAGGGCACGCAGACAAGACACCCACAAACTCCTGCAGATTGCTAAAAGCTCAATTACAGAAGAGCAAGAACGCTAAATCGGCCGATAACAAACGGTGTATACTGTGTTGAAGGTACACAGAGAACACCCACTAACTCCTACAAACGCCAACACACTACACAAGGCCGCCATGCTGGGGCATGCATTACACAGCCTGTGCTATGATTGGCTCTCCTCGCTGCCGGCACTGTGATTGGCCAAGCATGCAGGGTCACAGTGCATGCTTGGCCAATCATGAGCCAGCAATGCACTGCGATGGCGCAGTGCATTGTGGGCCGTGAGCGCCACACGAATTTGCTGCGAATGGCCCATAACGTTCGGTATTCGCTGAACGTGCGAACAGCCGATGTTCGTGTCGAATGTATGTTCGACTCGAACATCAAGCTCATCCCTACTCCACAGTTTCCTTCAATGCCACAGGAATGGCAGACTGTGGCCTCCCACTTTGCCACCCATTGGGACTTTCCCAATTGTGGAGGTGCAATTGATGGGAAACATGTCCACATCATCCCACCCCCCAACTCGGGGTCCTACTATTATAATTACAAGGGGTATAATAGTATAGTGCTGTTGGCGGTGGTGTCAGTTACCTACGAGTTCCTGTATGTGGACGTGGTAAAAATGGCCGGATGTCGGATGGGGGAGTGATCGCCCAGACGGAGTTCTACTGGTGTCTCCAGACTGGCAGTTTGGGCTTGCCACCTCCAGAGGAGAATGTGGAAGGACTCCCCTTCATCTTTGTCGCAGATGAAGCGTTTGCCCAGACCAGAGGGTTTTTAATTACCAGCTGACCAGAGCCAGAAGAGTAGTGGAGAACACTTTCAGGATAATGGCCAGCTGGTTCCACCTATTTTTGACTCCAATCCACATGGCGAAATATAAACTGAACCATATTGTGCTTTGCTGCTGCATTTTGCACAGTTATCTAATAAAGAACTCAACAAACTATGTGGCCTCAGTTGGGCCTGAGGCAGACTTTCCTGAACTTTATAACCTGATGTACTTGAAGCTGGCCGTCCTGGCTTGCCCTCCCAAAGCGCCTGTGAGGTCCGGAACAGATATATGGAGTACTTTATGAGTAGGGGGGCCATTGATATGCCAGACAATGTCTGAGAGGCATTTTTTAACTAAATTTATCTTTGAAACTGCAATAATATTTGTTTTCATTTACTGCTTGGGTTTGTTTTAGCTGTCTCCGAAGGTTTTTCTTTTGAATTTTTTTGAGCCTTTTTTTTCTTCAACGGTACAAACCAATTTTCTTTGAGACATGAGGTGACGGATAATATTATATTGTTGTGGGTCTGCTACACACACCTTGTTTTTGTTGTTAATGTATGTAGTGCATTACTGACAAAAATATTCCTCATTTTCAGCACCATGACAGAAATGTGTGGAGTTATGAAAATGGTGTGTTTGGGGCAAATTAAAAAGCACTGTGGGTGTTACTTACTGAATCCACTATGCACTACAAGTGCACTGCAAAAGTGCACCTGAAACTACACTTGGAGTGCAAAGTGGATTTGCCTTTAGTAAATAACACCCATTGTCACAGAAAATAACAACTTTACTACAAAAAATGCTTTTGAGCATTGAAAGAAGAAGCCACACATCGTTGATAAGAACATTTTTTACTCAAAGCACATTCACACATGTGTGTTTAAAGCGTTTTACAACAAACCAACATTTTTGGTGTATATAAAATGATTTTTGGTAATATTACTAAAACTAGTTGTTTTTTTACATATCAGGCATGTTTCAGAACCCATGAACTTACAAGTTAGTTCAGAAAAGTGAAGACAATATCAGTCATTAGTATGTCTAAAATGTGTTGATATTGCCTTCATCAGATGAGGTGTCTCCCCTGTAAAAGCCAAATTTGGAAGATGCACACAAATTGTGATTCAAACTGGGCATTTTCCTCCTGATCCCTTGCCTAATGTCAACATGTGCTATCTCCCATCATGGGGGATCAATGTACGTGTTTTGGGGGTGCAACCCCTTCATCACAGCCACGTTAGTAGCGAGGAAGGGGTTGCACCCACAAAAGGCGTACATTGATCCCCCATGATGGGAGATAGCATGTTGACACGCCATGTGCATCTTCTTTTGTATTTTTCAGATTCTCCCTAAAACATCAACAATGTTCTTCATTTTTTTTGAACATCATTGATGTTTTTCTTGAGATTTTCTAAATCGCGATTGCACCCCATTATCTCCCCAATGAGGATCTGGGCACTTTTACTGGTAAAATTTGTTTCTTCTTCTACAACATCCACATCACCCAAAAATAAACAAAAAAACACACCATGTATTATAAAAATGCAGGCATACATCTATTACCTGAAGCTGTGGTCTCAGACACTCACCTGTGGTGGTGACAATTTTGCCAATTTCAACAACTTCTCCTTCCTCCTCATCCTCTGCTTCTGGTTTTGGGATGTACCCTTCTTTGGGAGGTGTGGGGTCCCTGGTGTCCTCAGACATCCTGAATCTTCTCTCCCCTATGAGAATGTAAAAAATTAATAGTTAGCACACTGATATTTGAGGGCCGAAATAGGAATATGAAACATTGCTTGGAAGTGTCCTACAATTGTGTTTTTTGGCAGTGTTCAAAGCTGAAAACATTGTTTTTGACACTTTCTAAAGCTGGAATACTTACCTGTTTTGTGCAAGTTTCACAGATGGAGACACTCCTATAGTATCCACTGGAGCACGTGTGTGGGACACCCTAATAAAAACGGTGTTCCAGGGGGTGTGGCTACCTCACTGCTGCATGGACGCTTGAAGCAGTAGCTCCGTGCCGCCGAGAGCCTTTATCATATACCGGGGTGCTCTTACGGTCTGATACCAACACTGCTGAGCATCACAACACCCACCCGTCAAGCCACGATGGCCCGCAAACGCAAAGGTTTGTCGCAGTTGAAGAAACTGCCACAGTTCTTCCCGCGGACTCCTCGAGGCCTAATCCAAGATGGCGCAGGCAGCGCCTCGTCCTCGGCCTCCAGCAGCTCTGGCTCAGAGACTCCCAGTCCGGGATTGCAAAAACGATCGCCGCACCGGTCTCCAGGAGCGTCCACACCGCTCTCCCTCAGCCCGGCGAAATCCAGGCCGTGGATGGCGGAGGCCCTCAGCACGGAGAAGGTTAGTGGTGAAGGGGACCAGCTAGAGGATACCAGGGAAATATCAGACACTATAGACACATTCCCTACATCTAATCAGCCAGTGTCTGACACTACGCTGAAAGACATGCTGGTCTCTCTGTGCAGCACCTTGCATGCAGACATAATAGAGTGCATGAGGGGGTTCAAGTCAGACATTAACGAATTGGGCACTCGGAATGACCACGTGGAGCATAAAATGGAGGAGTTCGCGGTCACTTTTAACTCCATGGTCGATGCTCATAATGACCAATCGGATGAGGTGGCATGGCTAAAAACAAAAGTCGCGGACTTAGAAGACAGATCCAGAAGAAAAAATGTCAAGCTCAGAGGCATTCCCGAACTGGTATTGCCGGGGCAGCGACTGCATTATGCCCAGGAGCTGATGGGCGCCTTTCTACCGGACTTATCTGCTTCTGACCTGGCGATAGACAGGATACATCGCCTGCAAAAAAACACCTCATCTCCCAGAAAACATTCCAAGGGATGTGCTGATGAGGGTCCACTTTTTCCAGGTTAAGGAGACGTTTACTTCAGCCTTCAGAACCAATAAACAACCGCCTGAGCGTTATGCCAATCTACAGGTATTCGCAGAACTATCGCAGCATACAATGCAGAAAAGGAAACGCTGCTGCCCATCACAAAAGCCCTCCGTAACCATGCTATTCTCTACAGATAGGGCTTTCCATGCAAACTTACTATATCCAGAGAGGGCCAAACAATGACGATTGACAATCTGGAGGATGGTCTAGACTTACTCAGACATTGGGATATACTCCCCTCTCTGAATGATGGTACTCCAGCCTCACTGTCTAAATTACCGCCACAAGACAACTGGCAAGTGGTATCACACAAAAAGAAAACCACAAAGCGCAATCACTGAGCACCCGGTTTGCATTTTTGTTTGAGACTTCTTAATCTCTTTTGTAGTACTCTTGGTACTAACGGAACCTAGTGAGTTCTTGTTTCTTCCCCCAGTTTCATGACAGGCAGGAAAGCTGCCCACAGATTCCAAGTTGAATCGACCTTTTTACTTATATGGCAAACGCCATGGTTTCTTTTTTTCATTTGTGTTTTTTTTTTTTTCCTCTATGTGTTTTTCCTATCTCCCTAACTCATCCTACACCCCCATGAGATGGACTCTGCTACGCCAAGCTCTCGTCGTCCAGAGATGTGGAACTAATCCGATCTGGCACCTGTACTATTGTGGGAAAGTTTTGAAATTGTGAAAGGTACACTGACTATTATAATTTTCTTTTTTTCTTTTTTTTTAACTAAAAATGCTGAATATAGTATCGTTTAATGTACATGGATTAAACCATCCAGCAAAAAGAGCATCTGTATGGAAAGAGGCTCAGAGGCTACGTGCAGATGTACTCTGCCTACAGGAATCACATTTTCTAGCCTCAGACTCTCCATCTTTTCATAACAAAAATTTCCCACATCTTTTCTGTGCCTCCGCCACTCAAAAACGCAAAGGCGTGTTAATCGCCATCAGAGACTCGGTCACTTTTTCACACAATCTTACGGTAACGGATCCTGAGGGCAGGTACGTTATCGTGGTGGGCTCTCTCAACAACAGGATCTATACGATTGTGAGTCTATACGCTCCTAACTCCCATCAGACAAGGTTTCTCAAAGGTCTGCTCACGAAAGTCAACGCAGTACGTCAGGGTGCCTTAATCCTATGTGGAGACTATAACATCACTGCAGACTTCACGATAGACACTACCACTAAATCTCCTAGGCCTCTTCCCTCCCTACAACGTCTGCTACATGAGGAGGGACTGTACGACATTTGGAGATGTCAACATTCCAACGAGAGGGACTATTCTTTTCACTCCTCTAGACACAATACTTATTCAAGAATTGATATGATAATTGTTGATAGATTTTTGCTGCAGGCAGTGTCCTCCTCCGCCATCCACAGCATCTCCTGGTCTGATCACGCCCCTGTTTCTGCTGTGGTGGCGGAGGGGAATATGCACAATGTGTTTGGTGTTTGGAGGGCGAGTGCTGGGTTGTTTGGGTCCCAGGCTCAGATGACAGAGGTGACTAATAGCCTCAAAGAATTTTTCCTAACCAATACTAACTCAGTAGATGATCCTATGATCCTATGGTGTGCGCATAAAGCTTTTATGAGGGGAATTTTACTGCAAGCTAGTGCAAGACTCAAGAAACAGAGATCTCTAAAGTTAGACCACATCCTACGCGATATCAACCTATTAGATTCACAAAACAAAATCTCCCCCTGCCCTACGATGGCACACAAATTAGGTGCTCTTCGATCCGAACGCAGGCTCTTGCTGCTAGAGGAGCATAATAAAATTGTTAACTATCTCAAATTAACACATTACTCGGCAGGAAATAGAGCAGGTAAACATCTGGCCCAACGTTTGAAAGAACACAGAACCTGCACTACAATTCCCTACCTAATTAAAACCTCAGACAAGAGTAAAATCTATAATCCTAAAGATATAGCAGACACCTTTGCCCAATACTATTCCTCCCTTTACAATATTAAATTAGATACAAAAAAAAACCAACGGAGGAAGAAATCCAAAACTTTTTAGATAGTGTTTCACTCCCTAAATTATCTAAAGAACAACTTTCCACCCTCAATGCCCCTATTTCGCAAGAAGAAATACAAAGGGTCATTAGATCCCTACCACTAGGTAGTGTCAGGTCACCTTGAGGCGAGGTGACAGGTGCACACCGTAGGGATCAGGAGTGCACCGCAAGGTTGTGGACCCTACGGCTGACTGCTGCAGACGGGGGACAGATCCCACTGGGGTTAGAGTGTAAGATTCCCTGGGGCGCGGAGTCTAAGAGCCAGCAGGTGTTCACCAGCGCCTCTGGTGGTGAGGATGGACTTGGCTGCAACTGGCTCCAGGTCGCGACCCCCAGGGTCCCCCAGCTCACACCCACAGTAGGCAACAGGAGGATAGGGATGGTGCGGGACAAAGCCAAGGTCGGGGCCACAAGCAGACAAGAATAGTCGGGTACATGCCAAAAGGTCAGGATCACAGGCAAACAAGGATAGTCAAGACACGCCAAAGTCGGTAACGGAAAACAGTAGCAGAGTACACGGCAGGAAACAGGAAGCTAACACACAAAGGAATACACAATGGTTGATCAGCACTGATGGTCTGCAGTGCACAAGTTAATATAGGGCTCCCTGATAGGGCCTGGGGTGGAGCCATGCTTAGGGGAGAGGTTATAAAAACCACCAGGTGGAAGTGGCTGGCCTCTTAGTATGAAGACATGAGGGGAGGTAAGCAAACACAGGAAGATCACTGCATAACCATGACAGTACCCTCCCTCTTACGAGGCCTCCCCCTCCCCCGCCTGGGTCCAGGCTTAAAGGGAAACTCCAGATGGAACCTCCTTAACAGACAGGGAGCAAAGACCTCACATGCAGTGATCCCACACCTCTCCTCAGGACCCAACCCTTTCCAAAGGGTTGAAGAATGCCTTTACGGAGCCGGGAAACCAAAACTTGACTAACCTCGTATTTTAGATTATCCTCAGAGACCGAAATAGAGGTAGGGAGAGGACGAGAGGACTTGAGGACTAAAGGCTTTTTAGGAATGGGTAAGGGCATGAGAAGACTCGGAGTCTGAGCAGGGACCCCCACACCCTTAAGAATGAGCTGGGCATCCATAACAGGACCACCAGACTGGGCAGAGGTCACTGGATCCCTGAGGTCATGTTGGTTAGAAAGTGACATGTCACAAGAATCAAGCTGGATAGCTGCAACACAAGCAGAATGCAGAGAACCCTGAGAAAAAGATTGAAAACCCCTCCTGGCCGAATGAGGTATTCTATCCAAAGGATGGATTGAGCCTCTTAAACGGGTTTGAACGGACATAGTAGCAGTAGGGTGAGGCCAGGTCACCGAAGGTGCTAAACAAGAAGCAGGAAGCTCATTGGGCATGGGCTGGACTGCCATAACTGGTGCAGAGGTCGACTGAATAGTATTGTCAGGTGTAGCGACCATCTCAATCGCATCACAGGGCATAGCAACTGTGGAACTTGTAGACAAGTTAGTCTGGCTGTGCGTCCAAGGGAAATTAGGGACAGGCAAAGGTAAATGGTTATGCGAACTGGAGTGAATGATCGACTCAGGTTCATAGGTGGGCCCCTCATCCACAGTACCACATGACCTAGAGAGTCAACAGTCCGACTATTGCAGGATGCATCCCAGAAATCGCTATAAACAGTGGAAAGAGCAGAAGATACTGGGATGGTAGTAACAGGAAGTCTCTCCTTTGGGGTACCCTTGAGTAGGCAGGAAGAGGAACAGGAGGAACCCCAAGCCAGGATCTGTCCAGCAGACCAGTCAACGTGCGGAGAATGGAGCCGTAACCAAGGAAGACCTAATATGATAGGAGATGAAGCCTTAGGTAAGACAAGGAAGGATATCCACCCCTGGTGGAGTGTCCCTACTGACATCTTAACAGGAAGAGTCTGGAAGCGGATAGGGCCCCCTGGGAGAACAGTGCCATCAATCGCCAAGACCACCAATGGCGTTGTAAGGGGCAAAAGGGTAAGTCTCATGGAGGATGCAGTTTCCCAATCCATGAAATTGGCAGCGGCTCCGGAATCCAGATGTGCTGAGACTGAACGAGAGGAAGCACCGACATGAAGCAACACAGAAAGGAGAAGACGAGAAGGTGAAGGTGATATTTCAGGGTCTAATACTCCACCTTCCAGATGTATTGGCCCTGAGCGTTTTTCCGGACGAAGAGAACAAGTGTCACGGAAATGACCTTTGGCCCCACAATAGAGGCATAGGCCCAGAGTTCTGCGCCTAGCACATTCTTCGGGAGATAATTTAGTCCAGCCCAACTGCATAGGTTCCTCAGTAGGCAGGGGGTGTTCCTCGGATCGCATAGAAGGGACTGGGGGCTCAGGCTGCCTAAAGAATGGGGAGTGCTGGCATCTTTTTTCCAGGGCCCTCTCCTGAAAGTGAAAATCGATCTGGTTACACAAGGTGATAACACTGTCCAGATCAGCAGGAAGGAATCTTCCTGCTAATTCATCCTTCACTCTATCAGAGAGGCCATGTAAAAAGGTTGCAACTAGGGCCTCATTATTCCAGCTCAATTCAGCTGTGAGGATACGGAACTGAAAAGCATACTGTCCCACAGAAGCAGACTCTTGACGGAGACGTAAAAGAGCGCTAGCGCTGAGGAGACACGACCCGGTTCCTTGAAGATATTACGAAAAAGTTTCAAGAAATCAGACAGGCTAGAAACCACTGGATCATTCAGTTCCCACAGAGGGGCGGCCCAAGCTAACGCCTCGCCGGACAGGAGGGATATGATATATGCGACTTTTGCCCAATCGGACAGGAAGTTTTGGGGCTGAAGTTCAAAATGAATAGTGCACTGGCTAAGGAACCCCCTGCAAGCCTTGGAGTCCCCAGAGAAACGGACCGGAGCTGGTAGTAGTAATGAATGTGTGGCTGCGACTGATGCAATAGGTGCAGCAGCAGATAGCGGTTGCGGTTGTTGAACTGGGGGTCCTAATGAGGCCTGAACCTGTTCAAAACGGGATGCCAAATCCTGAAGGAATCGCATCACCTGGGTCTGATGCGATTCTTGGGTCTCAAGTCGCCGAACTAAGCTCTGCAATGGATCATCTGCAGGAAGCGGCACATCAGCCGGGTCCATGGCTGATCAAACTGTCAGGTCACATTGAGGCGAGGTGACAGGTGCACACCGTAGGGATCAGAAGTGCACCGCAAGGTTGTGGACCCTACGGCTGACTGCTGCAGACGGGGACAGATCCCACTGGGGTTAGAGTGTAAGATTCCCTGGGGCGCGGAGTCTAAGAGCCACCAGGAGTTCACCAGCGCCTCTGGTGGTGAGGATGGACTTGGCTGCAACTGGCTCCAGGTCGCGACCCCCAGGGTCCCCCAGCTCACACCCACAGTAGGCAACAGGAGGATAGGGATGGTGCGGGACAAAGCCAAGGTCGGGGCCACAAGCAGACAAGAATAGTCGGGTACACGCCAAAAGGTCAGGATCACAGGCAAACAAGGATAGTCAAGACACACCAAAGTCGGGAACGGAAAACAGTAACAGAGCACACGGCAGGAAACAGGAAGCTAACACACAAAGGAATACACAATGGTTGATCAGCACTGATGGTCTGCAGTGCACAGGTTAATATAGGGCTCCCTGATAGGGCCTGGGGTGGAGCCATGCTTAGGGGAGAGGTTATAAAAACCACCAGGTGGAAGTGGCTGGCCTCTTTTTTTTTTTTTTTTTTAAGAACAGGAGTGCTTTATTGTCAAACAATTATATACAAGAGAACAGTGCAGAATACAGTTATATAACGTACAGCGAGGTCGGAGCATAGTACAGTACAGTACAGAGTTGCACATTTGAATACATTTGGGTGTACGGGTCCTGACAACCCGGCTAGTTAGACGTCCACGGAAGCCAAACTTTATCATATTTCCATGGACAACCTCTATTGAGGTAAGTCAGCTTATATAGCGGAAGAACATTATTCACACTCTTTTCCCAAGAGGCAACCGAGGGTGGAGTAAAAGAGATCCACTTACATAAGATTTCTTTCTTAGCATAGAAAAGGAGATATGAGACTAGTAACTTAGAGTGATGCGGCCTATGCTCGTCCTCATGAATTCCCAACAATGCTAATGTAGGAGTCCTGGGGACATCCAGATCGAGTCGGACATTTAAGTGATCAAAGATCCCTGCCCAAAACCTGTCTAACTTACGGCAGTCCCAAAACATATGAAGGTATGTTCCTAGTTCCGACTTACACCGGGGGCAAAGTGGATCCCTGTCAGGGAAGATCCTGGCCAAACGCACTGGGGTATGATACACTCTGTGAAGGAATTTCGTTTGAATGAGTTTATCCCCCGCCGAGACAACCAACTTAGGACCCTGCTCCAAACAATCCTCCCAGTCCTCCCTCCCCAGAGTGGGAATATCAGCCTTCCATCTTTCCCATAGTAAATTCAGCTTGCTAGAGTCAATTGGGAGAATAGTGCGGTACAGTTCGGACAGCGGCTTACTTGGGCCATCCCCTGCAAACAGCTCCTCCAACGGACTACATTCCATAGCCAGAGGTTCGGAAAATTGAGCCCTAGCTGCATGACGCAGTTGAGCATATCGAAAGTACATCCAGTCAGGAAGGGCATGTAAACGGGTCAGTTGTTGGAACGACAACACCTCGCCCAAGGGCATAACATCACCTAGAGTCTTGACACCGAAACGAGTCCACACCTGCGGGTCTGGAATCGTTCCGAAGTGTGGCAGACGAGGATTACCCCATAGGGGCTGGGCCGGAGACCAGCACCCCGACCTCCGAAACCGTCGCTCGGCCGCAGTCCAGGTCTTAATTGTCGCCCTCGTCGGCCCAGGGACAGGGTCACGCACCTTCACCCCCTTATAGACCAAATTTCTCAGATCCTGCATAGAGCCAAGGAGGGCAGCCTCCAAGCACACCGCCACGTTAGACCTCCGCTCTGCAAACCACCAGGAAATGGTGACCAACATAGCCGCCCAGTAGTAAACACGCAGATTGGGGAGGGCAAGACCCCCCAAACTCACTGGTGCCTGCAGCACGGATTTGGCCAGTCGGGGGGCGGATCCGTTCCATATAAAGGAGCCAATACACTTGTCAGCCTCTTGAAAGAACGCACCCGGTATACAGACCGGGCAGTTCCGAAAAATATAATTGAACTTGGGAAGAATGATCATTTTTAATATATTTATACGTCCCACCAAATTTAACGGGAGCCCCGACCACGACCGACATTTTTCTCTCAGTAGGCGAAGCAGAGGAAGCACGTTTAAGGTATAAAATTTCCCCGGATCTCGATTCACTGTCACCCCTAGATATTTAAATTCCGTAGCCCATTGTAATTGTGAGACACCCGACGACGGGGGATCTCGAGCGTCCAGGGGGAAGAGGATCGACTTGGACCAGTTTATACGGATACCCGAAAAGGAGCCAAAATGGTTAAAAAGCGTAAGCGCGGCCGATAGGGAAGAGCCAGTATCGTCGGCGTAAAGGGATATTCTTTCTTCCAGGGCACCCTTCCTCAGACCCCTAATTTCAGGTGATTCCCTGATCAAGATTGCCAAGGGCTCCAGGGCCAGAGCAAACAAGCTGGGCGAGAGGGGACATCCCTGCCGGGTGCCCCTCTGCAGAGAGAAAGGCTCCGAGACCCAGCCGTTAGTACGCACTCTGGCCCTCGGGGCCCTGTAAAGCAGCTTCACCCACCTCACAAACCGAGGACCAAACCCGAAACTCAGGAGTACCTCCCAAAGATAATCCCACTCCACCGAGTCGAAAGCCTTCTCGGCATCGAGAGAGGCAATCGCCCGGGACCCCACATTATCATGGACAACGGAGAGGTTAAGGAACAAGCGCCTGATATTAATGTCAGTACCCTTTCCAGGCATAAAGCCCGTTTGATCACCATGTATCAAAGTAGAAATCACAGAAGTTAAGCGAGTGGCCAGGATCTTCGCCAGCAGCTTGGCGTCCACATTTAACAGAGATATGGGTCGATATGACCCACAGTCCTGGGGGTCCTTACCTGGCTTTGGGATCAATACAATGATAGCCTCTTCCATAGACACAGGGAGACAATCCGCCTCCTCAAGCTCATCAAGCAGAGTCTTGAGCTTAGGTGCCATCAGGTCAACATGCTGCGAATAAAATTCGGTAGGCAGTCCATCCGCGCCCGGAGTCTTACCACTCTGCAGGCCCCCAATCGCCACCTGGACCTCTTCCAAAGAAATATCCCTATCTAAAAGCTCCCTATCCCCTGCAGATAATTCCGGAAAGGGAATACCATCCAAATAAGCCCTCAACTCGGCGGCAGAGCGACAAGACCTAGAGGCATACACTTCCCGAAAAAATGTGGAAAATCTGTTATTAACAGCGGATGGAGAGGTAAGTATCTGGCCATCGACATCCCTAATGCTAGCAATATGTGTAGAGACTGACTGGGACCTAGCTAACCATGCCAACAATCTCCCATTCTTGTTCCCATATTCAAATAATCTCTGTGTGGAGTGAAGCCTAGATATTTGGGTCTGAGAAACGTTAAGAAGAGACAATTCCCTAAGGACCTCTTGCCACCGTCTGTATGCGACATCGTCTAGTGTTCGAACATAATCCGCCTCCCGCCTCCCACACTCCTCCTCTAGCCTCACAAGGGATTCAGAAGCTTCCCTGCGCATGGCAGCTATAGTAGAGATATAATGCCCCCCCGCATCACCGCTTTAAATGCATCCCAAATACTGACACACCCCCCAGCCTCCTCATTCAGGGTCCAATAGTTGCAAATGGCCTCTGATGTCTTTTCCTGTACAGTTACGTCAGTAGCCCAGAACCTGGACAGACGCCACAACGTCGTGGTCGGATGTCTCGCCAAGGAGATCGTAAGTAAGACCGGAGCATGATCTGACACTCCACGCGGCCAATGCCGCACCGTCCTGGACCACCGCAAGGCCTCGGCCGATGCGAACGCCAAGTCTATGCGGGATAATGCTCGGTGGGAGGCAGAGTGACAGGTATACTCACGCTCCTGCGGATGATAATGGCGCCATACATCAACCAGGGCAAACGTATCAGCCCAGATCCGGAGAGCGTCACTAGTCTGGGACGTAGGGTGGAGTCTGTCCAAGTCCTGCACGGGCACCATGTTAAAATCCCCAAATACCAGCACCTCCTGCACATGAAAGCCCATAACCACCTGCATAACATCATATAGTACCTGCACATCCGCCGGAGGCAGAAGATATAATCCCACCAGTACCAATTCCCTAGCATACATGGAAACATGCAAAATCACGTATCTGCCGCCAGGATCCGTCCGCACCGACAGAACCTGTAGCGGAAGAGACCTGTGGATCAGAACACTAACACCCCTCACATAGGTAGAATAGGTAGCATGGTAATGTGCACCCACCCACGCCCTCCGAATGCCCAGCACACGCGATGGAATTAAATGCGTCTCTTGGATAATACATATACGTGGGTTATATTTTTGCAGGGATTTAAATACTAATGATCTCTTCATGGCCGAGTTGAGACCCCGGACATTCCAGGAGATAATGGATATATTAGCCATTAGAGAGTACACTCAAGGAACATGCCCGGATCCACAGGTCCCCCACCCCCATCCGACCCCCTACAGGAAGGCCACACAGTGAGAAGGCCCACAGAACCCCCACCCAGGGCACCCCAGGAGAGGGGAAATAAAACCACCATACCACACTAGATAGGATACCCAGCAGAATACCCATGGACATAAAGCAACTCCAGCAGCAACAACAACAAAAAAAACAAAAAAAACCTAGAACAGTCAAAAATCCCCATCCGCAACGGCGGAAATAAACTCCACCCCCCACCCCACACCCCCCCCCCCCAACCTGGGGATGTATCATACCCCCGAAATAAAACATGTGAACTATAGTAAGGGACGTGTACACAGAGCTAGAGGTATCGCCCAGCGGACACTCAAGAGCACCAGAGATGCTGGAAAAATGAGCCAAACTATCTCCTAGCTGCAGCTAGGGGCACCAACTTAGTTACATGTCATACAAAAAATAAAACAAACGAACAGAAAAATGGAAAAAAGAGCAGTACGGAAGAAGTTCCTTCCCCCTGGGGGGGTCCGTCATACCTGTGCATGGTAATAGAAATACACAACCTAACAGGAGAGAGTTATCACATTAAGTATGCCCAACCGACCCAAATACCACCAACCCTCCCCTGATAAGGCCTCAGTCTCGCTACCGTCTGCTTATACAGGTGGAAATCCGTAGCCAGGGGCAGAACCGGAGCAAGTGTTCAGTAATAGCACAGGGGCACAGTCTGAGAAGACAGTACTAGACAATCCTATTCAAAATCTCATGCAAACCCCCCCCCCCAGAAGGGCAAATCAGGCGAGAAGTCGGAAGTGGCTGGCCTCTTAGTATGAAGACATGAGGGGAGGTAAGCAAACACAGGAAGATCACTGCATAACCATGACAGTAAGTCCCCAGGACTTGATGGCCTTCCTAGTGAATATTATAAAAAATTTGGTGAATTACTGTCCCCAACATTACAGGTAATCTACTCCCAAGCAATTACTTCTTCCTCATTCCCTCCGGAGATGCTTAGCGCATATGTTGTCACCCAGGGGTCAAGTCCTGGGAAAAAAAGTGTGGGAACTCCCACCCAAGATCCATTCCCCCACCAAAAAAAAAAAAAAGGTACGCTCATATGCAGGGGTCAAGTCCTGGGAAAAAAAGTGTGGGAACTCCCACCCAAGATCCATTCCCCCACCAAAAAAAAAAAAAGGTACGCTCATATGCATATATACTTCACAGAAAATACAGTACAACATTTATTGTAAAGTGCCAGTTTACAAAAACAAAATAACGTGTCAAACAAAACAATCAACACAATGGGTGATGATCTTTCCCTCGCAGGGAATTTCTACCACAAATACACCCTGTTCCAAATTCTGTTACACAGCCCATTAGAAAATATCCCACAAACAGGAATAAGTATTGGCAGAGTATTGAAGAGTATCGGCAGGGTATTGCAGAGTATTGATAGGGTATTGCAGAGTATTGGCAGGGTATGTATTGAAGAGTATTGGCAGAGTATTGCAGAGTATTGGCAGGGTATTGCAGAGTATTGGCAGGGTATGTATTGAAGTGTATTGGCAGAGTATTGCAGAGCATCGACAGGGTATGTATTGGCAGGGTATTGCAGAGTATTGATAGGGTATTGCAGAGTATTGGCAGGGTATTGCAGAGTATTGATAGGGTATGTATTGTAGAGTATTGATAGGGTATTGCAGAGTATTGGCAGGGTATGTATTGAAGAGTATTGGCAGAGTATTGCAGAGCATCGGCAGGGTATGTATTGGCAGGGTATTGCAGAGTATTGATAGGGTATTGCAGAGTATTGGCAGGGTATGTATTGCAGAGTATTGGCAGGGTATTGCAGAGTATTGATAGGGTATGTATTGTAGAGTATTGATAGGGTATTGCAGAGTATTGGCAGGGTATTGCAGAGTATTGATAGGGTATGTATTGTAGAGTATTGATGGGGTATTGCAGACTATTGGCAGGGTATTGCAGAGTATTGGCAGGGTATTGCAGAGTATTGGCAGGGTATTGCAGAGTATTGATAGGGTATTGCAGAGTATTGATAGGGTATCGCAGAGTATTGATAGGGTATCGCAGAGTATTGGCAGGGTATTGCAGAGTATTGGCACAGTATTGCAGAGTATTGATAGGTTATTGCAGAGTATTGGCAGGTTATTGCAGAGTATTGGCAGGGTATGTATTGTAGAGTATTGGCAGGGTATGTATTGGCAGGGTATTGCAGAGTATTGATAGGGTATGTATTGTAGAGTATTGATAGGGTATTGCAGAGTATTGGCAGGGTATGTATTGAAGAGTATTGGCAGAGTATTGCAGAGCATCGGCAGGGTATGTATTGGCAGGGTATTGCAGAGTATTGATAGGGTATTGCAGAGTATTGGCAGGGTATGTATTGCAGAGTATTGGCAGGGTATTGCAGAGTATTGATAGGGTATGTATTGTAGAGTATTGATAGGGTATTGCAGACTATTGGCAGGGTATTGCAGAGTATTGGCAGGGTATTGCAGAGTATTGGCAGGGTATTGCAGAGTATTGATAGGGTATTGCAGAGTATTGATAGGGTATTGCAGAGTATTCGCAGAGTATTGCAGAGTATTGATACTGATAGGTTATTGCAGAGTATTGGCAGGTTATTGCAGAGTATTGGCAGGGTATGTATTGTAGAGTATTGGCAGGGTATGTATTGGCAGGGTATTGCAGAGTATTGATAGGGTATGTATTGTAGAGTATTGATAGGGTATTGCAGAGTATTGGCAGGGTATGTATTGAAGAGTATTGGCAGAGTATTGCAGAGCATCGGCAGGGTATGTATTGGCAGGGTATTGCAGAGTATTGATAGGGTATTGCAGAGTATTGGCAGGGTATGTATTGCAGAGTATTGGCAGGGTATTGCAGAGTATTGATAGGGTATGTATTGTAGAGTATTGATAGGGTATTGCAGAGTATTGGCAGGGTATTGCAGAGTATTGATAGGGTATGTATTGTAGAGTATTGATAGGGTATTGCAGACTATTGGCAGGGTATTGCAGAGTATTGGCAGGGTATTGCAGAGTATTGGCAGGGTATTGCAGAGTATTGATAGGGTATTGCAGAGTATTCGCAGAGTATTGCAGAGTATTGATACTGATAGGGTATTGCAGAGTATTGATGAGTATTGGCAGGGTATTGCAGAGTATTGATGAGTATTGGCAGGGTATTGCAGAGTATTGATGAGTATTGGCAGGGTATTGCAGAGTATTGGCAGGGTATTGCAGAGTATTGATAGGGTATTGCAGAGTATTGGCAGGGTATTGCAGAGTATTGATAGGGTATTGCAGAGTATTGATAGGGTATCGCAGAGTATTGATAGGGTATCGCAGAGTATTGATAGGGTATCGCAGAGTATTGGCAGGGTATTGCAGAGTATTGGCACAGTATTGCAGAGTATTGATAGGTTATTGCAGAGTATTGGCAGGTTATTGCAGAGTATTGGCAGGGTATGTATTGTAGAGTATTGGCAGGGTATGTATTGGCAGGGTATTGCAGAGTATTGATAGGGTATGTATTGTAGAGTATTGATAGGGTATTGCAGAGTATTGGCAGGGTATGTATTGAAGAGTATTGGCAGAGTATTGCAGAGCATTGGCAGGGTATGTATTGGCAGGGTATTGCAGAGTATTGATAGGGTATTGCAGAGTATTGGCAGGGTATGTATTGCAGAGTATTGGCAGGGTATTGCAGAGTATTGATAGGGTATGTATTGTAGAGTATTGATAGGGTATTGCAGACTATTGGCAGGGTATTGCAGAGTATTGGCAGGGTATTGCAGAATATTGGCAGGGTATTGCAGAGTATTGATAGGGTATTGCAGAGTATTGATAGGGTATTGCAGAGTATTCGCAGAGTATTGCAGAGTATTGATACTGATAGGGTATTGCAGAGTATTGATGAGTATTGGCAGGGTATTGCAGAGTATTGATGAGTATTGGCAGGGTATTGCAGAGTATTGATGAGTATTGGCAGGGTATTGCAGAGTATTGATAGGGTATTGCAGAGTATTGGCAGGGTATTGCAGAGTATTGATAGGGTATTGCAGAGTATTGGCAGGGTATTGCAGAGTATTGGCAGGGTATTGCAGAGTATTGATAGGGTATTGCAGAGTATTGATAGGGTATTGCAGAGTATTGATAGGGTATCACAGAGTATTGATAGGGTATCGCAGAGTATTGATAGGGTATCGCAGAGTATTGGCAGGGTATTGCAGAGTATTCGCAGAGTATTGATACTGATAGGGTATTGCAGCGTATTGCAGAGTATTGACAGGGTATTGCAGAGTATTGATAGGGTATTGCAGAGTATTGATAGGGTATTGCAGAGTATTGATAGGGTATTGCAGAGTATTCGCAGAGTATTGCAGAGTATTGATACTGATAGGGTATTGCAAAGTATTGATGAGTATTGGCAGGGTATTGCAGAGTATTGATGAGTATTGGCAGGGTATTGCAGAGTATTGATGAGTATTGGCAGGGTATTGCAGAGTATTGATGAGTATTGGCAGGGTATTGCAGCGTACAACTTACACACTAGTGACTAACCTGGTAGAGAAGGAGAAGTAAACTGGAAAAGTGCAGCGTGTGGCCCCAGGAGGCCAGGACTGACTGGCACTGGGTAGAGGGGAGGAGGGAGGGGCAGTCCGGAACTCCGGATCCAAGCAGGCGCGCAGCGTGTGTCAGCCTGCCCACTGACTCGCGCCAGTGCGTGCCCACGTGCACGGCCGAAGTCATGTGACCGGTTGCTAGATGCGGAGCGGCCCCTGCCTAGCAACCAGTCACTCAGTGGCTGAGGAGCGGCGGCGAACTACGCGCTGCATAGCCTCAGCCCTCAGGCAGCTAATGGGAACGGCGTTCCCGCTGTGGGAATAGTACGGGAACGGCGTTCCCATGCGTTCCCGCAGGACTCGAGCCCTGTTGTCACCATCCCCAAACCGGGTAAATCTCCAGATACACCGCCCAATTTCCGCCCCATCTCACTTTTAAATACAGACGTTAAGATCTTAACCCAGAGAATACTCCATATATTACCCACACTTATAAACCCAGGTCAATCAGGATTCACAATAGAATGGCAGGCATCTGACGCGACTAGAAGGGTGATTGATATTGTGTGTCATGCGAGGGTCCGTCGAACGCCTTCTCTGCTCCTCTCTTTGGATGCGGAGAAGGCGTTCGACAGGATACATTGGGGCTATATGAGCTCTGTCCTAAGTAAATTTGGCTTTGAAGGCCCTATCCTTTCTGCAATATTAGCCCTCTACTCTACCCCTTCTGCAAGAGTATATACCTCCAGTATCTTATCTAGCCCCTTCACCATTACGAACGGTACGCGTCAGGGGTGTCCCTTATCCCCTTCAATTTTCAATTTATTGATTGAGCCCTTAGCTGAAAAAATTAGATCACACCCGGACATCCGGGGATTCACCTTCCGGGGCAAGGACCATAAGGTAAACCTATTCGCTGATGACATCATATTGTTTATAACGTCCCTATCATTATCCTTATTTCATGCCCATAATATTTTAGATGAATTTAGTAAAGTTTCGTACTACAAAGTCAATAATACCAAATCCCTTATCCTCCCTATAGACGTCCCACCAGAGCTACGGCTCCACTTACAAAAATCTTTTCCTTTCTCATGGAAAGGAGATAGTATAACGTACTTAGGCCTTCAAATAACGGCTGACCCTAATAGATTGGCGGATGCTAACTACCTTTTACTACTCCAAAAATTGAATGCTGAGACCAAATGTATTTCTAAAATAGAATTAACTTGATCAGGACGCCTGGCCTCCTTCAAAATGCTCTTAATGCCTCAGGTCCTTTATGTGTTTGGTACGCTCCCCATACCCCTAAAAGCTCCACACCTTAAGTCACTCAACTCTCTTCTCAACAAATATATTTGGCAAGCAAAGAAACCTAGATGCTCTAAAACTCTCTTAATAAAGAACAGGAAGGTGGGGGGCATGGGACACGTAGAGATACAAGATTATTTTAAGGCTGTTGTACTCACCCAACTTAAAACTTGGTTTAATAGACAATCACCTGCCCCTTGGCGGGATATTGAACAATCCATGTCTCCGAAAGGAGACCTCCTTGCCTTGTTGTGGCTCGACCAGTGGAGGCCCTTTCCCCTACGACAATTACCTCTTACGATTCAAGCCTCTCTTTGGGCATGGAGGGGCCTCTGGCGGATCGACGGGCTGGAATCGGGAGAAGTTGAAGTGCCCATAGGTATCGAGTTGCTTACCAAAGCTATCCCTAACCTCGCCCTTAACGACTGGCAAATTAAAGGTATCACCCTAGTATCTGATTTATTCTGGGAAGGACAGTTTAAAGATTTCAACACGCTTAGGGCTGAATACAGCCTTGGGCCGGCTGAGACATATAAATATGGTCAAATATCTAATTTCCTACGCTCGTTACAAACACACCAGATACACCTGCGAGAGGATGTCTGGAAATATTATACGAACAAGTGTACAGCCGTAAAAGGTATCTCTCTCTTTTACGGCCTGCTCCAGCATAAAAATGTGTTCACCAAGTCCTCCCCCTACTCGAAATGAGAGGGGGACTTGGGGAGGATATACACACCAAAACAGTGGCAACAAGCTGTTAATTCAATCTACAGAGCCTCTAAATGTGTTAACCACTGGGAATCATATCAAAAAATATCCTTAAGATGGTACCTTACACCATACAGGATGTCTAAATTTTCAAATAAACACTCTAATTTGTGCTGGAGGGGTTGTGGAGGAGTGGGTACTATTAAACATGTTTTTTGGTCCTATAGACATCTGACTAGCTTTTGGAATAGTGTGTTCAGATTGATATCCTCTGTTACGGGAATCATTTCTTCCTCTGAACCAGGATTAGCTCTCTTAAATTTAGGTATTGAGGCCTTCCCTCCTCAGTATCGCATGGTTGTAACACACATTCTTTTAGCTGCTAGATCACTCATAACTCAAAAGTGGAAGTCAGATGTGGTGCCCAATGCCTCTGAAGTTATTGTAATTGTGAAAACTAATTGTATATATGAAACTTTATTGCTCCAAAGACTGAGTAATGGTGTAAAATGAGCTGATGTCTGGAAGTCAGGGAGGGTCAAATATCATTGACTCACCACTGTACCCCTAATATGTACGGTATACCGGGTCCATCTCAAACCCTTAAACCCTTACCTTCCCCTCTCTTCCCTATCCCTTCCCAAACCCGTCTGTTGTATTATTTTAATGTCAAGTATCTTTTTTACAGTTTATGCTTTCTATGCTTAAAATTTATTCCATGCTTACTACCTAAACGAATGGAAGGCTTACGGATATTGTATAAGGTTTAGCTGCAATATACAGAATGGTATGTATAGGCTTTAGCTGTCAGCTCTGAATGTGAGTGGATACATTAATATGTCCGTGTTTCTCAACCTGTCTAAACCAATTTGGATACACTATGTTACTGTTCATACTGTAAAATTCCTACTTTGGAAGTTTGTATGTTTCCTCTTTTGTAAAACTTTAATAAAAAATATAAAAAAAAAAAAAGGGTGTTCCGGTGTCCCACACTAGTGCTCCTGAGTCCACATGTGTAAACAGCTACTGAGTGTCCTCTCCTTTACACTGAATCAAGTCTGCATTTCATTCTAGTTACAAACTCCTCTAGAAAACAAACTTCCTTTGATTCGATATAGGCGTGAACAAATGTAGTTAACTGCAACTTTCCAAAACATCGTATTTTTAGTCGGCGAACGAACGATGTTTACTACGAACAATTGAACCCATGAACATAAAAGTGTCCATTTTAAACTGTACAACACTAAAGAAAAGCACATGGAGCAGTATGCAAGCAATAATACTAATAATAATATGAACACAGGACAACTACTTACTTTTTTGAAGAACTCGCTTGATCTTTCTGTACTGATCGTGCTCCCCTAGTTTCAGGTCTGACCAGCGTTTCCTCAGTTGATCCCTGGATCGTCGTACCCCAAAATTCTTCTGCAGACTCTTCACATCATTAGTCATGTCATTAGTCATTAGTTATGTCTGATATTTGGGTTTGGGTAAGGTTCATACTTCCCATCATAGTCGTTCCTCTTAAATAAGTCCACCATCTCCAACATCTTTACAAAGGACATATTTGAGGCCTTAAATCTTTTCCTCCAGGATCGGGACATTTCTGGCTCCGGGCTTTCCTCATCCTCCTCGTTGCTGTAATTAGCACGCACCTGCTGTGTCTGCGCCATGTGCTCTCCCCACTGCGCCGAAAGACAAGGGGCGGGGAATAGACTAGAAAGAATGTCAGGGGCGGGCGGAGTTTCACGCATGCACAGTGTATATAAAACATAACACACGTGCGTCGTACGTACGATCTGTGAGCGGAGGAAGGAGTAGCGGAAGTGCCGATCGTTTTATCAAAGGTACAATTTTAGCTTGGTACATCACTGACCTATACTTCTTCTAGATTAAAAGCTTATACTGGGACAAGATTAGAAGAGTTTAGCCTGACATTAGGGTTTGTCTTGTGTTGTGTCTTGCAGAAAATATGGATCCCTTCAAAGAAAGGGAATTTATGCCCATCTTCATTGATCTGTTCAGGGAGCGGCCCTGCCTGTGATAGGTGAACCACCCTTTTTATAAGGACCTAAGAAAGAGGAAGGCAGCGCTGGAGAAACTGCTTGCATTTGTGAAGCCGATGGTCCCCAGGTAGAGCATTGTTCAACATATTTATTGTTGTAAATTTAATGATGTTAACTAGATGTTATTATTGATCAGTAAGTTCTGATTTAACAAAGTGGTTTACATATCAATAGACACTAGTGACCAAAAATGATTGTGACAAGAATGAAAAATTCTGGGCTCAGAATGATAGTCTGTTCTATTTATTAGCATTCAATTTGCAACAGTCATGAGCAAAAAATTGTGTGATCGATGAACAAAAAACTAAAACTATGTCCCATTTTCATACACAGGAAGACCTCTACCGAGAGGAGGCTGTGGCAAGGGGCAGCTAGAAGGTCGACGATCGCCCTCCTCCTCCTCCTGCACCTCCTTTCAAAACTACAACAGCAGAGCCACAGCCTGGAAGGAAGTATCTAAGGAAGACCAGAGAGCAATGACCTGGGTTCAGTCTGGTCTGACAAAAGATGCAGGCTGTTATATGACCACAGCCTGAGAACATAGATGTCATCTGTTGCTGTTGCTGATCTCTTGGACTTCTGGACCAGACTGTACTTCCTTATATATGGACTCCTCAGGCTACCAATTTTGCCTTTAAATAATTGATGTGTGCCCTGGGGGCCAAAGGCTTTGCCAACTTCACCAGTTTCTCCAGCGTTGCCTTCCTCTTTATTTGGTTATGACACCCAATAAAGGTTTTTTTTGTTAAAGAAATACTTGCCTATGTGTTTTACTTCAAAAAGGACAGTTTATTTGTGTGTAGGCAGGTACATTTCAAAAATACAAAGTCAAATTAACAAGGGACACCAACAATAAACAATCTCCTCAAGATTAAAAAATAAAACAATAAAATAAAATAAAAAGATAGTCAGATGGAGCCCACACACGGTCGGATTTTCTGACAACATGATCCGATTGCACATTTTCCATCGGAAAATTCAACCGTGTGTATGGGGTATAAGAGTATATAGCGCCTGGGGGACCCCCACGCCAATTTTTTTTCAATTTGGGTGTGGGGTTCCCCTTAACCACTTCCGGACCGCCCACCAGCGTTATACGTCGGTACTTTAAAGAGAAATATCATTGTTATGGCAGCAGCTAGCGGCCATAACCCTGGTGTCCTTTTCTTCAGTTTCAGATAAAAGTGGCAGAGGCTTACGGATCTTCACTCTTGCTGGAGACAAGTGAGGGGAAGATGGACCATCAAAACGTCACTTCCACCCATAGCTCTTAAAGGGCCATTTTTTAATTTTTTTTTTAAATGACAACAATTTGTTTTTTTTTATTGCATTTTAATGGTCTTTTTGACCATAGGTCTCATATTTAAGAGGTCCTGTCATGCTTTTTTTTTCTATTACAAGGGATGTTTACATTCCTTGTAATAGGAATAAAAGTGACACAATTTATTTTTTTAAAACAGTGAAAAAATAAAAGGTAAAATAGATAAGAAAAAAAAATGTAAACGAGCCCCGTCCCAATGAGCTCACATGCAGAAGCAAACTCATACGTGAGTAGCACCTGCATATGAAAACGGTGTTAAAATCACGCAACCTGTAGAATTTTTTTAATGTTGCCTATGGAGATTTTTAAGGGTAAAATTTGTTGCCATTCCACGAGCGGGTGCAATTTTGAAGCATGACATATTGGGTATCAATTTACTCAGTGTAACATTATCTTTCACATTCTGAAAAAAATTGGGCTGACTTTAAAGTAAAAAATCAATATATGGTGATGCGCTCCTCAAAAGTGTAAACAAAATCACACTAAAATATATAATAAACTGATAAATTCTGTGAAATAAGGAGCAAATGCGCAAATAAGGTAAGTGGGCAAATATATGAATCCTTAGGAGGTCACTAAGTATTAGACATAATCATATATATATATATATATATATATATATATATATATATATAAATAAAGTCTGTACAGTAAAAAATAAAGTGCAAAAAAACTAATTGCAGATGATGGAGCATAATACAATGAAAAATGGTAAAATATACTTGATTACTAAAAGTCCTAAAGTGAAGTAAAGTGCAACCAGTGCAGATGGTAAACGATTCCTAAATCAATATACAGTGCAAATGTGCAAATAAAGTGCTATCTAACATTAAAAGGTGATGTAGTGACTTCAGTAAAGTCAAATCTTCAAAGTGACTTGAGTGTATGAAATCTTCGGTGTGTGTATTACCTTCTTACCTTACTGTTGTAAGGTAATCAGCGTGCCAGATTATAAGGGATGGATGATCTCACAGGGAGAGGTCCTTATTCGCATTCCTTTCCAAGGTTCCAGTATCTCTAGAGCCTGATGCCTGCTTTCTCTTAATATCACCTCTCATTTAAAAAGGTAAAAGCATGCACATAGTAAACAGGTGCTGAACTCGCAATCTGACGTCACTTCGGGGTTCCGTATATCCAACGGGTGTCATCACGAATCATGTGAATTCATCAGGGCTGACTTTACTGATGTCTAATTTTTTAATTCAAAAACGTTTATTTTTTCCCAAAAAAGTGCGCTTGTAGGACCACTGCGCAAATACGGTGTGACAGAAAGTATTGCAATGATCGCTATTTTATTCTCTAGGGTGTTAGAAAAAAAATGTACAATCTTTGGGGGTTCTAAGTAATTTTCTAGCAAAAAACATGTTTTTAACTTGTAAACAACAAATCTCAGAAAGAGGCTCGGTCCTTAAGTGGTTAATTTCCATACCAGACCTGAAGAGCCTTGTATGGATTTTGGGGGTGACATCTACACCATTTTTTTGTATTTTTGGTATTTTTATCTATATTGCCGGGCTCCGACAGTACATTACAGCTGCAAGCAGTTTTAAATCACATTTTTTCCTTTAGAAATGTAATTTTGCTGTGGCACTGTTATAAACATGGGAAAGATGCGCTACTTTACAGGCATACTAAGGACACCCCAGGTACGGTATTTAAAGGAATATTTCATTTTTATTGTTTCACTTTAAGCATTATCAAAATCACTGCTCCCTAAAAAATTTCTGTTTTTAAAACTTTTTTTGCATTGATGCATGTCCCCTGGGGCATGACCCAGGTCCCCAAACACATTTTATGGCAATAACTTGCATATAAGACTTTAAAATTAGCACTTTTGATTTTTCACATTCGTGTCCCATAGAGTTTAACAGTGTTTGCGTGTTCAACAATTTTTGCCCATTCACATGTTCTGCTGCAAACCGAACCGGGGGGTGTTTGGCTTATCCCTAGTCAAGAGTATACAGGCACACAGGTGAGATACTGAGACACTATTTGATGCTAGAGATGGGGCTAAATACCCTCCCAGCAACCATCATCGAGTGGTGACTATTTTTCAGCTTGGATGTGCTCAAACTAGGACCATGCGTGCAAGCCCACCTGGAAGCTGTCACCTGTAATCACCTTTGGCCATTCACAACCCACATATATAAAAGGGAAGTATTATTGGCCCATATAGCAGACAGATTGCAGACATTTTGAATTATAGTCTATGTAAACACAAGCTCATCACTAGTGGTGGCTAATTGCTGGGACATGTTACCTGATGGAAGACACTTGCTGGTGGACAATGGAACTACACTATTCAAGTCTGGTAACTTTTACTTTTTCTAAAAATCATGTTATACTTCACTGGAGTGTGCTTTAAACTTACGTTCTTATAGTATTCCTGAAAATTCCTATTTTTCTACCTGCCTTATTTACAAGGCAATACTTGAACAAGGCCTGCTTTCTCTTTGAATTGGAAGAACAAATTGTGTATTGAGTTAATATGAATGAAAACAGGAAAAAAAACTTAAGTGCTATTCTAAAACCACATTTTAAATGTTACCCACAATACATTGTATACATAGGAAAATAATTTTATGATGTCCGGGGTCAAGACATGTCTATTATGTGGTATAAACCAGAGATTTTTTTCCCCCAAACAGCCATATAAATTCCTATCTTGTACAGACCAGTTCACAAAGCCTGTACTTAGGTTAAATTGTATTTGTATGCAGTGTATAGTGTGATATATACATACCTCATTCTATATTCCTTAGTGTAAACTAATAAAACTTGGCTGACACTGAACAGATTGAAGGCATCTGAAAAGTCAGAGTCATTCTTTCCATTTCAAATGGCGACTATGTCAGAAACAACTGTCTTTGCTTACTCTTTAAAAATGTGAACGTAAAAAGCAAAAATAAATGAAAGGGGGATACCTTTACATGGAAAATGGGTTTGATTCTTCAGGTTTGTAAAAACAACAAAGGGAATGTGCAAAATGCCATGTCATTATGTTAAATCGTTTTTTTTTTTTTTTTTTTTTTATAACACACTATAATGTATTTGCAGCCATTAAAGAGGAAGTAAACCCTGATGAGTTTACTTCCTCTTTCATTCCCTGCAAAGGCAAAGCATAATGGACTACTATGCATCGCATAGTAGCCCATTATGTGTCACTTACCTGACACAGGAGCCAGCGAAATCCCTGCTGTCCCCTGTAGTCCGCCGCATACATCTTGTTGGTGGGGTCGCGCAGCTCCGCCGCTGTCATTCGGCGAAGCCGCGATGACGTCCCTCCCGCGCATGCGCACGGGAGTCGACACTCGCGGCAGTTCCATTCTTGGAAATGCCGCACTCAGTGCGCCTGCACGCCGCTGTCTACGGCGCATGCGCCGTAGACAGCGGTGCCCGTTTTCGGGCAAATATCTCCTAAACCATATAGGTTTAGGAGATATTGCTTGGACCTACAGGTAAGCCTTAATCTAGGCTTGCCTGTAGGTCAAAGTGGTTTGTAAGGGTTTACAACCACTTTAAAGTGAAAGAACACACTATAATGTATTTGCAGTCATTAAAGTGGAAGTAAAAAAATACTAATGCTGTGTACACGGCCGGACTTTCCGGCAGACTAGTTCCGACGGTCTTCCCGACTGACTTTTGGTGGACTTCTGACGGACTTTCCGAAAGAACGGACTTGGCCACACACAATCACAACAAAGTCCGACTGATTCGAATGTGATGACGTCCAACCAGCCTAGAATAAGGAAGTTCATACCCAGTAACCAATAGCTGCCCTAGCGTCGGTTTTTGTCCGTCGGACTAGCATACAGGCGAACAGCTTTTTCTACCGCACTCAAGTCCGAGTCCGTCATAAAGATTTTAAACATGTTCTAAAGTCCGTCTGATTTTTTGACAACAAAGGTCAGATGAAGCCCACACACGGTCGAATTGTCCAACGGAATTGTTCCGTCGGACCTTTGCTGTCGAAAAAGTCCGGCTGTATGTACACAGCACAAGAGTTTTTTGGCAGAAGAAACATACAAAGTCTCTTCTCCAAAATAACTTCTTCCACTTTCACCCAGCAATTTTTTATTTCTGTGTACATTGTGGGGTGCATGCATTTGCATGCATTTGTGGTTCGGTTTACATTCTCAACTCATTTTCTGCTTCTCTAAAGGTGCAAAAAAGTGAGGCGGGTGGTGGGAACAGCATCATCAGTGGCCATCCAATGACCAAGCATAAGTGCAGAGGGAAGGTGATGGTGGTAGTGGTGGACAGAACAGCAACAGACAGCCTTGATTAGACAGCTCTATAATAATATAATGTGAAGTATATATTATGCATACTTGCATATTATGGCAAAAGCCCAACCAAATGTGGATATTTAAAGTGTGTTGAGTGATTCTACTTTTATCCTCTTTTTAGGTCCAAGAAAGCCTGTTTTTACACAATGCATTATTTTAACCAGAACGGTCTGTTTTGATGACATGCATTTGTAGACGTACATTACGTGTTACTAAACCAAGGACCCTGCATTTACGATATCTGGTCTCCCACAGTACACAGAATATGGAAATGCAATTATTTTAGTAAAAATAAACTGCTAAATACCTCTTTTCATCAGCAGTATATAGCAGTCATCTGATTTCCAGCCAAGCACTAGTTAAAGCTTATAGGAGGAGTTTTCATAGTGCACTGGCTGTCCTATCAGGATCCAGGACCCCTCACCTTCTGTCTGGACAGTGCTGATTGGTCCTGTGCTAATCACATCCACTCTCCCAAGAAAAAAAACCTCTCTAGCAATACACACCAAACTGAGCATGTGCAGCCTGACTCCATAGGCTCTGTGTTATCAGGAAATTATTAGGAGACCGCGGAAGAAGAGGAGGATCTGTGCATACAGGATCAAACGGCCTTTTTAGGCAATGTGGATGATAAACCCCTTAGGTTCCACAGTGATAATAACAAGCATGCTTTACTGCATATATACACTGATTTTACTGTTTACTGTTTGCTGTTTTTCATCCCAGTAAAAATACTGGGTTCACCAAATGCTTAAAATGGAGCCATTTGAAAACTGTGTGTTGTGCAGCACTTGCAGTAAACCCTATTTTTCATGCATTAAGGTGCATCATAGTCTACTTAATTTCAATGGGCTGCCTAATGCAGCTCACCATGATGCACATTAATGCTTAAAAACATTTACAATGTGGTTCAGTACATTGTGGTATGAATGGTCCCACTCCCTTTGAAGAGAAGAAAGCATAAGAAAAATAGCCCTGGACTCTGAGCATGCACCTTCAAAAAGAAGTTTGCAAAGGCAGCTCACAAAGTTCTGTTCCATTTAAGCAGGATTAATGTCAGAGTAGGAAGTTTAAATGTTACATGTTTGAAATATGAAAGCTGTTTTAATAATCTACTTAAATTTAAAGTGCGCAGGTCAAACAATAACATTTAATTAGACCTGTTAAAATATTTTAATGCTCAAGGTGAAATTTCAGACCTCCCATCATAGCTCTTTTTCTCATGGGCACATCATTTAATATAATAGTTCTAGGAAGCTTTTTATTAGCACTGGTTTTACTGCAGAGCAATAGTGTGTATTTCTTTATGAGAAGAACCTGACAAAAGCAATGGACAGGGTTAGAAGCCTAGAAGTAATCAATAGACATAGGTTGGATTTTAAAAAATTATCGAAGGTAGTACTATTATATTGAACTATATATTATACTATACTATATATTATATTATAGTATGCTGTCACCCGATTCAAAATTGGCATCTAGAAGCCATTTTATGGACTTAAAGTAAAGTTGTGCTGTGCAAAGCACCAGGTTCCCTTTAATACATAGTTACATAGTTAGTCAGGTTGAAAAATACACAAGTCCATCCAGTTCAACCATAAAAATATAAATAAATAAAATAAAAAATATCATACAATCCAATATACCCAATTCTATACCCACAGTTGATCCGGAGGAAGGCAAAAAACCCTAGCAAGAGCATGCTCCAATTTGCTACAGCAGGGGAAACAATTCCTTCCTGATCCCCCAAGAGCCAATCAGATTTTCCCTGGATCAACATTACCTATAAATGTTAGTACATAGTTATTTTATGTACATTTAGGAAAGTATCCAGGCCTTTCTTAAAGCAATCTACTGAGCTGCCCAGAACCACCTCTGGAGGGAGTCTATTCCACATTTTCACAGCTCTTACTGTGAAGAAACCTTTCCGTATTTGGAGATGAAATCTCTTTTCCTCTAGATGTAAAGAGTGCCCCCTTGTCCTCAGCGTTGACTGTAAAGTGAATAACTAAACACCAAATTGCTTATATGGACCCCTTATATATTTGAACATGTTGATAATATCCCCCCCCCCCCCCTTGTTCTCCTCTTCTCAAGAGAGAATAAATTCAGTTTCTATAATCTTTCTTCATAGCTGAGATCCTCCATGCCTCTTATTAGTTTGGTTGCCCTTCTTTGCACTTTCTCCAGTTCCCCAATATCCTTTTTGAGAACTGGTGCCCAAAACTGAACTGCATATTCCAGATGAGGTCTTACTAATGATTTGAACAGGGGCAAAATTATATAAATTAATAAAATATTAATAAAATATTAATAAAATATATATGAACAGGGGCAATATTATTATAAGGACTTTGCTCGCTTTGGAAACCGCAGCTTGGCATTGCATGCTATTATTGAGCTTATGATATACCAAAACCGGCAGATCCTTCTCCACTACTGACCCCCTCCTCTACAGCATATACATATCTTCCTTTAGCTCTCTGTCACTCCAATCAACTGCAATAGGCAAGCAAAGACAATTACTTAGAGATCTCTGGTCAGAGCTTACATTGGGCTGAAGATCTCTAACACTATGGGTGTATTTATAAAAAAATAAAAATAAAATGCATGCTGTAGCTGTTCATCCATCGAAATTTCATGTAGAGCTGTTCTGTACAAATGTTCTTAGGCTTTATCCTTTTGCAGATTGAATGCTACGGAATAGAAATTCCGGCCACTAGATGGCTCAGAGTATCATAGGAAATAAGTTTGCTGCTCAACTCCATCTAGTGACTATGATACAGTAATTTCCCCATTTACACAGTTTTTTTGTTTTTTTTGTTTTGATGAGTAATATTGGATTTGCAGAGAAGAAACCCTGAGGACATTGATTTTCCCCCATTTGCACAGAAAGAATTTACATGCATTTTTGATGAACAAACACACTATGCAATTTTTTATAAATACTGTACATCCCTATGTGATTGTTCTAGCCCAATCACCATGCACCAAAGATGTCACATGAAAAGGGGTCACTTGCCCCTTCATATTAAATAAAGAGTATTTTTAACTACAGTGCCGTGGAGGAGTAAAGGAAAGGATGGGTTCTGTTTGGGCCGTATAGGTAACCTATTACTTTAAACTGTTAACACTTTTGAAGTGTAGCCTGCACATTGCATTATTTTATGCTCCGTTCCCTAATGTGATTATTACCAGTAATAGCAGGCTGTGATTTTATTTTATTTTTTACTTTTTTAAACTTCTTTTCTTCATTTTATTGCTTTGTTTTGAAAAGGTACAACAAACCATACCTCTATTCTTACATCACCCCCCAAGACACTTTTTCTTATTCCCAGCAGTAATACGGCAAATGCTATTGGCATAGTCAGGAATACTATTTACTAAGGTCACCTATATTAATTTGAAAAGTGGTTGCAAAAGTTGATAAAGATGTTGATTTGAATTCACATTTCTCAGAAATCAATAGGGCATATGCCAGCATTAACGGAAGTACCTTTTTCTTGCTACAAATAAAACTGATTTTTTTTTTTTTTACTTTTATCCCTCTTTTTCCCTTCTCTTGCTCTTCAAAAAACAAAGATAGGGGTCATAATAGACCTACTAGCTCCAACTGTGTAAAGGGCGCCTGCTTGTATCAATGGAGTTCAGTAGTTATTTTCTATCTGTGACCATTGGTGATGACTTACAATATATTGTCAATTTTTATGTCAGAGAAATAGCTAAATGCTTTTATTTATGTTGTCATAGTTTAGGTAGCACAATAATTCTGATTGTATGCCATCATCAATTTTGCATGTACTATTTTTATCTGGTAATATATTAGACACTGTAAAACTTTGTGCAATAACATACCTCTTTTAGACCTCATTCTGTCTAGCCAGCCAGTATGGTCACCTGCTGAATAAGTGCACTGCAATGCCAGCTCAGCTCTTCAACAAGACAAGGCACTTTAATCCAACATAGTTTTACTTGTTAAAATGCAGTATATGGGATGCTAACAAGTCATTTTAAGTGTAAAGAAAGAATAATCTTCTCAGTCTTATACCTGCTATGGAGGTTCAGGGGTTTATCTAAGAACTAAAATAACAAGCCCCAACATACAGGAATACAGGATTTTACTATTAACAAACATGAAAATAAAAAGTTACAATGAATTGCCACTAGATGTCAGCACAAAGATATTAGTAAATACATGATGAAATCCAATGGTACAGTGCAATGTTTCTCAACTTCGGTCCTCAAGTATCCCCAACAGGTCATGTTTTCAGGCTTCCCATTATTTTTCACAGGTGATTTGATCAGTTTCACTGCCTTAGCAATTACCACAGGTATTTCATCTGAGGGAAATCCTGAAAACATGACCTGTTGGGGGTACTTGTGGACTGGAGTTGAGAAACAGTGCAGTAGTGGACACATAACCAGTGTTCCGGAACAGACACTTTTTGTCATTGCATGCCATAAATCGTAAAGAAAAAAAAAAATACTTGTCTCTCACTCCCTCATATGATCTAAGGGCTAGATGAAATGGGCTGTGCTTATCATGAGCATTATGGTAGTTTCATGTTATTAGAGACTGCAGAAAGTCTAGTTTAGTATTGTAGTTATAATACAGTAGTCAATGGTAGTGTTGGCATCCATGGCAGCCAGTGATGGCTATCAGTGAAAGATGGCTAGACCTGTCACCTTTTTTTAAAATGCCTCTCTATACACACTTAAAGGGGTTGTAAAGTTATTTATTTATTTTTTTAAATAACAAACATGTTATACTTACCTCCACTGTGCAGCTCATTTTGCACAGAGTGGCCCCAAACCTGGTCTTCTGGGGTCCCTCGGCAGCTGTCTCTGCTTCCTCCCTCAAGTACTTCTCACATTCATGCGAGCTCCCTCGCATGGTGAGAAGTATTTGTGGACGCTCTCCCGTGATACAGCCGGCGGCTATAGCCGCTTGCTGTACCACTCGGCCCCGTCCCCCTGCGTGCCGCATCATTGGATGTGATTGACAGCAGCGCGAGCCAATGGCTGCGCTGCTGTCAATCCATCCACTCTAGCCAATCAGCGGCCAGGCTAAGCGGTGAAGAGGACGTCGGGGGAGAGCGCTGGACTTTCGAGGGGTCAGGTAAGCAAAACGGGGGGACTGGGGGCACCGACACTGTGAGATGTTTTTTCACCTTAATGAATAGAATGCATTAAGGTGAAAAAATATTTACCTTTACAACCCCTTTAAAGCTGATCACCAGGCAGATATAAGAAACACTAAAATTCATATATGTATTTAACAATATGAATTGAATAATATTTATTTATTAGTGAACTTAGGTGTAGGTGCTTCTTCTGTGTTAGGCAAGTAACACTGCATGGGAAAGACTGATCATTTTTTATATCCATTTTAAATCTTTACTGCATAATTTTATTGTATTAGTAGCTGATGCGATTATTTTTATCCCATTTTGTATTCCCGTTTATCAATGCTAATTCCAACTATATATTGTGTGTATTTTAACTGCATTTTGTATATTTTACCCCACCCTCCCCATCATTTATGAAGTTAAAATCTGCATTTTTCTAACTATCCAGCTCATCTACTCATCTACACTCTCTTGAGGGTGCAATATATATGTATATATATACAGTATATCACAAAAGTGAGTACACCCCTCACATTTTTGTAAATATTTTATTCTATCTTTTCATGTGACTACACTGAAGAAATTACACTTTGCTACAATATAAAGTAGTGAGTGTACAGCTTTTATAACAGTGTAAATTTGCTGTCCCCTCAAAATAACTCAACACACAGCCATTAACCGCTGGCAACAAAAGTGAGTACACCCCTAAGTAAAAATGTCCAAATTGGGCCCAAAGTGTCAATATTTTGTGTGGCCACCATTATTTTCCAGCACTGCTTTAACCCTCTTGGGTATGGAGTTCACCAGAGCTTCACAGATTGCCACTGGAGTCCTCTTCCAGTCCTCCATGATGACATCACAGAGCTGGTGGATGTTAGAGACCTTGTGCTCCTCCACCTTCCATTTGAGGATGCCCCACAGATGCCCAATAGGGTTTAGGTCTGGAGATATGCTTGACCAGTCCATCACCTTTACCCTCAGCTTCTTTAGCAAGGCAGTGATCGTCTTGGAGGTGCGTTTGGGGTCGTTATTATGTTGGAATACTGCCCTGCGGCCCAGTCTCTGAAGGGAGGGGATCATGCTCTGCTTCAGTATGTCACAGTACATGTTGGCATTCATGGTCCCCTCAATGAACTGTAGCTCCCCAGTGCCAGCAGCACTCATGCAGCCCCAGACCATGACACTCCCGCTACCATGCTTGACTGTAGGCAAGACACACTTGTCTTTGTACTCCTCACCTGGTTGCCACCACCACACCTTGACACCATCTGAACCAAATAAGTTTATCTTGGTCTCATCAGACCACAGGACATGGTTCCAGTAATCCATGTCCCTAGTCTGCTTGTCTTCAGCAAACTGTTTCCGGGCTTTCTTGTGCATCATCATTAGAAGAGGCTTCCTTATGGAACAACAACCATGCAGGCCAATTTGATGCAGCGTGTGGCGTATGGTCTGAGCACTGAGGGGCTGACCCCCCACCCCTTCAACCTCTGCAGCAATGCTGGCAGCACTCATACGTCTATTTCCAAAAGACAACCTCTGGATATGACACGTGGACTCAACTTCTTTGGTTGACCATGGCGAGGCCTGTTCTGAGTGGAACCTGTCCTGTTAAACTGCTGTATGGTCTTGGCCATCGTGCTGCAGCTCAGTTTCAGGGTCCTGCCAATCTTCTTATAGCCTAGGCCATCTTTATGTAGAGCAACAATTCTTTTTTTTTCAGATCCTCAGAGAGTTCTTTGCCATGAGGTACCATGTTGAACTTCCAGTGACCAGTATGAGAGAGAGCGATAAGACCAAATTTAACACACCTGCTCCCCATTCATACCTGAGGCAACAGAGAGGGAAATTGGCTAATTGGGCCCAATGTGGACAAAGGGGTGTACTCCCTTTTGTTACCAGCAGTTTAGACATTAATGGCTGTGTGTTGAGTTATTTTGAGGGGACAGCAAATTTACACTGCTATACAAGCTGTACACTCACTACTTTACATTGTAGCAAAATGTAATTTCTTCAGCGTTGTCACATGAAAAGTTACGATAAAATATTTACAAAAGTGTGAGGGGTGTAATCACTTTTGTGAGATACTGTGTGTATATATATATATATATATATATATATATATATATATATATATATATATATATATATATACACACACACACACACACACTATATTACCAAACGTTTTGGGATGCCTGCCTTTACATGCACATGAACTTAAATGGCATCCCAGTCTTAGTCCGTAAGGTTCAATATTGAGTTGGCCCACCCTTTGCAGCTATAACAGCTTCAAATATTCTGGGAAGGCTGTCCACAAGGTTTCTAAGTGTGTCTATGGGAATGTTTGACCATTCTTCCAGAAGAGCATTTGTGAGGTCAGGCACTGATCAGGCACTGATATTGGACGAGAAGGCCTGGCTCACAATCTCCACTCTAATTCATCCCAAAGGTGTTCTATCGGGTTAAGGTCAGGACTCTGTGAAGGCCAGTCAAGTTCCTCCACCCCCAAATTTTCTCATCCATGTTTTTATGAAATTTGCTTTGTGCACTGGTGCGCAGTCACATTGGAACAGGAAGGGGCCAGCCTATACAGTATAAGGGAGCGGATATGCGTTGGCTGTACAGACCCGCACAGCTGAGTTGGACAGGTATGCAAGGGTAGATGCATGGCCCCAACTCAGAGTCTGTGGCATGTGTGGCAACATGGACATCATAGAATATATGGTCACATGCCAGAGGCAGAAATACAAACTCTGGCTCAAAGAACTTAGTCATATCCTCTGGCGTATGCCTACACATGCCTTCTTTATCAAGACCAGGTTCAAACTATATTAGATGCTAAAGAGCTAGTTTGGGGTAGCAATCTGTCCCATCTGGTGAAGCAATAAAACATATTAGGAAACCAATATAGTAAATGAGAAATTCATAGGGATTTTGACGGTGTTTATTATCAAAAAAAACAAACAGATTATAATACAAAATTATATAAATTTAATTAGAATCAAAGTTAAAATACTGTATATGTAAAAAACAGCAGCAGTACAGTACAGTGGTGGTCTGGATGGTCAGGAAATAAATTGAATGAAAATATAATGTTGCACATTATCCCGACATGTTTCGCAGATATGCTTCCTGAGGGGATCTGTGAATATTGAAACAATCAACTCTCCCAAACCACGCAATCACTGCCAGATGGTATACAGCTATTTAATAGCCTCACAAGTTAAATGTCACCAGAAAACCGTAGAGGGCAAAAAGTCCAGATAAAATCAAGTTGATAAGGCCCTGAGAGAGCATGACTAGAGGTGTAAACTCCAATGAGCAATGCAGGGTTGTAGTATTTAAAGAGGCAGAAATACCAACTCTGACTCAAAGAACTTTAGTCAAATCCTCTGGCGTATGCCTATACATGCCTACTTTATCAAGACCAGGTTCAAACTATATTAGATGCTAAAGACCTATTTTGGGGTAGCAATCTGTCCCATCTGGTGAAGCAATAAAACATATTAGGAAAACAAAATTTAATTAGTGTAATTGTTCATGTGTAAACTGTGCCATTTGTACACATTGGGGTTGATTTACTAAAGCTAAGGAGTGCAAAATCTGGTGCAGTGGTGCATGGTAGTCAATCACCTTCTAACTACAGCTTTGACAAAAATACCTGGAAGCTGATTGGTTTCTGTACAGAGATGCACCAGATCTTGCACTTTCAGGTTTTAATGATTAAACCCCAGTGTACAGTGCCTTGCGAAAGTATTTGGCCCCCTTGAACTTTTCAACCTTTTGCCACATTTCAGGCTTCAAACATAAAGATATAAAATTTTATTTTTTTGTGAAGAATCACCAACAAGTGGGACACAATTGTGAAGTGGAAGGAAATCTATTGGATAATTTAAACTTTTTTAGCAAATAAAAAACTGAAAAGTGGTGCGTGTAAAATTATTCAGCCCCTTACTTTCAGTGCAGCAAACTCACTCCAGAATTTCAGCGAGGATCTCTCAATGATCCAATGTTGTCCTAAATGACTGATGGTGATAAATAGAATCCACCTGTGTGTAATCAAGTCTCAGTATAAATGCACCTGCTCTATGATAGTCTCAGGGTTCTGTTGAAAGCGCAGAGAGCATCAAGAAGACCAAGGAACACACCAGGCAGGTCCATAATACTGTTGTGGAGAAGTTTAAAGCCGGATTTGGATACAAAAAGATTTCCCAAGCTTTAAACATCCCAAGGAGCACTGTGCAAGCGATCATTTTGAAATGGAAGGAGTATCAGACCACTGCAAATCTACCAAGACCTGGCCGCCCCTCTAAACTTACAGCTCCGATCACTCTGAATGAACTGCAGAGAACTACAGCTGAGGTGGGAGAGTCTGTCCATAGGACAACAATCAGTTGTACACTGCACAAATCTGGCCTTTATGGAAGAGTGGCAAGAAGAAAGCCATTTCTCAAAGATATCCATGAAAACTCTCATCTAAAGTTTGCCACAAGCCACCTGGGAGACACAACAAACATGTGGAAGAAGGTGCTCTGGTCAGATGAAACCAAAATCGAACTTTTTGCCCACAATGCAAAACGATATGTTTGGCGTGAAAGCAGCACAGCTCATCACCCTCGACACACCATCCCCACTGTCAAACATGGTGGTGGCAGCATCATGGTTTGGGCTTGCTTTTCTTCAGCAGGGACAGGGAAGATGGTTAAAATTGAGGGGAAGATGGATGCAGCCAAATACAGGACCATTCTGAAAACCTATTGGAGTCTGCAAAAGACCTGAAACAGGGACAGAGATTTATCTTCCAACAAGACAATGATCCCAAACATACAGCAAAATCTACAAAGGAATGGTTCACAAATAAACGTATCCAGGTGTTAGAATGGCCAAGTCAAAGTCCAGACCTGAATCCAATCGAGAATCTGTGGAAAGAGCTGAAAACTGCTGTTCACAAATGCTCTCCATCCAACCTCACTGAGCTCGAGCTGTTTTACAAGGAAGAATGGGCTAGAATTTTAGTCTCTCGATGTGCAAAACTGATAGAGACATACCCCAAGCGACTTGCAGCTGTAATTGCAGCAAAAGGTGGCTCTACAAAGTATTAACGCAAGGGGGCTGAATAATTTTGCACTCCCACTTTTCATTTTTTTATTAGTTAAAAAAGTTTCAAAAATCCAATAGATTTCGTTCCACTTCACAATTGTGTCCAACTTGTTGGTGATTCTTTACAAAAAATAAAAAATGTATATCTTTATGTTTGAAGCCTGAAATGTGGCAAAAGGTTGAAAAGTTCAAGGGGGCCGAATACTTTCGCAAGGCACTGTATATCATGCCAAATCATCCATTTTTAGCCGCTGCACAAACAAATGCTAACGCACAGTTTTATTTTCTTTGATGTGACTGGTTTTTATAACCATAAACTATTATCCAGCGCACACATGATTGGAATTCTTGTCTGAAAAAGCTCTGATGGTTTTCCCAACGTAATTCCACTCAAACTGTCTTGCCTACACACGGTCACACCAAATTCCGACCGCCAAGAACACGGTGACGTACAGCATGTACGACGGGACTAGAAAAAGGAAGTTCAATACCTAGTAGCCAATAGCTTCCATCTTGTAGTTGAATCTGAGCAAGCGTGAGTTTTTGCGCGTACATACACACGATCGGAATTTCCAATAGAAAGTTTTTCCATCAGGAAAATTGAGAACATTCTATCAAAGTTTTGCTGGGGGAAATTCGGACAGCTAAATTCCATTGGAGCATAAACACGGTCGCATTTTTCCGATGAAAAGCTTTCATCGGTCTTTTGCTGGCCGAAATTCCAATCGTGTGTACGCGGCATTAGTGTTTTTCATGCATCACACAATAGCATATTTCATAGTCTAGACAGCTCCCATTAATGATGGCTCTTACCTCGATAGCACTCCAGTAAAGCGCAAGACTTGTAGAGGAGAGTTAGCATTTTGCAAGTGCTGTGTTCTTTTTCTGCACAAGGTTGTTTAGCAAGTGATATATGCAGTCAGGATTTAGATGCTAATGTGAAATGTGTATTAGAGAGATATGTGTAGCATAAAATAAAGAAATGGTGCGAGGACAAGAAAATGAAAACACACTTAATTATGTGAAGCTAGGACTGCAATAATTGTATTAATATCTGCTGTGGCAGAGCAACATTTTGTCGGAGCAGCAATAACATGTATAAATTAAACAGCAACGCAGTTCACAAAATTAAAGCAGTATTAAACCCAAAACCAAAAAAGTGATATGTTGCAGCTTATCAGTCATTAGTTGTGGTAGCTACATTAGTTTAATTTTTTTAGACTTCTTTCCCTTTCATTTCTAGTGATCTGGCCAATAACACACCTCCTGTATTAGAGTGCCCCCACTTTGGATGAATGAGCAAACCTTTGGGAAAACAGCATTGTCAATCTGGGGGGAAGGGTAATGTTACATGTATTAGTAGATTTATATGCACTAACAAATTGAAGCCAAACTCCAGCTCACATTTTATAATCAGTTACAGCAAACAGTATTTTTGCCTTTAGGATTTACACAAATAAAAGCGGACTATTGTAAGAACCCCTGTCAGTGTTAAATGGTTTGTCTCATCTCTGTAAACGTATACAGTATCTCACAAAAGTGAGTACACCCCTCCCATTTTTGTAAATATTAAATTATATCTTTTCATGTGACAACGCTGAAGAAATTACACTTTGCTACAATGTAAAGTAGTGAGTGTACATCTTGTATAACAGTGTAAATTTGCTGTCCCCTCAAAATAACACACAGCCATTAATGTCTAAACCGCTGGTAACAAAAGTGAGTACACTCCTAAGTTAAAATGTCCAAATTGGGCTCAATTAGCCATTTCCCCCCCCCGGTGTCATGTGACTCGTTAGTGTTACAAGGTCTCAGCTGTGAATGGGGAGCAGATGTGTTAAATTTGGTGTTATCGCTCTCACTCTCTCATACTGGTCACTGGAAGTTCAACATGTCCCCTCATGGCAAAGAACTCTCTGCGGATCTGAAAAAAAATATTGTTGGTCTACATAAAGATTGCCTAGGCTATGAGAAGGTTGCCAAGATCCTGAAACTGAGCTGTAGAACAGTTGCCAAGACGATACAGCGGTTTAACAGGATAGGTTCCACTCAGAACAGGCCTCGCCATGGTCAACCAATGAACTTGAGTGCACGTGTTCAACCTTATATCCAGAGGTTGTCTTTGAAAAATAGATGTATGAGTGCTGCCAGGATTGCTGCAGAGGTTGAAGGGGTGGGGGGGGGGGGTCAGCCTGTCAGTGCTCAGATCATACGCCACACACTGCATCAAATTGGTCTGCATGGCTGCCGTCCCAGTAGAAAGCTTCTTCTAAAGATGATGCACAAGAAATCCCACAGTTTACTGAAGACAAGCAGACTAAAGACATGGATTACTGGAACCATGTTATATGGTTCTTGGGGACCAATATAAACTTATTTGATTCAGATGGTGTCAAGCATGTGTGGTGACAACCAGGTGAGGAGTACAAAGACAAGTGTGTCTTGCCTATAGTCAAGCATGGTGGTGGGAGTGTCATGGTCTGGGGCTGCATGAGTGCTGCCAGCACTGGGGAGCTACAGTTCATTTAGGGAACCATGAATGCCAACAGGGCAGTATTCCAACATGATAACGACCCCAAACGTGGCTCCAAGATGACCACTGCCTTGCTAAAGAAGCTGAGAGTAAAGGTGATGGACTGGCCAAGCATGTCTCCAAGCCTAAACCCTATTGAACACCTGTGGGGCATCCTCAAATGGAAGGTGGGGGAGCGCAAGGTAACTAACATCCACAAGTTCTGTGATGTCATCATGGAGGAGTGGAGGGGGACTCCAGTGGCAACCTGTGAAGCTCTGTTGAACTCCATGCCCAATAGGGTTAAGGCAGTGCTGGAAAATAATGGCTGATTTTATAACAAAAAATGTCAATTTCACACTTTCAATCACGAAAAGGATTTTTTATAAAGTAAATGTTGTAAGCTACTTTAGTAGTGAGAAATTAACATCCTGCACTCTCACGACTCAGATCAGCCCCAATTTATGCACCTTCACATCTCAGATCTCTGTCCCCCCTGCAAATCTGTTTCACCACTGTACCCCCCTGCACATCTGCCCCACCACTGTACTCCCTGCACATCTGCCCCACCACTGTAACCTCCTGCACATCTGGCCCCCCTCTGTACCCCCTGCTCATCTGCCCAACCACTGTAACCTTCTGCTCATCTGTCCCACCAATGCACCTCATTTCACATCTGCCCCACCGCTGTACCCCCTGCTCTTCTGAACCACCTTCTCATCACCACCAATATTCCTCTTTTCTTTTCTGCCCCACAACTGTGCCTCCCTGCATATCTGCCCTACCTCTGTACTCCCTGCTTTTCTGCCCAACCACTGTAACCTTCTGCTCATCTGTCCCACCAATGCACCTCATTTCCCATCTGCCCCACCGCTGTACCCCCCTGCTCTTCTGAACCCCCTTCTCACCTGCCCCAACGCTGAACCCCCCCTGCTCATATGTCCCACCTCTAAACCTCTCCTGCTCATTTTCCCCACTGCTGTACCCTCCTGCTCATCTGCTCCAGTGCTGTACCCTCGTCTCATCTATGATATGTGTGATATGCAGAGTGGTGAAAGGAAGCAGAGATGAGACACATCTACCTGTCCTGGCACACGCATCCTGCTGATCCACCTCTAGCATCCAGTCAGCGTGCTTGTATGTGATGTATGTCATGTATGTGGTGTCACATACAAGCATCTGGAAGGGATGCGCAATGATGAGCTCAGGTGAGGGGCATTTTCTGAAAGTAGTGGGCCTGTGTGCAGAATCATAAGTTGGGCCCCCGCAGCTGAGAAAAAGTGCAGCGTTCTGTTGGATGCAATTTTTATTGTGCTAAATATTGGCTGTGGCTTAAAGGGACACAGAGTGCAGGGGTTCAGTAGTAAGTGACACAAAAGTTCAGGAATAAATTCGACAAAGTTCCCAGAAGCTCAACAGTAATTCCACAAACTGTCACCTGATTCTACTTTTCTCAATCACAGTGAAATCCCTTCTTTCTGAGATTGGTAGTGGCAACCAAGCGAGTCATCTTCCTGCAGATGGTGGACAGGGCTAGCAGGACTGTGATTGGCTTTAGCAGTGGCCAATGATAGTCCTCCTCCTCCTGGAAACAGGGACTACCCCCCTAGCAGAACTGCACCCAATCTCTTCCCCATCACAAAAGCTGAGGATCGCAGCTACAGCAAAGTTAAAGAACCAAACAATGTGTTCCATCTTTTACAATGTGTGGGGACACAGTGCCTCCCCCTCAGTGCAGATGGGGAATTTATGAAATTGGAATGCATTAGTGTCTCACCAACACTTCCCTGCGCTGCTCTGCTGATGGGGGGGGGGGAGTCAAGTGTCGGCAAAAGAGGCTTTGCATGCCGCTTGCGGCACCAGTGCCGGGGTTGCCTACCCCTGCTGTAAGGTTAAGAGGTAAAGAAAAAAAAGATATTATTCACAAGGTCATGTCAATGCTATTGACTGATTTATGTTTTATATTTGCTTCAATAAATGTGTTGAATGAGTTTATGTGATTCCTTCTGCCAGCACCATGATGATGAAAAATATAGTCCCTACAAAGGAGCTGCTGTGCTAAGTACCAGTGCTGCACGATGCTGATGGAGGCAGAGAAAATGCTTAATGACCTTCATGTGTATGAGATCAAGGTGAGCTACAGAGTGTTTGGCTTGTGGGTCATGGTGATTGAGTCTGAACACAGGGGTGTAAGATAATACAGCGTGACTGAAAACCCTTTAGTAGAGAAAAAAAAAAAAAAAAAATATATATATATATATATATATATATATATATATATATATATACACATATATAAACATTATACATATATATATATATATATATATATATATATATATATATATATATATATATATATATATATAAATAAATGATATAATACATTGGTCTTTGCCTTCTATAACCTTGGGCTATATTTAATAAAGTGGTTCTAAAGGAATTGTAAAGGAATTGTAAAGGAATCCGCACTGCTCTGTAGCAAAATCCCAGTAATAATACATATGCATTTTTACCACGCTTTTTCTGTGTTTCATGTGCGTTTCTGTTTTGCGTTTTTTTTTTTTTGGGTTGCCTGCACCTCTGAAAAATTCGACATCAGCAATTTCCTAGAATTTCAATGGGAAGCTGTGTTTTTGGTGTGGTTATCAAAACTGCACCAAAAATGCAGCATGCAGGACTTTTCAAAATGCACCGCACTCACAGCTCAGTGATGTGAAAAGTTCCATAGGATTTAAAGGGAAACACTTTTCTTGCAAGGTAAAAATGTAGGAAAAACATATCCATGTGAAAAAGGCATTTCTCTGCATTGAAAAATGAAAAAGTGAAAAATTGCACAGTATTTTTGTTGCCTTCCTCCACCTTTCTATATACCTGTACTTACCTGAGCCCTATATTGATCCAACACTGTGCCTGTCTGCAGACTTGATCTCTATTCCTTTCCTCACAGAGCATAAAGGCAACAGTGGGAGCTAATTGTTAATCAAATCCTGTTAGGAGGGAGTGAGGGCTGGGTGGGAGTGAGCCATGCTGTGTGTGTCTATAGGTGCACACACACTAGCTCAGGAGGGTGCACATATGCCCCTGTAGCAAGTGGTTTGCTATTGGGGCAGACACAGAAGAGGAGGAGCAGAGAACGCTGGTGGAGGGCCCTAGAAGGGGACATAAGGGGCTGTTCTGTGCAATACCACTGCACAGAGCAGGTAGATAATACCATGTTTGTTACTTTAGAAAAAAATATCAAGCCTTTACAACTGCTTTAATGTTTTCACTCAACTTTTACTCAAAAATCACACCTTTTTCTAATTAAATATTGAATGATAAATGTGTGACTGTTGGATAAAAGTTGTGTAAATCCTGGGGATGAAAAAGTGAAAAATTGTCCCTTTCACAATCATACACACAGACTAAAAGGAGAAGTACAGCCAAAGCTTGTTTGGCTGTACTTCTATAGATCACAGGAATGCAGTTCATTCTGCACTCCTGTGACCTGTTTTCAGCAGACAGCGGACTGAAACCTGCTGTCGGCTGATGTCACAGATCCAATCCAAGCTGGGGAAATATTGCGACCATATGGTCGAGATCTGCCCAGAATCCTGGACTGCCATCCGTCTCAGCCTCTCATGGAGACACTGAGAGCCTGGACCAGTTGCTCCCGCCCCCCTCCACAGTCCAGCGCTCCAGTGAGCGTGTAGGGGCAGAGCAGACAGCTGGTGACTGACAGTCACCAGCTCTCTGCTCATTGAACTCTGAGATTCAAACGATCAGTGATGTTTGATCGTTCAGCTCTCAGTCTTAGGGACAGCAAGGGACAAATGTAGCATTGAACCGATGCTGCATCCAACTAGGTAAGTATGATTCTTTAAAAGAAAAAATTCCGAACTTCTCTTTAAAGCTGGCTATACACTGATCAAACTGGCTGGCTATACATGGCAGAACTGGCCAAATTCCCAGCAGTGTGTGGCCCATTCCTGCTTGACAGAAGTCAATCGTTTGACTTCAGTCAAAAGGACATGTTGGAAAAATTGTGAATCCGTAGCTACAGCTGCTAATCCTTGTATCCTGACTTTGTGTGGACAGAAACTAAATGTGTATGGGTAGTTTAAAGCACCATTTGCATACCAGCTGACTGAAGGAAAACTTACAAAAAAATGAAGTTCCACTGAACAATCTTTAATTGTCACTGACCCTAAACAATTATGCAGAGCAAGTGTTATGACTTTACTTGCTGCCTTGCCAGATGTGTATGGTTCATAAAATTTCATCAGCAGCAACAGCCCGGCATTTAGAAATGTCATAAAAAGTCATTGTTTTGAGGAAAATCAAGAAAGCACCCAGGGGCAACCCAAGGAGAGCATAGAAACTCTATGCCCACAGTATCCTTGAAGATACTTGATCCCAATGATTTCTAGAGCAGCAAAGTAAAATATATTTCCAGGAAGAATTTCCACTTATAAATCAAATTTGATTTAAATATAGATTTTCTGCTTCAGTGTACTGGCGCAAACGAAGATACATGGGGAAAAACCACATTAATTTAATTTATTTAGTGCTGGTAATGATTATAAATGCCTAAAAATATTGTGCGTTGTTGAGTACACAATATAAATTACAGTACAAGTTCTATGTCTTTGCTTTATGAATGTGGGATGGGTTAGTGTTTATCAAAACATGTTTAACAAACTATTAAAGAGAATATTAAAGAGAAAAAATCTTATTATATCCAGACGTCAAATGTGACATAAAACGCAGAAGGAGAGATAAGTTCTAAAGATACATGAAGAACTTTGAACTGGGGACAACTATTCCCTTAAGAATTGCCTTTTCTACCGGAAATGTTTCTTGCACTATACATATCAAAATTGGTGACCCACCCATACGGTAGACCTGTCTGTACTGTTGGCACTTGTGGCTCTGTTCCTGAGACAATAAGAGTACAGAAGGCCATTGGAAGTCATGGAAGTAAAAAAAATGGGCACAGTAGTTACTTTTTATTTATTGTCTCTACTTGGCTGGTGAGACCTTGCAAGAAAGTTCATTAAAGAACTGTGATGGAGAGGGGTTTGTAGGTTTATTGAAAGAAGTCTTCTGTAGATTAAGCGAAATGCAACCAACTTTTTTTTATTTTTTTTGATGGACTGTGCAGTTGAATTCACCTCTTCCTCTACATATAAACTAGGGAAATCATTCTTGTTTTGCTAAAAATGCAAAACAGCATAATCTTTCACGTTTGCCTAGAACATTATCAGTCTGAATAAATCCCAAACGAATCTAAAGTGAATAATAATTGGCAAAAATGTTTCAGGCTAATAAATCACAGTATCACACTATGTGGCTAAAGTATATGAACACTCCTTCAAAATGTTGAGTTTTGGGTCACAAAGCCGGGTAAAAAAAAACATGGTTTGAAGGGTTTGCCGTGAAGGACCTTGAGTGGCCTACACAAAGAATGGATAAAAGTAATTTCATAAATGTTGTTTTGACTGAATGGGCACAAATTTTTACAGGACATGTTCCAAAACTTTGTGGGAAGCCTTCTCAGAAGAATAAAGGTTGTTACAAACATATGGTGTGTCCAATAAGGCTATATAGAAATGATGGTCAGATTTCCACAAACTTTTGGTTGTGTATAGCCTTGTACACACGATCGGACTTTCCGAAGACAAAACCATGGGATTTTGTCCAAAGAGTGTCGTCTCAAACTTTTCTTGCATACACACAGTCACACAAATGTTGGCCAACAATTACGAATGTAGTGACGTACTACGTGGTTTTTCAGCTTTTCAGCGCCACCCTTTGGGCTCCTTCTGCTAATTTAGTGTTAGTAGAAGTTTGGTGAGTGTTCATTCGCGCTTTTCTTTTTGCATTTTTTCATTTAGCGATTTTCAGTTCATTCTTTTTAGTTCATGCTTTTCAGTTCGTCAACCAGCCATGTTGCGGAAACTAAGGAGATAACATGTTATTTATTATTGGCCTTGGAGTTATTGCTTTGACATTATTTTTTTGGATAAATAATGATTTGATTTGGTATATTTTCTATATTTTTGGATGCATAGAATGCACTTTCTGGTTAAGTTCTATTGGCAGATAGCATTTCTATTTTTTTTTTTTAAATGCACAATAAAAACATTGTGGAGAATAATACTTGGCTATGTGTTTTACTTGAAATGACAGTTTGGGAGTAGGCAGTTACATTTCAAAAAAATACAATGTTAAATTGACAAGGGGCACCAACATAGTTGTATCTTTGTTCCTAAAAAAATACGGGATAATGGTGTTGTGGTAACTTGCACAAATAAAAAAAAACAAAAAACGTAATAATATTATTCTTGATATCACTAGAAAAAAAAGCCCTTGAAAATGTGTTTGCAATAACTCCATCAGTATCATGAGCAATGCAGCTTCCTTATTGTTATTAAAGAAGAAGAGAATTGTGCGCAGCATTTGGCGATTCCATAATTTGCCACGTCACAAATGTTAATTCTGCATTACAAATGCTAGTTTACAAGACCGACCGCTTCTGCTTCCAAGCATGCATGTTTGTACTTTGGACTTTTGCCCAACGGACTTGTGTACATACGATCCGAAAATCCGACAACACACATTTGTCGGCAGAAAATTTGAAGAAATGCTAGCCAACATTTGTTGGAGGAAAGTCCGACAACAATTGTCTGATGGAGCATACACACGGTCGGCTTTAGTTTTACCGGTCTCTTGAAGAGTTTCTACAGTCCTTCCCAGCAGTTCAATAGAAGGGCAACTCATTCTTTCAACCCTTTCAGAACAAGTACCCCACAACAGCCACATCTGACACAACTGCTTTATATACTAGACACATCTGAAACCTCGAATGTTATCCTTTCACAATAGACTAGCTGAGTACAAAATAAACCAAACTTTATTGCCAAAAACAGAGACTCTATAATGCACAACGGGACACATGAAAATTTGATATTATTTTAAGGAAACTATGCTGGAGAGAAAAATTTCCATCATCTAGCCTTGTTTTGGAATCTTCTTTGGAATTGTTGCCAAGCAACTAAAGCCTCATGCTATTTTAAAGAAAATTATACTTTAAGCACACAATGCATATTGGTTAAAAAACCTGATCAACGCAAAACTTCCCTCTCTCAAGCAACATTGACTATTTCAAATTCTTATGCTGCTATCAATAGTAAATAGATAGGAAAGTATATCATATTTACTTGTTTTAAACGTTTTTTTTTTACATTTCAATTCCTACACTTACTAAGGCAAATTATGTCATACATCCCAGGAGTCTTCAGGAGAGGAGGAGGGGTTTCTCAGCTAAGCACACCCTCCTGCCTGCATGCCTGAGCTAGGGGGGGATGGATTCCAGGAAGTAAGTGCTACATGAATCATCTGCCCTTACTCAATATGGCCAATGCTAGGAGGTGTTTTTCAAAGTGAATTCTCAACAAAATAAAGCATTAGGGCATGGATGGATGGGTAAGTTTGCTTTGAGTAATATAAATTAATTAAGTAGCATGTTTGGTCTGTGGTGCTCAGGTACAGTGCATTTCTACTTTAATACAGTAGCTGCTGCCATCTTTATGGTGGCCTTAGATGCTTATATAGCAGTAACAGTTGCTGTTTATATTTTAAATGCAAATTAAAGGTGATGTTTAAGCATGGCAATTCTTACATTGTTAGATTGGTCCAGTTTGGACCAATATAAGCATGTAGGTGTCACACCTGTGGAATCTCCATGAAAGCTGTAAATCACTGTACTAGACACTGCTGCTACAGTGGTTTCAACTAGCTTCTGGGTCCCGGACAAGGTAAAGATTGTAATGTCACCACTCTGCTTCTCCCCATGTCCAGTCAGAGAATGCATTGTATTTATTGAGAAAATGCAAAGTGTCACCTCCTGTGTTTATAATTCAGCAGTGCAACTACTCAGCACAGGTTCCAAAAGCTAGTGGAGATCACTGAAGATCGCCTACTACAGTGATCTCCAGTTTCCATGGGGATTTGGGGATGATCTGAGGTGTAAAGGAGCCGGAATCGGGGTGAACTGAAGTGTGAAGATGTAGGAATTAGAGCTGATGTAAAATGTGAAGGTGCAGGAATTGGGGCTAATTTAGGATCTGAAGGTTCAGGAATTGGTGTGATCTGAGGTGTGAAGGTGCAGAAACTGGGGTAATCTGGGATGTTAAGGTGAAGTTATTGGAGCTGATTTGAGGGGGTAAAGGTGCATAAATAGGGCTGGTCTGAGGTGTAAAGGTGCAGTTATTGGGGTAATCTGAAGTGTGAACGTACAGGAATTGAGGCTGATCTGAGGTGTGAAGGAATTGGGACTGATCTGAGGTATGAAGGTGCAGGAATTGGGACTGATCTGAGGTGTGAAGGTGCAGGAACTGGGGTGATCTGAGGTGTGAAGGTGCAAGAATCAGGGATGAACAGAGGTGTGAAGTTGCATGAGTTGGCGTGATCTGATGTGTGAAAGTGCAGGAATTGTGGTGATCTGAGGTGTGAAGGTGCAGAAACTGGGGTAATCTGGGATGTTAAGGTGCAGTTATTGGAGCTGATTTGAGGGGGTGAAGGTGCATAAATAGGGCTGGTCTGAGGTGTAAAGGTGCAGTTATTGGGGTAATCTGAAGTGTGAACGTACAGGAATTGAGGCTGATCTGAGGTGTGAAGGAATTGGGACTGATCTGAGGTATGAAGGTGCAGGAATTGGGACTGATCTGAGGTGTGAAGGAATTGGGACTGATCTGAGGTATGAAGGTGCAGGAATTGGGACTGATCTGAGGTGTGAAGGTGCAGGAACTGGGGTGATCTGAGGTGTGAAGGTGCAAGAATCAGGGATGAACAGAGGTGTGAAGTTGCATGAGTTGGCGTGATCTGATGTGTGAAAGTGCAGGAATTGGGGTGATCTGAGGTGTGAAGGTACAGGACTTGGGGTGATCTGAGGTGTGAAGGTTCAGGACTTGGGGTGATCTGAGGTGTGAAGGTGCAGGACTTGGGGTGATCTGAGGTGTGAAGGTTCAGGACTTGGGGTGATCTGAGGTGTGAAGGTGCAGGACTTGGGGTGATCTGAGGTGTGAAGGTGCAGAAATCCAGAATGAACTGATGTGTGAAGGTCCAGGAATTGGGGATGATCTGGGGTCTGCAGGTGCAGGAATTGGGACTGATCTATGGTGTGAGGGTGTAGGAAGTTGGGTGATCTGGGGTTTGAAGGTACAGGAATTGGAGCTGATTGAGGGGTAAAGGTTCCTGAATTAAGGCTGATCTGAAGTGTGACATTCAGGAATTTTGGGTGATCTGAGGTGTGAAAGTTCAGGAATTGGACTGATCTGGGGTGCGAAAGTGCAGGAATTGGAACTGATTTAAGAGAACCTTTTTAGCATGACCACTGTCACCTCACACTTTATTTCCAATATTTGTATGTTTCATAGATGCACTCAGCTGGCATATAATTTCAACATTTCAACCAATGTACTTACCTTGCAGAACATGTCTTCTGGAATAAGGGAAGTTACCATTTACTTTACCACTTACCATTGATCTTTGAAAGCTCAATGTTCATATCTTACTGTTATTCTAATAGTTTACAGAATTTTCTTCATCAAGATTCTTGTTCGCGACTGAGAGTGTGAAGTTGAAATTTTTTTTTTTTATATAACTTCCACTCTCAATGTCTTGGAAAACATTTATCGGCACACTATGCTCAAAAAGGTTGCCTATCCTTGGCTTACAGTTTGACAACGGTGAAATGTCAAATTTTTCAAGGATTGCTGGAAAAGTCCAATTTACGGCTAATCATGAAGGTTTTCTATTCAATGGTAACAAATCAGCTTCTTCCTTTCATTTTTCCTACACCAAAGAAAAAAATTGAGGGGTTTCTATGGGGCAACAACATTTATTTAAGGCTATTCTTCCTTCCAATGCTTAACAAAGTACTCTCAGAATGAGCTGCCAAGATTGCACTCATTGGAATCATTAGCTGAAAACATTTCTCCTTTGATAAACAATATTGCCAACTTCATTGTAGCTCTGTCTACAAGGTCAGCACATCTGTGCTTGTAAAGAAAAAGTTAATTTCCATTAATGTTCATTAAAAAATGGGAAAAGGCAGATGGTTTATGTGAACCAAATGTGGGCTCAGCATACAGGGGTAGATATTATCACACAATGCTTTTTGGCCCTATCCCAAAATAATCTCCCTACATGGGAATGAATAGTCAAACTGACAGACCACAGTAAAAAGACTAACATTCAGCAATTAACAATTAGCAGGCTGTTGCTAACATTCAGACTGGAATTTCTTCTTGCATTGTCTATTCATCTCTGTGGGGATGACTATAGATAACTGTGGTCATGGGAAAAATCATATGTAGCCCAGTGTTTAGCTAGGCAGAAAGGGACAGATACAGAGATACAGTGCTGCTGCACTGTTTCCACACAGGACCTCTATACTTATCTAGACAGTGTAATTCCACTTCCATTCACCAGATGGAGCCTGTGGGACATGAAGTACCGGAGGGACTCTGATGCAAGACTTTAATGGATTGTGGGAAGCCTAATTTACTCGAAAGACTTGGCTGTTGTGGCAGATGGGGGAAGGACTACAACAGCCAAGAGAGGGGCATACTAAGGAAAGGACCAGGTATCGTTTTCCCAAGCAGAGAAAAGAAGAACGGTCTCTTTTTGCAGGGATACAGAAAATGGAAACGATCAATTCACTATTATATAGGTGCTACACCGTCAGGCAGTCGTGCATAGCAGGTACAGCATCCCCAGAATTAGAGACTCCGAGATTTAGCACTCTAGAAAAAACATAGGTACAGGGGAGAAGAGGACCCCCTGAGAAAGAAGTCACGGGCGGACCAAGCTGCTTGTTTTATTGCACAATTGTAGAAAAAAATACATTGAAAATACAAAAACTAGGCACCCAACACCAACACTTAGACTAATATAAAATAAGACAGTGTTGTCTAATTAAAAGAAACTGCGTCACATCATGCATAAAGCACACACCATATACTCCCAAATAGGTATTAATATAAGGCGTTGGGTGCCTTGTTTTTGTATTTTCAGTGTATTTTTTTCTACAATTGTGCAATAAAATTTCCCTTAACAAGCAGCTTGGTCCACCCATGACTTCTTTCTCAGGGGGGCCTCTTTCCCCCTGTACCTATACTCTTTTTGCAGGGAGATTGAGGCAGTGCACACCATATCCTAGCTGTGTGCAGTGAAAGCAGAGGGATGACTTTACCTGGAAGCAGAGGGATGCTGTTACCTGGAAGCAGAGGGACACTATTCTTTAGAACAGGGATCTCCAAATTATGGCCCTCTAGCTGTTATGGGACTACATGTCCCATGAGGCTTTGTAAAACTCTGACATTCAGACATGACTAGGCATGATGGGAATTGTAGTTCCTGAACAACTGGAGGGTCATAGTTTGGAGACCACTGCTTTAGAACATATATAAAGTGCCTGTGCAATCTCTAATCCATCATAGTGCAACCATAGGTGAAAAAGCCTATCCATGCAAGCAAAGTGCCAAATATAGGTGATTCATGCTTGTGAAGACTCAGATTGACACTTTAGTCCCTACACACCAGCAATAGGATTCTGCATGGTCTTGTCCTGCACTAGTGGATGAATCTAGCTTCTTCCTTCTCCTCCAATTACAAGGTTCCCATCATGATGGCATAAGGCATACCAATGGAGATAGAAATGTTCATAGCGTAATGCTGTGTGGGTTATTAGAAATATTAAAAGCAAATGCACTTTGCTCTCAGAGCCGTGGCACAAGAGGCTCCTTCGGGGGTAATCGCTACACATACAACTTGAACTGTTTAGGATTGTCCATGTCAAAAAAATATTTAAAGGAAAATATATATTCACATTACTAAAACTGATTAAATAATTTATTTATTTATATGCTCCTAATCTCTAACACTTCAAGCACTTAGTGGATGAATTTCAGCAAAAGAAAAAAATATTTTTATTTTTAACTGAAAATTACCAGATTCATATTAAGCATAATAAATATGTAAATAAACCTGTGCACATGTGCAAGTGATTCCAATTATGGTGCATGGCAAATAAACATGTGGCACATCGATTCTCAATACAATAATAATAAACTCATAGAGCATTTGTAAAAAGTGCTATGGGCTCTAGAGGGCTTGGAGTGACACCAGATCTAGTGTTCTCTATTTGCTAAGAATTTATTTCTTGCCGTATGACGTCACCAACTGAGATTCCTTCATCTATACGCGTTACGTCAAATGGGCGTGATTTTATCAGTAAGCATCCCCTTACTGATGAAGTCACACCTTATTTTTATGTAACGAGTATAGGGGAGGAGTCTCAGTTGGTGACGTCATTCTGCAAGTATCTCATCTTTACATGTGTCCATAGCCCGCACTGCTGAAGTGCTTTACTTGTGAGTACCGCATATGCTGTTTATACTGGAGAAATAAATTATTAGGAAACAGAGAGCACTAGATTTGGTGTTTGTATCCCTATGTTATACCGGAATTACTCGAGGGAGGTCTGAGACTGGTGAATGCCGGTGAGGAGAAAGAGGGTGACACAAATGGATTATCAGCTTCACGCCAGCCCGATTCATTGATTACCCCCATAGGGGATCTGCTTTGTCTGACCTGCTGGTAAAACAGGGGTCAGATTTTATGGTGAGCAGCTTGAGCACAGCGGTGGAGGAGAGCACCAGCACTTCTTGATTTTTAGTGCACAATTTTAAATGAACTGTTCATTTTGGAAGAAATTGAAGACATTTATGGAAAATCATCACCACGTTTAGGATCACAAAAATAGACAGTTTGATTTTGTATATTATTATTATAAATAACAGTAGCGCAGCAGTGTATATAGTATAGCTATAGTATGAGAAGCAATACATACATCATTTGAAAATACATCAAATAAGTATTTGTTAAAGTGTATTTAAACCCAAAAACATGATGTGATATATTGCAGCTTACCAGTCCTTAGGTGTGGAGGTTGCATTTGTTTTCTTGTTCTCTTTTATTTTCACTAGATAATTCTGTCAATAATACACTTTCCATCCTAGCATTCCAATACTCACCTACTATGCTATATTAGGGCAACAAAAACAGCACAGGCCTACCGACCCCCCCCCCTCCCTCGTCCATAACATAGATGGACAAGGTCCAGTAGACAAAAATACGATTGGGGAAAGGAAAGGCCCACAGAAAGTTCTCAGCTAACAAGATTTCTGGCAGGATGAACAGCTCTTCCTTGCACTTATGGAATATATACAAAACCCTTTAATAGTTTATTTACCAAGCCAAAAGGCAGCAAAGAAGAGAAGTTCATGTTTGCATACACTTTAGTTCTGCCTAAAGTGTAATTGAAACCACTGTACATGATAACATGCTATGCTTATTAGGATTTGTTCATGGGAAATAGACTTTTAATTTTGACCAATGCTGACTATGACTGACAGCTTAAATCATCACATTTAATTTAAATACATAAACCTTAATTTATGACGCTCTCAGTTTCAGCTCTTGATATCTTATAATTACATATCAGATTCAATAAGTGCTGACGCATAAGATTTAATAATTATGGGCGCTGAAATCATCATTTTCACACGGCTATCAATTTATTAAAATAGATGTACCTTATCCACCAATGCCATTTTAATCTTAATTTGTGGTGTCAAAACGAATCCATTACATGGCAGTGACAAGAAATCTATATTTTCCAGCTTGAAGGTCCAATAGGCACTCATTTACAAGTTTCACTTAGCACAGGCTTGGAGGCAACTTTTAACTTCCATTACAGTTTCATTTTTTACCATAATCCATGAATCAGAAGCAAGATAAATGATCACTATGAGCCAAGTAGGATTTTATTAGAAAGTGTAAAAAAAAGAAATGTGGGAGTGTTTTGCATGCACCACAAAGATGCAATAATAGCCATAGAAGACCATGCACTACCATGGGTTCCTATAGTAGAGGTGCAATAGAATGGCCAGGTTGCATAGGGACCCTACGTGTTGCACTTTGTAAATAATTAGAATAAAATTAGTCTATATATATTAGACATGTGCACACTGAAATATTTTGTTTCGGAATTTCGTTTTCGTACGAAAAATACATTTATTTCGTTACTCCCGAAATTCATTTTTATTTATTTTGTTTTGTTAAAAAATGCATTCGTCCGAAAATCCGAAATAATTAAGGTCGAATCTGTCATTGAAGGCTTATGGTGTCTGTCGAATGTTCTAAGAAGATTCCACGGAGCAGCTAAACTGTAAAACGCCGCAATAGTACATTTCCGGTCGAATGTTCCGCCTACAAGCTATAGTAGAATTCTAATGTTGTATGACACTTGTAATAATTATATTTATTAATTATTATAACTAGTCAACCAACATTAGAATTCTTCTATAGCCTATGGGTGGAGCATTTGACCATAAATGTCCACTCTCGGCAACTGCTTTGTCGAATCATCATGTCAAATCTTTTCTCTCTATGTCGAATAATCTTGGACTAATAGAGTTAGGTTAGGCGCATTCAATCTTTTTTGCTATTGTGTCTATAATGTCAAATCTATTCTCTCTATGTCGAATAATCTTGGACTAATAGAGTTAGGTTAGGCACATTCAATCTTTTTTGTTATTGTCTCCATAATGTAGTCTTTTCTCTCTAATGACAAATCGTTTCTCTCTATGTAGAATAATCTTGGACTAATACAACTAAGGTTAGTCACATTTGACCACAGGTTCGATGGACACAGATCGCTATTGTCAGCATCATGTTGAATCTCCTATCTATATCGAACTGTTGTCACAACGAAAACGAAAAGAAAGCATTTGTTTATGTCAGATCTTTCGGTTTTTGGATCCTGCATGTTTGTTATCGTTTGTTAAAACTAAAATGAAAATACCCGAAATTCGGACGAAAATGCATTCGGATGAAAACGAATGCACATGTCTAATATATATATATATATATATATAGTTTTATTTCAGCTGACAAATTGCTATCAAAGTAAGGTACAATATTATTGTGTAGTGTAGAATGGCCAGAGTGAATTAGATTGCCCTGGAATGGGATTCAATAGAGCCATATAACATATATATTGCTTGTTAGGCCATCTTGCTTTGTTGACTGATGTTTGTTTTACCTTGTCTTCTCTTTTCTGCAGGGACATAGGGGTTGGTTTACTAAAGGTTAATAAACGGTGTACTTAGCAAGCGCAGAGCTTATTAAATGAAGGGAAGCTCTGCTGACTTCCATCATCCAATCATGTGCAAATCAAAATGCTATTTTTTTAAAAATTTCCTTGCATGTGATTGTGTAATCTTTGAAGCTTTACAGTATCTCATTTACTGAGCTGTGGAGCAACTTCACTTGCAAAGTGCGCAGTCTATTTGCCTTTATTAAATCAAGCCCACAGACAAAGTTTCTAACTTTGGCCTGAAGTTAAAGCGTTTGCTACTCCAACATTTAATTTTCCTGATATGTGACTGCTTTACCATGGATGAGAAACTATCCTGTTCTCTTTGTATTTCTTCCTTTATGTAAAATCCCTGTTCCTGCTAGTTCCCTTGCTTTCTTATTAAAAACTGACCACACTTAGTAGGAGAGCAAGCCGCGGTCAGTTCTCTAGCTGTGTTGGGAACTCAGTGTGCCAATGTCCAATGATCAGACTTGTCCTGACATGCACAGCCACTCAATGGCAAACTCAGTGTGCTGCTGCTTCTTCTCCCCCCAGCTCTTATGCAGCTGAGAACAGAGGGAACGTGATCACTTGATCGCTGCTTTCACACTGCAGCCATGGGTGCGTTGATGGTAAAGCTCCGCTCATTTTAGCGGTGCTTTACTGTTGTTTTAGCTGCGCTTTTTGGCTGCTATCGGGGCGCTTTTAAACCCCACTAGCGGCCGAAGAAGGGGTTAAAACCACCCATGTTGCGGCACCACTGAAGCCCTTTTCAGGCACTTTTGAAGCACTGCCCATTCATTCCAATGGCTCCTCCGGCGAAGGAGCAGCGTATATACCACTCCTCCACTGCCCCAAAGATGCAGCTTGCAGGACTTTTTTTCCCGTTCCGCAAGCGCACCGCCCCAGTGTAAAAGCACTTGGGCTTTCACACTGGGGAGGCATGAGAGGCAGTTTTCAGGCGCTTTAGAGGCGCTTCTTTTAGCGCTAAAACTCCTGAAAACTGCCTCAGTGTGAAAGGGGTCTTATAAAAAAAAGGAAAAAGCTATTTATAGTGTTTTTTTTTATATATCTATTATAAAATATGTTGGCTTTTGTTTTCTATTTTAATGAGTTAATGGGTTGTTTTACGAAGTGATCGTTTACAATCACTTTAAGGACAAAAATTAAGGAGAATTTGATAGCTGCTAAACTTGTGTCTGCTTCTAATAAAGCTTACTTGGCGGTAAAATTAATATCTCCTAAGCGTGCACCGTTTAGGAGATATTCCACAGAGCAGCAGGTGGTGAGGTCACCACCATTGCGCTCTGAAGGAATGGCATACCGTGCCATTCCTTCGGATGTCTGTGCCGTAAACAGTGACTCCTGGGCACATGTGTGGGAGTGATGTCATCACAGCTCAACCAGTCAGATGGCTGGAGTCTGCGAACCCGGAAGGAAGACCGGCTGAAGATGGAAGCCCTGTCAGCAGTGACAGCACACCACTGGAGGGCTTAGTTTTAACCACTTCAATACAGGGCACTTATACTCATTCTTGCCCAGACCAATTTTCAGCTTTCAGTGCTGTCACACTTTGAATGTCATATAACACTGTACCCAAATGAAATTTTTATCATTTTGTTCCCACAAAGAGAGTTTTTTTTTGGTAGTATTTGATCACTTCTGGGTTTTTTATTTTCTGCTAAACAAATAAAAAGAAGACCGAAAATTTTGAAAATATAATATAAAAATATAAAAATAATATGCGGCACTGATGGGGCACTGATAGGCGACACTGATGGGCAGTGCACTGATAGGTGGCACTGATATGCAGCACCGATGGGTACACATAGGTTGGCACTGATGGGCACTGAAAGGCCTCACAGATGGGCACTGATAGGTGGCACGGATGGGCACTGATAGGTGGCACGGATGCGAATGGATGGGGACTGATAGATGGCACTGATGTACAGTAATTGATGGTATGGAATAATGGCTGCCAATCAGCGATGCCCATTGTAGGCACTGATTGGCATCCATTGTGGTCACTGATTGGCATCCATTGTGGGCACTGATTGGCATCCCTGGGGGTCTAGGAAGGCATACCTGGTGATGACATCCCTGGTGGTCACTGATAATCAATCAGCACAGACCCCCCTGAGAGAGGAGCAGTCGATCGGCTCTCCTCTATTCGCGTCTGACAGACGTGAGTGAAGAAAAGCAGATCAACTGCTCTTCCGGTTTACATTGTGATCAACCGTGATTGGACATGACTGATCATGTGGTAAGGAGTCAGAGACTCTTTACCTAGATCTGTGTTGCGGTGTGTCAGACTGACACACCACACCACTGTTCACCACAATGCGCACCCCCATGGGCGTGCGGCGGCTGTTATCCTGCTGGACTTCATATGACTTCCAGTCAGGATATTGAAACCACTTTGCTGCCGTCATTTTGCTATATGGCGGGCGGCAAGTGGTTAAGGTAAGTTTCTCATAATGTGATCTAGATGAATGTACTTCGCCATCTAACTATAAACCAATAATTTTAACATGAAAATGTCATAGGGTTTAAAAACTTTTTACATCCCTTTCTTGTTTCAATAAATCAATAGCTACATTTACTTTCTCAGATTACAAGGTATGCACTTTGCATATCCACTGTGTCTTTGTGACTCCATACTAAATACTTTCCTAGCCAGACACAAAAAGCTTTTTTTATGACCCTTTTGTATAGTAAATATATGTTCTAAAATTCATTTTGAGATGTTTCTTGTTGTACACCACTAGAGGCCAATCTGCTGACAGCTTAAAGATTTACTGCTGCTCTGCCCTGTTCTGGGATTTAGCAAAATGGCAAGAAGAAACAGGAACAATGCTGGAGGCAATTTACAGCACACACTAAGTTTGGGAGTATATTTATTAAAGTGGAATGTGTATCCCTTGCTAAAAGACAATATTAATATAGATGTTATGGGTAAAATTCCACTTACATTTTCTGACTAAACTTGCACTTTGAAGTATACCTTTTTTTTTGTCTGTATAGATTGGAGATGGATTAAAACCCCTGTCAGGTTTATATTTCTGTCTACCCCCACCTCAGATATTCACCCTCTCTATTAGTCCCGACGTCTTTTGAAAGTAAACCAATCGACTTCTATATTCAGCTTGTTCAGTTAACTTTTGAAAATAAAAGATAGAAGCTGATTGGTTGCCATGCACAGCTATACCAGATTCTCTCTGCCTCAGGTTTGATAAATCCCCCTCAGTGTATTTGAGACTTTTAATCTTCATGATGTTTGTTAACCTCTTCCCGCCCGCCCTATAGCCGAATGACGGCCGTAGAGCGGGCGATTTCGTCCGGGAGGCCGTCCCTGGACATCCTGTTGTTTACTTCCGCAATGCGCGCCGCCGCGGGCGCGCTTCGGGGAAGTTCTGTGTTTGCCATGTCCCCCGGAGACAGGCAAACACAGATCGCTGTAAACTGCCAATCACAGCGGCCGTTTACAGCGAGATCGACGTGTCCAATGTGAGATGATCTCATATGTAAACATATGAGATCATCTCTCAGCGCCGCTCTCCCTCCTCACACAGACAGCGTGTGAGAGGGGAGAGATGAACGGCTGCAGCGGCCGTAAGTGTAAAAATTTTTTTTTTTTTTAAAGTGCCATCCGCCCCAGTGCCATCCTCCCCCAGTGCCATCCTGCCCCAGTGCCATCCACCCCAGTGCCATCCTGCCCCAGTGCCATCCACCCCAGTGCCATCCTGGCCCAGTGCCATCCACCCCAGTGCCATCCGCCCCAGTGCCATCCACCCCAGTACCATCCACCCCAGTGCTACCTGCCCCCAGTGCCACCTGTTAGTGCTATCTGTCCCCAGTGCCACCTGTTGTCAGTGCCATTTGTCCCCAGTGCCATCTGTCATCAGTGCCACGTATAAGTGCCATCTGTCTCAGTGCCACATAGTGCCATCTGTCATCAGTGCCACATATTAGTGCCATCTGTCATCAGTGCCACCTGTCAGTGTCACGTGCCATCTGTTATCAGTGTCACGTGTCATCAATGCCACATATCAGTGCCATCTGTCATCAGTGTCACGCGTCATTGGTGCCATGTATTAGTGGCATCTGTCATCGGTGGCACATATTAGTGCCATCTGTCATCAGTGCCACGTATTAGTGCCATGTGTCATCAGTGCCACGTATTAGTGCCACGTGTCATCAGTGCCACATATTAGTGCCATCTGTCATCAGTGCCATGTGTCATCAGTGCCACGTATAAGTGTCATCATTGCCACGTATCAGTGCCATCTGTCATCAGTATCATGTGTCATTGTCCTGGTGCTCTAGGGCCTTCAAAAGTGTAATAGGTAGTCAACAAGTTAGATGTGTAATTTATGCTCCTAGAACATGTGACGACGCTCCCTGCATGTTGGGCCTTTCTATGTGGCCAGGCTGTGAAAAAGTCCCACACATGTGGTATTGTAATACTCAGGAGGAGTAGCAGAATTTTTTTGGGGGTGTCATTTGTGGTATACACATGCCATGTGAGAGAAATAACCTATTACAATGACAATTTTGTGAAAAAAATAAATACATGAAAAATCTTAATTTTGCAAAGAATTGTGGGAAAAAAATGACAGCATCAAAAAGCTCACCATGCCTCTTACTAAATACCTTGGAATGTCTACTTTCCAAAAAGGGGGTCATTTGGGGGGTATTTGTACTTTCCTGAATAGTCCACCAGTACATCAGATGTGATCAATTTTGTATTGTATTGTATTGTATTGTATTTTGATTCGCACCACAGCTTGTAGACTCTCTAACTTTCACAAAGACCAAATAATATCCACTAATTTGGGTTATTTGTACCAAAGATATGTAGCAGTATAAATTGTGGCCAACATTTATGAAGAAAAATTAATAATTTGCATAATTCTGTCACAGAAACAAAGAAATATGCGTTTTTTTTTCCAAATTTTCGGTCTTTTTTCATTTATAGCGCAAAAAATAAAAACCCCAGAGGTGATCAAATACCACCAAAAGAAAGCTCTATTTGTGGGAAAAAAAAGGACAAAAAATTTATTTGGGTACAGTGTTGCATGACTGAGTAATTGTCATTCAAAGTGTGAAAGCTGAAAATTGGTCTGGACAGGAAGGGTGTTTAAGTGCCCAGTAAGTAAGTGGTTAACTATAGGGTTTGGTCCCAAGGTAGTGAATCATATTGCTTGTGTGCCCCTGTTCCCCACAGCATTAGGCTGCAGAGGAATAATTGTTTAGCTCATCACTATAGGAAGAGACTGGTCATTTCTAGAAGCTGGTCCAGAGGTAGCAGTGACATATCCCAAGGTAAACTAGTACAGAAGTTGAACAAACAGTATGGTTCTCATTCAGCGTTGATCCCTTAAAGAAATCCTGGTTTATCTGTGTTTAGACCAGGCACTGTGCCGCTTTAACTGACAATTGCGGGGTCTTGCGAAATGGCTCCCAAACAAAATTGACTTCCTTTTTCCCCACAAATAGAGCTTTCTTTTGGTGGTATTTGATCACCCCTGCGGTTTTTATTTTTTGCGCTATAAACAAAAAAAGAGCGACAATTAAAAAAAAAAAAACATTATTTTTTATTTTTTGCTATAATAAATATTCCCCAAAAATATATATATTCATATGTAAATGTCACTGGTAGTGAAGGTGTTCACCAGGGGGTGGCAGTGTAGGGGTTTAGTGTGTCCTAGGGGCGTGTTACTAACTATGGGGGGCGTGTTACTAACTGTGGGGGGCGTGGCTGTGTGTTAGTGAACACTAATTTCTGCTCCAATCACAGGCAGCAGAGATCAGTGTCACTTGTTGCTAGGCAGAACGGGGAGATGCTGTTTACTTCCGCATCTCCCCGCTCAGCCTCCCCATGAGACGATCGCGGGTATCCCCGCGTCGATCGAGTCTGCGGGACTCACGACCTATGGCAGTTCAGCAATTTTAAATGGACGTACCGGTACGCCAATTTGCCTGCCCGTTGGAGAAGTGGTTAATATCTTGACTCCTTCAAAAAGCTAAGCTTTACAGTTATTTTTCACAGCTATGTTAATATCCTAATAATGAAATGGCCACACCACTCCAATATCATTCAGTGTCAGCAGACATGAGTGTTATGTTTACGCTTTAAAATACCTTGACCGCATTGGGCCATGTTCAAATACAGCCACGTAAGTAGGGTCTATGTAGACAGTCAATGTAATCTCAAAGAGAATTTACATTCTCGTCCAAGAAAGCAGGAAAGTTTAAGGATTAGCGTACTTTAAGAGCTTTTTCACACTGAGACAGTTTTCAGGCATTTTAGCGCTAGAAATAGCGGCTGAAAATTGCCTCCCATGCCTCCTGAGTCCGAGTGCTTTCACACTGGGGCGGTGCGCTTGCAGGATGTTAGGAAAAGTCCTGCAAACAGGACAGTTTGTGAGTGTTGTGTACTGCTCTCCCAAACTGCACATGCCCATTGGAATGCATGGGCAGAGCAACAGGGGGCGCTTTTAACCCCCGCGTATCCCCTTCTTGGGGGTTAAAAGTGCCCCGCTAGCCACCGAAAAGCAGCCGCTTAAACAGTGTTAAAGCGCCGCTAAAAAGAGCGACACTTTACCACTAACATACGAAAGGGGTCTAAGTGCTGTTATTGTGGATAAAGTGTGGAAGGGTTAAAACCTCTGTCCCATGGTTGCTATAAAGGAGGGAAGCCACTCAACAGAGGACCCTAAGGATTGCTACTGGCATTGAAGTAGTGCAAACATGTGGAAGAAGGTGTTCTGGTCAGATGAAACCAAAATTTTACTTTTTGGCCTAAAAGCAAAACACTATGTGTGGTGGAAAACTAACTCTGCACATCCCAATGAACACACCATCCCCACTGTGAAACATGGTGGTGGCAGCATTATGTTGTGTGGATGCTTTTCTTCAGCAGGGACAGGGAAGCTGGTCATAGTTGATGGGAAGATGGATGGAGCCAAATACACAGGGCAATCTTAGAAGAAATCCTGTTAGAGTCTGCAAAAGACTTGCGACTGGGGCAAAGGTTCACCTTCCAGCAGAACAAGGACCCTAAACATACAGCCAGAGCTACAATGGAATGGTTTAGATCAAAGCATATTCATGTGTTAGAATGGCCCAATCAAAGTCCAGACCTAAATCCATTTGAGAATCTGTGGCAAGACTTGAAAATTGCTGTTCACTGACACTCTCCGTCCAATCTGACAGAGCTTGAGCTATTTTGTAAAGATGAATGGGCAAAAAGTTTACTTTCTAGATGTGCAAAGATGGTAGAGACACACCCAAAAGACTTGCAGCTGTAATTGCAGAGAAAGATGGTTCTACAAAGTTTTGACTCAGGGGGCTGGCTGCGGCTTCTGCCTAGTTCCGGACCGGCGGCCATCTTGGTGCACCCGTCGCCGTTTACAATGTGATCGCTCCGGTTCCTCTCTCCCCTCTCTGTACAGATCTGTACAGTGGAGGGGAGAGATCGGATGGCAGCCGCGCTGTGGGCTGCATCTGTAGTGCCCACAGCACTGCTCTGTGACAATTGCAGTCACAGCCATCCCTCCATACTCTGCAATACCCTGCCAATACTTACCCTGCCAATACTCTGCAATACCCTGGCAATACTTACCCTACCAATACTCTGCAATACCCTGCCAATACTCTGCCATAGCCAGCCATAACTTGCAATACTCAGTAATACCCAGCCATACTCTGCGATACCCAGCCATACCCATCCATGCTCAGCCAATATTACATTGGGGGAGATGACGTGGATATTACAGCGGGGGAGATTTATATTACAGTGGGGAGATTGTGGATATTACATTGGGGATTATATGGTGGTGGAATTTTCACAGGATTTTGCAAATTCAATTATTATTTGCTGATCCGAAAAATGATCCGATCCGTGACTCTGATCCGAGGAAAACCTGCTGCTGTTTAAAAACTGCGCAGGGAAGCCATTAATTCCTGATAAATAAAAATACATATAAATTCAAGTAAATTTGTCTGTGTGTCCATGCAATGTGGCCTGCAAACACTCTATAGGGTGAACGAGGCCTAAAGGGGAACTAAATCCATTGATTTAACCGTTTTCAAACCAAACTGTCAAAGCATCAAATGGCTAGTGGCATAACTGATCAGATGTGCAGCATTATGGCAGTTGAAGAGCAAACAGAGGTCAAGATGGCAGCTTCTTTGGTTGAAAACTACAGAAGGGTTTATGAAGAAGATGAAGGGACTAGGGATTTTAACGGTGCTTTGGATAGAAGTTTTGACAAAGGGGATAAAGAAGCTTATTAGCGAAAAATGTCGGGCTAATGTGCAACAAACATCCCTCCTCTATCTACCTGTGACCTCTAAGACCACCATTTATGTAAACCACTGTATATTTTATGTACAAACTATTTTTAATCTTGATTTCAATAAAAATTATAAAAGATTTTTATCTCTTTGTCAAAACTTCTATCTAAAGCACCGTTAAAATCCCTAGTCCCTTCATCTTCTTCATATATTGTTTTCATGTGGGATGTGGTGCCAATGTACATGGGTGTTTCACCTCTATTCAGACCAAATCTAGTCTATATAAGGGTTTAGTTCTGCTTTAACATCTATTTGGCATGGCTGCTTTAAAACTAATAAGGAGACCCTATGTCACCCAAGCAGCGAGATGTCAGAAAAAAATCTGCAATGTGTATATGTGGCAAGTATGGGGGATGGGGATCTATAAAACAATCATTAAAAGCAGGACATGCTCTATCTTTCTTCAATGCCAGATAAGATAAGTAATGGCTGGGGTCAAGATGCATTGTGCATTCCCATACACAATTTATGCATTCCCACAGTGTATACCCATATGAGAATGCAAATACCGCTTGAAACAAATGCACCTGTCAATGAATTTTGAGTGATCTCAGAAGTATCCCAAGCTGATGTAAAAATGTTGTCATCAACACAAGCCCATAGCCTGTAGACTCGAGCCCTTATCTGATCCCTCTGTGTATTTAAAAAGCAACACGTGTGACTACAGGTTCGCTTTAAAGATGTGATGTCAGCAACATTTTTTATATTCTTTATATTACTCTTTTTTTTTTAGTTATTCAGGTTTTTACATCATGCTTGTAGTTTAAAACATATGCTAGTTGCCTACTTTTTCCAAATATTATCAAAGCAAAAGATATGAATGTATTTTAGGGTTGGAAGTGTATATCACATAAGCAGAAGCGGAATCAAGAACACCAAGTACTCTGATAGCTGACACAATGACCAAACACAGTAATGTTCCCTTGGGTCCTTCCTATCACAGGAATGTCACTGGCCACTTAGTGATTAATGCAAGTCACACTGAAAGTGAAAGGTTACATAGAAGATCTTCACATTTGCAATTCAAACAGTAATTCTAGTTATTGCCAAACAAACTGTTCCAATTGTCAGAGTTAAGAACCTCTGTACGAGCCAGAGCTGTTCAAATCTTATTAACGGCAGAGTATTTTGTCCATACAGCATCTGTTCTCGTTTACTTACTGCACAAAATAAATTTTAGATATATTTGTAAGACTATCACCTGGTTCAGTCTGAATTGCATAGGAATGTGCAGCACATTCCTGTGTAATTCACATGCAATTTAATGCAGTGTGAATGGCACTTCATTGCTCCAAAAGTAGTGCATGCACTACTTTTGGAAACACACTGTACCGGATTGCATGGTATTTTGGACCATGCAAACCGGTGCAGAGAATTGAATTACATTTGCGACCTGCATTTGGGTGAACATTTTTTTTTCTTTCATTTTGGTTCGGGGGTCACCTTAATATTCATACCAGACCCAAAGGCCTGGTAATGGACTGGGGGGATTCCATGACATTTTTTTCAATGACTTTTATCTGTATTGCCAGGACCTGACAATTCATTATAGCCACGAGTAGTTTTAAATTACTTTTTTTCCTTTAGAAATGTTATTTTGAGCAGGGACTGTTCTAAACACAGGAAAAATGCTCCACTTTACAGGCATATTATAGACACCCCCAGGTACGAAATTTAAAGGAATATTTCCCTTTTATTGTTTCACCTTAAACATTATTAAAATCACTGCTCCTGAAAAAATTGACGTTTTTTAAAAATTTTCTTTTTGCATTGATACATGTCCCCTGGGGCAGGCCCCGGGTCCCCAAACACTTTATGACAATACCAAGTATATAAGCCTTTAAAATTAGCACTTTTGATTTCTCCAATAGATTTTTAAAGGGTGTTCCATGGCGTTCGAATTTGCCACAAACACCCGAAATTGTTCGCTATTCGGCAAAAAGGCAAACACCCGATTTAACTTCCTTCCAGATCAGCTTCTGGTTGTTTGAACTTGTTTCTGAGCCCCCTTCGTGTAACCTGCTTTACCAGACCTCTCGTGAACTGATCTCTTGTGTACCGACTCGGCTTGTCCTGATTACGTTGTCTGCAGCCCGCCCTGACCTTGGCTCGCTATCCGGCTCTCGTTTGCTTTATCCTTGAAGCAAAGGGAGGATGACTGTGTATTCTGGAACTCCCCTACCGAGTAGGGTGAACCCGGGGGTTGTGACCTGCGGTCAGCACACAGCTAGGCCCAAACCCTCGTGAGGGGGACCCTGGCAGAATACCGGCTGGGCCTTAGACTCCACGCCCTGGGGGATCCTGTGTCACCTGCTTGCCTGTGAGCTCACTGTAGTAGTGCCATGACACTTCCCATAGAGATCTTTGCTTGCAAGTGGTTGTAAAGGCTGAAGGTTTTTACCTTCATGCATTCTTATGCATGAAGGCAAGAAACCTTCTGCATGCAGCTTCCCTAACCCCTCTAAAACTTACATGAGCCCCATCTCGATCCAGTGATGTACACAAGAGCAGTGGCTCTGCCAGGTCTCTCGATCCTCATTGGCTGAGATACAGCAGCGGAAGTCATTGGCTTCTGCTGCTGTCAATTATACCCAGTAAAGAATAAGCGGGATGGGATCGAGCCGCGCTCTGTGTGTCTTATGGACACACAGAGGTGGCTCTGGAGCAAGCATGCAGAAGTACCCCCATAGCAAGGGGGAGGGGCCAAGAGCTGAGAAGAGTAGAAACAGGGCTGCTCTATTCAAAAACCACTGCACAGAACAGGTATGTATAACATGTTTGTTATTTTAAAAAAAACAAGAGCCCTTAATATTGCTTGAAAGAAGAGAATAAAAATAACTTAACTCTTTCAGATTGTTGCAGGGCACAAGAAACATAAGTTAAGGCACATTTGAATGGATTGGCAACTCACCAAAAACAGTGGACCATTTTTTCCAATGCAGCACACAACAATCCACAGCCATGCATTGCAGAGTGTTGTAGTTCGATGCAACAAAAGTGTGTTGCTTAAAGCGGAGTTCCACCCAAAAATATAACTTCCGCTTTAAGTGACGTGACCCCCAGACATACCACTTTTGGCATGTCATTTTTTAGGGGGGAGCGGATACCTTTTTTTTAGGTGTATCCAGCTCCCACTTCCTCCTCGGCAGAGTTGGAAGGAAGTTCACCTCTCCTCCCTCCCTCCATGCAATCTTCTGGGGCATGTCCCAGGCCCCAGAAGATTGCCCGGCCAATCACAGCGCGCAGCGCGGCTCGTGCATGTGCTGTGCATGCCCAGCTGTGAAGCCACAGCCAGGCGCCCGCAGTCACAATGCCGGTGCCGAGAAGAGGAGGGGGAGAAGAGCCCAGCTTTGTTTGCCCGCATCGCTGGACCATGGGACAGATGAGTGTCCAATTATTAAAAGTCAGCAGCTACACTTTTTTGTAGCTGCTGACTTTTATATGGGTGGCACTCCGCTTTTAGTGCACTGGGGTGGCATTTAAAATGTGCATTGCTGCCCTTAAACAAATGTACATTTTATAGCAAGTTCCTAGGGTATTCCAAGGTGACAATAGAGGATTACATGACCACTGATCGTCTTCACTAATTAGAGAGCGGTGACTATCAGTTTGCTCTGCGCCTTCAGTGCTCACTGGAGCACCAGGCTGCGGAGGATATGGGAGTGGCTGACTTATGCCTGCCATACACGGTTCGAATTTCTAAAGAATTTTCTTTCGAAAATCGTATCTAAGAATTTTCGTATGAATTTCGCACCATTAGTGGGCTGCAGCAACAGCCGATTTTCGTGCGGAAATAAAATTTGAGGAATCGGACATGTTGGAAATTTTTAGCAAAACGAATGATTTTCTAATCAATGATGGGAGAATCGTGCGAGAAACATAATAAGAAAAGAAAATGTACGGAGATAAAAGAAAATGTACGGAGATAAAAGAAAATTTACAGAGAGAAAAGAAGATTCCCAGCCAAGAAAATTCTTTTCTGTAGCAACATGAGGTGAAATTGAAGGCTTGGTCGGCCGAATTTCGAAAATCAATGGTGGCGTCATCGGATCACAAAAAAAACGAATTTTCTGATTTTGAAAAGAAAATTCGTTCGAAATTCGACCGTGTATGGCCTGCATTAGGCTCTTAGTGGCATGATGAGAGACTGAGACGGCTTCCTGTCAGGCATCTTGACAGATCTAGGCCTTAAAATTGGAATCTCTGCAGATCCTGGTCCAGCTCTGGGACGTCAGCTGACAGCAAGCTTTAACCTGCTGTTGGCTAAATCTAAATCACAGGAGTGCAGAAATAAATGCACTCCTGTGGCCCAGAAGTGAAGTATGGCCAAAAAAGTTTATAAATGCAGGGCCATAGGTCGAAACCTACAATATCTCACAAAATTGAGTACACTTTTCATGTGACAACACTGAAGAAATGACACTTTGCTACAATGTAAATTAGTGAGTGTACAGCTTGTATAACAGTGTGAATTTGCTGGCCCCTCAAAATAACTCAACACTCAGCCATTAATGTGTAAACCGGTGGCAACAAAAGTGAGTACACCCCTAAGTGAAAATGTCCAAATTGGACCCAAAGTGGCAATATGTTGTGTGGCCTTCGTTATTTTCCAGCACTGACTTAACTCTTGTGGGCATGGAGTTATCCATAGCTTCAGAGGTTGCCAATGGAGTCCACTTCCACTCCTTCATGATGACATGAAGGAGTGGAAGTGGACTGGTGTTAGAGACCTTGTGCTCCTCCACCTTCTGTTTGAGGATGCCCCACAGGGTTTAGGTCTGGAGACATCCTTGGCCAGTCCATTCTCTTTACACTCAGCTTCTTTAGCAAGGCAGTGGTCGGAGGTGTGTTTGGGGTCGTTATCATGTTCAAATACTGCCCTGTTGCCCAGTCTCTGAAGGGAGGGGATCATGCTCTGCTTCAGTATGTCACAGTACATGTTGGCATTCATGGTTCCCTCAGTGAACTGTAGCTCCCCACGGCTGGCAGCACTCATGCTGCACCAGACCATGACACTCCTACAACCATGCTTGACTGTAGGCAAGACACACTTGTCTTTGTACTCCTCACCTGGTTGTCGCCTCACACGCTTGACACCATCTGAACCAAATAAGTTTATCTTGGTTTCATCAGACTACAGGACATGGTTCCAGTAATCCATGTCTGCTTTGTCCATGTATGTTTGTCTGCTTATCTTCAGCAAACTGTTTGCAGGCTTTCTTGTGCATTGTCTTTAGTCTTTTGACAGGCTGACCCCCCCCCCCCCCCCACCACTCCTTCAACCTCTGCAGCAATGCTGGCAGCACTCATATGTCTATTTTCCAAGGACAACCTCTGAATATGACGTTGAGCATGTGCACTCAACTCCTTTGGTCGACCATGGGGAGGCCTGTTCTGAATGGAACCTGTCCTGTTACACTGCTGTATGGTCTTGGCCACTGTGCTGCAGCTCAGTTTCAGGGTCTTGGCAATCATCTTATAGCCTAGACCTTCTTTATGTAGAGCAAGAATTCTTTTTTTAAGATCCTCAGAGACTTCTTTGCCATGAGGTGCCATGTTGAACTTCCAGTGGCCAGTATGAGAGAGTGAGAGAGATAACACCAAATGTAACACACCTGCTCCCCATTCACACCTGAGACCTTGTAACACTAGAGTCACATGACACCGGGGAGGGAAAATGTCTAATTGGGCCCAATTTGGAAATTTTCACTTAGGGCTGTACTCACTTTTGTTGCCAGCGGTTTAGACATTAATGGCTGTGTGTGGAGTTATTTTGAGGGAGACAGAAAATTTACACTGTTATACAAGCTGTACACTCACTACTTTACATTGTAGTAAAGTGTAGTTTCTTCAGTGTTGTCACAGGAAAAGATATAATAAAATATTTACAAAAATGTGAAGGGTGTACTCACTTTTGTGAGATACTGTCTGTGCAAATAGCGCTTGAAATGAATTAAAATACTAGAATCAATACAAATAAAATGAAACCATCCCTGCATGCATATGTGCTCTAAACAATAACCGTGAACTAGATGAACTAGATGAACAGCAATAAGTTGACATATTAAAGTGCTCAGTCCCAATGGATATGTGCAAATGGTGAAATCATTAGCATAAAATAAATATAATACAGTGCCCAGTGCTTTTCTTCATATGTTAGATACTTTTCCAGTGCTACCAATCCACCATGTGTGTAGTAATGGTCCGTACTCACCAGATGTGTTTGACCCTCTTGTCATACGACAGAGAGTATTCAAATATCACTTTGGTGGTCTCTCACAGACACGTGGGATTTGTCAGTATCCTTCTTCCACAGTGGGTCCTCAGGGCATATGCAGATGTTTATGGGGAAAACAAAAAGAAGGATGGGCCTCTCATAGCATAAAAAATTTACATTTTTATTTAAAACCAATCCATATAGGTTACATCCACTAAAAAAATGCAATGATCAACATCTCAATGTACAGCGGAAGCTGCAGGCCACTCTGCTTCAGCGTGCGTTCCAACTGCATGTGAGTTTACACACCGTGCGTTCCAACTTGACGCGTTTCTTCAGAATTCTTCCTTTTGACTAGAGTTTGTATCACGTACCTGATGATGACTGGAATGTTGTGGAAGCCTCTCTTGCACCTCCTGCCCAACCCTCCGGTGGGTGGAGACAGAGAGTTTTAGAGCACAAAGTGGCCATGTGCTGCAGTAGCTGGCTGGCAAAGTTTGCTCTCTTTTGGATGAAGCTGGGGGTTGCAGTCTTAAGAACAGGATACTGAAGCAGATTGGTACCAGAGTAGGAGATGGTAGCAGAGGTGGTATGCAGGCAGCTGGATAACAAGGGACCAAGTCAGCAGGCAGAGCATGTCCAGGAAGCAGATCAAGGTCAGTAACAGTCAGGCAGCCTAGTAAAAAATTAGCAGGCAAAGACAAGTCCAGTAAACAGGCAGAGGTCAGAAAGATCAGATGAACAAGGTTTTACAAAGGCAAAGTCCAGGAGAAACCTGGGTCATAAAAAAAGAGAGAGAAGAGGCACCTCTTGGTGCACATTTTCAACAGGTTTTAATGTACAATAAAGATTTCTAGTAATGCACTCACATTTCTGTAGTTAAAAGAAGGTATGGAATCATATCTCAAAAACTTTGGGGCTGTCCTTGGTGTGGGCGAACCCTTTAATCTGTCTGTGTGCGTCCCATGGTGTAAAAAAGGAGTTGATTCAGCTGGCTGTGAAGAAGTCTCTCAACTGGGTAAACATTTCCTGCTCCAGATGCCACTAGATGCTGCTCGGCCGTCCACTGTATAGTCTGTGTTTGACATGAGGCTTGGAGCGCAAGGAAGTGTTCAGGCAGGGGGGAAAGCCAGGTAATACACAGATAAGCAGGTTCCAGGATCGGATCTCATAAATACAGGTACTGTACAAGCTTAAGACTATTCAGCAACTGCTCATGGTGACAAAATAGCTTAATTAGGCCACTGGGCACCAAGTACGCACGCTATGTTGGATGCGCATAAATGCGAGCGCGATAAACTAGAATAGTACTATTGCCTCTTTGGTTAAAAGTATTAGCATGTTAGCAATGCACACACATGAATATGAACATAAGTCTGCACGGGTTTTCTGGTGCTGAGAATCTGGTTTACCTTACAGTTTTTTAACAGTCATATAACTGTTTGCTAGCGTCTTCTAGCTGCACTAGCTGGGGCAGTAAGCAGGGAGTTTCCTCATAAGTATCTCATGAGTATGTGTCTTTTGATGAAGTCACACACAGCTCCAAAAGTATAATTCCTTCCCGCCATTAACATGCATAGCAGGGAGACAACTATTACAATATAAGTTGGTGGTGAGAATTGTCAACCGGAAAAGGTGCCGGGCAGTGACGTCACTCTGTCCATCTCTTCCAATGCATTAATTCAAAAAATGAAAAGTATTCTCTGAATGGAGTCTGTGTTGAGCAGGCAACCTCCTATGTTCAGAGTGCAGCAGTCCAGCCTCTCAGCACAGGACCCGGAAGCAAGTAGAGATCACTGGAGTAGTGGTGTCTACTTCAGTTATTTCCAGCTTCCAGGGGCATCAGCCTGGTATGGTCTATACAGTTTCATTTGTCCAAGGACCAATGTAACTATGTATAAAATATCCATACCTGGAATTGCTATTTAAAGCCCAACCCTAAGATGGAGCAAAAAGCTTGAGCTTTGTGCATTATCCTGCTTGAATTAGCCATCAGAAGATGGGTACACTGAAGTCATAAAGGGATGGATATGGTCAGCAACAATACTCAGGTAGGCTGTGGCGTTTAACTGATGCTCAAATGGTACTAGGGCACCCAAAGTGTGTCAAGAAAATATCCCCCACACCATTAAACCACCACCAACAGCCTGAACTGTTAATACAAGGCAGGATGGATCCATGCTTTCATGTTGTTTATTCCAAATTCTGACCCTACCATCTGAATGTCATAGCTGAAATTGAGACTCAGACCAGGCAACGTTTTTCCAATCTATTGTCCAATTTTGGTGGGCCTGTGCGATTTGTAGCCTCAGTTTCCTGTTCTTAGCTGACAAGAGTGTCACCCAGTGTGGTCTTCTGCTGCTGTAGTCCATCTGTTTTAATGTTCGATGTGTTGTGCATTCATAGATGATATTCTGCATACTTTGGTTGTAACGAGTGGTTATTTGAGCTACCGTTGCCTTTTATCTCAGACCAGTCTGCCCATTCCCATCTGACCTCTGACATCAACAAGTTATTTTCCTCTACACAACTGCCACTCACTGGATATTTTCTCTTTTTCGGACCATTCACTGTAAACCCTAGAGATGGTTGTGCATGAAAGTCCCAGTAGATCAGCAGTTTTTGAAACACTTATGCCGCGTACACACGGTCGGAGAATCCGTCGGAATGCGTCTTATCGGACCGTGTCGTCAGATAATCCGACTGTGTGTGGCATGCATTGGACTGATTCCGTCCGAATCTCCGTCTGACCCAATTTTTCAACATGTTGGAAATATTTCCCGACCAACTGGGCCGGTCGGACGTAATCCGATCATGTGTAGAGAATTTTGATCGGACCAAGTGCCATGCATGCTCAGATCAAATTCCTACATCAAAGCTATTGGCTACTAGCCTGAATCTAGTCCCATTGTAACGAAATTACGTCATCACATTCTGAAAGATCGGATTTTTCGACAACAACCGTGTGTATGCAACAGTTTCGGACACAATTCGTCAGACTAAATCTGACGGACAAAATCTGACGGATTTGGTTGTGTAAATCTCCGACCGTGTGTACAGGGGCTTAGACCAGCCCGTCTGACACCAACAACCATGCCATGTTCAAAGTCACTTAAATCTCCTTTCTTCCCCATTCTGATGCACGGTTTTAACTTCAGCAACTCGTCTTCACATCGTCTAGATGGCTAAATGCATTGAGTTGCTGTCATGGGATTAGCTAATTTTTGTTACCAACTTGAACAGAGGTCATCCAGATTTAAAGTAAACTTTTGTCAAGATTAAAATGGAGGCTTCCTGCTGACCTTTTTCTGAAAATGCTAGTTGCATGGCTGTTATGCTGACCCCCTGACTTCACTACTTTTAAGTCATTCCCTCAAAATAAGTCCGCAGATCAGAAAAGTCTAATTATAGTTAGGAGTCCTTGTCTGTATGCATGTGTGGGTTAGTGACTAGAGAGTACTAAAGAAAGAGGCCAGCCAATAAATTAGTATTTGCAGAATGAAAAGTTATTAATGGCAGCCTTGATTTTTCTGTCCTTACCTTTATAAAATAAGTAATGATATTGGATTTAAAATGTCATTTTTGTTAAATATGTACTGTGAGAGTGAGAAACAAAATCTTAAAGTTAATCAAAAATGCACTGAAGTAAAAAAAGAACATTAATAATCTGGTCTGTAAAGTGACAACTTTACGCATGCATTTATGGGCTATTGTGAGCTTACAGGAGCTGCTTTAATGTGGAAGAGGAAGGAGCTGTGAAAGAATGCAGGTTGGGAGAGTATATGGGACTCGGACAAAGACACTGTCACTTTACCCTGCACAGGCATGGTGTCACTGGGGTTAGTTTACTAAAACTGAAAAGTGCAAAATATGGCGTGGCTGTGCATAGTAGCCAATCAGCTTCTAACCTCAGCTTGTTCAATTAACCACTTGCTTACTGGGCACTTAAACCCCCCTCCTGCCCAGACCAATTTTCAGCTTTCAGCGCTGATGCACTTTGAATGACAATTGCGCGGCCATACAACACCGTACCCAAATGACATTTTTATCATTTTTTTCCCCACAAATAGAGCTTTCTTTTGGTGGTATTTAATTGCAGGTGGGAGTTTTATTTTTTGCTAAACAAACAAAAAAAGATGCAAAAAAAATAAAAAAAATGTCTTAGTTTGTTATAAAATTTTGCAAACAGGTCATTTTTCTCCTTCATTGAAATGCACTGATGAGGTGGCACTGGTGGGCACTGATAGGCTGCACTGGTGGGCACTGATAGGCTGCACTGGTGGGCACTGATAGGCACAGTTAAGGCGGCACTAATAGGCACAGATAAGGATGGGTGGCACGGATGGGTGGCACTAAGGGGCACTGATAGGTACCACTGATAGATGGGACTGATGGGCACTGAGAGGTGGCACTGATAGGTGGCTCTGATAGGTGGCACTGCTGGGCACTGATGGGCGGCACTGATGGGGACTGATGGGCACTGGTAGATGACACTGATGGGCACGGATATGTGGCACTGGGGTGAAGCACTCTTGTTGAGGCAGATTTTGGGCCCTGATAGGTGGCACTGTGGGCACTGATAGGTGGCACTGTGGGCACTGATGGGTAGCACTGTGGGCACTGATGGGTGGCAATATGGGCACTGATAGGTGGCACTGATGGGGGGCACTTTTATTAGTTAGGTGGCACTGGCAGGGGGCAGGTGGGCACTGATAAGCTGGCCGTGATCGGGACTGATGTCCCGATCACGGCCGCCTGTGATCGGCTTTTTTTTTCTCCTCGCGCTGTCAGCGCGAGGAGGAAAAATAGCCGATTACGGCTCTGTTTTGTCACATGATCAGCTGTCATTGGCTGACAGCTAATCACGTGGTAAGGGGTCGGGTTCGGCCCCTTGCTCCGATCCGTGATCAGGCGAGTCTCATAGACTCGCTGATCACAGAGCACACCGCGCACGCCCCTCAGGGCGTCGTCCCGGCAAAGCAGGTCCGCGCTGTAGCCGTCATTCGGCTATAGCGCGGATCTCTAGTGGTTAAACTTTGATTAAAAACAAAAAAAACCTGGAAGCTGGTTGGTTTCTGTGCAGAACTGCACCAGATTTTGCACTCCCCAGTTTTAGTAAATGAGTCCCAAAACATAACTCCAAAAAGGGAGATAGTTCCTTTACCACTCTCTACAAACAGAATCGCAGGATTTTCTTTTTCCTATCTATTTTTTTATTTGTTAACTTTATGCCCGCCCTCGCCGTCATTCCGATGTAGGCTAGAATGGCATGTACCTGGTCCTGCAGCTTTCTTTGATACCTTCAACACATGTCCCTAAAGGCTGCAGAATTGGTAAGCGTCCGGATTAGGGTTGCCACCTCACCCCTTTAACCCTTTCCCGCCGAGCGTACGCAGATATGCGTACTCGGCTTCCGGGGGTTATACCGGGATGATGCCCGCACCTGCAGGCATCATCCCGGTATCGTTCTTTTCAGCAGGCGATTGGCTATCCAGGTATAACAACCGATGCGGCTAAAAGCCGCTCGGCTGGTATGCCGGAGGAGCGGGAGGGGACGTCCCCCCCTCCCGCCGCCTCTCGCCGCTGCTACCAGTGCTCCCGTTCGATCGGGAGCACCGATTCCGTGTCCGATGCCTCCGGCTGCTGCGGAGGAACTGAAACGAAGCCGTAATCGGCTTCGTTCCAGTCTCATCATCGTAAACACGGAAGCGACGTCATGACGTCACTTCCCGTTTACTCGGCTGCCAATGGCGCCGGTTTTAAAAAAATATCCGGTATTCAGAATCGCAGTTTTCGGCGATCTGAATACATTGAAGTGTAAAGGAGGGGTGGGGGGTCTTTTAGACCCCCGATCCCTCCATAAAGAGGACCTGTCACCACCTATTACTGTCACAAGGGATGTTTACATTCCTTGTGACAGCAATAAAAGTGATACATTTTTATTTATTTTTTTAAAACAATTTAGTTATTTTAAAATAAATAAAATAAATAAAAAAATAAAAAATTTTTTTTAAAGCGCCCGCCGTCCCCGCGAGCTCGCGAAGCAAAGAAAACGCATACGGAAGTCGCGCCCGCGTATGTAAACGGTGTTCAAATCACACATGTGAGGTATCGCCGCGATCGTCAGAGCGAGAGCAATAATTCTAGCACTAGACCTCCTCTGTAACGCTAACCTGGTAACCGTAAAATTTTTTTAAAGCGTCGCCTATTGAGATTTTTAGGTACCGTACTTTGTCGTCAATCTACAAGTGCGCGCAATTATAAAGTGTGACATGTATGGTATCTATTTACTCGGCGTAACATTATCTTTCACATTACGCAAAAAAATTGGGCTAATTTTACTGTTTTGTTTTTTTTTTATTCATGAAAGTGTCCCTTTTCCCAAAAAGTTGCGTTTAAAACACCACTGCGCAAATACCGTGTGACATAAAATATTGCAACAATCGCCGTTTTATTCTCTAGAGTCTCTGCTAAAAAAATATATATAATGTTTGGGGGTTCCAAGTAATTTTCTAGCAAAAAATATGGATTTTAACTTGTAAACACCAAATTCCAAAAATAGGCTTAGTCATGAAAGGGTTAAAACCGAACACATAATGATTACACAGGTTCTGTGGCTGATTAAGATAGTAATTATACACACTTGGTGCCTTATCTGAATTAAATTAGCTACGGGACCTGTGTAATTCATATGTGTTTGGGTTTAAAGGAATGAGGTGGCAACCCTAGTCTGGATGGAGGTCTGGAGAGCGGGCACTACAGGTTGGAAAAAAAAAAGGTTGAAAAACAAACATGGGTAGATGGGGAGAGTTGAGAACCACTTTAAGTGCTTAGGATTCATTGGAGGGAGAAGGGGGGTAGTGGTGCTTCATACCTGGCCAATCCATGAAGAAACTGAGAATCGTTGTAGTAGCTGCCACTAATGCATAAAATAAATGATTGACCATGTACACTGGTTCTCACCACTGAGAGCCTTAGGCTGAAAACTACTAGCACCAGGTTCTGGCATGAAAACAAACACGTCACTAAGGGTCCATTCAGCCCAAGGCAGTCCGTTTCAGTGCATTTATCAAGCATGCTAGCAAACGTTTCATCACATGTAATGTACACTTCATTAGGGCAACCCATTCATGTGATTGGGTTGTCTTACATACCTCAATGGAGCGGTTTAAACTAAAACTGTGCAGGGGGCATTTCACTGTCAGGGCAATAAGGATATGGAACTCTCTTCCACAATTGGTGGTGGCTGCAGGGAGTATTGACATTTTTAAGAGACTCTTGTTTGTGCATCTTAAAGAACACAACATACAGGGATAGGGGAAATAATTATAGACACTGACACACGTACACCTACACAGGTTGAACTGGATGGACTATTGTTTGTATTCAACCTTACCTACTATGTAACTATATGTCTGAAAAGGTCCTAAAGTTATGCACAAGTAGGTATCACTAGGTGCCTGCATTCAGGCCCAGATTTACTCCCTTTGCCGCCCCAAGGTCGGGTCCTTCAATGAAGCCCCCCCTACACACACACAGACACACCACCATTCTCATCCTTTATCGATGACTGCTACAATAGATCAATTAAAAACATATCTCTACATATGAGAACACTGAAAATAACTGGCTTTAATTGACTCTTGTGACTTGTGACTTGTCTCTTCTCCTCACGTCAGGAGTGATGTCACTGGTCACAGTCTCAGAGACCCCTGCTCTGGGCCGCGCATTCGACGCAGAGGAGGGTAATGCTCCACTGCCACTGTGCCCAAACACTGCCACTGTGCCCAAACGCTGCCACTGTGCCCATCAAACTGCCACTGTGCCCTCAAACGCTGCCACTGTGCCTTTAAACGCTGCCACTATGTCCTCAAATTCTTCCACTGTGCCAAACGCTGCCACTGTGCCCTCAAACGCTGCCACTGTGCCATCAAATGCTGCCACTGTGCCCATTAAATGCTGCCACTGTTCCCATCAAATGCTGCCACACTGCCATCATATGCTGCCAGTGTGCCCATCATATGCTGCCAGTGTGCCCATCAAATGCAGCCAGTGTGCCCATTAAATTTCAAAACTTTCTACTTTTCCAGTTCTACATATGCGGTGCGGGAGCCAGGGGAGGAGAAAGAAAACCTACCTTGTCCTCCTGGCCAGCTCAGCTCCGAATCTGATCAATTCCTCCACACTCCTACTAGTTTCACTTGACCCCACTCCACTCCGCACTACAGTCAGACTCCTCCTACCAAGGCCTCTGTTCCTCCGAGTCCGGTCACACTTGCTTGCAGGCAGCATAGCAAGGGGCGGGGCCAGAGCATCAGTGGAGCTCAAGGCCCCGCCCACGCGCGGCGCGCTCCTTGATCAAATAAAAAGCAGCACTGGCACTGCGTGTGCGTGCTGCTCATGCTGGGTGTCTGTGACAGACAGTGGGGATTTTCAGCGCAGATTTGCAGGCAGCGCATGTGACGCCGCCCCTGCTCCACTGCCCCCAGGCCTGGCCTCGGTGGCCTTGTGGGAAATCCGACCCTGCCTGCATTGTAGTGGTGAGTAGTGCAGCTGGTTTACTAGCAAGGCACTGATAGATTTCCTGTAAGGATGTAATCAAATTATAAAACAAAATCACATGCTAGATTTTATCTGGTAAATTAACCAAGTACTGTTTTAAAGACAGGGAATGGCATATACCTCTCAGCGCATCTTAAAGACAATTATAATGAGATAGCATGAGGCAATTTAGGTACATGCTCTCCTGAAGGACTTAGAAATAATTATTTTGTAGAAACTGGCTTTTGATAATTAAGATAATTAAACCTGTGAAATTGCTTACAATTATCAAACCTTCAAGATGTTCGGAAAGGAGGGCTCTCCACGTGTGTAGCTGGCAGGCTGAATACATAGACTGATTCAGTTTCAGCCAAATCAATTCAATCTGCATAGTCTATTTTACATTTAATTGATGTGACTGTCCTGTCACTCTGCATCTATTCCCTCGTACACTTTTGGGAGTTAGCCAGCGTACTGTGGGAGACTATGCTGGAGGTTTTGCCAGCAATATGAAAATTATGACTGCAGTATTCTTTCAAGGTCTAGCCTTCATTTAAAAGATGGGCGTACATTTGGCACATTATCAAGTCGGGATTTGCACTCTCTGCCATTTGCCAGAACAATTACTGTATCTGAAAAGTATGAAGGGGCTGGTCTGGGCTACCAACATTTGCTGAATCGACTGATCAGAATAACTGAACTTCATTCACATAAAAATTGAATATTAAGGTAGACATGAATTTTAAAAGTATTTGCTATATTATAAAGAACATTTAGAAATGTTAATTGTACCTAAGCAGTAACATGACAAATCTACCTTTTGTACTCAGTTCCTCCTATAAAATAGCAGTGTACTTTCTGGCATGTGAGTGTGCCTAGGCTCCCCTTGCCTATTTCTTCATAGGTGTATACTGTATTTGCAATACGAAATCCAAGGGACTTCTAGTCTCAGAAGATTGAGGGTTGATCTAGTCATCACTATGCTATTCGCTGTTCTCCTTACTGGAAGCTCTGATATAAGGGAGCAAAACCCTGCCTCTTCCAAGATGGTGGAATCTTTGACACTCTGTAGAACAAAGCATGATAAGCCAGTAATGTGAAAATGTACAGCTGGAGGAGGTCAGAGGCGATGCTGGTGATTAGTCCTCTGCCTACCTTTTTTGGGCACAGCTTCCAGAGTTCCCTTCCTCTTTAAATATAGCTACTTGAAATACAGCCTGAAAGATAAAAAATGTTTACAAAGGTTCCAATTGTTTTGTTTTCCAAAAGACCCTATACTGTAATTGTAGGCTGGATATCACGAATGTCCTGTTCTCTTGAGCTGGGAATTTTCTTTGGATTTGTTTGACATGAGTCACCCTTCCATGTGCTCCTTGCTGAAAAGGCTAGTTATAGGTGGGGGCAGTGGTCATTTGTTTGTACTGTTGAAATACTGGTGAGGGGAGCACTGGACACCTTTGCTGCCATTTTGCTATATGCTGGGTATCCAGTGCTCCCCTGTGCCTTTAGGGAGAGATGGGCTCCCTCCAGGCTCTGTCCTCTACCTATCAATTATTATGTATTTGCTTATACTATGGAGGCTATCAGTGGTGCATGGTGCTCAAAATTTTTGGGGGGTCGCAAACAAACTGAAAACTTCTGAAAAATACTTTTTTTTAAAACATCAATTGCAGCCTCACTGTGCCTATCAAATTAAGCCACTTTGGCCATCAAATGCAGCCACTGTGCCATCAATTGCAGCCACTGTACCCATCAAATGCAGCCACTATGCCCATCAAATGTAGCCACTGTGCCATCAATTGCAGCCACTGTGCCCTGCAAATGTAGCCACTGTGCCATCAAATGCAGCCACTGTGCCCACCAAATACAGCCACTGTGCCCATAATATGCAACCACTGTCCCCATCATATGCAGCCACTGTGCCCATCAAATACAGCCACTGTACCCAACAAATACAGCCACTGTGCCCATCACATGCAGCCACTGTACCCATCATATGCAGGCAGCTGTGCTCATCATATGTAGCCACTGTGCCCAACAAACACAGCCACTTTGCCATCAAATGCAGCCCCTGTGCCCATCATGTGCAGCCATTGTGCCAACCAAATAAAGCCACTGTTCCCATCATGTGCAGCCACTGTGCCCACCAAATACAGCCACTGTGCTCATCATGTGCAGCCACTATGCACACCAAATACAACCACTGTGCCCATCACATGCAGCCAATGTGCCCATCAAATAAAGCCACTGTGCCCATCATATGCAGCCACTGTACCCATCATATGCAGCCAACTGTGCCCATCATATGCAGCCACTGTGCCCATCAAATACAGCTACTTTGACATCAAATGCAGCCCCTGTGTCCATCATAAGCAGCCACTGTTTCCACCAAATAAAGTCACTGTGCCCATCATGTGCAGCCACTGTGCCCACCAAATACAGCCACTGTGCCTATCATATGCAGCCACTGTGCCCATCATATGCAGCCACTGTGCCCATCATATGCAGCCAACTGTGCCCATCATATGCAGCCACTGTGCCCATCAAATACAACCACTTTGCCATCAAATGCAGCCACTGTGCCCATCACAAGCAGCCACTGTTTCCACCACATAAAGTCACTGTGCCCATCATGTGCAGCCACTGTGCCCACCAAATACAGCCACTGTGCCTATCATATGCAGCCACTGTGCAATCATATGCAGCCACTGTGCCCATCATATGCAGCCAACTGTGCCCATCATATGCAGCCACTGTGCCCATCAAATACAACCACTTTGCCATAAAATGCAGCCACTGTGCCCATCATAAGCAGCCACTGTTTCCACCAAATAAAGTCACTGTGCCCATCATGTGCAGCCACTGTGCCCACCAAATACAGCCACTGTGCCTATCATATGCAGCCACTGTGCCCATCATATGCAGCCACTGTGCCCATCATATGCAGCCAACTGTGCCCATCATATGCAGTCACTGTGCCCAGCAAATGCAGCCACTGTGCCCACCAAATACAGCTACTGTGCTATCACTTTAACCAACCCCCCCACGCCGGTTCCAGCATCACTTATCGCTCATGTGGCAGGGCTTTGGTCCTCTCCTGGAGTGACAGGGCTCTCCTCCTCTTCTTCTGTAGTGGCAACTCATTAGTCCGCCTTGTCTCCTCTTCCCCCAAAGCATTAGGCATCCAATAGGATCGCCTAATGCTTTGGCGAGTCGGAGAGAGAGGTCTCACTGACCTGCCTCCCGATTGGCAGGGAGGAACATTAATGTGAATATAGCAAAAATTAATTCACTATGTCACACAACAGGGTGGGATTGGGACGCAGTGCTCTGTGCCCCGAGCCCACCCTATTTTGAAGCCTATTAGAGCCTCTGGCTCTAATCACATGCTTCAAAATAAACACCCTTTGCCTATCCCCGCCATAGTATTTCATGTGTCTGGCATCCTGAAAGCAGCCGGCACATGAATAGGGAGGGCGGCAGAGGTGTCAGCGGGGGTGGCACGTGTGCGGCCACAATGCACAGACCGCCACTGGAGGCTATCAAAATGTATAGAGTTAGGACTGCAGATAATACAGAGGTGCCATGAAGTGGCTCTGCAACTTACGCATGTATTTGCAAATGTGTGTAAACCAAACCCCTGTTTTTAATGCATACTGTTAGACAGGATAATTCAGATGGTTGCAGGCTGGTCGATAATTTCAGTTGTAAATATTCTTTGGTTTTGTTTCTCCTGTTCTATTGCCCGGCCCTTGATGACACCCAACTGCTTCCCCTCCAAATCTCCACTCTGATCTCTACTCTAGTTCTAAGCGCTGCCTAAGCAGTGACCCCCCCCTCTGATGTAACAGAAACCTGCAATAGTTAAAAATGTTTATAGCTGATACTTTAATTTTTTTTTACAGGTTACCTGTTTAGAGTTACAGATGCTATAATTATTGCTCTTACATTCATGGTGATACCTCACATATGTGGTATGAATACCCTTTACATATGTATGTACGATTTATGTTTGCGTATGCGCGCAAGCACAGAGGGATGAGACGCTTTAATTTTTTTTCTTGTTTATTTAACTTTTTATTCTTACACTGTACCTTTAATTATACATTTTTTTATCACTTGTATTCCTATTACAAGGAATGTAAATATGTATGACAGGTCCTCTTTATGGAGAGGTCTGGGGCAAAAAGACCCCCGATCTCTCCTTTACATTTAAAAGCAAAAGAGCAAAAAAAAAAAAAAAAGTTGATCTTCTGCTTTAAAAAATTTAAAAAAATTACTTCCAGCCTGGACAGGAAGGGACATCATGGCATCACTCCAGTCCTCCAGGTCATAGAGGCTCAAAGACGACCTACTCTTTAAATTGCATCTGGGACTAGCTTGCCACTCCGTTTAATCATTTTTTTCGGGTGAGCCGGTAAACCTGAGAAACACCGGCGAGGTGTGGAGCGCTTTCATTAGAAAGTCAGCCACCGGCTGCAGAAATAGATACTGGGGTTATGGTGGATAGCTTCAGCCATAAGCCTGGTAAACCACTTTAATTTCATATAGATGTATTAAGGTCTTGAGATGGATATTAAAATGCTTCTTGCACGTTTCTAATTACAAATCATCAAATGTATGAAGATATATGCAGCATTATCAAATACAGGCATACTGGATTGGTGACAACAGCGTATTGCAAAAAGCTTAATTTTACAACCAAGGCAGGTAACGATTTGCCTTCCCATAAGTATAGTAGAGTTGATAGCACAAAGCTGAAATGTCACGTTAATTCCTGCTTTTCTTATATTGATGTAAAGATGTGGATATCTAACAAACACGCCTGCCTGATATGTAAGTATAATTAAGATATATACATTTATTGAAATGTTTCTTTGTTATGCACACCATCTTAAATCACTTCACCATCTGCTATGTAGGTGTGGGAGAGCTGGTCTTTCTCAATGGGCAGCCACTGTGATAGACATAAAAAAAAAGAACGTGATCAAATCATGTGTATCTAACATTTCTTCAATATAACAGGATTAAGTTAAAAATAAAAGTAGGTAATAAAAGACAGGTGGGCAATGGAATACTGTACATATGAATATGGTGACATATTGTAATATGCTGTGTTTGAAAAAGCTAAAACTTCACTTGTCACAGATTGGAAAATCTAGGTTCCATCAGCCTGAATGTCTTGCTTTTTAATTTAACAGTTCCCTGATCTCCATATGTTCATTTCTATCGAGTGTACGCAAAATGTGTATCTCACCAGATCACCTGAACAAAGAATTCTGAGAAGGGGAATTTAACTCAATCTGAATTGTCACATAACATGTTTATATATTTAACATGGTCCATTCATTCATATTACCCGCCATGAGTAATCACTGCCAATGCCCCAACCACAGCTTCTCATAGTCTCATAGTTTTGTTGTATTCTGCATTAGATTTCTCTATAGTTAGGGCAGGGGCGTTGCTAGGTCTACAAAAATCTGGGGCTAGAGCCCATAGCAGAGTAATAAAGAAAGTCATGCGCTTGGTCGGGCATACACATGTACAGTAATATACATGTGTGTATATATACCCAGAGAGCCCCCGACTTACATCAGGGACCCCAGAGAGCATCCCTTACATCACGATCCCCAGAAAGCCCCCCTTACATCAGGGTCCCCAGAGATTCCCCCTTATATCAGGGTCCCCAGTGAGCCCCCCCCACTTACATCAGGGTCCCCAGAGAGCCCTTCCTTACATCAGAGTCCCCAGATAGCCTCCCCCTTGCATCAGGGTTCCCAGAGAGAGCCTCACTTACATCAGGGTTCCCAGAGAGCCCCCCTTACATTAGGGTCCCCAGAGAGCCTCCCCCTTAAATCAGGGTCCCCAGAAAGTCTCCCCCTTAAAATAAGGGTCCCCAGAGACCCCCCCTAGCATCAAGGTCTCCAGAGAGCCCCCCACTTACATCAGGGCCCCCAGAGAACCTCCTTTCCCCTTGGGGACCCCTGTAAAGACTCTGGGCTATGGTCCCCAGATTCGGGGCTATAGCCCCAAAAGCCACCCCCTAGCGATGCCACTGAGTTAGGGGAAAGAAAACAATGGAAGCACCAACATGCACCTGTTGTATACCTCCCAACTTTTTGAGATGGGAATGAGGGACACCTATCAGCAAAAGTATGCAGGCATAGGACACACCTCCTGCCACACCCCCTTAAAGGAGAATTGTACAAAAAAACAAAATTGATTAACCCCACAAGTGCTTTTTTACCTCTGCTATTCTTTTATATTGTCTTTTGGAATTTAGAAGTGGAGCAATTTAGTATTCAGATGAAAGGTGTAGCACTGGGAAACACTTTTTTGATAGATAAAAAGTGCATTTTATTTACATCTATATAGATCAGACGAAAATGAGGGACAAATGGGGAGGAATGAGGGAAAAGGGGACAATGCTCCAAATCAGGGATAGTCCCTTGAAATCAGAGACAGTTGGGAGCTATGCCTGTTGTATACTGTAGTCGTATATACAGTATATGCAAGGGTTGTCCCCAGGGCCGTCTTTAATATTGACTGGACCCTGGGCAAACATTTTCTTCGGCCCCCTTTTCCATGCAATTTTTGCATACAGACATACAATAAATAGCAGCTAGACTCAAGATCAGGCAGTGATTACGATTGGTTGCCAGAGGTTACAGTGTATCATTACCACTTACTGACTGGCTGCTAGATGTTACAGCACACATTATGGCTCACTGTTATTTTCTAGAGGTTACAGCACATGACTTCTGCTTGTTTATTGGTTGCTAGAGATTACTGTAAATAAACACTGCTCACTGATTGATTGGTAGAGGTCACTGAACATCTATACCACTCACTAATTGGTTGTTAGAGGTTACTGCACGTACTTACTTCTCACTGATTGGTTGCAAGAGGTTAGTGCACAGCATTACTGCTCACTGATTGGTTAATAATGGTTACAGCACATCATCTCCTCGCTGCCTGCCTGCGTATTCACATGCACCAAAATTCAGGGTGAGATAGCACCATGTTATTTTGAAGAAGGGTTCCACCTGCAATTTGCTTACTTTTGCAGAACAGGCTGATGTTAGACTTAATGACCACAGTTGTAGGCAGGACTTTCAAGCTTGCCCCTTTACCTCAGTGGGCAGCATTCAGCAGAAGTGATGGTGGATGCGACCTCAGGGGGACATTATATACATATGAATGCCTCCTCTATTTACATATCAATGCTGCAGCTCAGGACTATTTACATGTAAATATAGTGTCTGCAGGTTAGTCACCTGTACATGGCAATAGGGCAGAGCTGGGCAGCAGCAGCAGAAGTTTACACTGAGATCTCAGGACACACCATGGGACTAAAACTTTAGGGGATAAGGGGATTTAAACTGGGATAGTTGGCAAGTATAAGGCAGCTGCTTTGGGCCCCACTACAGTGATGGGGCCCAGGGCAGCTGCACCCTTTGCCTTGCCTTAAAAACGGCCCTGGTTGTCCCTGTAATAAATGCAGAGACATATTTAATTTACTAAAACTGGAGTGCAAAATCTGGTGCAGTTGTGCATGGTAACCAATCAGCTTCTAACTTCAGCTTGTTCAGCTAGGCTTTGACAAAAAACCTGGAAGCTGATTGGTTTCTATGCACAGCTGCACCAAATTGTTGCATTCTGCAGTTTTCATAAATCTCCTCCGATAGTGACTGCCCTTCTGGTTCTAAATAACTTGGTCCTACTGCTCTCAATACCTTCTACACTTAAGGTCCGTACACCCAATCTGAATATCGTACAAAAACTGTCATCTGAGGAAGAATCGTACAGTTTTCAGATTGTGTGTACACTACTTTCGAGAGCCGCTCACGACAGTTCATCCGATATTATTCAATCGGACAAGCGTGAAAATTTTCCTTGTACAATACCAGATCGTACCATTTTCGTTTAGTCAATATAGATGTTGTCCGACATCACTTCCAATTTTATTTTTGTACCATACGAGAATTTTTGTGACTTTAGTTATCTATTCAATTTCTGCTTGCGACTATTAAGCGAAAAAAGTCATACGATCTGTCGTACGATATTCGGATCATGTGCACGGGCCATTAGGGGCTGATTTATGACAGAGAGTGGATACCACTAGCCACTTTCTGCTATATACTGCAATTCATTCATCATTGCAGCTTGCATTTAAAGGCATATAAAATGCAGGCCATGGCAGAGAACCTGCCGTGCCTAATAGAGCAGAGACAACTCAGACATTAACTAGTTAAGGACCAGGCACCGCAGTTATACTACAGCAGGTTAACTCCCCTGGGTGAATTGCCGTAGCTGTACATCGACTGCTTTAAGAGCTCTATGGATCAGAGCAGCGATAGAGCCAATGCTCGTGTCCTGTGGCCGATATGTCCGCCGGGCACCCGCAATCGCTCCTGAGAGACAGAATGGAGATCTGTCAATGTAAACAGACAGATCTCTGTTCTGTCGAAAGAGAGGAGACAGATCTGCTTTTCATACTGTTTATGAACAGCGATTGGTCTCCTTCTCCAGGCAGTCCCATCCCCCACAGGTAGAAACACTCCCTAAGACACGCATTTAACCCCTTGATTGCCCCTAGTGTTAACCCCTTCAATACCAATGACATTTATACAGTAATAAGTGGCTATTTTTAGCTCTGATTGCTGTATAAATGTCAATGGTTCCAAAAAAGTGTCAAAAGTGTCTGATCTATCTGCCGCAATGTTGCAGTCCCGCTAAAAACCGCAGATCACTGCCATTACTAGTAAAACAACAATTATTAATAAAAATGCCATAAATTTATCCCCTATTTTGTAGACGCTATACCCTTTGCGCAAACCAATCATTTTACGCATATTGTGATTTTTTTACAAAAATATGTAGAAGAATACATATTGGCCTAAACTGAGGAAGAATTTTATTTTTTTCAAAATTGTCAGTCTTTTTTTGTTTATAGCACAAAAAATAAAAATCGCAGAGGTGATCAAATGCTACAAAAAGAAAGCTCTATTTATGGGGAAAAAAAGGACATACATTTTGTCTGGGTACATTGTTGCACAAACACGTAATTGTCATTTAAAATGATGCAGTGCTGTATCGCAAAAAATGGCCTTGCCATTAAGGGGACAAATCCGTTCAGTCCGTCTGTCCGGTCCTTAAGCAGTGGCAGTGCATCCACAAGGGTGCATGGGCACCGCCCCCTCTCTCTTGCCACCCCCTCTATCACCAATAGATATATTCATGCATTGCAGGAATCTATCTATGGCTGCCGCTGCCACAGGGGGGTTCCACGGTGGGTGTTTTTGAAGGACTGGATTTGAGCCATAGGCTCTAATAGGCTTCAAAAAAAGTGACTTGTGAGCGCCATGCTAGACGCTCGCAGGTCACTCAGCTGTGTTAGAAAAGCAAATTAATATTCGCTTTCCTAACACTCTCTGCCAATCAGGTGCTCGGATCTGTTACCTGTCACCTGATTGGCTGAAACGGCAGGCGCTACTATTGGACGCCTATCAGAAGGAGAGGATAGTAGGAGACACACGAAGGGCCCCACTCATTGCTGTCACCCGCTGCCACACCAAGACAGGGCGAGCTAGCGGGCGGGCACACTGGCGGCATTTAATGGGCACACTGGCAGCATTTGATGGGCACAGTGGCAGCGTTTGATGGGCACAGTGGCAGCATTTGATGGCACAGTGGCTGCAATTGATGGCACAGTGGCAGCATTTGAGGGCACACTGGCAGCGTTTGATGGCACAGTGGCAGCATTTGATGGGCACAGTGGCAGCATTTGATGGCACAGTGGCTGCAATTGATGGCACAGTGGCAGTATTTAAGGGCATGGTGGCAGCGTTTGGGCACAATGGCTAAATTTGATGGCACAGTGGCTGCAATTGATGATTTTTTACAAAAAAATTTTGCGCCCCCCAAAATATTTTGAGCACCAGCCGCCACTGTCCTTAAGAGGTTAAAGGAGATACTGGTTACATGGCTGGGTCACAATACAGTGATCCAAAGGACCCAATATATGAGCTGCTCAGGCTGTCAAAAGGGTTCAAGGTCTCCCTGTGGCCGCACATCTGAATAACTCCATCAATTGATAGTATATAGCAACCTCAGGCTGGACTTCAACCGGGCCACGCTCCCAGTGTGTTTCACTCCACCCCTTGGAGCATAATAATTATGCTCCAAGGGGTGGAGCAAAACACTTTGGGGGTGTGGCTTGGTTGGAGTCCAGGCTGAGGTTGCTACATACTATTGCTTGATGGGATTGTTCAGATGTACGGCCACAGGGAGACCTTTCTTCATACTCAGTAGGTCATAATACAGGTCACATAACCAGGCTCTTCACGCAGCTTTTTTTTTTTTTTAAACGTTAAATTTGTCCTTTGCAAACATGTGATAACGTGCTTTACAAAGGTTTGTCTTTTATTTAATATTTTAAATCAGCAATACAGCCTCGGGCCAAGGCCATACCACTGTTGTATAAAAGAAACCCTTTGATGTTGCTCCCCAATATCTCCCCAGACTGCAATTCATGCCACATTAAAAACCCACACTATCCAGACATTACACCTAGTTCATCCAATGGCATAGGTGATGCTTTACCATTTGGATGTAATTCAGAAAGTACTGAGATACTCTAACCTTCAGCACCCCTTTGGTTCCTGAATGGCATCTGAGAAAGAAAAGGAAAGGATTCACTCTTTTATGATATTAAGTGTAAACTAGAGAACTAACATTTTTGTAACCCAGCTTTAAAAGAAAACAGCATCAGCATTCCAATTGGTTGCTGTGTGCATTGTAAAAAAGCCAGTCACCACTAGGGCACATCAAAAATAATTGTTTCCTATGTGCCCCATTCGCACTGCAACGCAATGCAGTGATACAGTGAAGACATGCTGCATTTTACTGCAGCCAGAGGTAGGCACCAAATGTCACCACCGCACAGCAGCGCAACACACCACGGTGATGTGCGAAGACATGAATGAAGTGTCAATTTTTGCACTTTATTGTATATAAAGTTAAGAAAAAAAATAGAAACTGTATGATGCGCTGAAATGCACATTCCACTGCCCCCTCATTGCAGCCAAAAACTGACAGTTGCCTGCATGCTAAATGCTCAGTTCAATATAAACTAATACAGTTCATTCATCAGGCACAAGATATTTTTCGTCTTATGGAAGTTAGCATCAATTAGCACACATAGGGCACTGATGGTGAACTGTGGCACCCCACATGTTTTGGAACTACATTTCCCAAAAGGCAAATCCACTTTGCACTACAAGTGCAAACTACAAGTGCAAAGTGCACTTGAAATTGCACTGAAAGTGCAGTGGCTGTAAATTGGAGGGGTAGATCTGAAAAAGGGGAAGCTCTTCTGATTTTATCATCCAATCACGTGCAAGGTAAAATGCTGTTTATTTTCTTTGCATGTCCCCCTCGGATCTACAGAGAGTTTACTTCCAAAGTGCACTATGCAAATGTAGTTTGCACTTGTAGTGCAAAATGGATTTGCCTTTCATAAATAACCCTCAAACTCTTTCCACCAGTTGAAAAGTGAGCCACGTCAACATTCTTCATTCTATCTTGGAGCTTATATGTATTAGGTATTTTAGTCTTAGATTTGGGTTGCTTTGACAACCTACATTAAAAGGAGATGCACTATAATAGCACTAGAAAATTAGGATATTAGCCATTACAGTTTGCAAATGTATGAAATCAAACTGCTTCCAAATTCTGCACAAATGCTAAATTGTAGATTAAAGAGCTTTCAGTCTCTAACAATTCCCACATTTATTCCCAAAAATTCTAATAGGTGGCAATATATATGCTTCTCAAATAAAACATCCATTATCTAGGGTGCTTCAGAGATTTATGTAATTTTAGGGTGCATTTGAGTTGAAAGCTAACATTTGTAATGATTCTTTAAAGTATACCTTTTATGATACAAATAGGGATACTGTAATTAGTGACTTCTTTCTAAAAAATACCAGTAGTCTGTCTGTGTTTGAGTTTCCAGTACTAGACTCAGAACAAGCAGGCATGAAATACATGTTAGAGAAAGGAGAGGATTCCTTATCCCTGTACTTATTTTTAACTAGTGGCAGTCAGGCCAACTAACATTTTCACAAAGAGACATCAAGCAATGGCAGCTCCTGTACATCCTTGATGATACGGTAGGTATGCATTTATATCCCGGTCACTTCTAGGTGTCCAGATTAAATGTTGAATTCAGGTTATAACTAGGGATGCGCTCAGTGTTCGCGCAGTGAAAAAGTCATCCAAAGGTTCCCCACAATACGTAATACACTTTAGGGGTCTGCTATGTGTTTTAGGGGACCTTTGGGTTCTGTGTGCCATTTGTTGTTTTAAAAAATAAGCCAGGAGGGAGATGTCAAGTCAAAATTAATTTTTTTACACAAAGTTGTCAAATTAATACAATACTTTTTCACACATAGCATGGGCATACTACAGCCGCGTTAACACAATCGGAATTTCCAACAGGAAATGTTCGATGTGAGCTTGTTGTCGGAAAGTCCGACCGTGTGTAGGCTCCATCGAACATTTGCTGTCGGAATTTACGCACACAAATATTTGAGAGCAGTTTCTCAAATTTTCCGAAACCAAAACTTGTTGTTGGAAAGTCCAATTGTGTGTACACAAGTCTGTTGCACAAAAGTTCACGCACGCTCTGAATCAAGCAGAAGGAGCCACGCTGGTTATTGAACTTTTTCTCTGATGGTAGTACATGTTGTACGTGACCGCATTCTTGACGTTTGGAATTTCCGACAACATATGTGTGATTGTGTGTATGCAAGACAGGTTTGAGCCAACATCCTTCGGAAATTTTTTTACGGTTTTGTTGTCGGAAAAACTGATCGTCTATACAAGGCATTAGAATTTCAGCCCAAAACATATTCTGCTACTCCTCCTGCATATGGGGATACCATATGTGTGAGACTTTTTTAATGTTTGGACCGATTATTTATCAGGCATTGTGTATTACAAAAATCAACCAGTTGTATTTAAAACAGTGTACTGTAATGGTCCCCTCTATACAAAGGGTCAGCATCTATTATGTAATAGTGTAGCATCACCTGTAGCAGCCCCATTCATATAAACCAAACAAACCTAAGCCAATGTTGGCTGCCCCCAGGAATGCCATGTTCAATGGTTAGGAAGTGCAGGAGGATGAGCAAAGGATAAACAAAAGAGTTTCTGTTGCTCTAGGTGTGCAGTTGTCCACAGGGGATGGGGAGACTGGTGTCTCACCATAATGTAGTCAGTGGGACATACGAATGGGTCAGTTCTGGTGGCAGGCAGAGACATGGTCAGCAAACAGGCAAAGGATTGGTCCACACAACAGACAGAAATGTGGTCAACAAATAGGCCAGGGTCAGTACAGGTGGCAAGCAAAGGCAACAGTGCACTTGTATGGCTAGCTACCAGGAACATTGTTGCTGGCTGCACTGGTCTAGTGGCATTGTCACTGGTGTGGCAGTGTTTAGGAATAGTATTGATGACTTACACTGGTCTGGTAACACTTGGAATTGTGTGGCAGCAGTCAGGAAAACTGCTGCTGATTTACACTGGTCTGGTGACACTAGGAGTTGTGTAGCAGTGATCAGGAATATTGTTGCTGGCATACACTGGTCTGTTGACACTAGGACTGGTGTGACGGAGATCAGAAACACTGTTGCTGGCTTACTCCGGTCTGGAGACACTGGGACTGGTGTGGTGGTGATTAGGGACACTGATTGTAAGGGCTCATTTACACTTGCTTCGTCTTCAACACACATTAACGGCTAGTTTACACTTGCTTCAAAACAGGGCTTCAGACAGGCTTTGTTAAAGCTCTCTGAATGCTACTCAAAGCTCCTGTCACTAAATAAAATGGCTAGCTTGCATTCCTGGTTACACCTTGCTTTTGCTTTGCTTTGCTTTGGCTTTGCTTAAAAAATGATACTCCATGTAGCTTTAGTGGTGCTTCAAAGCGTCCTCAAAGCCTCCATAGAAGTCTATGGCAAAGCTCGCTTGAAGTCCCACTGAGGCCTCATTAAAGCCCCACAAAGCCTCACCAAAGCCACATCGAAGCCCCACCAAAGCCCCACCAAAGGCTCATCGAAGCCCCATCGAAGTTCCACCGAAGCCTCATTGAAGCCCCATCGAAGCCTCATTGAAGCACCAAGCAAAAGCAAGGTGTAAACAGGACCAGTGTTGGTCATCTTATGCCGCGTACACACGATCAGACTATCCCGCGGACTTGGTCAATCCGCCCATGTGTGGGCTCCGGCTGACTTTTTTTCCCCAAAAGTCAGGCGGACTTAGAAAGTAGTTTTGACTCAAAAATTGTCAAGAGCGTCGAGTCAACATCTCAAGGAAGAAGAAGCAGAACAAGTACAAGAAGAAGAGAAGGCGGCGAAGAACCGAAGAGGGGAACAAGACCCCCGAAGTCGGAAGAAGAGATGGCGGCGACAGAAGACTGGGCCACCGCTAGTAAAAGAGCTAAAGGAAGAAAGCAGACGCCCAGCAAGAAGAACCGAAGAGGGGGACAAGACCCCCGAAGTCGGAAGAAGACCTCCGGGCGGCGACGAAGAAGAAAGCGGGCTCCTCCACTAGTAAAAGAGCTAGCAGAAGATAGTGGAGGAGTCCGACGGGAAGACCCCAAAGACGGAAGAAGACCCCCAAAGCTGTGCAATAAATTATTTTGAAACCTTGTGTTGTGTTTTATTTACATTTTTCACCAGATGAATGGGTAGGGGCCCCCCTTCCCCAAAGCACCCCCCATGTTGAGGGCACGCGGCCTGGTACGCCTCAGGAGGGGGGGGGCACTCGCTCGTCCCTACCCCCTTTCCTGACCGGCCGGGCTGTGTGCTCGGATAAGAGTCCGATATAGCCTTTGGGGGCGTAGGGCTTCCCCTTTAAGTCCGTACCAGGTGACGGGGCCAGTGACGTGTCAATCTCGCCCATGGAGGTGGCGACATTGACCTCCTGCGCTAGTCCCGTCTACCTGGAGCCACATTCAAAATGAACTGACTTTTCTCCATGTGCGGGAAAGTCCGTTCATTTCAAAAGTCCAGACGGCTGGATTGTCCATGGGATGATCTGATTGCGTGTACGCGGCATAAGATGACCAACACTGGTGTTGTTTACACCTTGCTTTTGCTTGGTGCTTCAATGAGGCTTCAATGAGGCTTTGGTGGAACTTCGATTGGGCTTCGATGAGCCTTTGGTGGGGCTTTGGTGTGGCTTCGATGTGGCTTTGGTGAGGCTTTGTGGGGCTTTAATGAGGCCTCAGTGGGACTTCAAGCGAGCTTTGCCATAGACTTCTATGGAGGCTTTGAGGACGCTTTGAAGCACCACTAAAGCTACATGGAGTATCATTTTTGAAGCAAAGCCAAAGCAAAGCAAAAGCAAGGTGTAAACAGGAATGCAAGCTAACCATTTTATTTAGTGACAGGAGCTTTGAGTAGCGTTCAGAGAGCTTTAACAAAGCCTGTCTGAAGCCCTGTTTTGAAGCAAGTGTAAACTAGCCGTTAATGTGAGTTGAAGACGAAGCAAGTGTAAATGAGCCCTTACAATCAGTGTCCCTAATCACCATCATACCCGTCCCAGTGTCTCCAGACCAGAGTAAGCCAGCAACAGTGTTCCTGATCTCCGTCACACCAATCATAGTGTCAACAGACCAGTGTATGCCAGAAACAATATTCCTGATCACTGCTACACAACTCCTAGTGTCACCAGACCAGTGTAAATCAGCAGCAGTTTAAGTTATCAATACTATTCCTAAACACTGCCACACCGGTGACAATGCCACTAGACCAGTGCAGCCAGCAACAATGTTCCTGGTAGCTAGCCACACAAGTGAAGTGTTGCCTTTGCTTGCCACCTGTACTGACCCTGGCCTATTTGTTGACCACGTTTCTGTCTGTTGTGTGGACCAATCCTTTGCCTGTTTGCTGACCATGTCTCTGCCTACCACCTGCCACCAGAACTGACCCATTCGTATGTCCCACTGACTACATTATGGTGAAACACAAGTCTCCCCATCCCCTGTGGACAACTGCACACCTAGAGCAACAGAAACTCTTTTGTTTATCCTTTGCTCAGCCTCCTGCACTTTCTAACCATTGAACATGGCATTCCTGGGGGCAGCCAACATTGGCATAGGCTTGTTTGGTTTTTATGAATGGGGCTGCTACAGGTGATGCTACACTACTACACAATAGATGCCGAACCTTTGTATGGAGGGGACCATTACAGTACACTGTTTTAAATACACAGTAAGACCTGGACACAGAATTGAAGGCCTCATCCCTCCCAAGACACTTTGAAGCTTTCAAGCTCCGGGCCCCAATCTGGGATTACAAAACCCGAAGGACACTTAGAAGCCAGCTCTGAAGCTTTGCACTCTGCCTTAATGTGAATCCTGTGTTTTTTCTCCCTATTATCAAACCGTGGCAGGGCCCAGCATAGTCACACTATATATGGTCAATAATGTCACTCGAGAGACCAAGCCCTGTGTATAATGGCTTCTTCCACTAGACCTGTCATTTGGCAGTAGGCAAGTGAGTGAACTGGGTGTGTCTCAACAGCATTTTTTTTTTTGGCAGGTTGGTGGAGGTCCTGAATGGTGTGAATCTACATTGCTGGGTGATGTGATTAGTGGATGATGTAAATTGTGGGAGAATTTTTTACTTTATTAAAAATCTTTTCAAAAACTGTTTGTGTGTGTTTTATTTTTTGTGAATAAGTAGGGGTACTATGTATGCCCTACTCATTCATCCAGGGTGGGGGCATTATCTGGGTACCCCCTTATCATTAAAGGGGGCTTCTAGAATCTGAAAATCCCCAGCCCACTGATCCCTTCAACCACTGGACAGGGATTAAGGGGAAGAGGCACCTCATGCTCATCAACATTGGGGCAAGGTGCTTTGTCAGAAGTATCCCCCCCCCCCCCCCCCGGCATGATACCCACCTATATTGAAGGCATGTGGCATGGTATGGTTCAGGAAAGAAAGGCTGCACACTCATCCCATTCCTTCCCTGGCCAGTCAGGCTGCATGATCAAATAGAAGTCTGGTGCGGATATTTCTTTTTTTACGGGGGTTCCCTCCCAGGTAAGTATACATCCAGTGGGAAAGTTGTAGGTTGCATTAGGTTAGAATCCTAGAAAGGGTGGGCTTTATGGTCTTTAATTAAAACTGAACTTGTCTTTTAAAGCATGTCTTAACTCAAATACCAAAATGTAATATATACTGCAGCTTACCAGTCCTTAGATGTGGTGGCTACATTATATTTTTTCAGGCTTTTTTCCTCTAAATAACCTGATAAATCTGTACATTGCACACTTGCTGTCCCTAGGTGGCTACATTCACTGTATCTATGGGAGAAGCCATGGTTGCCATCCAAGCTTAAGTAAAAATACAGCTTGCCATACATATTTCAGCAGGCTCAATGGAGAAAACTGAAAAACTGTGACAGCTGAGGAGTCAGCTGGACTCCTCCACTGCCAGAAAACATTGGTCAGTTCTGCAAGCTATTGGCTACAGTGCTGATCGAACTAACATTTTCCAACAGGCTGATTCATGAGAAGTCAATCAATAGATTACAGAAGCAAGCTAAGGTTGTTTTTGCTTTCAGTGCAGAGCCAAGAAACTGACAAGGACAATGTATTTCTAAGAGCAATGGGATTTTTCAAACTGGCTGAAAATGTTGTTAACCTAAAAAATGAAAACGAATGCAGCTCAAACTTCAGAAGACCTGTAAGCTCTGATATAATATATTTTTGATCATGGATTTACTAATGATTTAAGGTAAACATTGGTAAAAAAAAAAAACGTCTAAATATGTGCTCACCCTCTTTGAAATCAATATTGCATTATGCAAACATCTTGTTTTTGATGATGGAAAGATATTGTATCTACGGCCTGATGAATTCATCAAATACAATTTGAAATGTGTAGGCATGTATGTACAGATGTTATTGTTATTCTGTTTTTTTTTGCTGCATACACATTTCACAAACACATATCTTCATGTAGTTTCTTCTGACCATCTTCCACATTTGTCCTTATTGGTAATTAGGGATGAGCCGAACACCTCCCGGTTCGGTTCAGACCAGAACATACTGCACAGGAAAAAAAATTGACTATAGACACCCCCCAGGCACAATATTTAAAGGAATATTACATTTCTATTGTTTCACTTTAAGCATTAAAAAAATCACTGCTCCCAAAAAAACAGGCTCTTTTAAAAATTTTGTTTGCATTGATACATGTCCCCTGGGGCAGAAGCCGTGTCCCCAAACACTTTTTATGACAATAACTTGCATATAAGCCTTTAAAATTAGCAGTTTTGATTTTTCATGTTAGTGACACATAGACTTTAAAGTTGTTCCGGCGGCTTTCGAATTTGTCCCTAAACAACGCATATTGTTCAGTGTTCGCAGAACATCTGAACAACCAAAGTTCGGCCCAAACTTATGCTCGGGCCAAACCGTTCGGTCATCCCTACTGGTAATTACACTTTGTAACAGCTTAGTACTTTTTCTACTATAAATTGATAAGGCAAATAATAAAACTTCAAGTAAACTTGCTTGTGCTATCCTCAAGAGACAATGAAGCAGTTTTATTCCAAGAAGTCAATAAATATAGATCGTAACTTTTCTAGACAAACAGTTTGAACAGAAAAGGGATGAAGAAAAATGCAATTGTTACCGGCCTCAAAATGTGAATTAAGAGAGCCGATGATTGTAGACGCGATGAGATAAGGTGATCAGCTTGGCGTGGACTGCAAAGAATCACACAAACAGAATGAGATATGACCACTGACTTTATGGCTGGAAGTAGTTTAATTTTTACATAACAATACATCTTTTACATTTTTATAGTCACATGTTTATAACCATTAACAATATATATAATACCGATTTTAACTAAAGTATTTTAAAACGTAGTTACAACAATGAACATTACTAAATTTAATAACATATATATCCCTGTTATTCAGTGTTATAGATAATTATCTTTATCTCTCTGGTACACTTTAAGTGTGCAATAATCATACTAGCAATGCATTGCTTTAATACAAATATTTTCATGGTAGTACTTTTTTTTAACCACTAGATGGTGCACATTGCATGTCTGTATGATGCAATACATAAGCTTTACATACAATAGGTTTTTTCTATATTAAATAACAGAAAACATGTGCTTCTATAAATCTATGCCATTTCCAATAAATCAGGTTTAAATATACCTATTTAGAACGGTTTAGTGTTTATCATAGACATTTGTTCTGACTAATGCAGTATTTTCATGTTCTTATGCACTTTTCACTTGTTTCTGACACATGCTGTTCTAAACTTCTAATTACAGCAAAACTATAGCATAAAATCTGCTGAGACTTTTTCTGCATCTGCTCAAGATGTTTAGGAATCTTTCTATCACAGGTTAATACAGATTAGGAACGATTTAGAGTACATACCTGCAAAGAATCACACAAACAGCATGAGATATGACCACTGACTTTATGGCTGGAAGTAGTTTAATTTCCAGTCACATGGTGTGTGGCCTTATATAGACTCTGTTTGTGTACCTTCTCTGCCATCTACTGGTTATTAATAGAATAGAAGGGCCATGTTTAGAAATATAAAAAAAAAATGAATATGTACTTTGCTTTGGGGTGTCTGTTTTGTGACCATATAAACCTCAGTCCGTCACACTCTCCCCTCCTTCAGTTAATGGCTCCCGACATTAAACTCAATTGGTATCTGAAAACTATTTAGTGATTTAAGTAACCCAAATAGGTACTTGTTGCCACCAAGGAGCTACGTTAACTACCTGGCATGTCCTGGGAGTAGCTAGCATTGTAGGAGTTTGTATGGTGTGAATCTGACTTGGTATGTATCTTGGCTGACCTAGTGTGTCATATGTAAAGATCTCTTTAGGCTTAACTTGTCTGGTAGATCTTCTGACAGGAGTTGAGTCTTCTCCATCAACATCATTCTCCATTTGCATATCTTGGTTCACAGGTAAGTCTTGACTTAATGAGGGTAATTCTGCAGTGTCTAGTCCCACCATATCTGTAGCCCAGATCTGGTCGCCAACTACTGTTCCATCATTTTGTTCTTGTTCAAGATTGGGTGTGGTAGTTGTAGGATAGAACTCCTCAGCAGAAACTCTTAATGGGATTTTCTGTACGTTTTGAGAGTTTGGTTGAGACACAACACAATCATGACTTTCTGTAGTCTCTGGTATATAAGGATAATACCATCTTTCTTCATCTGAACATTCCTCCTCCTGGTCCACATCCATTCTGGTATCCTTTCTCTTAATTGATTGTATTTATTTCATCGGTACTCTTGGAATGTGTCCTTCAATTGGTAGGTCATTTACTGGTAGTAAAAGATTTCTGTGCAGTACTCGAATAGTCTTTTTACCACTTTCAGGCTGAATTTTGTACACAGGCCCATCTTTGATTCTTTCTACCACTTTGTGTACTGATTCTTCCCAGTATGAACGAAGTTTACCAGGTCCTCCTCTTTCAGAGAGATTTCGTACTAAGACCCGATCACCCGGTTGAAGAGGTGCTCCTTTTATCTTTTTGTCATAGTACTTCTTCCCTTTAGCAGATGATTTTTTGCTATTCTCGGATGCGATTTTGTAAGCTTCTTGCATTCTAGATGCCCATTTCTGAGTAAATGTTGTTTGACTTTCTGATTCCTTTTCCAAATTTAGGTTAAGCATTAGGTCAATTGGCAAACGAGGAGATCTTCCATACAATAGAAAGAATGGCGAGTATCCTGTGGCTTCATGCCTGGTGCAATTGTATGCATGAACCATATGTGGAAGATGTTCTTTCCAATCTGACTTTTTCTCTTCCTCTAAGGTGCGAAGCATCTGTAACAAAGTATGGTTCAGTCTCTCCACTGGGTTACCCTGTGGATGGTATGGAGTAGTTCTTGAATGAGAAATCCCTGCCAATCGTTGCAATGTCTGAAATAAGTTGTTTTCAAATTCTCTTCCTTGGTCATGGTGGAGTTTCTCTGGATAGCCAAAACGTGGTATGAAATCTTGAAAGATCTTTTCTGCCGCCGTTTTTCCAGATTTGTTCTTAGTTGGATACGCTTGTGCAAAGCGTGTGAAATGGTCAACTATTACAAGTATATACTCATATCCTCCTTTGCTTTTCTCCAAGTGAAGATAATCAATGGATACTAACTCCAAAGGTGAACTGGTAGTAATCGAACCCATAGGTGCTCTTTCGGTGATATTTGGACGCTTTTGTTTGATGCAGCTGCACTTCTTCAGCACATATTCATCAATGTCTTTTTGCATAAATGGCCAGTAAAATCGTTCACGTGCTAGGTGGGTTACCTTGTCAGTACCAATGTGACCCATGTCATCATGAAGATTTTTTAAGACCAATGGTTTTAACTTTTCTGGTAGAACTAGCTGTTTTCGGGTTCCAGAGTGTCGGTAGAGGATTCCTTCATCGACTCTGAGTTTATTCCATTCATGTATCAAACGTCTTGTTTTGCTGGGCATACTCTCCTTTTCTTTGTGGTTTGGAATCCAGTCGTTCTCCTTAAGCCAGACCACTTCTCTAATGTTGGTATCGTCTTGTTGTAATGCTCTGATATTCTCCTGAGTCATTGGGCAGATTGTCTGTCCTTTCAGCAATTCTTCGGCCACATCACTTTCTGAGTGAAGAGTCAATGAAGCCACCCATAATGCCTCTTCTTCGTCAACAGCTTTGCTCCCTTGCCACATAGCTGACACAACCTCAGATGGTACAAGCTCTGTGTACTCACTCAGATTCTTCGTGAGTTCCACCGGAAATCGTGACAGTGTATCTGCATCTGCATTCTGTTTACCTGGCCTGTACTTGATATCGAAGTGGAAATCAGCCAACTCGCCAACCCAGCGATGACCCACAGCATTCAGTCTGGCAGTACTCAATACATATGTCAATGGGTTGTTGTCTGTGTAAACGGTGAATGTTGGAGCGTAGTACAAGTAATCTCTGAATTTGTCACAGACTGCCCACTTGAGAGCTAAAAACTCAAGTTTACCAGAGTGAAGATGGTAATTGCGCTCTGCTGGAGTCAATGTTTTGGAGCCAAACCCAATAACACGAAGTTTTTCTCCTTGTCGTTGGTATAGTACAGCACCTAGGCCTTCATTGGAAGCATCAGTGTGTAAGACGAAGGGTAAATCAAAATCAGGGTATGCTAGAATTGGTGGATTGGTTAGCATGTCCACCAGTCTGGATACTACAGCTTGATGTTTGGGTGTCCATTGAATCAGTGTTTTAGATGGCACTTGTGCTTTGTTCCCGTTTTTCTTTGTAGATTCCCTCCGATTGTTTTTGGGGATGGATGTAGCAGATTCTTTCTCAGTGTTCTGCAAAAGTTCATACAGTGGTTTAGCAAGTCGAGAGAAATCTTGAATGAAGGACCTGTAGTAGCTCAGGAATCCTAACAAAGATCTGACTCCTCCCACTGTTTTTGGTTCTTTCCTTTTCAAATGTAATACCGCTTCAAGATCTTTTGGGTCAATTTTTATGCCTTCTTCTGACACCATTCGTCCAAGGTATCGAATCTGTTGTTTAAAGAGTTCACACTTCTTCGGTCTAAGTTTGATTCCATGCTCACGCATTCGACTAAGCACTTGCCTAATATCATTGACATGCTCCTGAAAAGTTTTGGAGTAACAAAGTACGTCATCCAAGTATGGAGAACAACATTTGTCTCTGATGCCCTCTAATACATTCTCCATGCATCTCTGAAAAGCTGCTGGGGCATTCGTTAATCCAAATGGAATACGGTTCCACTCCAGGAGTCCCCAGGGGGTGCTGAAAGCCGTCAGATGTCTGGAGTCTTCATGCACAAAGCCTTGATGATACGCACTACCCTGGTCCAGGATTGAGAACCACGTAAATCCTCCTAAGCTATCCAGCAGATCTTGTATTCTGGGTAGTGGATGTCTATCTGGGATAGTCTTTCGGTTTAACTCCCTAAAGTCAACACATAGTCGTAGGCTACTGTCCTTCTTTCGAACACAAACAACGGGTGATGAGTATGCGGAAGAAGATTTTGTTACCCAACCTCGGTCAAGAAGGTTTTGGATATATTCTTTCACTTCTTTGTATAGGGGTTTCGGTATCGAATTGTAGCGTTTCTGGACAGGAGTTTCATCTTTCAGATTTATCCTCAGTTTCAGGTTAGGGATGCATCCTATGTCTCCCTCATCTCGAGCAAAGACATCTGATTCATCATATAACATTTGTCTCGCTATCTCCTGTTCTTCTTCTGAGAGATCTTCCAAATTGACAGGTGGGTGCCACTTAACAGATTTGTTAGTGGGTAGCTGATTTCCAGTGTCCACTTGATTCAACTGGTTTACATGAAACACCCTTTTCTTCTGGTCAATTCCCTTTCCATCGTCTTTGTTTGGAGACAATGGTAGAATCTCAGCTGCTGGAGAAATGGTACCCAATACTGTTCTGGGTGGAAGGTAGATGTCATGTTGAGCACGGTTCAGTATAGGTATCTTCACCAGTTTAGAGAACCCATTTGGCACATCTACCACTGAAGGAAATAGTTCAAGTCCTTCCTCAATTGGATATTCGGGAAGTGGTTCAAATGGCATGATTCCTCCTTTCGGCCACGCTCTAATTCTGCATTTGACTTCACAGAGCTCGCCTCCTTTAATCTGGAGTCCCTTCTTCCCCACTTTGACCATACGACTATCGAATATTTCTCCTGGGTCAGTTGCTTGACTGACAGCATTGACAATGTTATTCGCTACACTCTGTCTTACTTTCATAGCTTCACTCAGCAAGATAGTCAGGTTTTGGGTGCTGTTTGGTCGGTCACGGTTTTCTCTGATCAATTCTTCGATAACATTAAACCCAAGAATTGGATTGTCATTACAGCAGTCACTCACCAGCATTGGCACATAAATGGCTGAGTTTCCATGTCCCCTACTTTTGAATTCCAGGCAGACTTCAATCCATCTGATGAATGGAATGAGAGAACCATTTGCAGCTGTAATGGATAAGTTGTCATCACAAAGTAAATCTTGTATGTGCCTAATGGAGACGCTGGGTAGAAACTTTTCTAACCATGCCTTCCCGACAATGCTGACCTGAGCTCCTGTATCCATCAACATGTCAACCGGTACACCATTCATCCGACATGACAGTAGGCATTTTCCTCCAATTAATTGTGCTACGTGTTGTTTGGAGAATCCATTCTCTTTTGGGAGTGTTCTAGTTGACCGGTGGGTGAATACCCTGTTTACCTTAGCATGGGACAGATCATTTGAGGTGGTCACTGGTTGTCCCTTTCCCAGTGACCGTCTGTCGTTTCCTGACTGCCTTCTTTTCTTCAAGCAATCAACCGCTCTGTATCCTGTCCAACCACAGTAGAAACAATGGTAGCAGTTCTGACTCTCTCGTTTAATGCAGTCATCACACCTGGGCTTGCAGTGAGTTGTATCTGGAACTTGAACATTGGTTAGTGGCTTAGTCATTTGGTTTCCAACAATAGGAGATAGCTTCATCATCTTTTCCAGGTTCTTTGTGAGAGCAGAGACCTGTGTTGTTAGTTCCATTAATGCCGTGTGATTTGCTCTAACATCTCCCTCAACTCCCTTTTGGAAGGTGTCTTTTTCGCTATTCCCTGGTGTCTGGGATGAATGAACAGTAAGAGGTTTATGGTTAGGTGCACTGTTTAAGCGTCTCTGCCTTTCTGTTTCCTCATCAACTGATCTGGTGACCTGCTCTATGATAAAGTCATCCGTTACTGTCAAATCAGACACGTAAGGCTTGATATCTCGTCTAACATTAGAATTTTTCTCATTTAGTCCCTGATACAGTGTATGAAGGAATATGCCTTGCACCAGTTTTTTGTCATAGCTAAGCTCTCGCCTATCATGTTGTGATGTAGACAGAACTTTTTGTTTTAACCCCACTAGCCTGTAAACAAATTGTTGTGCTGTTTCTCTTTCTTGCTGGGCAGCATTGCTAAGGTCCTGAAATAACTCATTACCACTTCGTTCTCTCATATGTGACTTCAAAACCCTTTTCAATTCAGCAACAGTAAGATCATCTTTGTCAGTCAACATATCTTTAAAATTACCAGGTTTGATTATTCTCAACACTGTGCGTATAATTTCAGATTCAGGGAATTTTTCTGTTAGACCCTCGTCAATTTGTCTGCACACGCTACTGTAACTCATGTCCGAACCATGATCTGAAATTACACCACCATGCATTTTAAATTCTCTACGTGGCAATAAAGCAACAACATCAGTTAATCTCACCACCTCCGATACCTGTTCAGTCCTTGCAGTCCCACTACTTATTTTTTTTGCAGCGGTTGCAATGTCCACAGTTGGTGTACTTTCCTTGTTAAGTTTTAGTTCATTGATCTTGTCTTGGATGATGAGTAGGTAAGACATACCTTGATCTTCCAACTTTTCCAGCTGATCACTTCTCAAGTAGTCTTTAATAAATTCAACAAGTTCCATTTCGTTGGTACCAGTCACTGATGGAACGTCCACGTCTCTTTCATCTCCCAGCGTAATAGCGAGGCTATGCAGCTGTTCTTCATTAAGCAGATGAATTTGTTTCCGGATATCCCACATCAGCGCACGATGAGGAGACGCCATCTCTGTTGCAATCTGAAGACTTGCACTCACGAGGCAGACGACTCTCACGACTCTCCTTGTAGCTCTGTAGCAGGCTCACGCTTGTCTCGCGCTTCCCTCTCACTGGTAACACAACGAATCCCGGCACACGAGCCCCCAAAATGTTACCGGCCTCAAAATGTGAATTAAGAGAGCCGATGATTGTAGACGCGATGAGATAAGGTGATCAGCTTGGCGTGGACTGCAAAGAATCACACAAACAGAATGAGATATGACCACTGACTTTATGGCTGGAAGTAGTTTAATTTTTTACATAACAATACATCTTTTACATTTTTATAGTCACATGTTTATAACCATTAACAATATATATAATACCGATTTTAACTAAAGTATTTTAAAACGTAGTTACAACAATGAACATTACTAAATTTAATAACATATATATCCCTGTTATTCAGTGTTATAGATAATTATCTTTATCTCTCTGGTACACTTTAAGTGTGCAATAATCATACTAGCAATGCATTGCTTTAATACAAATATTTTCATGGTAGTACTTTTTTTTAACCACTAGATGGTGCACATTGCATGTCTGTATGATGCAATACATAAGCTTTACATACAATAGGTTTTTTCTATATTAAATAACAGAAAACATGTGCTTCTATAAATCTATGCCATTTCCAATAAATCAGGTTTAAATATACCTATTTAGAACGGTTTAGTGCTTATCATAGACATTTGTTCTGACTAATGCAGTATTTTCATGTTCTTATGCACTTTTCACTTGTTTCTGACACATGCTGTTCTAAACTTCTAATTACAGCAAAACTATAGCATAAAATCTGCTGAGACTTTTTCTGCATCTGCTCAAGATGTTTAGGAATCTTTCTATCACAGGTTAATACAGATTAGGAACGATTTAGAGTACATACCTGCAAAGAATCACACAAACAGCATGAGATATGACCACTGACTTTATGGCTGGAAGTAGTTTAATTTCCAGTCACATGGTGTGTGGCCTTATATAGACTCTGTTTGTGTACCTTCTCTGCCATCTACTGGTTATTAATAGAATAGAAGGGCCATGTTTAGAAATATAAAAAAAAAAATGAATATGTACTTTGCTTTGGGGTGTCTGTTTTGTGACCATATAAACCCCAGTCCGTCACACAATGCTAAAACTGATTTATTGAGCAGATTAGAATATTAAATGAATAAAAAAACAATCAGGAGCATTAGGAAAAATCTAGTGCAGTCTCATGAAAATATAACCTAGCATAAGTTGGTGTTCATTTAAGACTGGGCCAAACACATAAACACTCTATATACAAAATAACATTCCCCAATAAAGATCAGAACATGATGTTCACATTTGCATGGAAGCACAATTGAATGAATTCCGATTATTCAGAGAATTACTGTATTTATGTTTATTGAGGATTGTTTTTTTTTTATGTACTAACAGTTAAGCTTCATACACTCAATACGAAAATTGGATGAAAAATGCCACTTTTGAAGCGTTTGTGCATATGAGCGTATCATTTTTTTTTTTTTTTTGGTGGGCGAGTGGATCTTGGGTGGGAGTTCCCACACTTTATACCTCAGGACTTGACCCCTGTGTGTGTATATATATATATATATATATATATATATATATATATATATATATACATATATATAGATATATCATAGATATATATTTTTTTAGATGTTCATGTCTCTGGCTGGGTTCACGCTTGTGTGATGCATGAACCAGCGTGATTCCTGTGCGGGTTTCCACATCGCACCTGCATTGACATCTGCGCACCACTGCTGGTGTCAATGTAAAGTTAATCCGAATTTCCCAAATTCGGATCCCTATCAGGTATCTGTATCAATTGGTCCAAGTCGGTCCTTTTCCCCCTAGACAATCAAACCCCGCCCTTGCCCAGCTCTATGCCATTACAATGGGTCACAAAATTCAAGTATCTCGGGGTAAGGGTAGTTAGAGACACTGGTCAGTACTATGCCTTGAATAAACTTCTCCTCCTCCGACTCCTGAAGGAGAGATGCCAGGCTTGGTCTGGGCTTCCGTTGAACTTGATAGGCCATACATACATATAACATATAAATGATAATCCTACCCAAGTTCAACTACCTATTTAGGAATAGCCCGGTCTGGATCTGGGGGTCTTTCTTTCGGGAAGTGGATAAATGCATCATCTCCTTTATATGGAATGGATCCATCCCTAGATTGGCGAAGTCCATACTGCATTCACCCACACATTTGGGGGCCTCGCCCTCCCGAATGTGCAGGTTTACTATTGGGCTGCTATGCTAGTCACTACCTATTGGTGGTTTGAGGCCAAATGCTCTAACGCTGCGATATGTTTAGAAGTGGCCTATCTGGGTTCATTACAGGATCTGCAGAATTTGGTTTATAGAGGGGTGAGGGCATGTGCTCCCTGCTCCAACTAAGGCGACGATTAAAGTGTGGAACATCGCTAGACGCAGATTCTCTCAGGCGGAGCGCTGGTCCCCAGTCCAGCCCCTCTGGGGGAATCCTAATTTGCCACATCTTAGAATGGTCCCAGACCCCCAGGTGTGGGCAAGATTCGGCATAAAGACATTGAGAGACATTATGCAGACGGGCAATCTATTGACACTCCCCCAACTGACCAGGGCCTATGCTTTGCCTGGATGGATGTACTTCGATATGCCCAACTACGGCATGCTGTTAGGGCTCAGTTTCCTACTCTCCCAATCTTGCAATTAGACCCACTAGAAGATATTGGATCATGTGCTGATCTTAGGAAACCCTTAGCCGCTCTGTACAGTACCCTACTCCCAATAGACTCCCCCAAAATGAATAGACTTTGGGACAGGTGGAAGTCTGATATCCCAGCAGTGGAGCGGTAGGACTGGGAGGATTGTCTGGAACAGGGCACCAAGCTGGTCATCTCTGCAGGAGACAAACTCATTCAAAGTTTCTACATAGGGTTTACTATACCCCGGGAGCGCATTTCCAGAATCTACCCTGATAGGGACCCCCATTGCCCCCCACAAAACACAACTAGGCACTTACATGCACATGTTTTGGGATTGCCCTACTCTATCTCAATTCTGGTCAGGAATTTTTGAACAATTAAACGTCCGGCTTGGGTTATCTGTTCCCAGAACTACCGAATTAGCTTTGCTGGGTATCCATGATGATGAACAAAGATCGCACCACAGTAAGCTATTGATATCCTATCTTATCTTTTATGCCAAGAAGGACATTTTACACAAATGGACCTCCTCTGCCCCCCCCCTAGTGTATCCTCATGGGAGAGTGGTGTTAATGCTGTCTTGCCCCTTTATAAGCTAACATATCTCAGTCGTGGACTTCTTTTTAACTACCTAGATCTAGCCAAACAGGGTCCCCCCCCTCCCTTTCCGGTCACCCCAATTACCTCTCTCCCCCCTACCCTCCAAAAACCCTTTCCCTTCCCCCCCCCTTTCTCTCTTTGAACCTAGTTCCTACGCAATATGTTACACTATTGTACTCTCTCCTGTCTCCGTAGCAAAAATGAAAAGGTCCCTTTTTATTACTTTTTCTTTGCATACAAATTGAGGTGACGAACTGTGAAAAACCCAAACTGCTGTATGATAATGTAATTGACTCACAGGACAAATGTACTTCTGTTTTTGTTGTACTGTATATTTCCTCCAATAAAACACTCCTGATTGTAAAAAAGTTGCTCTATTTGTGTTAAAAGAACAAGCAATACTGCTGGCAGTAGTTATGTATTTATGATCCAATCTCTAAGGAAGGCATACCTAAAGAAGAAAATCAAATGTATGGAAGGCATTATACTTCAAGTAATACCAGTTCAACTAATAATATTGATTATTTTGATGATGTTTCTGACTGTGGCTCAGGATGATGAAGCAGTGATAACAAAACAGAAATGTATTGACATTGAAGATTCTGGTGAATCACACATTCGCACCAAAATTACTAGATTATAAGGAGTCGGGAATTCAAACCTGGTTAGCTTTGAAGCTGGAGATGCTGATAAATCACTACCTCTTGCAAAAACGGGAAGTTTAATTCACATGATGGAACTTCTTTTGTATCTAATAAACCATTATGTTTGCATCCTACCTAGCCAATTAGCAGCATCTTACAGAAAAAAAATCACATCTGGTCTACCTCTTGCTAAGAATTGAATAGTATCTTGGGTCTACAAATTGACCCATTTGACATGTACTATGCCATATCTGTCAAGCCTCTAGTGATCTCTAAGAAAATGTATGTTTAAGAAACAACCCTTGTTAAAATGATGCTTCACAGTTGGTACAAATTGCTTTAGTAGCGTGTGTAACATGTAAAAAGTTTTTAGATCATAAGGAAGGCATTTTGTTAAAATGATGCTTCACCACTGATATGAACACTCTACCTTCCCCACTGCTGATAATGACTATGGACTCCAACAATACCCAGAATGCCTGCCACTGGCTCCTATCTTTGTATGTTTATTTTTTTCTCTTACATATTTTCTCAATTTTCTATCTGCCTTCCAATACAACCGGTGTTGCTTGTGTTTCAGTTCAAAGTTAAGAAAGTTTCAGAATACGTGTGCTTTAGTTAATGGAAAATAATTTTTTCCCTTGTGCATTTTTTGGCTTCTATTCTCATGGCTCATGGCTTCTATTCTCATGTTATTCAACTCAGTTGCTCTTTTTACGTACATTCCTTACATGTTCTTAGGGTAAACTGTCAAAAAAGCAGAGTCAAATTTTTGCATAGCCAACAAAGGCTGTGATCTAGGAAGGCAGGGCTTCCAAGAGTGCCACCAACTTGCCCACACATCATGCTGTTGACAACAGCATGTTCTCTAGTACAATAAAATTACAAGTAGGGATGAGCTTCAAGTTCGAGTCAAACTCATGTTCGACTCGAACATTGCCTGTTCGCCTGTTCAGCGAACAGTGAACAATTTGGGCTGTTTGCAGCAGATTCGAAAAGCCAGAACAAGCTGTACAAGTCTATGGGAGAAATCTAAAGTGCTAATTTTAAAGGCTAATATGCAAGTCACTGTCCTAAAAAGTGTTTGGGGACCTGGGTCCTGCTCCGGGGGACATGGATCAATGCAAAAAAAAGTTTTAAAAACTGATGTTTTTTCAGGAGCAGTGATTTTAATAATGATTAAAGTGAAACAGTAAAAGTGTAATATTCCTTTAAATTTCTTAACTAGGGGGTGTCTATAGTATGCCAGTGAAGAGGCGCATGTTTCCCGTGCTTAGAACTGTCCCTGCACAAAATGTCGTTTCGCAATGAAAAGTCTTTTAAAATCACTTTGAATTGTCGGCTCCCGTAATACAGAGAACCAACAATGTTGATGGGGACAAGGGCCTCATCCCCACAACCCTGGCCGGTGGTTGTGGGGGTTTGCGGGCGGGGGGCTTATCAGAATCTGGAAGCCCCCTTTAACAAGGGGACCCCCAGATCCCAGCCCCCCCTGTTTGAAATGGTAAGGGGGTACAAAAGTACCCCTACCATTTCACAAAGAAAGTGTAAAAAATGGTTAAATAAGACAAACACACTTTTGAAAAATGTGTTTATTAAAAATAAAAAAAATAAATAAAAGATTCCAGCGGTGGTAATCCATTCTTGCTATCCAGCGACAGATGATCATCTCTCCGGGGTCCAGCTGACGTTTCTAATATTAGGAAGGCGGGGCCACCCGTCACCTGACCCCGCCCCCTCTGACGCTGGTGAGGGAAGCCAGGGGTTCCCCCATGACGTATGGGTGACCCCGCTCCCCTCTGATGTAACGCAGGTTTCCGTCCCCAAACACATTTTAGGACAGTAACTTGCATATTAGCCTTTAAAATTAGCACTTTCGATTTTGAACGTTCGAGTCCCATAGACTTTAATAGGGTTCTAAAGTTCACACGAAGTTTAGGTCTGTTCGCAGGTTCTGGTGCGAACCGAACAGGGGGGTGTTCGGCTCATCCTTAATTACAAGATAAAGCTCCAGCTTGCAACTATACACACTATTGCCATTTATATGTGTCTTCATTGATGTGGCCTCTGCATTGTCTTATACTGGGGCTAACAAATATAAGAAACGGTGAACCGTGTAAAAGAGTGGTAAAGAATCCACTGACTCACCTGTATGGCATGGTTGTGCCTCACATAGTAAGCAAAACGAATCAAGTGACGTCATCATGTCATTCAATCGGAAAAAAATTGGAACCCACGCACAAGCCGTAATACCGCCAATGAGACTTTGAAATTGGCCGGCCGGCCTCGCCTCTGGCTCAAAGTAATACTCGGCAATGGAAAGAGGCCTGTAATAGCCATACTAAACAAGACTTACTTACAGCAATAACATCTTTGAATAGCGTCGTAGGGCTGAAACACGAGTCTTTGGTCGTCAATTAACAGACTTAACCAATGGTTCATTGGACCACAGCATTGCTAGAACAGCGTAGCATTGAGTACCTACTTTGGCAACCATCCAACTATATATTGCTTGATTAATGCTGATTCCCTGTTTTTCTGCAACAATGATGACATAATTAGCATGGCATTACAGTGGCTGTGAAGTGGATACATATATGGATATTTTAGACACTTGTCACTTATACAGAGAAATTTGGTTGTTTCTAAAAAGAAAAACAAAAATAAGAGTATTACCAGCAGTGGATACTTCACTAAATCAAGGACCTACCACTCCCTTTCCTCTGTACCCTATCTCAAGGTGTATTTCACTTTCTGTGTGGTTTGAACGCAACACCCCAGAGTAACATCACTTGTGGTTTCATACAACCATCCGATTATTGCTTTGACTGAACACTGGTTATTAATACTGTGTGTCTAACCACAGTATACACAATTGCTTGGAGATCAAATTTTTTCACACTCGGAAAGTTACCGCAATTCCTCAAGATATTTGTTCAGTCAGGATTTGCCCTACATCTAAACTGTGGCCGCACATGAGATATCCTTTGACAACTGATTGCGCTTTCTGTGTCCTTTCTTAATAAGTTAGTATAATTGCTAAATAGCTTTGTATTTTCAACTGTGTGCACTTTATATCCGGATAGGAATTTCCAGAATTTTCCATCTTTAGATATTTAATTATATCATAGAATTTCCAGCATGTGGGTTAACAATCCATTGGAGATTTTTTGTTAATTTAGGCTAAGGGTGTGCATATTGACCTATATTTCAAGCAGCTTTTTTTTATGTTTTTTAGTTGTGGTGTTGACCTTTTCTTTTTTTTTTTACAAGTTTTTTCTTTCGTATAAGTGCCAGATTGCCATCCTGGGCCTGCCCCTTAGCCACACAGTAGAGCTATCCATGTAGGAGCCGCCAAGTATAACAGGTTCTTTTCCACAATAGTGCAGAAGCAGCCAGGCACACGGCAACGGTTCACTCACTCTGGCTCAATAATCAGTTTTCGGGATGTCTTTTCTTTTTATTTATTGCTGAAAACTTATGTCTGGGGAGGACAATGGGGTATAGGATACTCCAAAACATCAAAGCACAAATTTTACAAAGGACACTTTCTCTAGGTGATGGCATTGGCAACATATTCTTTCACTCCCAGCTGTGGACCAGGAGAATATTATACCCCTTTCAAACTGGGGCATTTTTCAGGTACTTTTGGGCAAAAATAGCGCCTGTAAAGCGCTTGAAGAACACCTCCCCTGCAGTCCCAGTGTAAAAAGCCAGAGTGCTTTCGCACTGGGACGCTGTGCTGGCAGGACGTTAAAAAAAAGTTCTGTGAGCAGCATCTTTGGAGCAGTGAAGAAGCAGTTTATACACCGCTCCTGCCCATTAAAATAAATGGGCACCATTGCTGAAGCGCCTGCAAAGTGCTTCAGCAGCGGCACTACACGAGCGCATTTAACACTTTATTTGACCGCTAGTGGGGGTTAAAAGCGCCCGCTAGCAGCCGAATAGTGCCAGTAAAATGACAGTAAAGCCTCACTAAAACTAGCGGCATTTTGCTGTCAACACTCGCCCACTCCAGTGTGAAAGCAGCTAAAGGCACAGAATTAGCTAAGGGCACCCCTCCATTAGATAATAGCAACAAATTGTTTCACTCCCAGCTGCAGACCAGGAGAATATTATAACATGAGTAGGACATATAAGTAGACTGGAACAGTCTACGTTCTCCACAGCTGATGACCACAGGATAAGTTTGAACAGTTATTAGGAGCAGGCTGGAACAGTCTGAGTTCTTGCAGCTGAAAACCACAAGATGAATAGCCCACTAGGCACACTGGAGACATTTGTAACATCCACAGCTGAGGACCACAGAGCTCATAAGATTGGACATCTACTCAGGAATTCCAGTAGAAGCAAGGCCATGGGCTCAATCCAGGGCAGGAAGTGATCCAGCAGCCAGTCAGGAAGGCTTCAGGGGTTATCAGCCCGGGGAAACCCCTTCCTCCAGGGAAAGATCAAGTCTGCACAGGTTCTTGGCTATACATAACCTCGTTGCCCACCTACAGGCCCCACCTCACCAAGGATTAGCCAGAGGGTAGTAAATACTCAGGTGAGAGATGTGCATTTCCCTCCCTAAGCTCTGGAAGATTCTCAACAGAGGCATGGGAAAATAATCAATCTCTCCACCTGGGAAACCATGAACAGAGCCAAACAATGAAATCCAGCTCTCTCTGGCTACAGAGCAAGCCAAACTCTAATGCCGCGTACACACGATTTGACTTTCTGGCAGTTTTAAATCTTGGTCCGCCAGACCAAGTTCCTATCAGGAAGCCCGTTTATGCTGGATGGATCAAATACAACGCAAGGGCAGCTACAGCACCTGCCTGCGAGAATGTTTTCAGCGCGATCCTATTGTGCTGGTTTTCAGCTACAGGGTACTGTACACCAGGCCCTTAGGTCTGGTATGGATTTTAAGGGGAACCCCCTACACAGAAAAAACGGCGTGGGGTCTCCCCCAAAATCCATACCAGACCCTTATCCGAGCATGCAGCCCGACCGGTCAGGAAAGAGGGTGGGGAGTCAAATTTTTGCATAGCCAACAAAGGCTGTGATCTAGGAAGGCAGGGCTTCCAAGAGTGCCACCAACTTGCACACACATCATGCTGTTGAGAGCAGCATGTTCTCATGTACAATAAAATGACAAGATAAAGCTCCAGCTTGCCACTATACCCATTATTGCCATTTATATGTGTCTTTATTGATGTGGCCTCTGCATTGTCTTATACTGGGGCTAACAAAAAAGAAACAGTGAACCGTGTTAAAGAGGGGTAAAGAATCTACTGACTCACCTGTATGGTCTGGTTGTGCCTCATGCAGTAAGCAAAAATAATCAAGTGACGTCATCACGTCATTCAATCCGGAATTGAAACCCCCACACAAGCCATAATACCACCAACGAGACTTTCAAATTGGCCCGCCGACCTCGTCTCTGGCTCAAAGTAATACTTGGCAATGGAAAGAGGCCTGTAATAGCCATACTAAACAAGATTTACTTACAGAAATAACATCTGTGAATATCGTCGTAGGGCTTAAACACGAAACAAGACTTAACCAATGGTTCATTGAACCATAGCATTACTGGAACAGCGTAACAGTGAGTACCTACTTTGGCAACCATCCAACTATATATTGCTTTATTAACGCTGATTCCCTGTTTTTTCTGCAACAATGATGACATAATTAGCATGGCATTACAGTGGCTGTGAAGTGGACCAAATACAACGCAAGGGCAGCTACAGCACCTGCCCACGAGAATGTTTTCAGCGCGATCCTATTGTGCTGGTTTTCGGCTACAGGGTACTGAACACCAGGCCCTTAGGTCTGGAATGGATCTTAAAGGGAACCCCCACGCTGAAAAAAAGGCGTGGGGTAGCCCCAAAATCTATACCAGACCCTTATCCGAGCACTCAGCCCGGCCGGTCAGGAAAGAGGGTGGGGACGAGAGAGCGCCCCCCCTCCTGAACCGTACCAGGCCGCATGCCCTCAACATGGGGGGGGGTGCTTTGGGGGGGTGCACCCTGCAGCCCCCCCACCCCAAAGCACCTTGTCCCCATGTTTATGAGGACAAGGGCCTCTTCCCGACAACCCTGGCCGTTGGTTGTCGGGGTTTGTGGGCAGGGGGCTTATCGGAATCTGGCAGCCCCCTTTAATAAGGGGGCCCCCAGATCCCGGCCCCGCACCCTATGTGAATGAGTATGGGGTACATCATACATCATCATACATCAACCCCATTCACCTGGGGGAAAACATGTCAATAAAAAAACACACTACACAGGTTTTTAAAGTACTTTGATAGGCAGCTCTGGGGGTCTTCTTCTGACTTCTCCGTGCTTTCCGCTTCTTCTTACTGGGCTCCTCCGCTATCTTCTGCTCTTTTGCTGCTCTTTTGCTAGGGGGGAGGAGGAGGACTGCATTTAAGCTCAAACTGATATAAAATGCTTGGATATTTTATGAGATTGGTGGTGCATAACCACAGTGTAAAAGAAATTAGTGAACCAGTAATTCTGGAGAGACAAAATTAGTGCATGTAAATAAATGATCATTGGTGGCTTGACCTTGAAGATCTGTTGCATATTGTTCTTCAGCAACTTTCATTCTGCATTCCGATATAGGTCTAACGTTAGATAATAATAGTCAATTATATAGATCAGAAGAAAAAGCAAATAGTAGAAGGTTGAGCAATAGAGAAAAAAGATGGCAAATATAGAAAAAAAACAGAAGGGCCTGCAATCCTCAGCTGCTTGTATAGCATGCACCAATTATCCAAGGCTTATTAACAAAAATGATTTGTATTTCTGTTCTTCAGTCATGCCTTTTATTATTATGCCTGTGTCATATAAAATACAATGTAATTAGCATAAAACGCTTTGAGCTATGTCACTATACACATGACTGAGTGAAACACTGATCTGACAAAAATACATTGAGGTGAATGCAGCAAACGACCTTCGTGCTGCCAATTGCTAGATGTATTAAACCTATTTAGGGGCCGATTTGTTATATGTTGCCAAGCAACTAGAGAGCTTAGACACTTCAAGAACATAATAGGTGAAGTAATGTCTTCAACCAGCTTTGACTTGAACCAGGACCAGAAATGTAAAAATGGCACAAATTTATCTAAACCTAACCCCTTGTCATGAAATTATCGCGTGTGTTCAACCAGCAGAACTGCTTTGTGAAACCCTCTTTAGGTTTTTAGCCGCACATATTAAACACATTTACCATTATTAAACCTGTAATTCCTCATTTGATTAAGTTTTCAGGAATGAAGTCGTTAAAAACACAATAGACATTTCTTATCAAGGTACTTTAATAATAACTGCCTATCATGCTCGGCAACGGCAAACCTGAAAGTCACGTTTGGAAGTTAAAATTTTTTGCTTAATTGGGTGCTGTGGGGCAACAGATACGTTTGTTAAAGATAAAGAAAGAGGAGATTGCTAAACGAGGTACTTTGAATTGCTGCAATCATGGGGGATGGCAATAGAAAAGTGAATATCCAGCACAGAATCTTGTAAAACAAACATGTCTAAGTCTTGTTTCCATCCAAACAATAGCGGCACCGATGTCTACGCAGACGCACTGAGCGTGCCGTTTCTAACAGCGATTATGCAGTTAGTGGTGGCACCAGTGCACATGCACGGAAGTGGCGTCATCGCAGCTCCGGCCAGCCACAGCCCCCAGAGCCGCGATACCCGGAAGTCACTCTGGGTATCATGGACAGCGATGGAGGTGGTGACCGAAGCCCGATTTTTTTTTTTCTTAAGAGGCTTTACTTCCTCTTTAACTGCAGTACTTCTCTACCAGGGCAAATCTGACATTTCTCTCATACATGTAAAAAAATTTTTTTTTTTTGCTAGAAAATTATATAGAACCCCAAACATTATATATATTATTTTAGCAGAGGCCCTAGAGAATAAAATGGTGTTTTTTTGTTTGTTTTTATGTCACCATTTTTTTAAATGCAAATAAAAAAAACATTTTACACATTTTAGTGCACACAAACATAATATAATACCCAATTTTTGTACAATATAAAAGCTGATGTTACACCAAGTAAATAGATACTGAACATGTTATTCTTTAAGATTGCATACACCCATGGAACAATGCCAAACTACGGTACCTAAAAATCTCCATAGGTAATGTTTTAAAAGCCTTTACAGTTTACCAGTTTAGAGTTACATAGGAGGTCTGGCACTAGAATTATTCTTCTCACTCTGACGTTCACGGAAATACTGCACGCCCCTGGAAGCCATCACTTTTGATGAAACGGCGTAGGAAGGAGCGGCGTGCTGACATCACCACGAATCCATGCTGGTCCCGGAAGCGTCGGGCAGTGATAGTGTAGCCGGCCGGCTTGAACTTTTATTGTGTGCACTTTTTATACAAGAGACATGTAAGTGCAATATGATTGTTTTTTATTAACCACTTGAGACCCGCGCTATAGCCGAATGATGGCTACAGCGCGGATCTCCTTTGCCGGCACTACGTCTATTGACGTCGTCCCGTGCACGAGCGGCCTGCGCGCCCCCTGAGGGGCGTGCGCCGCACGCTCTGTGATCGGCGAGTCTATGAGACTCGCCTGATCACTGATCCGAGCAAGGGGTCGATCCCGACCCCTTATCACGTGATCAGCTGTCAGCCAATGACAGCTGATCATGTGATACAACGGAGCCGGTAATCGGCTATTATTCCTCCTCGCGCTGACAGCGCGAGGAGAAAAAAAAAGAGCCGATCACCGGCGGCCGTGATCGGGACATCAGTCCCGATCACGGCCAGCCCTGCCAGTGCCCACCTGCCCCCTGCCAGTGCGACATCAATAAAAAATGTGTCCCCCCCTGTCAGTGCCACCCAGCAGTGCCCATAGTGCCACCCAGCAGTGCCCACAGTGCCACCCAGCAGTGCCCACAGTGCCACCCAGTAGTGCCCACAATCTGCCTCAACAAAGGTGCTGCACCCCAGTGCCACATATCTGTGTCATTTACCAGTGCACATCAGTGCCCAGCAGTGCCGCCCATCAGTGCCCAGCAGTGTCACCTATCAGAGCCACCTATCAGTGCCCATCAGTCCCATCTATCAGTGGTACCTATCAGTGCCCCTTAGTGCCACCCATCCGTGCCACCCATCCGTGCCATCTTATCTGTGCCCATCTTTGCCCATCAGTGCCGCCTTATCTGTGCCCATCGGTGCCACCTTATCTGTGCCTATTAGTGCCGCCTTAACTATGCCTATCAGTGCCCACCAGTGCAGCCTATCGGTGCCCACCAATGCAGCCTATCAGTGCCCACCAATGCAGCCTATCAGTGCCCACCAGTGCAGCCTATCAGTGCCGCCTCATCAGCGCACTTCAATGAAGGAGAAAAATGACCTGTTTGCAAAATTTTATAACAAACTATTAACCACTTGCCGACTGCCGCACGACGATGTACGTCCTATTTTTGAAGAGGGATATCTCGGTAACGGCAGCAGCTGCTGCCACAACCGAGATATCCATCTCTTCAGGCGGCGGTCGGCTGTACGATAATGGTGGTCTCCGCGGCGAGATCACCGCTATCGGCGGCGGGAGAGGTGCCACCCCCCCTCCCGCCGCCCTCCCGCACCTTCCGCCGCTTACCGGAGCCGTCGGTAGCGGCGGAGGCGATCGGGTCCTTCCATCTGCTGGGCATAGAGACAAGTGAGGCTAAGATGGCCCCCACTCGTCTCTATACCATAGGAGGGCGGAAGCGACGTCAAAACGTCACTTCCGCCCATACCGCTTAAAGGTATATATTTTTTTTTAATGTCAGATTTTCTTATTTTTTTTTTATTTTTTTTTTTGCATTTTAGCCCAAATATGAGATCTGAGGACTTTTTGACCCCAGATCTCATATTTAAGAGGACCTGTCATGCTTTTTTCTATTACAAGGGATGTTTACATTCCTTGTAATAGGAATAAAAGTGATCCATTTTATTATTTTTTTTAAAACAGTGTAAAAATAAATAAAATCAATTAAATTAATAAGAAAAAAAAAAAATTTTTTTAAAAAACACCCCGTTATGACGAGCTTGCGCACAGAAGCGAGCGCATACGTGAGTAGCGCCCGCATATGAAAACGGTGGTCAAACCACACATGTGAGGTATCGCCGCGATCTGTAGAATTTTTTAAATGTCGCTTATGGAGATTTTTGAGGCTAAAAGTTTGACGCCATTCCACGAGCGGGCGCAATTTTGAAGCGTGACATGTTGGGTATCAATTTACTCGGCATACCATTATCTCTCACAGTATAAAAAAAATTGGGCTAATTTTACTGTTGTCTTATTTTTTTATTCAAAAAAGTGAATTTTTTCCAAAAAAAGTGCGCTTGTAAGACCGCTGCGCAAATACGGTGTGAAAAAAAGTATTTCAATGACCGCCATTTTATTCTCTAGGGTGTTAGAAAAAAAACAATATAAAATGTTTGGGGGTTCTAAGTAATTTTCAAGCAAAAAAAACTGTTTTAAACATTGGAAACACCAAGTCTGAAAAAGAGGCCTGGTCCTTAAGTGGTTAAACATGATTATTTTATTTTTTTTGCATCTTTTTTTGTTTGTTCACCAAAAGAAAGCTCTATTTGTGGGAAAAAAATTATAAAAATGTCATTTGGGTACAGTGTTGTATGCCCACGCAATTGTCATTCAAAGTGCATCAGTGCTGAAAGCTGAAAATTGGTCTGGGCATGAGGGGGGGTTTAAGTGCCCAGTAAGCAAGTGGTTAAAGTAGTTTGCAGTATTACGCTATGGTGGCTCCTTTTTCTTATATATGGGAAATGAGCGGTGTGCGCACTGAAGAATAATTATTGCCTGCATAGGTGGAGCAGTGAAAAATAAGCCCCAGGCAACATCAGATCTCTCATAAGGGATCAGAGTAGCTGGTAAGCTGGCAGTATTGTCATTGGTGGAGGATCCCTTTACTTTTCTATGGCACTTTTTCGTGGGTGTTGTGTTTAACATCACAGTGGAGGTCCTATGAAGCACAGTTGAATCTGGAGAGAGGACTGATTAACCCTTCATTCACAGAGTGTTATTTAAGAGACAGTTTTTTGGACTCTAGGAGTTATTATCTGCCTTTTAAAATTTTGGATTTGTATACATTTTTTCATGACTATTTATTCAATTTATGCCACATGGGTTAACATTATATGGTTATGAAATACGGTTTATCCAAATTATTATTTATCTATTTATCTTTATACTATATGGGCTAAATACTATATAGTTATTCACAAATTGCAGCGCAGCTCTTTTTCAACATTTTCTGGCATTATTGTGTGTATCTCACATTGAGTTGCAGCTTTTATCGCATCTATTTTCATTTACGCTCCATTTGAGTGGTCTTATTTACGTATTGTTTGGAGCAGTATTTTTTCTTCCAGTCACGGTTTATTTCAATTTTGAATTTAATAGACAGCGCTGTATTGCCACTTTTCCATTTACTATAAACACATATCTGGATCATGGATTCTTAACCACTTCATTACAGGGCACTTTTAGCCCCTTCCTGCCCAGGCCAATTTTCAGCTTTTAAAGCTGTCACATTTTGAATGACAATTGGGCGGTTATGCAACACTGTAACCAAAGTAAATTTTTATAATTTCATTCACACCACTAGTGCTTTCTTTTGGTGGTAATTAATCACCGCTGGGTTTTTATTTTTTGCTAAAATGTCTTTTTTTCTGTTCTAAAATTTTGCAAATAAATAATTATTCTTTATAAATTTAGGCCAAAATGTATTCTGCTAAATTTCTTTGGTGACAATAACCCAGTGAATATTATTTAGTCTGTAGGAAAGTTATAGAGTTCTATGGTATATATATGAAAATTGATTAATCCTGATATACCGATGACCTGTCTCATTTTTGAGTCATTTAGTAAGAGGCATGGTGAGTTTTTGAAGTTATAATTTTTTGCCAGGATTTTTGGAAAATTGGGCAATTAAAAAAAAAAATACGTCACAATTTTGTTTTTACATACACTAGTGCAAAACGGCATCATCATATAAAGTAACTGGTTGGCAGTGATCAGGGACACTGACTGGTGACAGTACAAAAAAAAATGTAATTTAATTATTTTTTCAATTTTTTCAATTGTTGATTAAATTTTTTTTATTTTTTTACCATTTTTTTTTAACATGCTGTGACCAAAGCAATATGATGTTACCATAGTAACATTGTACTACTTTGGGTAAGTGATCTGGATTTTTTTTTTACACATTATGATTGCATATAGCAGTGAATTTCATTGCTATAAGCAAGCATTTTACTGAATGAAATGAATTAATCTAGTTGTTGTGTAATTGTTTTGTGATTAACTGTGATTGGACAGAGCTAATCACATGGTACAGATAGGCTGTGATTGACTCTGTCTGTACCATGTGATCACTGGGACTAATCACATTTGGCAACACATTTGTACACAATGGATTGTATGAAAGAGCCATCAATTGTTTACATTTGTCATGTGATCTGCTGTGATTGGTCACATGGTACCAGCAGCTAGCCAGTATGCTGAGCAGGCATCCATAGGACACAGCTGGTGACAGATTGCGTTGCAATTCGTGAGGACATCGTATGATGTCCACCCAGATCGTCAAAAGTCCGCCCATTCAACATTTTCCTAAAGGCCTGGTGGGAACTGGTTAAACGTAGCTAAAGCCAAAAATGTTGGGGTTCTGTCAACCAATGTCGAGTGGACTGAAAGTAGGGGAAATTCTAAAATGTGAGAGTTGTCACCAGAGTAAGAAGTAATTTAGAAATTTTCCAGTGAGGGAACTAGTTTCAATGAAAGCTAGAGATGAGCTTCCACTTCAGTCTGAACATTGCTGGGTTCAACTTGCAACCCATTCAGCAGGAGCCAAGCATCTTATATAGTAAGTTGTTCTTCTATATTTGACAGCTTCCTTCCTACTCTGTCAGGGGTTGTAAAGGAAGTTGTAGGTGCCAGCACCCCTGCCAGTTTAGCAACCAGTGATGTCACCCGATTTACTAGCCTTGAAGCCCCAAAATAAACAGGATAGTTAAAAAAATATGTGGGGTACTCTGCAAATTCTAAACCAGCCCCTTTGGGTCTGGTATGGATTTTAAGGTCCAACCTCATGCAAAATTCAAGAAAACACGTGTGGCGTCCCCCACAAAAATCGACACCAGACCCTTATCTGAGCATACAGCCTGGCAGGCCAGAAGAGGGTAGATATGAGCGTGGGCTCCTCCCTTCTTAACCATACTAGGCCACATGCCACAGGCCATTATGTAAGGTTAAGTGGATTCTCGTGATCTCATTGATCAAATGTGGTCATGTCCATATTTTGTCAATGGCATCACCAAGGGGACTCCACCTCTTTGTTTATATCAGCTGTCATTTTCCAGGGCTGTCATTCAGGGGAAAGCTGTCAACAGGACTGAATTGTGTTGGTAGTTGGCTTTTGTTTCTGGAAGGTATTGGATCTGCATCTTTGGAAGATGTGATTAATCACGGTTGTACACTTTTTTTTTTTTTAAAGACTTGTCTTACAGACCGGACCATTTTGCTGGTCAAAGACCAGACGACTTTTTGCGATTCGGCACTGCGACGCTTTAACTGACAATTGCGCGGTCGTGCGACGTGGCTCCCAAACAAAATTTACGTCCTTTTTTCCCCACAAATAGAGCTTTCTTTTGGTGGTATTTGATCACCCCTGCGGTTTTTATTTTTTGCGCTATAAACAAAAATAAAGCGACAATTTTGAAAAAAACGCATTATTTTTTACTTTTTGTTATAATATATATCCCCCAAAAATATATAAAAAAACATTTTTTTCCCTCAGTTTAGGCCGATACATATTCTTCTACATATTTTTGGTAAAAAAAATCGATTGATTGATTTTTTTTTACTAGTAATGGCGGTGATCAGCGATTTTTATTGTGACTGCAACATTGTGGGGGACCCATCGGACATTTTTGACACATTTTTGGGACCATTGTCATTTATACAGTAATCACTGCTATATAAATGCAGTGATTCCTGTGTAAATGACACTGGCAGTGAAAGGGTTAACCAGTGGATGGCAGTGTAGGGGTTAAGTGTTCCTAGGGGTGTGTTACTAACTGTGGGGGGGTTGGGCTTTCATTTAGTGAACACTGATCTCTGCTCCAATCACATGGAGCAGAGATTAGCGTCACTAGTTGCTAGGCAGAATGGAGAAATGCTGTTTACACGGCATTTCCTCCATTCAGCCGTCCCGTGAGGCAATCGTGGGTATGCCCGCGGCGATCGAGTCCGCGGGTCCCGCGACCGGACTCACGGGGGTCCCGACCAGCGTGGGAGCGCGCCACCGGCGGCGCGCTCCCGATGGCAGGGCGGCATTGAAGATTGGATGTACATGTACGCCAATATGCCTGCCCGTGCCATTCTGTCGATGTACATCGTCGTGCGCTGGTCGGGAAGTGTTCTGTATCGACGTTTTTATTTACTGTTTACTTTTTTCTTTTCTTTTCAAAATTTTTTATTGAGAGCAAAACAATACACGTTTACAATACAGGTTTTAAATTTGTATAAGATAAACAAATTTGAGTAAAAGAACTTCTCAATAATTACTTTTGGAATAACAATAGTTAAGTTACCGTGAAGAAAGCAATATGAGAATCTATTTTTCAGTATACATATCTGAAGTAAGTAATTATAACAATTAATAAAACCGGAGTAATTTGAATAAAGAAAAAATAACACTACATCATATAAAAATGAGACAAAAAAATGCAACTATGTTAGATAACTTGGTCAAAATTGGGAGGATCCGGAAAGACACCCCCCCAACCAGGGCCAAGGTCTGGTTATTTGGCCCGGCATATCCTGAATGGCTGGACGTCTCCCCGAAATATCCGAATCGAAGCTATGGTTAGTTTCTCTCTAAACAAAATATATTTTGTCTTTCATTGTGTAATTTAATATAAGAATAGAACAATATATTCCCATTGTTATACATATCTAAAAATAAAGTCTAATAAGTGGGAGTGTGGGGTGGGATTTGAAAGGATTTTGGAGGGAATGAGGGGTCTCCAGAGGGAAACAAAGGTTCAAATATACAAGGGAGCATATAATATTAGTGTCCATAAAGGTGGTAGATCTCATTAGGGTAAAAGAAGTGAATAGTCTAAATCTGGCGGTAGAATGTGTGTTATCCATGGAAGCCATAGAGTTTCAAATTTGGCCAGTTTATCAAGTATGATTGCCTCCATTATGGCATGGATCATAGCTTGTGTTACACGTTGTTTTACTAGTCTGGAGATCTCAAGTTTGTGGGGACGTTTTGAGACAAAAAGTTTTTAATTTGTAAATATCTAAAGGTTTCATTACTAGGTATGTTGTGAGATTTGCTTAATGTGGGAAATTATATAATTTTATCAGATTCGTAGAAGTAATGAACTCGTGTAAGACCCACATTTATCCAGGCTTTAAAGGAGGAAAGTAAAGTCCAAGCTGGGTAGAATGAGGGGTTGTGTAAAAAGGAGAGGAGAGGGTTAAGTGGAGATTGGAGACCAAAACGGAATTTGAGCCTATCCCAAATTGAGAGGCTATGTTTTCAGACTGGATTTGTTATTGAACGACGTTGGGATAGTGAAAGCCATAATAGGTTTGATGTGGAAAGTGGATCACAGTCCACCGATAATATTGCTACCCAAAGAGCAATTTCTTTTGTAGCATGGTACTTAGTTATTTGGGCTAATTGAGAAGTATATAATATTTTGAGAAGTTTGGAACACTCAGGCCTCCATAGATTCGGGGCATACATAGGGTAGTTTGTGGTAATAGTGGTTTAAGCTTCCCCCAAATAAATTGGGCTGATTTGCATTGCAGTATGTGGACAAAATAAGCAAGAACATTTACAGGAAGAATTCGGAACATATATAAAATTTTAGGCAGTATTCACATTTTAACCACTGTGATTCTACCCATCCATGCTAACGTTAAAGAAGACCATTTTTTCCTTTAGGTTGTTAGTTGAGTTAGCATAGGTGGATAGTTTGCAGAGTATAAGTAAGCTGGATTAGCCATTAGTAAGATCCCTAAGTAGGATATACCGTATTTATCGGTGTATAACACGCACTGTTTCCCCCTTAAATTCAGTGCGTGTTATACGCCGATCCTCCACCGTTTTGAGCCTCTGGGCGGCTTTCAGCCGCCTTCGGCTCTTCTTGACGGCTTTCGCCCACCTTCGGCCGTTCTCGGGGAACTACCGAGTGCCGCCGAGATACACAGGACAACCAGCTCTGTATCTCGGTGGCACCATTTAAAAAAAAAAACAGCAAATAAAACTGACAAGGGTACAACGATGGACAAGGCTGCATGACAAAGCTGCATACGACACTGACAAGGCTGCAATGATGGACAAGGCTGCATGACAAAGCTGCATATGACACTGACAAGGCTGCAAATGATGGACAAGGCTGCATGACAAGGCTACAATGATAGACAAGGCTACAGATGGACACTGATAAGGCTGCATTGATGGGCATTTAAATGTACGTTTTTTCCTTAAACTTCCCTCCTAAACTTGGGGTGCGTGTTATACGCCGATAAATACGGTATGTGTTGTCGACCATGTAAATGGGAGGGAGTCTTGTAATTGTTTTAGTAGTTCAGGTGATAACGAAATATTTGGGGCTTTTGATTTATGTTGATTAATCTTGAGGCCAGATATTTTACCGAATTTAGTAAGTATTTCAATGAGGTTTGGGGTTGATAGGCGAAGTTAGAAATACTAAGACATCATCAGCAAATAAACATAACTTATGCTGGTGACCACCTATTTTAAGAACTTTTCTATTTATATTGGATCTAATGAGTTGAGCTAGGGGTTCAATAGCTAAGGAGAATAGAAGAGGGGATAATGGACATCCCTGCCTGTTTCCTCTTTCAATGTTAAAGGGGTCTGAGTGGTAACCCGAATAGGATATATAAACTTTTGGATTTTGATAAAGAGAGGAAATCCATTTCAGGAACCACTCTCCAAATCCAGATTTATGAAGACTGGCTTTAAGATAAGACCATGACAGAGTGTCAAATGCCTTCTGTATGTCGATAGAGAGGAAGCAGGCAGGGATATTTCAAGATCTGGCAATATGGGCCAGTAGGGTAGCACGACGTATGTTATCACTTGTTTGTCTGGAAGGAATGAAACCAGTTTGATGTTTATGAATCAGGGTTCCGATAATTGGGTTAAGTCTATTAGATAGGATCTTAGGTAATATTTTTATGTCTAAGTTGAGTATTGAAATTGGCCTATAATTGGACCATGAAGTGTCATCTGTATGTGGTTTTGGAATAATGGATATTGAAGCTAACAGGGATTCCGTGTGAAAGGAATATCCTTCTAATATTATTATTATTATTCAGGATTTATATAGCGCCAGCAATTTACGCAGCGCTTTACAATATAAAAAGGAGACAATACAGTTACAATACAATAAAATACAAGAGGATTAAGAGGGCCCTGCTCAGAAGAGCTTACAATCTAATAGGGTGGGGCAGGTGGTACAAAAAGTTATAACTGTCGGGAATGAGCTGATAGAAGTGGTAGGAGATTAGTTTGAGACGTGATAGGCTTCCCTGAATAGATGAGTTTTCAGGGATCGCCTGAAGGTAGCAAGAGTAGGGGATAGCCGGACCAGTGGAGGTAGCGAGTTCCAAAGGATTGGAGAGGCTCTGGAGAAATCCTTGAGACGAGTATGGGAGGAGGAGACTAGAGAGCTTGAGAGTAGGAGGTCTTGAGAAGAACGGAGGGGACGATTTGGGTGATATTTGGAGACAAGATTGGTGATGTAGCTCGGGGCAGAGTTGTGAATGGCTTTGTAATAGAGAATTAAATGCGTTTGTCTTAAGTGGGGATAGTATTGTAGTAAAGTGTTTATAATAGGTGGCTGAGAATCCATCAGGGCCTGGGCGTTTGTGTAATTTTAGGGATTTTATTGCAGATGTGACTTCCTCATTTGTGATCTATTTATCTAAGGTTTCTTGTTGAGTAACAGAGAGGGATGGGAGTAGGATAGAGGATAACAGAGTGTCTAAGTTTTTGGAGTCAAATGTTTTTTGTGTATATTTTGGTACAAATCTTTGAGTTTCTTGCAAAACTCATTTAGAATTTTCTGTGGATTACTAGAATATGTGTTTTTGGTTATTTGTAGTCGAATTGGTTTCGGAATGTGGTCAGCCCTACATAGAGTTCATTCTGAGAATGTGGTTGGCTTATTTGCTTTCATATATAATGTATGTTTGGTTTTGCAAAAAGTCTGCACTGCCGAGTCTGTCAAAAAGAGATCGAGTTCCAACTTTGCTGTATCATAGGCTAGCTTAGTAGTTTGAGAAGGCAAATTTTGGAACTCTTCAGAGGCTTTATAAAAAGCCTCCTCTAATTTGTTGTGCATTTACTGTTTTAATTAACGGGCGGTAAGATGCCTGTCTAATACAGACTCCTCTAATGGATGGTTTGAGAGCTTCCCATAATGTCAATGGATTTGTATCTGTTGGTAAATTATTAGCAATGTAATCTTGAATGGCTTGTTCTATTTTTAGACGGTATGTTGGGTCTACTAATGAATTGTCATTTATAGACCAGGATCGATGGTTAGGCCTTGGTATCAAGGATGAGAAGGATGTCATGACCGCATTGTGGTCTGACCATACACATGGGATGATTAAGGAATTATGTATTTGTGGTGAAGTGCCAATATGGACAAATTGGTGGTCTATATGAGAAAACATTTTGTGGGGATGGAAATAATATGTATATTGTCTTCTTTTAAGGTTTTGTTCAGGCCAAGAATCAATAAGAGAATGTTGATCAAGGAGCTGTCGGAAATTAAGTCGTTGCGGTTGTAGTGGTGTAGGGGATTTGTCTAAGATGGAGCATATTACTTGATTTGAGTCTCCACACATTATGAGGGTACCCTTTTTATATGGTTCCACTACCGGGAACAAATGTGAGAGAAACGAAAGAGGATTTTTATTGGGGGAATACGGTAGTATGAAACTATGGTTATTTCATTATCTAACAGAAGACCTGTGATTATTATGTAGCGTTCCTCAGGATCCTTTATTTCCTTATGTAGAGTGAAAGGGGTAGTCTTTGTTTTGTAGAGGCCGAGGCCATATACACTTGAGGGTATTGATGACTTGAATTTAGGAGAGGACTGTGGTGAGAAGTGTGTTTCCTGCAGGCATATTACGTGTGAAGAAAGTGATGAGAAAGAGTGAAAGGCTTTTGTTCATTTTGGTGGCGAGTTGAGACCCTGGACATTAAGCGTTAGTACATTTTAAGACATTTTATAAAAGGTGATAGAGATTATAAAATTTCTTAATATGATATTGTCCAATACGATTGTACTCTGGAGGGGAAATAAATAAAAAAAAGGGGGGGGGATAGGACAGGATGGGAAAAAAGATTAAGAGGAGTTTAAATAGGATAAGTAGTTTTAGAACTGTAGAAGAAAAGTTGTTATTAAATATAGAGGAATGTAGCTCCTATGTGGAGCTAGTATCCAAGGGGTGGTGAACTATCACCAACTGGTGGGTGCAAGTGGTCTGGTCAGTAAATCTGGCTACTTGAGGATCAAATGAGAGGTGCAGTGGATTGTCTCCGGGACAAAAGCAGCCTCCTCAAAGGTTATACAAATAATTATAAAATAAGTCACTAATAATATAACAGTTATTATTAGGATCATTTAATAGAAGTGTTTTTTCTGTAAGTTTGCATTACTTCATGTACTTATAAACAAGGGCAATATATTAGACTTAATAAACCTAAAGAATGTTGTTGGTGCATTAAAGATTGGTAATATCTAGAATTTTACAATAAATTTGATTAACTTCTGTATTTATGAATTCATAAGGATGCAGATCACTACAGGGGAAGGATTATTTGATCCTTCTTCTGAGATTACCTAAAATTGGTCACCATTAAAGAGGAGCAAAGCATAATGGACTACTAGGCATTGCATAGTAGCCCATTATGTGTCACTTACCTGACACAGGAGCCAGCGATGTCACCGATGTCCCCTGTAGTCCGGTGCATCCATCTTTTCGGTGGGGTCTCGCAGCTCCGCCGCTGTCATTTGGCGAATGCGCACGGGAGCTGACACGCACGGCAGCTCCGTTGTTGGAAATGCTGCGCTCAGTGCGCCTGCGCGCCGCTGTCTACGGTGCATGCGTAGACAGTGGTGCCTGTCTTCGGGCAAATATCTCCTAAACCGTTTAGGTTTAGGAGATATTTCTTGGACCTACAGGTAAGCCTTAATCTAGGCTTACCTGTAGGTCAAAGTGGTTTGTAAGGGTTTACAACCACTTTAATATAGTAACAATAAGTAAAAGATTTAATTTATGTAATATCACCATAGAGGATTTAAGTCCATTTGTTCTTCAGGATTTGGTGGTGGTGGTGATGCAAAACGACTCCTTTTGCTGGTACTGGAGTGGGCTTGTTGAATAGGGTTGTCTTGCTGAGTCTTGGGTGAGTTTGATGATGCTCTGCGTTTGGAGCCTTCTGTTGTGTTTTCTGGAATTGTCAATCGAAGCTCGTGAATTGCAGTTAGGTTGTCCATCTTCTTGCAGCTGTATGTGGTACCTTTATGGGTGAATAGAAGAGCAAATAGAAAACTCCAACAATAGGTGATGTGGTGATGTTGGAGGATCTGTGGTTGAGGTTTCATCTCTTTTCTCTTGAGGAGAGCCTGTTGCGAGAGGTCTTGGAATACTTGGTAACGATGACCTTGAAAAGTTAATACATCTTTATTGCGTGCAGCTTCCATCAGTTGTTCCTTTGTTCTGAAATAATGTAATTTTATTACAATATCCCTGGGGGTGGGGGGGCATCTTCTTTTTTGGGGGCCAGAGTTCTATGGATTCTGTTCATCTCCAAGCGTTCAATGGGGATTAATGGGGCTAACTCCTGAAAAAGCACTGTAATTGTTGATTGTAGATCTATTATGGTTTCAGGTATACCACGGAGTCGCACGTTAGATCTCCTGGCTCTGTTTTTGAAATCTTCCAGATGTATGTGAAGGGAATAATTTTCTTCTCTGAGGGCTTCTAGCTCATCAGTATTAGTATTAGTGATATCATTTATATCCTCCATTTTGTGTTCTAATATTTATGTGCGGCGCCCTACCTCACAAATTTCCTTCGTCAGTTTTTCAGTTATTGTGTCTGCGGTATTTTGGAGGGCTTTTTGTAAGACACGTTCAAACTGACTAAGAATATCTGAGTTATTAAGGATAGTCTGCAGTGTTATAGAAGTTAATCCAAATTCAATGTCAGAGTCAATAAATTGATGTAATGCAGAGCGGGTTAGAAGTGGTTCTTGTCAGTTTTTCTTTACCTGATATTTAAGTTTAGTCTTTTTCCTATTAAACATTATATGTTCTTGTGTGTTCTTAATAGTAAACGGGTTACTGTGGTGATGCGGTATTCAACCATGACTCGTCGAAAAAAGGCCGTTTTCGTCCCGGTGACAGTGGAGCTCTAAGCATTCATGTCTGCTCAGCAGCTTCGCGCATGTGCACCTCTCTGTTTGCTTTTTTTCATGAATGAGTCCATGTTCACTAGGGCAGTGCCCATCTCCACAAGCCATTCGTTTAAATATCACTTGCCTATTAGCCTATAAACAGTCCATTACTGTGTTTTAACATTCAGTTCTCACTGACTGTCGTGGGGTTCGGATTGGACACCCGCCCTACTGTAATGTTTGCCAAACATGCCTTGAACCAAACTCAGCTACTTTTGTAACTTGAGGAGATTTCCACTGACTTCCTGCTGTGTTTTTAGAGTGGGAATTGAAAGGAAATCTTTCAAATAGAACACAGACAAGAAAAAAAATTGACAGTTGTTTCAACTATTCCCCACTCTGTCCATTTTTTTTAACAGACTTTAGATATACTTTTAAATTGAATGGAATGGAAGCTTAATCAGCAGGGACAGTTAAATATAAATGGTTTAGACTGGAAAAGGATTAGTATTCGGTGGTTCTTTAGTGTTTGAACAATTTGGGAAACACAATCATAGAAGGGATCTTTATGATTTATACTTATTCTGATCATCTAATGTTTCACACAAAAAACTAGTAGCATCAGGCTTTCAGCATTGAGACCTAATATACCATATATACTGTATCAACAGGATACAGAAAAAGGTGAAAAATAAAGTATATGGGATGATAATTAAACCTAAATGTTTCCTAATGATTGTAGAAGAATAGGCCACAATAGTATTTCTGAGTTACATGTGGACAAAATGCGTCCAACATCCTCCCTGACTCAGTTTGAGAAGCTATGCATGGGGAATATCCCAGTACCCCATTCCATATTGGCGCTCTATAAAATGCTTTAAATGGGGGGACATGATGGGAAGCCTCTTTATATACGAGAGTGGGCGAGAGACCTGTAGCTCGTCTTTTCAGACACTTAACTTGAGCACATATACTGATTGACCCATGCCAGCTCTGTGGAAACAAAGATGCAGGAAAGTAGTTTTAAGCTTTTTACCCCCAGGTATAGGGTCCCCGCTGTGCTGGCCAGAATTGACCTCTCTTTGTCTGATTTATGTTGGAGAGATTGTGGTCAGCGAGGCTCCTTCCTCCATGTCTGGTGGGAATATCCCAAAATACATCCCTTCTGAAAGGATGTCAGGAGCCAAATAAAATCAATTATTGATATTGAGGTTCCTGATTCCCTGATTTCCTGATTCCCCTTTAAATTTCCATGAGCCCTCCATTCCTATTAGCCAGAAAGTGTGTTTTGCTGCATCTCCTTATTGCTGCACTTCACTTAATTCCAATATATTGGAAAAAATCTGAGCCTCCGAGTCATACTCACTAGATTAAAATGGTAAATAACATCAGGGAGGTGGAGGAATGGATGATCAAATGCAAGAATCGCTATAGAAAGTTTCACACGGTTTGGGCCACATGGATTCATTACACATGCGGGACACCATCGCCCACCCGCTGTTAGTGCTATTGATTCTGTTAGAGGTAAGGGCTTATATGCTACCGGGAGCTTTATTATAACATGTTACTTTCCATTTCCTCTACACCTAAAACTATGTAAAAGATTTTCTCTTCATGCCCACAATGTATTGACCCATTTTAATGGACCAGTTACAAATTCCCTTTCTGTGTTGTTAGTTTAGTTTGTTTTTATTTTTTCCTGTTTTTTGCCCCCCCCCCCCCCCCCCCCATGGGGTTATTTGCTTTCTTTCATCTTCCATGAGTACCACTGGCTTGCTGGTTACATGGCTAATAAGTGCTTCACCCTGTGAGACTTAAAGAAGGATTATGTCAGGGTCTCAGAACTGTTTCATACTGCTATAGCTTGCATTACAGCCCTGGTTACTTGTGTCGTTATCTGAGATTTTCTTGTAATATTGTCACTGAGTCTGATGTTGTTTGCATCATTTTCCTAATTTAATCTTTGCTGCAAAACTAAAATAAAGGTTACTTAAAAAAAAAATATATATATATATATATGAATGAATGAATGAATGAAATACTTGTATAGCGCACAATGTGAACTGAATCGCCTCTAGGCGCTATATATATATTATTCTGGTACTTTAATACATGTTCCTCTGTTCTGAAATGACAAAATGAAAACATGTGGGTGACCTAAAACACTGTTCTTAATAATAGTCTTTAGTGTTTACTTAATTTTCTGGATTTTTCCACACAGCACAGAATGTGAAGTAATTATGAGTGGTTAATGTCTACTTTCCTTAGACATCTTGCTGGTTTGCTCAACAGCCTGACACCAAGATAATTACCTTGAATGCTGCAGCTATGCAATATGCATAGACGTGTTATGTAGAGCACTCAAACTGTTTACAAGATTGTAGTAACTATTGGACTTATGAAAGTAAACATTTCAACAAGTTAATGTATCTAAAGCCAAAACTTTTTATTTTTTTTATTTTTTTATTTTTGGACAATGGAAGTTTTAGCAATCTTGTCATGTTTTTTTTTTTCACACACTAATGCAGTGTGTAAATTATACTGACTACTTTATTGACTGGGGAAAAAGTATCTCCAGTGCTACCCTAGTAAGAACTTTAGAGATTACCAGCCTTTTTCAGCACAAACCTATTATCATCATAATGTTCCCTACAAGGAGCATGTACTGACTAATCACTGTGACGTCATAAGGGGTGGGGTCACCATGTGACATCACCCGGTGACCCGCCCCTTATACCTATATAAGTCGCGACACAACGCGTCCCTGCCATTATGGCTGGAGAGAGTGTCGTGTCAACATCGGAAGGAAGAAGAAGAAAAGAAGAAGGCGGCGGCGACAGCGACAAGACCGGACAAATGCTAGTAAAAGAGCTGTAAGAAGATAGCGGAGGCCCGGCAGAAGAGTGGGCCAGGACCCCCGAAGTTGGAAGAAGACCCTCGAAGTCGGAAGAAGACCCCTGGACAGCGGCGACAACGAAGGAGAAAGCTGAGCTCCTCCATTAGTAAAAGAGCTAGCAAAAGAGCAGAAGATAGTGGAGGAGCCTGGTGAGAAGACCCCTGAAGTCGGAAGAAGGCCCCCGTAGCTGTCTAATAAAGTACTTTAAAAACCTTGTGTTGTGTTTTTTTTATTCTTTTTTCCCCAGGTGAATGGGTAGGGGTACATTGTGGGGGGGGCTTGAATCTGGGGCCCCCTTATTAAGTGGGCTCCCAGATTATGATAAGCCCCCGCCTGCAGACCCCGACAACCAAAGGCCAGGGTTCTCGGGAAGAGGCCCTTGTCCTCATCAACATGGGGACACGGTGCTTTGGAGTGATGGGCCGCAGGGCCCCCCTTCCCCAAAGCACCCCCCCATGTTGAGGGCACATGGTCTGGTATGCTTCAGGAGGGGGTGCTCATTCGTCCCCACCCCCTTTCCTGACCGGCCGGTCTGCGCGCTTGGATAAGGGTCTGCTATGAACTTTAGGGGGACCCCATGCCTTTTTTCAGCGTAGGGGTTCCCCTTTAAATCCATACCAGGCGACGGGCTCGCAAGGTGTCAAGCTCGCGGATGGAGGCAGCAATGTCGACTTCCTTCGCTAGTCCTATCTATAGAATATTTTTTAAAAAGTCACAGTTACTTTGCTGAGTAACTAATTACTTTTCCAATGTAGTAACCGAGTTACTAACGCAATTGCTTTTTGGGAGAATTAATTTGTAACTTAACTAATAACAAAGATGACCAACACTGCCCACCACCATGCTTGACTGTAAGACACACTTGTCTTTGTAGTCCTCTCCTGGTTGCTGCCACACATGCTTGACACGATCTGAACCAAATAAGTTTACCTTGGTCTCATCAGACCACAGGACCTAGTTCCAGTAATCCCTGTCTGCTTGTCTTCAGCAAACTGTTTGCAGGCTTTCTTGTGCATCATCTTTAAAAGGGGCTTCCATCTGGTAAAACAGCCATGCAGACCAATTTGATGCAGTGTGCAGCGTATTGTCTGAGAACTGACAGGCTAGCTCACCCCCCCCCCCCCCATGCCTTCAACCTCTGCTGCAATGCTGGCAGCACTCATACGTTTATTTCCCAAAGACAACCTCAGGGTATGATGCTGGGCACGTGCATTCAACTTCTTTGGTCAATCATGGTGAGGCCTGTTCTAAATGGAACCTGTCCTTTTAAACTGTTGTATGGTCTTGGCCACCATGCTGCAGCTCAGTTTCAGGGTCTTGGCAATCTTCTTTTAGCCTAGGCCATTTTTATGTAGAGAAAAACATATTTTTTCAGATCCTCAGAGAGTTCTTTGCCACGAGGTGCCATGTTGAACTTCCGGTGACCAGTATGAGAGTGAGAGCGATAACACCAAATTTAACACACCTGCTCCATATTCACACCAGAGACCTTGTAACACTAACGAGTCACATGACACTGGGGAGGGAAAATGGCTAATTGGGGGTAATTTGGACATTTTCACTTAGGGGTGTACTCACTTTTGTTGCCAGCAGCTTAGACATTAACGGCTATGTGTTGAGTTATTGTGAGGGGACAGAAAATTTATACTGTTATACAAACTGTACACTCACTACTTTACATTGTAGCAAAGGGTCATTTCTTAAGTGTTGTCACATTTATTATTCAAGTACAGTACTCTCAGCCAATCCAAAATGTTAATAAACCTCAAACCTGAATAGTTAAGAAAATAAAAGTAAGGTTTTGGCTTTCTTAGGAGAATATTTATGTGTGCACAATTATTGGGCAACTGTTATGCCACGTACACATGACCGTTTTTTCCGTCAGAATAAACTGATGGTTTTTCTGACAGAGTTCCAACGGAGTTCCGCTGAAACGGACTTGCCTACACATGATCAAACCAAAGTCTGTTCATTTAGAACCCGATGACGTACAACACTTACAACAGGACTAGAAAAAGGAAGTTCAATAGCCAGTAGCCAATAGCTGCCCTTGCGTTGTTTTTGTCTATCGGAATAGCATACAGATGAACGGTTTTCCCGACAGGAATTGATTCCGTCGGAAAGATTTAAAACATGTTCTATTTCTAGGTCTGTCAGAATTTTTTTTTTTTTTAAAGTCAGATGAACCCCACACACAATTGGAATATCCGCTGAAATGTTTCCTTCTTACCCTTTCTGCCGGAAAGTCCAGTCGTGTGTACGCAGAATTATTTTTCAACTAAATGAAAAAGTAAAAATTTCCCATATCACTTGTTTATTTTGATCTGTAAGGCTTTTTCTTTTTTTGTAGCGCATTTTTGGAGCAGCATCATTCATTTGAATGGGCCTCTCTCCACTCTAAAAATGCTCCAAAGAATCTCATGTACCAAATCTTGGCACAGAGACAGGAGCGTTGCGATTTTTTGTGCAATTTTAGCTCGATTTATTGCTCTACAATTGTGCTAAAATTGCACAGCATTTGGGGTACCATTAAAAAATAATGGCATCGCAAACATGTCCCACGGTTTGCCGCGATTCTGGAATCATGGGCAGAATTATGCGATTCCATCCCCGAGTCCAGTATGCTCAAGTGTGAAAGGCACCTAAAAGTAAGAATAATAAACAAAAAGCTCAAAATTTACAAATAAACATTTCTGACATTTAAAAAAAAAAAAGAATCAGTCACTAATATAGCCACCCTTCTTTTCAATAACAGTCATAAGACTTCCATTCATTTTCAGTTTCTTGATCTGTTGACTATCAACTTTTTGTGCAGAAGCAACCACAGCCCCCCAGACACTGGGAGGGGTGTACTGTTTTCTTTCACACTTACATATCCTGTTTAAGAAGGGCCCACAAATTCTCAATAGTGTTTAGGTCAGGAGAGGAAGGGGGCCATGTCAATATTCCATAATTTTTAAAACCTTTACTGGCTAGCCACACAGTGGAGTACTTTGATGCATGTGATGGAATATTGTGCTGTATAACTATTATGGTCTTCTTGAAGGATGCAGACCTTTTCCCGTACCACTGCTTGAAGAAAATGTCTTCTAAAAACTGGCAGTAGGTTTGGGAGTGGATTTTGAATCTATCTTCAACCTAAAAAGGTCCAACTAGCTCATCTATAATAACACCAGCCCATACCAGTACCCCACCTCCAAGTTGCTGGCGTCTGAGTCGAAGTCAAGAGTCACGCTCATCTCATCAGTCCATAAAAAACTTTGAAGAATCTGTCTTCAGATATTTCTTGGCCTGTCTTTTTAACTTATGTGTCTTGATCGGTGGTGGTTGGGTTTCAGCCTTTCTTACCTTGGCCATGTCTCTGAGCACTGAACACCTTGTATTTTTGGGCACTGCAGGTAGGTTGCAATTCTGGAATATGACAGCCCTTCATGTTTGATTATTTTCAAATCTTTGGCAGTTAATTTGTGTTTTTTTTTTTAAACATGGTTGATGTGACCCTGTTGACTATTTGCAATAAAACATTTGATAGTTCTGTGATCAAGCCCCAATATCTTACCAAATTTAAAGAGTGCTGTATCCCTCTGAAAAACTTTTTACAATGTATGGCTTTTCAGAGTCACTTAAAACTCTTTTTTGGCCAATTTGCCTGAGGAAAAGAAGCTGCCTAACAATTATTCACACTTTGATATAGGGTGTTGATCTTCTTAGGCCACACCCTCCCTCATGAAACAAATACACATCACCTGATATGCTTAAATCCAATAAGAATTTAAGATTATACAGCTTGCTTGAAGTTGTTATATGCATAAAAATGATGATTTGGTCAAAATATTCAATTGACAATTGCTGTGAGCAGGACCTTATTGATCTTTACGACCCTCTAGAGTTGTTGGAAATGGTGGAGTAGCAAAATACAGTTTCATGCAGTCGTAATATTTTATCCTCTTTGTATGACTTAAGTTCCGTACATACGGGCCTAATCTCAGCCTGTATCAGCCGATTCAACAGAAACTGGCTGACATTAGGCCTCTGTGTACACTACCAGCTGGCTGAATGGCGACTTCCGTCAAATAGGCATGCTGGAAATCCAGCATTTGATTGGCATCTGATCAGCGCTGCCAGCCAATGGCTGTGAACACTGACTGTTGTGCTTGGGTGGGAGGGCACAATAGCTCAGTGGGGGGATCGCTGTACTAACATCTTTTGTTTTTGCTCAACTGATGGTGTGTACCAGGCATTAGCCTCTAGAAATATTATGCGTCTATGACTATTTTAAAGGCTGTTAAGTTATCTAGTACTTGCATAGACTCTTCTGTATTAAGGTTTGAGAAAGGGGAAGGACAGTTGTGCCTTGCATAATTGTAATCCACTTTGTAATCCATCCATTTGGACAGATTATCAGCTATTTCCGCTTTGCTTCTTAACTGTCATTTAGTTTCCACAAAGGCTAAACTGTGCATTTGATTCTAGAAAATAGCTCTCCCTGTTGCAAATCAGATGGCTGCTCACTGTCTTATTTTAGTGGATGTAAAATGTTGGAGCAAAATGTTGCTGCAATGCGGGCAGTGTGGCGAAATCTGGGTGCAGAGAATATGTAGAAAGCAGGTGTTAATGCGGCTGCAGGAATTAAAGTCTACCGAAGTACAGCAGTTCCAGCAGCAGGGAGGGTTTTAGAAAACAGTTCTTGTAGTTCCACAAGCAACACAAAGCACACAGAAACTCCAATACATACATGTACAGATTTTGAAATTGTAGAAGAATTTTATGCAGTTTCTTCCAATTGCTTTCATTGAGTATAGTCAGATACAACATGCGTCATAACTAATGTTCACAGAGTAACTAATGTAGTGCAGAGTGTATAGAAAAATATTGAATTCTGCTCTTTCACTGTTCTATTTGAACTACCACTTCATGCAACTGAACATGCTTTCTGAGACTCCAGTGTGTATAGACAGTATGGCAACTTGCTGACTTAACAAAAATCTACAGAAGTGTCAAGAAGACTCAGAGTTAAATCCTGCATAGTTTATTCCAGACAAGGACATTTTCCGAGCAAGGTGAAAGAGCATTACGAAATAATGTTCTTCCCAATTCTATAGAGGAAGCTCTTTACTACATGAATGCAAAGTAACTAGAGAGTATGTGATAGCAGGGAATGTCTAACAGGGTAATGTAATGCAAAACCAAACCAAATTTTTAAAGGCAACCATAAAAATGCTAATGCATTTAAAATTCTTTATATTTTATTTCTTACATTGACTTCCCACTGGCTGAATGAACCTCACAGTCTAAGTTCCGTGATTGTTTTGGCCTCATAAATCAGCATTTGGGAGTATGAATATGAGTATGTCAAGATGTAAATTCTTATTTGAAAAATTTTCTTATGTATGTTGTAAATTCAAAAATGATGGAATTCTTTTTAATATGTAAGAAATAAAATATAAAGAATGTTCAATGTATTAGCAGTCGTAGGGTTGCCTTTAAAAATCTCACCACGAGGGGCTCACAGTTTGGAATTCTATTATTAAAAGAGAATTATGGGTTTGGGGGTTTTCTCTTCCTTTATACTTACCTAGGTGGATGCAGCATTGGTCCGATGCTGCATCTGTCCCCTGGCGCCTCTACACTGAGAACCGAGCGATCGAACATTGCCGATGGCTCTGTTCTCACAGCTCCCTGAGCAGAGAGCTGCTGACCGCTCACTGAGAGGCTGAGACAGTTGTCAGTCCAGGCAACTGGTGGATCCAAACTTTATTGTCACAATGACGCTATACCTGGACTGATATCCGTGACATCAGAGGATGTGACGTGAGGCTGCCTCCCAACCCATGGCACAGTGAGCACACAAATTGGTGTGCTGGGGTGTGGAGACGGCACTGACCCCATTGGAAAAACACCCATGTCGTATCTAATTCTTTAAGTTTCAACACAACGGGGTTATGTATTCATCTGTTACCCTTGATGCAGGTTAATAATGTACGCTATATTACCTGCTAAGCAATGTTGATATACTACCTATCGCAAACTACTGTACTGTTCTCTTATAAAAGCTTCAATAAAATTGATGTTTAAAAAAAAAATCAGGCAGATCGATCGAATGCCAAGGTGCACTTGAGGGGTGTTTGAGTGGGTGGATAGGTGCTCTTGCCAGGTGCGATGGACGCACGTGCCGTGGTGGGTCGGACGGGCTCAAACTCGCCTTGGTTCCTGGTGTTCGCGCTGGGTGTGGTGATCTTGCAGCTCCGGGCTGTGCGTCTCTGGGTTGTGCGTCAGAGCGACGATGGAGCCGACAGCCTGGTGTTCACACTGGATGTGGTGGTTTTGTGGCTCCGGGACGTGCGTCTCCGGGCCATGCCTCAAAGATAGCGATGGAACCAACAACCGGATTGGTCCAAAGGATGGTAGCGTAGGGAAAAAGATTTTCACCAAGATCTGAACGTGGAATGGAAAATAAAAATAGGCTCCATATGGTGCAGGTCAACCAAAAACGGTTTTAATATAAAAAAAATGTATCATACAACTTAATGCAAGATAAAAGCTGATCACTGGATAAAAATATGTGGCTAAAAGCAATGTGGGAAGTGGAAGAATGTTGGCCCAGTGTTGCCTCTGATGCATGGTCTGGAGAGGCACGGTTTGGAGCAGCAGGACCGCTGCATCTGCTGTGGGCACTGGGCTGTCTGTTCCATTGCTGCACTGGCGTGCAGTCTGGAGGGGCGCGGTTTGGAGTCATGGGGTCGACGCTTCCAGTGCAAGCGCCGGGGATTGAGGTGTTGTGGGCTCGTTTGACCCACTTCTGTGTGGTTGTGTGTCCGTCGCGCCCGGTGGGAGTGCCCGGCTTTTCGTTCAGGCACCTTTCAAGTGTATTTTGGCATTTGATCGATCTGCCCGGATTTTATATCAATATTCTATCCGAAAAAAAAAAAGTAATAAAATTAACAGATTTATCCAGACTTCCCATCCCAACATTGAAGTCTTATGATCTGAATGACATTTGCATTCACTGCATCAAATCAGCTTTTCATACTCATGTAAGTGATTGCAATGAGTAATTTTAACGATTGAAAATCAGTAAAAATGTCACTTTTGTGCTAATATGTGTCCTCGTCAACTTGATTCAATCATATCTGAATGGTATGCTAAAAGTTTATGCAAACCTTCACTTTGGGCGTTACCTTTTAGATATGTTATATAAAAATCACACTCATGTGATATCAGCAGATTTTGATGATTATTGCTTGGGGGCTGGGGCACATATTTTTTTCAAAAGTTTCACGATGTTTTACTAACTAAATGTAGAAAATAAATATACTGTATATATTTTTTTAAATGCCTTTAAAACTAAAGTCATATCTGTTTTCTTTTCCTAAGAAAAAGCAATGTATGTTTTAGGGTAGGCCACAAAATCTAAAAGATATAAGACATTGATGAAACAAAGGTCTGGAACTCAAGGGTTTTATGGCGATAAAATGCATGGGGACTGACATTTGCAAAAGAAATCCGTTTTCTGTCAATGATGACCTTCTGTCCTTCCAGTTTCAATATTAGATGCCATATTCATTTTAGGTCTAAAATACCAAACAAGCGATAAGCTGACGGACTCCTCCCTCGTGCTGGCAGTGGCTTTTTATTCACGCAGAAATGGATGACACTGAATTAACAGTCTCCATTTCATTCTACATTTGTTACATTGATTGGGTTGACCTTAACCCTCGGGAAAAGAAAAGATGATGATATAAATGAGGAAACATGGACAGCAAAGTGAACCCTTAGAATTATGAGCTGTCATTAAAATTATTATTCAGACTAAAGAAAAAAACCTATGACTGACACGTAAGTATATGTTTCTCTGTATCTGTGGAATTAGTGTGTATATAATTATATAATATTGAAGGTTCTATTTTTCTCTCTCTCTTTTTCCATCACATTTTTGCTTACAATATATTAAACAATTCAACATTTTTATATTTTATAAAAATATTCAATACATTAACTAAATACACAATCATTATGTCCACCCCTCCACATTATCTTCTGTGTATCTGTCTTAACATTAAGAATCACCCCCTTTAACCACCTCAATATAGGGCACCTCAATACAGGGCACCTCAATACAGGGCACTTCCAGCCCAAGCCATTTTTCAGCTTTCAGCGCTGTTGCATTTTGAAGGACAATTGCGCGGTCATGCTACACTGTAACCATGTGAAATTGTTATCAGTTTTTTCCACACAAATAGAGATTTCTTTTGGTGGTATTTTATCACGCTTGGGTTTTTTATTTTTTCCTTAAAAAAAAAAGTCAAAAAAAATTTGAAAAACAAAGTAAAAATTTTTTGAAAAAAAAGTCAAAAAATGTGGGAAAAAAAAGTTTTTCTTAGTTTCTGTCAGTAAATTTTGTAAATAAGTAATTTTTCTCCTTCACTGATGGGCGCTAATGAGGAAGCACTGATGGGCACTGATAGGTTGCGCTGATGGGCACTGATGAGGTGGCACTTATGGGCAATGATGAAGTGGCACTTATGGGCACTGATTTGGTGGCACTGATGAGGAGGCACGAATATGCAGCAATTATGGGCACTGATAGGTGGATCTGGTATTTGGCACTGATGAGCACTGATAGGCGGCACTGATAGGTGGCACTGGTGGGCACTGGGCACAGATAGGTGGCACTGGTGGGCACAGATAGGTGGCATGGATAGGCGGCATTGATGGGTGGTATTGATGGGCAGCGCTGATAGCCAGCACTGACTGACATCACTAATGGCCACTGATTGCTGGCACTTGTGGGCACTGATTGGTGACAATTGTGGGCACTGGTTGGCACTAATTGCTGGCAGTGGTGGGCAATCATTGCTGGCACTGGTGGGTACTTAATTGTAATCAGGGCACTGATGAATGATCAGTGCCCTGGTTATATACTTAGCTGCCCCCTGTGAGGAGATGCCGCTGATCGGCTCTCCTGTCCTCACACTCTGTCAGTGTGAGGCAAGGAGCTCTGATTACTGGCATCTCCATGTTTACATGTGACCGGCTGTGATTGGCAGTGGATGCGGCTCTTTACATAGATCGGGGTCGCGCCACGTCCTAGCAACATGGCCCGACCGCGATCACTACGCTGCGCACCCCCGAGGGCATGCAAGAGCAGTCCTTCTGAGAGGCCATCATATGATGTCCACCCAGAACAGTGGACAGACAGCAAGTGGTTAAAATAATCACATTTTGTTGCGTTGCATGAATGAGGACAGACACAGTTTTTGTTTTATCCAGTTGTATTTACTAGTGCAACTTATAACATTCAAGTGAAAGATATAACACCAATATGCCAATAAAAATAAATAAAAACAGTGCAGTTAAATTTGATGGTCACCATCTCCATACTTTACTGTAGGGATGGTGTTATTTGGATGGGGAGCTGCATTGGATTTCGACCAGAAATATTGTTTGGTGTCAAGGCCAAATAATTCAATTTTAGTCTCATCTGACCATAATGCCCCGTACACACGAGAGGGATTAAGTCTGACAGACCTCCAAAGGAGTTCCGCCGGAGTTCCGACGGAGTTCTGGCGGACTTTTCGACCGAACGGACTTGACCACACACCATCACACCAAACTCCGACGGAGTCGAACGTGATGACGTACGACTGGATTCGACGTAGGAAGTTCATAGACAGTAGCCAATAGCTGCCCTAGCGTCGGTTTTAGTCCGTCGGAGTAGCACACACACGAGCAAATTTTTCGAAGGGGACCGGGTCCGGCGGAGTTCCGTCGGGAAAATTTGAAGCATGCTTCATTTCTAAAGTCCGTCAGACTTTAGCGAAGCTAAAGTCCGTTGCAGCCCACACACGATCGGATAGTCTGACGGACTCAGTCCGTCGGAGTTTGGATGTCGAAAAGTCCGCTCGTGTGTACGGGGCATAAGGCTCCATGCACACTGAAGCTCATAAACTGCAGTTTTTGGTAGTTTGGGCGTTTTTTTTAACAGCCCATAAACTACCCTCTATGTTATCCTATGTGTCCATGCACACATGGATGCTTTTGCACATTTCTCAGCAGAGGAGTTTATGGGCTGTTGTCTGAATGCCCTAAAATCGCGTTCAAGAGCTGTTTTTCTGACTAAAAAAAATGCTTAAAACATTAAACGTTAAACGTGCATAAACGCTCATAAACGCGCGTTTATGAGCGTTTGGTGTTTGTGTGATGTCAGAGCTGAAAAAGAAAAAACAGGAAATCCTGTGTATACAGGAAGCAAAGTTTGACCTCCCATTTTTCCCTCTTGGGCAGACCACCTTCCCTCTTGCTGCAAACAATGTCTGCTGAGTCCTGTGCAAAATGGCAAAGGATGATTCACAGTCGCAGCTCATTGCTGCAGTGCAAATGCACCCTAGAGTTTGGCACTTGTCTCACCCTCAACATGGGGACCGTTTATCCAAAAAGAACAACTGAATGAGATCTGCCACAGCCTAATGGAGAACTGGGATGAAATGAGCCATAGGCAGAAGGTCTAGCCTCGTTTTGGAATTTTTTTTGCTAGAAAATTACTTAGAACCCCCAAATATTATATACTGTTTATTTCTAATACCCTAGTGAATAAAATGGCGGTCATTGCAATACTTTTTTCACACCATATTTGCGCAGCGGTCTTACAAGCGCACTTTTTTGGGAAAAAAATAAAACATTTTAAATAAAAAAATAAGACAACAGTAAAGTTAGTCCAATTTTTTTTTATATTGTGAAAGATAATGTTACGCTGAGTAAATTGATACCGAACAAGTCACGCTTCAAAATTGCACCCACTCGTGGAATGGCGTCAAACTTTTACCCTCAAAAATCTCCATAGGCAACATTTTAAAAATTGTACAGGTTGCATATCTTGCATTACAGAGGAGGTCTAGAATTATTTCTCTCGCTCTACCAATTGCGATGATACCTCACATGTGTGGTTTGACCACCGTTTTCATATGCGCGCGCTACTCACTTATGCGTTTGCTTCTGTGCGCGAGCGGGACAGATTGCTTTAAAAAAAAAAAATCTTATTTATTTTACTTAATTTTATACTTTTTTTCACTGTTTTAAAAAAAAAAAAATTGGATCACTTTTATTCCTATTACAAGGAATGTAAACATCCCTTGTAATAGAAAAAAAGCATGGCAGGTCCTCTTAAATATGAAATCTGGGTTTAAAAATTCCTCACATCTCGTATTTGGACTAAAATGCAATAAAAATAAAAAAAAATGTCATTTGAAAAAATGACATTTAAAAAATGTGCCTTTAAAAGCTATGGGCGGAAGTGACGTTTTGACGTCGCTTTCGCCCTGCTGTGGTATGGAGACAGGTGGGGGCCATCTTAGCCTCGTCTCCATACACAGGCACCGAGAGGACGCCTTTACCTCCGCCGCTTCACGGCTCTGGTAAGCGACAGAGGGCACGGGTGAGCGCCGGGAGGGGAGATGGCACACTCTCCCGCCGCTGATAACGGTGATCTCATGGTGAATCCGCTGTAGAGATTACCATTATCATAAACATTACCGGCTCCTGAAAAGATGGATATCTTGGTTGTGGCAGCAGCTACTGCTGTTACCGAGATATCCCTCTTCAAAGTGCTGATGTATATGTACAGGAGCCGGTTGGCAAGTGGATATAGTTGCAAAAATGCTTAAGTCCCTTTTTTTCGTCAGTTAAGGCTATGCAGACTCAGTGGAAGTCACTGGTTGATCGAGTAAGGAGGGAAGTGAAAGATAAGCTGCTTACGGAACACAGTTGAGGCCGCACCCCTTAGCAGAAGAGCTTGTTTTCCTAAGACACTCCATGGAGTCAAGAGTGCAAGTAATTGGTATTGCAGAGAGGGGCCAGTGGGTTGATGTAGCATTGGTAATGAGTGTATTTTTATGTAACATTGTTAAAAAAATTTTTTAAATATTACTTATTATTTCAAATTTTTAGAGTTTTTTATGTGTATTTTTTAAAAGATTTTTTTTTTTAATAATGTATTATTATTTTTTTAAATAATAAACTAATATATTTTTTTTTTAATTTGTTAGAATTTGTATGTTTAGTTTTTAAATTTAGTTGAATTAAAATAATTCCATTGAATTCCAAAATAATTCCATTGAAAATAACTATAAATCTCTTAGGCCGCGTACACACGGGCGGACTGTTCGCCCAACCTTGTCCACTGAACAGCGCTGTGCGGTCACTTATATAGTGACAATGGGGCGGTGTCACATGGTATATGTCACATGGGTTGGTCACATGGTGACCCCGCCCCCTTACGATGTCATAGTCCCCATGTGACATCAACCCATGTGACCAACCCATGTGACATATACCATGTGACACCGCCCCATTGTCACTATATAAGTGACCGCACAGCGCGGCTCTGGCATTCCGGCCGGAGAGCTCGTCGAGTCAACATCTCCAGGAGAAGAAGAAGAACAAGAAGAAGAACAAGAACGGAAGGCGGCGGCGACGACAGCGGCGACAGAAGACCGGGCCACCGCCTGTAAAAGAGCTACAAGAAGGCACGGTGGCCCGGCAGAAGAACCGAAGGCGGCGACAGAAGAACGGAAGGCAGCGGCGACAGAAGACCGGGCCACCGCCTGCAAAAGAGCTACAAGAAGGCGCGGTGGCCCGGCAGAAGAACCGAAGAGGGGGACAAGACCCCCGAAGTCGGGAGAAGAGGCCGGCGGCGGGGAGGAAGAAAGCCGGACTCCTCCGCTAGTAAAAGAGCTACACACAGAAAGCGGAGGAGTCCGGCGAGAAGACCCCCGAAGACGGAAGACCCCCGGAGCTGTGCAATAAAATATTTTTTCCCTGTGTTGTGTTTTTTTTTGTACTTTATTTCACAGGTGAATGGGTAGGGGTACATTGTACCCCATACTCATTCACATAGGGTGGGGGGCCGGTATCCGGGGGCCCCCTTCTTAAAGGGGGCTCCCGGATTCCGATAAGCCCCCCGCCCGCAGACCCCGACAACCAACGGCCAGGGTTGTCGGGAAGAGGCCCTTGTCCTCATCAACATGGGGACAAGGTGCTTTGGGGTGGGGGGGCCGCGCGGCCCCCCCTTCCCCAAGGCACCCCCCCATGTTGAGGGCACGCGGCCTGGTACGGCTCAGGAGGGGGGGCGCGCTCGCTCGCCCCCCTTTCCTGGCCGGCCGGGTAGCGTGCTCGGACAAGGGTCTGGTGTGGACTTTGGGGGAACCCCCACGCCGATTTTTTTCGGCGTTGGGGTTCCCCTTTAAGCCCATTCCAGGCGGCGGAGCCCGCGACGTCTCCTTCGCGGGCCCCGCCTACCTGTACACGCGCTCGAAATGGGCGGATTTGCCTCCTCCTTACGTGGGCGAGTCCGTTCATTTCAAAAGTTGAGCGAACTGTTTGTCAAACAGTTCGCTGAAACAGTCCGCTCGTGTGTGGGCAAGTCCGCTCATGCAAATTTTGAGCGGACTGTTTGCCGAAACTGTTTGACGAACAAGGTTGGGCAAACAGTCCGCGCGTGTGTACGCGGCCTTAGTGAGAAATCACTAAAGAAAAAGAAGGGGGATCATTGCAAATAAATAGCTCATCTGACATCAGCCTTAATAGACAAAGTCAAAGAAAATTGGGCAGAAAAGGGTATTTTAAGTGCCAAAAAAGATCAACACATGAATACAATATATCTAAAAAAAGCTGATTTTATTTATAGAAAAATCTTGTCATTTAAAAAATATAATATCATTAAAACATATTAGATCAACATTGTCAACGTGTAATATGACCGTTCTGTGCAATCAATGTGTGGTCTGATGCATATGGATCTCATGTATCTGGATCAACGCATTTTGCCCAAAAGAGGGGCTTTTTCAGGAATGAATTTGGTTTTGTAATTTAAAAAAAAAGTCATGTGAAAAGGTTCTCCAGGTTTTTTGTAGAATTTGCTAGAACTCCCATTTCTTTTGTTTTTCTTCTGCTTGTTCTGCACTTCTCCATGTTATCTGCAGATTTCTGCTCTAAATAGGTTTTAATTGTCTCTATAACATGTTTTGGTTTTTCAGGATGAAAGAGGCTTTTGCTAATAAGGCATTTTCCTAAAGATCTGGCATGATGGGTCAACATTTGCTTCTATTTTTTGTTATTTATTGTTCCATAGGTTTTGACCTTGTACACTAAATACTAAATTACACTTCAGATCAGATTAATAGAAGTATTTTTTTCATGAACTAGTTTATTTCCAACAAAAGGTCTCCCTGTACTGCAGTGTTACAGAGATAGCTCTAAGGCTTCTTTCACATTAGTAATATCACATACTAATCTCTGAAAAGCAGCCCGCGGTGGATCTACTACTAGTTGCTGTGCTGCCATCACCTGAACGCCTGTTTTTTTTTACATTTTTTTTTTACTTTTATTTTTAAATTGCCAAACTGCAGTTAAAGGACCAACTGCGAGCCAAACTCACAGCTCGGGTTGGAGTGTGGCCCTGGGAACTCAATGGGTGGGCTTGACAGATGGTTAGAGATGCAGAAGCTCCATTGGATGGGGGTAGAAGACATGAATCAAAAGAAAGGTGTGTATACAGTGTCTTTTTTGCAGGGAACCTGTTTTGCTATATGTTTAGTATAAGCTATTTTAAAAGGGTAATTTTTTGCGCTATAAACGAAAAAAGAGCAACCATTTTGAAAAAAAGTAAACAATTTTTTTTACTTTAATTTGCTATAATAAATATCCCCAAAAAAAATATAAAAAAATAAAAAATTTTAATCAGTTTAGGCCAATATGTATTCTTCTACATATTTCTGGTAAAAAAAAAAGGTGCAGTAATCATATATTGATTGGTTTGTGCAAAAGTTATAGCGTCTACAAAATGGGGGATAGATTTATGGCATTTTTATAATTTTTTTATATACTAGTAATGGCGGCAATTTTTAGCTGGGCATTGCAGTGGACAGATCTGACACTTTTGACACTTTTGGGACCATTGACATTTATACAGCGATCAGAGCTAAAAAAAAAGCCACTGATTACTGTATAAATGTTACTGGCAGGAAACGGGTTAACACTAGGGGGCGATCAAGGGGTGGAGTGTTCCCTAGGGAGGTGTTTCTAACTGTGGGGGGAGTGTAGTGACTGGAGGAGGAGAGAGATCACTGTCCCTGATCACTAGGAACAGCAGATCTCTCTCTACTCCCCTGTCAGAACAGGGATCTGTCTGTTCACATTGACAAATCCCCGTTCTGGCTCTCTGAGGAGTGATTGCGGGCAGACATTGTGGTCACCAGCCACACGCATCGGCTCTGGTGTTGCGCCCCCTAGAGCTCTTGAAGTGGCTGACGTACACCTACGGCGATTTGCGCAGCCCTGCCGCAGTATTATGACGGTGGCTGGTCGGAAAGTGGTTAATGCACGTCACAAATTCCTTTATCTCAGAGATTCCAATGTAATGTTTTTTTTTTCTTTTTGGATAGATTAACCACTTTCAGACCAGACCATTTTGCTGCCTTAAGACCAGACCACCTTTTGGAATTCGGCACTGCGTCACTTTAACTGGAAATTGCGCGGTCGTGCGACGTGGCTCCCAAACAAAATGGACGTCTTTTTTTTCCCACAAATAGTTATTTGCTATATTAAATATCCACAAAAAATATATAAATTTTTTTTTCCCTCAGTTTAGGCCGATACGTATTCTTCTACATATTTTTGGTAAAAAAATCGCAATAATGATTGGTTCGCGCAAATTTATAGCATTTACAAAATAGGGGATAGTTTTATGGCATTTTTATTAATATTTTTTTTTTACTAGTAATGGCGGCGATCAGCAATTTTTATTGTGACTGCAACATTATGACGGACACATCGGACATTTTTGACACATTTTTGGGACCATTGTCATTTATACAGCAATCAGTGCTATACCAATGAAATGGTATAGCACTGGCAGTGAAGGGGTTAACCAGGGGGGGCAGTGTAGGGGTTAAGTGTGTCCTAGGGGAGTGTTACTAACTGTGGGGGGCATGGCTGCATGTTAGTGAACAATGATCTCTGCTCCAATCACAGGGAGCAGAAATCAGTGTCACTTGTTGCTAGGCGGTAAACAGCATCTCCCCGTTCAGCCTCCCCGTGAGACGATTGCAGGTATCCGGGGTACCGGACTCATGTGGGTCCTGACCGGCACACGCGCGCACCGTCGCCGGCATGCACGCGATGGCACGGCGGCAATTTTAAATGGACCTACCTGTACGCCAATTTGCCTACCCGTGCCATTCTGCCGACGTACATCGTCGTGCGCCGGTCGGGAAGCGGTTAAGGGACAGATTCAATTTTATTTTTATTTTTTCAATTGCCATCTGAGTCCCATTGGGGAAATTTCCCTTTTCTTCCTGTACCATAGTCACAACAGGAATTGAGGGAAATCACATGGGTCACCAGAACCCAGTTGGAAGATTTATTACTGATCTAGTAACCACTCAAAATTGGGATTTTATTTCACTTTCAGTGATAATGATCACAATCACTCTAGACACCAATTGAAACATGACACATGTTCAAATTCCTCTTCCTTTAATACTAAAAAATAGGTTTTGCTTTCAGTTATAATTAAATAAATAAATAATATATGATTTGGGTTGCTCCAGTACTGACTTCGGTATCGGTGCAGATACTAAGCATTTGCTTAGCGCAAATGCTCCAATACTAAAACTGACACCTTCCAGGCCGGTTTGCAGCGCGAGGTTCAGGTGCAATTCCAATACGAATTCAAATGTTATGACATTAGAAATCGCACCTGAACCGAATTGAAATTGCACAGGACTCTTTTTTGAAATCGCACTGCAAACAGGCTGTAAAACCTCACTGAAACACACGCGAAAACTGACGTAAATTTGATTTGAAACTGGTGTCTCTGCAAGTGAAATCTGTGCTGTTTTCCCATCAGTTTTCATGCATGTATGGGCGTGAATAAGCCCTAAAAAAAAAAAACACATGACGCTAAAAATAGGTATTGGTAATTGGAACAGGTATTTGGTCTTAAAAAACTCCCTATTTTTAATGCATAAAATGAAACCTAAACCATTGAAGTTTCCCCGTAATATAGTCCTGACTTGGTAAGAGTGCAGTACACCAAGCAAAAAATTTTTAATGAAATATAATGCTAAAAATAATTGTATAATATATACAGATTTTACTAGTATATATTTAAATTCAATTTCTCATCCCTGCTGTTGTGTGTATTGTTCTTCAACTCTGGTTTGCACTTCCTTCTAATATAAACATTCAAAGGTACTGTGGGGTTAATTTACTAAAACTGGAGGGTGAAAAATCTGGTGCAGCTTTGCATAGAAACCAATCAACTTCCAGGTATTTATTTGCAAAACTTAATTGAACAAGCTAAACTTAGAAGCTGATTGACTGCCATGCACAACTGCACTGAATTTTGCATTCTCCAGTTTTAGTAAGTCAACCCCTGGGGCTAATTTATTAAAACTGGAGGGTGCAAAATCTGGTGCAGCTTTGCATAGAAACCAATCAGCTGCCAGGTTTTATTGCCAAAACTTCATTAAACAAGCTAAACTTAGAAGCTGATTGGCTGCCATGCACAACTGCACTGGATTTAGCATTCTCCAGTTTTAGTAAATCAACCCCTGGGGCTAAATTCCAAAAACTGGAGGGTGAAAAATCTGGTGCAGCTTTGCAGTAAATCAACCCCTGTATTACTCAATATGCTTTTGTTTTAAACTGGGTTTATTTCCCATAATCTATGAAGCCACTTATAACTGTGCCTTTTAAGTGCTAGAAAATCTAATGTTTAAAGAAGTTCAACCTGGTAGCATGCAACGCTTCCTTTTTTCTATGCTACCAGCGACAACCAAAAACCACGATACAAACTTTGATCTTAAAATACCCACATCCGCAGACATGGAAGTGATTTATAGGATGCAATTTATTCATAGTAGCTGTAGAGAAAATCGGTAAGGCTCCCGTAGTATAGGTGCCAAATAAAAACGGAGGCTTTCCTTTTTATCTCCTATGTGTTGGATGAGGCTGAAAGCTTCCAGATAGTTACATTTTGACAGCATGGAGTTACTGTTGGGAACAGATCCATGTATGGAAGCAAATGCACAAAAGAATAGATAAGCTGATATCCAGCTATGCAAACCATGTTTAGAGACACTTAAAGGACAACCATCACAAGTGCCGTCTTTCTGGTAAATGCAGAGGACCTAATGCATTGGGTCCTTTTCCAGTTGAAGCCAAGAAAGAGCTGCAGGGACATTTACAAAGGTAAGTGCAATGGGTTGCCTGGGCGCTGACTGAAATATTGTGCGAATGCCATCGTCTTCTGTTTTGCTGCTGAAACTGTCATGCTTCTGATTCATTAAAATTCCATCTGATTTGTTAGTATTATAATGAGATTCAGAAGCTACAATGCCCTGTTCGCCAGATCTCAGCGACACTCCAGGCACAGTTTACAATCTACCAACCTGTTGGATGAATATTAATGTAACCTGTGCATGGCAGAACTGATGGTAGATACACTCTGACACATGCAAAGACCTTAGAGGCAATGAAACAAAATCTACGGGGACCGACTACTTTCACTGTCGTATTTCAAGGTCACCAAGGTCACAATTCATCTTCCATACAGATGTTTCCAGGCAATCAGACAATACCATACGGGGAATTGGGGGGGGGGGGGGGTGATTTAATACCATAATGTAAAATGAAGTGATGTGAAATAATCCAGTGCAATCAAACACAAATAAGCTTGGATTTGAAGAGAGCATTACGACATTAGATGTTAATAGTTGATTGGTTACTGCATATTAAATAAGGTCCTGGCATTATTTATTTTTGCATCGTACATCAGAATGTTTTAGTTTAATGAAGACAGTTGGGATAGTGACATGTTGACGCCTAATTTATGTGCCTCAATGTCTTTTGTTGTTTTATATTAAAAACATGAAAAAGCATGTGCTTATGTTTAAGATTGGTGATTGTTGAGGAATGCAAAATGTTGCACATGACATCTTATGTTGGCATATGGCAGTTCAAATAACCTATTGAAGTGCATATAGTTTATTTGGCTCTTAAAAGAGAAGTGCGGGAAGGTAAAAAAACAAATTTACATACTGCACTCACCTAGATTCGTCCCCTGCCGGCTTTACACCGAGAAAACCACTGATCACTTGGTTCTTGGGTCCACTCTGAGTACAGAGCGGTGACTGGCAGTCACCGCTCTGTGCTTTGCCCCTCCAGTACTCACTAGAGTACTGGACTGTGGAGTGGGTTGGAGAGGCTGGCTCAGGCTCCTAACAGCACACCAAGAGGCTGAGCCAGCTGCTAGCCAGGCATCTGGGTGGATCCTGACATTATTGTCAGGATCCCTGCAGAGCCAGGATCAGCTCTGTGACATCAGCTGACTAAAGCCCACTGACGGCTGACAGTGGGTCACAGGATTACAGAACTAAGTTTACTCCTGTGACCCGCATGGGAATTATGACCAAAAGAGATTTGGCCAAACATATCCTTTATTATAATGTTTAATTGCTTTGTGTTATTATCCTCTAAGTGCACTACTAAATACCTCTATTGCACATGTGTCAAACACAAGGCCCACGGGCTGAATCCGGCCCTCTGGGTCATTTTATCTGGCCCTCACACCTCTTCTGCAGCACCTCCCTTGTTTCTACCACCCCCATCTCAGCAGTTGGCAGCAGAGAGGAGAACAGAACTCCTCCCACAGATCCTACGCCTCTCTGTTCAGCTGCAGCACCCCCTCGTCTACTCCTCCAGACCCTGCACTTTCTTCTTCCCAGCCCTGCCCCCAGCTTCTTCCCAGCAGCAGCACGTGGTAAAGGGGGTGCACTGTGATGTAAAGAAAGGTGGGGGACTCTTGACTTCTGATGGTGGGGGGGGATCTTGGCATCTGATGTAAAGGGGGGGGGGGGGTGCTCTGGACAACCAGCCCTTTGAGGGCGTCCATGATGCTGATGCAGCCTGTGATTAAATTCAGTTTGACACCCCTGCTCTATTGCATAAAATATTGACAAATGTATTGTCCATACCATTATTTGTTTGATGCAAAGAAGTTTACTTTAATCTTTTTTTTAAATACTAGTTGCTTCTTAAATTTCAAAAATGCAGTTTTGATTTACCAACAATAGTTTATCTGGCCCATTGCCTTTTCTTTTTTTTTTTTTTTTATCGGTTTTTATTAGAAAAGGAGGGACATACAGCGTATACATCGAGAGCATATGGATATGCAATGCCCATTACACAATAATGCCCATTGCCTTTTCTAAAAAAAAATATATATATATATTAATCATTGGGAATCATTGGACAATGTCAATGTTTTTGTTGACCTTAACAAGGTCAACTGTTTTGGATGCTGTTTTTGCTGGCCTTTCATTCTAAAAATGCTAGTTGCCTGGTTCTTGGGTTAAGCCTTTTGTTTTAGTGCTTTGGGTCACTGTCCTTAACAAGTAAGCTAATAAGGACTTTTTCAGAAGTAATGAGTTACATAAATATTCTGGGTCAGTGATTCTGTACGTTTTGAAATTAGTGGGTCTGCAAAACATTCAGACAACCAGAATTTTCAGAAGAAATATAGCAATGGCACCTCCAATATTTTTTTTTTTTTCTCAAGACAGGTTTAGTTTAACCTCATATTAAAGTCCATTTTGTGCAGAAAGATGGACTGAGATAGGTGGTTAAAAGAGTATAATAATCTTCCTTTCCCCAGTTAGAAGGTTCAAAGTCCCAGTTCCAAAATGGTTTTGGCAGCTCTAATATGTTTTCTGAATACTGCAATCCCTTTGGGTGGTGGGGGTTATTGCTAAGATTGCTAAGGCCAAGAAATAGAGCTACAGGCCCACTATAATGTTTTGAATGGTCTAGAAGGTCTCTGTTATTGGGAATTTATTAACACAGTTCTGGATTCCTTTATTCCCATCAGATATGAAAACTACCTTATACTGTTTCATTGTTTTAGTGCTTTTGTGAACTGCTCTATTTGAAAAGCACCTTCAGGGGATTTAAACAATAACTTTCAGCTTCATATTGTGAATGGGCATTTCTGTGTTTTATTACTTTCACAAATGTAACCTGCAGTCATTTTACTAGTATTTTCCATAAAGGCCTAAATGTTTTTTCCATTTTTTTTTTTTTTAATTAATACTGATAGTACTTTCACAATTTTAACCTGCTGTCATTTTACTAGAATTTTCTATAAAAGCCCAAATATTTTTTACTTTTTTTATTTTTAAGTAATATTGATAGCACTTTCACAAATTAAACCTGCATTCATTTTACTAGTGTTTTCTCTACAGGCTTAAATATGTTTTCAATTTTTTTTTCAAAATTACTATAATTTTTTTTTAACACATCATTTTTTATTGAGGAAAATAAGTATGCGTCAGTTACAAGGCAGATAAAACTGCATTAAAGAATATATTGAATACAAAAATGTCACAAGATGTTAGCAGTACAGAAAAAAGCAACAAAACAAATAAACAAGAAATCAAGGTTGGGGACAATAATGGAGTACAAACCCGCCAACCCAAGGGGATCAAACTGTGGACAGGTTGACTCCACCAAGGACACCAACAATCGGTAATCGTAATTCCTAAACCTAGGAAAAAGAGCCATAAGTGAAGGGTGAAATTAATCAGAAACTAAAATGACACCTCAAAAGGAGGGTATTATAATATATTATGCATTAATCATATCCTGAGACAGTACAAAAACATTAATCCATTACATAGAATGCATCAAACATGAAGTATGGCATCAGCCATTGAGTTTGGCCTGGGGCTGACCCAACCAGGCTGCCCAATTTTTGAAAAATTTTGGGGCCTTCTGCTCTTTATGAACTAACATCTTTTCATACTGACATTGTATATTAATCCTATATATAACTGAAGATAAACTAGGAGGAGCGGCGGTATGCCAGCTCTGGGTGATAGTTTTGCGTGAGGCGAATAGAGTATGGGCTACCACTGTTTGGAGGGGGGAGGGTAAGCCTCCAACCCCAAATTCAGCAGGGCCAGAGCAGGTGTAAGTGGGATAGAAATCCCTGTCATTGAAGCCAGAAATCTTGAGATAGTATGCAAAAAAACTACATATTTTGGGATATTTCCATAATACATGATGTAGGCTGCCTATTGCTGACAATTTCTTCAAAATGAAAGTGGTACTAAAGGTTTTTTTTTGTTTTTAAATAACAAACATATCGTACTTACCTCCACTGTGCAGCTCGTTTTGCACAGAGTGACCCCAAACCTGCTCTTCTGGGGTCCCTCGGCGGCTCTCTCGGCTCCTCCCCTTATCAGATAACCCCCTGGGATAAGCGCTCTCCCGGGGGTGTTACGTCAATGGCTGCGTTGCTGTCATTCTATCCAATCAAGAGCTGAGAAACCCAGGCAGAGGGAGAGCCTGTCCCCGTGGGACAAGTTCAAGGGTTGAGGTAAGTAAAACAGGGGGCCAGTCACTGACAGGTGACATAGGATGCATTAAGGAGAAAAAACACAAACCTTTACAACCCCTTTAATACTAATAGTGCATGCAACTGTGTGCCAGTGTGCACGCATGTGAGTGCATTCAATGTATACAGAATATCAAGATTATTTAAAAAGGTACAATGCATAATGTATAAAGTATACTGAGAAACCTCAACTAATTCCATGTGTCTACTGTAGTCAAATCAGGGAAAGAAAAAATCGAAATGGATAGTTAAAGAAAGTGTAAAAATAACACTGTCCTGTGCCTTATATGGTTGGTGGTGCTATCGTATCTTAAAGTGGTTGTAAATCAAAAAAAAAGCAAGAAAAACCTGCAAGACAAAGACATAAAAAGCTACCGGTAGTATGCATAGCATACTAACTCATTATGAATTACTTACCTTAGATCGAAGCACCTGCAGGGGTACTCATACATTGCTCCGGCCCGCAACATCGCTCCCGGAGTTAGTTCCGGGTATAGCGGGCTCTGGCGCTGTGATTGGCCGGAGCCGCGATGGCGTCACTCCCACGCATGCGCACGGGAGCCTCCGGTAATGGCATACTAGCTGAAGCAATGGCACAGACATGCAATTGGTTCAGTGTACATGTGCCGATGACGTCGGCTGATACAGGGGATGCCTCCTGGTTTAGGGGATATCCGGGGTAGCTACAGGTCTTATTATAGGCTTACCTGTAGCAAAATGTGGTTGTAAAGGGTTTACAACCACTTTAAAGCATAACTCCACTTTTGTTGAGAAAAAAACATTCCCCTCTGGGTGATCTATGTACAGTGCAAGGATTATAACAACCTTTGTTGTTGATTTCTACCTTTTGTTATTCTGAAGAAATCCCTGTTTGTTCCTCTGTGCTGAGTGGGTCTAATGGGAGTGGTTTCATAATTATCAATCAGCTGCAGAGCACTAATGAGGAAAGCTGCTGGGCCTGCATCCCTTTAGACATGTTCCTATAGGGAGTATCTCACCAAAAATAAAATTTTTGCTGCAGGGGATGTCTGAAATCTGACATATATGTTAGGGCGGACTTCTGGAAATGATGTTTCTGGGAGGGCATTTTGTACACATTCTGTGTACAGAACACCTCCAGGTAGCCATATTGCATTTCCAGAAAATTACAGCGGGCCTGCAGATGGAAAAGGAAAGGTAATTTTTAATAACATTCAATCACAATATGACTTGTGTCGCAATTGTATATGCTGAATTATTATTTTTTTTATTTACTATTTTTTTTCCCCCCACGAAAGTGGAGTGACCCTTTAAGGTATATATGTTGAAATTGTTGATCTGGTTCTGGATGTTTTTTCTGGTTGTAGTTTGCTCTAAATTCCCAAATAGGCATATTTGTGTTTCTGCTGCTCAGAATTCTTTTACGACTCTTCCAGTCCTCTTACGACGTGTAAATTGTACTTCGTACCATGTTCCTGAGCTGTATGGCCTGCTGACAAAGTTGTAAAAGCTGTCCGTTTTCTTTGGCAGCCTATCACAATTCCTTTATGCCTCCCTGTTGTACCCGGAGCTGTTACATCTTTTGCAGAGATGTGTGTCCAGTCAGCATGATGCTATGTAACTAACACAAAGGATTCTGGATGTGCTGCCAGTGTGTTCCCACAAGCTTCCGTCTGGAGTGCCTTCTGCGAGGAGGCTCGGCATTGTAGCTTGCTATTTAGTTTCAGCATTTTTTTTTTTTTTGCACGGCTTTTGTCTACGTGACACTGTTCCAGGAGTTTGCAAAGCGATATTCCCTGCAGCTCGGAGCACACAACACAAAGGCAAAAAAAAAAAAAAAACATGTTATGAATAGATGTACAGACAAAAAAAAGCTTTTATAATCAAAAATCTGTACTTGCTTTAGCCAGAATTTTAGAGATAAATATAGTTCAATTGCCCATAATCATGTACCTTCTTTGGGCATCCAAAATAATAACTAAAGAAATAACTGTACCATGCCATATGAAAGAAATGTAGTGTCTTCCTACAAAAGATTATTAAAGACTTCTGGCTAATGTCACGGTATTCATCACAGTTTGGATTTGTACGAGTGGGTACGGCTACTGGTTTTTATTTGTAACAATGGTAAAACAAAGTGCTGCAATGTCATATATACATGATAAAGGGCATAGTACCCTACTCGCAAGGGATGCCAACAAGTACACCTGCCATATGGACTGGTATCCCCTTGGATAAGGGGCCACGAACAAAAAATCCCAAAACCATGATAAATAAAAACTTGTGTGCCAAGTCGACATTGGACGGGGGCTTTAGGAGGGTCTCCTAAAAATGCAGGCTTTCCTTCCAGTCCAGAGTTGATAGACAATAGGCAACTTCACATCATTAGTCCCAGGAGGCGGTGAAGGAACTAGGAGAACAGGTAACTAGCTACCTTGGTGGGATGGTAAAAGGATATCCTTACCTGTTCAGTTAAAGTGATTGTAAAGGCAGAAGTTTTTTTTTATCTTAATGCATTCAAATCTATTAACCACTTCAACCCCCCCCCCCCCCAACCAGAGCACTTTTTGCGTTGCTTTAACTGATAATTGCGCGGTCCTGTGACATTGCACCCAAACAAAATTGACGTCCTTTTTTTATAATATCCCCCCAAAAAATATATAAAAAAACAAATTTATTTCTCAATTTAGGTCGATATGTATTCTTCTACATATTTTTGTTAATAAGCGTATATTTATTGGTTTGCACAAAAGTTATAGCATCTACAAAATAGGGGATAGGGATTATGGCATTTTTATTATAAGTCATTATATATTTTTTTATTAGTAATGGCGGCGATCTGCGATTTTTATCATGACTGCGACATTGCGGTGGACACTTTTGACACTATTTTGGGACCAGTGACATTTATACAGAGATCAGTGCTATAAAAATGCACTGATTACTGTGTAAATGACACTGGCAGGGAAGAGGTTAAACACTAGGGGGCGATCAGGGGGTTAAGTGTGTCCTAGGGAGTGATTCTAACTGTGGGGGGATGGGCTCACTACAACATGACAGAGATAACTGCTTCCAATGACAGGGAGCAGTAGATCCCTGTCATGTTGCTAGGCAGAACAGAGAAATGCCTTGTTTATATAGGCATCTTCCCGTTCTGCCACTCCGTGTCACGATCGTGGGCCCCCCGTGGACATCGAGTCCGCGGGACCCGCGGGCACGCTCACGGAGTATGCGTCTTAAAGAGGACGTACAGGTACACCCATTTGAACAGCCGTGCCATTGTGCTGACGTACATCGTCATACGCTGGTCAGCAAGCAGTTAAGATAAAAAACTTTCTGTGTGCATCAGCCCTCCAATACTTACCCGAGCCCCATCTACATCCAGCAATTTTTCAGGAAGGTGCCAGCCGTCCGGGACTCCCCTCCTCATTGACTGAGACACTAGCTTGGCGCCATTGGCTCCCACTGCTGTCAATCAAAGTTAGTCAGACAATTAGGAGAGAAAGGGGGCGGGCCAGGCCCACGGTTCCTTGTCTGAATGGATACAGGGAGCTGTGACACAGATTGGGTGTTCCTATAGCAAGCTGCTTGCTGTGGGGGCACTCAACAAGGAGGGAGGGGCCAGGAGCACTGAAGAGGGACCAGAGAAGAGGAGGATCTGGGCTGCTCTGTGTAAAACCACTGCAGAGAACAGGTAAGTACAACATATTTGTTAAATTTAACTTAGAAAAAAACAAGACTTTAGAATCACTTTAAATGCTGATGAAGTTAAAGTGTAATTTTGGACAAAACTAAAAATAAAATATCTATATTTTGCCCTTTAAAATTATTTTAATCACTTTTTATGCTGCCAGTGGGTTTATTCCTTCTCAATTCCTGTAATACCATAACAATGCTGTTCGGTGTGCCAAAAAACTGGGCAGCAGCGTTATTATTATTACACAATCCAAGGAAACGCTGCTCTTAAACGCATTCATCCTTTCTGCCATGCTGAAAAAAGACTATATCCAACATATATGGTTACAAAAATGTTTACTAGCAATCAAGTCTAAATATTGGCGTAACAATTCTATAGTTTATCCCATAAAGATTTTTTTTTAACAATCATTTTTTTTTTTGTCTTTCCTGTCCTATGGTATTTGAATAGACATTAATTTATAGTGTATTTCCACCTCTAATGTCAAGAGACTGTGGGGTTGATTTACTAAAGGCAAATAGACTGTGCACTTTGCAAGTGCAGTTTCTCCAAAGCTTAGCAAATCAACAGAAGCTCTGCTGACTTCCATCATCCAATCATGTGCAAGCAAAAATTCAGTTTTTTTTTTTTTTCTTGCACGTGATTGGGTACTCTTTGCAAAGCAAAGCCTTACCTCATTTACAAAGCCCTGTAGCAACTGGACTTGCCGAGGGCAACTGCACTTTGAAAAGCGCACAGTCCATTTCCCTTTTGTAAATCAACCCCCCCCCCCCCCTATATGTTTGTTACAGTATATGTTCCCATTCGCAGAGCCTAACTAAAAATATTTAAAAAAACGATCAAATTGTTTTTTAGAGCAGATTTATACACATGGCCCTAAAGGCAGCTTCTATTTTAAGAAAAGCTTGCAATGTGCAATTAGGGGACATATTTGGCCCATTTCTTTAAACCACTAACGGACCACCTCATGTACATATACTGTGACGGGGAGGCTGCTCTGTGTTACATACATGTACATGATCCAGCATTTCCAGGTAGGAGGTGTGCACAACTCGCCACCCCATCTTTACTGCCATTCGGTACCGCACAAGTCAGTAGGCAGGTCCAGTGTCATTAGTATGGTGGGTGACAGTGTATAGTACAGTGGCGGCTGGTGCTCACATTTCTTGGGGGGGGGGCGACCCATGGCTCCCACCCAGCCAGGCAGTCCCCTCATCCCCCAGACAGCCAATCCGGCCAACACTAAAAACTCCACCCAACTGTCACTCTATAGATCGCCGCTAACTTTACAACACTCTCCCCCCCCCCCCGATCGCCACTTAGCTGGCTCGCCCGTCGCCTACCAGGCCCCCTGCCAGCCCCGCCCCTGGAATCTGACCAATGTGGTCTTTGGACTGCTGGCCAATCAGGGCCAATCAGAGCCTGATGGTCGCTTCTACTCCTGGCCAATCAGGACTTAGGACTCACAGGCAAAAGGACCCCCTTCCTGATTGGCCAGGAGGAGAAACATGAAGACATTAGCGAATATGAATTTGATTAATGTCACACAACTGGGTGGGCTCCGGGCGCTGTGCTCTGCGCCTCGAGCTCACCCTTTTTTAAAGCCAATTAGAGCCTTCAGAAGACCGACCAGAGCTTTTCATCGGAAAAAATGCGACTGCGTGTATGTTCCATTGGAATTTTGCTGGCCAAATTTCCGCCAGCAAAATATTGAGAGCAGATTCTCAATTTTTCATAACGGAAAAAGTTTTGATCGGAAATTCCGATCGTCTGTAGCAATTCTCACGCACAAAATTCCTACGCATGCTCGGAAACAATTCGACACATGCTTGGAAGCATTGAACTTAATTTTTTCAGCTCGTCGTAGTGTTGTACGTCACCGCGTTCTTGGCGGTCGAAAGTTCAGCAAACTTTTGTGCGGCCATGTGTATGCAAGGCAAGTTTGAGCGGAATTCCGTTGGAAAAACCATCATAGCTTTTTGCGGCAAGAATTCCGATCGTGTGTACGCGCCATAATTCCAGACAAACAAACTACTAGTGCCCTGGCTAGACTGAGTGGAAGAGGAAGCCCCCTCTTAAAGAACCAACCTGGTACTGAAGGAATTACAGACTAATAATAGACTGGCAAGGAGTCTATCTGCCATAGCCCCCATGGATGAGAATACTAGTGTTATGCTTGGTATGCCAGGCTGGTATCTCTCTTATTTTTTTCATGAAATCATTCAGGGATGGCTGTTTTGCATTTCAGAAACAGTATGCATTTGTTTCATAATGAAGTCTGTTTCAAGTTTTTAGAACAACTGAATCATTTGATTTAATATATATTCGAACATCTAAAATGATAATTAAACGATGTTAGCTTTGAATATTATCATCAGCAACATCCCTTATTTTTATTAAAGAACAAATAATGTTATAATCCTATTTTTCTATTTTCTTCATGCTGTATTCCCCATATAAATAAGAAAATGTAGAGTAATGCAAGTAAAGGAGTCATTATACCTAAAGTAAGACAAAATAGTCAATGATCCATAAATATAAAAGGCGCTTAGTTGTAAATGAAAAGCACATCTACTTTAACACTAATTACAAGCAAATGGGGATAGAGTGAAGTCATTTCACCAGGACTTACCGGACTGATAAAGAAAGATCCATCAAGGACCTTTGCTTAGGGACCATAAAACCTGGGCAAGCACTACCAGTCATGATGGTAAATTCTGGATTGCAGAAGTTCTAAATCTGCGTGTAATTCCCTCGGTCAATGTATATACAGTAAAACCTTGGATTGCGAGCACAATTCGTCCCGGAAACATGCTTGTAATTCAAAGCACTTTTAATGAAATAATGAAAACTCAGATGATTAATTTCGCAACCATTTATTCATAAATCCTTCAGTTTATAATCCATATAAAAAGATTATAGCAATGTGACCAGGTTGTGTAACCATAAAATGCCCATGTACAAATGGAAGCCTCCACAAGGGGATTATTAGCAAAATTCAACAGGAGCTACAGAGTATAAAGGAGAGGAGAGGCGCCTCTAAGTGTAGCAATATGGTTACATTAAGGCTGGGTTCACACTAGTGCAAATTGGGTGCAGATTTCTCTGCATCTAATTCCCATTTCAGGAGATTGTGATCGGCTCTCATTGAGAACCGGTTCACACATCTCCGGAACAGCTCCGGTGCAAATTGCACAGGAGTTCTGTGTGTCTTCTGGTCTGTTTCAGGTCCAAATTCAGCCAAAAGATTGGGCCAAAATTGGACCTGAAATATTAAACAGGGATGCACCGGACCCCTGCTGTGAGCCATTCCCTGCTGCATTGTGAACCCAGCCTTAATGAAGGCACAATATTTAGCAACTCACATGGTTGATAATTAAGAGACGCACATCTAAGTATGCAGGCATCCCGGGTAAAGCTGTCCACATAGACCATCCTCCCCACCTCCAGCTCTCACTGTTCTCAGTCTGTAATCGTGACCGGGAAGACTGCCCTGCAGTACAGCGATCTGAAAGCAGGGTCTGAATCGCTCATGGAAGGCAGCGTAGAAGGGGGGGGTGTATGTGAACAGCTTTACCCCAGATGCCTGCATACTTAGATGTACCCAGTGGAGGCTGGTGCTCAAAATTTTGGGGGAGGCGCAAACAAACTGAAAAATTCTGAAAAAAAACTCCATCAATTGCAACCACACTATGCCATCAAAAGCAACCATTGTGCCCATCAAGTCCAGCAACTGTGCACATCAAATGCAGCCACTGTGCTATCCATTGCAGCCACTGTGCCTATCAAATGCACCCACTGTGCCATCAATTGCAGCCACTGTGCCCATCAAATGCAGCCACTATGCCCATCAAATGCAGCCACTATGCCCATCAAGTGCAACCACTGTGCCATCAAATGTAGCCACTGTGCCCATTAAATGCAGAAACTGTGCCAAATGCAGCCACTGTGCCATCAATTGCAGCCACTGCACCCATCAAATGCAGTCAATGTGCCATCCATCGCAGCCACTGTGCCCATCAAATGCAGCCACTGTGCCCATCAAATGCAGCCACTGTGCTATCAAATGCAGTCAATGTGCTATCAATTGCAGCCACTGTGCTATCAAATGCAGCCGCTTTGCCGTCAATTGCAGCCTCTGTGTCCATCAAATGCAGCCACTGTGCCCATCAAATGCAGTCACTGTGACCCCCACGTCCACCTGCTCGCTGTCTGACCGGCACTTATCCCATCTTGGGGTCCAGTCAGGCAGCGAGTGGCGGCCTGAGGTGTGGGACGGGCAGTGGGTCAGGCAGCGGCGAGTTATGTCCTCCATGCGTCTCTTCTTTCTTCCTGCTAGGCATCCAATAGGAACGCCTGTCCCTTCAGCCAATCAGGTGATGGGTATTAGACCCGTGTCTCCTGATTGGCAGAGAGGTGGTTTAGTGTTAGAAAAGCAAATATTAATTTGCTTTTCTAACAGACCTGGGTGGGCTCTGAACGCAATGCTCTGTGCTCTGAGTCCACCTTTTTGAAGCCTATTAGAGAATATGGCTCTAATCAGGTGCTTCAAAAAAACACCCCGCCGCTGTAATTTAGGAACTCAGCGCCCCAAAAGGGGCTGGACACCTGAATAGGGGGTGGCCGCTAAGCAGGAATCTATCCATTATACATATAGGGGGTGGCGTGATAGAGGGGGTGGCTCCCATGCGCCCTTAATGGACGGGTCGCCACTGGATGTGCCTGTTTTAAACATCAACCATGGGAGTTGCTAAACATTGTACCTTCATCAAATGTAACCATATTGCTACACTTAGAGGCACCTATCTTCTCTTTTATGCTCAGCTGTGACATGACAATACGTATTCCAAAATATTGCTCGTTTATCAAGTCAAAATTTATAATAAAAAAAAATTCTTGCCTTGCAAACCACTCTCAGACCAAGTTACTCTCTATCCAAGGTTTTACTGTATAGTAAAGTATAAATAATTCCTCCTTCCTTCTGAGTTGCTCCATGTCCTGGGTTTTGTGGAACCACGGAAGGTATCCCCACCTATCCCTGGTTGAGTTAGTGATGTTGTTTTTCCCGTGGCTGACACTGTATTCCATGCATCCATTATTTCAGTATTCAGTGTGCTGATGTTCAATGGTTACTGGACCTTGACTATGAATCTTCAGTATTGTGGTGAACATTGTACATTCTGTTTATGCTTTCTTGTACTCTGTTGATTCTGGATCGTTTATGTGCCGTGTATTGTGTTTGTTATTGCTGAGGAATTTTAATAAACTCTTTCTTTGTAAAAAAAAAAAAAAAAAAGTATAAATAATTATCATGGAAAATATTAATGCTAGTGGTTTAAAATCTGATTTTTTTTTTTTACTTGTGTCCAGGTCATCAACACATTTTGACCTAATGATAGGATAGCTGTGCACTGTATATGTGCTAGAATTACATAATTAAGGAGTAGATATTGATCGGTCATTCTCATATAAAAATATTTTATTTCTAATTAGAATGCCAAAAAAATGTTTGTTCTTTTTCTTGTTTATTATAGCATTGTAGCAATAAAATCTTTGAATATTTATTTCCAAATAAATATTCTGCAAGGCAGACATGTACTAAGTCAAAGATGGAACATGGACCTCTGTGCCCTTTGACACTGAACAGACCTCCCAGTGTCAGCATACTTGTCTAACCTTTTGGAACCGACCCACGCACATGGCTTGTCTGTTGAATCTGGTGAACATTTTGTGGGCACCTTAGTGTTCCCTGTACCAAACACAAGTATTTGTGATTATCCTCATGCAATGCCCCTCACAGTGAACTCTAGTAACACAGGTAAACAGCTGGAGGGATCCGAGGCCTAATGCCGCGTACACACGAGCGGACTGTTTGGCGTACTTAGTCCGTCATACAATCCGACGGACAGTCCGTCATACTTTCGACTGAACGGACTTGACCACACACGGATGCACAAACGGTCTGTCGAAAGCTTGCGCGATGACGTGTACAGCACGTACGACGGGACTAGAAATAGGAAGTCCAATACACTGCAAAGCACCCTTCCGCCGTGTAAATCCTTTCTGGGCATGCGCCATTCTTAGTCCGTCGAACTAGCCTACTGACGAGCGGATTGTCCGCTGAAACCAAAGTACGACGGACAGAATTTCGAAAAATCCGAAATACTTAGTACGCCAGACTGCACGCTGAAAAAGTCCGCTGAAGCCCACACACGAGCGGACTGTCCGCTGAAATGTGTTTCGACTGACTAAGTACGCCATACAGTCCGCCCGTGTGTACGCGGCCTTAGGACAAAGTAGCACCCCACTTCCAGAGAAGCTGCACACTATTAGGCCCTAGCTGACTGCATGCTAGTTATGACAGTGGAGGGCCTCTCATCAGGCTGCAGATCACTTGCTTAGCTACCTCTGCCTTATTAGCTGTGACCAGGGCTTTTTTTCAGCGGGAACGCGGGGGAATGCAGTTCCGGCACCTCCAGCACTGACTGTATGTAATGATAAGGGGTGCTGAGGTGTGCCGCAGGGTCTATTGATGCTGGCTGCTGAGAGATTTATTCTACCTGGAGGGGATCTATTTTTGCAGGGGGGTCTATCCTTACTGGTGGGGGGCCTATTGTTGCTGGGAGTGGGTCTTATATCGCTGAGGGGTCTGGTATGGCTAGGAGAGATCTACTGTTGAGGGAGGGGAATATTGTTGCTGGCTGTTGGAGAGTCTATTGATGCTGGCTTTGAGGAGATCTGTTGTTGCTGCTGGGGGTTTTGTTTTGGGTGGTCCGTTGTTAATGGGGGATCTAATGTTGCTAGAGGGGGCTTTATTGTTACAGGCTACAGGGGATCAATTTTACTGCTTTTCTTGTTATCATTAACAAATTCCGTACAAAATTATACTTGGTTCTGTATTCTCTAAAAGGGCAGTAATGGGAGGTAGGTAGAGGGTGCTCAGAGGTGGGTAGAGGTGGAGAAAAGGGGTAACTCAGAAAGGGGGAGTTCCTGCACCTATTCTCTGAGGAAAAAAAGCCCTGGTTGTGATCTGAGCTGCTGAGGGAGGGAAGCAGGGAAACATATATTGCAAGGGCATGTCCAGAAACTGAGTTGTGGGGAAAAGAGTTAAAGGGACCTGCACCTGAATCTGAGCATTGTGGGTTAAAGCGGAGGTCCACCCTAAAGTGGACCTTCCGCTCATCGGAACCCCCCCCTCCGGCGCCACAATTGGCACCTTTCAGGGGGGAGGGGGGGTGCAGATACCTGTACAGTACAGGTATCTGTACCCACTTCCGGGATAGCTCTCTGCGGAAAGGGGCGTATATTACGCCCCTTTCCGCAAGTGCCCGCCCCTTCCCGCAAGTGCCCCGCTGCCTGCTGGGAAAACACACAGATCCCAGAGGCAGCGGGGACCGTCCTTATTGCGCAGCGCGGCTCGCGCATGCGCAGTAGGGAACCGGGAAATGAAGCCGAAAGGCTCCATTTCCTGATTCCCATACCCAAGATGGCGGCGGCAGCACCCGAGATACGATCTACAGATCGGCTTCGGGTGCCGACATCGCGGGCGCGCTGGACAGGTAAGTGTCACTATTTTAAAAGCCAGCAGCTGCAGTATTTGTAGCTGCTGGCTTTTAAAAAAAAAAAAAAACGCAGAGTCCCGGTGGACTCCCGCTTTAATGGATAATCTACTACAGTATCAGTAAATATCCCTATGGTTATTACAAGTAAGTGATTACCAATATCAGAATGTATCTTCCTTTTACCATAACCTAAAATGATACATCCTTGTTCTGACTTCCAGTTTTCTGTACGGTAACCTTTTCTACTGCTAAAGGTCAGGGGCCCGTACAGTGCTTTTACTACCTTGTGATATCTTGGCTAAGTGACACGTTTAGTAGATAACAAAACCTTGTCATGCTGCACGCACGCAACGGTGAAGTAGGAAAAAGAATTATGGCACCCAGTCTGGTATGCGTGTTCAGTCTTATTTATAGATGAGCTACTATGTAACCTGTACTTTAACAGGCTGCAAAAGCCACAATGTATTAACTCAGGTCATAGTCAACAAAAGATAACTCAATTTTTGTTCAGTTTTATGTACACACATACACATCCTTTACATATATACAGATGTAGCGCTGGCTCCTGAAGAGCACATGCTATGTGTTTTTGGCATTTAATCTTCCTGGAACCACAGTTTGGTTTTGGGTTTAATTACTCAAAATTTTGGCCTCAGTGGCAGTCTGGCTGGATTGCATAGTGTTCTGCTTGACCATAAGTGGTGCTGTCATCCCTGGCAGGTGCTAGAATGCAGTTCAGTTAGGTGCATTAAGTATCAGTTCTCCCTCAGAAGCAGCCCAGTGGGAGTGTCACTCTTGCTGTGCATTCTGGGAGAGGGTACTTAAGGTGCTGACGTCACGTGCTTTGGGGTTCCGGTCCAGAAGTGCTTTCTGGCTGTTTGGTCCTGGTCCTCCTGACCAGCCCCCAGGGCTCTCATGGCCTGGGGTGCGGATCCACCAGACTCCAAGTCTCGGGACTGGCTAGCCCGAGGCAAAGTAACTGAAAGAAGGATTCTAAGGTGGTCCGGTGCCGTCTTGGTTTGTGGAGAGGCCCAGCAACTGTGAAAGCATCCAGGGGAGGACTCTTCGGGAGAAGGCCACGCAAAGGTTGGCTTCTCAGCAGGAGCCTGGAGGCTGAGTTTAAAGACCCCAAGTGAATTTGATCTCGTATGGTGTCGCCGGACTGGCTGCAAGATACTGTTATTGTACGAGGGTTCTCTGAGTTGTCTACATCTTTCAGTTTTAGTCAAGTGTTCTACAACAAGTCTGTGGCAGAGAATTTATTCAAGTGTTCTACAACAAGTCTGTGGCAGAGACTTTATTCAAGTGTTCTATAACAAGTCTGTGGCAGAGACTTTATTCAAGTGTTCTACAACAAGTCTGTGACAGAGACTTTGGTTGATTTAAACACCCTGTTGGCTACTAGGCCTGGTGAGAGAAGGACTATCTGATAAGTGTGAGGATCCAGCTGTGAATGGCTATTCTCTGGATTTCCTAATGTGAGAGACTCTTTTGTCTGCTTGATTTAGCTCAAGAGTACCTGGACTTTTCCTACCTAAACCCTCTAACCCTACTTTGAGAGACTGTGTTAATTTATTCTTTTTGCAAATAAAAATCCCTCAAGCGGATCTGGCGTCAGTCTCTGCAGTTCTTGGGCCATCTACCTCGGGTAACCCCTAGACATACACAAGGTCAAGAAGGTATATAGATATATAGATATATATCTATATACGGGGTATGTCTATTAACCTCCCTGGCGGTTTTCCAGAGTGTGGCTCGAGGCTAAATTTCAGTACCATTAGTGGTAACCCCGAGCCACACTCGGGATTGAATTACAGAATCCTGGTGCAGTGTACTTACCTTGTCCCCAGGATCCTGTAATGTCCCCCCGCTGTGTCTGCGGGCTCTGTCCTCCGCCCGATGCCTCTATGTGCCTTGCTCTGTTCCCTGCGATTGCCGCGGCACAGGGGGGCGGAGCCTGGCGGCAAATTCAAAAAATAGAAATTCATAGCACATACAGTACACTATAATCTTACAGATTACATTACTGTAGGAGAACATTTCACATCCCTTTTAGTGCTTTGTCCAATGCCCTGCATGCAGTTTTATATTATATATACTGTACTTACCTTTTTTATATCAAAAGTGATTTTAGACCAGTTAGAAAGCAGCGATAGTAAATTAGAATGCTTGCAGAATTAAGCGATAGTGAATCATGGGAAAATTCATTTTATTATTTTTATAGTTTTATTTTTTGGAAAACAAGACTTCAGCGATGTATTAGTGCAAATGGGGAACATATTGAAGGGGACAAGCATTAAATTTGTAATGCTCTAATGAGCCGGGCCCTCTGATTCCTCTTGTACCAAATTGTAAAGTAGCTGTAATGTCTGCCCTCATTTTGTAAAGCTCTGCACAAACTGTTGGCGCTATATAAAACCTGAATATTAATAATAATAATAATAATAATAATAATGCATATAAGGTGAGTTATTTAATCAGTCTCGTTATTTAATAGACAGTAGACATACTTCGCATATAGTGTTCGTATAAATAGTATTTTTCCTCTATCCTCCCTCACTGTGCATCTCACAAATTGAATGGAGCAATTTCAGTTCATTGCATAAACACACATGAAGTACTGTAATGGAAAGTGTGTAGTTATATGGAGAAAGGCACCAGAGAGTGAACATATATTATAAATATTAAAGTAAAATGGTCATGGAAGCCTTAACATTGCTCCATACAATAAACATGTTGTTACAAAAATGGATTTCATGACTGTCTTGAAAGTCTTATACAGAGACAATGTTGAAATCATTTTTCTGACTTTATCAGTGGCAGTACTTTAATTTTAACTGACTTTAACCTGGCCGTACTATACTATAACTATATTTTTATTTGCATTTGAATCTTGGTTAAAAAGACTCTATCACCAAACTGGAGGTCCCAACCAGAGCTCTCTATGAGAAGGTACATTTTTACCTGCTGCCAATGTTACTAAACACCACTGTAATGATGATAAATTATTGGCTGAAGTTCCTTCAGAAATGGAAAATTGTTGGTCTCCGATTCCCTCATTGGTTCCTCTATGTCAGTCATTACGTCAGTACAGGATACAGTTGTGATGTAGGGGTTTCCAGGAGGAAGCATGACGGGGGACTTAAGCCTCCTACACGCTACTAGTTTATTTTTCATTCAACCCAGCTCAGGTCAGAGCCCCTGTACTAACCATCTGATATTAGTACAGTGATCTCCCCTGCTGTGCAATTGTGTTCTGACAAGGGGACGGCCCCTGGGCAAGAACACTTTGGTTAACACTCTCAGCCAATGGCTGAGAGTGCCGATCGAAAGCCAGTTGGCAGACCTTTTTCAGTTATGACCCTTGGACAGAAAACCAGGGGACAGCCAGTAGCTTACTGGGGTGTATGGGCTCGGAAGGCTCTGTATGAGAGCAAACACAGCTGACTGTCAGGCCAGCTGTCATACACGTGGGCCGAATGTCAGGCAGCATCAACCGGTTCAATGGAAACTGGCCGATGCTGCCTGACATTCGGCCCGTGTGTACTAGGCTTAAAAGGTCAACATAAGGCAATGTGTAAGCCTGATGTAAGTTTTGATTTGTTTGGGAAGTCAAAAACTGTCCCTGTAATGCAAATGATTTTGCACCATGCAAACTCCCTGTGGTTCGTGCATCTGCAAACGTGCTGAATGAATGGCAGCGCACCACATTTTCAAAACAGCTACACATTTTAACTGCGTGGGGGGGGGGGGGGGGGTTGGGGGTGCTGGAATGACTGTGATTTCCCCACCTGCAACCACCCGCATAGATGTGAACAAAGCCTTAGTAAATCTCTTCCATTATATTGCATAAAGCAGTAAACAAAATGTACTTTTCTGTTGCAGGCATAGTTTGGGGTGTTCCCTACTGAATGCAGTTACACACTCACTGTCAGATAATATCAAAGTTAGTTATCTTCACAACATCCTTTACATATGAAAGGAACTCTCTATAACATCTCTTCTACTGTGAAATATCAAGATGAAACTCGATGATCGGGAGCCGGTCGGCGGACCTATTTCAGTCATGACCCTTTGACAAAAACCAGCTGTCAGACTAGCTGCCATACACGCAGGCCGAATGTCAGCCAGTTTCTATTGAACAGGCCAATGTTGCCCGACATTCGGCCCGTGTGTACTAGGCTTAAGAGGTCAACATAAGGCAGCTCTATAAAGCATAAATGTGAGACTCCTGTAAAGGGATTGTAGTAGCATTGACCTCCAGCAGTCTCAAATTGTCTCCTGAAAAAATTGGGTCCCAAACTTTAACAACTCCACAGTTCATAGTCTTACTATCTCCCGTACATACCCACCACTTTTGACCATCACCTGCTCCATGTCTGCAGTCTCTAACAACTTTTTTGAAGCATTACATTCATTGAATAATATTGGTGGTCCCCCAGTCTTGTCAAGTGCTGCTCTTGAGACCCTCTGTATCAAGAAAAGTGACCAACAACATAATAAAGTGAACCTGTGCTTTGCCCATTCTAAGAAAAATACAGGTTTACGTTACAGAACCGACCACAGTGGTCTGTGTCCAAGCATCCTAACCTCAATTGCTTGGCCACCCAAAAATTACTCTGCACTTTTGGAAAAAGGGATGACGTGACATTCCCCTTGCCTTCCTATAAAGCAGTTCTTACTGCCTGAGCAGACAATGTGTAAGCCCGGTGTAAGTTTTGACTTGTTTGGGAAGTCAAAAACTGTCCATGTAATGCAAACTTGTTACCTTACCCCATTTTGACAATGGGGGGAATTTACTAAAACAGGAGCAGGCAAAATCTGGTGCAGCTCTGCATAGAAAACTATCAGCTTCCAGGTTTTATTGTTAAAGTTTAACCACTTGCCGACCAGCCTCTGTCATTATACTGCGACAGGTCGGCACAATCCCACGGTCCCTCGTAGCTGCACGTTGGTCCCTTTGAGCGGGACAAAGGTGCGTGCGCGCGCCTGCTGCACAGCAGGAGGGTGCCAATGCTCGTGATTGGCGGTCGCGATGCCTGCTGGCCGCAAGCGATCGTGGGCACAAGAGGCAGAACAGGGATGTGTCCCACTTCTGTGAGGAGAGGAGAGAGAGATTGTGAGTTCTTACGAGCTGGGAACCACAATCTCTCATCTCCTATAATCAGTCCCATCCTCCCACAGTTAGAACACACACATAGGGAACACAGTTAACCCCTTGATCGCCCCCTAGTGTTAACCCCTTACCTGCCAGTGACATTTACACAGTAATCAATGCATTTTTATAGCACTGATCGCTGTATAAATGCCAACGATCCCAAAAATTTGTCAAAAGTGTCTGATATGTCCTCCATAATGTTGCAATCCCGATAAAAATTCCAGATCGCTGCCATTACTAGTAAAAAAAAAAAAATGCCATAAATCTATCCCCTATTTTGTAGATGCTAAAACTTTTGTGCAAACCAATCAATATACGCTTTTTGTGATTTTTATTACCAAAAATATGTAGAAGAGTACATATCTGCCTAAACTGAATAAAAATTAGCTTTAAAAAAAATTGGGGCTATTTATTATAGTAAAAAGTACAAAATAGTGTGTTTTGTTCAAAATTGTTGCTATTTTTTTGTTCATAGCGCAAAAAATTAAAAACGCAGAGATGATCAAATAGCACCAAAAGAAAGCTCTATTTGTGGGAAAAAAAGGACATCAATTTTGTTTGGGTACAGCGTTGCATGACCGCACAATTGTCAGTTAAAGCGGCACAGTGCCGCATCCCAAAAAATGGCCTGGTCATTGAGCAGCTAATTCTCTTGGGGCTGAAGTGGTTAATTGAATAAGCTGAAGTTAGAAGCTGATTGGCCACCATGCACAGCTGCACCTGATTCTAAGCGCTCCAGCTTTAGGCTCATATATATGTGCTTTTGTGGGCCACGTTTGCGCAGGCACAGCTGTCCATTCATTTGCAGAAATAAAACATGTGTATCTTTTTAAAAACGCGGCTGCTGAGAAATCGCATAGTGATTTTGCACCATGCAATTTCCCTGCGGTTCCTGCATCTGAAAAGGACTGAATGAATGGCAGCCCATCGCGTTTTCAAAAGAGCTTCATGTTATAACTGCGGGGGGATATGGGTGTTGGAATCACTGCGATTTGCCCACCCTCATCCAACCATAGATGTGAACCAAGCCTTAGTAAATCTCAACCATTAAACTGCATAAAGCAGAAAACAAAATGTTCCTTTCTGTAGCATGAACAGTTTGTGGTGTTCCCTACTGAATGTGGTTATTTTACCAACACTTACTGTCAGATAATATCAAAGTTAGTTATCTTCACTACATCTTTTACTTATGAAAGGAACTCTTTATAACACCTCTTCTACTGTGAAATATTAAGATGAATCTCTGTAGCCACAGACCATATGCTCCAGATATGCTTTTTTTTTAAACATTGGCAAGTAAACAAGTCCCTAACAGTGTATTCTTGCTACTAGTTTTTTTTTTTCACTTAACCCAGCTCAGATTATAGCCCCTGTACTAACAATCCGATATTAGTACAGTGATCTCCTCTGCTGTGCTATTGTGTTCTGACAGGGGGACGGCCCCCCGTCAGAATGCTTCTGTTAACACTCTCAGCCAGTGGCTGAGAGCGCCGATCGGGAGCCGGTTGGCAGGCCTTTTTCAGTCATGACTCTTGGATAGAAGCTGACTGTCAGACAATGCGGGCCGAATGTCGGGCAGTTTCTTTTCAACCGGCCAATGCTGCCCGACACTTGGCCCGTGTGTACTAGGCTTAAGAGGTCAACATAAGGCAGCTCTATAAAGCATAAATGTGAGACTCCTGTAAAGGGTTTGTAGTAGCATTGATCTCCAGCAGTCTCAAGTTGTCGCCTGAAAAAATGATGTCCCAAATTTTAACAACTCCACAGTTCATGGTCTCCCATAGCATACTCACATCGGTTTGTCAAGGGCTGCTCTTGAGACCCTCTGTATCAAGAAAAGTGACCAACAACATAATAAAGTGAACCTGTTCTTTGCCCATTCTAGGAAAAATACAGGTTTACGTTACAGAACCGACCAAAGTGGTCTGTATCCGAGCTTCCTAACCTCAATTGCTTGATCACCCAAAAAAATACTCTGCATTTTTGTGTAAGGGGATGATGTGACATTCCCTGTGCCTTCCTCTAAAGCAGAGCTTCGTGCCTGAGCAGACAATGTGTAAGCCCGGTGTAAGTTTTGACTTGTTTGGGAAGTCAAAAACTGTCCCTGTAATGCAAGTGATTTTGCACCATGCAATTTCCCTGTGGTTCCTACATCTGCAAAGTACTGAATGAATGGCAGCCCACCACGTTTCCAAAACAGCTTCACGTTTTAACTGCGGGGGGGGGGGGGGGGGGGGGATTGATGGGTGTTGGAATCACTACGATTCCCCCACCCGCATCCACCTGCATAGATGGGAACCAAACCTTAGTAAATCTCTCCCATTACATTGCTTAACCTCCCTAGCGGTAATCCCGAGTCTGGCTCGGGTTGGGATTTTAGCAACATAAACGGTAACCTCGAGCCAGACTCGGGATCGCATTGCTGGATACAGGGAGGACACAGGGAGAAGTTACTTACCTTGTCCCCTGGATCCAGCGATGTCCTCCACGCTGTGTGATTGAGCTGTCCTCCGCTCGATTCATACAGTGCCCGAATGCCGCCGAGCTCCGTTGCCTGCAACGTTACGGCGCACGGGAGCGGAGATCGGCGCAAAATTCAAAAAAGTAAAAACACCCAAAACACACACAGTACTGTAATCGATTACAGTACTGTATAAAAAAATTACACACCCCCTTTGTCCCTAGTGGTCTGTGCAGTGCCCTGCATGCACTTTTATATTATAAATACTGTTTTTTCTGCCTGGAATTTGGAGATTGTCCATAGCAACCAAAAAGTGTCCCTTTATGTCAAAAGTGATTTTAGACCAACTAGAAAACAGCGATAATAAATTATAATCACTTGCAGAATTGAGCGATAGCGATTTGTGGGGAAATTTCGTCATCAAACACTAAATCTAATGAAAGCGACAATTCTGCAAATGAGCAAATTTCAGTGTTTTAAGATTTGATTACATTATTGAATCATTTTTATTATTATTTATTATATTATAAACTTTATCATACCCGGGATGTCTGCTAGACTCTGGTTTGAACAGATTTAAGAGAGTTATTCCTTTTACAGGACTACAATATAAAACGCCAAATTTCCATGCAAAATAATTGTACCGCTTTCAGCACCTAAAACCAGAACTAATCATACCGCCAGGGAGGTTAAAGCAGTAAACAAAATGTACCTTTCTGTTGCAGGCATAGTTTGGGGTGCTATGTGGTTATTTTACCAACACTCACTGTCAGATAATATCAAAGTTAGTTATCTTCACAACATCCTTTACATATGAAAGGAACTCTTTATAACATCTCTTCTACTGTGAAATATCAAGATGAAACTCTGTAGCCGCAGACCATATGCTCCAGATATGCTTTTTTTAAACATTGGCAAGTAAACAAGTCCCAAACATTTTTGATGTTTTTTTTTTTTTCACAAAGATAGGTAAGTGTTGGATTTCTGTATAACTGTCTTAGTCAGTGGTCTAGGTCAGCACACAATCTACCCACACAGTGTGTTGCTAAGAGTCAGTAACAGATTGCCATGTATAACACGAGGTCCTAGACTGCCCTCCAGCCTGCCAGACCAATCCTCCTGAGTTTCCTTGTTGCTGTTCTTGCACAGTTTGTGTTTTTTACTGTTCACCTACTCTGGGTCTACATATCTAGAACCAAAATTCTAGCAGATGAGAGTACGGCCAATGTCACGTGTGAAATTATGGCCCTAGCAAGAATTCCCCGCCATCAGGATAGCTAAAATGTGCACTCAACTACTTGTATAGCTAACTTTCTCCCTGGCTAGATGAGCAGAACTCCCAACTGTCCCTGATTTGGAACAAAGTCCCTCTGTCCCTCTTTCCCTTCTCATTTGTCCTTCATTTTTGTCTGACCTATAAAGTTGTATAAAAAATTCACTTTTATCAATTAAAAAGGGTTTCCCTGTGCTAAAAACTTTCATCCAATTTCTAAATTGCTACAAGTTTCAACAGCCATATATAAAGGAATAGTAGTGGTAAAAAAAAAAAAATCACTTGTGGGTTTAACTAATATTTTTTTTTTTTTTTATAATTCTCCCTTAAGAGGGCATGGCAGGGTGTGTCTTATGCCTACATACTTTTTCTAATAAGTGTCCCTCGTTCCCATCTCAAAAAGTTGAGGGATATGGAGTCAACCTCTCACTAACAAAAATGTCACACAACCTATGTGGCCAGCAAGAGAACAACTTGATACATACAAGCAGGCCACTATTTCTATACCCTGCTGTCCCTAGTTCTTGCCAGAGACAGGGTCAGGAGTATGACATTGGTGTTGATAAACACTTTGATAAATTATTGATTTATTTTCCAATTGCTCTCTTTCAAGTAGAATAAGCAATCTATAGTCCACAACCCATTTGATTGATATGCCACACATGAGTAAGTGGATTTCAATTCGTAGGTAAAATATGATCATTAAGTCATTAACCTCCTTGGCGGTACGATTATTTCGGATTTTAGGTGCTAAAAGCGGTACAATTATTTTGCATGAAAATTTGGCGTTTTATATTGTAGTCCTGTAATTCTTAGGAATAACTCACTTAAATCTGTCCAAACCAGAGTCTAGTAGACATCCTGGGTATGATAAAGTTTGAAAAATGAAATCATAAATTATAATATAATAAATAATTATAAATAATTGTACCAAATAATAATATAACAATAATAAAAATTATTCAATAATGTAATCAAATGAAAATCACAGAAATTTGCTCAGTTTCAGAATTGTCACTGTCATTACTTTTCAATATTTGATGATGGATCTCCCCACAAATCGCTGTCGCTCAAATCTGCGAGTGATTCCAATTTATTATCGCTGTTTTCTAGCTGGTCTAAAATCATTTTTGATGTAAAGGGACAGTTTTGGTAGCTATGGACAATCTCCAGTTTCCAGGCATAAAGAACAGTTTTTATAATATTAAACTGCATGCAGGGCACTGGGCAGAACACTAGGGACAACGGGGATGTGAAATAATTACATACAGCAATGTAATCTGTAAGATTACATTATACTGTATGTATACTGTGTCTTTCACTTTTTGAATTGGGCGCCGATCTCCATCCCCGTGCGTCTCAACGCTCGCAGGGAACGGAGATCGGCTCAGTGATGAATCGAGCGGAGGACGAGCCACTCGTACAGCGCGGGGACATCGCTGGATCCAGGGGACAAGGTAAGTAAACCTCCTTCTGCATTCAGCAATGCAGTCCCGAGTCTGGCTCGGGGTTACCGCTTTTGGTATAAAAATTCCACCCCGAGCCAGACTCGGGAATACCGCCAGGGGGGTTAAGCGCATCTCTGTTTCCACCATGTAATCTCATAAGGGGTTATTTACAAAAGGCAAATCCACTTTGCACTGCAAATGTACTTGGAAGTGCAGTCACTGTAAACCTAAGGGGTAGATCTGAAATGAGTGGAAGCTCTGCTGATTTTATCATCCAATCATGTGCAAGCTAAAATGCTGTTTTTTATTTTCCTTGCATGTCCCCCTCGGACCTACAGTGACTTTACTTCCAAGTGCATTTTCAGTGCAAAGTAGATTTTCCTTTAGTCAATAACCCCCATAGTCTGATCAATCAAAATATGATCAAATTCATGAACAAAGTATCTCAGTGCTGTTGTTTAATGCAAAATATCAATAATGTTCTGCGCAAACCGATTCACTCTGTTTTATTCAATTTGAGTCAAAATTGATCAGAAAGGAAGTTATAGCTATTTTATTTTTTGCAGATTTGATCATTTTAATGGAATCACAGATTGATTGGTTAAAAAACATATATACAAAAACAAAATATACAGTATACATATATATATATATATATATATATATATATATATATATACATATATAAACATATATAAACATATATACAAAAACAAATATACAGTATATGGGTACCATTGAACTATAATGGTGATTACATTTATACCGTTAGGACTGCAGATAATACTGGGGCGCCGTGACATGGCCTCTGCAGCTTATGTATGCAAACTAAACCCCTATTTTTAACCTGAACTGTGAGGCAGGACAATTCGGTTGGTGCAGGCTGGCTGGTGAGTCGAGCTGGAGATTTTTCTTTGTTGTTGTTTGACATATGCCACCCTTCCATGTGCGCCTTGCTGTTGGTCAGTTAAAGGGGGCAAGTTGCTGTTTGTTTGCACCATTAGATTTAACCTTAATGTTTTTTTTAAACTTTAGTTGTAGGTGTAGTGATGTAGAGGTATACTGTTCACTATGTTGTCTTATCCTGTTAGTATGATACTAAGCCTGCCCATACACTACTAGGTCTTTGTTCGTCGGAAATGTTAGTTTGTGCAATACTGCTTCAATTTTCTATTAATTAGTGGGGTCAAATTGACAATCCAACATCCAGCAGGATGGACCAATTATCGCAACGGAACAAAATTCTAAGCCCTTGTACACACGGTCGTACATTCCGATGGAAAATGTCTGATCAGACCGTGTTGTCTGATAATCCGACCGTGTGTGGGCTCCATCGGAGTGTTTCCGTCGGAATATCCAACCGACAAAGTTTTAGAGCTGGGCTATAAAATTTTCCGACAACATGATCTGATCGGACTTTGTCCTATCGTTTGTAGAGAATTCTGATCGGACAAAGTGCCACACATGCTCAGATCAAATTCCTAGACCAAAGCTATTGGCTACTAGCCTGAACGTAGTCCCGTTGTAACGAAATAACATAATCACGTTCTGAACGATCGTATTTTCCGACAACTTTGTCCGACTGTGTGTATGCAACACCAGTTTCGGACAAAATCCGTCGGACAAAATCTGACGGATTTGGTTGTCGGAATGTCCGACCGTGTGTGATTGTGTTTTTTGGGGGGAAAAAATGTCCGTATTGTAATGTAACCAGTTTAACCACTTTAGGCCTGCCCTATAGCAGTTTTACTGCTACAGGGCGGCACCCGTGCACCGGATCACGTATTTATACGACACTTCCGGGTAGGGGGCACGCATGCGTGCCTCAGCCGTTTGCTTCCACTCCAGTGAAAGACGATCAGCGGGTGCCGGGTACTCAATGTCTGCCAGCACCCGCCGAAAAACAAGGCAGATCGCTGTTCTGACAGGAGGGAAGGGATGGCGTTTGTGTCTCTGCAAAGCTGGGAATAAATTCCATGCCTTCCCCTAGTAAAAGCACCTCTCACAGTTTAGTAAAACACATATGAGGCACACAGTTAACCCTTTGATCACCCCTGATGTTTAACCCCTTCCCAGCCAGTGTCATTAGTGTCAGTGGTTTCCAGAAAGTGTCAAAAGTGTCAGGCGCTGCAATATCACAGTCTTGCTATAAGTCACTGATGGCTGCCATTACTAGTAAAACATAAATAAATAAATAAAAAATATCCCACAGTTTGTAGACGCCATAAATTTTGCACAAACTAATCAATATACATTTATTGGGATTTTTTTTTTAACCAAAAATATGTAGCAGAATAAATATTGACTTAAATTTACAAAAAAAATTGATATTGTATATGTTCTATAGCAGAAAGTAAAAAATATTGTTTTTTTTTTTTTTTTTTTTAATTGTCAGTATTGTTTTTGCTTATAGCGCAAAACATAACAACTGCAACCTAGGGGTTATTGATTATAAATTAAATCTAAATCATTTCATCTACTCACATGTATTTATTATTTTTATTTTCAACTGACATGCTATATTTAACCAGTTCCCGACCGGCGCACGCCGATGTACGTCGGCAGAATGGCGCGGGCGGGCATATTGGCGTACAGGTACGTCCAATCTTTAATGCCGCCCTGCCATCGCGAGCGCGCCACCGTGGGTCCCGCGAACTCGATCGCCGCGGGCATACCCGTGATCGTCTCACGGGGCGGCTGAATGGAGGAAATGCCATGTAAACAGCATTTCCCCATTCTGCCTAGCAACTAGTGACGCTGATCTCTGCTCCATGTGATTGGATCAGAGATCAGTGTTCACTAAATGAAAGCCCAGCCCCCCCACAGTTAGTAACACACCCCTAGGAACACTTAACCCCTACACTACCACCCACCGATTAACCCCTTCACTGCCAGCATTCATATAGCAGTGATTACTGTATAAATGACAATGGTCCCAAAAATGTGTCAAAAATGTCCGATGTGTCCGTCGCAATGTCGCAGTCACAATAAAAATCGCTGATCGCTGTCATTACTAGTAAAAAAAAAAATAATAAAAAATTATTAATAAAAATGCCATAAAACTATCCCTATTTTGTAAACGCTATAACTTTTGCGCAAACCAATCAATAATCGCTTATTGCGATTTTTTTTACCAAAAATATGAAGAAGAAAACGTATCGGCCTAAACTGAGGGAAAAAAAATTTTTTTTATATATTTTTGGGGGATATGTATTATAACAAGTAAAAAATAATGATTTTTTTTCAAAATTGTCGCTCTATTTTTGTTTATAGCGCAAAAAATAAAAACCACAGAGGTGATCAAATACCACCAAAAGAAAGCTCTATTTGTGAGAAAAAAAGGGCGTCAATTTTGTTTGGGAGCCACGTTGCACGACCGCGCAATTGTCAGTTAAATCGACGCAGTGCCGAATCGCAAAAAGTGGTCTGGTCTTTGACCAGCAAAATGGTCCGGTCTGTAAGTGGTTAAAGTCCCACTTGCCCCCCTTTTTTTTTTATACAATTTACCCGGGATGGAAGCATGCCATTGTTACTTACATTGCTACATTAGTACTGCGGCAGGTCACTTCTTTTAAATCCAGAGGTAAGCGCCAAAAGAAAACTATTTGTGAGGAAAAAAAAGGGCATACATTTTATTTGGGTACAGCGTCCCACGACAGCGCAATTGTCAGCTGAAATAACGCAGTGTCGTAAATTGTCAGTTAAAGTAACACAGTGCCGTATTGCAAAAAAATGGCCTGGTCATGGGGGGGAGAGGGGTAAAACTTCTAGAGGTCAACTGGTTAATATGCCTGTGATCACATTCAAGTAGCAGCTGCAGAGGAAAAGTTCTAGGTTTTCAAACAAAACAAATTGACTTAAAGAGGTAGTAAACCCTGATGGGTTTACTTCTTCTTTGTCTCCCTGCAAAGGTAAAGCGTAATGGGCTACTAAGCATCGCATAGTAGCCCGTTATGTGTCACTTACCTGACACAGGAGCCAGCGATGTCACCGCTGTCCCCTGTAGTACAGAGCGTCCATCTTCTTCCGGGTATCGCTGTTGTGGCCACTCACAGCACCGAAGCAGCGATCACGTCACTCCCGTGAATGCGCACGGGAGCCGCCACTAGCGGCATATGCTACTAACGGCGATACGCCGTAGACAGTGGTGACTGTCTTTTAGTAAATATAACCACTTTAATGATGGCCAGGTCAAATGCTATGACAAATGATGTTTTAGAATTTTGATATGGGTGTTAGAACAACATTCTGCTGCTGTATGGCCTGCTTTGGGCTAGGCAGTTTACTGCAGTAGGATAAGAGGCAGCACAAAAGCACTTAGAAATCCAGCCTGGTCTTTATATGAATAGTATCAAAGACTCGAAGCTTTCAAGTGACAAAAATGTTGCTCTATGTATGAAGAATTTCCACCCATTTAACAGATAACACTCATTCAGAAGAAAGGAAGGAAGGAAAACAAATAGCTGCCATTCTACATGATAACAGACTTGTCTGGGCCTTTGGCTGACCTTACAGACCAGAAAACGGCCCAGTATGCAAGCAATCTGAGCATCTCTTCCCATAACTAAGCAATTAAGACCTCAGTAATAATGGCCATGTCAGAACATCACAAGCACTAATTATCTCTTACAGAAAGTCCTGATCTTCCCCTTTCATTGCACTGGGAGAAAAGTCTGGCAGAAGGGAGCAATGGCCAGCTCTACTTATAGACAACACATCACAGCCCATTATTATTATTATTATTATACAGGCTTTATATAGCACCAACAGTTTACGCAGCACTTTACAATGTAGAAGGAGACAATACAGTTACAATTAGTGATGGCCGAACGGTTCGCCCGGCGGTCGTTTCGCGGCGAATTTCCGACTTTCGCCGTCCGCGGGTTCGAACGCCTTTTTCCGTCGTTCGCCCCGGCGGACTTACGTGTTTAATGTATACAAGAACTTTAACCTTTCGTGACACGTTTATCATGTGTTACAGGACAACCAATTGAGACATGACAGCTCATGGACACTTGGACATTCCCCCTAACCTATAAATACACCCGATCCGGTGGCCATTTTACATTCTTTCTTCTGTCACTGTAGGGAAAGGATCCTGTGTGGAGTAGGGACAGAGAAAACGCTAGCTATTTGGTACACAAAAGTTCTTTTCAGGACTGGTATAGGTGTTAGGTCAGCAGCCTGAGTTTCTTTTGTCAGTTTAGATAAAGGGACAGAGCGCTGTATGCTGCTATTTTAGGGACAGCTCAGCCAGATTAGTCTTTCTTCATCATCATCATCATCATCATCATTAGCTGTTACTATCAGGTCCACAAAAGAGCTGTTCCAGCTAATCGTTCCAGCCTACTCTTTTTTGCCAATTTGTATAGGGACAGGCAGGAAGCAGTGTGTCAGGCAGTGAGGATAATTTTAAAGACTTGCTGTTACTATTAGTTCCACAAAGGTTCTTTTCAGGACTGGTATCAGTGGTACGGTAATAGGCTTGTACACGTATAATATTCTTTCTTCCAAATATAGAAAGAATATTATACTTGACTGCTGCCCTTCTGCTGCAGTCTGCTAATCATTCACAACTCACTTGTTCCACAAAAGTTCTTATAAGGACTGGTAACTTGGTCTGTCTAGGGTGCTACGGTACATAGGCTTGGGTGCGGTACAGTCTGCTGTTCTGTAAGGACCGCTATCGGTCCACAATAGATAGGGTTGCCGTGCACTACTGCTGACCGCTGCCCTATACTGCAGCAGTCCTTCAGCGGTATAGGGACTGACGCACAGTCTGCTAAACACTAATACACAACCTGCTTGGTCCACAAAAGTTCTTATAAGGACTGGTAACTTGGTATAGGGTGCTACGGTACATAGGCCTGAGTGCGTTACAGTCTGCTGTTCTGTAAGGACCGCTATCGGTCCACAATACATAGGGTTGACGTGCACTACTGCTGACCGCTGCCCTATACTGCAGCAGTCCTTCAGCGGTATAGGGACTGACGCACAGTCTGCTAAACACTAACACACAACCTGCTTGGTCCACAAAAGTTCTTATAAGGACTGGTAACTTGGTATAGGGTGCTACGGTACATAGGCCTGAGTGCAGTACAGTCTGCTGTTCTGTAAGGACTGCTATCGGTCCACAATACATAGGGTTGCCGTGCACTACTGCTGACCGCTGCCCTATACTGCAGCAGTCCTTCAGCGGTATAGGGACTGACGCACAGTCTGCTAAACACTAATACACAACCTGCTTGGTCCACAAAAGTTCTTATAAGGACTGGTAACTTGGTATAGGGTGCTACGGTACATAGGCCTGAGTGCGTTACAGTCTGCTGTTCTGTAAGGACCGCTATCGGTCCACAATACATAGGGTTGCCGTGCACTACTGCTGACCGCTGCCCTATACTGCAGCAGTCCTTCATTGGTATAGGGACTGACGTACAGTCTGCTAATCACTAACACACAACCTGCTTGGTCCACAAAAGTTCTTATAAGGACTGGTAACTTGGTATAGGGTGCTACGGTACATAGGCCTGAGTGCGTTACAGTCTGCTGTTCTGTAAGGACCGCTATCGGTCCACAATACATAGGGTTGCCGTGCACTACTGCTGACCGCTGCCCTATACTGCAGCAGTCCTTCATTGGTATAGGGACTGACGTACAGTCTGCTAATCACTAACACACAACCTGCTTGGTCCACAAAAGTTCTTATAAGGACTGGTAACTTGGTATAGGGTGCTACGGTACATAGGCCTGAGTGCGTTACAGTCTGCTGTTCTGTAAGGACCGCTATCGGTCCACAATACATAGGGTTGCCGTGCACTACTGCTGACCGCTGCCCTATACTGCAGCAGTCCTTCATTGGTATAGGGACTGACGTACAGTCTGCTAATCACTAACACACAACCTGCTTGGTCCACAAAAGTTCTTATAAGGACTGGTAACTTGGTATAGGGTGCTACGGTACATAGGCCTGAGTGCGTTACAGTCTGCTGTTCTGTAAGGACCGCTATCGGTCCACAATACATAGGGTTGCCGTGCACTACTGCTGACCGCTGCCCTATACTGCAGCAGTCCTTCATTGGTATAGGGACTGACGTACAGTCTGCTAATCACTAACACACAACCTGCTTGGTCCACAAAAGTTCTTATAAGGACTGGTAACTTGGTATAGGGTGCTACGGTACATAGGCCTGAGTGCGTTACAGTCTGCTGTTCTGTAAGGACCGCTATCGGTCCACAATACATAGGGTTGCCGTGCACTACTGCTGACCGCTGCCCTATACTGCAGCAGTCCTTCAGCGGTATAGGGACTGACGCACAGTCTGCTAAACACTAACACACAACCTGCTTGGTCCACAAAAGTTCTTATAAGGACTGGTAACTTGGTATAGGGTGCTACGGTACATAGGCCTGAGTGCGTTACAGTCTGCTGTTCTGTAAGGACCGCTATCGGTCCACAATACATAGGGTTGCCGTGCACTACTGCTGACCGCTGCCCTATACTGCAGCAGTCCTTCATTGGTATAGGGACTGACGTACAGTCTGCTAATCACTAACACACAACCTGCTTGGTCCACAAAAGTTTTTATAAGGACTGGTAACTTGGTATAGGGTGCTACGGTACATAGGCCTGAGTGCAGTACAGTCTGCTGTTCTGTAAGGACCGCTATCGGTCCACAATACATAGGGTTGACGTGCACTACTGCTGACCGCTGCCCTATACTGCAGCAGTCCTTCATTGGTATAGGGACTGACGTACAGTCTGCTAATCACTAACACACAACCTGCTTGGTCCACAAAAGTTTTTATAAGGACTGGTAACTTGGTATAGGGTGCTACGGTACATAGGCCTGAGTGCAGTACAGTCTGCTGTTCTGTAAGGACCGCTATCGGTCCACAATACATAGGGTTGACGTGCACTACTGCTGACCGCTGCCCTATACTGCAGCAGTCCTTCATTGGTATAGGGACTGACGTACAGTCTGCTAATCACTAACACACAACCTGCTTGGTCCACAAAAGTTCTTATAAGGACTGGTAACTTGGTATAGGGTGCTACGGTACATAGGCCTGAGTGCGTTACAGTCTGCTGTTCTGTAAGGACCGCTATCGGTCCACAATACATAGGGTTGCCGTGCACTACTGCTGACCGCTGCCCTATACTGCAGCAGTCCTTCATTGGTATAGGGACTGACGTACAGTCTGCTAATCACTAACACACAACCTGCTTGGTCCACAAAAGTTTTTATAAGGACTGGTAACTTGGTATAGGGTGCTACGGTACATAGGCCTGAGTGCAGTACAGTCTGCTGTTCTGTAAGGACCGCTATCGGTCCACAATACATAGGGTTGACGTGCACTACTGCTGACCGCTGCCCTATACTGCAGCAGTCCTTCATTGGTATAGGGACTGACGTACAGTCTGCTAATCACTAACACACAACCTGCTTGGTCCACAAAAGTTTTTATAAGGACTGGTAACTTGGTATAGGGTGCTACGGTACATAGGCCTGAGTGCAGTACAGTCTGCTGTTCTGTAAGGACCGCTATCGGTCCACAATACATAGGGTTGACGTGCACTACTGCTGACCGCTGCCCTATACTGCAGCAGTCCTTCATTGGTATAGGGACTGACGTACAGTCTGCTAATCACTAACACACAACCTGCTTGGTCCACAAAAGTTCTTATAAGGACTGGTAACTTGGTATAGGGTGCTACGGTACATAGGCCTGAGTGCAGTACAGTCTGCTGTTCTGTAAGGACCGCTATCGGTCCACAATACATAGGGTTGACGTGCACTACTGCTGACCGCTGCCCTATACTGCAGCAGTCCTTCAGCGGTATAGGGACTAAGAGTTTTGTCACAGGGTGATTTAAAAAATGACAGGCAGAGGAAGAGGCAGGCCCTTCCGCAGGGGTGGTAGGGGTAGGGCAGGAGCAACAGCCTTGAGCCAAAGTGGGAAGTTGCAGAAGGTGCGTTCAATTACTTTAAAGGACGCACCAGACTTGGTTGAGTGGCTCACTCAGCCTTATTCTTCTGCACCCTCCTCATCCTCTCGATCTGCACCCTCTTCTTCACTCTCTGCTATGTGCACCCCCAAAGACACTACCACCAACAACACCACCACCACCACATACCTTCCGCTTGAGTGCAAATGGGGGCCTTCATGCTCCAGTGTTTTAATAGGGACCCCCGTATAAAAAGCATGAGGGTCAAGGACCAGTACTGGGTGGCAACGTACTTAGATCCCCGGTACAAACACAAAATGGCGGAAATGTTACCGCCGTCGCAGAGGGCTGTCAGAATGCAGCACTTCCAGGCCTTGCTTCGAGAAATGCTGCATTCTGCTTTTGCGTGCGCTGGCAGAGGAGCAATTCCCACTCCCAGAGAAGGATTTGCGGGTACCAATCCAACAGCGCCTGCAAGAAGAGGCCGGTTTGAAGATGTGTTGGTGACTTCGGATATGAGGTCATTCTTTCAGCCGACCCATCGACAGGTGTCATCCGGATCCAGCATCAGGGAACGCCTAGACCGTCAGGTGTCCGACTACATTGGGTTAACGGCCGATGTGGACGCTCTGAGGAGTGATGAACCCCTAGACTACTGGGTGGGCAGGCTTGACCTCTGGCCAGAGCTTGCCCAATTTGCAATCGAACTGTTGGCTTGCCCCTCATCCAGTGTCCTGTCCGAAAGGACGTTCAGCGCAGCAGGGGGGATTGTGACCGATAAGCGTACTCGCCTAGCTCACGACAGTGTTAACTACCTCACATTTCTAAAAATGAATGAGGCATGGATCTCGGAGGAATTCAACACATGTGATCAGTAGACCATGTATATGTCTATAAACAATTTTTGGAATCAAGCACACAGACCTTCTTAATTCATTTGGCTCACTTCCCTGACCCAAAAAAGCACACCGTACTATATGCCCCTACCCTCCTCTTTGAAGAGGTTGAGCGGTGTCATATTTCTACTGGGGCTGCTTATTATGAGGGGTTCCCACCATCCCTGTGCTGTGCTGACTTCCTCCTGGGTGTTCTTATTATGAGGGGCTCCCACCATCCCTGTGCTGTGCTGACTTCCTCCTGGGGGTTCTTATTATGAGGGGCTCCCACCATCCCTGTGCTGTGCTGACTTCCTCCTGGGGGTTCTTATTATGAGGGGATCACACCATCCCTGTGCTGTGCTGACTTCCTCCTGGGGCTGCTTACGGTGCTGCTGTCAGCGCTGTATGTCACGGAGCTGCTGTCAGCGCTGTATGTCACGGAGCTGCTGTCAGCGCTGTATGTCACGGAGCTGCTGTCAGCGCTGTATGTCACGGAGCTGCTGTCAGCGCTGTATGTCACGGAGCTGCTGTCAGCGCTGTATGTCACGGAGCTGCTGTCAGCGCTGTATGTCACGGAGCTGCTGTCAGCGCTGTATGTCACGGTGCTGCTGTCAGCGCTGTATGTCACGGAGCTGCTGTCAGCGCTGTATGTCACGGAGCTGCTGTCAGTGCTGTATGTCACGGAGCTGCTGTCAGCGCTGTATGTCACGGAGCTGCTGTCAGCGCTGTATGTCACGGAGCTGCTGTCAGCGCTGTATGTCACGGTGCTGCTGTCAGCGCTGTATGTCACGGAGCTGCTGTCAGCGCTGTATGTCACGGAGCTGCTGTCAGTGCTGTATGTCACGGAGCTGCTGTCAGCGCTGTATGTCACGGAGCTGCTGTCAGCGCTGTATGTCACGGAGCTGCTGTCAGCGCTGTATGTCACGGTGCTGCTGTCAGCGCTGTATGTCACGGAGCTGCTGTCAGCGCTGTATGTCACGGAGCTGCTGTCAGCGCTGTATGTCACGGAGCTGCTGTCAGCGCTGTATGTCACGGAGCTGCTGTCAGCGCTGTATGTCACGGAGCTGCTGTCAGCGCTGTATGTCACGGTGCTGATGTCAGTGCTCTGTATTACGGTGCTGCTGTCAGTGCTCTGTATCTCCTGCACCCTCTTGTTTGCCTACCCTGGTCCCTGACCTTCCCTCTCCTCCATTGCCTTCATTAGCTCCATAGTCCTGAATTGTCAGAACAATTTCCCAAATAAAAAAAAAATGCTTGTAGTTATCGATCCCAAATTCACCTCATACATGTATTATGCTATTGTCCAGGTGGTGGGACTGCGTGCTACCCCCTAATAATTACCCCGTGGCCGCAAATTCGACCTAAAGGTTTGCGAAATTCGCCTCCCATTGAAGTCAATGGAGCCCGCGGCGAACGGTCGTTTTCGCGAACGTTTGTGCCCGTTCGCGTTTCGCGTTCGCGAAACGTCCCGTCGGAAGTTCGTCCATCACTAGTTACAATACAATAAAATACAAGAGGATTAAGAGGGCCCTGCTCAGAAGAGCTTACAATCTAATAGGGTGGGGCAGGTGGTACAAAAGGTTGTAACTGTGGGGAATGAGACTATTCTATTATTGTTTTGTTTTATACCTTTATTAAAATTATATTGATTTTAAATTTCATTAGTGTTTGTCCATTACCAAGTACCGGTATAGTCCAATTTATTATATGGCTGAATGGAACTACGTATGGGGTTGGTGTGAGCGACTACCCGGTATTTCCATTTAAGCTTCCTCCTTTAAAATGACAACTTCTGGATGATGGTACTTTATATGGTATTATAACGATATAGATCAGAGGCGATACTCATAGTAGGCTATTTTCTTTATCCTTGAAACTGTTTTTGTTGGGAAAAAGTGGAGGACTATATTGGATTATTAAACTACCTTCAATACATATATTGATATTGTGGTCAAAGATCTGGGTGTGCTGTTTCATCCCCTTTATGGATAGCAGGATT